>NC_067400.1:93537240-95032240 GCF_016432865.1 Antechinus flavipes
AGGTTAGAGTCGAGTTGCAGTGTGTCCAGTGTTGACCGGTAAGAACAATATGAGCTCAGAATACTCTGTCACAGGTTGGACACAAATAGTTTCTCTGAACATTTGGGATTTTTTCTCTCATGCTTTACATCTTGCATTTCTTCTGAGTTAACTCAATTCTGCTTTACTCATAGAGCACTTTCTCTGATGAGGGCATCCCATGGTAAGTGGTCTCATGACAATGTCTCCCATGTGATAAAATCAATTCTAAAGTTCTAAAGAGAGACCTTGAAAGTGTCCCTGTATTTAATTTTATTCCCACCTTATGAACACTTGACATATCTGAGTTCTCCATAAAATAATATTTTGCTAAGTGAACATTTGAGGGATGTGGTAAGCTAAGCAGTATTGTTCTTCTTGCAGTAGAGTTGGAATGCTGAGTAGTTTAGTATGAAAAAGGATCTCAGTGTTTGGTATCTTATCCTGTAAGGTGATCTTCAGACTCTCCTTGAGACAATTCAAATGGACGTGGGAGACATTGGCACAAGACTGCCAGCATAATGTACTCTCATCAGAGAAGATTCTGTGTTCAATGATGAGAGCAGAATTGAATGAACTCAGAAGAAACATGAGATATGCAAAGTTGGAGAAGCTACTGCAAATGTTCACTGGGAATATTTTTGCCTAACTTGTGGCAGAACAATCTAAGCTTATGTTGTTCTTATCTGCCACAGGAAGACACACTGTAATTTGACTCTAACATACTGATGTTATATTGGGCCTCTTTGGGAGTGAAGGACAACATCATCAAAGTGTACTGGCAGGACAATTTAGAGCTGTGTGTATTGCCATTTAAATAGGAGTCAATCATCTAACAAAAACTTAGTAAGCACCATTTCTCTACCAGGCACTGTTCATACCAAAATAAGGTCAAATGAATAAAAAGTGACATCATTAGCAAATAAAAAAATAACCTGTTGAATTTATGGATAAGGAAGGGTTTGTGACCAAAAAAAAGGCATAGAAAGAATCATGGGAAATACAATTCATAATTTTGATGATATG
Organism: Antechinus flavipes; assembly: GCF_016432865.1. NCBI lineage: Eukaryota > Metazoa > Chordata > Mammalia > Dasyuromorphia > Dasyuridae > Antechinus > Antechinus flavipes. The sequence goes on from NC_067400.1 coordinate 93,538,285, forward strand.
AAATTTAAAACCAGTTTTAAAATTTGAAAACAATGTAGATATACTTCAACAACAATACTATATGATGATCAATTCTGATGCATGTGGCCTTCTCCAGCAATGAGATGAACCAAATCAGCTCCAGTAGAGCAATAATGAGTTGAACCAGCTACATCCAGTGAAATAACTCTAGAAGATGAGTATGAACCATTACATAGAATTCCCATTCCCTATATTTTTGTCCACCTGTATTTTTGATTTCCTTCACAGGATAATAGTACACTACTCCAAAGTCCGATTCTTTTTGTATAGCAAAATAAAACTGTTTGGACATGTATACTTACATTGTATCTAATTTATACTTTAACATATTTAACATGTATTGATCAACCTGCCATCTGGGGGAGAAGATGAGGGGAAAGAGGGGAAAAATTGGAACAAAAGTTTTGGCAATTGTCAATGCTGTAAAATTACCTATGCATATAACTTGTAAATAAAAAGCTATAATTAAAAAAAAGAAGAAAACAATGTAGACAAATTTAAAAGTGATGCAGAAAAATCATAGAAAATTATATAGCAATTTATTTTTGATAAAGGTCTCATTTATCAAATAAAGAATAAATAATTCTATAGTGGAGCCTAGATGGCAGAGCAAAGACAAAAAGCTGCTCAAGGTCTCTCAATTTTCTTCAAAAACCACCTGAAACCAAGTCACTAAATAGAATCTGATGGAATAAAAGCACTCTCCAGATCAAGATATATTGAAAGAACTTCAAGAAATGTCATTCTCAGTGAGGTGAAAGAGGTGTTCATCCCAGCTCAGATAAAGTGTGGTAAAGCTAGTGAGAGAGTCTTAAACATAACAAATGAGCAAATAAAACCTTTGATTGTGGCTGGCTCAGTAGCAGGGGAGATCAGTAGAGAGGTTCCCAGTACCAGCTCAAAGCAAATCCTGGGAAACCAGACTATTCTGAAAAGAGTAGGCATAGCTACTCCTGCTGTGGGCAAAACATCAAATATAAGGGGTCCCTATGCTCAAAGCCATATTCACCTTGTCTATTGGAGAGAGATGGAACAGACCTTTGAAATGAATGAAAAGACCCAAGAAACACTGGGTGGTTCTGTTGCTAACTGTGCCCACCACTGAATGAGTTTGGCAATTATGGTGTTTGACTCATGGACATCAAAAATTGTTAGACTTCAAAACCTTAGGAATCATTGGATTCTCTGAGACATGATATGACTGTTGTAGGAATTCAAAACCCTTAGGAATCAATGGATTTTTTGAGAAATGATAAGACTGTTGCAGGACTTCAAAATCTGCTGGATTCCCTAAGATATAAAAAGACTGTTGCAAAACTTCAAAAACTTGTGGGGATCATTGGATTCCCTGACGTGTGAACCAATGGACAATATATTGGTTTGGACTATCTCTTGGCTGCTGAAGAAGGCATATGTGTGACTGTTGTTTATATATCCTCCTTCTACGACTTCTGGAAATCTTTTACAACACCATGTTGATTCATATTGTTTGTTATATCACCACTTGCATGTACAATTTATGTTTGTTGCACCACATTAAGCCTGCATTGGTTGTGGGGAGAGTCATCACTAACAGCCTGTGAGTTACTGCTATGTACTTGTGTAATACTTCCCATGCTGATGAGTTTGTGCATACCTGTTTCTAATAAGATCCTTCAGCCCAGAAACCCACTAGAAATAACCACTTTTATTTGGTGCTTTTCATCTCTCTTCCTGAAATGTCAGGGAGGGTGTGATCATCTCCTTTTTAGTGTTTTCACCTCCCTTCCTGAGAAGTCAGGGATGGCGTGACCACCTGTGTTCTAAAACAAAAGAAAGTGGGAGATGTAGAGGGCTAAAACTCTTCAGTTTCACTGCACTGAGGTTGGTTCAAGCACATAGGCCTAATTACTGATTGGACAATACTCTATGGGCATGTGCTTGGGGAATGCCCTTCCCACTATCCTGTGCTGGTTCAATAATTGGTGTATACAGAGAATTGTAGGAGGGACTAGGGAGTGGAGTAAGACTAGCCAAGGTCACTTTGGCAGTAGACGAGGAAGAAGGAGGTTGTGGAGATTCTGTTTCCATCCCCTTCACTTCTACCCCTAAAGACCAAGAATAAAGACTATGGACTTTTGCTTATCCTGACTCTGGCTGATTCTAAAGTATACAGGGTGCTAAGGCGGTCATCACACATATACATATCTATATCTGCATCTATATCTATAGTCCCTTATTTACCCTATTCCTGATGTGAGCAGGTTTTAAACACTACCAGCTCCACTTTCTCAATGCCACTGTGGCTGTTCTTCTTCTGACTCTCATTCATATAACATAATTACTATTTTTTACCTTTTCCTAGACAGTTTTTATTTTTAGAGTCTGATCATTCTTCACTTTGCCCCATTCTATCTTTTGAACTACTCAATTACTGATGTCATTCTTAAACATGTAGTATATATTTTGATGCAAAAAAAACCCCAAAAAACAAAAAAACAAACAAACAAACAAACAAAAAAAAAAAACAATTTATGTTCTCTAGGAGATGAAAGTTTTGATGGTTGCAGCAGAGGCATTAGACCAACCCAAGTAGACCTAGGGCTCCCTGATTGCTGGGTGTTTCTTGTATCTTTTCGGTATCCTAGGAAGACTTTAATGCTGCCCCAAGTCTTATTGTTTTTCACTGGCCTATATTTGTACCCAGGAGCATTTTTTTTTTGTTTGTTTATGGGGAAAATCTGAAGAGGTTGGAATTTTCTGACTTGCTCCATCATTATCCCAGAATTCTTCCCAGAAACTCTCTTTTCACCTTGAGTTTTCTGACTTTAAAATCAGGCCATCTAGGATCATTTCCAAATCTGAATCCTATTATCCATTTGCAACTTTATTTTAAATTCATAATATATATTTTAAGTTCATAATATGTTGAGGGGATAACAATTTAGCCACATATTGATTCATGATCACTTGGTCAAAAGTACAATCTGAGAAGTCACAGTTTTTTATATCTTAATCACACAAATGAAAATAAAAAACAAAATAATTTAAACTCTAACATATACATAAAACTTTCAGCTTTATTATAATGTACTTAGGCAAAACTTCTAGTAACATGCTTTGCAAATGGTAAGACACAGACAGCTATTGGTAGACATAGATATTTATGTCACATACATTTATACATATGAATTTATGAATGATGAAAGAATTGTTAATGATTTTTATAACAAGATCATAGGTTGGACTTGATAATTGGAAGACTTATTCAGATTTTTGACCTTGACACAGCAGTTTTGTAATAATAAGCAAGTCACTTAATTTCTCAATGATTTTAGGAATATCTCTGACAGTTTAAATTACAAATTGTGGAAGGAAAAAGATTTCTACACCAGAATACACCTATGAAATTACAAATATTTATTAAAAAAAACAAATATCCTTATCATACATTCATAAATACACAGTATTTATTTTTTTTATCATTTCCAGAGTTCGAATTGAATGATAATCACTATAGAAAGTTTATACCTTTTTTCTTTGTTTTACTTCTTAAAATTTCTTGCTAACCAACAAGAAATTGATACTGCATATTTAGATTTCTTTAGTTGGTGATGGGAAAAGATAGATTCAGAGAAGTCATTCATTTATTTACTTATTTTGAAAATAGTTTTGTTTTCCTCAAATTTTCTTCTGCTGAATTCTGGTGTTTCATAGATATTCAAATTCTATCCTAGAACATGACTAGAATCTTTTAATGTTTTTAAATTTTCACCAAGTTCACTGAAAAAAAATCACATTTATATACATTTTTTTTAAATCTTTGACTTAAATCTTAAGCTGAAAGTATAAACTCAATGGAAGAAAAACTATCTGTGAAATGTGGTTTGATTGGTATTAGAACATTACCCAGGGGAAGTTTGTTAAGTTTTAATATATTAGAAAGAAGTTCACTTTGCTTTCATCATAAAGTTTGTTAAATTTTTATTTTAAAATATCAGTGAAATGGTCAAAGAGATAAAGCCTTGGCAATTTCCCATTTGATATTGTATTTGTGCAGAAATTTTAATTTGCTTTCATATTATAACAGACTGGAAATGTGGTAATAGTTTCTCTGGTATACTATATTACAATAGTCACAGAAACAGACAAAATCTGCAGGAATTATTGGATTCCCTGACATATGATGAGACTGATGCAGGACTTCAAAACTTGCAGGAATTGTTGGATTCCCTAACACAGGAAGTAATGGGCAATTTTGGTTTTGGGCAATCTCTTGGGTTCTGAAGGGGTTATATATATAAATAAAACTATATACCTATATAGCTATATATTATACATATATATATATGTATAATATATAGCTATATAGGTATATAGTTTCTTCTTCTAGGACTTATGGACATGTTGATTCATGTTGTTTGTTACATCACTACTAGCCTGTGTTATATTACTATGTACTTGTATAATACCTCCCATATTGATGAATTTATGTATACCTATTACAAGTAATATCCTTCAGTCCAGAGGAAACCTGCTAATAATATCCAGTTTGGTGTTCTAACCTTCCTGAGAAGTCAGAGAGGTAATGATCACCTCTTTATTGATATTTTCCCCTCTGTTCCTAAGAAGTCAGGGAGAGTCTGACTACCTGAGTTTTAAAATAAAAGAAATTGGGAGATATAGAGGGCCAGAATTCTGGAGAAGTATACTTAAAACAAGGTGTTACCTCAGTGAAGTTAATGAGATGATGGTTCTCTAGTTCACATATGTACTTAATACTTAGCATGGTGATGTAATAGTTCTCTAGTTCATACATAATCAGTATGCTGCAATGATGTAATTACAATAAGGTATATAAAGGCTAAGAAGGACTGGAAAAGAGATTTTCCATTTTTGACCAACCTCATAGTAGCTGTCCTACCTTCATCACTTCTCTACTAAGACCTTACTCAGGCAGATCCCAAGGACCTCTAGAAAGCTAGTCCAAACATTACACACTCCATTTCCAATTTCTTTGCCACCACAAAAAATCTAATTTAAAACACACACACACACACACATTTTTATCTTTTCCTTTATCTCTTTAATATACAGGCCTAGTATTGATATTGGGTCATTGGGCATGCACAGTTTTATAGCCCTTAGGACATAGATGCACATTTTTCTTTTATTCTTTTTAAATGCTGAACCCTTTAAAGATATTTTGGGGTCTACTGGCTAGATTTATTCTTTAAGAACCATGCCTCAAACCCAAAAGATTCATTGCAGTTCTTTGGAAAACAATTTGAAATTAAAGATATGCCCAGTGATTGAGCCAGGGCTAAACAAGACACTATATACAATTGTGATGTAATACTTTTGTGAAAAAAAATGACAAGTTGGGTGGTTTCAGAAACCCATAGGAAGACATATTATTTCAAGCAAAATGAAGTAAGCATAGCTAGTAGAATATTGCCCATAGTGAAAACAATGTAGTCTACCTGTAAAAGACTTACCTAGCTACTTTAATCAAGTTAATGATCTAAAGCATTCCAAAGGATGCATGATGAAAAATGCCACTTACCTCTAAAGAGGAACTGATGATCTTTTAATGTATATTGGTGCATACTTTAAAAACTGTTTTTCATTTTTTTTTCCAATTTGCCCTTACATATTTTCAGTTTTCTTTGGTATCATTGTTCTAACTCAGAGTAATAGAAATTTAATTGGAAAAAAGTTGATATAGATTCAGAAAATTTAGATATGAAAATAGTGTTTAGAAAGAAGACATTTAATGTTTATCTTCAAAATATGGTAATCTTACTTGAATTACCTAATGAATAAGGTTACTATAAAGAACATCAAAAATTTGAAAGAAAAAAAGATGCAATAGAAAAAAGACTTGAACAAGCTTTCCCGAATTTAGATTAGTAAATTAAAGACTTAGAAAGAAATTGAAACTATTTCTAGCCATATGAAAAGATGCTCTAAGTCATTATTAATCAGAGAAATGCAAATTAAGACAATTCTGAGATACCCCCACACACCTATCAGATTGGCTAGAATGACAGGGAAAGGTAATGTAGAATGTTGGAGGGGATGTGGGGAAACTGGGGCACTGCTACCTTGTTGGTGGAATTGTGAATACATCCAGGCATTCTAGAGAGCAATTTGGAACTATGGTCAAAAAGTTATCAACTGTGCATACCCTTTGATTCTTCATTGTATCCAGAAACTGGAAACTAAGTGGATGCCCATCAATTGGAGAATGGCTGAATAAATTGTGGTATATGAATATTATGGAATATTATTGTTCTGTAAGAAATGACCAATAGGATGATTTCAGAAGGCCTGGAGATACTTACATGAACTGATGCTGAGTGAAATAAGCAGGACCAGAAGATCATTATATATTTCAACAACAATACTATATGATGATCAATTCTGATGGATGTGGCCCTCTTCAACAATGAGATGAACCAAATCAGTGCCAATAGAGTAGTAATGAACTGAACCAGCTACACTCAGCGAAAGAACTCTGGTTCATAACCACTACATAAAATTCCCAATTCCTCTATTTTTGTCTACCTGCATTTTTGATTTCCTTCATAGGCTAATTGTACACTATTTCAAAGTCTGATTCTTCTTGTACAGCAAAATAACTGTTTGGACATATATACATATATTATATTTAACTTATACTTTAACATATTTAACATGTATTGATCAACCTGCCATCTGGGGGAAAGGGTGGAGGGAAGGAAGGGAAAAGTTGGAATAAAAGATTTTGCAATTCTCAATGCCGAAAAATTACCCATGCATCTATCTGGTAAATATATATGAAAAGACCTAGAAAGAACATGATTTATCTTTTCAAATACTGGAGAACTATCATATGGAAGAGAGATTAGAAATTTCCTACTTGTTCCCAAAAGGCAGAACTAGCTATAGCAATTGTAAGTCAATATATATCATTGGGAATCTTGATGTTGTATAATCATTTGCTGTGGATTCTGAAGAAGTGATTCATGATCTATTTGCGGACTCAATAAGTCAGTCAATTAACAAGAAGTCATTATTCAGTCACTAAGTACCAGGTACAATGCTACTTGCTGAGAATATAAATATCACCAAAGAGGAAAATAATTTCTGTGCTCTGATCTTAAATTCTATTCAAGGACAATCAATATATATATATATATATATATATATATATATAAAAGTCTGCTGAAAATGGTGGGGAGTAAGAAAGACATACTCAAGCAAGAACTAGATGATTAAATCCAAAGAATAAAGGATTACTGGTCTGAGACTTTCCTCAAAATAAAAGTCTTAGAAAGAATATGTCAATAGAAACAAAGATTATAAAAGGTGTCATTAAGGCAACTGAGATATAATACTATAGACTAGAATATCAGCAATAGTTGGCCTTGGGTCCTTACCAAAATGGAGGTAAAACTCAAAAATACTAGGAGTCAAGATTAATCTAATTGAATTTAAACTACAGATTTCCCTGTTCTACAAACTCAAGAAGCATGCCTTTTCTTTTCATAATTGTTTTCCCCAGCTCCTAAACAAAATTACTGCTAAGTAAATGAAATTGTGCAACTATGGGAATTGGTTAATATGACAGTGGGATATCATGGCTGTAGTGAACTACAGCATTGAGTACAATCTCCAAACTTTGTGTGATAATGCCTCCTTTGCAGGTGGTAAGAAGAAGAATATAAAGCATCTCAGAAGCTTATGTAAACTCATTCTTCACAATTGAGTGCATGAGGTTGAAAACAAGCAGACTAGAATTGCATTTTAAAAGCACAGGGTGAACAATAAAGAGAATGCTTGCTGAGCTAAAGCTAATGAGGAAAGGTGCTTGCCCAGGAACAAGCCTTTTATTCTGAGACCATCATCATGGAACAGGTTTTTCATTTTAGAATTAGAAATAGTTGATGTTTAAGGGACAGTGGACATTATGAGTCCACTGGATATCTTTATTGATAGTCTGAACTCATTCCAATGTTAATGAGCCAAACCAGCAACTTAATATCTATATACATTGCAAATGATACATTTTTTATTCCTATTTTCTGGATATTTGTTTTAATTTATGGTATATTCTGAACTGATTAGATTTGTTTTTAATATAGAGATGCAAATTGTTCTTGAATTCGTTCATAATGAAAAAAGAAAATAGATAAAATGCATATTCCTGAATTGATTATATTAAGTTGAATAATTAATCTATTGAGGCTAAGCAATAGACAAGCAAAAGAGTCAATCTAATATAGTGGCTAATGTGCCAGCCTTGCAGTCAGATAGAATTGGGTTCAGATCCCACTTATAAGATGTAAGATCTATGTAATTCTGGGGGAATAATTTAAATTCTCTGAATGACAGTTTCTTCCATAGTAAAAAAGATATAATAATAATAACTAGGAGCTTCTTACTATTTCATTTGGATTTTTGTGAAGACAAATAGTAAAATGTGTTTAAAAGAAACACCTGAGGGTTAAAACTATATCTTCTTTCTACAGTTGCAGTTCATGTTCCATTTTTGCCATTTTTAGAGGGTTTGGGGAAGTTTTATTAGAATAGAATATATGTAGGTAGGGTAGTTTGACATGAAATTGGAAATGTAGGATGGCATGAGAATCATACAAAGTTTCCAATAGTATCCTAATTTCCAAGCATATTCAACTCCTCTTCATTCTTATCTTATCATTCTTATCTAATATCTTTGTTTCTATTGTCCTTTTCTATTGTTTTCTTTTGATCCTTTCTATTCTTGAATACCCTTACCACTCTTGGTCTCAGTAACACTTTCCTTTACTGGTTTTCTTACTTGTTAGATCTATTTCTTTGCTTTTCCATTTATTCACATATGTCACTTTATTTTTTATAATAATAGCTTTTATTCTTTTTGAAAATACATGCAAAGATAGTTTTCTGCTTTTACCCTTGAAAAATCTTGTGTTCCAAATTTTTCTCCCTCCCTTCCCACCTCCTCCTTCTTCTAGCCATCAATAATATAAGTTGCAATAATATGCAATTCTTCTAAACATATGCCCATGTTTATCATGTGGGACCAAAAAACTCAGAAAAAACAATAAAGAAATAAAGAAGAAAGCAAAAAACAAACACAAAATTGAAAATTCTTTGTTGTGATCCACATTTAGTTCCTGTAGTCTTCTCTCTGGATGTTGATGGCTCACTCCATCACAAGTTTATTGGAATTGACCTGAATCACTTCATTGTTGAAAAGAGCAAAGTCCATCAATTTTGATCATCATATAATCTTGTAATTGCTGTGCAGAATGTTTTCTTGGTTCTACTTACTTCACGTAGCATCAGTTCACGTAATGCTCTCTTGGCTTTTTCTGAAATTATCTTACTGATTGTTTCTAATAGAACAATAATATTGCATTACATTCATATACCTTAACTTATTCAGCTGTTCCACAATTGATGAACATCCACCAAGTTTCCCGTTCTTTGAAACTACAGAAAGGCTAGAAACATTTTTTTCCACATATGGATCCTTTTTCCTTTTTATGATCTCTTTGGGGTACATTAAGTGTATACACACTGTAGATTAAAAGGATATGCATAATTTGACAATATTTTGAGCACAGTTTCAAATTGCTCTCCAGAATGGTTGGGTTAGTTCACAACTGAAAAAAACAATGTGTTACTGTCCCAGTTTTCCTACATTCCCTTCAACACCTACCATTATATTTTCCTGTCATTTTAGTCAATCTGAGACCTATTAGGTGCTACCTCAGGATTGTTTTGATTTGAATTTGTCTAATTAATACTGTTTTAGAACATTTTTTCATATAACTAGAAATTGCTTTAATTTTTTCATCTGAAAATTTTCTGTTCATATCCTTTGACCATTTATCAATAAGAATGAAAGCAATTCCCATAAATTTGAAAGTTATCTATCTATTTTAGAAATTAGACCTTAATCAGAAACCATGGATGTAAAATTTTATTTCCAGTTTTCTGCTTCCCTTATAATCTTGGCAGCATTGATTTTGTTTGTCCAAAAATTTTTAAAATTTAATATAATCAAAATTGTTCATTTAGTATTTTATAATATTCTCTAATTGTTCTTTGCTCATAAATTCCTTTCCTCTTAACCGATCTTAGAGGAAAACTATACTTTGTTCTATTAATTTGTATATAGTACTACTTTTTATGTCTAAATCATGAAACCATTTCGACTTTATCTTTGTTTAGCCTGTTTGATGTTTATCAGTGGTGGACAATTGATGGTAACCTTAGTGCTGAGCTTATCAATCACTAGATTACCAATATATATATTTCTTAATGGATAATTGAAAAACTGTTCTACTTCCTCTTCTTTTCTAATCTCTTCCTTGCCAATATTATCATCTGACAAAGGTTCACATACCATCTCCATGAAGTTGACATTAAGATGTCATCTCCAAACTCCAAAACTCTAATGCTCTATCACCGACAAAATATTTTACATTTTGAACTGTAAATGCTGGATGTATATTGAACTAAAATGTGTAATCTAGAGCTTATTATATCTTCCCACATGTCCTCATATATTTCCTCATTGAATATCAAAGAATCTCCCTCCCTCGTTTCCCCCCCCCTCTCCCTCTCTCTACTTCTCCCTCTCATTCTTTTTCTCTCATTTTATTTTTCTCTGAATATATGTATATATTTGTACATATACATACAATTATGTGCATATATAAATGTATATGAATTATCTATATGCAATCTGTTTAATGTGCAAAAACTCTCCCTAAAATGAATAGCAATCAGGGACTGCTAGGTTGCACATGGATAGAGTACCAGCCCTGAAGTCAGGAGGACCTCAGTTTAAAACTAGACAGACACAATACTTCCCAGCTGTGCAATCCTAAGAAAGTGACTTAACTTCAATTGACTCAGCAAAAAAAAAAAAAAGATATACCTTGGTTTGTTCTAGTTGTAAATATGCAATAAATTGATCACATTTTATATTTAAAACACACTTGAAAAAGAAGTAGGAGGAGAAAGGACAGAGAGAGAGAGAGAGAGAGAGAGAGAGAGAGAGAGAGAGGGACAGAGAGAGGGACAGAGAGAGAGAGAGAGAGAGAGAGAGAGAGAGAGGAAAGACAGAGGGAGAGAAAAAAGAAGGTTCAGGGGGAAGGGAGAGGGAGAGAGAATTCGGGAAAGTGTGTAGGAATTTCAATGACCTATCTTCTCCAAACAATCTTTCTTACATCCACATTCTTCTAATAATATTATGACTATCAATCACGATTACTAAAGAATCAAAATCTTGAGTCTGTCCATAACCAATACAAAAATTCATGGCAAGTGGAAATATAATGTAATATGATATTAATGGTGATTGCAAAAAGTGATGCAAATATCATTCAGAAACTTTTTAATACTATATAGCTGAACTGTATAAATATGTATACATATATTGTATTTAACATATACTTTAACATGTTTTACATGTATGGGACTGCCTGGTGTCTAGGTGAGGGAGTGGAGGGAAGGAGGGAAAAAGTTGGAACAGAAGTTTTTGAAAGGGTCAGTGTTCAAAAATTAGCCATGCATTTGTTTTGTCAATAAAAAAAAAACTATAATAATAAAAATAATAATATGTATCTGCTCATCAGTTTAATGTATAGTGTTACTTGTGATTAAATTTAGTAATTTTAAATTTTATTAGCCTCACAAAAAAAATTATGAATCTGGAAGAGATCATCAATGAGTATAGTGCCTGGTTTCTGTATTTTAGATATGAGGAAACAGTTTCAGAGAGGGTGATTTCTCCCATATACCCAAATTACTAATTTTTGGCATTTCATCATTAAAAAGGGAGTTATTGCTTCACCAAAAACTCACATATAGTGATTTTGTATTACATATTTTGATGTTTTGGATTACGTTAGTATTTTCTCTTTCTAGTAACCTCTTTTTTTCATCTTCTTATATCCAGCAGAGTAATATACCAGCTAAGCTAAATTTGATACCATAAAACACATCTTCCTTTTATAAGTTTAGATAAGTCCTAGAGCTCAGCAATTTTCTGCTTCCTACACTGATGTGCTTTTAATATATCACTTGTTTTACTATTTGAGAGGAGCAAACCTGTTAAGTTTTTGCCATCATATTTTTTATTTTATAATTCACCACTAGCAGTTGCACATTATCTTCTTACCACCCAATATATTCTTTTCCATCCCTAATTTTTGCAATTCTTGTCATTTTTCTCTCACTAGTAGTCTATAATGGATCCAACCAATACATTATCTTATGCTCTATGCATTAACATCATGTAGATATTAGTGCAGCAATCAGATTGATAGCATAGAATTAATTTTTTCATTATACATAAAGACAGCAGTGCTCTTTATGATTATACATACCCTGAATAAGTTTTTCCCCCTTTGTGGTCATCTCTTCCATAGAAGCAACACTGTAAATATGATTCAACCTAAAGCTCAACATAACTCTATTTCCAATTGAACGTATGTATAATTTAGACTTTTAAAAGATCACTGTATTCTCTTAATGTGAATCATAAAACATTACAATAAGAATATTGGTGATAAAGAAGAGAAATAAAGATGGGATAACAGAGAGATACAGAGAGAGAGAGAGAGAGAGAGAGAGAGAGAGAGAGAGAGAGAGAAGGAACGAGGGAGGGAGGGAGGAAGAAGAGAAGAAATAGAAAAGAAATGGAGGAAAGGAGAAAGAAAGAAAAGAAAAGTATTGGGAAGGAGACAAGGATGGAAATAAGATTTATTTTTTGCTTTATGGCATAAGTTGAGAAGACTGAAAATGTTTCCTCCATAATTTTCCAAATAAAAGTAAGTTATCCTACTATTAATGCTATGCTAAGGTCATTTTTTTTTTTATTGGCTAGGAGTGTCTAACAAATTCTTTCTCTGTCTCTCTCTGTTTCTCTCTGTCTCTATGTCTCTGTCTGTCTCTGTCTCTGCCTCTGCCTGTCTGAATCCACACACACACTAATATATTTAGAAATAGAAGTAAAAATAAAAAGAAAGAAAGAAAGAAAGAAAGAAAGAAAGAAAGAAAGAAAGAAAGAAAGAAAGAAAGAGAAAGAAAAAAAGAAAGGAAGGAAGGAAGGAAGGAAGCAAGGAAGAAGGAAGGAAGGAAGGAAGGAAGGAAGGAAGGAAGGAAGAAGGAAGGAAGGAAAGAAGGAAGGAAGGAAGGAAGGGAGGGAGGAAGGAAGGAAGGGAGGGAGGAAGGAAGGAGGTAAGGAAGAAAAGAAAGAAAAAAAGAAGAAAGGAAAAGGAAGGAAGACAAATAGAAAGATAGGAAGATAGAGCAATAGACAGACAGACAGATAGATAGATAGATCCAACATCTGTTTGATTTTTCCTGTGTAAATTTTTAGACTGATGTATTTCAGTAGCCATTTTTGATCATTAGTTCTGTCTGGATTTGGCGCAAAGAGCAGTGTTATATATACATTATCCTGTTTCCTTTTTGTTTTTTGTATCTGCATAAAGATAATATATGATCTTCCATAAAGAGGAACAAAAGTCACCTCTGAGGTTTTATCTATCAAGAAATTTGTAAAAAATTTAAATGTAAAGAGAACACACAAAAGAAAATGGAACAGAAAATGGACACAAAAAGAACTTCATTTTGGAATCTTGCTAACTGAAATAATTTTCATTATTTTTTCATGTATGTATATGGGCATGTATGCATACAGCATGTATGCAACAATATTTCATTAAAATTTATAGGAGAGAAGAGAAGGAAACACTGAAAAATTCTTCCTTATATGTCAAGATGAATTTATTTGCCTTACGGATTACTGGAATCACTATATTTAGACAGGTGATAATGTAGCACTATCACAGGAAATGTTGAGGATCTGAAAACAGCATGATGTATTAAAAATAGGACCAAATTTGATGTCAGAAAACTAGGATTATATTCTCAGATATAGTCTTTTTAAATTTCATGATCTCAGTCTGGTATATTCTCTGTACTATTCCCCTTGGCATACTCAATTTGATGCTCTTATTTCTGAATTTTAAATTTAATTTCTCAAACTGAAAACTATGAGAAAATCTAAGGGACCTCTTAATAAATAATATTATCATCAAAATATTATGCTAACCAAAGAGAAATGTAAGAAGTAAATTTAAATGATGTGATTATAAAGAAATTAAGAATTCATTTTAGAGATATTTCAAAGGCTACAATATTATTAAAATATGGTAAAGTTGTTCATGATGCTTTTAGCCAAAGGTAAATAAAATTTCTAAAATACATGAGCAATTATGTGTTTCAACTTGCTTCATTTTGTAAAATTATGAAATTGATTTTTTGCAAAAATTGAGAGTGAAGTTTTAAAAATAATTTGAAACTATATTCAAAGAATAAATAAATATTACATATATTTTCATTTATCATTAAAACTACTAGACTTATAAACAAAAAATTCAAATGTATATGGGAAAACAGCATGTATGCAACAATATTTATGAAAGCACATTTTGTTGTAACCTCAAACAAAAATACAAAACAAACAAAAATTTTTGGAAAACGGATGGCCATCCATCATGAAATAGCTTTAAAAAAGTGTTTTATTTTAATGTATTGCAATATCTTACCATGATAAATGACAAACATGAAAAATTAAGAGAAACTTGGGAATTAGATGAATTAATACAGAATAAACCAATACTGAAATCTTCAAAATTACACATAGAAATAGAATTAAAACAATACTGAAGAACAGCAGAACTTTCACAATTTCAGTTCACTCTTGACTCCAGGGGACTAATCATGAAACATCCTTGCTCAATAGATAGCTTTCTAGCTAAAGGTACCATCAAGATCCTAATTCTTTATGTGTGTGTATGTGTGTGTGTGTGTGTGTGTGTGTGTGTGTGTGTGTGTGTGTTTATGGCCAATGTGGTTGTTTAACATATCTATGCTTTTTCTTAAAAAGGAGAATTGTATTATATTGGCATGGCAGGACATTAAAAAATAAGAATAATATATAAATTATTTTTAAAAATTAATGATAGTATGAAATGAAAACAGAGAATTTTGAAGCACCCTCAAGAAATGTGTGCACTATCAGAGTAATAGAAGGAACTGTGTCTATGGAATGAAAATTCAAGTAAATAATTATGAACAAAGCAAATCACAGTAATTTAAAGAAGAATGATAAATGAAAATGTAAATAAATGTATCTAAAGGGAAAAACAGAAATGTGCAAATTATTGATGACGTTGCAATCAGTTAATCAACAAAAATTGATTAAGCAATCATTATTTGACAGATGTCATACAGCACATTGAATACACAAAATCACAAATGAAATAGTACATTCTTGAAGAAACTTAAATTCTTGTAGGGGAGACAGGATATACCTATCTTATATAATTTTTGCACACACTTATACTGTATACATATATATGTGTGTGTGTGTGTGTGTGTGTGTGTGTGTGTGTGTGTGTGTATCTATGCTTTTCTTGGTTGGAGGCACAAGAATCTATAGGAATTAAGGGAATCCTGGAGACACTGGTCCATGCTCTGAAGTTTGGAGAGAACTATGGATTCTGAGATCACTGAGAGAAAACTACACATTAAGCATAAGAAGGGATCTGTGCAGATGTATAAAAATAATGGCTGAAACTTTATGAATGAAGAACAAAAATCTAATTTAGAAAGATCACTTGATATATAAGAGAAGTAATATAAATAACAACTGAAAATAATGTTTTAAGGAGAGTTGTGAAAGGTTAAAATCTCAAACAACAAAGTATGAATTTGATGCTCAAGATAATAAGAGCCACTGTAGTTCATTTCATAGGGAAGTAATATGGTTAGAGCTGAACTTCAAATACATTATTTTGAAGTTGCAATGAGGATGAATCAGAGAGGGGAAAAAAAATTAAAGAGAAGAAGTTAGGAAGTCATTTACTAGTTCAAGCAGAAGGTGATAATGGCAAAAATTATTGTGGTGGCCATGTGGTTGGAAGAAAGATGATCAGTGTAATATTACATATATTATTACATGTGTGTTTTTAAGTTTCCTGCCTTTATAAAAAAAAAAAAGATGAAAATACTTTATATGAGAAACAGGAGCAATTGAAAGACTTTGCTTAATACAATAATCCAAGACTAACTCTAATGGATTTAGGATGAAAAATGCTATCCATCTCCAGAGAAAGAACTGATGGTTTCTGAATACCTTATAAGGTATACTTAAAAAAATATTTCTTAATTTTTCTTGAGGCTTTTTTTCGCTATGTTTTCTTTCATACCATAACAAATATGAAAATATTCTTGCATGACCATGACACATATATAACCTGTAATAAACTATTTGCCTTCACAGTGAGGGAAGTAGGAAGGATTTGGGATTCAAAGTTTTAAAAATGTATATTAAAATTGTTTATGCATATAATTAAATATAAATAAATAAAAAAGAAAGTCTTTGCTCACAATTATATCATGCTAATAGTATTTTTGACATTGATTTTGGAGGCAGTGATAAATATTTTGCTCAGGGATCACACAGCTAGTAAGTGTTTGAGGTAGAATTTGAACTGAGGTTGTGCCAACTGCAGTGTTTCACATTGGTGCCACATGATGCAAATGATATCTCTAAAAAAAATTGTGCTTGAAGCACAAAACATAATGTATTAAATTTGAGAAACTGTGAAAGCTTAGATATCTATTTCTCTGTTTTTATAGTCCCAGTATAAGGAGATAATGGGGCCATGGCATACAAAATAGTAAGATATGTTTTCAAATAAAAAAAGATATTTTGGATGGAAGAATTATCTGGTTATTCATTGATTTACAGGTATGAGGAAATTATTGAGAGAAAAATAATTCAAGGATGTGTCGTCTTTGTGACCTGAAGAATAGTTTTGTAAATAACCAATGTGCTGAAGCATATTCAATTGGAAAAAATGATGAATTTGGCTTTTGGCATGAAGAGGATGAAATGTCCTATGGACAAATGGAACTAAAATCCTGCAGGCTGTGAAATAAAGTCTAGAGGCAAAATTATGTTCATTATATTAATAAAGGACATTATAGACCTAAAAATACATTCTGTAGACTATACCATGTGTTACTGTATAATTGATGAACATTCTCAAAATTTCTTTGGGCCAATTCCATGAATGATAATTCTTTCAAATTCCATTCTAGTTACCATATTTTAAATGTACACTACAAAAATGTTTGATTTGAAGTGTTACCTACTGTTATTTTTGTTGTTATTATGTTATTTCTAAAACATATCATATAATGTTTTTTAACATCTTTATCTGGATGATTTTATTAAAAATAGAAAGAAAAATATTACTATCAAAAATGAAAAGATGAATACAATACCATTGTAAGTGACAATAAAGCAATTGTCAGAAGTCATTTTACCTGATTATATGTCAGAAAGAATGAAAATCTAAATGAAATTTTTAAATATTTACAAAAATTCAAATTTCCTAGATTAACAATACAGGAAATAAAATTTTGACATCACATTAAAAATTAAGTTGAACAAGCCATCAAAATGAATTATATGAAACAGTTAAGAAATTATTAATCTCAATATCACATAAACTACCAAAAATAAAGTCCTAACAAATTATTTTATGACACAAATATATTGTTGTTATCTAAACCAGAGAATAAAAACTATCCACTAATTTTCTTAATGAAAAAATATTTTTAAAAAAAGTTTCAATGAAACATCAGCATGGGGCATACAACAATTTATCATAAGAATCTTAAGGCATGACTAGGTAGGATTCATCCCTGGAATAGAAGGTTAATTCAACATTAGGAAAACTAAAAATAATGGATCATATAAATAGGAAAATAAAAAAAAATCCTGATTGTCACAAAAGTATTTTTACAAACACAACACACATTGTTATTTGAAACATTAGAAAGTATAGGAGCCAACAGAGCTTTTCTGAGCATGATAAGTAATATCTTTCTAAAACTAAGTGCATGCATTATTTCTAATGGGGATAAACTTGAAACTTCCCCAATAAGATTAGGGTTGAAGAAAACATCTATTATAATCATCCTAATTTTATAATAGCTAGAGGAATCTGACAAGAATAAGAAATTGAAGGAAAAAATAGAAAATGGATAAAAATTAAAACAAATTATAAATCTTTGAAGATAACATGCTTAAAAATCCTAGAAATTCAACAAAAGCAAAAACAAAACAAACAAAAAATTGAAAAAAACAATAATACTACATCATAACATTTATACATGTTATAAACAAACCTTATCAGGAACCAGTAGAAAGAGAAATTTCATTTATAATAATTGTAGATATTTTAAAATAATGGTGAGTATATCTGCTAAGACAAGCCCAGGGACTAGGTGAATATAATTGCAAAACATTGTTCACATAAATAATGGCAGATATAAATAATTTGAGAAATATGGATTACTTGTGGGTAGACCAAGCCAATATTTTTAAAATGACAATCCCAAGTTAATTTAATTGCATAGTGTCACACCAATCAAACAATATACAAATACCTTCCCCCTCTCTCTCTCTCTCACACCCACACACACGCTTATGAACATATATTCTAGATGAACATAATGTCAAGTACATCAAGAGAATCAATAAACAAAAATTGAAAAAGGTATCTTAGCAATAGCAGATGTCCAACCATATCACAAAGGCATAATCATAAAAATAATCTGGTATTGGTTAAGAAATATAATGGTGGATCACTGGAATATATTGGTTATGTAATACCTAATAGTAAATGACCATAATAACTGATCATTTTGTAAACCCAAAAGTCCAAGCTATAAGGGGAAATTCAACATCTGACAAAAGTGTCTGGAAAAAAAAATATTTAGAAGAAACTACATATAAACCAATATTTCAGAGTGTATGTCAATTTAAGAGCAAAAGATGTTGCAGACTGGGAATGAGATAAATTGGAGGGAGAGGGAAGAGGAGAGAAGTCAGATAAGACATACAGAGTAAAGGTAAAAGGCTGGAGGATAATGTATTATGTTTCAGGTGAAACAATATAACCAGGGGTAGCAATCCTGATCTCAGATCAAGCAAAGAAAAGACGGAGTTTCAGCACCTGCTTCAACTTTTGAAGATGCCAGAAGTAATAGGAATGATGGTGGGAGCAACCAGAAACTTATGTTATTTATTCGGGGGAATGCTATATCTAGGGATCCAATTATTAGTGGCACTAATCAGTTGCCAAAACCTCCAATCATAATATAATATAATATTATAATAATAATAATTAATCATAATTAAAACAGATCAGAGAGGAAACTATTGCTTGCTAAAGGGTACTGTACATAATGAAGCTATATCAACACTAACACTAAATTTGAAATTCTGAAAATAAAAGGGAGCATTAATAAAAATGAAAGTAAGAAAACTATTAAATAATAAATAAAATTAAGAAATGATTTTATGGAAAAAAAACAACAAAATAGGTAAACCTTTAGTTAATTTGATTACAAAAAGGAAACAAAATCAAATTGTTAGTCTCAAAAATGAAAAGTGAAAACTTTAGACCAATAGAGAACAAATTAGACAATAATTAGATGTTATTTTGCCCAATTTATGTCAATAAACTTGATCATCTCAGTGAAATAGAGATATAGATTGCTCCGATTAACAGAAGAGAAAATAAATTACTTAAATAGTCCCATTTTAGAAAAAGAAATAGAACAAGCTATTAATCAAATTCCTTAAGAAAAAATTTCCCAGTCTAGATGGATTTACTTGTGAATTCTATCACACATTTAAGAACAATTAATTCCAATACTAGGCAAACTAATTGAAAAAATAGGGAAAGAGTTTTAGCAAATCCCTTTTATGACACAGATGTGGTGCTTATAACTAAACCACGTAAGGTAGAATCAGAGAAAGACAATTATAGATGAACTTCCCTAATGAATATTGGTGAAAAAATCTTAAATATTAGCAAATATGTTACACAAAGTCAACCCCAGGATAATACACCATGACCAATTAGGATTTATACCAGAAATGCATATACCTTAAAATGATCAATAGCATCTGTTTAAAGCTGTCAGCAAGCATCTCATGTATTGCCTAATACATCTAGCATAAATTAGAAGCATTCCCAGTAAGATAAGGGAAGAAACAAGGTTGTCCACTATCAAACTTACTATTCAATATTGTTTTAGAAATGTTAGCTTTGACAATAAAAAAGAGATTAAAGGAATTAGAATAGATAATGAGGAAATCAAGTTATCACTTTTTGCAGATGATATAATGATATACTTAGAGTACCCTATAGAATCAACTAAAAATTTACTAGAAACAATTCACAACTTAGCGAAGTTGCAGAACACAAAATCCACAAAAGCCATCAACATTTTTAAATATTACCAACAAAGTACCGCACCAAGAGAAATCTCATTCAAAATAATATTATAATATTCAATACAATAATATAAAATAATTAATAATTAATAAAATAATATTAAATATAAACAATACAATAATATAAAATATTTGGGAGTCTATTTGTGAAGGCAAAATCAGGAACTATATGAACACAGCAAAACACTTTCCACACAAATAAAGTCAGATCTAATTAATTTGAAAAATGTCAAGTGCTCATGGGTAGGCCAAGCACATGTAATAAAAATGACAATATTAACTAATCTACTTATTTAGTGCCATACCAATAAAACTTCCAAGAAATTATTTTAAAGATCTAGAAAAAATAATAACAAAGTTTATCTGAAAGAATAAAAGGTTAAGAATTTCAAGGTAATTAATAGAGAACAATTTAAATAAAGGTGGTCTAGTTCTGCCATACTTAAAATATATATTATAAAGCAACAGTATTGGCTGTCGCTTTATAATTGGCTAAGAAATAGAGTAATTGATCATTAGAACAGGGTAAGTTCATAGAACAAAATAATCATGACTAAAATAATCCAGTGTATGACAAACCCAAAGAGCTCAGCTTTTATGTTAACAACTCACTATTTGACAAAAACTGCTGGGAAAATTAGAAACTAGTATGACAGAAACTTGACCCACACCTAACACCACATACTAAGGTAAGGTCAAAATGGTTTCATGATTTAGACTTAAAGAGTGATATTATAATAAAATTAGAAGAACATAGGATAGTCTATCTCTCAGATCTGTGGAGAAGGAAGGAAATTGTGAACAAAGAAGACCTGGAGTTCATTATTGAAAACAAAATAGATAATTTTGATTATATTAAGTTAAAAGTTCTTGCCAAACAAAACTAATGGAGACAAAATTAGAAGGGCCACAATAAATTGGGAAAACATTTTTACATCCTAGTGTTCTGATAAAGGCCTCATTTCCAAAATACATAGAAAATTGACTCTAATTTATAAGAATTTAAGCCATTCTCAAATCAATAAATCATTAAAGGCTATGAACAAACACAGAAAATATAATGAAGACTATGGTATGGAATGTGGGAAAACAGGCACACTAATGCATTGTTGGTGGAATTGTGAATGGATCCAAACATTCTGGAGAGAAATTTTGAACTATTCACAAATGATTTTCAAACTTTGATCCAGTAGTATTTCTACTAAACTTATAATCCAAAGAGATCGTACAGCGGGGGAAGGGATCCTCATGTACAAAAATATTTGTGACAGATTTTTTTGTAGTGTCGAGAAACTAGAAACTGAGTGGCTACCCATCAGTTTGAGAATGGGTAAATAAGTTCTGATATATGAATGTTATGGCATATTATTGTTTTATTTGAAATGGTCAGCAGAATGATTTTAGAGAGGTCTGGAGAGTTTACAGAAACTGATGGTAAGTGTAATGAGCAGAGCCAGGAGATCATTGAACATGGAAACAACAAGATTATATAATGATCAATTATGATGCATGTGGCTCTTTTCAACAATGAGATGATTCAGGCCAATTCCAATGATCTTGTGATGATGTGAGCCATCAACACCCAGAGAGAAGACTGTAGGAACTGAGAGTGGATAACAACATAGCATTTTCTCTATTTCGTTGTGCTTTGCTGGAATTTTTATTTTCTTTCTCACTTTGTTTTTTTTTCTTTATCTGATTTTTCTTTTGCAGAAAGATAATTGTATAAATGTGTTTGTCTACATTGGATTTAACATGTATTTTTATCATGTTTGACCATGTTTTACCATGTTTAATAGGATTATTTGCCCTCTAGGGCAGGGGATGGGGGAAGAGAAGAAATTTGAACACAAGGTTTTGTAAGGGTGTTGAAAAATTATCTTTGCACATGTTTTGAAAATAAAAATAACTTCAATTAAAAAATAGAAATAAAAAATATAAAAAATTAATGTAAAAATTGTTTTGAATGTAACTGGAGATAATATCAAATAAATAAAACAAAAACAAAATTAAAAGGCCATATTGCCCCACTGTGTCTAGTGAGGATAAGTTCTACTGAAAGTTTCCTAAATAATTAAGTTAAAAATTCAGTTGCTATCCCATGTTCAAGGCACAGTGTAAAGTACTAGAGAAATGAAAAATAAAGAAAAATCTTGAATATAAGAAGTGTTTCCCATACCACAGTCTCTCTCCATACAGAATTCGTTACTTAAATGTTCATAAACTCTAAAAAGTTTCATAATCTCCTGGAGCTAGATGGCACAGTGACAGAGTGCTGGACCTGAAGGTAGGAAAACCTGATTTCCTTTCAGTTTCAGCTACTTAATAGTTATGCGACCCAGAGTACATCCCATTTCATTCAGGGACATCTCCATTTACCTAGATATATATCTTGCCACTGGAACCAGATGGTTCTGAAGGGAAAAGTGAGGTAGGTGATTCTGCATAGCTCTCTCTCACTTAAACACAATTTACTTGCATGTCATGCCATCCCCTACCTGATGTTTTGGTCCTCTTTGATAATAAAGGACAAATACTATGCACCAAATCTTGTGCTAAGAAAATGAAGGAGTAACAACAACAACTTAACTTCAATTTGTCTCAATTTTCTCATCTGAAAAATGGGGATAATACTAAAAGCTTCCTCTAAGAGTTTTGTGATGATAAAATGAGGTAGGTTATCAAGCACTTAGCACATTTTCTGTTAAACACGTTATGAATATTTATTCAATGCTCATTCCCTTGGTGTTGTTTTACCTGTCTTTTCCCCTTGTAATCACAAAATCTGTTCAGTTCTTTTACTGGTCAACAGCCCTTTACTATATATAATTTCTTCTCTTCCCCATTTTGACTTACAGGCAAATTAATTCACTGCTCTACTATCCTCCTTTCTTTTGCTCCTTTCCCCCTTAATCTTAAATTAAAGAATTTGTCCTTTGATTTGGATTACTTATACTAATCACTGCCTGTACTTCTACTGATATTCTGCTAAATAAAGTTAGAGAAAATCCCATGTTAACTTGGTCCACTAAAATTTTATGTTACATAATTGAATCAGGACCATCACTGAAGCAGGACAATCCTTTTATATTTTTCTAATTGACATACTTACCCACTTATCACAGATGCTTTTAAAAAATGTTATTAAAGCTTTTTATTTACAAAACACATACATGGGTAATATTTCAACACTGACTCTTGCAAAACTTCTTGTGCCAATTTTTTCCCTCCTTCCCCTCTTCCCTAGATGGCAAGTAATCCAATACATATTAAGTATGGTAAAAATAAGGTATACATATTTATATAATTATCTTGCTGCACAAGAAAAATTAAATCAAAAAGGAAAAAAAAAACAGAAGAAAAGAACATGCAAGCAACATCAACAAAAAGAGTGAAAATGCAATATTGTGGTCCACACTCAGTTCCCACTCTCTCTGGATAGATATGACTCTCTTCATCACTAAACAATTGGAACTGGTTTGAATCATTTCGTTGTTGAAGAGAGCCATGTCCATCATGATGATCAAAATTGATCATTGTATATTCTTGTTGTTGCTGTGTGTAATGATTTCCTGGTTCTGCTCATTTCACTTAGCATCAGTTCATGTAAGTCACTCCAGCCCTCTCCAAAATCATCCTGTTGGTTGTATCTTACAGAACAATAATATTCATATACCATAATTTATTCAGCCATTCTCCAGTTGATATGCATCCATTCAATTTCTAGTTTCTAGCTGCCACAAACATTTTTGCACATGTGAGTCCCTTTGCCTCCTTTAAGATCTTTGGGATATAAGCCCCGGAGAAACACTGTCACAGTTGCTTTTTGAAACCTTTCTGTGCTCCTGAAAACCTCCTACAGCTCTCCTACCCTCACTTTCTCATTTGAGAATCATGCTTTATATTACTCTGGGCAAAAACCTGAGTTTATTCATTGTGGGATCCATCTTATTCTTTGCTCCTTATCTGATAGCAATCAGTGTCTTCTGCCATTAATCACTTTCATTTTATATAAAGAAATTGCTATTCTCCTTGCTAAGGCAAATCCTTCTGTATCCACAAATGACACCATTCTATCCTGTTTTCCAAAGCTGATTGTCCTTTTTCAATTTCAAAAATGTAAAAATATCAATAAATGTGCACAAAATAAAAAAAAGAGCTTAGAAAATGTGAATACAACCAAAATCTTTAAGATAGTTTACCTTGAATAAATAAAATGTTCCATACTTCCTCTAGAATTAATGTTAAATTTAATTCAATAAATATTTATTAATTTTTTATTATGCACAGGGTATTGTAGGAGACACTAGAAATTCAAAGATAAGATAGAAAACAATCCCTGACCTCAAAGTTCTTACAGTTTGCAAGGAGGATATACCATTAACACAAATGTGAGCAACGAGAAAAAATGAGGAGGAGAGAACTAAAAACTACATTGAACAAGAAAAAAAAAAAAAATCCACAGAGCAAGTAGCACTCTGCATCAACCACAAAGACAAAGTTTCTAAGAAGAGGAAATGATAAAGGAATTCATTTAAAGGCATGAAAAACTCCTTTAAATTATTTTCTATTTTGCCAGTAGAATTGGTAACTGTTCATTTGAGGGGGTTTTGAAAAGAATGACAAGTAACCATTTTCTTCAGACATCAAATTTTCTTTAAGGTTGCATCTCTCATTCTGGAGGGGACAGAGCTAAGATGTGGAGAAGGCACAGGAGACTTTCTAAGCTCTTCTCATACCCTCACGACCAACATTAAATTCAGCCTCAAAAATAGCGCTTGACTGGTAAAACCCATGAAGATTAGAAGTAAAACAACTCACCAGCTAAAGATAATCTGGAAGATTGCCTGGAAAGGTTTGTCCTAAGGGGCTAGGAACAGATCAGTGCAGGCAGGAAGAGACTAGCATCTGGGAGCACACCAGCAGTGGGGGTGACTTCTGTAGCTAGAGATGATTCTCCCATAGGCTAACTGCTCTGCCTTAATTATAAAGCAGTAAACCAATAGAGAAATTAAAGCCAAACACAGAGGGTACTCCCTATAAAAAGGCCAGAACCTAACAAGATCTGGCTATAACCACCCAAAATCGAAATTACTCAGACAGACACATAACACAGCCCTGCAACCACATTCTACAGTTCAAAGCTTTTGCAGGGGCAGTTACAAATTTGCATGGCAGGGGGAAAACAGCCTGGGGCAATCTCTAATCTGCACAGTGGGAAGCTTGGCCTGGGGCAATAGAACTTTGGCAGCAAGACTGTGCTTCTTGGGGTAGGGACACTTCCAGTCCCTGCAGGGCTATTCACTGCTCAGCCACTAATACCCACAGCCCCAGGGAGGGCTTTGGCTTGGGTTAGTAAACCTTTCCCTGTCCAGCTTCTAGCCTCAGGGCAGTCATTAACCTGCATAGGGGGGTTCTTTATAGGGCACTTTGGCAGCTCCATAGTGCAGGCCTGAGTTACTTTCGGGTGGGGAACTCTTTCACAGAGCACTCCAGTACCTTGCAGCTCTTTGTAGCCAGTTGGCAGGAAAGCTACCTGTCCATACATCTATCACTGCTCTGCAGAGGAAGGTAGTAACTTCCTGGCCCTGAAGGCAGACCCTACAGGCTTTAATAAAATGAGTAAAAAAATCAAAAGGACCATCGATAGCTTCTATACAGAAAGAGAGCAGCTTTTCAACCCTGAGGAAATTAATATCAGAGAGTCTCCAGACAATTGTTGATCCCCAACACAAAAGGCTCTCCTAGAAGAGACTATTAAAAACCTTAAAAGAGAACTAGAAGAAAAATGGGGAAAGGAAAAAGAAACTATGCAAGAGAGCAACAACTTCCTGAAGTGTGAATTGGACAAGGTAAAAAACTCTCAAGAAGTACAGGGAAACAGAATTTATGAATTGGAAAAGGTTAAGTATTCCCAAGAAAGTAGGATTTGTGAATTGGAAAAAGAAAATAACTCACTAAAAAAAATTAGTGAAATGGAAAAAAAAATCCATAAAGCAAAACAACTCACTTAAAAACTCAATTGGACATATAGGAAAAGAAAAAAAAAAGCTAATGAAGAAAATAACACACTAAAAATCAGGACTGAACATGTAGAAATGACTGATTCATTGAGACATCAAGAATCAGTCAAGCAAAACAAAAAAAAAAATGAGAGATTAGGAAAAAATATCAAATATTTACTTGGAAAAATAATAGACCTAGAAAATAGATCTAGAAGAGATAACCTGAGGATCATTGGACTACCTGAAAATTATGAAAAAAAAAAAGAGTCTAGATACTATTTTACAGGAAATAATCAAAGAGAACTGCCCAGAAGTAATAGATGCAGAAGGTAAAATAGGCATTGAAAGAATTTATCAAACACCTTCTGAAAAAGACCCTAAAATAAAAACTCTAAGGAATTTTATGGCCAAATTTCAGAATTATCAGACTAAAGAAAAAAAATATTATAAGCAGCCAGGAAAAAAAAAACAATGCAAATACTGAGGTGCCACAATAAGGGTGCCTCCACATTAAAGATTGAAGGACCTTAAATCTGACATTCCGAAAGGCAAAAGAAGTTGGAATGCAGCCAAGAATAAACTACCCAGCTAAGCTGAGCATTTTTTCATTGGAAGAAGATGGACATTTAATGAAATAGAGGAATTCCATTTGTTTCTGAGGAAAAAGCCAGAGTTAAATAAAAACTTTGATCTCCAACCATAGAACTCAAGAGAAGCAGAAAAAGGTAAAAGGACCTCTTGAGAACTGTATTTCTGTTGTGGATATACCAAAAAAAAAAAATGTATAATTTGATTTTATTGATATAACATAACAAAAGGAAGTAGAAATGTAAAGGGGATAGTGTCAGAAAAAGAGAAAGGGGGAGATTAAAAAGAGGGAAACTACATCCCATGATGTGGCAAAGGAAACCTATCATATCTGAGGGAACTTAGAGAGGAGGAGAAACATTGTATGAATCTTACTATCATCAGAGTTGGCTCAAAGAGAAAATAATTGACATATTTATTTTACAGAGAATCTTCTCTCACTGCATTAAAAAGTGGGAGAAAAGAAGGGAAAAGGGAAAAAGAGTAATAAGCGAAGGGTACAAGAAAGGGGAAGGGATTCAACGGGAGGAGGCAGGGATCCTAAAGAGGGAGAGCTGTGTGACACAAGCAGCACCCTTAAGTTTAATACTAGAGAAGGGAGTAAGGGGAGGGAAAGAAAAAGAAAAGCATAATCTGGGGAAATTATGATGGCAGGAAATACAGAATTAGTATTTTAACCGTAAACGTGAATGGGATGAACTCTCCCATAAAGTGGAGGTGGATAGCAGACTGGATCAAAAGTCAGAACTCTACAATATGTTTTTTACAGGATAAACATTTAAAACAGGGAGGAACATACAGAGTAAAGGTAAAAGACTGGAGCAGAATCTATTATACTTCAGGTGAAGTTAAAACAGCAGTGGTAGCCATCCTTATCTCAGATCAAGCAAAAGCAAAAATTGATCTAATTAAAAGAGATAAGGAAGGAAACTATATCTTGCTAAAGTGTACTATAGACAATGAAGCAATATCAATATTAAATATATATTCACCAAGTGGTATAGCATCTAACTTCCTAAAGGAGAAGTTAAGAGAGTTGCAAGAAGAAATAGACAGCAAAACTATAATAGTGGGACATCTCAATCATGCACTCTCATAATTAGATGAATCAAACCACAAAACAAATAAGAAAGAAATTAAAGAGGTAAATAGAATATTAGAAAAATTAGGTATGATAGATTTTTAGAGAAAACTGAATGGTGTCAGAAAGCAGTATACTTTCTTCTCAGCAGTTCATGGAACCTACATAAAAATTGACCATATATTAGGATATAAAGACCTCAAAATTAAATACAAGAAGGCTGAAATAGTAAATGCTTTCTTTTCACATCACAATGCAATAAAAAACTACATTCAACAAAATGTTAGGGGTAAATAGATCAAAAAATAATTGGAAATTAAATAATCTCATCTTAAAGAATGATTGGGTAAAACAGCAAATTATAGACACAATAATTTCACTCAAGACAATGACAATGGTGAGACATCATGCCAATATTTGTGGGATACAGTCAAAGTGGTAATATGGGGAAATTTTATATCCTTAGAGGCTTCTTTGAATAAAATACAGAAAGAGAAGATCAATGAATTGGGCTTGCAACTTAAAAGAACTAGAAAAAGACCACATTAAAAATCCCCAATCATTACTAAACTTGAAATTCTAAAATTAAAAGGAGAAATTAATAATATTAGTAAAAAAAGCTATTGAGCTAATAAATAAAACTAAGAGTTGATTTCATGAAAAAACCATTAAAATTGATAAATCTTTGGTAAATCTGATTAGAAAAAAGGAGAGAGGAAAATCAAATTATTACTCTTAAAAATGAAAAGGGAGAACTTTCCAGCAATGAAGCAAAAATTAAAGAAATAATAAGGGGTCATTTTGCCCAACTTTCTGCCAATAAATTTGATAGCCTAAGTGAAATGGATGACTACCTCCAAAAATATAGGCTTCCCAGATTAACAGAGGAGGAAATAAATTGTTTAAAGAGTCCCATTTCAGAAAAAAGAAATAGAACAAGCTGTTAATCAAGTCCATAAGAAAAAAATCCCCAGGCCCAGATTGATTTATATATGAATTCTACCAAACATTTAAAAAACAGTTAGACACAATGCTTGATAAACTATTTGAAAAAAATAGGGAATTAAGGAGTTCTACCAAATTCATTTTATGACACAGACATGGTACTGATACCTAAACCAGGTAGGTTGAAAACAGAGAAAGAAAATTATAGACCAATCTCCCTAATGAATATTGATGCTAAAATCTTAAATAAGATATTACCAAAAAGACTACAGAAAATCATCCCCAAGATAATGCTCCATAATCAAGTATGATTTATACCAGGAATGCAGGGCTGGTTCAATATTAGGAAAACTATCAGTATACTTGGCCATACTAATAACCAATTAACAAAAAACATATGATCATCTCGATAGATGCAAAAAAAGCATTTGATAAAATCCAACATTTATTCCTATTAAAAAACACTTGAGAGTATAGGAATAAATGGACTTTTCCTCAAAACAATCAGTAGCATCTATTTAAAACAATCAGTAAGCATCATATGTAATGGGGACAAACTGAAAACATTCCCAATACGATCAGGAGTGAAACAAAGTTGCCCAATATTACCCTTACTATACAATATTGTATTAGAAATGCTACCTTTGGCAATAAGAATTGAGAAAGACATTAAAGAAATTATAATAGACAATGAAGAAACCAAATTATCGGTCTTTGCTGATGATATGATGGTATGCTTAGAGAACCCTAAGGATTATACTAAAATGTTATTAGAAATAAACCACACCTTTAGCAAAGTTTCAGGGTAGAAAATAAATCCACGTAAGTCATCAGTATTCTTATATATCACTAACAAAATACAACACTTTGATTTGCAAAAAGAAATTCCATTTAAAGTAACTACGGATAGTATAAAATATTTAGGCATCTATCTGCCAAGGGAAAATCAGAAACTTTATGAGCAAAATTGCAAAACGCTTTCCACACAAATTAAGTCTGATCTAACCAATTGGAAAGATATTAAATGCTCTTGGATAGGGCAAGTAAATATAATAAAGATGACAATATTACCAAAACTAATTTATTTATTTAGTGCTATACCAATCAGAATCCTAAAAAAGTATTGTAATGACCTAGAAAAAATAACAACAAAGTTCACATAGAAAAACAAAAGGTCAAGAATTTCAATGGAATTAATGAAAAAAAAAACAAAAAAAAAACAAAAAAAACATCAAATGAAGGTGGCCTTGCTGTACCAGATCTAAAATTATATTACAAAGCAGTGGTTACCAAAACCATTTGGTATTGACTAAGAAATAGACTAGTTGATCAGTGGAATAGATTAGGTTCAAAGGACAAAACAGCCAATAACTTTAATAATCTAATGTTTGACAAACCCAAAGACCCCAGTTTTTGGGATAAGAACTCAGTATTTGACAAAAAAGTTGCTGGGAAAATTGGAAATTCGTATGGAAGAAACTAGGCATTGACCCACACTTAACATTGTACACCAAGGTAAGGTCAAAATTAATTCCTGACCTAGACATAACAAATGAGATTATAAATAAACTGGAGGAGCATAGGATAGTTTACCTCTCAAACCTGTGAAAGAGGAAGGAATTTATGACCAAAGAAGAACTAGAGATCATTATTGATCACAAAATAGAAAATTTGGTTATATCAAATTGAAAAGTTTTTGTACAAACAAAACTAATGTAGACAAGATTAGAAGGGAAGCAATAAACTGGGAAAACATTTTTACATTCAAAGGTTCTGATAAAGACCTCATTTCCAAAATATATCGAGAATTGGTTCTAATTTATAAGAAATCAAGCCATTATCCAATTGATAAATGGTAAAAGGTTATGAACAGATGATTGTCAGATGTATTTCTAGCCACATGAAAAGATGCTCCAAGTCATTATTAATCAGAGGATTGCAAATTAAGAGAACTCTGAGATACCACTGCATGCCTGTCAGATTGGCTAAGATGATAGGAAAAGATAATGATGAATGTTGGAGAGGATGTGGGAAAACTGGGACACTGATACATTGTTGGTGGAATTGTGAATATATCTAGCCATTCTGCAGAGTAATTTGGAACGATGTTCAAAAAGTTATCAAACTGTGCATACTCTTTGATCCAGCAGTGTTTCTACTGGACTTACATCTCAAAGAGATCTTAAAGAAGGGAAAGGGACCTGTGTGTACACTAATGTTTGTGGCAGGTCTCTTTGTAATGGCCAGATACTGGAAACTGAATGAATGCTCATCAATTGAAGAATGGCTGAATAAATTGTGGTATATGAATATTATGGAATATTATTGTTTGATAAGAAATGACCAGCAGGAGGATTTCAGAAAGGCCTGGAGAGACTTACATGAACTGATGCTGAGTGAAATGAGCAGTACCATGAGATTATTATATACTTTAATAATAATACTATATGATGATCAATTCTGGTGGACATGGCCCTCTTCAACAATGAGATGAACCAAATCAGCTCCAATAGAGCAGTAATGAATTGAACCAGCTACACCCAGCAAAAGAACTCTGGGAGATGACTATGAACCATTACATAGAATTCCCAATCCCTCTATTTTTGTCTGCCTGCATTTTTGATTTCCTTCATAGGCTAATAGTACACTATTTCAAACTCTGATTCTTTTTGTACAGCAAAATAACTGTTAGGAGATGTATGCTTATATTGTATTTAATTTATACTTTAACATATTTAACATGTATTGGTCAACCTGCTATCGGGGAGAGGGGGGAGAGGAAGGGAAAAATTGGAACAAAAGGTTTGGCAATTGCTAATGCTGTAAAAATTACTCATGCATACAATTTGTAAATAAAAAGCTATTAAAAAAAAAGAAAGAAAAAGATTGCATCTCTATGTTTTCTAAATGACCATGCCATTTGCCTAATAGGAATGCTGTAAATATGGGCTAATGAAAGTATATTTTAAAAGAATGAAGATTTGATCTAACAGAAATTCAGTTTGCCAATGAGATGATGAATTGTTAAATGATAAATAAATTGTACCTCAGTTTCCATTTGCATAAAATTACAACAATAAACTTTTCCCTCTGTACCCAATGTTTATCATATAATATAATCATTATTATCATTGTCATTAATAACAATGATAGTTGCTTAATTTCCTAGTATTTTACTTGAGCTTCTTACAATTGCATACAATAACAAATGTAATTTTTATGGATGTTCATCTTCATTTTCTTTATGAGAATTGTTGACAGTTATGGGTAGCCAATAAGATACAATTAAAGTAGAATCTCTTACACAAGATGTGTTTGACCTGCAAATATAACTCAAGACATTTTCCATTGAAAATTATCTTAAAATATACTCAAAGAAACTAAGTTCCTAAGCCAATTCAATTTCAAAGATACTTTATCTAACCAGACGGCAAAGTGATGGAAGCGTTGAGGAAGAAATTGATTTGATACTAAACCTAAGTTCAAAAGTACAGAATCTCTAATATATTAACTGAATGGTTTATCCTTCTGACTTTGGAGGTTAGCAGCTAATAATATACAATTGAACTATACAATTGAAGTCAGTACTCAGGTTTAAAAAAAAGGAGCACTTAAAATGACAGTTGTAAAGGATTCAAATTAAGCAAAAGCAGACATACTGAATAAAGAGAAAAGTGTCCAGATGGTATCCTGAATGACTTCACTAGTTGGACTGAAAATTCAGATAGCTTAATAGTGGATGTAGCAGTGCAAGTCACCTCTTATCATTGTTGTCATGATCACCCTATACTACCTGTTTCTCACTTGCCTCATAGGGATATTATATATGATACATTATTTTACATTTCAATACTAGACATATAAGGAAAATTAGATAATTATCCTGTTCTCTCAGCATGAAAAGTGCCCCCAAGTGCTGTGAACCACTGTAATTATTCTCCTTCAAAACCATGATTCCACAGCCCAGGGAAAGGGTGCTTTGTCCTTCCCTGAGGACACAGTGAACAAACCAAATTAACACAGCATTCTTTATCACTAACAGAATAAGTTCTTATTTCTTCTGAGATGGTGGATACTGTCCTTTTGAATAGCTAAGCTAAGCAACGAGGCCTTTTTTAAAAACTGAAGAAAAAACAAAACAAGCAAAAATAATTAGTTATATTCAGTGGATGAGTGACAGTTTTTTTTTTTCCTCTTGACTTTGATATATTTAATAGTGAGGAAGAAGCTATTGAGCACTGTTCAATGAATAGAAAATTCTGTCTTTAAATTTCTAGATAGCAGAAACCATGCTCATTATTTGGTTATTCTAGTTAACCAAAGCCTCATGAATTTAAAGTCAGTGGATCTAATCCAAATATTACCTCAGTTAT
Source organism: Antechinus flavipes (assembly GCF_016432865.1). Classification (NCBI taxonomy): domain Eukaryota; kingdom Metazoa; phylum Chordata; class Mammalia; order Dasyuromorphia; family Dasyuridae; genus Antechinus; species Antechinus flavipes. The sequence continues at coordinate 93,571,672 of NC_067400.1, forward strand.
TTAGTACTTTGTGACCTTTGGAAAGCTTACTTTCCTCCTCTCTACACCAGAATTTTTGAACTGAATGATGTCTAAGATTCATTTTAACTCAAAATCCTTTGATTCCAGGTACCATTGACTTTCTTACATTTCTGAATAGTCACTGCAAATGATAAATGATAGAGTAAATGTAATATACTCTATTTTAACTTTTACCTATTAATCTTCAGTAGTCATACGAGTGGTTGTATATTTGCCTCCCAAATATGCCTACTGTGTTGTTGTTGTTGTTTTTTAACTTTGGATGTGTCTGGCATAAAGTGTAACCCTAATATATCATCTGAAGTATAAAAGGGAAAATCCTTTAGTTTTCATGATTAACAAATATTAAAATATTATTTTGAAAATACACATCTGTGACATCTATGGAAATTCTTTATCAGCCAAAATTGTTAATTCTCTTTAGAATCTCATTCTTGTGATTTTTAGGAAAAATAAATAACTTCTCTTTTTGGCAATTAAACAATATACAGTTACACTTGAACTTGTCTTTCTTCTCTAATTACATATTATCCATACATGTGCACTCTACATTTCAGCCAAAATGGTCTGTTTGAAATTCCTAGCATATAACATTGTAACTCTCATCTTTGTGCCTTTGTATATAGATTGTCCATAAAACTGGAAACCTCTGCTTCCTTGTTTTCATTTCTTGATCTGGTAACTATTTTCAAAATTCAAATCAATTTCTATTTCTAATAAGAGTTCTATCCCAGTATCCTTTATTTTTAATTCTTCCTCGCCAAATGCATATGTGCACACACATACATGAATTTTATTTATTTTCTAAATATTTTGCATATGAATTCATGCTATTTCCATAGAATTTAGGGTCTTTGAAGTCAAGGAGATATTATTATTATTATTATTATTATTATTATTATTATTATTACTAGCTCCTGGGAGAGAGAACAAACTTATTTAATTCTAACTGAACCAAAAATAAGGCAGGATCTGCAAAATGAAAAAGTTGACTTTTTGGCTTGATAGCATTGTCATTTTTCCTTAAAATTTGTCTTATTTTATTTTATTTCTTTTGGGAGAACTATCTTCTTAAGGATATGAACCTTTTAAAAATACATGCTCATTTCTTAGCTAAAAGAGAAGATTTTTTTTTCTTGTGAAGGCAGATTTTACTGCCCCAAAGTGTGATTAACAAAGAACATTTTCCGGTATTAACAGGGAAAAAACCAACAATAACAAATTCAAAACTGAAGTCTTTCCCTATTCTTTTTTTCCCCTTCAGCCTCATTCACAATGTTTTTTGACAGACCAGATCCTTCCGAATTAAGGCATTATGTTTTAGAACTCCTGACTGTGGAATTACTTTGTCTTAGCTAAGAATTTTGCTATATCTTTTGGTGCTGAATCAATCCATCAATCCCTGAATGATGACAGCATATGCCTCATCAATATCAGCAAGAAAACAAGTTTTCTTATTTTAAGAGCATGAAGAGTTGAATGTTATTCTTGTGAAAAACATCATGCTGTGCACTTTTCTTCAACATGTTTCAGAAGTACTTCAGGGCATGCTGCTAGTATTACACTGATTCAAAAAGGATTTACCTTATAAATGTTATAACTGGTTGAATGAGATGTTTGAGATAGGTGAGGGTGTTGCCATGATAATAAAAGGTCTCTGATGAATTGAAGCTATGTGTTCCTGGAGGGAAATGGAAATAGAATAATATCACAATGAAATTTCCACCCCCTAGCTGTTTTTCACAGAAGATATACATTACATGGAAATCTCCTCCTTCTTTCTTCTTCTTCTTCTTCCTCCTCTTTCTTCTTGTTCTTCTTCCTCCTCTTTCTTCTTCTTCTTCTTCTTCTTCTTCTTCTTCTTCTTCTTCTTCTTCTTCTTCTTCTTCTTCTTCTTCTTCTTCTTCTTCTTCTCCTTCTCCTTCTCCTCCTCTTCCTCCTCCTCCTCCTCCTCCTCCTCCTCCTCCTCCTCCTTCTTCTTCTTCTCTCCTACCCTTTTTTCCTCCCTCTCTCTCTTTCCCTTCTCTTTCTCCCTATCTGTAGGAAGATTATCTTCCCCCCCACACACATACCACACAGAACATTGTTCTTATGATCCATTGGGTTTCTACATAATTATAATAGTAACATAGGGCCAAATTTCAAGGGAATTATATCCCAAAACTCAGTAGCTATTTCTTCTTTTTTTGGTAATAGTTATTTCTTATATATTTTTACTAGCCGAGGTTTAGTATACTATGGATATAAATTTTACGCATGAACACTGATTATTTTTTATTAAACAGTGCACCTTGTTTCACCAGCCTAACGATTCAAATAAAATCAAGTATTTTAATTAAAATTTGCCTTGTTACCACCTAGCAGTGACTAACAGAATGACAATAAGAAAATCACATTATGATCAACTAAGTCTATCAGGCAATAATGAAGGTTTGCTTTTCTGTCAAATAGGTGGTTCAGAAATCTTTGTGTGATGATCAGATTTTACTTTTTCTTTCACACTGTGGACTTGGCTCTTTTCAACAATTAGGTGATTCAGGCCAATTCCAATAAACTTGTGAGGGAGAGAAGAAAATGCATCCAGAAAGAAGATTGTGGGGGACTGTGGATATGTGGATAACAACATAGTATTTTCACCTTTTTTATTATTGCTGTTTGATTGCTTTTTTTTTTCCTCTGACTTTTGTTTTCTTTTTGATTTGATTTTTCTTGTGGGCATAAATGTAGAAATAAGATTAGAAGAATTTCACATGTTTAAACTATATTAAATTACTTGCTATATAGGAGAGGGATGAAGTGAGAAGGGAGGAAGAAAAATGTGAAACACAAGTTTTTGCAAGGGTGAAGTTTGAAAATTATATTTGCATGCATTTTTGAAAAATAAAAATGTATTAAAAATAAAATTTTAAAAATTAAAATTAAAATTATCCATAGTGATTTATGTATGAAAAAGTATAAAATGAAGATAATACTATCCTCAAGGAACTTCTACTCTACCAAAAAGATAATAGTAATAGTAGTCATGATAAATTATAATAATATTAAAATAAAGTTTACTATGTGGTAGTAATTCTTTATACTAAACTAATAAATAAATTTTAGAAATGATACATGCATGAGGAAATATTATAATTATTTCTGGAACTTTAAGATTTGGAAAGGACTTTTTATATTATAACTCATTTGATCTTTATAACAAGCCTGTGATGACAACAGTATTTCAGTTTTGCAGATGGACAAACTGAGGCAAAAAAAAAATCATTAAATTAATTCCTTAGGAGTTAACAGCGAATAAAAATTGAATTCAAACTGATGTCATTGAAATTTCAAGTTCTGCAAATTATCTGTTGTGCTACCTGTTTTCTAACTTTTTCCTTGAATAGACATACTCTTATTTCTTTTACCTCCAAAATTCTAGTGGCATGATAAACTGAAGCATATTTGATTGAGAGAATCAAAAAGACATACAATTCTCTCAAAAAAAAAAAAATCCTGAAGATTTTTGATAGTTCTGTAGATAATGTTATATATTATTGATTTTAAATTTAAAATATTTACCTTCTTTTCCCCATTTTGCTAAATGACATATGGATAAATTATTTCATTTCTTTAGTATTTTATTAATTTCCTAAGTCTAAATGTAGGGCATAGGACCGAAATTTTCTATATGGGTTTTTTTTTTTTTTTTTGGGGGGGGGATAGGGAAGAAGGAGGATTGTCCATATGTGATTCCATCAATGTGCTCTTATATGTGTATGTATGTATATATGTATGTGTATACACAGATACATATGAATTTAACACCTTTGTGACTAAGAGAAATGCCTAGGTCACTGAGATAAGTTAATGGTTCAGGCTAGGTCACACAAGTTAAGTATGTGAAATAACATTCAGATAATCTCCTTAGTCTTAGGGAAGATTATGGGGCACTAAGAGTTTGAGTGATTAGTTCTGAGAATATGGTAATGTGAGACAGTTTTGAACCTTCCTGGAGTCAGAGTTCATTCTATATTTGGATAAGCATAGTGAATAGTTAAAAATAGTTATTAAACAATAATAATAATTTTAAAAAATGCAGATACTTTTAGGACTATACTTTGTCATACCTGAGAAAGAAAAATATATATAAATTATATTTTTAAAAAATCCTTTATTCATGTTTTAATTTTCATATTTATTAATTGGAGAAATAATCATTAGTAATTCTTATTTAAAACCTACTCTATGAAAAACACTGACAGAGGTGGATATGTGAAAGAGAAACAGCTTCTTCCCTTCTCTCAATAGGTGTCATAGGATCATAGTTCTGGACTTACTACCATGACCTTTCTTTTTAAGCCCTTTGTTTCTACAAAGGTGGAAATAATCCTAGGCAAGTTAATCAACTTGCCCACTTTTAAATATATATTCAACAGCAATATTGCAATTTGAAATGAGGTCCTCTGAGTTTTCAGTGTTCTTTCTATTGCATTAGCTCATTCTTTGAACTACTATTCTACTGGGGAGTTCATTAAGCAAAAATATTTGGAAAAATTACATGTGCTTATGACATTTTATTTTTCTTTATTTTAACATATAGTATTATGTATGTGCATATGATTTATATTAATATTTTACATGCAAGTTTGAGGATGCCAGAGAACATGTTTTAATTACCATACAAATGCACATTGTTTCATATTCATCACTTAGGCACTTAATACATATAGAACTCAGCTTTTAAAACTGGGTTTGTGATACCATATGGGGTATTATAACTGAATATGAGGATCACAAAATTATGATTTATTATCAGTAAATGTTTATTTATATCCCTATTTTATATTCATAAATAACTGGGGTTCACATAACAATTTGGTGAAAAGTGGTTGTGGTTGGAAAAAGTTTAAGCCCTGCTTCACTAGCAGTTCAATAGGAAAATATTGAAGTAACTCTAAATCATGAAAATATGTTTCAGGGAACAAAAATTCTACTTAGTTATCTCAATTTAGAAAGATTTCAAAAAGGGTCTGATATTGACCAATATATTTCAGATCTGCAGAATAACAAAATTTTTAATATATTGAAATAGAACTAATACCAGGATATACACATCACTCTTGTTTCCATTGGATTACAAAATCTCAAAATTGAAAGGTAGGATGCAATCTATTCCAAAATATATTATAAATTTCATCATGATTATGAAATATCTAAAAAAAAACAGTCATTTTATTTTTACTTTAAGTGGGGTTTCACTTCAAAACAACTCAAATTTCTATAAAGAACTTTTCAAAAAATCTGTTACATCAGGTCTAACTACTCTTTGGAGTAGCAATGCAGTTTTCCTATTTCTGCCTTTTTGAATTCAAACAAATAAAGATGTATCTACTTTATCTTCAATTATTTGGAGACCACCAAAGTCTATATTCTTTTAGTCAAGCTAAATATTTACATTTCCTTCAACTGGCACTCATAAAATATTACTTAATTTTTTTTTTTTTTTACGTATGAGTTTAAGTATTTTCATTCACTTATCAATAATTTTCCTATAATGTGGCTCCCAAAGTTAAGCAGACTGCCACAGAAGTGGTCAAACCTAAATAGAATTCTGTTGGATTATTATCTAAATCCAGAGAAAGGATCGGCAAACTATGACAGAAAGCTAAATCTAACAAGTTCTTTGCCTGATTTTTGTATAGCCCATCAATTAAGAATTTTTTTTTTTACATTTAAAACACAAAAACTTTGCAGTTGTTTACCAGCTTCAGATCTAGAAAATGTGCATTTCAGTATGATACAGGGTGATATTACTTTTTTTTTTTTTTTTTTGGTTTTCACATTATGTTATTGGTATGTTTTAAGTTTGTAATTCATCAAAAATCCTTTATAATTTTCTTTTTCCTTCAGATACATTCATCAATTTACATCCAACACATTTACATATGTTCTTTTTCTTTAACTCTTTTTCTAGACATTCATCCTATATAACAAAAACAAACAAACAAAAACAAAACAGGACATGGGCAGTGACAAGATGGCAGAGAGAAGCTAGGAAATTGCCTGAGCTCTCCTCAGTTTCCAATGGAAACATTAAATCTAGCTTTTAAAAGAATTCTGAAGTGATGAAATTCAGAAAAAAATGGAATGAAGTAATTTTCAAATTCAATTTAACTGAGAAGAACTTCAAGAAAGGCCAATTGGGTAAAAAGGAAGCTGAGCACAGAATGTTTCAAGGCAAGCCAGTAGGAGTGTCTTAACCACAGCACACATCAACAACCAAGGCCTCTCAGGCCTTCCTCTGCAGACTAGTGACAAATAAAGTTAGCAGTGAGGCCTTCAGTGCCTAATAGAAAACAAATTGCCAGCCCTGGAATACATGATAAAACAGGTACCACTAGGCTGGGCCACCTTAGTTCAGCAAATAGGCAATAGCTCACAAAGACCTTGGCACAGAAAGCCAGTAAAGACATCTGAGATCTACAGTGCAAAAATGTTGTACAGTGCCCTCTCAACCTCAGGAGCAGAACTCATATATATATATATATATATATATATATATATATATATATATATATATATATATAATATATATATATATATATATATATATATATATACAAAAACAAAGAGCCCTAATCACAGAATGTTACTATGGCAACAGGGAAGATAACAATGAAAATTCAAAAGAGTGACAGCAATGTCAAAAATACCTGTATGTAAAGCCTCAAAGAAGAAGATAAATAGATACCAAGCCTGATTTTTTTTTTTGGGGAAAAACTCAAAAAGAAGTTTAAAAATAAAGAGAAGTTGGAGAAAAAATACAGAATTAAATGTGGAAGAATTATAAAAAGAAAAGTTAATAGCTTGGAAAAGGAGACACAACCAATAACTGAAGGAAAGAACTAAGTATAAAATAGAATTGCCCAAATAGAAAAAAAAAAAAAAGAATCCACTGGAAAGAAAAACAACCTTTTAAGGAGAATTGACTAAAAATGGAAAAGAATGTAAAAAAGCAAAGTGAATAAAGTAATTCATCAAAAAATAGAAGTGGGCAAGTGGAAGCCAATGATTTCATGAGGCATCAATAGTCAATAAACAAAATCAAAAGAATTTAAAAGAAATAGAAGGAAATATAAAATACAAAAAATTGACTTAGAGAATTAATCCAGAAGAAAGAATGTACATATTATTAAACTTCCTGAAAGCCATGACTCTTCCCTATAACACTGAAAAAAGAGTGTGGACAATATCTTTCAAGAATTTATGAATGGAAACTACCCTCACATATTAGAATCAGAAGTCAAAATAATAACTAAAAGAATCCACCAAACACCTTCTGAAAGAGATCGAAAATGTAAACTCCAAGGAATATTGTCGACAAATTCAAAATTATCAGGTCAAGGATGAAATATTGCAGATAACTAGAAAGAAACAATCAAATACCAAGGAACCAAAGGTGGCCATATTTAGGACATATTGGAGAGCATGGAATATGATATTCTAGAAGACAAAAGAAATTGGATTATATCCAAAAATCAACTACCCCCAAAATTGAACACAAACTTTCAAGGGAAAAGATGTATATTCAAGGAAATAAAAGTCTTTCAAATTTTCTTGATGAGACAACCAGAGCTGAGTAGGAAATTTAATTGTCAAATACAAGACTCAAGAGAAGAATAAAAAGGTAAATAGGTAAAGAAAACAAACATGAAATTCAGTAAGATTGAGTAGTTTATATCTCTACACAGGTAGGTGATATTTGTAAAATAAAATACTTAAATAAATTCATTTTATTTTGAAAAAATAGCAAAGAACTCACTAAGAAAATTTCTTCAAAGTCAAATGTATTTACAAGAGAATACTAACAAACATTTAAAGAACAATTAGTTCCAAATTATTAGAAATAATAAGTGAACGGGATCTTCTAAATTTCTTATATGACACAAACAGGGTACAAATTTCTAAATTAGGAAGAGTAAAAATAGGGGAAAATTAATGTTCTTAAAGAAATCTAAAGAATGAACTGACAAATCTACTTGTAACAATTAACAACTTTTGTAAAGTTACACAATATAAATAACCGAAATAAATCACCAGTCTTTCAATATGTTATAAACAACACCTAGCAAAAAGTAATAGAAAAAAAATTTCATTTAAAATAACTGAAGATAATATTAAATCTCTGGATATCTACCTGTCAAGAGAAACCTAGGAAGTATATCAACAAAATTTTCTTGAAATATTTTCACATTTATCATGCTGTGCATGAAAAATCAATAGGGAAAAAATGAGGGAAAAAAGCAAACAAAAAACAACAACAAAGGGTGAAAATATTTTGTTGTGATCCACAGTCTGTCCCCATAGTTCTCTCTCTGAATGCAGATGGCTCTATCCATCATAAATATAATGGAATTGCTTTGAATTGATTCATTGTTGAACAGAGCCAAGTTCATCACAGTTGCTTATTACATAATATTTCTATTGCTATGAACAATGTTCTCTTGGTTTAACTTAATTCACCTAGCATTAGTTCATGTAAGTCTCTCCAGGCTTTTCTGAAATCAGCTTTCTCAACGGTTCTTGTTTTTTTTTTTTTTTTTTTTTTTTTTCCTGAAACAATTGGGGTTAAGTGACCCCAGGGTCACATAGCTAGGAAGTGTTTAGTGTCTGAGACCTGATTTAAACTCAGGTCTTACTGACTTCAGGGCTGGTACTTTATGCACTGCATCAATTAGCTGCCCCCTTCTCATCATTTTTTATGGAACAATAATATTTCATAATTTATTCAGCAACTTCCCAAATGATAGATATTCACTCAGTTTACAATTCTTTGCCACTACAAAAAGGACTGCAAGAAATATTTTGCACATGTGGGTTCTTTTCCTTTTTTTATATCCTCTTTGGGATATAGACCTGGTGAAGACACTGCTGAATCAAAGGGTATGTGAAGTTTGGTAGCCTTTTGGTCATAGTTCCAAACTGGTCTTCAGAATGGTTGGATCAGTTCACAAGTCCACCAAAAACGTATTAGTATTCCAGTTTTCCCACATCCCCTCCAATATTTACCATTATCTTTTCCTGAGAAATGCCAATCCAAGAGGTATTAAGCAGTGCCTCAGAATGATCTTAATTTGCATTTCTCTAATCTATAATGATTCATAGTATTTTTTCATATGACTAGAAATGGCTTTAATTTCTTCATCTGAAAATTGTCTCTTCATGTCATTTGACCTGTTATCAATTGGGGAATGGCATGCATTGCTTTATATTGACACAGTTCTTTATGTATTTTAGAAATGAGGCCTTTATTAGAAACACTACATATAAATTTTTCCCAGATTTTTTCTTCCCTTCGAATTTTGACTGCATTCCTTTTGTTTGTATGAAAATTTTTAATTTAATACAATCAATATCATGCACTTTTCATTTCATAATGTTATCCAGTTCTTTGGTCATAAATTCCTTTTTAATCCACAGATCTGAGTGGGAAAGTATCTCTTGTTCTCTTAATTAGATTATACTTTCACCTTTATGTCTAAATCATGAACCTAATTCAACCTTATCTAAGTATAGGGTATTAGGTGTTTATCAATGCCTACTTTCTGTCATACTACTTTCAAATTTCCCCTGCAATTTTTTTTTCCAATAGTGAGTTTTTATCCTAGAAGCTGGAATCTTTGGGTTTGTCAAACATTGTATTACTATAGTTAGTTATTATTATGTCATTTGAACATAATCTATTCCCTGATCCACTACTCTGTTTTTTACCCAGTACCAAACAGTTTTGGTGGCTGATGATTTCTATGTAATTTTGATGTGGTACAGGCAGATCACCTTCCTTTACATTTTTTTTTTCATTTATTCTCTTCATATTCTTGACTTTTTGTTCTTCCAGATGAATTTTGTTATTTTTTCTAGGTTTATAAAGTAATTTCTTGGTAGTTTTATTGGTATGACATTGAAAAGGAAATAGATTTAAGTATAATTATCAAATTCTCTTCAAGCATACACCTGAGCAGTAGACATTCTTCCAATTGTTAAGATCCAACTTTATTTATTGTGAAGTGTTTTGGAATTGTGTTCATATAGTGCTAGAGTACCTAACAACAATAATGCCAGGGAACAGAATAACAAGAGTCTGCATTAATCTTGAGACTCTTCATCATGTATCTTGCACACAATGCCCCATTTGTATAGACAACAAGTCTGTGCAAAGGTAATCTTGTGTAAACTTGACCCTTGTAGTCTTTGGCTGGTTGGATCTCAGTCAGCTCACTCTTGGGAATGGATGTTGAGGCTTCAGATGTGAGTTCTGCCTCATTAGCTAAAGGTCAGGGGTACACACTCTGGAGACACGCCAGGACAGGCATGGAGCATGAACCAAATCGAGATTGCCCCCACCGGCTCAGGAGTTGGACTCCTGGATACACAAGCTAAACACATATTTGTTGGGGCATGTTGGCAAGGGAGATGAGAGGGATATAAGAACAGAACAGCAGAGGGAGAGAGAGGAAGCAGGGAAGCAGGGAAGAGGGAAGCAGGGAAGCAGGGAAGCAGAGAGGAGACAAGACGGTGTAACCAAGCAATAAAGCTTCTTTAACTGCATAAATGGTGTCAGAACTGCTCTGTCATATCTGGAGATGGAGACGTCCATTTCTGAAGGTCATAGAGGTGATGATAATTGTGGGTAAGTGCTCAGACACCAGCTAGTGTCAGCAGGTCTGCACTAGCGGAGGACCCAAACAATATAGTTTCTGTCTTTGTCTTGCAGGTAGACTCCTAAATATTTTATATTACTTAGTTATTTTAAATGGGATCTCTCTTTTTATCTCATGCTGCTCGATTTCAATGATAATTTATAGAAATGCTAATGATTTATATCAGTTTATTTTGTATGCTGCAACTTTGCTGAAATTGTTCATTTTTTTCTTGTAGGTTTTTTATGTGATTCTCTTGGATTTTCTAAGTATACCATCCTATCATCAGCAAAGTGATAATTCAATTTCCTCATTACTTATTCTAATTTCTTCAATTTCTTTTTCCTTCTTATTGCAAAAACAAATGTTTCTAGTACAATACTGAATAGTAATTGTGATAGTGGACAACCTTGTTGCACTCCTGATCTTATTGGGATAGATGCTACTGATCATTTTAAGAAAAAGTTCATTTCTTCCTATACTCTGTAGTGATTTGAATAGCAATGGGTGATGTATATGTCAAAAGCTTTTTTCTGCATTTATTGACATAACAAAATGATTTCTGTTAGTTTGGTTATTGATATGGTCAATTGTTCCAGTAATTTTCCTTATATTTAACCAGCCCTAGCAAGAAATTTTAGCATTCTTGGTATAATTTCTTCTTGATCATATCGTGGTGAAAAGTTGCTGTAACTTTTTTGCTAATATTTATTTAAAATTTTTACATCGATATTCCCAATTTCAGAAAATTGGTCCATAATTTTCTTTTGTGTTTTGGCAAACAAAACTTTAATTTTCTGATTTAACTATTAGCATCATATCTGTGTCATAAAGGGAATTTGGGGGACTCCTTCTTTTCCATTTTTTCCCAAATAGTTTATATAATATGGGAATTAATTGTCCATTCTATGGCCCTGGAATTTTTTTTTCCCTGAAAGAATTCATAATATATTGTTCAAATTGTTTTTACTAAAATGGGATTATTTTAGTAATTTATTTTCTCCTCTGTTATTCTGAGCAATCTATAGTTTTATAAGTATTTATCTATTTCACTTAGATCATCAAATTTGTTGACAAATAATTGGGCAAAGTACCTCCTAATTATTACTTTACTTTCACTGGTGGTAAATCTACTCTTTTTATTTTTGATTAATGTCATTTTTCATCACTTCAATAGTTTTCCCTCAATTTTAATAATTTCTCCTTTTATTTCCTGGATTTCTAGTTTGGTATTTAATTGTTTTTATTTTAAATTTGTGTTTTTTTTAGATTTTTCTTATCTTAACACCCTATTTATCGAGCCTCTCTTTCTCTATTGTATTCTGTGGTGTTCTTCTTCTTTTAAAATAAGTAGAATAATTCTCTCTGGGGGAGAGGGTAGGTTTCTCAGGGGAGGTTTTCTTGGAGGCAGCTTTAGTTTCAGTTGAAAGTAATAATCACCCAAAACACAGCCAGGTGATAAAAGTTCAGATCTTTTATTGCCTCTAATATAGCCCGGTTAGTTGAGGCCTATCTCTCTGCTTGGTTCTAAGAGCTCCCTCTGAATGTCTCCAAATCCAAAGGTTTTGTCCTTCAGCCTCTGCCTCTGCTTTCTTCAGCCTCCAGCCAGCACAAAGATGGAATGAATGTCTTGTCTCCTTCACTTGGGGTTCAGCTAGCTTTCTGGTGAGCCTTTTCAGACCAGCTTGGTCTCAGTGGGGGAAATGCAGGAGCCCAGCCACCAACCACAGTGGTGTGAGATGAAGTGAATCTGGTTGTGCCTCTGAGAGAGCCTTCTCAGTCTTCTGCTGAACTCTCGACTCATTGCTTCTTCCTCTGAAAACTTTCCTTCTGCCACCAGCCAGCCAAGTGGAAAATATTCTAATGAATCTCTCCACTGGACTTACATATGACTCTTCTGAGAGAATGGGATTATGGGTTTTCTCACATAGTGCTCTCTGGCCCCAAGAGCTACAAGGGAGGTGTGAATTCAGATATCTCATACTAAACCCTGAAATTTCCCAAACATGTGAACTCCAATGAGTAAAGGTGCAAACACAAGCATTGTATCAATTAGTTCTACTTAGTACCTTGTTTCAGATTCTGGCCCAAAACATCTTCTTGTAAGATCAGATCAATAATCTATCAACTCTAATGAGTAAGCAGTTTGTAAAGATTCCAACAGTATTCATATAAGTCTCTAGAGTTATAAAATTTCCTCTAAGAAATGCTTTAGCTGTATTTCATAAATTTTGGGATGTTGTCTCATTATTGACATTTTCTGGGATTAAACTAATTGCTTCTATGGTTTCTGCTTTTTCTTCTTTCTTCTTTATCATTATATTATTGTGTTTCCAATTGATTTTTAGTTTATTTTTCACTACCCTTTAGGACATGTAATTCTTATTGTATCATGATCTATAAAGAAGGCATTTACTATTTCTCTTTTCTGCAATTGATTGTGAGATTTTATGCCTTAATATATGGTCAATTTCTGTTACCTGCCAAGTAACACTGAGAAAAATATATTCCTTATCATCCCCATGTAATTTTCTTCAAAAGTCTTTCATACCTAATTTGGCTAAACTTCTAACTACATCTAGCTAAAGTTTTTTCTTCTCTATTTTGTTTTTAGATTAGTTCTGATAGAGGGATGTTGGAAACCTTGACTGGTATTGTTTTGCTCTCTATTTATTTTTGCAGTACATTTAAATTCAATGATACCACTTGGTGTACATGTTTAGCCTTCATATTAAATCTTTATCTTTACCAAGATGTAGTTTCCTTCCTTGTCTCTTTTAATTAGATTTATTTTCTTTTTGCTTGATCTGATATCAATAGGGCTACCCCTGCTTTTTTTGTTTTAACATCAGTTGAGGCATAATAGATTCTGCTCCAGTTTTTTTACCTCTACTCTGTATGTATCTCTCGGCTTCATATGTGTTTCTTGTAAACAACATATTGTAGGATTCTGACCTTTAAGCCAGTGTGCAATCTGCTTTTGTTTTATGGGAGATTTCATCTGATTCACATTCATATTGTAAATTACGAATTCTATATTTCCTGCCATCCTATTTTTATCAAGTTATACTTTTCTTTCTCCTCTCCATCTTGTCCTCCTTATAAGTGTGTTGCTTCTATCACATCCCTCAATATATAATCTTTTTTTAGATCCTCCCACTTTCTTATTCCTTTCCCTTTCATTTCTGCCCTCCCTTCTATTGACATCTTCTTTTCTTTCTCTTTTCCCCTCCTACTCCCCTATAGGATGAAACAAGTTTCTATTCTTAAAAAAATGTAAACTATTCCCTCCTTGAGCCAAATTTGAAGAGATTAAGGTTCAAATAATGTTCATCTCCTTTCTTCTTTTCCTCAACTGTATAAAGTCTTTTCTGATTCTTCATATGATATATAATTTATCCCATTTTACTTAGCCTTCAACTTCTACTAGAACAATTCACTCCAAATTTTATTTTTTGTATCATCAAAAAAAAGTCAACTTTAAGTATATACCTGAAAAATCAACAGTACTCAAGAGTTACATGTATCATCTTCCCATGTAGGGATGTAAACATTTTAACCTTTAAAAATATTTTTTTTCTTTCCCTTTTATCTTCTTATGCTTTATATTGTATTGTGAAATCAAATTTTCTGTTAAACTTTGGTATTTCCATAAACTAATGCTTGAATTTTCATCTTTTTCCCTAAAAGATAATGTTTAGTTTTGCTGGATTTTTGATTTGCCTTCCTTATCTTTCAGAGTATCATATTGCAGACCCCTCAGGCCTTTAAAGTGGAAGCTGCTAGGTCCTGGATAATCCTGATGGTGGTTCCTCAATATTTCAATTGTTTCATTCTGGCTGATTGCAGTATTTTTTCTTTTTTATAGTTAGTATTTTATTGTTATATTTTTAATTTACAAAATATATGCACGGGTAATTTTTTCAACGTTGACCTTTGCAAACCTTCTGTTCCAAATTTTCCCCTCCTTCCCTCCACCCCCTCCCTTAGATAGCAGGTAGTCAAATACATGTTAAGTATTTTAAATTATATGTTAAATCCAATATATGTACACATATTTATACAGTTATCTAGTTGCATAAGAAAAATTGGATCTAGAAAGGAAAAAAAAAAAAAACCTGAGAAGGAAAACCAAAATTCAAACAAACAATAATAGAAAGAGTGAAAATGCTATGTTGTGGTCCACACTTATTTCTCATAGTCCTCTTTCTGGGTGTAGATGGCTCTCTTATTATTGAATAGTTGGAACTGGGTTGAATCATCTCATTGTTGAAGAGGCCATGTCCATCAGAATTAATCATCATATAGTCTTGTTGTTGTGTATAATGATCTCCTGGTTCTGATCATTTCACTTAGCATCAGTTCATGTATAATTATATAAATATATATATTGCTCCAATTTCCTCTTCATTAGTTGAAGAGTTCTCCCTTTTCATTTTTAAGACTAACAATTTGATTTCCTCTTTCCTTTTTCTAATCAAATTTACTAAAGGCTTATCTGTTTTGTTTTGTTTTTCATAAAACCAACTCTTAGTTTTATTTATTAATTCTTTTTTTACTTTCAATTTTATTAATTTCTCCTTTTATTCTTAGAATTTCAAATTTGATGCTTGATTAAGGGTTTTTAATTTGCTCTTTTTCTAGCATTTTTACTTGCAAGCCCAATTCATTTATCTTCTTTCTTTATGTTATGCAAGTAAGCATCTAAAGATATAAAATTTACCCTTATTATCACTTTGGCTGCACCATAAATTTTGGTATGTTGTCTCATTATTGTCACTCTCTTGGATGAAATTATTGTGTTTATGGTTGACTTCACCCTTTCCTTCTTTAGGTTGAGAATATTGAGTTTCCACTTACTGTTTGCTCTATTTTCCCTTGGCTTTTTATTGAATGTAATTTTTATTACATCGTGATCTTACTATTTCTGCCTTTCTGCATTTGATTTTGAGGTCTTTATGTCCTAATATATGGTCACTTTTTGTTTAGGTTCTATAAATTGCCGAGAAGAAAGTGTACTTCTTTCTGTTTCCATTCAATTTTCTCCAAAGATCTATGATACCTATCTTTTCTAGTATTCTATTCACTTCTTTATCTTCTTCCTTATTTACTTTGCAGTGTGATTTCTCTAGTTCTGAGAGTGCAAGGTTGAAATCTCCTATTATTTATTACAGTTTTGCTGTTTATTTCTTCTTGCTGCTCTCTTAACTTTCTTCTCCTTCAGGAAATTCCATGCCATACCATTTGGTGAATATATATTTAGTATTGATATTGCTTCGTTATCCATGGTATCCTTTAGCAAGATGTAGTTTCTTTCCTTATCACTTTTAATTCGATCAAACTTTTGCTTTTGCTTGATCTGAGATGAGGATGGCTACCCCTGCTTTTTTTTTTTTTTACTTCACCTGAAGTATAATAGATTCTGCTCCAAATGTTTACTTTGCATGTATCACCCTGTTTAAATTTGTATCTTGTAAACAATATATTATTGGATTCTGGCTTTTAATCCAGTCTGTTATCCACTTCCACTTTATGGGAAATTTCACTCCATTCACATTTATGGTTAAAACTACTAATTCTCTGTTTCCTGGCATCTTATTATCCCCAGATTATTTTTTCTCTTTCCTTTCCCCTTTCCCCACTCCTCAGTATTTAAGTTATGAGCATCACTTGCTTTAAGCAGTGCTCCTCCTTTAAAATATCTCCTGTTTTGGAGTCCCTCCCACTTTCTTATACCTTTTGCCTACTAATTTTTTTCTCTTTTATTTAGTTTACCCCTTCCCTTTTTGCCCTTCCCCTCCCTCTTTTCAATAAGGTGAGATAAGTTTCTCTGCAAACCAAATATGTCTACTATGTTCTTTTTTAGCCAAATCTGATGAAAGTAAGATTCATACAATGTTTATCCACTTCTTTCTTTTCCTTAAATGTAATAGGTTTTCTTTGCCTCTTTGTTAAATGTAATTTCCCTAATTTTTCCTCCACCTTTCCCATTTTCTGATATAGACCCCTTTCCACCTTTAGTTCCTTTTTTATATTATAACAGTAAAATCAAATTATACATGCACTCTCTATGTACACCCATACAGAAATACAATTCTCAAGAGTTCTTTCTACCTTTTTTTATGCTTCTCTTGAGTCCTATATTTGAAAGTCAGTTTTTTTGCTTAGCTCTGGTCTTTTCATCAGAAATAAATAGAATTTGCCTGTCTCATTGAATGCTCATCCTCTTACCTGGATGAAAACTTTGTTTAGTAGGGTAATTTATTCTTGGCTGCATTCCAAGTTCCTTTGCCTTTCAGAATATCAGATTCCAGGTCCTTTGGTTTCTTAAGGTGGTAGCTGGTAAATCCTGGGTGATCCTTATTGTGACTCTTTGGTATTTGAATTGTTTTTTTTTTTTTCCTGTCTGCTTGTGACATTTTTTCCTTGGCGTGACTTCTGTAATTTAGCCATGATATTCCTTGGAGTTTTAATTTTGGGGTCTCTTTTAAGAGGTGTTTAGGGAATTATTTTAATGGCTATTTTATCTTCTGATTCTATGACAGAGTAGTTGTCTTTGATGATTTCCTGTAAAATAGTATTTAGGCTTTTTTTTTTCATCATGGTTTTCAGGGAGTCCAGAAATCCTTGGATTGTCTCTCTTTGATCAGTTTTTCAGGTCAGTTTTTTTTTCCCCAAGTGAGTTTTTTTTGATATATTTTTTTCCTTTTTTTTCATTTTTGACTCACTTTTTTGGCTTGAGTGATTCTTGATGTCACATCCAGTCATTCATATTCATTTGTTCAATTTTGATTTTGTGAATTATTTTCTTCATTTGCCTCTTTTTTACTTCTTTTTGTATTAGTCCAAATGAGTTTTTTTTTAAATAATTATAAATTTTTATTTACAGTATATATGCAGGGGTAATTTTTTTACAGCATTATCTCTTGCACTCACTTCTGTTCCGATTTTTCACTTCCCTCCCTCCACCCTGTTCCCTAGATGGCAAGCAGTCTTATACATGTTAAATATGTTATAGTATATTCTAGATATAATATATGTGTGCAGAACCCAACAGTTTTCTTGTTGCACAGGCAGAATTGGATTCAGGAGGTAAAAATAAACTGGGGAGAAAAACAAAAATGCAAACAGTTTACATTCATTTCCCAATGTTCCTTCTCTGGGTGTAGCTGATTCTGTCCATCATTGATTAATTGGAACTGATTTAAATCTTCTCTTTGTTGAAGATATCCATTTCCATCAGAATACATCCACATATAGTATTGTTGAAGTGTATAATGACTTTCTGGTTCTGCTCATTTCACTCAGCATCAGTTCATGTAAGTCTTTCCAAGCCTCTCTGTATTCATCCTGCTGGTCATTTCTTACAGAACAATAATATTCCATAACATTCATATACCACAATTTACCCAACTATTCTCCAATTGATGGGCATCCATTCATTTTCCAGTTTCTAGCCACTACAAACAGGGCTGCCACAAACATTTTGGCACATACAGGTTCCTTTCCCTTCTTTAGTATTTCTTTGGGATATAAGCCCAGTAGTAGCACTGCTGGATCAAAGGGTATGCACAGTTTGACAACTTTTTGGGCATAATTCCAGATTGCTCTCCAGAATGGTTGGATTAATTCATAACTCCACCAACAATGCATCAGTATCCCAGTTTCCCCGCATCCCCTCCAACATTCATCATTATTTTTCCTGTCATCTTAACCAATCTGACAGGTGTGTAGTGGTATCTCAGAGTTGTCTTAATTTGCATTTCTCTGATCAATAATGATTTGGAACACTCTTTTGTATGAGTGGCAATAGTTTCAATTTCATCATCTGAAAATTGTGTGTTCATATCCTTTCACTATTTATCAATTGGAGAATGGCTTGATTTCTTATAAATTAGAGTAAATTCTCTATATATTTCGGAAATGAGGCCTTTATCAGAACTTTTAACTGTAAAAATGTTTTCCCAGTTTGTTGCTTTCCTTTTAATTTTGTTTGCATTAGTTTTGTTTGTACAAAGGTTTTTTAATTTGATGTAATCAAAATTTTCTATTTTGTGATCAATAATGATCTCTAGTTCTTCTTTGGTCAAAAACTCCTTCCTCCTCCACAAGTCTGAGAGGTAAACAATCCTATGCTCCTCTAATTTATTTATGATCTTGTTCTTTATGCCTAAATCATGGACCCATTTTGATCTTATTTTGGTATATGGTGTTAAGTGTGGGTCCATGCCTAATTTCTGCTATACTAATTTCCAGTTTTCCCAGCAGTTTTTGTCAAATAATGAATTATTATCCCAAAAGTTGGGATATTTGAGTTTATCAAACACTAGATTGACAGTTATTGACTATTTTGTCTTGTGAACTTAACCTATTTCATTAATCAACTAATCTATTTCTTAGCCAATACCAAATGATTTTGGTGACTGCTGCTTTAAATATAGTTTTAGATCAGTTACAACTAGGCCACCTTCATTTGATTTTTTTTTTTCATTAATTACCTTGAAATTCTCTACCTTTTGTTCTTCCATATGAATTTTGTTGTTACTTTTTCTAGGTCATTAAAATAGTTTCTTGGGAGTCTGATTGGTGTAGCACTAAATAAATAGATTAGTTTAGGGAGTATTATCATCTTTACTATATTTACTCAACCTATCCAAGAGCACTTGATATTTTTCCAGTCATTTAAATCTGACTTTATTTGTGTGGAATTTTTTTTATAATTTTGCTCATATAATTCCTGACTTTTCTTTGGTAGATAAATTTCAAATATTTTATGCTATCAACAGTTATTTTGAATGGAATTTCTCTTTGTATCTCTTGCTGTTGGATTTTGTTAGAGATATATAAGAATGTCCATGATTTATGTGGATTTATTTTGTATCCTGCAACTTTGCTAAAGTTGTGAATTATTTCTAATAATTTTTTAGTAGAATCTCTGGGGTTCTCTAAGTATACCATCATATCATCTGCAAAGAGTGATAGTTTGGTTTCCTCATTACCTATTATTACCAATTGAGTTTTTAAATGTTTTATTCTATGGAATTTTTTTCCTTTCATGTGTTTTTTTTTTTTTTTACCTTTTCCAATTCACAAATTTTATTACCACCCCCAACCCCAGTATTGTCTTCCTGATGTGATAATTTCTCAAATTCAGTCACTATATTTCTTGAAATTTTCATTTTGAGATCGCTTTTCAGGGATGATCAGTATATTTTTTCAATGACTGTTTTACTGTCTGGTTCTAGTATATCAAGATAGTTTTTCTAGCCTTTTTTTTAAACATTTGGCTTTCAAGTAATCCAATAATTCTTAGATTATCTTTCCTGTATCTATTTTCAGATCTATTGTTTTTATATTTTATTTTTCCCTCTATTTGTGTGTATGTGTGTTTCATTTGTCTGATTCTTGTCTCATTGAGTCATTCACATCTATTTGCCCAATTCTAATTTTTAGTAAATTATTTTCTTCAATTAGCTTTTTTATTTGCTTTTGCAATGGTACTTTAAAAGGAGTTGTTTTGTTCATTGGATTTTTTTTTTCCATTTCAACAATTCTATTTTTAAGAAGCTGTTGTCTTTCTGCATTTCAGTAAATCTATGTTTAAAAAGTTTTTTTTTTCATATATATTATTTGTGTGGCTGCATTTTTGTCTATGTTTTTATCATAGTACCTGGAACTTAACAAACATTTAATAAGTGCCTATCGTTTCATTTATTCTTCTGTTATTTTAAAATAATTGTGTCATATTTTAATCTTCATCCTTCATTATTGGACTTTTATGCCATGTTCTATACATATTTACTTCAAATCTATCTCGGTGAGTTTATCATGCATTAACATTATTCTTTTTATATACATTTATGTGTGTGTGTGTATTTTCTTTATGTTTTCAGAAATTATTTTTAAAAGTCATCTGTACTTCCTGGATTGACCTCTATTGTATAGTTTTAGTATATGGGATACTTTGTACTTATATTTAAAAAAGTTTTTGAAATCTGCTCTTTCAAAATCTAGTATGCATATTAGATTATCACCAGTTTTCTTCTCCACTATCCTAAATTCTAAATGAAGTAGTAAATGATTTCTATCTCAGATACCAATTTCTTTTTGATGATGAAAATTATGTCTAAAATAGAATGTTCTCTCTCTGAGTACTTTATCTTTATGTGGATGAAAATATGAATAAAGTAAATAAAACAATTATTAGCAGTTTCATTATTTGGGGCCTATTTTCTTAATTTTTCTTTATGCTTTTGTGTATGTATACACACAAGTATGTATGTATATGCTCTATAGCTCTCTCTCTATTTATGTATTATCTATCTATCTATATGTAAAACTGTTTACACATGTACTTTTTGGTATAAGCAGATATACATGTAATTATAAACATGACATAGATGTCTATGTTACTACAAATAAAATGTATTGGACACCCATTTTCTGCTACTTTCTGTAGGGCTCCTATACATTTTCCTTAATCTCTTTCTGAAATTCTACTTTTTTCAGTAGAGAGATTTTGCTTGTTTTTTTTTTTTTTATTTTTTATTTTTTTTAATTACTATCTTCATGTTTTAAAAATGAATTCAGTTTTGTATTTTGGTTTAACACACATTAAAACAAATAACTTTTCATATCATTCTTCTGCAACTTCTACACAATATATATGACAGGAAAATAAAGAAATCAACAGATATGTATGGAGTATTCAGTATGTAATTTAAACTTATTTCATCCTCTTAAACACCATCCAATAAATCCATATGTATTATCTATATTTTATTATAATTTATCACATATTATGTTAATATGTTCCATATGTATATAAATAGGTATATTATCACAAAACCTGTTTATTTTTGTACTGACCATTTCTTTGAAATTTGTTCTAAATTGCAGCAATGTCTAAATAATGTCTTAGCTTTGACCTTCATTGAAGCTGTAGACATTGTTCTAAAAATGAGACAAAGTGTGAATGCAGTGAAACATTGATTGATCTAGTATACCCTGTGCAATTTATTTTCCCCAAGTGATAAAATGAAAAAAAAATGTCATTATAATGTCTTTAAAATACCTGATGAATTTAGAAAAGCAAACATTTACTTTTGAATCATGAAAATTTTGTTCCTGTTAGTAATACCTAGTCTTAATTGTCCTGTAATAATTCTCACTTCACTTCAAGTAACTGAGAAAGATAGATGAACAAAATATAAATATTCAAAGTTTATCTTCCCCACATTTTTATGGAGAATGAACTAATGCTAAACACAGGATTCAATTGTCCTTTTCATAGTGCTTCCTTCCTCCCCTTTTGTTAAAGATTCTTGAAATGTACAAAAAAAAAAAAAAAGAATAGAAAGCTAACTTTATAGTCAGGGAGATATAAGTTTAAATCTTGACTAAGATTTAGACTGCATTTGTGAACCACAACAAGTTACAGAATTTCCTAATGCCACCAGGCAAATCTCTAAGATTATGAGTTGCCAAGGAGAAAGATGTCACTTTGCTTATATAGTCAGTTCCCCACATGAAACATCCTACATATTTGTATATACACAAACAGAAAAGTAAATTGCATATTCAATGCCTAAAAAATTCAAATATGTTTACTTTCATGTGGGCATTTTACCCATTTGCATATATTGCAACCTTCCATAATTCCTTAGTTTGTATGATTCTTGTCCACACCTTTTTAAAAACTTTCCATAAATGTTTGTTGAATGTGCAGAGGGCCATCTGATAAGATTTTAGTGTCTTATGTGTACTAATGTACATGCATCCTTTATCTCTCATTTCAAAATGAAAAGCCATAACACATACATATGCATGTACATGTTGTTACACATGCACTCATTTGTTATGAACAGAAAATATTGAGATTAATTTCCATATATTTCCATATTTAAAATAAATTTAAGAGAAAATAATATATTGGCATAAGAACTCATAATTTTTGTGATTAGTTATATTGTTTTACTCTTTAAAATTTATGTCAGAACACAAACATGACTCTAAATTTTGCATTTCTCCTTTTAATATAAAAGGCTAAAGAGAATAGGTCATATTACATTTGCATGAGTATGCTGGATATGTGAAAATAGAATGATGAAAAATGCAGAAAGAGAAAAAGAAAACTTCAGCTCATGAATCTTGTAAAGAAAGTAAAGAGAAGAAAAGCCCAACCTGTGTTGAAATAACCAGTTGTACAACAGGAAAAAAAATATGTAAGAAAGATGCATCTTATCAATCTTTCAATATCATTCACAGTATCTATGTATGAATTATACTTTCGTTGGTTGGGTTAGGAGTAATAGCACAATTTGTTTGAAGAACAGTAACACATATGACAACTTGGGGCATTTGTTAAAACATATTTGCAGCATTTGTATTCTCACAAAATGGGAGGCATAACAATGAATCAAAGAAATTGCTAAAAATTGCATCTATATAGTTAATTGACTGTTAAATTTTCGGTGAAATAAAACAGAAGCTTTAATTTTACATGCAAATCCAAAGCTGCTTAGAAATAAAGTCATAAAGAAATGATTTGTTTCTGTAGATTTGAATATTAAAGGATTACTTATACATTATATACGAGGTGGCCTTGATAAAAATAATTTTGGCTATCTGTACAATAAAAAACCAAAAAATGTATATTTTGCAAATGCTATGTCAAAAACAATTAACCTAAAACAATTATAAATATCTTTTCAAAATTAGCACAGCCAGTCAGGCATAGTTATCTGCAAATGCCACATGGTAATTCAACTTTTTTTTTAAAAGCCCATTTAAACTTTGCTATTAAAAAAAAAAAAAATACACGGACATTTTGAACTTTACATAACCCACAGGATACATGAACATTTAAAGGGCAAGTTAAACTTTCTCCAGCAATATTAGAGAAATATCTAGAATTGTCCCAACAATTCCTCTTCTTCAAAGTAATTTGTTAAATAATAAAATATAATAAAATCCAATTAATATAATACTTAAGTAGCTACTAATTCCATAAATAGTAAGTTACATATACATTACTGTTAAATATTAGTAAAAAGAGTTTTTCAGGAGAAGTTCCCTTCATCAAAGAAATCACACATGCAGGTAATATAAAGTCTCTAAAAATCCATATGGCAAACTATGAATAAAACACATATCTTTGATGTGTATATATATAACTAGACACATGTACACATATATGTATCTTTATACATACCTAATCACCTAAAATTATACATATGTGTATAAAACTAGATACACATATATTTGGTTATATATGCATATATTTGCATATCTGTGTGTGTGTGTGTGTGTGTGTGTGTGTGTGTGTGTGTGTGATTTTAAATGAAGACAGAATAGTATAGTAGGTAGAGCGCTAACCCCAGGGTTATAAAGTCTTGAGTTAAAGTTTTACCTTTAACACATGGTGATTGTGTTCATGTATAAGTAATTTAAACTTTCAACTCTTAGATTAAATTGCCAAATGGCTATCTGTCTGTACTGCTAAATAATGTATCTATCCTGCTTTGTTGCACTTCCCCTCTTTTAAAAAGATGTATTTTTTATTACAAAAATACAATTTCATGCATAAACATTATGAGGTTTTCCTCTAGACATCATATTTCTTAGGAACCTATTCACTGGCAATCCTCACTGATAATATCAATACTCTCAGTTATCAATATAATAATACTTCGATAGAAGAAAGTAAAGAGGAGTTAAGAAACTTCTTCATGATAATGAGAGAGATTAACAAAAGTTTGAAAATTATCATTAAAAATAGATTTTGGCAACTAATCTTATCACTTCCTGTTAAAACAGAAGGAGAAATGGAAGCAGTACTTGATTTTATACTCTTGGGTTAAAAAAATCCCTTCATATAAGTGACTGCAGTCACAAAATTAAAAGATGCCTGAATGCTGTGGCAAATCTAGAAAGCATACTAAAAACTGAGACATAGTTTTATCAACAAAACTGTTTGTAGTCAAATTTATCATTTTCCCAGAAATAATGTTTTTCTGTGAAAGTTGGACTATATGGAAAATTGATGACCATGGAATGAACATTTAAATGTGGTGAGACTCTGGGGGAGGAAGGAGATTAACTCAGCCAATACCTGGACATTTTAATTCAGATTATTCATTAAAATGACACATACTAAAACTAAAATACTTTGACCACATTATGAAAAGACAATAATCACTAGAAAATACCCTAATTTGAAAAAAACTGAAGACAAAAGAAGGGGACAGAATATGAGGAGAGGAATAGATATGGAACAAGGGACCTGAACTTTGACACATTTTAGGATATAGTGGAAGATAGAAAGGCCTTGCATGCTATGATCCATAAGATCACAAGAGCCAGATATGATGGAATGACTGAACAACAAAGAAAAAGAATGTTGGTTCAACTGATAAATTCACTACAGTTGGAAGAAATTAACAAAAAATAAATAAATATATTTTAGACTACATTTTGTTCATTTTACTTTGGAAGAAGACTTAATTTCTTATTCATATTTATTCATTTTTAAATGACCCTCATCTCCTAATCATAAACTAACTAGAAATAGTTTTAAGTAATTCAAGGGCAAAATAAATAGAAGAGTGAAGGTAGCTTAGAACTGAAATGCAGCTGTATATAATAAATAAATCAGAAACATCCAAATAGATAATTGAGAATTAAATTATAGAAAGGAAAAAGGATCTATATCCTTCAACTAACTACTAACTCTGAAAACCTAGAGAACCCAAGAACAAAATCCCGGATTGTAAAAACAACAACAACAACAGAAACAACAAAAAAAAGTGTTGTACATCAACATATTTAACATGTATTGGTCAACCTGCCATCTTGGGAAGGGGATGAGGGAAAGGAGAGGAAAAGAAGTTGGAACAAAAGGTTTTGCAATTGTCAGTGCTGAAAAATTACCCATGCATATATCTTGTAAATAAAAAGCTATAATAATAATAAAAAAGTTTTGTGTTTTGAAAGTATTTAACCATAAAATCATCTGTCCAGCAAGTTGAACACATTAAGGGATGTAAGCAAGCTTCTTGGATCAACTGCAAAGCCATTCAGACATGAAATCTGAGAAGACTTATATGGGTTTTATGTAGTGAGTAATTAATTTGGGAAAATGCCAGAGGTTAAGACTGGATGAGCTATGACTACTTCTGGATCTGCTTCTGGTGATAAATGGCTGTGCATTTTCATTTGTTTATTTTGCAAAAACCTTTCTGTATTGTTCTGACAATTTGACAGTAACCTAAATGCTATTATGTTGCATGGGTTAAAAGGCAGAGTACAATAGTTTAGCCACCATTTCCTCTTGTATTTGGGATTGTTATGGGGTAAAATACTTTCCCTATATCATAAAAAGAACAATTAACCACAAATGGCAAGGATTGGTTTTTAAAGAACATGAGAATGGAGATGACAAGCAACTTATGTGCAAAGTATCACTGTGGTCTTTTAAAGTAGAGTTTAATCTAAAATACATACATATGTATATAGTATGATTTTTTTTTCATGTGAGACATAAGCATCTAATATAAAAATAAATTATTATTGCTAAGTTAAAAAAAACAAATTCATTAGCTCCATAATGCCAATTTAATGATTTCACTTATGAAAAAAAATTGAAAATAATATAGTTGAACTCTGCTTAGAATCAGAAACTTATTAGTAAAAATATAAATATGAATACAAATATATGATATCCATAGCTCTATAGGGAATTTACTCTGGATATATTTTGTATATGCATAGTTTATTATCAATATTATTGGTATTAATGTTATTAGTATAATAATTTTACTGTTGCTTTTATCACTATTGTTTTGAAGAATGGACCAATTTTTAACTTCACATTTTAGTAAGAATTTTGTTTAGAAGCTACAATTAAATAATTCAGAAATAATTAATTCAGGAGACAACCCATTAAATTATAACCCTCCCCACAGGTTAACTTAGTGCCAAATGTATTGTTTAATTTATCATTCTTAGTATTTTTAGAAGGCCTCAAGGCAGGGAATGAAGTAATAATAAATAGGGAATAGTGGATAATTAGAGTAGGAAATGTGGAACAAAATTACTAAGGGCTTTAGGTGAAGTTCATTATTACTATTTAATAGTGCCCATGAGCATTTGATCAAATTATGGATCATGTTTAAAAGTGGGCTGAGAGAAATCTTTATAAGAAAAAAAAAATCTTTATTCCTCTTTTACAATTTTTCAGGATGTTTTTATGGAATTTCAATCAAACATTTCTCTATCTCTTCATCTCTCCTTTCTTCTGCTGCTGTCCTCAAATATATTCTACATTCTTTTAATACATTTGGCACAAAGAAAAGAGTTGTAATGGGATGAGACAAAAAGAGAAGTAGTTGGAAATATAATTTAGGAATTTTTAAAAGTTTTTAAAAATAGAGGTGGAAAACAAAACACAGCACTATAAGACTAATTTGCATTAGCCTGTATTCTGTGTCTGTTGAGACCATTACACAACTCAAGAATAAGGTATTTAAGGGTGACTGATTAGGTGACATATTAAAAGTGCAGCCCTTAGGACTTTTAAGGCAAGGTGAAATCTACTTCTTCTAACTCTTCAGATTTACTATTTTCTTTTGGTTCTCCCTGGAGCACCATATTTCCATTATGAAACTTTTAAAGGGAATAAATACATAATTTATTTGTTTTTCAGTTTTATTTCATTTTGTCACCATAGTCATGTTTGCACAGCATATGAATGCTAACTAGTCCATCAGATTATAGAGACATTGCTTAAGGTTTTGTAGGCAAAGACATTTTATTTAGGTAATGAGTTAGAGATGTGCAATTCCTGAATATGCTGAATAAAACCAGGGAGTAAATCTTTGTTCAGGGTGGAAGAAAAGGAGCTTTTAGGTCATGTGTTAAGCTATGTGCTACAGGGTAAATCAACACAGCTGGAAAGTCCATTTGGATTATGATAAATCTAAACAATAATATGTGCTAACTTAATGAGTACCAGAAATATACATTATTCATGTTTAAATTGTCTGCTAATATTTACATTTTTATAGTAAGGACTAATTCCAAATATTTAGACTGTTTTCTTTTACAAAAGAGAAAAGTTAGGTACTTTAGAGTTTACAAGCTATGAAAGAAGAAAAAAAGTCACCCTTGATGTCTAAAAGACCTCAGGTCATGTCCTATTTCTATGATACATCTTAACTATATACAAGATAGTTAAGCTTTTATTTTTCCTAAAAAATCTGTTTACAAATCATAGATGACCAGGTAGAGAACATTCTTCACTGGCATCTCCCTTTATTGTTGGGAAAAATAGATCAAGGCCATCACCATATTCCCCTCAAAAGGATTGTATTAAAGAATGATTGATGGTTACATTATTTGTATACCAGCAAATGTAGATCACAAAAATATTTATTTTAACTTATGGTTTTAAATGTGAAAAATAGAATTTATGGCATATTAGGTTAGTTCACAACAATGAAATTCATTGGGACAAGATTAAAGAGGAAATATAAGGGGGTTTCATAGTTTTAATTGGTTTAAGAGGAAAAGATTATAACTATGTATCATTTTACTAGTATATTTCACTAACCATATATTCATTATAATATATAATAAACATCAAGACAGGAATACAATCAACTGGTTTAGTGAGCTCTCTTTTTTGCTAATGAATGCTTATAATGATGACTTGTTAACCTGAATTAAATCTGAATATAGTTTATGAAAAATGATTTTCAAAAAATACATATATTTGTGAGTTGCATTGTTTGATCAACATTTTTACATTAATAAAAATTCACAAAGGATGTTCTTTGTCTTTTATTCTTGAAGAAGACCATGATATCAGGAAAGTGATTCCATGAATTGGATTTCCAGTTGTCCTGTTCTAAATCTTCCATCTGGACTCAGATGGCTCTGAGGGAGAAAGTGAATTTGGTTACTTGGACAGAATAAAATAAGAGACATTTCAATTGGAATTAGTCTTCTGTCTCTTGTAGTATATAGAAATAAGACTTTCTGGAATGAGCTACTCTTCATAAAGTCATGATGTTTATCATCCCTATTTCCTTTTTTGGATATTCACTTACCTTTGCTTAGACCTATTGTATAATTTATTGTGGAAATCAAAGTTCCCCCCGCCCCCCAAGTACATCTTCTCTTTACTAAAAGTAAGGACATATTTCCATATCCTGTTTATTGATGCCTCTTTTTTGGTCTATACTGAAAATGTCACTGCAATTCACTAAAAATATCTTTGCAATCAGATGTTAGAGATTTTTTTAGGACTCTTGAATTTGGTTCATCTGGGCCAGGTGACTTGAAATAATCATTAATCACTAAAGTCCTCTGTTGTTACTACCTTACTTGTCAATAGTAACAAATATGAATTATCACTTTTTAGTCTAAAGTGTTTTCTAGTCCTTTCTAGTCCAAAGGACATTTTATTTAGTAGGAAAAAAATAGATGCAAATTAAGCATTTGTATCAACTTACTCCTTCTTAAATTCCCAAGCAATACTTCAATTCTTTTTTTAAACATCTTTTCTTCAAACTTGTTAAAAGCAAGCATAACTGACACACCCCTTTCAATATTCTTAGCTTTCTTCAATTCAGCTTATTTTGGCCTTTAATACTCCTAAAATTATTCATAGAGTGATTTTGTCATGCTTTTGTATACATCTTATGACCTGTCTATGTTTCCATCTTTAGTACATGTCTGGCCAAAAAAAATAATAATAATAATAATAAGTTGTTTGGTGAATTGCTAGTTAAACAACTTCCTTTCCCTTTTTATTTCCTTTATCAAGTAAGTTTTTTTTTTATTATATTTTCAGAATTTCACTTCTTATATGCTTATCATCTTGTATTGTAATACGGACCTTAACATTATCCTTAACAATCTTGGACTAACTTTCCCTTATAGAATTTTCATCCATAGGATGCTTTTTATCTTTTCTCTAAATGTTTTACAAGTCTGTTCTGTAAAAATTAAATATTCACATTAGACTAGGACTGGCTAGCTTCATTGTTTTACAGATGTGAAGCCAAAAGAAACCATTAGAGGTTATCTAGTTTTATTCTTAAAAAAAAAAAAAATAGATACTGTCCCTCAAAAAGGTTATATGATTTTCTGAAAATCATCCAGTAATAACACTGCCAGGTTTCAAATTTAGATGCCTTATTTCTTTTCTCAGTCCCAAATTCCAAAGTAATAAGGTAACTTCCTCCCAAAATTACCATCATTTTACTCCTTCCAATCATTTCCCCTTCATTTGTGTGAATCAGATCTAAAAATATAACCTCCTCTCTCTTTTTTTTTCTCTTCTTTCTAAAGACTCAACAATAATAAACTCATTTCACCATCTTTGTTTCTTTTGAGGTAAGGCTCCTCACATGTGGTTCCATGAGGCAATGTGTGTGTTTTCAAGTGGACATGGAGATAGGAAAGTGACTTTGATTTATTGTACCCATCAAGTTATGACTTGACTCAAATATTCTTGCCTAGGACAGAGGCATGAATTCCAAATCTGCTTGACAATAAGCTTTATAGAACAGAAGAAACTACAGATGATGATGTAGAGGATAATATTTTCAAGTTTATTCATACTTTAGTATAGGTTTATATTGTATTCGAAAATAATTCCATTAATTGCCTTTGCATGTTTTGCATTCTCTACTAAATTAAACAGAGACGACCCTTGTCTTTTATTCTCTAATATGTAGCTCAAGTACTAACATCAGAGACATCAGAGAATATTAAATGAATTCTAGTTCACGTATTAAATTAAAGCACATCCTAATAGCAACAACAAAATAAAAATGTCAAGAGCTATAGAAAGCAGGTGATGTACTAAAGCCTTGTTAATGTAAACTTTGCTAATTAGAGTTTGTAACAATTTGGACAGGGGATGGGTTCAAGTGTATCTTTAACTTATCAATCATTTGCAAATGAATATCTGTAAGGTAATATTAAAAAAAATACTTAACAGATCAAACTGTATTCAAGCACTTTGCAAATTTTTATCTGCATTTGGATTTAACATATTGATCAAAAACAATCATTACATGTTCATTAAAGCAAATCCCCTAAGAATGACAGGGAGGGTGACTACACTCTGTCTAATTGTAGGTAGCCTTTTTCAAGCATTATATTTTTTAATGTAATAATCTTAAATTTATTTTAAAATAGTCACAATTTGGATTTTTCATTAATGTAGTCTAGCCTAGTTTCTAATTATTCTGAACTAAAGAGACTTATCCTATGTTCATTGAGTATTGTCAGAACTACAAAGGAAAGGACCTCAGAGGTCACATTATCTTAGCCATATTATATAACAATTTATTTCACAACAGACCACTAAGTGAGCAACCAATTTTCTTTGAGTCCTCTAATGAAAGAGAACTTAATATGTCCTAAGGCAGTCAGTTATACTTTTGAGAATTAGAAAGTTTTTAATTCTACTTTTTAAAAAACAAATTACTCTCATTTCCTCCATCTAGTGGGATACATAAAAATTTCATTTAATATGTAAAAATATTTTTTCTCAATATTTGTTTAGTGGTAAAATCATATTGTAACAGGAACTGAACTTAAGTACATATGATTACAGACAAAGGAGTTACTATCTACTAGAAAATAAAATGTAACCAAGAAAAACATAATTATAAATTTTCCTGAAAAAAAGGTTGATATTATATTTTTCCCCATTCATTCCTTTTTATTTTTATTAAAAATGTGGGATCAGCATGCTTTTCTTGACTCCTAGGTATGATTTATACATTTCTGACATTTATAGTGATGCTTAAGCAGGAAATGACTTACTAAGGAGGTTATTACACTTAAAAATGAATGTTAATCATATATAACTCTATATAAGGAGATGGATAAGGAAACAGGAATGTAGAAGCATTCCTAGAAGAAAGTTCAGAATATCAATATTGATGTCTGGTAAGTCAAATGGTCACAATGTGTAAAATTAATATTTTGAGCTCCAAAGGGCCAATGAGGGGATTTCCTTCAATCCATGAGAATGCCCTAGTTTCCTAGATTTCATGCCCTTCCACATAATCTTGTGAAGGGCTCCTATTTGTATTTTCTTTTACATTGGGCAGAAATTGTGGAATTAGTAAAGGTGGAGGATCACAAGTTAAAAAAAAAATCCCCACAAGAATTGTATTTGAAACTGATGTGTTGGTGAACCACTGAGGATTAACTTAATCACTCGAATTGGGTATAGAAATTTAACTTATACTTAACTTAAACTTAAACTTAACTTTAACTATAAAGAACTAGGAGGAGAAAGAGGAAAGAAAAGAGAGGGGTTGGATAGAAGGAAGAATAGATACACTAGGAAAAAGGGATAAGGGAAGAAGCAGAGGTGATAAAAGATAGGTTGCAGATAGCATGAGTTAAAAACAAAACACCACTAAGGAGGAACAGGATGGAAAGAGGAGAAAAAAAAAAAGGACGGGGAGAAACTCTTCCATAAAATGGAAGCAAATAACAAAGTAGATTAAAAAAAATTAAAAAAAAAACAGAATTCTACAATATTTTGCTTACAAGAAACACATTTGACATAACGAGATAATAAGAGAAAAGGTAAAAGACTAGAGCAGAATTTATTATGATTCAGATGAAGCAAAAACAAACAAACAAACAAACAAACAAACAAAAACAGGGATAGCAATTCTGATCTGGGATAAAGTAAAAGTAAAAATAGATCTTATCAAAAGAAATAAGGAAGGAAATTGCATTTTGATAAAGGGTACCATAAAGAATGAAGTAGAAGCAATGCTAAATGTATATGCACCAAGTGGTGAAGCACCCAATTTCATATAAAGTATTTTAAGCGAGTTACATTAAGAAATAAACAGCAAAACAATACTACTGGGAGACTTAAAACCTCTCTCAGAATCGGAGAAATTGAACTACAAAATAAACAATAAAAAAAGTAGAGAGGTTAATGGAATCCTAGAAACCCTAAATATGATAAACCTGGAGAAAATGGAATAGCAACACTAAGGAATACACCTTTATCTTGGCAGTACATGGAATCCAAACACACAAAACAATTGATCATTTATTAGGGCATAAAAACTTACAATAAAATTTAAAAAGGCAGAAATAGTATATTTCTTTTTAGTATGCTTCCTTTTTAGATGATGATACAATAAAAGTTATAATCAATAAAGGGAGAGGAACACTGTAAACTAAAAATCAATCAGAAATTAAATAATTTAATTCTAAAAAAGGTGGGTCAAAAACAAATTACTGAAACAATCCATAATTTCATCCAAGAGAATGACAATTGGGAATAAAAGTCAAAAAGCTAGCAAAATAAAAAATTAAAAATCCCCAATTAAATATCAAAATTAGAAATTCTGAAACTCAAAGGAGAGATTTATAAATTGAAACTAACAAAACTAAAATGCAATTAATAAAACTAAGAGTTGATTTTATGAAAAAAGTGATAAACCTTTGGTAAATTTGTTTGGAAAAAGGAAAGAAAAAAATAAAACAAATTACCAGCATTAAAAAGGAAAATGGGGAGGGGCAGCTAAATGGCACAGTGGATAGAGCACCACTCCTGAACTCAGGAAGACCTGAGTTCAAATTTGAGCTCAGACACTTAATATTTCCTAGCTGTGTGACTGTGGGCAAGTCATTTAACCCCAATTGCCTCAGAAAAAAGCAAAGATGAAAGAGAGGAAGGAAGGAAAGGAAGGAGGAAGGAAAGAAAAAAATGGGGAATTGACCAGGAAGGAAAGAAAGAAGGAAGGAAGGAAGAAAGAAAGAAAGAAAGAAAGAAAGAAACAAACAAACAAACAAACAAACAAACAAAAACAGGGATAGCAATTCTGATCTGGGATAAAGTAAAAGTAAAAATAGATCTTATCAAAAGAAATAAGGAAGGAAATTGCATTTTGATAAAGGGTACCATAAAGAATGAAGTAGAAGCAATGCTAAATGTATATGCACCAAGTGGTGAAGCACCCAATTTCATATAAAGTATTTTAAGCGAGTTACATTAAGAAATAAACAGCAAAACAATACTACTGGGAGACTTAAAACCTCTCTCAGAATCGGAGAAATTGAACTACAAAATAAACAATAAAAAAAGTAGAGAGGTTAATGGAATCCTAGAAACCCTAAATATGATAAACCTGGAGAAAATGGAATAGCAACACTAAGGAATACACCTTTATCTTGGCAGTACATGGAATCCAAACACACAAAACAATTGATCATTTATTAGGGCATAAAAACTTACAATAAAATTTAAAAAGGCAGAAATAGTATATTTCTTTTTAGTATGCTTCCTTTTTAGATGATGATACAATAAAAGTTATAATCAATAAAGGGAGAGGAACACTGTAAACTAAAAATCAATCAGAAATTAAATAATTTAATTCTAAAAAAGGTGGGTCAAAAACAAATTACTGAAACAATCCATAATTTCATCCAAGAGAATGACAATTGGGAATAAAAGTCAAAAAGCTAGCAAAATAAAAAATTAAAAATCCCCAATTAAATATCAAAATTAGAAATTCTGAAACTCAAAGGAGAGATTTATAAATTGAAACTAACAAAACTAAAATGCAATTAATAAAACTAAGAGTTGATTTTATGAAAAAAGTGATAAACCTTTGGTAAATTTGTTTGGAAAAAGGAAAGAAAAAAATAAAACAAATTACCAGCATTAAAAAGGAAAATGGGGAGGGGCAGCTAAATGGCACAGTGGATAGAGCACCACTCCTGAAGTCAGGAAGACCTGAGTTCAAATTTGAGCTCAGACACTTAATATTTCCTAGCTGTGTGACTGTGGGCAAGTCATTTAACCCCAATTGCCTCAGAAAAAAGCAAAGATGAAAGAGAGGAAGGAAGGAAAGGAAGGAGGAAGGAAAGAAAAAAATGGGGAATTGACCAGGAAGGAAAGAAAGAAGGAAGGAAGGAAGAAAGAAAGAAAGAAAGAAACAAACAAACAAACAAAGAAAATGGGTAATTGACCACCAATGAAAAAAAGAAAGAAAGAAAACAGGCAATTGACCACCAATAAAAATGAAATTAATGCAATAATTAGGAAATATTTTGCCCAACTATATGGCAGTAAATCTGACAATCTTATTGAAATAAGATTATTTACAAAAATATATATTGCTCAGATTAAAAGACGAGGAAATAAATTACTTAAATAGTCCCATTATAAAAAAAAAAATGAAGAAGCTATCAATGAACTCTCTAAGATAAAATCTCCAGGCCTTATGGACTTACAAGTGAATTCTACCAAACATTTAAAGAAAACTTAATTCCAATATTATGTAAAATATTTAGAAAGATAGGTAAAGAAAGAGTTCTGTTGAACACCTTCTATTATACAAATATGGTAATTATACTTAAATGAGGAAGAGCCAAAACAGAGAAAGAAAATTACAGACTAATCTCCCTAATGAATGATGCAAAAATGTTTGATAAAATATTAGCAAAGGGATTACAGCAACTTATCAGCAGGAGAATACATTATGGCCAAATGGGATTGGCATCAGAAATGCAGGGCTGGTTAAATATCAGGAAAACTATTGCCATAAATGATCATAGCAATAACAAAAATAACAGAAATCATTTGATATTCTCATTAGATACAGAAAAAGCTTTTGACAAAATACAGCAACCATTCCTATTCAAAACATTAGAGAGCACAGTGATAAAGAGAATCTTCCTAAAAGTGATGAGATATTTATCCAAAGTCAATTGCAAGGATTATTTAAAATGGAGATATATATATATATATATGGAATGGATACATTCCCTTTAAGAACAGGGATAAAAAAAGAACGCCCAATTATTATTCAATGCTATATTGGAAATGTTAACTTTAGCAATAATAAAAGAAAAAAAAAGAAATTAAAGGAACTAGAATAGGCAAAAAAGAGATAAAACTATTATTCTTTCCAGATGATATGATGATACACTTAAAGAAACCTAGAAAATCATCCAAAATCCTATTGGAAACAATTCACAGCTTTAGCTTTATACCTTTGGAGAGTATAAAATAAACCCACACAAACCATCAGCTTATCTATGTATTACTAACAAAGCCCAGCAGGAAGAGATAGAAAGAGACATTCCATTTAAAATAACTCTAGACAAAATAAAATATTTGCTTGTCTACTGCCAAGACAAAGCCAGGAACTAACCATAAGAACACAGTTACACAATGCTTCTCACACAAATACCTTGAGATCTAAGCAATAGAAAAAATATCAATTACTCAATAGTTTAATAAAAATAACAATTCTACCTAAATTGTTCTATTTATTCAGTTTCATACCCCCAAAATGCCAAAACATTATTTTATATGACTAGAAAAAATAATTTTAAAAATTCATCTGGAAGAATGAAAGGTCAAGAATATCAAGGGATTTCATGAAAAAAAAAATTACAAAGAATGTTAACCTAACAGTATCAGAACTAAAACTATATTATGAAACAATAGTCATCAAAACATTTGGAACTGGCTAAGAAATAGAATGCTATACCCATGGACACACACAACACAATAATGCCTATAATAATCTAGTGTTTGATAAAGATCCAAATCTCAGTTTCTCAGAAAAGAACTTACCATTTCAAAAAAAAAATTCTGGGAAAACTGGAAAATAATGTCAGAAACTCAGCATAGTTATATCTCATACCTCATGCCAAAACAAAGTCAAAATATGTACATGATTTGGATGTAAAAAGTGATACCAAAAGAAAATTGGGAGAACAAAGATAATTTACCCATCAGATCTTTGGGGAAAGAAGAAATTTATGACTAAAGAAGAGCTAGAAAACATTTTGAAATGCAAAATAGACAATTTGATTACATAAAATTAAAAAAAGTTTTTGCACAAAGACAAACAAGATTAAAAGGAAAGTGTAAAACTGGGAAAAATTTTACAACCAGTTTCTGATAAAGATTTCATTTCTAAAATATGAAAAGAACTTTGTTGAATTTATAAGAATACAAATCATTCCCTAATTGCTAAGTGGTCAAAGGATATGAACAGACAATTATCAAATGAAGAAATTAAAGCCCTCTAAGGTCAAATGCAAAACTGCTCTCTTGATTAGAGAAATGCAAATTGAAACACCTTTGAGGTACCACCTTACAGCTCTCAGATTGGCTAAGATAACAAGAAAAGATAATAATAAATGGTAGAAAGGATGTGGCATACTAGAACGTGAATGCATTGTTTAGTGGAGTTGTGAACTTATCCAACCACTCTGGAGAGCAATAACATCAAGATCATGAGACAATCAAATAGGAAAGTCTTACTTCTTTCCTATGATTTAGTGATTGAAACCAATTTTAATAAACTTTGGATAAAAAAGGCCATCTGCACCCAGAAAAAATGAATTATGGAGATGGAATGTAAATCAACAGATGTTATATTCTTTTTGTTTGTTTGCTTGTTTTTCTTTCCTGTGATTCTTTTCCTTTTCATTTTGAATTTTCCCTCTCAGAATGATTCATAAAGAAATATGTATTTAAAAGGTAATATACACGTATAAACAGAAAAAAATATATAAACAAAAATGTTATAAAAGAAAATTTAATTTGGAAAAAAATAACATTAGAAACTGAATTGAATGTTTTAGAAGCATTTAAATTGCAGCTCACTCTTCCTAGGAATTAAGATGCTTTGGGAAAAAAATGTTTCTCTAATTTATTGGGATGTTTTGTACTAATTTTCTTTCTACACATTTCCAATAAATATCAGTAAATTAATTTATTTAATTGGGTTTAATGGATAGTAGACCCACTAAGTGCTAAATTATCCAATGATATTGCAGAAATAGTGTCATTTTAATAGATATACAAAGAATTAAACTAATTGCCTTAGAAAAATGACCTAATCCCTTAAAGATAACCCTACAATTTAGAGAGAAATATGTAGCTAGAAAATGTTGGGGCTTTCATTTGCCAGTGAGAATAGAAGTTTGCATAAATCCCCTTAAAATCTACATAAACTACATGGACTTCTTGCGTGGAAAGTTTTTTTATTCTTTTGCATTTTCAAGGACCTACTGGAAAGATTTTCTCCTTGGAATTTTAATTTTTATATATCCTAATTCAGAGGAGCCACTTTCACCATCCCTTTGTTGCAGAAAGTTATCTTGCATCTTAAAAATTATAGCAAGGCAAGCAAAATTTTGAAAATTTATATATGCTTCCATTTCTCTCTCTTTTTTTTTTTTGTTAAGAAAATTGCTTTTTTTATTTAATAATAACTTTATATTGACAGAATCCATGCCAGGGTAATTTTTTTACATTATCCCTTGCACTCATTTCTGTTCCGATCCCCCCCACCTCCACCCCCTCTCCTAGGTGGCAAGCAGTCCTATATATGTTAGATATGTTGCAGTATATCCTAGATACAATATATGTTTGCAGAACTGAACAGTTCTCTTGTTGCACAGGGAGAATTGGATTCAGAAGGTAAAAATAACCCAGGAAGAAAAACAAAAATGCAAATAGTTCACATTCGTTTCCCAGTGTTCTTTCTTTGGGTGTAGCTGCTTCTGTCCATCATTTATCAATTGAAAGTCAGTTAGGTCTCTTTGTCAAAGAAATCCACTTCCATCAGAATACATCCTCATACAATATCGTTGTCGAAGTGTATAATGATCTCCTGGTTCTGCTCATTTCACTTAGCGTCAGTTCATGTAAGTCTCTCCAAGCCTCTCTGTATTCATCCTGCTGGTCATTTCTTACAGAACAATAATATTCCATAACATTCATATACCACAATTTACCCAACCATTCTCCAATGGATGGGCATCCATTCAATTTCCAGTTTCTATATGCTTCCATTTCTTGATTAGCATTATAGCAAAAGGCTTTTTTTCTTTAATATATAATAAGCAGACCAAAAAAACAAATAAACAAACAAAGAAATCCTCAATAAATACTTGCTTACATCATGTAATAAAAAAAATCAATTTAAGGGAAAGCACACTAAACATACAGACAGTTCTTCTATGCTTTATGGCAGGGCAAGATGCTTATGGTCTAGAGCTCCTTACAGAAAATGAAACTTTTGTTACACCTTGAAAAGAATAGAAACAATTCATATATATATATATATATATATATATATATATATATATATATATATATATATATATATATACATTTCTCTTTTTTTCTTGTTTCCTTTTTATTTTTTCTTACTTTTATTGCTCCTGTTTTTACTCCTTGGCCATTCATTCCATTTCTTCTCTTTGTTGTTTGTTTTGTTATTGTTATTCTCCTCTCTTTCATTTCTTTTTCCCTTCCCTTCATTCTATTGGTAAATGGTATCCCTGGAGAAGTATGCGACTTCCTTACCCAATCTTCTACACCCTATATATCTCAAAAAAAAAATCAATGGGTATTATGAACAGCACAGCTTTTTTGCCCTTTGAGATAGTGGAGAAAAGTAAGAAGAAAATAGATTATATGCAGAATGTTCCTTCAGATAAGAGTATATCAACAAGTTGCTCAGGCGGAAAAGATGGTATCAACTTTGAAATCATCATGTTCTTATTCAGTTTTGGTGATAGAGATTCATAAAGATGCAAAATCAGGATCCTCTCCTGATTTCTAGTAAAACATCTGTGATGCCAGAATACACAGAGAATCATTTCAGAAGGGAGAGGCTTCATAGTAAAGAGCTCCCTTTTGGGGACTGAATTTGAGAGATGGTGCAGAATGAACTGTGTCCTCTGCCAATACAAGAACAATTTGAAGTATGTTTGCAAGGTGATCAAACCCTGAAATAATAAAACTAAATAATGTTATATCTTCAAGGGACTGACCATTAGAAATCATTAGAAGCTGAGGAACAATAAATAAACATGCAACTTT
This sequence comes from Antechinus flavipes, assembly GCF_016432865.1. Taxonomy (NCBI): domain Eukaryota; kingdom Metazoa; phylum Chordata; class Mammalia; order Dasyuromorphia; family Dasyuridae; genus Antechinus; species Antechinus flavipes. The sequence goes on from NC_067400.1 coordinate 93,611,287, forward strand.
GCTTAAGCTTCTGATTATTTTTTTTTCCTGAGGTAATTGGGATTAAGTGACTTGCCCCACACAGTTAGGAAGTATTAAGTGTAGGCAACGAGATTTGAAATCAGGTCCTCCTAACTTCAGGGCTGTGGTCAATTCACTGTGCTACCTAGCTGTCCCATTTTGTTTTGTTTTTAATGGGAAGCACAAAATACATGGACTATCAATACAAATTTTTAAGTCTCTTAAAAATGATTTCTTTATAATAAAATTATAATTCCTAGCAATTTTCAAGAATATAATCTGAAAAGCAAATGGGGATAATCATCTTTAAATGCAATAAAATCACACATTTTATCAACTTTAGTCCTCAACTCCAAAATTGATAAAATCAGAACAAAAATAACAAATAATCAACCCCCCCAAAAAATGGAAATAAAATCCCAATAAATGGAATCACTAGTAGGTGTAGTAAAGTCAATCTTTTGGTCACTTGGCAAAGGTATAACAACCTAAGAATGATATTTAATTCACTGTAAAAAAAAATGAAAAAGAAGCCTCTCCTTTCCTAATTTTTTGGTCAAAAAGAAAACATTGGCCAAATTACAAAAAAAAAAAAAAAGATCCAAGAAAAACTGTTTCTTGAAACTTTTTCTTCTAATTAGTTTTTATTTAGTTGACATGCTCATTTTCTTATTATTTTTGGATATAAAAATCTTGCCTAATTTTAATTTTTTTTTCTATTTTTAATTGAAGTTTATTTTTTAACTTTTCAAAACATATACAAGGATAATTTTTTTTTTCCACATTGACCCTTGAAAAACCCTGTGTTCCAGTTTTTTTCATCTCTCTCCCATTTCCTCCCCTATTTGGCTATAATCCAATATATGTTCAACATGGTAAAATATGTCAAATATATGTAAATATATGTAAAATATTGTTTAAATCCAAAATAGGCACACATATTTTTACAATTATCTTGCTGCACAAGAAAAATCAGATTAAAAATGAGAAAGAAAATAAAATTCAAGCAAACCACAACAGAAAGAGTGAAATGCTCTCTTGTAATCCAGCTTCAATTTCCACATACTCTTTCTAGTTGTACATAGTTCTCATCATGACAAGATCATTAGAACAGGCCTGAATCATCTCATTGTTGAAAAGAGCCACATCCATCAGAATTGATCATCATGTCAGTATATCAAGGCCTCTCTGAAATCATTCTGCTGATAATTTCTTATAGAACAATAATATTCCATAACATTCATATACAGTAAATTTTTTTTCTGTCATTCTCCCATATATGGGCATTCATTCAGTTTCCAGTATTTTGCCACTAGAGAAAGGGCTGCTACAAACATCTTTGCACATGTAGGTCCCTTTACCTCCTTGGAAATAGTTTGAAATTTCTCTCCAGAATGGCTAGATTCATTCACAATTTCACAATGTATTATTGTTTCAGTTTTTACCCATCCCCAACAGTATTTGAAATTATCATTTCTTGTCATCTTAGGCTATGTGAGAGATGTATAGTGATATCTCAAAATTGTCTTAATTTGCATTTCTTTGTTCAATAGTGATTTAGAGCACCTTTTCATCTGACTAGAAATGGTTTCAATATCTTCATCAGAAAATTGTCTGTTCATATCCTTTAACCATTTATCAGTTGGAGAATAGCTTAAATTCTTAAAAATTTGAGTGAATTCTCTATATATTTTTGTTTGTTTTCTCTTTTTTATTATACCTTTTTATTAACAAGATATATGCATGGGTAATTTTTCAGCATTGACAATTGCAAAACCTTTTGTTCCAAATTTCCCACTCCGCTCCTCCACCCCTACACCCCTTGCCCCAGATGGCAGATTGAACAATACATGTTAAATATACATGTTAAATATAATATATGTATACATGTCCATATAGTTATTTTGCTGTACAAAAAGAATCAGACTTTGAAATAGTGTACAATTAGCCTGTGAAGGAAATAAAAAATGCAGGTGGACAAAAACAGAGGGATTGGGAATTCTATGAAGTGGTTCATAGTCATCTTCCAGAGTTCTCTCACTGGGTATAGCTGGTTCAATTCATTACTGCTCTATTGGAATTTATTTCATTCATCTCATTGTTGAAGAGATCTACATCTGTCAGAATTGATCATCATATAGTATTGTTGTTGAAGTAGATAATGATCTCCTGGTCCTGCTCATTTCACTCAGCATCAGTTCATGCAAGTCTCTCCAGGCCTTTCTGAAATCATCCTGCTGGTCATTTCTAATAGAACAATAATATTCCATAACATTCATATACCACAATTTATTCAGCCATTCTCCAATTGATGGGCATCCACTCAGTTTCCAGTTTCTGGCCACTACAAAGAGGGTTGCCACAAACATTCTTGTACATACAGGTCCCTTTCCCTTCTTTAAAATCTCTTTGGGATATAAAACTGTAAAGGGCTGAAACTCTTGAGTTGATGCACTGAGGCTGGACAACCAAGCACTTAAGGCTAACTACCGATAAGACGATATTCTATTAGCATATGCTTGGAAAATGGCTCTTCCCACTATTCTATGCTGGTTCAATATTTTGTTGTATACAGAGAATTGTGGGAAGGATTAGGGGGTGGAGTAAGACAAGTCAGAGTCACTTAGGCGGTGGAGGTGAAAAAGGAAGGTCACGGATATCCTGTGTCCATTCCCTTCACTTCTACCCCTAAAGACCAAGAATAAAGACCAAGGACTTTAGCTTATCCTGATTCCAGCTGATTCTAAGGTATCCAGGGTGCTAACTTGGTTTCACATGCCCAGTTGTAACACTGCTGGATCAAAGGGTATGCACAGTTTGATAACTTTTTGAACATAGTTTCAAATCATTCTCCGGAATGGCTGGATTTTTTCACAAATCCACCAACAATGTATCAGTGTCCCACTTTTCCCACATCCCCGCCAACATTCCACATTATTTCCCTGTCACTCTAGCTAATCTGACAGGTGTGTAGTAGTATCTCAGAGTTGTCTTAATTTGCATTTCTCTGATTAATAATGACTTGGAGCAAATTTTCATATGGCTAGAAATAGTTTCAATTTCTTTATCTGTGAATCATCTGTTCATATCCTTTCACTATTTATCAATTGGAGAATGCCTTGATTTCTTATAAATTAGAGTCAATTCTCTATATATTTTAGAAATGAGGCCTTTATCAGAACCTTCAATTGTGAAAATGTTTTCCCAGTTTATGGCTTCCCTTTTAATCTTGTCTGCCAATCCTGGCACTGCCACAAGTCACTTGGTCTCTCTAAGTTCTCTTGAGTTCTCAGAGAAGTTCTAGATACTAAAATATCAGTGGAATTCTCCCCCCAACTTCTAAAGGATAAATCATTTCTGAAATAAGAAGTTTGGTTATGTAAAACAGCTTTCTCATTGCAGTAAGTATGATTCATTGGTTTTTGTTCTTCACTAGAAATGACTACGGAGCAGAAAAGTTATTATAGTTATCTCCCAATCCCAAATAAATACAAGACTACAAGTGTTAAATTGAAATATTGCCATGAATGAATGAATGAAGTAACACATTTTTAACAAGTGAGCTCCTAGAATAAAGAGACTGCTTTTGCTTTTCTTTGTTTCCCCATTGTTTGGCAAAACATGTGGCATAGTAAGTGCTTAACAAACATGTTTGGGGCACCTAGATAGCACAATAGATAGGGCACCAGTCCTGAAAACAAAAGGACTTTAGTTCAAACATGGCATCAGACACTTAATACTTAGGTGTTGGGTGATCCCGGGCATGTCACCCATTAACAGAACTTTTTCTTCCTTGAACTTTGTGAGCTATGTATTTCCAAGATCTTGTGTCAATATAGAAATTATTTTCATATATTTTGTTTCAAAATTTTCTTTTAGAGTTTTAAAGCAATCTAATGAAAAATTAAATGTTATGGGCTTTTAATATAGAAGTCATAAATATACTATATAAATATAATAGAAAAATATTTCATTTTGCACAAGAAATAATTTTACATTTGTCTCTTTTAAAAAGTTCCTCAATCACAATAAAATAGATGAAGCACAAAGAAGTTTCTAAGGAACATTCTTGGGAGTAATTGTGTTAAATAAACAATAGCCAGTTTTGTTTATTTCCATAGAAATCATAAATTCATATTCATATATAAGTATTTGTGATGATAAATAATACCATTTATAATGTTTCTTCTCTAAGTTTTAGTATTCAGAAACTCAGAAACCAACAGTTTTTTATTTAATATGGAATTCTACTTACTGAGTGTAACGCTTCACTAGTCAACACAATTTTCTAAGACAATTCTTCAAAAGATGAATAGTGGTTTGTCACTGAGGTTTTGAAACACATGAAGCATATGATACAGTCAACTCTTCATTAAACACAGTGAGAGGAAGGAGCTTTGCTTAGGTGTTAGAGATTTTTATGGATCTGAGAGATGATATTCAAACTCCAAATAGGATGAGTGGGGCATGAAGCTCTACAAAAGATCAAAGAATTAGGGTAGCAGAATCTGCAGAGACCATCTAGTCCTATTCCCTCTTTTTGTTGTTGAGAAAACTGAGGCCTAGTGAGGTTAGGGATCCACCAATCTTATTTTACTAGTAAAAATCAAAGAAGGATTAGAACTGAAATACCATGGCTCTAGATTAAGATATGGTGCTTTGTTGTTTCTTTTATTTATTTGTTTGTTATTTCATTTTGTAATTGTCAGATTTGCTCATATTCAAATGAATTTACACAGATGCATATCAGTGCTAAATAGATGTTTTTCTTTTAATTAGTACCATTTTGACTTAAACTAAATAGAAATTTGAAAATCAAATCAAAAATAGAAATTTTCATTCATTAGAGAGTGAGAGAATATATTTAGAGAAAAGGATATCAGCAATATTTTAAACATAAATGTCAATAATAGGTCCACAAAACTTCTGAAACTGAAAACATGTATATGAAGAATTACAAAGTATCAAAGTTGGAAAGCAACTCAGAATTTATACTATATATGTACATGTGTGCATGTGTGTTTATATATATGTAATGTGTGCACGTATATATGTAGATATACTTATATGTATATATAGTACATATGTGGGTTTATATATAGTATAGATTCTGAAACTATTCCTAAAACATTCTTTACAAAACAGAAGTATTATATATCATATTTATGTGCCATAATTTATTCAGCCATTATTGACCCTTTAGTTCCCAATTAGTCACTTTGTCACTACAACAAAAAAAAAGGAAATATTATAATCTTTTTATAAACTATTCTTTTTCTCTTTCTTTATCCCTATGATAAAGATATCTAGTGTTGATATTAATGGGTTCAAGGATATGTATAATTTAATAGTTTTCCAGACTTAAATCTGTTTGTCTTTTGAAGTGCCCTCTAGCATTTCTTTTCTTTTTTTTAACCAACTTTGCCAGTCTGACGGATAGGAGAAAACTCCTTACAGGCACTTTAATTTTCATTTTTCTGTTAGTCTTTTAGAATACTTTCCCCCATGACTATTTGAAGTTATCTTTCTTCCTCTGAAAATCTGCTCATATAATTGATCATTTAATAAATGATAAATGGTTCTTTTGCTATGTATTTTATCTTAACTGATTTAATGAGCAAGTGAAAGAATGTACATAAGAAGGAAGAGGTGGGAGAAGTGGGTGAAAAGAAACTTACTAATCTCTGAGACTGTTAAAAGATTGAATAAAATACACTTTGGCACAGAAATATATTTATTCATAGGAAAATAAGGAGAGGGGAGAAGGAGAAGAGAGTATTAAAAAGGAAACATTTTTTGTTAAGTAAAAGAAACTCTAACTTAGGAGGATATATTGTGAGAGGTTTAAAAGAAAAGCAAGGTTAAACTGTGATTTAAGTATGAGAAAGGGAACAAAGGAATAGAATCAGTTTGAAGTAAACCAACTGAACAGTTACTGAAGCTACTCCATCTTTCTCAGCACTTTCTTCTTTATAAAGAGGGGACAACTTTTTTTTTTTTAAAGGAAAAGTACAAACAAAAGAAGGGAGTGGAAAAACACAATTAGTGATCATGAGTGATTCCACATACAAAGCCAGTTTTTTATTTTCTTTTACTATTTCTTGTTTAATGATATACTCATTATGTTTTATTTAGAACTTTCTAATTTTCAAGAATTATGTAAAGGTTTATATTTCCTCTCCAAGCTATTAATTCTATTTCTAATCTCTTCCCTTATAGTTCCCATTTCCTTTCAATTTTCCTCTTCTAGCCCTCTCATTTCACCTATTTATCTATCTATAGCTATATCTATATATCTATATTTATATATCTATACTAATTGTAGCTTTGCTTTTTCCAGGAATTCTTGTGTCTAAGCTGTATTTTTCTTTGAAATGTTTCTTTCAGATATTTTGGAGTGGTTCTGTGTTTTATGTTCCTATAAACTATAATATCTCTTTATCAAGAGATTCATTTCCCCCCATTTTTCCAGTTTTCTTCCTAATGACTATATATTAGGGTCAAGATCTACAAACCTTTGATATTAACTCTAATATACACAGATCTATCTATCATGAATCTATCTATATCTATCTATCTATTTATCTATCATCTACATATATATGTATATCTTTCAATCTATGTTGAAATCTATATCTACAGCTATATCTATATCCATCTACACACACACACACACACACACACACACACACACACACACATTCTTCTTTATCTCTATTCCCTCCTTTCATTGTTTTCCTTTTCCTTTTCAAGAAGACATACCATCTCAGGCCACATTTCTGGTTATCCTTTCTCAGTGATAGATTCTTAAGAGATTGAGTTTGTCTCTTTAAATTAAAATTTCTGGTTCTCAATTGCTTGCAAATTTATATGATTTTTCACTCATGAATCCTTACTTGAATTTTGTCTTCATGATTTTCTAGTTGTCTTTATAGTTCTTTTGTATATTGTTATTCTCCATGGCATGAAAATTGATAGATTGCCAGATTTCCTTCCCTTCCTTATATAGTTTAAAACACTTTTGATCATATTTTAGGATACCAGTCAAATACATTCTGACTATGCTTGTTGGATGAACTTCATCTCAGTCATTCCTATATTTTAAGCCATATTCCAGAAAATTTTCAACTAATTTTCATTCTAATGGTCATATTTTAAAGAATTTTTTTAATTGTGGAAATTATTTGAAATAAGCTCTAATATATGACTATCTTGATCTTTTTTCCTATATTTTATAAAATCAAGATTTACCCAAGAGTAAACTCAAACTTTTATTTGACTTCATCAACATTAACTCCCTATTCATATGTTATTGTCAGAAAAAATGTCAATTATAAATTCCCATAGCCTATTTTGCTAAAATTTCTATACTAATCACCAAACTATCACTCCAGAGTTAACTAACAATTATGAGCAAGTGTGAACCCTTTTCATCTTCTGTAGAGTTGCTTTTCTTTCAATTCATATTTGGGCAACTTATATGTGTTACATTAATCATAACTGCCTGATATATGAAACAAGGATAAGGATAGTTAAACTACTTATTGTACTTACTTGTGTTCAAATCTTTCCTCTCCCACATGAGAGAGCTATTTCTCCTCTTTGGATCTCAATTTCTTTTTGTGTAAATAGAAGCACCCAGGCTACATCAATTCCAAGGTTTCTTCTGATTCAAAATCCATCTTTCTACTATATGGTACTTAAATGACACTATTATACGTCATATTTTTGTAAAGACCATAGATTTTAATGTACCCTACCACATGACCTCCTGTATACTTCTTTCAATAACTCTTCTTCCTATGATAAACTAATTGTTTTTATCCTCCAATATTTAGAGCACTATGCTTCCTTCATAAAAGTTGTATGAAAGAGTTCATATTGTGGATAGACCTAGATTATATGTTTTTTTCTAGATAATGATCAGGCTTGATCTTTTACTGTCTATGTAGAACAATGTTTCTGATAATCTATGATGCATTCCTATGTGAATGTTTTACAATATCTAAGATCCTGTGGATTCAAAAAGTACCTCTTTTCCTTTTCCAAATTCTACCTTTTGGTAATTGTATTTTCTTTCATGATTGGCATCATTATTCTTAGGGTTACTTCTAAATTGGTTCTTTTCTTTTGTCTCTATCTCCAATCTGTTCTGTATAATTTTATTTGCATACAGGTGTCTAAATGTGGCATACCCTTTGATACTGTGAGCTACTTGATAATATAAACTGGGATTTTGTTTTTTTTAATTTGTGTTTCTTCATATTCCTATAACTTTGCATGGAGGTTAGGACAGAGTATATTGACTTGACCTACTCTGATTTCTAATTGCAAAATCACGTAAACATTTTCTCTTAATATGCTAAAGAACACTTCTTTTTATTGCAGATGATAGACACTGTCCTAGATCAGTCTTCAGTTTTTTTCACATATAATCACAATCACCCCTGTATTGATATATCTCTTTCTAATTTTCTACTTCCTACTTTCTATACCACTTTTTTATCATCATCATCTCCATCTTCTTTGATATTACTATTGTCCCTTCCAACACTTTCTGCACTGGATAAAAAGAAACATCTTTCTCAGTTCTCAAATTTGACAGTTTTATTCTCCTTAAATCACTTTCCTATACCTTTCATATAAATTAAGAATAAGTATTGTACCTGTGATTTCTCTAACATAAGAAACTCTCAAATAAGGAAAATCTGGCTAATCATGTATAGTAATACCAAACAAACAATTTATGATCTAATAAAGTTGATCCAAGTCTCTCAAACTCTAAGTGATTAACCAAGAATCACATAGCTAGCCCAGTAAAGTCTAAAGCTAAACTCACATCTTGGTAATTCAGAGACTGGCTTTCTCTACACTGTATTAGGTTGTTTCTCTCCATTTTTCTTTTATATTAGCCACAAATCATTAAGGCAATTCTGAATTGAATACACTGTGTTAGGCATATAAATAGACCTGAAAATAAATAAGAAATGGTCTCTCCTAGTGACCTGCCTTACTCTACTTTCAACCACAATTTGTATTCATTATTCATAGTTGTCCTGTACTAAATTTAAGATGAATGAAGGTGAAGAAGTTCAAAGTCACAAAGTCAGCCAGTGATAGTCAAGACTAGAAACTAAATCTCTGGGGTGCTCAGCTTTTACTCAGACTGCTAAACTAAAGTCTCTAACTATTTCCATCTTCTAACTCTGTAGCTCAAAGAGAAACAGTGATTCCAATTCATCTACTGATAACATTGAACTAGTTGTGTCTGCTGAAATTCATTATTATTTTGAATTTCTACGTGGCATCTTGGTTTCCTTTGAGTTGTCTTTCTTCTGTCATGCCCTATATCTTGATTGCGGTCTAGATCTCTCTGATCTATCCTTTGATTTCATATTCACTCCTTTGCTTCTACTTGCACATCATATAATGAGTTGGATGCCTGTAACCTTGAAAAGAATAAGGGCTAAGCTGGTTTCATGTAACATACATTTAAGAGAAAAGAATGTGGAATTTTGTTTCAACATCTCCAAAAAAAAAAAAAAAGAAAGAAAAGAAAAGAAAAGAAAAAAGAAAAAAAGAAATATTAGCTTAGTCCTGGTAGGTTTCATATGGGAAAGTGAAATTAAATGGGGAAAAGTGGGTGTACAAATAACCAAGAAAATAAACAGCTTGACAAAGACAACACTGAGGAAAATAAAGATTGTAGTCAACAGACTTCATTTAAATAATGAGGTAGAACAATGAATCTTAGTAGAAAGATGCCAGAGACAGGATTCAAGTGGAGGTTCTTCTTAGTGCATATGTCTTTAGCTATGTATAAATTAAAGAAACAATATAAAAAGAAAACCAGTAGTGTTTAAGAGTAAAAAGGAAAATGAAGTCAAATTGCTTTTGTGAAATTAGGACACATTATTTTTTTACTCCCCTAATAATATTACTAAAGCCAAAACCTATCTTTTAAACATCACTATTTTTACGTGAATGCTGCAAGTCATAGAAAACAATGTAGTACAAAGAATTAAAGCTACATATGCTTCACTAAGACAATAATAAGGTGCAAGGTGAATAAGCTGCAAATATGTCAGTGAATAATTGCACATGAGAATTAATGTAAAGAGTATCATCAAAGAACTGCTTTCCTAGAAAATAAGGTGGGAAAATTATGTAGTGATAGAAATAATCAAACTATATGTACTAACGTTCAAACCTTGTTAGTATTTGTACATTAAATATTCTAAAATTTCTAAAATATTTCATGTTAAGTCTCTCCTCAGTGGACATTGTATAGAGTGATATGGAAAATAATCATATAGGATGAAAAGGTCTGAATGGCTTTTTCTATGCCAGTGAAATGAGTTCTCACATCAGTGAGACCAAAACTCTATCAAAGTAACTAAGCGAATGATTTTTATTGCCAAAGCTCATGTCCATGTTTGGTCACACCACCAAGAAAAAAGCACCAGAGTTGAAATAATAGTTCAAATCTTGACTCCTTTCACTTAAGAACTGTGAGATTTTGGGTAAGCTAATTCATTTCTTTGAACTTCATCTATCCCATCTGCACAAAGTGGGTGTTAGATTAGATCATGAGTAAGATTGTTTAGATCAGAGGTCCTCAAACTACAGCCCGTGGGCCAGATGCAGCCCACTGAGGACGTTTATGCGGCCCACTGGGTTATGGCAAAATCGAACTGGAAATGAAGTTTGACCTAAACTCGGGTTAGCAACGTACACTTCTGGCATTGGGCTGAGGCAGGGGAGACAGAGTATGAGGTGATACCAAGGTGAGGTGAGTTCCCAGGCCGGGGTGTGTGGTGTGGGGAAGGGAGAGAGATGCAAAAGATGGAGAACTGATGGCCCACGGCCTTGTACAGTAATGGCAGCTACCACAACAGACAGGTGCAGGGGATGTACAGTGCATGCTGCACATGTCACGGCTGCTGCAGGGGGAATTCACTGCAGCAGTGAAGGTCAGAAGCAGGAGAAGAGCAGGAGAGAATGCGGGAAACAGAGGCATCACAGCACAGAGGCAACTTGGAGGAAGTTGGGCATTGCAGTCTGTACATCTCTGTGTGGGCAAAGTTATTGCGGGGATATTGTTTTTGTAGTGATACACACACACACACACACACACACACACACACACACACAGAACAGTGGACTTATGATTACTTTTTCATGCAGTACAAGGAAAAAGCTGTATGTCTGATATGCCAGAATATAGTGTCTGTGTTCAAAGAATAGAATTTGCATGGACTCTATGAAACTCAACATAAAGATAAATATGATTGTTTGGTTGGAGAAGTGAGAAAAGATAAAATATTAAAACTGAAAAATACATTGACAACTCAGAAAAAAACTTTTGTGAAGCAGAAGCAGCTAAATGTTTCATCACTGTAAGCAAGTTTTCAAGTTGCCAAACTAATAGCACACACTGACAGACCATTTGTGGAGGGAGAATTTGTTAAAGAATGCTTTCTTTCTGTTGCCAAAAAGATGCATCCAGAGAAGGCTGATTTATTTAGTACAGTGAGTCTTTCAGGACCTACAATTACACGGAGTATTGAAGAAATGGGAGACAAGCTGCATCAGCATTTGCAAAACTCCATTAAAAAAATTCATATTTTTCCTTGACACTCGATGAAAGCAATGATGCACATGATTCAGCCCAACTTCTAATTTTTATTCATGGAACAAATGATTATTTTGAAGTTGTAGAAGAGCTTGCTGCACTGCAAAGCATCAAAGGAACAACTACAGGAGAGTATATCTATGAAAAGGTTTGCCAAACCATGAATGGTTTGGAGCTGGACTGGGCTAAATTAGCCAGAGTGACAACTGATGGTGCTCCTAGCATTGTGGGGTCTAAGAATGTAGTAATTGCTCGCATTAACCAAGAGATGGACAAACATAACAAAAATTTTATCCAATAATTATATACTGCCTCATCCACCAACAAGCGCTATGTAGTAAATCACTGAAATGGGACTCTGTTATGAAAATTGTGGTATCTTGTATTAACTTCATTAGAGCTAATGCACTAATTCACAGACAATTTCAGGGATTTCTTTCTGAGCTAAATGTTGAGTATGAAGATGTTCTACATCACATAGAAGTCCATTGGCTGAGTCGAGGGAGAGTTTTGAAATGTTTCTATGACTTACTTCCACAGATTACAACTTTTCTGCTTTCAAAAAACAAAGAAGTACCAGAGTTCAATGATACAGAATGGAAATGGCACCTTGCCTTTCTGTCAGATGTAACAGAGCTACTCCACAATTTCACTATGCAACTTCAAGGAAAGGGGAAGCTCATCTGTGATATGCAATCACATGTCAAAGCATTTGAAGTAAAATTAGGCATCCTCATCAAACAAGTGAAGGAGGAAAACTTCTACCATCTCCCCACAACTGCCAAATGCATTCCCAAACAAAACATGTGTGGATTCACTGGAAAAAATTGCAAAAGGAGTTCCAATTTAGATTTAAAGAGCTTTATCTCCATGAATAGAACATATAGCTTTTCCATAACACATTTTCTATTGACATTGAAAATATGGATACAATTTACCTGAACTAGCTGAACTGCAGAATTGTAACTCTTTGAAAGACGCTTTCAAGACAAGCAGCCTTCATAATTTTTATGCATCTCTCCCCTCTGAGACATATCCTTATCTCAGGAACTATGCATTCAAAATGACAACCATCTCTGGCAACACTTATGTCTATGAACAGACTTTTTCTAGAATGAAACATTTGAAATCTCCAACAAGATCAAGACTAACAGATGTACACTTGCATCACTTGTTATGACTAGCAGTGACAAATATGGAACCAAACATTGACCATATCATTAGCCAAAAGCAGGCCCATAGTTCCCATTGAAATATTTGTAAGTTTGTTGATTTACCTTTACTTCATTTTAAATATTGTATTTGTTCCCGTTTTGTTTCTTGACTTCAAAATAAGATATATGCAGCGTGCATAGGAATTTGTTCATAGTTTTTGTTTTTAATATAGTCTGGCCCTCCAACACTCTGAGGGACAGTGAACTGGCCCCTCTTTAAAAAGTTTGAGGACCCCTGGTTTAGATTTAAATCCTGTGACCTTATAGTCCTCAACTAAGCTATGTTGATTGTTATATAAAGGATTCATTTGACTTCTCTTAGCCTCAGTTTCCTCACATGTAAAGTAAGGCCTTGAACAAGATAACAGCATTGATGATCCAGTCACTATCAAGGAGAAATGATTAATTGTTGTGACACAAGCAGTTTGGTATAATGCGTAGGATAATGAACAAGAAGTAAGCAAAGGTGCTGGTTTGAATGCAGCTTTTACTGCTAAATTTGACATTTGATCTTAAAGACTGAAAATTATAGCAAACTATAGAAAGTATATGGCCAAAACTACTTATTTTTAGATGAAGAAACTGAGGAATAAACTAATAGCTTATTTGAGATCACATAGATAGGAGATAGTAGAGTTGTGATTCAAAGCCAGGTCCTATTAAGTCTACCTTTTATTTTGCCTCCTCTACTGTCACAGAAAATAGAGAAAACAATTCTAATAGAACCTACCTCAGAGGGTTTTTTGTAGGAACAAATAAAATTATGTATGTAAGGCATGATTCAAGCTTTAACAAGTAGTAAAATGTCAGCTATTATTACACCCCCATTGAGACACCAATATGAAGAGAAACAGCTGCATTGTTATAAATTCATAGTTGTATAGACAGTATCTGTAGACAGGAATGACCTTGCACACAGAAAGAAATAAAACCACAATCATCCTCCTTCCTACTACTTTTACGTGTCCACACAGTAAGGTAATTTATTGGAGACATTCAAATCAAGATATTTGAACTATTCATCACAATCTTTAGGTAACTTTCCCCAGATATCTGAAAAATCTTATAATGGTTACAATATTTTCAGGTCAGATCATCAGATGATGACTTCAAAACACACAGCAGTCTGGGTCAATTCTGTAGTAATTTATCAATCGTGGTGCAATGGCTCCCAGATACTTTAACTCTCTACTTCAGAATAAAACAAGTAAAATGTAGTCATTTCCTCCCAGCAGAATATTAAATGGGTAAGTCTTGTTACAACCTACTTAGGTGTCTGCTGAGATCTTCCTAAAAGCAAATTAACATTTCAGGGTCAACCTTCAGTGCAAAATTAGTTGTTCCTATTAAATGGCAAGTCATTATTCAAGATGTTCTAGCCTATATAGAACTCAAGTCATTTACCTGTCTTAAAAATAGATTAATGATCTGCATGGCTTTTAGTGTTGACAGAAGATGACTCCTTATGGGCCCTGTTCTCTTGTTGCTTTATTTTCCTTGCTGTGTGCTGTGTGCTTGAGTGCTAAGCTTTTGTGTACTTCCTCATGAAAAAAAAAATTGGCAAAATTAATTTAAAGAAATTCATTGTGAAAAAAAAAAGATTCTTTGGACAAGAAATTTTTTTCATAAATATTTATTTTGTTTTTTTTCCCCAAAGATATTATTTAAATTCAATTGAATTTTTGTGGTACTTAGACAACATCTAAGTACCTTTCAGTTTAAATGATATATCTTAAAATAAAGGGCACCATTCATATATGATTTTCAGTAGATCGATAGATTCCAATGTGGAATAAATATGAAAGAATTTAAGGAAGAAGCAAGGCAGATTTTTCAAGATCAGTGCCAATCTGAATTCAAAGAACACTTGATTTGGAATCAGAGGATCTTGAATCAAATTTTGGCTTCACCAATTTAGTATGTGCAACTTGGGTAACTCCAGTTCTCTCTGTCAAAGTTTTCAACATATGTAAAGTATGTAGAGTTTGGGATTTGGTTTTAAGGACCTCTTATTGATTCAAAATGATCGTGTGAACTTTTTCACATTTAAAAAAAAAAATCTGTGTTACATAGATTGGTCCCAGAAAACTTAGAAATGATGTTATCAGATAAAAAGCCTTGGGCAGCAAAGGAACTAAAGCCAGGTTGTCAAAAAAAATATGGTTTAAACAATGTAGAAATGACATGACATAGACAGTGAAAGTACAGTGAAAAAAGAAATAGACATTAGAAAAATATATTCTTTCCTTCTGCAAGGATTCATGATTCCACTGATATAGATATTTTCTCTATTAACTCAATATTACCACTTTTCCTCATTTGTGTATTTGTACATGCATGTGTGTATATATGTATGTATATACACACATATTATATGTCATGGACACACACACACATATATATATATATATATTATTGGGTGTATGTATATATGCATAAGGGGGTAATATATACATAAAATATCATATTTTCATAGAGTGACCTTTAAATTTTTTAAAACAAATATGATGTAATGGAAGAAAAGATGACAAGAAAGAGGGATAATAGACCAAGAAGAGAAAGTAGGAGAAGAAGGAGATGGATCAATTAAATGTATGTTACAAGCTTCTACAACAAAAAGGAATGATTTCTTTTCCCAAGAAATCACATTCTTTTGTGGGAGACAGCATATATATATATATATAAGTATATATCAAATAAATGAAAAATAAGTACAACTTAGTAGAATAATGTAAAAGTTACTTATGGAGAGAAATAGAAATTTGGAAATCAAGAGCATTCATGTGGACATTAATAGTTGAGCAGCTTGTTGAAGTACTCTTTGAGAAAAAGGTAAGGAAGGAATACATTCCAGTCATAAGGGAGGGCCAATGCAAGGCTACTAAATAAAATATAGATTATTTTATTTGAGGAACAAAAACAAGGCTGGTTTATTGGGATTAGAGAGTCTTAGAAGAAAAATAAAACATTGCAAGATTGACCTTGAAACAGAAAAATTGAAATCCATTGTCTATGTGAACATAGACAAATAAATTGATCTCTTTGGGCCTTAGGTTTCTCATGTGTTAAATGAAGGAATTGGACTTAATGACCTTGAATATACTTTTCTGCTATAAGTTTATGATCCTATGGGGCCAAGCTGTCAGTAAACACTTACTATATGTCACTTATATGAGGCACTTACTATGTGTCAAATACAGTGGTGACGTAAAAGTCTTTAAAAACTAAAGTGAGGAGTGGTGATGGTGGCTGTGGAAGTGGTGATGAAGATGATGACGATGATGATGATAACAATTATAATCATGATTTAAAGCCTTTTACCACTGGGGAATTTGGGGGTAGTGATAGTGATGATACATTATTCACTTTTGATGTATTGTTATAGCATTTTAAGACTCAAACTTATGTGTCTGTCAAAGAATAGAGTAATTGCCTCCACCTACTTGCTTCTCTGAAATAGCCACTTTATGATATTTGTGTATTATGTGTAACTTCATATTATGAAAGTTCATTGATTTTCACAATAACAACACTAGGAGTTTCTCCCTGAAGAGATATACTTTTATCTACAAACATGAAAAAGCATAATAAATTTAAATGGTAATATTCAGATTCTCCTTACCCAAGCAGAAACAAAAGTTTGACCTTAACTCCTCATCACTTGAAACATTGAATAAATAACTTTTTTGTTGATTTTTTAAACTCTTTCTTACATAGTTTCTCTCTTCTCAACTTCTTATCATAATGTCTCTCAATTTCTTTAAATTAGTTTGAAGTGTACTATCTTAGTATGTCTCAAAGGACATCTGTCAATCCAGACATTTTCTTTCTGGCTGACACAAAAAATTGAACTATATACCTAGAAGAAAATGTTCTTTGGAAGACATTATACATGCAAGTAAAGAGGTGAAAGTCAATGAAAGATACTACAATTTATAGTATAAAATGACTACATTCCAGTTTCTAGTATCAAAATATCTGATGGGGGGAAGTGACACTACACAAAAACCCATGTGTTTTATTTACATGTTGCCACATTTATAGATAATTCTATCCAAGTCTTGACATGATTTTTCCACATAAATTTTAAATAAACTTAGTGTATTTAAATTGTATTCATAGAAAATCACATCCACTATGTATATCTATGTATAAATTGTGCTAGATGAACATTTTGTAAATAAAGTGTTCACTTGGGGTCTTCTGTTTTTCATTAGTAAAAGGGATCTTAATTTCTTTTACTACAGTATATTTATTTTTTAAAATGATTTGTCAAATCAACAAGTATCTGTATAGCACTTATTTTGTCTAAGCCACTGTTGTAATTACAGTCTATGAAAATACAAGGAAAAAGAAAGAGACAAACAAAGAAAAAGAAAGAGGAGGCAAGGAATGAAACAAAGAAAGGAGAAAGAAAGAAAGAAAGAAAGAAAGAAAGAAAGAAAGAAAGAAAAAGAAAGAAAGAAAGAAAGAAAGAAAGAAAGAAAAAAAAGAAAGAAAGAAGAAAGAAAGAAAGAAAGAAAGAAAAAAAAGGAAGAAAGAAAGAAAGAAAAAAGAAGGAAGGAAGAAAGATAGGAAGAAAGAAATGAAAGAAAGAAAAAGAAAGAAAGAAAGAAAGAAAAAGAGAGAAAAGAGAGAGAAAGAAAGAGAAAAAAGAAAGAGGGAGGGAGGTAAGAAGATAAAAACGAGAGAAGGATAGGGAGTAAAGAGGAAGGGAGAAACTAAAAGGTAGAAAGAAAAAAATAAGAGACAAACATAGAGAGAGACAGAGACAGACAGAGAGAGGGGCAGAGAGTCAGAGACAGAGAATGACAGAGAGACGGAGACAGACACAGAGAAAGAGAAAAAGGAGAGAGGAAAAATGAGCATATATTTTCATGGGAAATGTCAATACATAAGAGGAAGATTAAAAGCCAGGGGAATCTGTGGAAATCCACAAAGTCCAGAGAATCATGTATGAAACCTGGAGTGGAATATATACGTTTGAATTGAACTGAGTGTTTTCTTTAAAATAGATTTTAAAAGAAATTAGCCAGAGGATGAAGGTTCAGTGTGTTGAAAACCAGTCTTGGAGCAAATTTCTGAATTAAGAAGACTGTAGCTTAGTAGAGAGAGTTTAGTCAGAAGTAGAATCTGAGGAAGAATGAAGACATTTTAGTAATATAAATAATCATGAGATGATAAGGAACAGAAATAAATACATAATTCCCTTTGAGGAAATTAAAAAAAAAAAAAAAGTCCTAGAGAACTGACAGGAGGTGTAGAAGACTGATTAGAGTCATGGTTGACTTATAAAGTATTTGCATCAGTCTTAGGCATTTTGAATTTTTTTTTTTTTTACTTTTTAAAATTTTATTTGGAAAGAAACCAGAATAGCAGTGAGGTGGAGCCAAGATGGTAGAGATTAGACAGGTCTTTATCTGAGCTCTTCCTGTCATCCTTCAGATCAACACCAGATCAAGCCTCTGAAATGGTTTTGAGTTGACAGAAGCCACAAATATTTGGAGTGTAAAACTTTCCAGCAGAAGATAGTTTGGAAGAACTTCAGAAAAGGCCTGTTTTAAGTGAGCACAGGGACACAACTCAGTAATCTAGGGCACTGTGGCATCCTGCAGTGGGGAATCTATAGGGAACCTCTTAGCTAAATTACAGCAGCATTGATTATTCTCCTGATACAGAATATAGTAGTTCGGCAGATTAGTTGTGAGACATCTAAGACAAATATGAAAGACAAACAGTGAGCCTCTGGACCCTATAATAAAATGGGACTTGGCAACAACCAACTAATCTCAGGGAGTAAGTCAGCAGCACCAGTTTCAAGGCAGGGAAAAATCACTATTCCCTGTAGAGGAACCTTGAACAATCTTCCCTTTTCTCTAAAGGTTTCTCAACCTTTAAAAAAATGAGAAAAAAAGGTGAAAAAGTCTAACCATAGATAGCTTTTATGGAGAAAGAGAATATAATTCACACTCTGTTGATGTTAAAGGCAAATCACCTCTAGATGGATCTCCAAAGAGTGATGTGAGTTGGTCCCCATTTTACAAGTTGCTCTTGGAAGAATTCAAAGAAGATCATAAAAGAGAGTACAAAGGAAAATAGGGAAATTAAATGAGAATGTTTCAGGAGAGTTTGGAAAAGAAAACACAGAAATTAAGTAAAGAAAATCCCTTACAAAATAGATTTAATGAAATGGAAAAAAAAAACATATAATTCCTTACAAAATAGATTTGAAAAGAAAGAGTTGGTTAAAAACCAACTCTTTGAAAGACAGAATTTGTGAAATGGGAAAAAAATCCAATGAACAAAACAAGTTATTTGAAAAATCAATATTTCAAATGCAAAATGAGATGAAAAAGCTAACTGAAGAAAATAATTCATTAAAAATCAGAATTGAACAAATGAAAGTGAATGACAATGAAACTTCAAGAATCAGTCAAACAAAACTAAGAAAGTGAAAAAAATAGAAGAAAATGTAAACTATCACATTGGGGAAAAAACTGTACTATAAAATAGATCTAGAAGAAACAAACTAAGAATCATTGCACTTTTTGAAAGCCATGATGAAAAAAAAAAAAAAAAGAGTTGATACATCGTCTTTCATGAAATCATCAAGGAAAACTGACTTGATGTCCAAGAACCAGAGGGTAAAATAGTGATTGAAAGAATTCAAGAATCACCTCCTGAAAGAGATGCCAAAATGAATACTCAAAGAAATATTGTAGTTAAAACTCAGAATTATTAGATAAATAAGAAAATATTTCAAGCAAGTAGATAGAACTACTCAAATATCGAGGAGTCACAATCTGGATTACCCAGGACTTAGAAGCTTCCACTTTAAAGGATCAAAGTGCCTGGCATCTCATATTTTTAAAGGCAAAGGAACTTGGATTGCAGCCAAGAATCAATTATTTAGCAAAATTAGGTATTATCTTTCAGGAAAGAAAATGGACATTCAATGAAGCAGATAGATTTCATTCATTTCTGATGAAAAGATCAGAAGTGAACAGAAAATTTGATCTTCAAATACAGAACTCAAGAGAAGCATAAAAAGGTAATATGGAGGGGTGGAGCCAAGATGACTGAGAAGATACATGTGACTTTCTAAGCTCGTCTCATGACCTCAAGAGCAATTATTAAATTCAGTCTCAAAAATAGAGCTCGACTAGTAAAATCCACGAGGATTAGAAGTACAACTCACTAGCCAAAGATAATCTGGAAGATCACCAGGAAATATTTGTCCTGCAGGGCAGGAACAAACCATTGCAGGCAGAGAGCTCTGGGCAAACAGAGCTGATGGGAAAAAGGGTGGCCTCTGTGGTTAGAAAATTATAGAGGCAACTCTGGCATAGACTGATTGCTCTGCCTTGGTTGCAAAATAGCAGATCAACAGAGAAATTAAAATAAAAGGCAGAAAGTACCCTAAAAAACACCAGAACCTAACAGGATCTGGCTATACACACTCAAAACTGGAAGAAAGGGACTCAGCACAGACTGTAACACAGCCCTGCAGCCACATTCCACAGTATGGGGCTTGCTCAAGGCAGTTACAAATCTTCATGGCAGGTGGGCACAGCCTGGGACAGCCTCTAATCTGCAGAGTGTGAGGCTTGGCCTGGGGGAATGGAATTTCTGCAACAGTGACTGTGCTTCCCTGGGCAGGGACACTTCCACTCTGTGAGGACTTATTCCCTGGTCAGCAGCTAATAACTACAACTTTCCTCCCCACCCCCCAACTGTGAGCTTTGGCCTGGGTTAGTGACACTTTCACTGCTCAGTCTCTATTCTCAGGGCAGGCGCTAATCCACAAAGTGGGGTTTGTCACTGGGTACTTCCACAGGTTGGCCTGTGCTAACCAGGTCTGAATCATTTCCCCTGGGGAACTATTTCCCAGAGCACTCCTGTACCTCCCTGCTTTTTGCAGCCCATTTATACCTGTCCTTATTTTGCAGAAGAAGCAGGTAATCTCCTTGCCCTGAAGTCCATTTATTCCTATACTCTCAAGTATATTTAATAGGAATGGATGTTGGATTTTATCAAATGCTTTTCCTGCATCTATTGAGATGATCACTGTCTTTTGTTAGTTTGGTTATTGATATAGTCAATTATGCTAATAGTTTTCCTAATATTGAACCATCCCTGCATTCCTGGTATAAATCCTACTTGGTCATAGTGTATTATCCTGGGGATGATTTTCTGTAGTCTTTTTGTTAATATCTTATTTAAGATTTTAGCATCAATATTTATTAGGGAGATTGGTCTATAATTTTCTTTCTCTCTTTTCAACCTACCTGGTTTAGACACAGACCCATGTCTGTGTCATAAAAGGAGTTTGGTAGGACGCCTTCAATCCCTATTTTTTCAAATAGTTTATATAGCATTGGAGTTAATTGTACTTTAAATGTTTGGTAGAATTCACATGTAAATCCATCTGGTCCTGGGGATTTTTTCTTAGGGAGTTGGTTAATAGCTTGTTTTATTTCTTTTTCTGAGATGGGATTGTTGAGGATATTTACTTCTTCCTCTGTCAGTCTGGGCAAGCTATATTTTTGAAGGTATTCTTCAATTTCATTTAAATTGTCAAATTTATTGGAATGAAGTTGGGCAAAGTAACTCCTAATTATTGCTCTAATTTACCTGGTCTAGAATAGCCAGAGGGACCAGAAGTGTCTCTGCCCAGGGAAGCGCTGTTGCCCTGCAGTTCTATTACCCCAGGCAGAGCCACCACCCAGTGCAGATTAGAGGTTGCTCCGATCCTTGCCCCCCTGCTGGGCAGATTTGTGACTTCCAGGCAAAAGCCTGGTTCTGCAGAATGCAGCTATACAGCTGTGCTGTAGCCTGTGCTGGTTCACTCACTTCTGGTTTTGGGTGGGTATAGCCAGATCTTGTTAGGTTCTTGCATTTTTTAATGTACCCTCTACCTTTGGCTTTAATTTCTCTGCTGGTCTACTGCTTTGCAAGCAGAGCAGAGCAGTCAGCCTATGGCAGAGTCATCTCTGTAAATTTTCTAACTATGGAGGCCACCACCGCCCAGTCTGCTCAATATACTAGCTTCTAATTCTCTATTCCTGTTTGCACTGGTCTTTTCCCACCCCTCAATACAAACCTTTTCTGGCGGTCTTCCAGATTATCTTTGGTGGAAAGTTGTTGTATTTCTAATCT
Organism: Antechinus flavipes; assembly: GCF_016432865.1. NCBI lineage: Eukaryota > Metazoa > Chordata > Mammalia > Dasyuromorphia > Dasyuridae > Antechinus > Antechinus flavipes. Next base: position 93,633,295 of record NC_067400.1, read on the forward strand.
TTGTAAATTTTACCAGTCAAGTGCTATTTTTGAGGCTGAATTTAATAATTAGTCTTGAGGGTATGAAAAGAGCTTAGAAAGTCACATCTGCCTTCTCCACCATCTTGGCTCCACCGATCTTGTTAGAGTGTACCAGGAGGATCTCTGTATTACGTCAAATCTTCTTGATTTTTCATCAGTTTAAATCACTCTGAAACACTTTTTTTTTTCTATTTGTGGGGGAAATCTGGAGAAATTTTCCAAGCCACTTCATCATCTTTCCAGAATTCTTCCTCCCCTTTTGAAATATTAAAGTGTTTTTAATATACTCACTCGCTTATATTACCAAACAAATCATATTACATTAAAATCTATTACTAATGCTCTTTCACTGATGGAAAATCTACAAGTGGCTGAAGACAGTCATCAGCTACTCCAGGAATCAGAGGACCACATAGCCTTTCTTCCATGAACACAGCAAAATGGCATTATTATTAAATCTGGAAGCTAATTCACCACAAAACACACCTGCAAATAGCAATATCTACCATAATCTAGCCCACTTTTGACTCACCAAATTGATCAGGTCTATTCCTGTCCTACCTCCCTTAAAACATTTTTTTTAATAACTCTCCAAGCTACTTAACTTTGTACTAAAACTTTTAGCTTAGTTCCCTACTATACAGTAAACTTAATGAGAGCTGGAGCTGTTCTTATCTAATTTATATCTTTCCTACAACCTAATAGAAAATCCTATGCACATTTAATTCATAGAAAAAATAATTCTCAAGCCCAGAATCATATTAGATGATCTTTGTATAGTGTTTCACACTCATTGTCCCCTTTGTCTCAAGGTCAAATGTTAGATGAGGACTATGTCTACACGTATTTACAACTGATAGTTAGGAAACCAGAGATTTATTTTTAAAAGGTCATTAAACTGTAAAAATTGTGATCCATGATGATCCAAAATGCTGAGGAACTGATGATGAAGAATGTTACTCATGTCCTGATATAAGAGGTGTTGGTTGGACACAGGATGCAAAATTTGTATATGCCCTTGTGTGTGGGTGTGTGTATTCATATGAACATATACTCACACACATACATGTTACATGGCTAATGCAGAAGTTCATTTACTTTGATTATACTAATTTGTTTTTTCTTTTTTCTTTTCAATTGGTGGTAAAAGTCAAAAAGGAGAAAATAATCTTATCAGAAAATTACAACTGTTTTATTATTTCATATCATTTTTAAATTATGCATTAAATTAATTTATATATAGCTATAGGTTGAAGCACTGACAGAGAGATGGATGAAATAGATATAGACTAATTATATGGAGATGACAGAGATAGATATAGATTAGATATAGATACAGAGGCATAAGGAGATTGAGATGTGAGAAGAATTAGAAAGAGCTTTAAAAGGAAATGGAGTTTATTAATTATGGAGTAGGCATTTCAGAAAGTCTTGTGGAGTAGGCTTGGGGGAGGAGAGGATTGAGATTGACAGGAGGGATAGGCAAATTGAGGCTAGGGAAAAAAGCTTGTTTGTTGGCAAATAGAGATTCAATATGACTGGGAAGTGATAAGTATAAGGGAATGAAAGAAGTGATTTCAAGCAGAGAAAATCCTTAGAAGAAAGTCCGCTGAGGAAGACACAGAATTCAATATAACATTTAATTCTTTGGCACATGATAATGCTATATTAGGTAAAGCTTCAAGAGGTATGACTCAGAAGCAGTTAGAGATGGTGAAATGGGAGCATTTCAGAAGTTGAGAGGGTTTTCTTTTACTGGAGAAGTTCTAAAAGAAAGATATTATCCTGTCTCTGGAGAATAACAAGCACCTCCCTTCCCTCCCCTCTCTCACTTCCAGCCATATATATAGGTGTAGAGGAAGTTGAAAGTGTTTTCATTTGCCTGCATCACAGTTCTGGACATGGCTTTGAATCAGGATCTGTAAGGAGGCTAGTCAAGCACTGGGTTTGGGGAAAACTCCACTTCCACTCTGCAGTGTGGTTCCTGAGATAATATTTAACAAGTAATGAGCTGGTAGCCCCTACTGATGGGCATGGAGGTGGGGTGGGGAATGTAGCTCTAGATGGGCTAGATACTGAAGGTGTCAGGTAAGCAAATTATACATTATCAAGCATTTTTATCAGTCTACTGTGTCCAAAGAGCTTGAAGAGAGCCTGAGCATACAAAGATAAGAATGAAAAAAGACCCTACTTCAAAGACATATACTCTGCCTGAAGAAAACAAGATGACTATCTTGTATGTAATAGTTTGAGTGTTGGATTATCATCAGAACATGAATTCCTCAAGACAAAGACCATATTTTTTGCCTTTCTTTATAGCTTAGTACTTGGAATATATTAAGTATTTAACAAATGTATCAAAATTGACATGTTCATATTTGGCATCACAATAATTTCATGTGTTTTTTGTTCTATGTCTACACAATATCAAAACAATCTGCATACTCAGTGAATAATTAGATTAAAATTTGAGGTTAAAAGTTGGAAGAGGAAATGTCAAATTATAAATAAAAGAAGCATTATGGTATTTTCCTAGATATTCAGCTATATAATGTCCATTACTTGTAGGTACCCCAAAGCTCTGCCCAGGTTCCTGGTATTTTATTTCATGATTTCAACAGCTCCAATTATTTTATTATCACCTCATACCATATAGATAACTTCCATATCTTTATATTTAGTGTCAGTCTCTGTCTTTAGCTTCAGTCCAGTGATACAAACTACTTAATGAATGTTCTCAAGAAAATGTCCTATGTGCATTTCGATTTCAATGTGTCCAAAAGAAAATCTTTGTATTTCCCTCAAAGACCTATTTATTTTGAACTATCTTATTTGCTCTCTAGAGCAAAACTATCCTACCAGTCACCTAAGTTCTCAAACTCATTGTTTTCCTTGAATCTTTATTCTTTTTCAGTCCACATATCTAATTGATTATTTCTATCTTCACAATATAGCTCATATGTACATCCTACTCTATATTCACACAGTTGCCTCCCTAGTTCAGCCCATTATTTTCTCTCTCCTAGATTATTACAATAATTTTTTTTTTTCATTTATCTTTCTTTTTGAAATTTCATCTCATTCCAATCTATCCTCCACACAACTTCCAAAGTGACTCATAAAGCATAGGTCTACCAGTACTAGACTTCTATTCAATAAACTTTAAGGACACAGTCAGATCTTAAACAATTGGAAAACTATCAAGTGCATTTAAATAGGTTGAGCAAATATAATAAACATGACAATACTACCTAAACTAATCCATTTATTTAGTGGTATACCAATCAAACTCTCAAGAAACTATTTTACTGATCTAGAAAAATTAACAACAAAATTCATCTGGAAGTACAAAAGGACAAGAATTTCAAGGTAATTAATGATAAAAAAAATGAAGATTCACAGGGAAAAAAAAAGTCAATGATTATAGTAATCTAGTTTTTGACAAACCCAAAGACCCCACTTTTGTGATAAGAACTCACAATTTGACAAAAACTGCTGGGAAAAATGGAAACTATTGTGGCAGAAACTAGACATTGATCCACACTTAACACCATATATCAAGCTAAGGTCAAAATTGGTTCATGATCTAGACATAATGATATTATAAACAAATTAGAAGAACATAGTATTGTTTACCTCTCAGATCTGTGAAAGAAGGAATTTGTGACCGAAGAAAAACTAGAAATCATTACTGATCACAAAATAGATAGTTTTGATAATATATTAAGTTAAATGTTTTTGTACAAACAAAACTAATTCAGATCAGATTAGAAGGGAAGCAATAAAGTGAGGAAACATTTTTACATTCAAAGCTTCTGATAAAGGCTTCATTTCTCAAATATATAGAGAACTGACTCTAATTTATAAGAAATCAAGCCATTCTGCAACTGATAAATGGTCAAAGGATATGATAGACAATTTTCAGATGAAGAAATTGAAACGATTTCGAGTCATATGAAAGGGTGCTCCAAAACTCTATTATTCAGAGATTTGCAAATTAAGACAATATTGAGATACTACTACATATCTGTCAGATTGGCTAAGATGACAGGAAAAGATCATGACAAATTTTGGAGGGAATGTGGTAAAATGGGACTCTGATACATTGTTGGTGAACTTGTGAATGGATCCAAACATTTTGGAGTGTAATTTGGTATTAAGCTCAAAAAGTTATCAAACTGTGTATATCCTTTGATCCAGCAGTGTTTCTACTGGGCTTATTTGCAAAAGAGATCTTAAAGGAGAGAAAAGGACCCACATGTGCAAAAATGTTTGTAACAGCCCTCTTTGTAATGGCAAGAAATTGGAAACTGAGTGTATGTCCATCAATTGGACAATGGCTGAATAAATTATGGTATATGAATGTTATGGAATATTATTGTTATGTAGAAAATGACCAACAGGATGATTACAAAAAAATGTCTGGAGAGACTTACAGGAACTGATGCTAAGTGAAATGAGTAGAATCAGGATATCATTATATATGACAACAACAAGATTATACAATGACCAATTCTGATGGACATAGCTCTCTTCAACAATCAGATGATTCAAATCAGTTTCAATTGTTCAGTGATGAAGAGAGCCATATATACATAGAGAAAGAACTATGGAAACTGAGTGTGGATGACAACATAGCATTTTCACTTTTTTGGTCGCTGTTTGCTTCCATTTTGTTGTCTTTGTCCATACCATTTCATTCCCTTCTTGATCCTTAAATTCCTTAAAGGTCGAGTGTGATTTGTTGTTGTTTTTGTTCTTGTTGTTTGTTTGTTTGTTTTGTGGGCCTTCTTCTTTCCACAGAACATAGTATAAAGTAAATACTTAGTAAAAGTTTAATGGTGGTCTAAAGGGGTCCTCAAACTTTTTAAATAGGGGACCAGTTCACTGTCCCTCAGACTGGTGGAGGGCCAGACTATAGTAAAAACAAAAACTTTGTTTTGTGGGCATTTAAATGAAGAAACTTCATAGCCCTGGGTGAGGGGGATAAAAGTCCTTAGCTGCTGCATCTGGCCCACGGGCCATAGTTTGAGGACCCCTGGTAAGTTAAGGTTTTTTAACCAAGGTGTTGTATGGTTAAAAACAGAAGGAGAAGATTATTGTATTTAGCAAGGTAGAACATTTTCATTATCAGGATTATAGTTGGGCCATCATCCTGAATATTGAAATAGCAAGTGCTAATGGCAGTGCATGACTGAGTCATGATATTAAATTAATTATAAAAGTCAGAAAAAATGACTAGATATTGATAGGAATGGTAGAAGGGAAAAATTAAAAAAGAGAAGGGGCTGAAAGAAAAGAAAGAGAAGCAGGAGGAAGAGGAGGAAAAGAGAATAAAGGCATGGAAGAAAGAAGGAAGGAAGAAATAAAGGAAGAAAAGGAAAGAAGGAAGGAAGGAAGGAAGGAAGGAAGGAAGGAAGGAAGGAAGGAAGGAAGGAAGGAAGGAAAGAAGGAAACAAGGAAGGAAGGAAGGAAGGAAGAGAGGAAGGGAGAGAGGGAGAGAAGGAGAGAGGGAGAAAGGGAGGAAGGAAGGAAAGAATGGAGGAAGGGAGGAAGGGAGGGAGGGAGGGAGGAAAGGAGAGAGGAAGAGAGAAAGGGAGAAAGGAAAGGAGGGAGGGAGGGAAAAAGAAAGGGAAGGAGGGAGGGAGGAAGGGAGGAAGGGAGCAAGGAAGGAAGGAAAGAAGGAAGGAAGGAAGGAAGGAAGAAAAACCATTTTAATGTGTCCAGAAAATTTTACTTGAATTATCTCACTTGGCCTCACAGTCTGTGAGAAAAACTATTATTACAAATTTTTTAAAGATGAGGTTAACTGAGGTTGAGAGGGAATAAGTGACATTCTCAATTATATAACTAGTAAGAATCTGAGGAAGAAATCAAAATCAGATGTTCCCGATTTCAAGTCCAAATAGAACCTAAGCATATAAACAGATCACATGGAATTATTTGTTTGTATGTACACATATATACATATTTACTTAGCGGCATACCAACCAAATTGCCAAGTAATTACTGTATAGGGTCAGAAACAAAAATTACAAAATTCATCTGGAAGAATAAAAGGTCATGAATGTCAAGAGAATTAATGAAAAAACAAAACAAAACAAAACAAAACTGCAAAGCATGTTGGCTCACCTGTGCCAGAACTAAAATTGTATTATAAAGTGGCATTTATGAAAGTCATTTAATGCTAGCTAAGAAATAATAATGAAATAAAATAGGTTAGGTACAGAAGACACAATAGTAAATAACTTTAGGAATTTAGTGTATGATGAACTTAAATACTCCAACTTCTGAAATAAGCATGCAGTTGGAGAGAAATAAGCATGCACTGCATGACAAACATTGCTGGGAAAGTTGGAAAATAGTTTCTCAGAAAATAGGCTTACTACAACATTTCACACTCTGTAGCAAGATAAGATTGAAAGGGGTACATATTTTTCATTTAACATATCTCACCCAATTACATATTAATAACATTTTCAACATTTTAAACAATGTTTTGAGTTCTAAATATTATCCCTTCCTTCCTCTTTTCCTCTCTTCCCTCCCATTACATAGTAAGTACTCACATATGTTATTGTACATGCATGGGAGTATTTATTTATTTATTATACCTTTTTATTTACAACATATATGCATGGGTAATTTTTCAGCATTGACAGTTGCAAAACCTTTTGGTCCAATTTTTCCCCTTCTTCTCCCCACCCCCTCCCCCAGATGGCAGGTAGACCAATATATGTTAAATATGTTAAATACAATATATGTATACATGTCTATACAATTATTTAATGGGAGTATTTATTAATGCAATTGTATATTTTGTAATAAAATGACAAATTATATTTAGAATAAGTTGTGTAAAAACACATTTATATTATATAATCTCTATATAACATGTAAAAGATGATTGTAATTATCAGATAACAAATGTTATAATTGATACATAATAATTAACTTTGTATAGCTTTTAAAAACCTGCAAGTTTAATAATTCTTTTGAATTAATAGTTGTAAAAAATGTGTGTAGATATTTTGGAAAATTCACAGTGTTTACTTAAAATATAGTTATTTTCCAGTTAAAAAAAAAAAAGACCACTTAAGACTATAGTCTCTAAAGTGTCTCTGCTAAACTGTGAAACATTGAGTGTCGGGTTGGCTCAATCAGTGTCCATAGAGATTAATCCCTGATTCCACAATAGCAACAGAATTTATGTGGCACTATTCTTACAATGTATCACTCAAGATTTAATAATATTCTATAAAATAATAGGAGGCTAAATCCAAATGAAAAGAATGGAATTCAATTTATTCTTAAAGGATATCAACAAGCCAATGTTTCATGACCAAGAAAGCAGAGGTCATCAGATAAGGTACCTTATTATTTGTATGAGCTTTAGAGAAACAGGGAATTATCAATATGAACACACAAAAGGACTCAGAAAATACAAGTAATGTAAATGCTACTAATCAAACAAGTCAGACCTCACCAAGAATTAAATGTGAGAAATGTTTTTTATATAATTTTCCTCCATTTCTCAATTCCAAATAAAACATAACTTTACTAAGAACAAGATTGCTGCTGTGTGGAAGGCAGTAATTAGCAGTTTGAGGAATACAAAAGTAAATGAGACATGATCTCTTCCCATTCTCCATCAGTATTTTCAATAAATAAGTATTTATTTATTAAGTACCTACTATGTACTAGGTACTGTGGTAAGTGCTCAGGCTACCAAAACATGCAAATGGCAAGAGGCAAAAATATCTAGGATCACAAAGTTAGTAAATTTCTGAGGCTGAACTTGAAGTCAGGTCTTTTTGACTTGAGGTCATCATTCTGTTCACTTTATCACTTAGAACTTCTCTATAAACCACTAAGATTATTTTTTAGTTGTAACTTCTGAATTTCTCTTACTTTCTCTTTTATTTCTAAACTGTGAAAGTCACTTTACATGATGGCATTTAAACTACTTTGTACAATGGAAACATATTTAATAAGTGTGTTACTTTCCTCATGAAGTTGTTGTGAAAATTAAGTATGATATTCAATCTAAATTCCTGTGTATGGGAAAAAGTTATATAAGCACTGACATTTTTTTTTAACATTTCAATTGTTGGCTTTGTTATTAATTAATCTAATTAGAGAATCATAACATCAACAGGCTATTATTTATTTTCAGATTGATTGCTTTTGGTATAAATGGTGAGCACAATCCATCACTTTTCTATTTTTTATAAGCACAAGCCTAATGTGCTAACAGCTCCTAATAAAAACAGTCAATTAAACAAATGTGTTAATATTAATTAAATAAGTAAATGATCAGATGAAAGGCTAAGCAAAGAACTTTACTAACCTCTTCTTTGTTGTACACTGATGTAGAAGAACTGGTCAAGATATACAAGCATCCCTCTATATATGTGTATGTGTATGTGAATTTGTATATCATATTGATTAATTTTGTCTTTATGTCAGAATCGTTGGAGATAGTGAATCCTTCTATCTACCTTCTATATTTAACTTTGCATTTTAATCAAGAAATATGTTCCAAGGAAAAAAGAGGGGGAGGCATAGGAGTAAATGAATCTGGCAGTGTATATATTATTTTGCTTTAGTTTTCCTTTATTGTGTTGCCATGAGAAAAAAAAATCTTATGGCTTGTTAGAATCTTCAGGGTTTGATGAAATTTGCAATTATTCAGAATTTGATTTTTTTTTTCATGTATACTATTGTAATCAATGTGCATATGTCAACTCATGTAACTTTTCATGTTTGTCATTGTTGCTAATATTTTTACATATTATTATACAAAAAATATCTGATTATATTAGGTCACTTAGGTGGTGTATAGATAGAGTGCCCAGCTTGAAACCAGGAACACTATTTTTCTTGAGTTCAAATCAATATTGAAACACTTACTGTCTAGCCCTGTGTTAGTTGCTAAATTGTTTGCCTCAGTTTTCTCATCTGTAAAATGAGTTGAAGAAGGAAATATTAAACAATTTCCATTTCTTTTGCCAAGAAAACTGCAAATAGGGTAATGAAGACTTGAGTGTAATTGGAAAGTGACTAAAATTTCTATTTCATTTATTGAATTATTGATACATTTGCAGCTGAATTCCAATAGTGTTGGAATCCTTACTAACTGCTAAGTAATTAGAGTTGATCTAATCTTACAAGAAGTTGTTTTGGCCAGAACCTGAAACAAGGTACTAAGTAGAACTAATTAAGACAAGGCTTGTGTTCACACCTTTACTCACTGGAGTCCACAAGTATGCTAGCTTCACAAAGTACACTTTCTACACCTCCCTTAAAGCTCATTGGGCCAGAGAGCACTATGGGAGAAAACCCATAATCCCATTCTCTCAGAAGAGGCAGATAAAAGGCCAGTGATGAGGGATCTATGGCAGAATACATTTTTTCCTCTTGGCTGGCTGATCGTGCTGGACTCGAGAGGAACGACTCTTGTGCAGAGAACACTTTGACGGATTTCAGTGGAGCTACGCCAGAAGCCCTCTCTCTGCGGCAAGTTGGTGGCTGGGCTCCCCAGAAGGAGATAAGAGAGACCTTCCATCTCTGTCTTGGTTGGAGGCAGAAGAAAGCAGAGGCAGAGGCTGAAGGACAGAATCTTTGGATTTGGAGACACCCGAAGGGCTCCAAGCCTCTAAACCAGCTGTGCATTGAGAAGAACAAACTCCAACATTTGAACTCTAACACAATAGGCTAGATTTTAGTTGCATTTCAAGTTCTTTGTTACCAGAGACTGCTGTTCTAAATATGTTGACACTAATAATCACATAAAAATAACTAGTATTCAAATAGTACTTTGTGTTTTGCAAAGTACATAAAACATATTATCTCATTTAATCCTCACAACTTCCCTGAGAGGTAAATGCTGTTATCACTCTCATTTTATTGATGAAAATCTGAGGCACAAAAGAGATTAAGTGACTTCTCCCAGATCTCATAAGAACAAAATGTCTGAAACTAGATTTGAACTTTAGAATTCTTTTTCCCTGGACCTAGTATTCTATTGAATGTGTCTCCTAGATGATTCTAATTACTTTCCCCCATTTTTTGCTTCCTTTGGGGTATATTGTTAATAGAATGTGTTAATGATGGATCAGAAGATAGCCAGTTTGCTCATTTTGCTGCTATCATCATAAAATAATATTCCAAAAGGCTAGCTATATAATATTTCATATCCCCATCAACAATATATCCTTGTGCCTGTCTTCCAACACCAACCCTCAGTATTATGTCCATATTTAGTTGTCTTTGCCAGTTTGCCAGGTAAGAGATGAAATGTCACTATTGTTTTGACTTGTATCTCTCTTTGTAGTTGTAATAGTAGTAGTAGTAGTAATATAGAACCCGTTTCACAATGGCTATTTATAGCTTGGAAAATTGTTTTTAATGTTATTGATATTATTTGATAACGTTTTGATTGGAAAGTTGTTTCATTGTGTTTAAAATTGTCTCCTCGCACTTCTTTATTTTACTTCATGACCTGAATTTTTTAGCGAGAAAGATAATCATTTTGTTATAATTGTGATATATGGTAAAAGATTCTATTCTAAACCTCATTTCTACTAAACACAGATAACAAGAGTCAAAGTTCAGACTCTCTAACATTAGATTCAGACTTCTTCCCATGGTACCATAATGCTCCCATTAAATTTTACTTTTTGTTCTTCTTTCCATTTTCATTACTTTAATCATTGCATAAAACATTTCTCTGCATGTAACATTTTACATTCATCTAACCAACTAATTAGCAAACATTTATTGAATCCATATAATTTTTCAGGCACTATGATAGATGAATAACCACAAAAGGAAATAGCAGCCCCCAAGGAGTTTATATTGTATCAAAGGAAATAATATCTACAAATAGAAATAAATGCAAAATATGTAAAAATTGATAACAAAATATTTGCAGGACATACAATATCAGCTATGGGATAATAAAAGAAGAGCATGAAGAAAGTAGTGCTTTAACTAAGTTTTGGAGGGATTTAGAGATTCTAAGAGGACAATGTCAAAAGTGTATTTCAGGGGATGGGGGTGGGCCAATGGAAAAGTATAGAAGCAAGTGATAGAATATGATTTGAAAGGAACAACAATAAGTGTCCCTACTTCAAGGGTGGGAAGGGGAATGATGTATACCAATATTGGAAAGGTAGATTGGAAGTAAGTTATTAAGGCCTAAATTATTATTTTTTTTCTAAAAGGTAATAAAACCCTTTCTATTCTAATTGATCAGGGTAGTGATCATAATGAGGTCTGTAAGTTAGGAAAACACTATAATAGAAATGTGAAGAAAATGAGCAATGACTGATAAATATTGGAGGCAGGGACAAGGACAGGGCAAGCTTGAGAAAGGAGGAGAGGGAAAGAAGAAAGACAAAGACTGAGAGAGACAAAGAGACAAAGTCAGAGGTACAGAAAGATGAAAAGACTGAAATAAGATAAAGAGAAAGAGGCAGAGAGAGGGATATGACTTGGGAAAAAATCTCATTAGGCAAAGTGTTTCTTCAAGTAATTATATTATGAACGCACTGCCAAATTTCTAAATTTTTCTAAGTACTATCATTTTTTTTCCTTACTACTCAGTCAATTTTTAAACTCTTGAAATGTACAGTCCATTATTGTCTGTCCACTTAAGTGTGCTCTTAAATGTCTTCAACAATTTTCCAATCACAAAATTCAAACATTTTCTACTTCATTCTTTAAGATATAATGCGATTCTCTCAGATTGTCTAAGATCACAGGAAAAGATAATGATGAATGTTGGAGGGAATATGAGAAAACTGGAACATTAATACATGGTTGATAGAGTTGTGAACAGTTTCAATCATTCTGGAGAGCAATAGAGAACTATGCCCAAAGGGCAATCAAATTATGCATGCCCTTTGACACAGCATTGTCTCTACTGGGCTCGTGTCCCAAAGAGATAATTAAAAAAAGGAAAAGCACCCATATGTGCAAAACTATTTGTAGTAGCCTTTTTATAGTGGTAAGAAAATATAAAGTGAGTGAAGTCCCATCGATTGGAGAATAACTGGATAAGTTATGGTATACAAATGTAATGAAATTTTATTTTTCTATAAGAAATGATCAGCAGGATGATTTCAGAGTAGCCTGGAGAGACTTACAGGAACTGATTCTAAGTGAAGTGAGTAAAACCAAGAGAACACTACACAACAACACGAATATTATATGATGATCAATTTTGATGGATATGGCTATCTTCAACAGTGAGATATTCTGGCCAATTCCAATGGTCTTGTGATAGAGAGAGCCACTTGCACTCAGAGACAGGACTGTGGAGACTGAGTGTGGATCACAACATAGTATTTTCACCTTTTTGTTGTTGTTTGCATGCATTGTTTTCTTTCTCTCTTTTTTTCCTTTGATCTGATTTTTCTTGTGCAGCATGGTAATTGTGAAGATATGAATAGAAGAATTATACATATTTAACATATTTTGGATTACTTACCATCTGGTGAAGGCTGGGAGAAAGAGAAGGAGAGAAACTTTGGGAACAAAGGTTTTGCAAGAGTGAATGTTGAAAACTATGAACATATTTGTTTGATTTTTTTTTTTTTTTTTTGCTGAGGCAATCAGGGTTAAGGAACTTGACTTGCCAGGATCACACAGCTAGGAAGTGTTAAATGTCTGAGACCAGATTTGAACTCAGGTCAGCCTGACTTCAGGGCTACTGTTCTATCCACTGTACTACCTAGTTGCATGCATGTTTTGAAAATAAAAATAAAACTTTAAAATAACAAAAATTGTAAAAAGTTCCAATGTACTTTTCTCTTCCATATTTCTTCATCCAGTTCAGAATACTTACTGCTTGCACCATTCATTTTAGATGTGTTGTGATATGGGAGCCACCTGCCAGTGGCTGCTGGGTGTCTAATTCAGACCAGTAGAATGGATCTCTTCGTGGGAGCAAATGATGATGATGAAGATGATGATACAAGGAGACTGAGAGGCAGTTCCTATTCTCTGATGTTTTCTGACTTCACTACTAAGAGGCTATTGCATTGTCTGACCTCTCTTCTCTTCCCTCTGCCTCCAATTTATTTCATTCCCCATCCACAAGGAACATCTGTGTTAGCAAAGACTGCTTTGCAACTCCTTCAGATGTTATGATTCACAGCTGTGGAGGCTCTCAGAGAAATGTTAAATTTATTGTTTGACATAAACCGAGTGTTAAATTCTGTGAAAGAATTGTGCAGATCCATTAGCTGAACTAGGTAGAGAAAGACAAATAGTTTATTACTATATATGTCATTTACCTACAGTTTTTTGGGGGAGGATGAGTTAACAAGAATCTTTATTTAGCTTTGCAAGCACATATATAAAAGTCATCAGGGTAACAAAATGCTTCTTTCCAGTAGATATATTTAAGGTGATATATATGCAAAGTGTTTTATATTATAAAATTTAAATAAATGCTGAGTTAATTTTTAATAATTTTGCTGAAGATTTAAATTAAATACAATTAAAGTCAGTAATTTTTCCTACTTTTATTGTCAAAGATTTTCTTTGGGAATAATAACTTTTGACTAAAGTGAGATTAGAATATCATATAGATTTCAGGCAATTTGTTTTTGTCATTTATGTGTCTTCACTTCATTCTATATTATTCCTCTTTTGATTTAGTACAAATCATTGAGTCAGTTATGAATGGGTGTGTGTGTTCTGAGAAGGAAACTAGTAGTATTTAGATATCTGTTCTGAGAAAAGTTGATACTGTACCATCCTAAATGGCTATATTTAAAGTAGATTTGTATATAAATGGAGAAAAGACTATGTCTAACTGACATGCTTAGTCAAAACTGTCAAGATTCCACAGTGTTACTCAATCTAAAGGTTAAATTCTTTATTAAAGAGATGTCCTAATTATGTTGCAGCTTGGTGAATTTATTATATTACAAAAGCTCTCTCAGGTACTAGATGTAAATTTCTAACGTGAGAATAGAGTGTAAAATGGTGCAGTAGGCAAAAGAAGGAGGATGTTATCTGGGAGTAGTAAGTGACATTTTTCTTTTTAGATTTTGTACATAAAAATGAACATTAGTAGAACATTAAGTAATTAATAACTAATATTGTAAGAAGAGAGGGTTGAGAATTCATGTTTCATGCCATCCAGCAAGAGAAGGTACACTGGAGTACCTTTTCCTCTCTCACATTCACAGAAAAGCTTGCTGTTATTGGCCTTTTGGCTTTTCCTCTTTGTGAGTAGTACCTATGGTTTCCTTTTGTTCTGAGAGTTGAATATATATTATCCAATACAATATTAAAATATGGAACCCCTACTTCCTCCCCTCCACACACATATCCTAGTAGCTCTGCATTAATCTGTAATATTTTCTATATACTTAAGTAATGGTAGCATCTGTAGGGAATTCCTCTTCCATTTTGATTTTGTGCTTAGCATTTTACATGACAACGGCAAGTAACTTTAATAATATCATTTGGTATTAGTAATCAGAAGATCATCAAGGGTGATTGCAGAGTAGTAAGCATTTAAAATTTACCTCTATTAGCCTTGCCATCTATTTCAGAGCAAATCCAAACTAAGTCTAAATATATGCAACTTAAATTTCTGATGCAATTAAACACCTGAAAATTATATTCCACATATATAGGGACCTGTGACAAATATATCAAAGAACTGAAATAGAAAAAAAGGAACACATTTTAAAGAAATGTGGAGAAATCATTTTTTCAAAGTCAGATTCTAATATCTCATCATAGAATGATGATGATGACTCTGTGATCTTTAAAGCAATGCTGTGCAGCAACAGTTCAAAAATTCAAATGAAGATTTAAAGATTTTTGAGTATAATTCTAGTAACTGTCCTAGAAAGAATACCAGGCTATTCGACCTTAGAGATTCTATTCTAGTGAATATTTATTTGTTCAGATATTTTTTTTTTGCTTCAGGAACTCATCAAGAATGTCTTCTAAGCCATGTAAAGATGGTAGAATGCATTGAAGAAAAACCCTAACTGACAAATTAATAAATTGCATAAAAATGTGATGATTTATATTTTTCATATCTTTTGATTGTCTAGTCTCCTTTCATTTTTATCAAGAAAATTGGCCAATTGTGAACAGGGAGAATTGTGAGAGAAAACAAATATAAATAAAAACACAATGCAATAATCATATAAATGTTGTAAAAAATATATTTGTAAATTAGAGTAACGTGTTGTCCATCTATCTACTTTTGTCAGACTACTAATCCTATTTGGTTTTAAGATTGGATGGAATTATCTATTAAAAGTGATTGTAAACCAATTTCTGTTATTCATTCAAATTAGCTAGATGCCAGTGATAGTTTGAAGGATGAATAGGAAATACAATTACTCTAAACCTAACCTAGATCCTTTAAATATTTGTCAGATGAGACATCATTTGGTAGGATTTAAAGCATCGTTAGATGATAGAATTATAAATAGATGGAACCTGAGAACTATTTTAATTTAAAATCTTAATTTTACAGATATAGAAGCTGAAGTCCAGAGAAATGGAAGTGTACACAGTTACAAAAAATGGCAGAGGTGGGTTTTGAAAAAGAAATCTTCTGAATCTCAGACTCTTTCCCAAGCATACTCCAGCTACCTTTCCACAATCTTGTTATATCTAATCCCTTTTTCCCCATCCAACTTTAATGTACTCTGCATTGCAATGACAACGGTCTCCTTGCTATTTTTCAAACAAGTCCCTCCATCTCCCACTTATGGGCAATTGCATCAGTTATTCCTCATATTTGACATGATCTCCCTTCTTATCTCAGCCTTCTGATTTACCTAAATCCCTGCAAATATCTGCTAAAAATTTGACCTTTTCTATTGTTTTTTTTTCATATCTCATTTAGTTTCCTCTCTATTAATCATTGTCAATGTTTCCTGTAGATAGATTATTTTTACAAAATTGTTTGAATTGCATCTCACTTTTTAGATGATGAACTTAAGAGTAAGAACTGTCTTCTGCTTTTATATCCTCAGTTATTATCAAAAGTACCTGACTCATAATAGGTCCTTACAAAATGACCACACTCAAGTTGATTTTTTCTTATTTTAAAGATTCTTTACTCTTGTTATTATTTAGAGCTTTAGTGATTCAGGTAGTAAATAAGTTTGTAAATATCAATAATAATTTTGTTAAATGTTCCAGATTATTTGACACATAACTCAGATCTGCTTTCTAATTTTCTGTTCAGATTTTTTTTTTGCTTTCCTTTTAAAAACAATGCATTTCAAACTGAGAAATGTCAAAAAGATTACAAAAGCAAAAACATTTTTGAAAATGTGATATTTAGATGAAACATAAGGTTAAAGAGAAGAAAGTGTATATTTGAATTTTAATTATTTACAGTAACAAGATCCTGAAGCAGTATTCTGCATATCAAAGAGTATTAAGAGAACATGAACTTAACATTAGGAAGAAAGAATTCTTTATGAATTGATACAAGGAATGATTTCTGGAATGTCACAGAGCTCAAAACAAGAATGTGATAGATAGGCAAAGAATCTATATCAAGGGAAATCTTCAAAAGGGGAGCATAAAATCCTTTGTCCAAGGAGGATCAGATCTCTAAAAATAGAAATAAAGATCAGGTGCTTTTTTGGGTTCCTTTCAGTAATAAAGTTCTATGATAGAATGAATGTAATGACAATATAAGCAAATTAGATTAGTTTTTTTTTCTTTTATGAAAATATGGAGACTAAGTTAATATGATTGTACACATAAATAAATATATATATATTTTTAATTTTGAAAGAGATGCTATATATTACACTTTTCTATTTTAAAAAAATCACCCTTAGAATCATGCATATGGTTGGTGATAAATTTAGAGATAGAGGAAAATGTAAAGCATTTAGGACAACTTTTTCATTTTACAGGTGAGGATAGTGAAGTCCTCTTAAGTAGAATAATTTACCCTATGCCACATACTTTATAAATGATTGAGTCTGGTTTTGATCCTAGTTTCAACACTACATTTATGGACACTTTTTTTCAATTGAGACCTTCTTTGAAGGTAAAACAATTTTAACCTGTTTACTCTCAAAGTTCATTGATCGATGCAACTATTTTCATTATATACTTTTACAAATATTAGCTTAATGAAGTGTAACTAGTACAAATCCAGTATGTTTTTCTTTAAAAAAAAAAAGTAAGAATAATCTTCTCAGGGCCAATATAAAATGCACAAAATAATATTTTGAGCAAACTATTTTAAATACATGTATACAATATTGTATGATATAAAATTATGAATGTGAGTTGAGAGTTGTCATATTAGATATTATTTTATGGTAAATTTCTTTTCAACTTCATGATATTTTAGCATTGCTAGGTAGTGGAAGCTGGTTAGTTATAGTAAAGTGTAGGCTCAAGTGGTTAGACATTTCTGGGATTAAAGTGGGGTAACTGGACTTGTGTTTATGTCTCTGGAAGAATAAAAAGAATCTGCCAAACCAGGCAAAATTTTATTCAAATCTTCCAATGAACATTTGGTAGTTCAGGAATCACTGAACTATTCCCTGTGCACAAATAACATTCATTGGAATTTAGAAATAATGGAATGATACTACTACTATTGACAACAAATTCACCACACCATTTCAGACTATACAAGAAAAGCTATCTAACAAGTATAATCATTTTCTTATTGTTGTGATACTAAGCTGGATCACCAGACTAAAAGTAAATAAAAATTTGAGTCTGTGTGGATAAGATTGGGGGATTGAAAACAGGAAAAATAAAAAGATTTGCTGAGGGGAAAAAATCTTATATGTCATGGGGAACAGTGTAACATACAGGATTTTTGTTTGTTTGTGAAATTTATATCTAATGGAATACTTCTTCCATTAATTTTACTCACAAAAAAACAACCAAATGGATTAGAATATAATATATAAAATCAAGCCAGAACACCTAGAATTTCTATTACAGCAAAAAAAAAAAAAAAAAAAAAAGACATTATTAAGGAATTTCTTGTGTAATAGAAATGTTACATATTCCTCAGGGATAGAAAGCTCAGCCAGGAGTAATAGAAATTTTTGAGACAAAGACTCAGCATTAGCAATTTTTCTGTCCTGTATATTTTTTTCCAGTGACTAATTAGAAGGAAGGAAAAGATATACATGCCTTTCTAAAGATAATAATTTTTTAAAAATCCCTATATTTATCATTTCCATGATTCAGGCTTTGCAATGTTTATTCTAACTCAAAATCATAGCTGAAATTGTATATGCTTACTTTCTTTGTAAAGCCAATCTGTAGGATTCTCTAGTACTGTCATATTATTATGGGACATACAAAGGCTTGTTTGTGAAAATTGAAAAGTTCACAGCTAGAGTATGTCGCTAAATATATTATGTTCATTAACACATAGGTGTTAATATTGAATATTATTTACTTATCTAAACATAGTTTTTTCATATTTGGTCAGAAAAGAAGTCTAACTAATTAAAATTGATAAATTAGAGAGGTTGCTTTTCTATTATTTCTTCATAAGTAATGCTTAACTGCTTAAGATAAAATAATGCAACAGTGGGAGAAAAAATAATTTATTCACTATAGTTCACTAAACATGTATTCTCATTTAGTGGACAGGAAAGCATTCATGTCTATATGTAATAAAGTTTTATAGAAAAGATCAAGCTTTTTTCTGCATCAATTGTCATCCAATGTCTATGTGAATATGAAGACTTTGTCATAGCCCTTCTCTGAGTCATTTAGAAAAGTTATAAACAATTAAGCTTTAAAATTATTTTATTATATTTATATTTATAATATAAGTGCTTACTACTGAGTTTAAATTTCTTTGACCATGAATACTTCTACTTAAGTAGGTAACAGTGTTGATCCAAGAAGTCAAGTTCGACACTGATCATTCTAATTCACCAGGAATTAAAAGCAATAATTTTGTGATAGGTTTAAAGTCAGAAACATTGGTATGGTGGTAAATATTTAACATTCTCTTTGCTGAGGGGGGAAATTGGATGCATATCCCACCCTTAAATTAAATTTATGATGTTAATATTTTCTCTACTTCTTTTTTAAATGTAGATATTGAATAAAATATAATTAGTCCTTTACAAGTGATATTGATACTAAGTTATTAAATGCCTTTTATATTAATTCTTTTTTGTTTGTTTAGTGAATAAAATGGAAGCTTAAAGCTGGTTGGGCCATGAATTCAAGTGTACCTTTTAAGCAGTACTAAGTGAGGGGCATCTAGATGGTATAGTGAATAGAGCACCAGCCCTCAAGTCAGGAAAACCTGAGTTCAAATCTAATCTTAGACACTTAGCACTTCCTAGCTGTGTGATCCCGGGCAAGTCACTTAACCCCAATTGCCTCAGCAAAAAGAAAAAAAAAAAAAAAAAGAAGTGCTGAGTGATTTTAAATAAATCAATTAGCATTCCAGTGTTTCAGAGGACATAAATCACAGAAGAGGAGTACACATGCATTGCTGTAGTTTCCTCCCTGAATAATTCCCTATGCCAATGAAATCACAAGTTTAGACCTTTATCTATGAATTAATTGATACATTTAGTATCTTCACAAATATATGTAAAACATTTTAAACCACTGAGTTCTAAATTCTCTCCCTTGCTCCCTCCACATTGCCCTCATTAAGACAAGCAATTCCATACAGGTTATACACATGTATAATCATGCAAAACACTTTCATATTAGTCATATTGTGAAAGAAAATAGAATTTGAATAGAGAAAAGTCAAGAAAAAATTATGAAAGTTTAAAAAAGCATGTTTCACTTTTATTCAAACAGTTTTCTGTCAGGGGATAAATAGCATTTTTCTTCATAATTCCTTCATAGCTATTTTGGATCATTAAATTGCTGAAAAAATAGCTAATTTATTTGTACCTTGATATTTTAAAATATTATTGGGGTTCAAGGATGTAATCTGTGGAGTCAGGTGAAGGAATACAGAACTCAGACCAACTCTACGTCAAGTAAAAGTTATTTTATTAAGATTTGTTGTGAATCATGCACTCAGTGTGGGTTGTAATCATTTAAGGAGTTACTATTCCAGCAAAGCAAGCCAAAGATATTGTTGGAATCTCATTATGTTATGAACTACAAACATTTTGAAGTCACAGGAAAAGTTTGTGGACATGGGGAGTTCTAAAGCTTTGATGGAATTGTTCAAATAACTAGCCAAAAGGCAGAAAGAACAGTACATTGGTGTATGTGTGTATATTAATGTATGGTAATGGAATGGTATTATAATTAGCTGAACTTCATCAGAATCTCTTTCAAAACAGCAAAGAAAGTTGCTGTTCTGCTGCAATGAAGGGGGAAAGATTTATTGAGGCTTGCAGTTCAATGTCCTGTTTTACATTCTATAGGTGCTACTTTCTCATTGACCAATTTCTGTGATATTCCTAGTATGTCTTAACTGGAAGAAGTTACACAAATGCCAAAAGTAGCATGTATCCCAGGGTTTAACAGGACCTGGCACCTAACACACCCACGCAACACCTAGAGTGACTCAGCACAATCACAGCAGTACTGCACAGCCTCACTCAACAGCTCAGGGCTCTGCCCAGGGCAATGATACTTCTGCTGCTCAGCGACTCAGCCCCTTCTTCCAGGGTAGCCACTATTCCACACAGCGGGGCTTGGTCCAGGCCAGTGAAACTTCCTCTGCCCAGCATCTTTTCCCAGGGCAGCCACTGTTCTGCACAGCAGGGGCTCTGTCCAGGGCAGTAAAACTTCTGCATCAGTGTGGCAGCTTTTTGCAACCTCATTACAGGACAGCTACTTTCCATATATCCCTGTTCTGTAGAGAAAGTTAAAAACCTCCTTGCCCTGAAGACAGACACTAAGGGCTTTAAAAAAATAATGAGTAAAAAAAGCCAAGTGAACTCTAACTTTAAATAACTTCTATATAGAAAGAGAGCAGATTTCCAACCCTGAGGAGATGAATAGCAGTCAATCTCCAGACAAAACCCCAAAGCAGGATATAACTTGGTCACCATCATACAAAGCTCTCTTAGAAATAACTAGAAGAGCTATTAAAAGAAAGTTATAAGAAACATGAAGAAAGGAAAGAGAAGCTCTGCAAGAGAATATTGAAAAAACTTATAACTCATTAAAAGAAAGATTTGATAAAGTGGAAACCAAAAACAACTTGCTGAAATGTGAGCTGGAAAAGTTAAAGAGCTCCCAGGCAAATAGAACTAGTGAAATGAAAAAGATAAAGCACTCCCAGGAAAGTAGGATTTGTGAATTGGAAAAAAGAAAATAACTCATAAAAATATAGTGAAATGGGGAAAAAAAATTCCATTTAGCAAAACAACTCATTTAAAAACTCAATTGGACATATACAAAAATAAATTTAAAAAAAGTTAATGAAGGAAATAACTCATTAAAAGTCAGAACTGAACAAGGGGAAATGAATAATTTGTTGAAACAAGAAGAATCAGTCAAGAAAAACTAAAAAAATGAAAAAAAAATAGAAAAAAAAACATTAAATATCTACTTGGAAAAACCACACACCTAGAAAATAATCTGAAGATTATGGAACTTCCTGAAAATTATGATGAAAAAAAGATCCTAGACACTATTTTATAAGAAATCATTAAAGAGAACTGTCCAGATGTAATAGCATCAGAAAGTAAAATAGACATTGAAAGAATTCATTGAACACATTCTGAAAAAGACCCTAAAATAAAAACTCCGAGGAATATTGTGGCTAAAATTCAGAATTATCAGACTGAGGAAAAAATATTAAAAGCAACCAGAAAAAGACAATTCAAATACCTAGGAGCCACACTAAGGATCACTCAGGATCTAGCAGCTTCCACATTAGAGGATTGAAAGGCCCTAATATGATATTCCATAAGGCAAAAGAACTTGGAATGCAGCCAAAAATAAACTAATCAGCAAAGCTTAGCCTTTTCTTCCAGGGAAGCAGATGGACATTTAATAAAACAGGTGAATTCCATTTATTCCTAATGAAAAAAACAGAGCTAAACAAAAATTTGACCTCCAAATATAGGACTCAAGAGAAGGATAAAAGATAAAAAGAACTCTTCAGAACTGTATTTCTGTTACAGGAATACACAACGAGCACATGTATGATTTGATTTTTCTGTTATAATATTTTTAAAAAGGGAAGTAGAAACAGAAAGGGGATTGTATCAGAAAAAGCAAAAAGGGGAGATAAAAAGAACAAAATTACATCCTACTACGAGGTCATGGAAACCTATCATATCTAACAGAATTACGGGAGGAGGACAAACATTGTGTGAATCCTATTCTCATCAGATTTCAAAGACAAAAAAAAAAAATTAGACATATTTTGTTTACAGAGAAACTTTTCTCACCTCATTAGAAAGTGGAAGAGGAAAAGGGAAAAGGAAAAAAAAAGTAGGCCAAATAGAAGAGAATATAAAAAACATAAGGGAAAGATATAAGAAAGGGGGGAGGACTGAAAGGGTGTGGGAGGGAGAGCTACGAGAGGCAAGTGGTTCCCATAAGTTTAATAATGGGGAGGGGAGTAAGGGAGGAAATGAAAAGTATAATCTGGGAATAATAAGATAGCAGACAATATAGAATTAGTAGCTGTAATGACCGCGTATTTAAAGTCAGCCGGAGTCAGGAATTCAGGTTAAGGGAAAAATCTTCAATATTTATTGAAGTGAAGAGGTGAATAAAGATTGCGATAGCAAATATAGGCAAGAAAGATTGTGATAGCAAATATAGGCAGTTGCGACAGGAAGCCAGCTAAGAGAGAGCAACGCGAGCCGAGCCAACCGTGGCAATGGCAGTCCCAAAAGTCTCTCCTCCCCTTCCTTTTCCACTCTCCTGCCTCCACCCACCAAAATCGTCATTTCCTATACAACACATCAGGACTTGCACAAAGAGTGGGTGGGGGCCATTCTTTCTCCAAGCTTATATATTAATAGAGTATGGTCCAATTACTATTTAGCCTCATGTGCTTGGGACCTCAGTGCATCAACTCAAGCCTCAGCCCATTACATCTCCCGCTTTCTTTTGTTTTAAAACACAGGTGATCATGCCATCCCTGACTCTCAGGAAGGGAGATGAAAAGCACCAAAGGGAAGTGGGGGTTGCTAGCAGGTTTCTGGGCTCAAGGGTCTTATTATGTACAAACCCATCAGCATGGGAACACATAGCACATAGCACATAGCAACAACGCAGAGGCTATTAGTGATGACTCTCCCCACAGTCAGTGCAGGCTTGATGTGGTGTAACAAACATGAATTATACACCCAAGTAACGGTATAACAAACAATATAAATCAACATTGTGTTGTAAAAGATTGCCAGAAGCCCTAGAAGGAGAGTATGTAAACAGCAGTCACACATACACCTCTATGGCAGCCAAGAGATAGTCCAAAACCAGTCTATTGTCCATTGCTTCACATATCAGGGAATCCAATGATCCCCCCAAGTTTTTGAAGTCCAGCAAAAGTCTTTTTATGTCTTAGGGAATCCAATGATTCCAGCAGATTTTGAAGTCCTGTAACAGTCTTATCATTTCTCAGAAAATCCAATGATTCCTGAGGGCTTTCAAGTCTTATGTCTCAAAGAATCCAATGATTCCTGAGGGATTTAAAGTCCTACAACAATCTTACGTCTCAGAGAATCCAATGATTTCTGAGGGTTTTGAAGTCCAATGATTTTCTATGTCCATGAGTCAAACGCCATAACTGCCACACTCTTTCAATGGTGAGCACAATCAGCAACAGAACCACCCGATGTTTCTTGGGTCTTCTCCTTCGTTTCAAGGGTCTGCTCTGTCTCTCTGCGGTGGACAAGGCAAATATGGCTCGTTGGCACCCATCTGATTCCTTCTCCACCTGTAGAGATACAAGCAAACCCTCTCCCCCAAGCAGTTAGCCTATCTGGTCCCTTCCATTCACCACTTTCTGGGTCTCTCCACATCACCTGGCGATTATCTAAAGATAGTGGAGCTGCTCGCACTGGACATTGCCCTTCCGGTGGGTTATAAAACCTGTCTGCCGGAGCCAGTGCATCTTTGTCAAAAATCAAGAAGTTAATAGTATAAAGTGCTAGATTTAGAAGCTCTCTAGGGTTACCTGTGGCTCCCCCTTTCTTTTGTTTTTGGAGCAGCGTCTTAATATCTCTGTTTCTCCTCTCTACTATTGCCTGTCCTTGAGGATTAAAGGGTATGCCAGTGGTGTGTAAAATCTTATATTGTGCACAAAAGTGTGCAAAATGTTTGGAGGTGTATGCAGGACCATTGTCTGTTTTTATTGCTTGTGGCACACCCATAATGGCAAATGCTTGCATGAGGAATTTAGTGACCACTCAGGCTGTCTCTTTTGCTGCTGGTGTGGCAAAAGTGAATCCTGAAAAGGTGTCTACCACAACATGGATAAAAGACAGACGACCGAAAGATTTATAATGGGTCACATCCATTTGCCAGATTTCATTGGGTCTCAAACCACGAGGGTTCTTCCCTGGAGGCAGTGTAGGAGCATGGAAAGGAAGGCAAGCTGTACAGCTTTTTACTATGCTCCTAGCTTCCTCTTTTGTAATCCCAAATTGTAAACGCAAAGCTCGAGCAGCCTGATGGTACTTAGAATGGGATTCCTGGGCCTCCTGAAATAAAGGTGTACTGGCTAACATAGTTAAAAGGCTATCTGCCTTTGAATTCCCATCAAAAATAGGGCCTGGGAGTCCACTATGTGAGTGGACATGCAAGATATAAATCTTACCTGGATGTTTTCTCACTTGCTCCTGAAGTTCCTTAAAGAGCTGATATATATTAGAAGCTGCAAATTTTATTTGGGCTGTGGCAATTCTTTGTACCACACCTACTGAATAGGCTGAATCAGATATTATATTTATGTCTCCTGGGTAATAAGTGAGAGCTAACATGATTGCATACAATTCGTTCTGCTGAGTGGACTGAAAAGGAGTTCTGACTACTCTCTTTATAGTTAAGTCATGAGAGTATACAGCACAAATATTGTGTTTGGATGCATCTGTAAAGATAGTTGGTCCTTTAAGAGGAACTTTAGGAACTTTTTCTTCAAGAATCCATCGCCAATTATGTAAAAGTCTGGTTATCTTTAATGGAGACCCATGTATAAAATTAGGAGCCATGGCTAATAAAATTTGCCACTCTGGGATGGTCTCACAACACACATTAATTTGTGTATTGGTATAAAAGGTGTATATCTTATCAGGTCTTGCCCCAGATAATTGTACTGCTCACTTAATGGCCTTTAACAAAATTCTAGCCACAAGCACTGGGTAAGGAGTAAGGCTTTGTTCTGGTTGTGCCGGGAGGTTCACCCACTCTATCACACTGTCTCCTTGATGAAGAACTGCTGTGGGTGCCTCTTGTGTGGCAAAAACTGTTATTTCCAAGGGTTTTTGAGTGACTCTCTCAACCACATTGGATAAAGCCAGTTCAACTTCTCTCAAAGCCTCTTGCGCTTCTTTTGTAAGCTGGCGTGGTGAATTTAAAGCACTGTCTCCCCTTAAAATATCATATAATGGTTGTAACTGATAGGTAGTCAAGCCTAACACTGGTCGCATCCATTGGATGTCTCCTATCAATTTCTGAAAATCATTTAAGGTGTTTAGCTTCTCTGTTCTTAGGACAGTTTTTGTACTGTAAGCACCTTAGGGTATACTTCATATCCTAAATATTGAAAAGGAGCATGTCTTTGAATTTTCTCTTCAGCTATGTATAATTTGTAGTATCTTAGTGTTTCTATGGTCTTTTGTAGACATGCTTCTAACATTTGTTTCTCAGGTGCACATCCCAATATATCATCCATATAATGTAATAGTATAACTTTTGGAAATGCTTTTCTTATTGGAGCAAGAGCAGCAGCAACATACATTTGACACATAGTGGGGCTGTTTTTCATTCCCTGTGGCAAAACTGTCCATTCATATCTTTTATAAGGCTCAACTAAGTTAACGCTGGGCACTGAAAAAGCAAATATTTTCATATCCTCCTTATCCAGAGGGATAGAATAGAAACAATCCTTAATATCGATGACCCAAAGAGGCCACTCTCTAGGCAATTGAGTAGGAGATGGAAGTCCAGGCTGAAGAGTTCCCATAGTTTCCATCTGTTCATTTACTTTTCTTAAATCAGTGAGCATCCTCCATTTTCCCAATTTCTTTTTTACAACGAACACTGGGGAATTCCAAGGACTTAGAGAAGGTTGTAAATGTCCTTGTTCAAGCTGTTCCTGTACTATATCTAATAAGGCCTGAATTTTATCGCTACCTAAGGGCCACTGTTCTATCCACACTGGTGTATCAGTTTTCCATTGGATAGGAACAGGTGAAAGTGTTGGCAGGCCTTCAACAGCAGCCCTGCTTAAAAAACCGAAGTACTCATTTTTATCCCTAATTGTTGTAAAACATCTCTTCCCCACAAATTGATGGGGAGTTTTTCAACTATAAAAGGAGTAAAAACTCCTGTTTTGCCTTCAAAAGTCCATCTCATAGGGGCAGCACTAACTTCAGCTGCAATTGATCCTCCTACTCCAGACATATAGGTGTCTGCTTTAATCTTTGGCCAGTGACTGGGCCAATTGGCACCTCTAATAACTGTACGATCTGCACCTGTGTCTACCAATCCTTCCAATGGTAGGCCATTTATATAGATCGTGAGCATAGGTCGGTCAGCTGTTACAGCTGCTGTCCAGTAAATTCCTGGATTTTGTGGTCTGGAGCCAGAATCTGGGTGACTATCACCAGGTTGCTTATTAGGATTCTGTATGAGTAAACCTGATGCTACTACTTCTCCTGGGTGATAAGTCACACATTGTCTACCTGTATTAGTGACTGGGATATTATCTACACATTCCCCAGTTTCCCACATCAGTGTGTGGATGGACACTGTTTTGTACGTACAAAAAGGAGGTGAAATGGTCAAGCCTACTGTGCCTGGAGGTAGGGGATCCATAGGCTGGAGAGGAACAGATTTCACCTTTCTAGGGGGTATCTCAGTTGTCCCAGCTGCATACAGCTCTATTCTCCCCAATTGTAATTCCCTTCTGCCATCAGGTTGCTTCCTGGCTGGTTGACTGTGTGATCCCCTTCTCCCATCATATGGCTTTCTGGCTGATTGGTCATGTCTGGATACTGGACTTCTAGGCCCTCCCTGGGTGCACCATTGGCTGCCATCATGCCCCAAGTGTTTTTTGCCTTGGGCCCTGGGGCTGGGCCCCTCATCCCGTTTCCCTGAATCTGTCTGCATTCTGAGGCCCAATGGAAGCCTCTGTTGCATTTTGGACATGGGGTTTGGGGTCTTGTTCTCCCACCTTGTTTTCCTATTCTATCTCTATACCAACATTGAGCTTTCAGATGCCCTACTTTTCCACACTGAAAGCATCTACGAGTCTCTCTGGAAGTCCCTTGCCAAGAGGGACTCTGTCTTCCCATGTTTGGATTTTGGGAAGTCTGCACCATAGCCTGGGTATAAAAGGCATCTGTGCCCACTGTGGCACAGCGTCTTATGATCTCCTCTAAAGGAGCATCCTTGCGCGGGCCTGGTATAATTCTTCTGCAAACCTCATTAGCATTTTCCTTAGCAAGTTGCCTTATCAAAATGTCTGTTATTGGATTTTCTCCATTTGTTCTTGTGATAGCTGTCTGCAAACATCCCACAAAGTCAGCAAAGGGTTCAATTGGTCTCTTGTGTTATTTTTGTGAAGCCCCTCCCCCCTTGTCGTCTTTATTGTGGAGGGAAGCCCACACTTTGATAGCATTAGCAGCAATTTGCTCATATGCTGCTACAGAATAATTAATTTGTGCTGCGACATGTGCATAAGGACTGACACCTGTAAGTAGGTCATAAGTGATTGCAGCATGAACTCCACTTTGACTATTTTGTTGGGCTTGTATCCTACAGAGCTCACTATATTCAGAAAGCCACAAGTAGTTTTGTCCAGGTTCTAGGCATATCTTTGCTATAGATTTCCAGTCATCAGGGGTCAAGATTTCAAAAGACAAATTTTATAATAGCATCTTAACATAAGCTGATGTAGCCCCATAAAGAGTGCAAGCTTTTTTCAGGTCTTTGAGGATATCTATATCAAAAGGAGAGTATCTTGTATTTTCTTGACCTGAAGAATTAAACTGTTGAATAACTGGAAAAATGTGGTGTTGGATCTCCCTTCTTCTTTGGCCTTAATTAGTCCCTTTTGCAATCTACTCAAAGGAGCAGCTGGACGCTGGGGGGGAGGTGCTGGATGCTGGGGGGGAGGTGCTGGTGCTGTCACTGCCCCCCCCCCACTACTCCTCCTCCCTCCATCCTGGAGGGTGGAGTTGATGAAGGAGAGTCAATTACCTGCTCCTCAGGTGGGGCTGAGGCTGCCTCAGATTCACCCCGCCCTTGAGCCTCACTTAAGTCTTCATGCCCTGTGGGGATATGGCCATTAATCTGTTCTTTGTCTTCCTCCTTTATCTCAGGCTTCCACATTTGGCCATTCTTAGAGTTTTTTCCCTTTTCTCCTAAAACTAGTACGGTATTTTAAGGCCAACTGTATCGTATTGTATAAATAGAATGCCTCGAAGGGAACTGACTGAGGGTTTTCAATGTTATAATCAGAGAGCTATTGACCAACCAATGCCCAGTTACCCAGACAGATTTGCTCTTCCTCTAAGAACCCAGGGGAGGTGCGTTTTAATATACCCAGAAGTTTAGCTGCGTGTTCCCAAGATACAACTAGCCCTTCCTCTTCTATCAGGTCACGCAGGCTTTTTATAGCACCACTCCTGGATGGGGCAGGGGTTGGGGGGTTTGAGGTGGGGGATGGAGAATCTTTACCTAGGATCTGTCCCATTTCAGCCAAAAAGTTACTGCTTTCGTCTTTAAGAAAATAAGTTCCCTGTTTGTCTTATACTCACCTAAGTTCCTGGTCACTGGAGACTTCTTCAGTGAAAGTAGGGTCCTTGGTTCCCACGCTTGGGCGCCAAATGTAATGACCGCATATTTAAAGTCAGCCGGAGTCAGGAATTCAGGTTAAGGGAAAAATCTTCAATATTTATTGAAGTGAAGAGGTGAATAAAGATTGCAATAGCAAATATAGGCACTTGTGACAGGAAGCCAGCTAAGAGAGAGCGACGCGAGCCAAGCCAACTGTGGCAAGGGCAGTCCCAAAACTCTCTCCTCCCCTTCCTTTTCCACTCCCCTGCCTCCACCCACCAAAATCGTCATTTCCTATACAACACATCAGGACTTGCACAAAGAGTGGGTGGGGGCCATTCTTTCTCCAAGCTTATATATTAATAGAGTATGGTCCAATTACTATTTAGCCTCATGTGCTTGGGACCTCAGTGCATCAACTCAAGCCTCAGCCCATTACAAGTAGCTTTAACCAAAAAATGTGAATGGGATGAACTCTTCCACAAAACTGAGGTGGATAGCAGACTGGATAAAAAGCCAGAATTTTACAATATGTTGTTTGCAGGAAACACATTTAAAGCAGGGTGATACATACACAGTAAAGGTAAAAGACTGGAGCAGAATTTAGTATGCTTCAGGTGAAGTAAAAAAAAAAAAAAAAAAGCAGGAGTAGCCATCCTTATCTCAGATCAAGCAAAACCAAAAACAAAACTTGATCTAATTAAAAGAGATAAGGAAGGAAACAAAGAAACTATATCTTGTTCAAGGGTAGCATAAACAATGAAGCAATATCAATACTAAACATATATGCCCCAAATGGTATAACATTTAACTTCCTAAAGGAGAAGTTAAGAGAATTGCAAGAAGAAATAGACAGCAAAACTATAGTAGTGGGAGATCTCAACCTGGCACTCTCAGAATTATTTATATCAAAATACAAAACAAATCAGAAAGAAGCTAACGAGGTAAATAGAATATTAGAAAAATGTGTTATGATAGATCTCTGGAGAAAACTGAGTGGAGACAGAAAGGAGTATACTTTCTTCTCAGCAGTTCATAGAATCTGTACAAAAATTGACCATATGTTAGGACATAAAGACCTAAACATTAAATACAGAAAGGTAGAAATAGTACATGCATTCTTTTCAGATCATGATGCAATGAAAATTATATTTAACAAATGCTAGGGGTAAATAGACCAACAAGTAATTGGAAACTAAATAATCCCATCCTAAAGAATGAATGGGTAAAGCAGCAAATCATAGACACAATTAATAATAATCTTGGGTGAAAACCCAAGAGAATGACAACAATGAGACAAGATACCAAAATTTGTGGGATGCAGCCAAAGCAGAAATAAGGGGAAATTTTATATCTTTAGAGGCTTACTTGAAGAGTAAGAGAAAGAGTATAGAGAACGAGAAGGTCAATGAATTGAGCTTGCAACTTAAAAAGCTAGAAAAAGAGCAAATTAAGAACCCTCAATCAAATACTAAACTTGAAATTCTGAAATTAAAAAGAGAGATTAATAAAACTGAAAATAAAAAAAAACTATTGAATTAATAATTAAAATTAAGAGTTGGTTTTATGAAAAAAACAAAAAACAAAATAGATAAACCTTTGGTAAATTTGATTAGAAAAAAGGAAAAAGGAAAATCAAATTGTTAGTCTTAAAAGTGAAAAGGGAGAACTTTCCACCAATGAAAAGGAAACTAGAGCAATAATGAGTTACTTTGCCCAACTTTATGCCAATAAATTTGAAAACCTAAGTGAAATGGATGACTACCTTCAAAAATATAGATGGCACAGATTAATGGAGGAGGAAATAAATAGCTTAAATAGTCCCATTTCAGAAAAAAAGTAATAGAACAAGCTATTAATCCACTCCCTAAGAAAAAAATCCTTAGGACCAGATAGATTTACATGTGAATTCTACCAAACATTTAAAGAACAATTAACTCCAATGTTATATAAACTATTTGAAAAAATAGGGAATGAAGGACTCCTACCAAATTCCTTTTATGACACAGACGTGGTATTGATACCTAAATCAGGTAGGTTGAAAACAGAAATAAAATTCTAGACCAATCTCCGTAATGAATGTTGATGCAAAAATCTTAAATAAAATATTAACAAAAAGATTACAGAAAATCATTACAGAAACCAGGCTAATACACCATGACCAAGTAGCATTTATACTAGGAATGAAGGACTGATTCAATATTAGGAAAATTATTAGCATAATTGGCTATATCCATAAACAAATTAACAAAAATTATATGATCATCTCAATAGATGCAGAAAAAGCATTTGATAAAATCCAACATCCATTCCTATTAAAAGCACTTGAAAGTATAGGAATAAATGGACTTCTCCTTAAAATAGTCAGTAGCATCTATTTAAAACTGTCAGTAAGCATCCTATGTAATGGGGGCAAACTGGAACCATTCCCAATAACATTAGGAGTGAAACAAGATTGCCCACTATTACCATTACTATTCAATATTGTGTTAGGAATTCTAGCTTTGGCAATAAAAGTCGAGAGAGAGATTAAAGGAATTCGAGTAGGTAATGAGGAAATCAAATTATCACTCTGTGAAGATGATAAGATCATATACATAAAGAACCCCAGAGATTCTACTAAAAAGCTATAGGATACAAAATAAACTCACATAAATCTTCAGCATTCTTATATACCACTAATAAAATCCAACAGTTAGAGATACAAAGAGAAATTACATTTAAAGCAATTGCTGATAGTATAAAATATTTGGGAATCTATCTGTCAAGGGAAAGTCAGGATATATATGAGCAAAACTACACAACACTTTCCAGAAAAATAAAGTCAGATCTAACCAATTGGAAAAAATATTAAGTGCTCTTGGATAGGCTGAGTGAATTTAATAAAGATGACAATAGTACCTAACCTAATCTATTTACTTAGTGATGTAACAATCAGACTTCCAAAAAAGATATATTTTAATGACCTAGAAAAAAATAACAACAAAATTCAGCTGGAAGAACAAAAGGTCAAGACTTTCAAGGGAACCAATGAAAAAAAAAATCAAATGAAGGTGACCTAACTATACCAGATCTAAAACTCTATTATGAAGCACCAGTCTCTTCAACAATGAGACGAACCAAATCAGTTCCATTTGTTCAATAATGAAGAGAATCAGCTACACCCAGTGGAAGAACTATGAACCATAGTATGAAGCATAACTTGTTTTTGTTTTTGTCCACTTGCATTTTTGATTTCCTTCTCAGGTAATTTTTAACCTTATTTCTAAGTCTGATTTTTCTTGTGTAGCAAAATAACTGTATGAATATGTATACATATGTTGTATTTAACATAAACTTTCACATTAACATGTATTAGTCTACTTGCCATCTAGGGGAGGGAGTTGGGGGAAGGAGGGGAAAAGTTGGAACAGAAGATTTTGCAAGGGTCAATCCTGAAAAATTACCCATGCATATATCTTGTAAATAAAAAAGTTATAATAAAAAATACAATAGTATTTCATCATAATCACATCACACAACTTGTTCAGTCATTGCCCAAATGATGAACATCCTCCCAAATTCCACTTCCCTACCACTAAAAAGGAGCTGATATAAAGATTATCCCACAAGTAGGTTCTTTATCATCTTAAAATCTCTTTTTGGAGACAGACTTAGTAGTGGCATTGCTGGGTCAAATGGTATGCCCTCATATAATCTTGAGTATATTTCCAAATTACTCCTAAAACAAAGCTTCTTAAATTATAAGACTGACCTTATATTAGGTTACATAACTGACTATGGAACTGAAAACATGCTTTATCATCAGTAAATGTTTGATATGCATAACTACTTCATATTGCTATTTACTCAGAGTCATATAAAAAGTTCTCTGGCAAAAGAAAAGTAGTCATGAGTAGAAAAAGTTTTAAAAGTCTTGCCCTAACCAATAGTTGAATCAATTCACAACTTCATCAACCATGCATTAATGTTTCTTTTTCCTAACATCCCTTTTTAACATTTGTCAGTTTTCTTTTCTGTCCTATTAGCCAATCTAATAGGCATGAGGTAATAAGAATCTAAGAAATGTTTCAATTTGCCATTCTCTAAATTATAAAAATTTAGAGCACTTTCTCATATGATAATAGCTTTGATTACTTAATCTAAAACTGTTCATAACTTGTGATAACTTACCAATTTGGCAGTGTTTCCTGTTTTTGCAAACTACTCAATTATCTAATATATTTAAGAAATGAGGCCTTTATTAGAGAAACATGCTTCATTTTTTTTCCACATTTATAATTGCTAAATGTAGGTCACTCTAGCCTATTTTTATCCTCTATTTATACTCTATTCTCTCTGTTCAACCCACTTGTCCTCAAAATTGTTTTGCTTCTGACTATCCTCTTTTCCAAACTCTCTCTTTTATTCTTCCCTTCTTTTATCCCCTTCACCTCTTACTTTCCTATAGTGTATGACACATTTCTGTAGGCAACTAAATGTGCATGGTATTTCCTCTTTGAAACAATTCTGATGAGATTAAGGAGAGTAAATGAACCTTATTCCTTCCTTCTCTCTTTTCTTCCCCTTCACTGTAACATCTTTTTATTGCCTCTTCTATGTAAAATAATTTATACAATTTCACACACCTTTCCTTGTAGTGTCCTTGATTGTTTTTTCTGGAGGTCTCTGGACCAGCTTTCTTTTCAGTAGAGTAATCACCACAAGAATAGACAAGTATTAAAGTCTAAATTCTTTATTATCTCCTTCACAATCTTGTTTACTTGCCAGGGGCCTGGGCTACCTTTCTTAGAGGCTTTCTGGAGTCTTGATTTCAGTGGAGAAGCTCAGGAGGAGAGCTCTGCCACCAAAGTGGTGTGAAATGAAGTGAGTGAATCTGGCTCTGCATCCCAGGGCTTGTGCTTCAGCCTTCAGTCCCCACAAAGGTGGATGATGGAATGAATCTGTCTCTCAGTCCCTTTTCAGAGTCTGACTCTGGCTCAGATGGGCTTTGCTCTCAGTGGAGAAAATGCAAGAGGCCAACCACTGTGATGTGAGATGAAGTGAATGAATCTGGCTCTCAGTCCCTGCTGGCTATTATATACTCTATTATGATTATATTATCATAGCTATGAATCTTGGAATTCATATTAAGTACTAAGTACATGTACTGAACTAGAAAACTATTAATTACCATGCTAAACTAGATAACCATTGTATTATCAATTCCACTGACTTAACAGTTTGTAAGAATCCTTGCTTCAGAATTCTAGCCCATAACATTTCCCTTTCTCCCAGTGCATTTCTCTTTCTCACTCTTAAATCTATTTTTTTTTGTATAGGTATCATATTTTCATATTCAAATTACACTTTGCCTTCTGTTTAGTTATGTTATTTCTAACTCTTGTAATAAGGAGAAAGATCTTGTGAGTTACTCATATTTTATTCCCATGCAGTATTGTAAATAGTTTAACCTTACTAATCCCTTTATGAATTATCTTTCCTGTTTATTTTTTTTTTAATTTCCTATCCAGCCTTGGATAGAAAGCCCAGTCAAATTTT
Organism: Antechinus flavipes; assembly: GCF_016432865.1. Taxonomy (NCBI): domain Eukaryota; kingdom Metazoa; phylum Chordata; class Mammalia; order Dasyuromorphia; family Dasyuridae; genus Antechinus; species Antechinus flavipes. The sequence continues at coordinate 93,667,810 of NC_067400.1, forward strand.
CCATTCATGTGTGATCTTTTCATCAAGAATACTTGCAAATCCTTTATTTAATTGAATATCCAATTTTCCCCTTAAGGATTATACTCAGTTTTTCTGGGTGATTCTTGTTTGCAACCTTAACTCTTTTACCCCTGAATGTCTTATTCCAAGTCCTCCATACCTTTAATATAGAAACTGCTAAATCTTTTAGCATTCTAACCCCAGTAATTGTTTCTTTTGAATTGTTTCTTTTGGCTCTTTCCTGTATTTTCTCTTTGACATGGGAATTCTGGAATTATGGAAGCATAATATTCCAAGAAATATTCATTTGGGGAGCTTTCTCAAGAGATGATTGGTAGACTTTCTCAATTCTTATTTTACTCTCAAGTTATAGATATCAGGGTAGTTTTCCTTGATAACTTCATGAAAGATTATCTCTAAGATCTTTTTTTGATCATGTCTATCATGTAGTCCAATATTTGTTTTTAAATTATCTCTTCTGGACCCATTTTCCAGGTGAGTGTTTCTTTCTAATGAGATACTTCATTTTTTTTTTTGTTTTTTTTTTCTTTCATTCTTTTGGGTTTGTTTGATTTTGTTTTTTTGTTTTTTTGTTTTTTTTTTATTTCTCATAAAGTCATTAGCTTTCCAGTGTTACTAGTGGGCTTATATCCCAAAGAGATTTTAAAGAAGGGAAAGAGACCTGTATGTCCTATCTATTCTTTGGTCTGTGAGTGAACACAAACACTCTTCTCTACTCTGGAACTGTGACAAGAGTCCTTGTTCAATTTTAACTGCAAGATCCAATACTCTAGTGCTGCAGGTCACTCTGTGATGCCAGCCAAGATTGAAACCTAGATCTGAGTATGAGCAAAATAACAAGTTCCAAATTCAGAGCCAACAAAGATATCCTGAGAGTTTCAAGAACAGGTGCTACCCCAGCTAATTCAGTGGCTTCCAATTTTTATTCCTAGTTTTCTGGGACTGATAAAGGTTCTTTGCAACCTTAACTCTTTTACCCCTGAATGTCTTATTCCAAGTCCTCCATACCTTTAATATAGAAACTGCTAAATCTTTTAGCATTCTAACCCCAGTAATTGTTTCTTTTGAATTGTTTCTTTTGGCTCTTTCCTGTATTTTCTCTTTGACATGGGAATTCTGGAATTATGGAAGCATAATATTCCAAGAAATATTCATTTGGGGAGCTTTCTCAAGAGATGATTGGTAAACTTTCTCAATTCTTGGAGCATTCTGCATTGAACTATGCTCTACTCTCACTTAGGTGTGACAGATCTTTCCTGCCAAATTCTAAGTTTTTTGATTGGGAAATTGTTTTCCCCATCCTTTTGTGGGTTCTGCCATTTCAGAAATTATTTTATCAAATTATTTAAATTTATTATTTAAACACATAATTTATTTATATTACTTGATTTCTTTATTTGTTATTACTGAATATGTCATTTATTTATGAAATATCATATAAATATGTCATTTATTTAAATATATATCATTTAAATAATTTTTGAAGTTATTTTGGAAAGAGCTCAAGAAAATTGCTGCCTGTTCACCACAATCTTGGCTCCACCTTCCTCACTCCTTATTTTTTTGTGCAATTTAGTTTCAACATGATCATGCAAAGACAGTGTCATGTCTACATATACAAATTATTTCACTTACTTCTCAAATCTTTTCTATTATTACACTTGTTTTCTCAGCAGGGCACAGGAAATATTATGGATGTAGAGTTAAAAACAATGGAAGAGTTACTTATCAAAAAATGATATGGAAATAATAGATGACTAGCAACAAAAATTGAAAGGTTTTTGAAAGGGATGCTAAAATACATAATGAATGAGTAGTATAAGACATTTCCTAAAACTTTTTTTCTAATACAAATAGTCCATTACTTCAACTTCTGAGTGATCCAAAATCATTTGGCAATAGATAATATTTTGGGAATAAGAGGAAGCATAGGATGAACAGGATACATTGATCATCTATGGGTAACAATATGGCTATATTTCTGGTAGTTTTGGAAAAAATAATCTTTTCTTTGCTATTTTATTTCTGTAGGGTAGCAACAATAAACTCAGCTTGATTTAGTTTGTTCGTGGAGGTCTTTCTAATTTGGGTTTACAAAGAAAATGATCATCTATATCTTTGAATGATTAAATTAGACATAATAGTTATTATACTGATGAGATGTTTGAAATTAGCATATAATATACAATAAAATTGGAAATATATCTGTGAGACCACATTTCAAATATTCTATAATTTAGAATTCCATAGGCTGATAAATAGATACCATTTAAGAGGTTCTAAATCAATGATTCTGAAAAAAAAAGTTTCTAATCATAAATCCCATTAAAACTGTACAAAATGGGGAAATAGTGATTGCTCTTTTTTATTATTATTAACAGAAAGCTAAGTGAATATTTAATTCATTTAATCAAATTTTTATCTGCCAACATGATTTTGCAAAAATGATATGGTTTCTTAAAGATACTTGTAGTATTTCACTATACATTCTCATTTAATAAAAACACATGAAAACAACATGATAATGAGCTTCCTAAAGTTTCTATAAATATATGGATCAAAGAAGGTTTGTTCAGTAGTTACACTTACTTTACATTAAAGTCCCCTCCTTCCACCCCCTTACCTCCCCACTAAAGCCAATTAAAATTCCAATAGCTTATCACAGAAAGTATATGAAGCAGCAGGCCAGTTAGTAATGACTTTATTGTTAGAAAAATCTGAGAATACCTCCAACTGCCTTTCATTACCTGGATTACAAACATATTTGTAAATTAGATGCCAGTGCATTTCACTTTTTTTTTGTCTTTGTTTTTGGATTTAATTGTTCATTAACCTGACTATGCTAATAATTTCATTTTTGTTCTCCTATTTTATGACACTCTAGTTCCAGAAATTTCCTTTTTGAAAAATTACAAATAAAAAGAAAAAATAAGCATTTCTCTAAGAAGCAAATAACATTCAGGATGAGAGAGTTTATAAACTTGTTTTGTAGGTTTAATTTTTTTCTCAGATTTTGCCATCAACAATTCAATAAATATTTTATTTTAAATGGTAATTATGAAATATACTTTTATTTTTATTGATAAAATCTATATGCAACTATATATTGCATTTCTCAAAAGCAGGTGACATTATACTACAGTATCTGTTAAAGATGATAACAAGACACCATTTTTTTCTATTTTGAAGTATTGATCTATTTGGAATAGAAAATAGCTAGATCCCATGGACATTGATATCTTATTAAAGAGAGAGGAAAAACATGATTACTTTTCTAAAAGATTGAGGCAACAATCAATATAATCATACAAATAATCATTCCTTAAAATGGGATTTTGAAAAAAAAAACTTCATAGTGTTTATGAAACTTGAATGCAAAGAACTCAAAAAGATAGCAATACATAACACCCTGGTGGTCAGCATAATCACTTTCTCTACAAAATTCCCAACAGTTATCACCCTTTCCCATAAATATATAATGATGATAATGTAATATTGTGAGGAAGTATAGTGAAATTGCTGACACTCTAGCCTTTAAGGTGGAAAGAAGCTAGTTTGTGTACTATTTACCACATAGTTTTACTGTGTGATTGAATCTAAAATACTTGATCTTTTGGCATCTTAGGTATTATGCAAAGACTTCTAAGTTATATACAAATAGCTCTCATTTATAACAATATAGGTAACTACTATACCAGAAGTTCTTTATACCATGGATGTAACACTCAAATTTCTACTTAGTAGAACACTATAATAAAATAAGCATTTATTAGGTAATTATTATAGAAAGTCTTATATAAAGCACAGGGAATATACAAAGGTTTTATAAGATATAATGCCTCTCCTTTTGCCATAAACTTTATAGTAATATTCTTGAAAAATAGAGCTCAAAAGAAAAAGAGCTGGTGATGCTTCTACTTATGATAGCACCGATCTTGAAAGATACAAACAGAAACATTCAATGTTATTTTCATTTACAGATTAACAAACTGACTCCAGACCTACTAAAACAACTTATGCATATGAAAGAGCTTGCATGTGATAGAGCCAAGTTTTAATTTCTGATATTTTACTTTACAATATTTTTTCATTACATCACAAAACGTCAAATAGAGACTATGATACAATGAAAATATTAGAGAATCACAGATTTGGATCATAACAAAGTATTAAAAAATCATATGCCTCTAGCTACATATTAGGCAAAATAAAGACACATTCACTATTAATGAAGCTATCATCACTGTACTACTCAAGTAACTAAAAAGTGACATAATAATTGACAATTAGTAAATCTTATGAAAAAATATATCAAAAATATTTTTCCCCTTTTGTTGGAATCTATCGTTCAAATCAAAGCATTTCCTTTACAAAATGAGAAAGGGAATATCAATGAACACAGCTCACAATTGTTATGATTAACATTACTAGCATATTTCATATGCTTTGGCTGTATGAAGGATAGGAGATATTACTCTGATAGAGTGAAAGCAAGTAATTTCGCAAACCTCTAGAAAAAAGCGATAATATTCTGATGTTCTGACCAGGTAACAAGGAACTACTATACTGATGACAATAGTTCCTGATATTTGCTGCTTAGTCTACCCACTTGGAATAGTCGGGCCTATAAAAGGTAAGTGGTCTTTACTTAATACAAGAACCACAAGAAAAGTACTAACCCTCTTGAGTTCCAGTTCTCTCTCATATTCCTCACAAGTAGATAAATGATTACCAAATTTCAAATTGGCTCCAGATTCTGTCTAATGAGCCAAGATTTGATTGGAGAACTGCAATGAGAAAATAAGAATTGCTGCTTGTGTCTTAGAACATCTGAGACTAGGCTGATGATACCACCTGGATCCTACACCTTCAATCCCATACCTGATTCCCCATTTTTTTCTTTTTTTCAAAAAGTCCTCTTTATTTGGAATTTCACTTATATGATTAGACAAACGATAATGAAATAACTTTTATCTGGTGATCTCTTCTGTTAATTTGTAGGGTTCACTTGCAACTTTCATTATAAGGATTCCTAAATCCACCAGGTTTTCATTTCTTTCCAGAATGAAATTCTAACTCTTCTACCTTTTTCTACTATGGAAGAGGAAGTCTCATCTCCACATTGCTTTTAATACATCTTTTTATGTTTTTTCTTCCTTCATTAAGAATGTAAGTTCTTGTGAGATGGGACTTTCCCTCTCCTTATATTTATATTCTCAGAGCTTAGCACAGTACCTGGCTCCTAAAAAATGATTAATAAAAGTATGTTGAATTAACTTGACTTGATCTCCAGGAAATTCATAAATATGAAAGAGCAGTACCTTACAACTGCTGAGTAAATATTTTATTGCTTAACTATACTATATCTATATGTGTGTATGTGTGTGTGTGCAGTTTCTGATTATTATGTTTTGTTGATTTATTTATCATTTCTACACTGAGAAAAAGGATACTATAATGTATAAAAATGTATGTTTCTTTCTGTATAAATATTCTGATATACCAAGGTAATATAACTTTTTTTTTCAGTGAAATAGAAGTAGTTTAAAAGGAAGTAGAATTAGCCAGTGGACATGCATGTTATACTGAAATTGGTAGATGCATTTCACAAATTCATATAACTCTTACTGACAATTTTATGCTGTATGAGAGAAGGAAAACAGAGGTGTTTGTTTTGGTTTTTTTTTTTTGAAGTCCACTTTGTAGACACAAATATACAATGAACACTGTTACCAATTAGAATATGTACAAATCAGCAGAGGAAGAAGGGAATTCTCCAGTGGGTGGCTAATAGTATTATCTGGTAATTATGTGTTTATAGTATATTCTGCATTTATATGTCTATGTCTACATAAATGTACATATTTATATAGTCTAATGATTAGACACATATATAATTTGTTAGTATAATGTAAATACAGATAGTTTGATTTAATTAGACTTACCATGATTGCTTTTTGTCCATTTTTATGCATTCAAATAGATTGGCATTATATGTAGGCACAGGCAAAATGGTATGTATTTTATTTTATATTATATCCATGCATAAGTACTTCACACTTATTAAATATATTAAAATGTGTTTTCTAAACCTCCAATATATTTAAATGTGAATCATGCAAATTAAATACAAAGTACTACATTGCTTGTAAATTTTTATTTTAAAATCCTATGTTTTAGTGATTATATACAACTGATTGTTCCCCTTACCTCTCTTCATGACATCAACACTACATTTGCTTACTATTTTAAATAATTTCTTCTTACCTTCAAACAATGATTTTTTAAATAAAAAGTTTTTTAGTATTTCCAGTGTTAAAATTTTTTATTACAAGCACTAAATTCACAAAGAAGAAAAAAGGTAACTTGCATCTTAAAAAGTAAAGCAATAAAATAGCATCCTATGAATCTTAGGAATAATGAATAAGCAAGGATAATATTAATAGTCTCATGATGTTAATCTCATGCTACTAATTTAATATAACAATTTGCTGGGGACATGAAATACTTCTAACAACTTTAGTGACTTAATTCAGATTTTTGCAAACTGACTCATGGTAGTTTGATACATTAAAATTAATTTATTGTAACTCATTTTACATTTTGTATTATAAATTATCTCCAAGTAAGATTGTTCTTATTTACAACAATTACCTTTAAGTTTTCTATATGTTGACTGCTAAAATTGACAGAATCATCAAAATAAAAATATAGTGTCCATACATGAATTATGTCAGGAATAATCCCCTAGAAATAAAATATTTATTCCATGATTTCACACAGTTCTTGCATGTTTTTAAATGTGTTAAATGTCAGATAAAATATTTTAATGAAAAAATGTATTTTCTGCCAATTGATGAATTATCTTCAATGCAAATTTTAAAAAGTCAGACAGAATTTAATCTATATTCTAGTATCTTCTTTTGTGAACTATAAATGACAATTAAGGATGCAGAGAAATGGAATTATACTGTTTACTGAATTGATACCCCAGAGTTTTCTTTTGTAAAAAAAAAAAAAATTAAAAGTGGTTTGGGCCAAATAATTGATGTAAGAAAAAAAAATTAACTTCAAATTTTATTTTTGCTACTACTATCATTATAAATTTAAAAGACTTTTGAGATATATCTAGTCCAGCCCTGTATTTGATAGAAATTTACAAAAAGAAAAGTTGGGTCAGAGAGTATAATTAATGGAATTGGAATTTGAACTCAGATACTTGGAATTTAAAGTCAGTGCTTACTTTTTCACCTTACTATATTGCTCAACGCATGCTAATTATCTCTAAATTATCTCTCAAAAACCAGTGTGCTTATATACCTATTTAATATAGGTATATATGTCTATGTTTATATAAATATATACTTATATGTGTGTTTATATATTTATATATATGTAATAACATTTTAATACAACAATTTTGAAATTTAAGAATAGAAATAATAAGCAATTTAAAGAACTAATGGTTCAACTCATTAACAACAACAGAAATGCCAAGAAACTCAGTTTTCACTTAACCTAGCAAAATAGTGAACAAATAACAGAGGGAACTTGTCAGTATTAGAAATTGTGAGAAGATTAGACTATAGTACTGGTGGAAGAGTAAATTGCTACAATCATTTTGGAAAACAAGTAGTGATTATGAGTAAAACATGTAAACATTTTCATCTCACTACTAAACTTATACCCTGTAAGAAGTAAATGATAATGGGATGTATGAATGCACAGGGAAGATTAATACATCTGATGTGAAAGCTGTTGAGTCCTTAAAAGGGCAACTTTCTGCCTTTGGTGTCAACCTCTCACTCAATTTTCGTTTGTGGTTCTGAGAAGGTTTAGCACAGGCAGGAGCCAAATCCTGGTAAAACATTTTTGGTAGATGGACTTTAGGTTGACCTAAATGATGGGCCTCAAAACACGTGGTAAATTATGGGACAGTATCTATTCCTAGCGTGTAAACAATTTGTTTCACTAGGCCAGGAAGGAGGCAAAAGAAGGCACCATGGAGAACCTGGAGCTTGATTAGACATAGAAAAACTCAAAGGTTATAAATATATTATATCCTGAACCATTGCGAGTCATCATTACTTTTGTTTTGTTACTATATCCCAAAGATTCTGGAAGAGAGATTAAGGCAACAACTTCAAGATCTTTGCCTCACTTATGTATAAAGTTAAAAAAACAAACAAACAAACAAACACATTACCCATGCCATTATGACATTTTTACCTGACTCAAAGTCTATGAATGGGCAAGTGACAAAGGAAAAGATATGAATATACTGGGAGATATAGTCAAAAATCTATTCAAAGATAGCCCAGATCATAGGTCATCTTCTCAGTGTACTGAAAGGGCAGTGGAATTAGGCAGCATCCTGCATATCTAAGGAGCTTTTTAAAGGATCATAGTACTAATTTTCTAACATGGGGTTGAGGATAGAAAAGTTGCCCTAAATTTTTTTCATGTAATCAAATACTATTCTAATTACTTTGTGATATTCAAATATTATACTATAGTCAAAACAAATTAAAAAAAATTGTACCATCTTTTTGTAATGATTCAAAGATAGATTATCTTTGGGCAAGCTATATTTTTGGAGGTATACTTCTATTTCATTTAAGTTGTTGAATTTATTGGCATAAAGTTGGGCAAAGTAACTCCTAATTATTGCTCTAATTTCCTTGTTAGTGGCAAGTTCTCCCTTTTCATTTTTAAGACTAACAATTTGATTTTCCTCTTTCCTTTTTTAAATCAGATTTACTAAGGGTTTGTCTATTTTGTTGGTTTTTTCATAGAACCAACTCATAGTTTTATTAATTCAAAAGTTTTTTTTTTTTTTTTTACTTTCAATTTTATTGATCTCTCCTTTTATTTTTAGAATTTCAAGTTTAGTGTTTGATTGGGGGTTTTTAATTTGTTCCTTTTCTAGCAGTTTTAATTGCAAGCCAAATTCATTGACCTTCTCTTTCTCTATTTTTTACAAATAGGCCTCTAGAGTTATGAAATTTCCCCTTATTACTGCTTTGGCTGCATCCCATACATTTTGGTATGATGTCTTATTATTATCGTTTTCTTGGGTGAAGTTATTAATTATGTCTATGATTTGCTGTTTCACCCCACCATTCTTTAGTATAAGATTATTTAGTTTCCAATTTTTTTTTTTGGTCTACTTTCCCCTGCTTTTTGTTGAATGTAATTTTCATTGCATCATGGTCTGAAAAGGATGCATTTACAATTTCTGCCTTACTGCATTTGAGTTTGAGGTTTTCATGTCCTAATATATGGTCAATTTTTGTATAGGTTCCATGAACTGCTGAAAAGAAAGTGTACTCCTTTCTGTCTCCATTACATTTTCTCCAGAGAGCTATCGTATCTAATTTTTCTAGTATTCTATTTACCTCTTTGAATTCTTTCTTATTTATTTTGTGGTTTGATTTATCTAATTCTGAGAGTACAAGGTTGAGATCTCCCACTATTATAGTTTTGCTGTCTATTTCTTCTTGCAGCTCTCTTAATTTCTCTTTTAAGAATTTAGATGCTACACCACTTGGTGCATATATATTTAATATTGATATTGCTTCATTATCGATGCTACCCTTTAGCAAGATATAATGCCCTTCCTTATCTCTCTTAATTAGATCAATTTTTGCTTTAGCTTGATCTGAGATCAGGATGGCTACCGCTGCTTTTTTGACTTCACCTGAAGCATAGTAGATTTTGCTCCAACCTTTTACCTTTAACCTGTTTAGTATCTCCTCACTTCAGGTGTGTTTCCTGTAAACAACTATTGTAGAATTCTGGCTTTTAATCCATTCTGCTAACCCCTTCCTCTTTATGGGGGAGTTTACCCTGTTCACATTTATGGTTAAAATGACCAATTCTGTATTACTTGCCATCTTGTTAACCCCTGTTTATGCTTTTCTCCCTTCTTTCCCCTTTGCCCACCTTCCCAGTATTAAGCTTGTGAGTACCACTTGCTTCTCACAGCCCTCCCTTTTTAGTATCTCTACCCCCACCTTAAATTTTCTCACCCTATCTTACCCCTTTCCCTCCCAGTTTCCGTATTCCCTTCCGCTTAGCTTATTCCTTCCCTTTTCACTTTTCCCTTCTCACTTTTCAATGAGGTGGGAGAAGTTTCACCATAGATTGAATATGTCTAAAATTTTTCTCTTAAAGCCAATTCTGAAGGCAGTAAGACACCCACTATATTCATCCCCCTCCATTCTTTCTCTCAGATGTAATAGGTTTCCTTTGCCTCTTCATGAGATGTACTACCCCCATTTTACCCTTTTTCTGGTACAATGTCCTTTCCACATCTAGTTTCTAGAACAAGGTATACATGTATTTTTAATACATCTTTATAGCAGAAATATAGTTCCCAAGATTAATCTTTACCTTTTTAGATTTCTCTTGAGTTCTATATTTGTAGATCAAACTTTTTGTTAAGTTCTGGCTTTTTCATCAAAAATAGATGAAATTCGCTTACTTCCTTGAATGTCCATCTTCTTCCCTGGAAAAAGATGCTCATTCTGGCTGGGTAAGTTATTTTTGGTTGCATATCAAGTTCCTTAGCCTTTCGGAATATCACATTCCAGGCCCTTTGATCCTTTAATGGGGAAGCTGCTAGATCCTGGGTGATCCTTATTGTGGCTTTGAATTGGGTTTTTCTAGCCCCTTGCAGTATTTTTTCCTTTGTCTGAGGGTTCTGGCATTTGGCCACTATATTTCTTGGTGTTTTGATTTTAGGATCCCTTTCAGTATGTGATCGATGAATTCTTTCAATGTCTATTTTACCCTCTGTTTCTATGATTTCTGGGCAGTTCTCTGATAATTTCCTGAAAAATAGTGTCCAGGCTCTTTTTTTGTCATGCTTTTCTGGGAGTCCAATGATTCTCAGATTGTCTCTCCTGGATCTGTTTTCCAGGTCTGTTGTTTTCCCCAGAAGGTATTTCGCATTCTTTTCCATTGCTTGATTTTTTTGGATTTGATTGACTGATTCTTCTTGTCTCCTCGAGTCATTCAATTCCACTTGTTCAATTCTGATTTTCAATGAAGTATTTTCTTCACTCATTTTTTAAAATATTTTTTTCTAATTGTCCAACTGAGTTCTTTTGTTCTATGGAATTTTTTTCCATTTCGCCAATTTTATTTTTTAGAGAGCTATTTTCTGTTTCCAGTTCACTAATCCTATTTTTTAAGGACTTTATTTCTTTATCCATTCTGTCTTTAAATGAGTGGGATGACTTCTCCTGTCTCTCTTGCCAAGCCTCCCTCTCCTTTTCCCATTTTTCTTCTAGCTCTCTTGTGAGAGCCTTTTAAATTTTTTCTATGAGATTCATCTGTACTGAGGAACAGATGATCTCCTCCTTTTGGGATTCACCTGGGGACAGTCTGTTTTTAGTCTCCTCAGGGTTTAGAGTCTGCTCTCTATCGATATAGAAGCTGTCAAGGTTAAAGTCCTATTCAACTTTTTGCTCATTTTGTCAAAGAATCAAAGACAAACTAGCAAAGAAAAAAAAAAAGAAAAAACCTCTAAATGGAGTCTGCTTTGGGGGGGGGGGGGGGGGCTGCGTGGTGTTACTGAGCTTCCTCTACAGATTGCGGGGGCAGCAGCGAGGCACTAGCAGACTGTGCTGCGCCCGCACTCTGAGACTCTGAGAGCGTGCTGAGACACTGTGGGGGAGGGTTGGCCAGGTCCGAGAGACTCCAGATGTTTGGAGTTGCATTCTTCACCCTCCCTCTCACTGGTGTTTTTAGCTTCTCTGCTGGGCTGCTGACTTTCTGCCAGGGCAAAGTATCCAATCCTGTAGCAAAGCTCTCCCCGCAGAGACTGCTGCGATCACACCCCATCCCCTCTCCAATCTGCTCGGTTATGAGCTGTTTCCCGTGCTCTTGCTGCCACTGCTGCCCTCAGCCTACCCCCGATCTAAAACTGTCCCTGCCCTCAAGTAAAAACAGACCTTTCTTGGCAAATTTCAAGGATATCTTCTCTTGGTAACTATTTGCGGATTTTTTTTTTCAGTTAAGCATTAATTCAGAGGTTTGTAATGAAATAGATAGTGAGAGAAAACGCAGCGCTTACACAGCTGTGTGCCTCCTCTCCACCATCTTGGCCGGAAGTTTGCTATATTACCTTTGGTTTATGGAATGTATGAATGTTTATGGATAAAAAAATCCAGTATATCTGAAAATAGATAACTCTTCCAAATTTCAAATTGTAGTTCTGAGTGAAATAAGATTACAAATAAAGACCACCTTGACTAAATTGAAGCTGGAAACACAGTTTTCTGGAGTAGTTACAATGATAGGGAATGCTGTGTGCCAGGTGTAGGTTTCACTATGTGCACATACCCAGACACACATACACACACACACACACACACATACACACACACGTGTGTATGTATATATGCACATAATATATGCATATACATTCATACACATAAATGTAAGACTTATTTTATTTCCTATTTATTTCTACTTGTCTTCTGTTTCTCTGAAGTTGAATAGTATGTTCTTTCATATGTTTACGTTTTTCCATAGTTTTCTAAGTCCTCCACTTAGTATTCCCTATGCTATAGAAACATTCTAACCTTATACTATCTAGTACATTTAAAGAGTCTAAAACAATATTGATTAATATGAATGACATATGGTGTTATTTCCCTATTTTTTTACTTGATTAAATCGACTTTAGCTTTAATTTTTACTGCAATTATTAATCTTTTTTTCTACATAATAATTTTTACTCCTGACATTTATTTTGTGTTTGCATTTATCTTTCACTTTTATAACTTTTGCTGAAAGCAACATATTGTTGAGTTCAAGTTTTTAATCTATTATTGGTTTCTATTTTATATGGGAATTCATCCAATTCACATTCTAAGCAATAATTACTTGCTGTTTATTTTCCTCTTTTCTATTTAACTCATTACCTTTCTTAAGCTATTCTATCCTTTCACACTCCTCTGTTTTCCTTCTACCTCTCATCCAATTCCTATCTTTTCTGAACCCTCTACTTTGCTTTATCCATGACGTTATCCTCTTATTACTTAAACTGCCCTCTCCAAGGTACTTTCTTTTATCCTTTCCCCCCATTCAATTTCCTTCCCTGCTTGCTTCTATCTGAATTTAGAAAATATTTATACCCTTTAATATATTTTTCTTTGAGACATTTTCTCAAGATGTCTTTTGAGTCCATTCACAAGGCAGAATAAAGCCAGGAAGCTACTTTAGCTCTCCCAGTTTCCCTTGAAAACCATATGAAACCAAGCCTCTGAACAGAGACTGATGGGATGAAACTACCCTCCACCTGAAGATAGATTGGGAATACTTCAAGAAAAATCAGTTTTACTGGGATAAAAAGAGAATTCAGTCCAGGTTAAACAGACACTGAGAAACCCAGTGAGAATGTTTTAATCACAGCAAATCAGCAAGTGAGACCCTCAGTGCTGCCTCAGTAGAGAAACAGATCGGGGAGAAGCCTCTAGTCCCAGATTGGAAGGCAAACTCTGTGAAACCAGATCCTTTCCATAAAAAAATCAAGGAAAGCTACCCTCTGAAAACACCAGGTTCCTCTGTGCTCAAAGCCAAGGTTCAGAGCTGCACAAGAAGCTACTCCTTTTACCCTAGGACTGGAACTCAAACATAAAAGTAAAAAAAAAAAAAAAATAGAGGAAATATCAAAAGAAAAGAAAAGAAAATGGGCAAGAAACATAAAAAGAATCTTGATCATAGAAACTACTATGAATTCAGGGCAGATCAAAAGTCTAACTTACAGGAGGACAAAATTTCCATGGAGGATATCCCAAAGAAACATATGAACTGGTCTCAAAACTAAAGAGACTTCTTGGAAGTGCTCATAAAAGACTTTAAAAGAAAAAATAAGAGGGGTAGAAGTGAATAAATGAGAAAAGAAGTAAAAGATGTATAAAAGAGAGTCAACAGATTTGAAAAGAAAGGAAAAAAAAACAAAGAAAATAATTCCTTAAAAATAAAATTGGCTGAATGAAAAAAAAAAGAAAAGAAAAGAAAAGAAAAGAAAAAGATCACTGGGGAGGGGGAGGGGGGAAGAGAGAAACAACACCATCAAAAAGTAGAATTAAATAAATCGTAAAAGACATACAAAAGGTAACTGAAGAAAATCATACATTGAAAACCAAAAAATGTGGCAAATGGAACCTTGTGGTGTTCTCTTCTTCTGTATAAAAAGTGATCATTCTCTGGGAGCAGTTTTCTTGAGGAGGTTTTTGGGAGGCAGCCTTAATTTCCACTCCAAGTAATAATCACTTCAAACTCAGCCAGGAGTTAAAATCCAGTCCTTTATTGTGTCCTTCAAAGTCTTGAGCTTCAGCCTCTATTTCTCTCCGAATGTCTTCAGCCAACACAAAGGTGGAATATGAAATGAATCTGTCTCCGCCACCAAGAGTGGACTTCTGCGTCTGGCCCTGAGATCTTCTTGCTTATATGCTATACGCTGAGTACACACCAATCATTATATCACTGGGAAACCATTATTTGTTGTAGGATTAAATCAATTCTAAACAAGATTTAACCATTGTCTCCTCAATTCCACTTAGTATCTTGTTTCAAGTTCTGGCCAATAACATCTCCTTGTAGGATCAGATCAATCATACTGAACCATGCTAATTATTGTCTCTATCAATTCTAATGACTTAACACTTTGTAAGGATTCCAACAGAACCTAATAACTATGAGACAAGAAGAACCAGTCAAATAAAATAAAAAGAATGAAAAATGTAACAAAATGTAAAATATATCATTGTAAAAAGAGCTAACCTGGAAAATAGGTAAAGAAGAGGCAATTGAAAAATTATTGGTCTACCTGAAGATCATGACAAAAAAAGGGAAGGGAGGCCTTCACAACATTCTTCAAGAGATCATCAAAGAAAATTGCCCCAGTATTCTAGAAATAGATGAGAAATACTCATTGGAAGAATCTATCTGATATCTTCAAAATGAGATATCACAACGAAAACTCCAAGAAACATTGTTGTGAACTCCAGAACTACAATGGCAAGGGGGAAAAAAAAAGTACTGCAAGCTGTCAGACAAAAACAATTCAAATATCAAGGAGCAACAATCAGGACTACCCAGGATCTGGCAGGTTATAATCAGAAGTCCTGGAATATGATATTTTGGAAGGCAGAGGATCTAGGGTTACAACCAAAAATTAACTACTCAGCATCATCTTTCAGGAGGGGGAATGAATATTCAATGGAATAAGAGATATTCAATCATTTTTATATAAAAAAGAATGAAACAGAAAATTTAGTCTACAAATACAGGAATCAAGAGAAACATAGAAAAGTAAATGGGAAAATATATATTTTATTTAAAGGTTAAATCGTGTACTTCCCTTGATGGGAAAATAATAGCCATAACTCAAGAACTGTATCTGTTATTGGGGTAGATATAGTGGGTATCACATGGAGGGAAGATAAGATTGTGAATGTACTCAAAAGTCATTTTGAGAAAATGTCTCAAAGAAAAATACATTTTTTTTTGTAGGATTAAATCTGTTATGTTATAATAACTGTATCTGTTATTGGGGTAGATATAGTGGGTATCACATGGAGGGAAGATAAGATTGTGAATGTACTCAAAAGTCATTTTGAGAAAATGTCTCAAAGAAAAATACATTTTTTTTGTAGGATTAAATCAATTCTAAACAAGATTTAACCATTGTCTCCTCAATTCCACTTAGTATCTTGTTTCAAGTTCTGGCCAATAACATCTCCTTGTAGGATCAGATCAATCATACTGAACCATGCTAATTATTCTAGGGAAATAGAAAGAAGGGAGATGAGCATTGCCTGAAGCTTGAGCTCATCAAAGCTGATTTTTACTCTAAGAAGGAATAACTTAATCATTCACTTGGATATAAAATTTCATGTAATCCTACCAAAAAAGTAGGAGGAGAAAGAATAAAGAAAAAGCAGGGTTAGGATACTAACCTAATATTAGGGCAGAAATATTAGGGGGGATAGAACAATTACAGAAAATAAGGTAGCGGGTGAGGTGGGTTAAAAGGCACTACTAAGAGAAAGGGGAGGAGTAATAGGAGATAAAGGTACTGCATAAGTACCTATACTAATAAGGCAGGGTGGAGTATATATAGTATTTACAGGAAAGAAAATTGAATAGGGTTATTGGAGTCCTTACAAAGTGTAGAGTTGATAGAGACAATAATTATCTAATTTAGCATGGTTCAGTATGGTTGATCTGATCCTACAAAGAGATGTTACGGGCCAGAACTTGAAACAAGGTACTAAGTAGAACTGATAGAAACAATGCTTGTGTTCATATCTTTAAAGAGCTCATATAAGCAAGACGCTCTTAGGACCAGAGAGCACTCTGGGAAGAAACCTACAATCCCACTCTTGGAGAAGGAGCATAAATAGAGCTTCAATGAGCCAGTCAGGTCACTTCAGCAGAAACTCTCTCTCGGAGGCAAGACAGATTCATTCCATCTTCCACCTTTGTACTGGCTGGAGGCTGAAGGGAACAGAGGCAAAGGACTAGTGGCAAGAGCTCTTGGAACCAAGGAGAAAGAAGGCCTCCAGAAAGCTAGCTGAGCCCCAAGTGAAGGAGATAAGATTTTGGAAGAGACAATAAAAGACTGTACTTTAATCCCTGGCTGCATTTGGAGTAATTATTACTTTTAACTGAAACTAAGGCTGCCTCCAGAAAATCTCCCCAAGAAACCTGCTCTCAGAGAGAACCGTATTATTTTAAAGAAGAAGAACACCACATAGGGTGAAATAGTAATCATAACTGTGAATGATAGTGGGATAAAATAAGAATATGTTAAAACAGAATCCTAAAATATGTTGTTTACAAGAAACACATTGACACAAGGAGAAGCATACAGAGTAAAGATAAAGGCTGAAACAAAATTTATTATGCTTCAGCTGAACTAAAAAAAAAATACAGGGGTTGCAATTCTGATCTCAATAAAGCAAAGGTAAAAATAAATCTTATTAAAAGTGATAAAGAGCAAAATGTATCTTGATAAAGGGAACCATAAAAAAAAAAAAATGAAGGAGCAAAGATGTATATGCATCAAATGGTAGAGCAACCAAATTCCTACAGAAGATTTTAACCTTGTTACAGGAAAAAACAGACAGCAAAACTATAGGAATGGGTATTGGATTTTATCAATTTTTTTTCCTGCTTCTATTGAAATAATCATATGATTTTGTTTGGTTATGGATATAGTCAATTATAGGAACAGTTTTGCTTATATTGAATAAGCCTTGCATTCCTTATATTGAATAAGCCTTGCACTGTTGTCTGTAGAAGAAAGGCAATCTAATTTAACATTTTGGCTTCGATATTCTTTAGAGAAATTAATCTATAATTTTCTTTCTCTGTTTTGACCATACCTGGCTTAGGTATCAGCATCATATCTGTGTCATAAAAGGAATTTTGAAGGATTCCTTCTTTGCTTATTTTTACAAATACATTGTTTGGTATTAGAATTAATTGTTCCTTAAATGTTTGGTAGAATTCATATGTAAAATCATCCAACTCTGGATATATTTTCTTAAGGAGCCGATTAATAGTTTCTTCAACTTATTTGTCTAAAATGGGACTATTTAAGTAATTTATTTATTCTTATGTTAATCTGGGCAATCTATATTTTTGTAAGCACTCATCCATTCCACTTAGATTATGAGATTCATTGGTATTCACTTGGACAAAAATACACCATAATTATTGCTCTAACATCCTTTTCATTGGTGAAAAGTTCACCCTTTTCATTTTTGATATTAACAATTTAATTTTCTTCTTTCCTTTTTCTAATTTAATTGTTTTTTCCCATAAAATCAATTCTATTAGTTAAAAAAAAAACAGTTTTGTTTATTTGTTCAATAATTTTCTTACTTTCAATTTTGTTAATTTCTTCCTTTAATTTCAGAATTTCAAATTTGGTATTTTACTCGGAGTTTTTAAATTTGTTCTTTTTCTAGTTTTTTTTTTTTTTTTAAGTTGCACACTCAATTCATTGATCTTATCTTTATTTTATACAACTAAGCATCTACAAATACAAAATTTCAACTAAGATCTGCTTTGGCTGAATCCCATAAATTTTGACATATTGTCTCATTATTGTCATCTTCTTAGATGAAATTACTGATTGTGTCTGTGATTTGTAGTTGCCCCAACACATTCTTTCAGATTATGTTATTTAATTTCCAATTAATTTTTGGTCTTTTTTCTTCTGGCCCTTTATTACATGTAATTTTCATTGCATCATGATCTTTAAAAGCTGATTTTATTATTTCTGCTTTTATGAATTGGATTTTGAGGTTTAATGCCCTAATATATGATCAACTTCTAAGTTCTATGTATTACCAAGAAAACAAATATATTCCTTTCTGTCTTCATTCAATTTTCTAAAAAGTTCTATCATACCTAATTTTTCTAAAATTATATTTACCCTCTTAACTTCTTTCTTATTTATTTTGTAGTTTGATTTATCTAGTTCTAAGAGAGCAAGTTTGAGAAACCCAACTAGTGTGATTTTGCCAATTTCTTCGGGCAGCTGTTTTAATTTCTATTCTGGGAATCTGGATGCTATACAACTTGGTATACTTATATTTAGTGTTGATATTACTTCATTATCTATGGCACTCTTTAGCAAAATGTAGTTTCCCTCCTTATATCTTTTAATTAGATCTATTTTTTGGTTTTGCTTGATCTGAGATCAGGATCATTATCTCTGTTTTTTTTTTTTTTTTTTTTTTTTTTTTGGTACCTCACCTAAAGCACAATAGATTCTACTCTTCTTGTACCTTGACTCTGTATGTATCATTCTGTTTTAAATGTTTTTCTTATAAACAACTAGAATTCTGACTTTTAATTCAGTCTGCTATCTGCTTCCATTTTATGAGAGAATTCATTCCATTCACATACACAGTTAAAATTATTAATTCTCTATTTCCCATGATCTTATTTTGCTCATGTTATACTTTCTCTTTCCTTTCCCATTTCCTCCCCTATTTCCCTATTAGGTAAGATAAGTTTCTCTTTGAGCTAAAAATGTCTAACTTTCTCTCTGAAGTAAATCCAATGAGAGTAACATTCACACAACTCTCCTTGTCATTTTTGCTTCTTTATTAGGTGCAATTTACTCCATTTTACCTCCACTTTGCTCTTCTTCCAGTACAATCACCTTTCCACCTCTAGTTTATTTTTATATTATCACATTAAAATCAAGTTATACCTACACACTAGATATATCCATATACAAGATACAGTTCTTGGGAGGAGTAGAGGAGGAGACATGTCTTTTTCTGATCACTATCTGATATCCCTCAAATCAACACCAAATCAGGCTTCTGACATGATTTTGCAGTCACAGAACCCACAAATATTTGGAGTGTAACAAATTTCCAGCAGAAGATATTTTTCGAAGAACTTCAATAAAGGTCTGTTTCAATTGGGCATGGAGAGAGGAGCCAAGAAGAGGCAATTTCAGGGACCCAGGATGGTGTGGCATCCTATGAATTATGGAATATAACTGGAAGAATATACAGCAGTATTGGCTACTCTGTCCTGTTGCAAGCCATGAGAACAGCATATTATCTGCAAGAAATGCAGCACAAGTAAAAAAGAAAATAGTGAACCCCTAAAACCCAGAAACATGGGACCTGGCTGTATTCACTTAACACCAGCAGTCAGTCTGCACCAATGCAGCCCTGGCACTGTTGTCTGTAGAAGAAGCTTGGACAATCTCCCTTTGCCCTAAAAGCAGACCTAAACCTTTTAAAAAACTGAGCAAATAAGCAAAAGGAAATCTAACCATAGTTACTTTGTATGCAGAAAGAGAAGAACAGATTGCATACTCTGATGACAAAAAAGCAGATCATTTCAGGATGAAGCCCCAAAGGATGACATGAATTGGTCCCCATCTCTTGAAAGAATTCAAAAAGGACTTTAAAAGAGAATTAGAAGAAAAATGGGGGAGTAAAATAAGAATTTTGAAAGAGAGTTTGGAAAAGGAAATGCAGAAACTATCTGAAGAAAACTCCTTAAAAATAGAATTAATGAAATGGAAAATACATATAACTTCTTACCAAAATAGCTTTGGCAAATAGAGAAAATCAACTCCTGGAAAAACAGCATTTGTGAAATGGAAACCATTAAACAAAATAACTCAATTAAAATTCAAAACAAAACAAAAGGAGTTAAAAAGGGAACTGAAGAAAATATTTCGCTAAAAATTAGAACAGAACAAATTGAAATTAATGATGCATTGAGACATCAAGAATCAATCCAACAAAACCAAAAAAAAAAAATGAAAAAAGAAAAGAAAATGTAAAATGGTTCAATCAAAAAACAAATGTCCTGGAACATAGATCTAAAAGAAACAATCTAAGGATAATTTGATGTCCTGAAAACCATGATTTAAAAAAAAAAAAAAGGAGCTTAGATATTACCATTCAGGAAAACATGAAGGAAAATTGCCCTGATGGCCTGAAAGAAGAAGGTACAATAGCCATTGAAAGAATTCACCAATAACCTCCTGAAGGAGATGCCAAAATGAAAAGTCCAATGAATATCATCACTAAATTTCAGAATTATTGGACCAAAGAAAATAATTTTACAAGAAAGCAGAAAGAAACAATTCAAATATGGAGGACCCACAGTCAGTATTATCTATGACCAGCTTTCACCTTAAAGGATCAAAGGGACTGGAATCTGATATTACAAAAAGCAAAGGAACTTGAATTGTACCTATGAATCACCTAGACAACTAAGCTGAGCATTATTTTTCAGGGAAGAAGATGAATATTCAGTTGTCACAGGTAAATTTCATTTATTTCTAATGAAAAGAAAAGAGCTGAATAAAAAATTTGATCTCCAAATACAGAACTTAATAGAAGCATAAAAAGGTAAAAAAGAAACAACCCTTGAGAGAACCGTATTTCTGTCATGAGTATACATAGAGCATGCAGGTAAAATTTGATTTTATTATGATAATATGAAAAATAAACTAGAGTTGGAAAGGAGATTGTACTGGAAAAAGAGGAAAATAGAGGCAAAATTAGAGAAATTACATCTCATGGAGATGCAAAGATGAGCTATTATAATTGAGGGAAAAAAGGAAGGGGGGATGAATATTGTGTGAATTTTGCTCTTATCAGATTTGTCTCAAAGAGAGAATATTAGACATATTTGGTTTTACAGAGAAACTTGGTGCTATACCCCTTGATGTATATATGTTTAGTATTGATATTACTTCTATGCTATGCTTTAGTAAGACAGAGTTTCCTTCCTTATCTCTTTTAATTAGATCTATTTTAATTTTGCTTGATCTAAGATCACTATTACTGCTTTTTTAATTTTTTTTTTACTTTACCAGAAGCATAATAGATTCAGCTCTAACCTTTTATATTTACTCTGTATGTATCACTCAGCTTTAAAAGTGTTTCTTATATACAATATATAGCAGTATTCTGACTTTTAATCCAACCTACTAACCAATTCTGTTTTAAGAAAGAGTTCATTCAATTCACATTCACAGTTAAAAGGATTAATTCTATATTTCCTGCCATCTTAAGTACCCCAAGTTATCCTTTTCTCTTTCCTTTCCCCCTTTTCCTCCTCCCCAATATTTTCCTTCTGACCACCACTTCACTCAAACAGCACTCTCCCATTACAGCCCCTCTGCCTTTCTTATATCTTTCCCCTACTACGTCTGTAGTAACTTCACCCTTTCCTTTCCCCTTTCCTCTTCCACTTACTTATAAGGTGAGACAAAGTTCTCTAGGATACCAAATATGTCTACTGTTCTCTCTTTGAGCCAAATCTGATGAGAGTAAGGTTCATACAATGTTCATCTTTTCCCTTCCTTCTCTCAATTATAATAGATATTCTTTACCTCTTCATAAGATGTAATTTCTATCATTTTACCTCCAATTTCCTCTTTTTTTCCAGTATAATCCCCATTTCACTTTTAGTTTCTTTTTTATATTAACACACTAAAATCAAATTATACCTGCACTCTCTACAAATACCCCAAACAGAAACATCATTACCAAGAGTTTTTTTTTTCCTTTTTACCTTTTTATACTTCTCTTGAATTCTGTATTTGGACATCACATTTTTTGTTCAGCTCCAATCTCTTCATCAGAAATAAATAAAATTCATCTGTAAAATTGAATGTCCATCTTATTCCCTAAAAGATAATGCTCAACTTAGCTGGATAATTGATTCTTGACTGCTATCCAAGTTCCTTTGCCTTTTGGAATATCAGATTCCAGGCCCATCAGACCTTTAAGGTGGAAGCTGCTAAGTCATGGATAATCCTGATTGTGGCTCATTGATATTTGATTTGTTTCTTTCTGGCCTTCTTGCAATATTTTCTCCTATATCCAATAATTCTGAAATTTAGCTACAATATTCCTTGGAGTTTTCACTTTGGAGTTTCTTTTGGGAGGTGATCAGTGAATTCTTTCAATGGCTATTGCATCTTCTATTTCTAGTTCATTAGGACAGTTTTCCTTGATTTCCTGTAAAATGATGTATAAACTTTTGTTTTTTTTTTATCATGGTTTTCAGGAAGTCCAATCATCCTTAGATTGTCTCTGCTAAATGTATTTTCCAGGCCAATTGTTTTTCCAGTGAGGTATTTTACATTTTCTTCTATTTTTTTTTTCCTTTTTTGTTTGTTTGTTAATGTTTCTTGTTGTCTCATTGAGTCATTCATTTCCATTTGTTCAATTCTTATTTTTAATGAATTATTTTCTTCAGTTACCTTTTTCAGCTTCTTTTGTATTTGGCCAATTGAATTTTTAAATGAGTTATTTTGTTCTATGAATTTTTTTTTCCATTTTACAAATTTACTTTTCAAGGAGTTGTTTTCTTTTATCATTTTGTCAAATTTACTTTATAAGGAATTATATGCCTTTTCCATTCCACTAAATCTATTTTGTAATGATTTGCCTTCATATAGTTTCTGTGTTTTCTTTTCCAAACCCTCCTGCAAAATTCTCATTTCCTTTCCCCAATTTTTCTAACTTTCTTTTAAGATGGTTTTTGAATTCTTCCAAGAGAGCCTTCTGAGATGGGGACCAGTTCATATAACTCTTTGGGGCTTCATCTGAAGACAGTCTGCTTTTAATGTCCTCAGAGTTTGAAATCTATTCTCTTTCGCCATAAAAAATTATCTATGGTCAAAATTCTTTTTTCCTTTTTTCTTATTTTTAAAAGGTTGCGCTCTGGCTTTAGGGCAAAGGGGAAATTGTACAAACTTCCTCTACAAGTGACAGTGACTGCACTGGGTCAGTGATGATTAATTTCTGGTCCTGGGTGGGCATGGTCAGGTCCTGTGATATTCTGAGGTTTACGTACTCACTATTTGCCTTTTATATTTGTGTTGGATTGTTTGCAACCAGGACAGAGTAGCCAACACTGTTGTAGATTCCCCCTGGTATATTTCTGTATGTGAAGCCCACAGCACTCTGGGTCTCTGCACTGCCTATATTGGAGTTCCTGTGTTTCTTCTGTCTTCCTCTGTACCCAATTGAAACATATGTTTTCTTAAGATCGTCCAAATTATCTTCTCCTGGAAATTTATTACTCTCAAAATATTTATGGGTTCTGTCACTCGAAAACCTGTTCAGAGGCCTGATTTGCTGTTAATTTGAAGCATATTGGGAGAGCTCAGAAAAAGCCATGTCTCCTCTCTGCCATCTTGGCTCTACGTCAGGGATAATAATTCTAACTGGTCACCAATAAGTTCTAGTACAAGTCCCATTTGCTTGTGATTTGGGATTTGATTAACTCAGATTAAATGTAAATAGCAGCCATTTTTGATTTCTTCAGAAATCCTAAGGTTCTTCCCTTTCCAGATTCATTCATTCATTTGTTTAGATTTTGTTTGGACTAAGTGAAAGAGGAGATTCTCTACTTCAATTACTATTTAGCCTTAATCACTGAATGGATATGGCCTCAATCACACTGACAAATGTTGAAGACTTTAACTTAAAAAGAACAAGTTCTCCCTTTTCATCCAGGGCCATTTTCTGTCATCTTGATTTATACATTACCAGTGAACCTAGATGGTTCTGGAAAAGAAAATGAGGGCAGTGACCTTGCATAGCCCTGCCTCACATGAATCCAATTCACTTGCTTGTATGGACATCCAAACTCTGATATCATGGTCCTTTTCAAGAAGAAAGACCAAACCACAACAACAACATCTTACTCTCAAGGTTATGATGAGGATAAAATGAAATAATAATTTGAAGGGTTAAACATAGCACCTGGTATACAATGAGAATTAAAAAATGTTAAAATTTTTAAAATATTAAAAATCCCTTTCTTCTCTTCTCCCTTTCTTAATATATTTAATGTGGGTGTTACAATCATTCAACTTACATAATTGGTATACTAATTAAATGAGATAATGTTTATAAAACCACAACATATGAGTTCATTTTATAAAAAATGAAATAATGGACACTGAACAAGTATTTATTAAAAGTACTGCACAGGTACAATATGGATATAAATATATATCTGAATTGGAAATATTAGATTATATATGTATATTCATATGCATGCATTTGTGTTATCTCTGTCTCTTTCTCCCTTTTTTACACACATACACACACATACAACTATACACATATATGAATATATACTGAATAAAGATTTTTTTTTATTTCTAAATTGTAGTTTACTTTCTTAATTATTGCAAGGAATTAAAAACATTATACAATTAGATCTGGAAAAGATCCTGAGGTTATCAAGCACTATCCTTTCCTAATGAGGAAGGTTAAGGATCAAAGAGATACAACTTGTTCAATAGCACCCAAGAAGTTAATGGCAAAGTTATGACAAGATAACAAGATGGAAATTTTAGAAGACAATGATGTATTTTTCCAGTTTATCAATCCCTACAATTATTAATAAGAGTATTTATTATAATTTATCTTTTTAAAGTGTTGTTTTCACTTACACACATTACTTCAGTTGTTATATAAATGATTTTCTTAGTTCTGCTGATGTCAAACTGTATCATTTTGTGGAAATATTTTCAGGTTCTCCTAATTTCCTAATTTTCCATAGTTGTCATTTTGAATGGCATACTAGTTTTTTTTTTTTTTTTTCACTTACTCTAACTTATTCAGTTACTTCCCAATAAATAGGAAAGCATTTTTGTATCCTTCAATCCCATTTCAATGCTTAATAAATAAGAGTTCCAAAATGTTAAAAAGCCACACTTTCCTTACTGAATAATATGCAAAATCTGAAAACAACAAACTCAATTTTCATTGCAAATAAAGCGTGAGTATAGGTAAAGAAATGGGTGATTGGAGGAATAATACTTTTATTAATAAATTCTTTCTTTTTGCCTCATCTGTGTTCTTTTTAACATATTTGGTTTGACTTCATTCTATATTTGGTAGCTTAAGAACTGACATCATTTTTATGTTTGGAGGAGGTTTTCCAAAAAAAAAAAAAAATCAGGCTTCATATGTTAGTATTGATGATGTTTTAGCTTATTACTCAATAGCAGCCAAACTGTCCAACCAGATTTAAATTGCACTTTACAAAAATACACAAAAATATTGTTAAAAGGATAGAGAAACTAACAGCAGATAGGTTTCTAATTCTCTATGAAATATGTTCTCCATCTATCTTTTTAATAGAGGCCATATCAAGAATCATTCAAAATTGCTGCATGTTGGTTATTTTTTCCTACAAAATATAAATAAGATGACTCACTTTTTATAGTTACCTTTTTTGCTATGAATTGATAATAAGGCTAAAGAACATGAAGGTCATCCTTAAATTCACATCAGATGAAAACTACTTATATTCAGAAAATCTTTGTTGGCAATACCTATCTGAAAGTTGTCACTGGGTTTTGCTACTCAGCAGGATGCTGTCAAAGAATTTATTAATAGACAAGGAACTGGAAAAGTGAATCAAAAAGCACAGCATGTCCTTTGGGAGGCTAACAGCCTGACATCCTTGTGATATTAAACTCCAGGTGAGGCTAAAAGTTTACAGAGCATTGGTGTTATTCATCTAACTATGCATGTAGACTTGTCTCATTCCAGTTCAGTTTCAGAAATGATACCTCAACAACATAGTTAAATGACAGGGCAGAATCATCAGTAATGAGGTCCCAGAGTACATGTAATTTAGGACATGATTGCAACTAACTTTGCTGAGTTGATCAAGTGAATAGACTGGAAAAGAACAAGAGAGAATAGTAAGTTGTAGTGATTTAAATTGGGATTGTTACAAACAAGATGGATAATGAATATGCTACAAGGGCACAAAAAGATGCAATGTATCATGATTACCAATTATTGAAAGACTATAGATAGACGATCATTGCAAAGTATAAGGAAATGGAGTGAGTCAGTTATACAATAAAGATAAAAAAAATTCCTTCAGGTGTCCAAAGGGAGAAGCTGTTCCAATCTATATATAGTGTCCAGAAAATAGACAAATAGACTGCATATATTTATATTTCATTTTTTTCCTGAGGCAATTGGGGGTAAGTGACTTGTCCAGGGTTGCACAGCTGGAAAGTGTTAAGTGCATGAGGCCATATTTGAACTCAGGTCTTCCTGATTTCAGCACTGGTGCTCTATCCACTGCACCACCTTACTGTCCATCATATTTCCTTTTTCAAAAAAACTTGCTTTTTAAAAAAAATGTAAATCATAGTTAAATTAAGATGATTAGCAACAATATCTTTGAATACAAAGAAGTGAGATACATGTATGTTTGTATTTCTATATATTTCCTTTACAATGGTTTAGAAAACTATGTAGCTGATTTAAAAGTAATTTCTGAAAGATCTTTAATTTTTAACATAGTCAAAATTTTAAATTTTCATTGCTTGGCATTTTGTGTTTGTCATTGCAGTTTCCTAACCTTTTAGATGACAAGTCAAAAGTGATATTTATATTTTATTTAAAAGACATATTAAATGATCTACATAAAGAAACAATACTGTGACCAAAAATTCTGTTTGTCTTCCAAATACTGAAGGCATTTAATATACCTTTTTTCTTGTATCCATTAGTGAATAAAGTCAACAAATGTCTTCTGGTTTTATTTTGGACATTGTAATTTTCAAAAACTAATCACAAGTCAACATATATGAAAAAAAAGTAATGAAACTTTTGTAGAAATCGAAGTGAGTTCCACATTCATTTAAAGAGAAAGAACGTTTCCATTCCAGGAAAAAAAAAAAAAAAAAACCTATACCCAGAAGTTGGAGTTTTAAGAAGAAGAAATTAATGAGAAGTTAAAAGGTAAACAAAAGCATTTTTTTCTCAAATTTGACTTTGTTTTTGTATTGCAAGTTTCTTCCAGAACTTAAAGCTAAGAGGGAAAACATATAATCTCAAAGTACTTTTGGACATTCCCAATTAAATACTATAGAGAATAGCCACAAGTAAGGAAGACTAGCAGCATAGATCTGTAAAAAACAATCCTCAGACAAAGCATTCAAGAAAAAAAGTAATTACATAATAAAATCCATGGTCAGAAATATGTGTATAAATTTCCAAAATTTGGGCAACAGCCAAGAATATATGGCCGAAACACAAAGAAAAAAATATTAATAAAAGTCTTTAGTGAAATGAAACTAATGACTAAACCATATCTCTACATACATATAGAAGATTCAAGAGAAACAGATTAGGTAAGAGCATGGAAGTAAATATGATAATATCATGTCTTTTTTTTTTTGTTTTGTTTTGTTTTGGTTTGTTTTTTTTTTGAATTAGAAAATTGACATTTTATTTTATTTATTTTTATTTAAAATTTATTTTATTTAATAACAACTTTGTATTGACAGAAACCATGCCAGGATAATTTTTTTACAACATTATCCCTTGCACTCGCTTATGTTTCGCTTTTTCCCCTCCCTCCCTCCACCCCACCCCAAGATGGCAAACAGTCCTATATATGTTAAATATGTTGCAGTATATCCTAGATACAATACATATTTGCAGAACCGAACAGTTCTCCTGCTGCACAGGGAGAATTGGATTCAGAAGGTAAAAATAACTCGGGAAGAAAATCAAAAATGCAAATAGTTCACATTCATTTCCCAGTGTTCCTTCTTTGGGTGTAGCTGTTTCTGTCCATCATTTATCCATTGAAACTCAGTTAAGTCTCTTTGTCATGGAAATCCACTTCCATCAGAATACATCCTCATACAATATTGTTGTCGAAGTGTATAATGATCTCCTGGTTCTGCTCATCTCACTTAGCATCAGTCCATGTAGGTCTCTCCAAGCCTCTCTGTATTCACCCTGCTTGTCATTCCTTACAGAGCAATAATATTCCATAACATTCATATACCACAATTTACCCAGCCATTCTCCAATTGATGGGCATCCCTTCATTTTCCAGTTTCTAGCCACTACAAACAGGGCTGCTACAAACATTTTGGCACATACAGGTCCCTTTCCCTTTTTTAGTATCTCTTTGGGGTATAAGCCCAATAGAAACACTGCTGGATCAAAGGGTATGCACGGTTTGATAACTTTTTGGGCATAATTCCAGATTGCTCTCCAGAATGGCTGGATTCGTTCACAACTCCACCAACAATGCATCAGTGTCCTAGTTTTCCCGCATCCCCTCCAACATTCATCATTATTTTTTCCTGTCATCTTAGCCAATCTGACAGGTGTGTAGTGATATCTCAGAGTTGTCTTAATTTGCATTTCTCTGATCAATAGTGATTTGGAACACTCTTTCATGTGAGTGGTAATAGTTTCAATTTCTTAATCTGAAAATTGTCTGTTCATATCCTATGACCATTTATCAATTGGAGAATGGCTTAATTTTTTATAAATTTGAGTCAGTTCTCTATATATTTTGGAAATGAGGCCTTTATCAGAACCTGTAATTGTAAAGATGTTTTCCCAGTTTGTTGCTTCCCTACTAATCTTGTTTGCATTCGTTCTGTTTGTACAAAGGCTTTTTAATTTGATATAATCAAAATTTTCTATTTTGTGATCGGTAATGGTCTCTAGTTCATCTTTGGTCACAAATTTGTTTCTCCTCCACAAGTCTGAGAGATAAACTATCCTATGTTCCTCTAATTTATTTATAATCTCATTCTTTATGCCTAGGTCATGGACCCATTTTGATCTTATCTTGGTATGTGGTGTTAAGTGTGGGTCCTTGCCTAATTTCTGCCATAGTAATTTCCAGCTATCCCAGCAGTTTTTATCAAATAATGAAATCTTATCCCAAAAGTTAGAATCTTTGGGTTTGTCAAACACTAGATTGCTATAGTTGACTATTCTGTCTTGTGAACCTAACCTTTTCCACTGATCTATTGAGATGATCATATGGTTTTTGTTTGTTTGGTTGTTGATATAGTCAATTATTTTAATAGTTTTCCTAATATTGAACCAGCCCTGCATTCCTGGTATAAATCCTACTTGGTCATAGTGTATTATCCTGGGGATGATTTTCTGTAATCTTTTTGCTAATATTTTATTTAAGATTTTAGCATCAATATTCATTAGGGAGATTGGTCTATAATTTTCTTTCTCTGTTTTCAGCCTACCTGGTTTAGGTATCAGTACCATATCTGTGTCATAAAAGGAGTTTGGTAGGACTCCTTCAATCCCTACTTTTTCAAATAGTTTATTTAGCATTGGAGTTAATTGATCTTTAAATGTTTGATAGAATTCAGATGTAAATCCATCTGGTCCTGGGGATTTTTTCTTAGGGAGATGATTGATAGTTTGTTCTATTTCTTTTTCTGAGATAGGAGTGTTTAGGATATTTACTTCTTCCTCTTTTAGTTTGGCAAGCTATATTTTTGGAGGTATTCTTCTATTTCATTTAAGTTGTCAAATTTATTGGCATAAAGTTGGGCAAAGTAACTCCTAATTATTGCTCTAATTTCCTCTTCGTTAGTGGTGAGTTCTCCCTTTTCATTTTTAAGACTAACAATTTGATTTTCCTCTTTCCTTTTTTTAATCAGATTTACTAAGGGTTTGTCTATTTTGTTGGTTTTTTCATAGAACCAACTCTTAGTTTTATTAATTAATTCAATAGTTTTTTTACTTTCAATTTTATTGATCTCTCCTTTTATTTTTTGAATTTCAAGTTTAGTGTTTGACTGGGGATATTTAATTTGTTCCTTTTCTAGCATTTTTAGTTGCAAGCCCAATTCATTGACCTTCTCTTTCTCTGTTTTATACAAATAGGCCTCTAGAGATATGAGATTTCCCCTTATTACCGCTTTGGCTGCATCCCATACATTTTGGTATGATGTCTCATTATTATCGTTTTCTTGGATGAAGTTATTAATTATGTCTATAATTTGCTGTTTCACCCAATCATTCTTTAGTATGAGATTATTTAGTTTCCAATTATTTTTTGGTATACTTTCCCGTGGCTTTTTATTGAATGTAATTTTCAATGCATTGTGGTCTGAAAAGGATGCATTCACTATTTCTGCCTTACTGCATTTGAGTTTGAGGTTTTTATGTCCTAATATATGGTCAATTTTTGTATAAGTTCCATGAACTGCTGAAAAGAAGGTGTACTCCTTTCTGTCCCCATTACATTTTCTCCAGAGATCTATCATATCTAATTTTTCTAGTATTCTATTTATCTCTTTGACTTCTTTCTTATTTATTTTGTGGTTTGATTTATCTAATTCTGAGAGTGCAAGGTTGAGATCTCCCACTATTATAGTTTTACTGTCTATTTCTTCTTGCAGCTCTCTTAATTTCTCTTTTAAGAATTTAGATGCTATACTACTTGGTGCATATATTTTAATATTGATATTGCTTTATTATCCATGCTACCCTTTAGCAAGATATAGTGCCCTTCCTTATCTCTTTTGATTAGATCAATTTTTGCTTTAGCTTGATCTGAGATCAGAATGGCTCCCCCTGCTTTTTTGACTTCACCTGAAGCATAGTACATTTTGCTCCAACCTTTTACCTTTAACCTGCATGTATCACCCCGCTTCAGGTGTGTTTCCTGTAAACAACATATTGTAGGATTCTGGCTTTTAATCCATTCTGCTAACCACTTCCTCTTTATAGAGGAGTTTACCCCGTTCACATTTATGGTCAAAATGACCAATTCTGTATTACTTGCCATCTTGTTAACCCCGGTTTATGCTTTTCTCCCTTCTTACTCCCTTACCTCCCTTATTAAGCTTGTGACCACCACTTGCTTCTCACAGCCCTCCCTTTTTTAGTATCCCTCCCCCTCCCGTTAGAGTTCCTCCCCCTAACTTACCCCTTTCCCTCCCAGTTACCATATTCCCTTCCACTTATCTTATTCCTTCCCTTTTCACTTTTCCCTTCTCATTTTTCAATGAGGTGGGAGAAGTTTCACCATAGATTGAATATGTCTAAAATTTTTCTCTTAATGCCAATTCTGAAAGCAGTAAAATACCCACTATATTCATTCCTCTCCATTCTTTCTCTAAGATATCATGAGATGTACTACCCCCACTTTCCCCTTTTTCTGGTACAATGTCCTTTCCACATCTAGTTTCTAGAACAAGGTATACATGTATTCTTTATACATCTTTATAGCCGAAATATAGTTCCCAAGATTAATCTTTACCTTTTTAGATTTCTCTTGAGTACTGTACTTGTAGATCAAATGTTTTGTTAAGTTCTGGCTTTTTCATCAAAAATAGATGAAATTCGCTTACTTCGTTGAATGTCCATCTTCTTCCCTAGAAAAAGATGCTCATTCTCGTTGGGTAAGTTATTTTTGATTGCATACCAAGTTCCTTAGCCTTTCGGAATATCATATTCCAGGCCCTTCGATTCTTTAATGTGGATGCTGCCAGATCCTGGGTGATCCTTATTGTGGCTCCTTGATACTTGAATTGGGTTTTCCTAGCTGCTTGCAGTATTTTTTCCTTCATCTGAGGGTTCTGGCATTTGGCCACTATATTTCTTGGTGTTTTGATTTTAGGATCCCTTTCAGTAGGGGATCGATGAATTCTTTCAATGTCTATTTTACCCTCTGTTTCTATGACTTCTGAGCAGTTCTCTTTGATAATTTCCTGGAAAATAGTGTCCAGGCTCTTTTTTTCATCATACTTTTCTGGGAGTCAGATGATTCTCAGGTTGTCTCTCCTGGATCTGTTTTCCAGGTCTGTTGTCTTCCCCAGAAGGTATTTCACATTCTTTTCTATTGTTTGATTTTTTTTGGATTTGCTTGACTGATTCTTCTTGTCTCCTCGAGTCATTTAATTCCATTTGTTCGACCCTGATTTTCAGTGAAGTATTTTCTTCACTCACTTTTTTAAGATCTTTTTCTAATTGTCCAATTGAGTTCTTTTGTTCTGTGGAATTTTTTTCCATTTCGCCAATTTTGTTTTTTAGAGAGCTATTTTCTGTTTCCAGTTCACCAATCCTATTTTTCAAGGATTTGATTTCTTTATCCACTCTCTTTTTAACTGAGTGGGATGACTTCTCCAGACTCTTTTGCCTAGCCTCCCTCTCCTTTTGCCAAGTCTCCCTCTCCTTTTGCAAAGCCTCACTCTGCTTTTGCCAAGTCTCCCTCTCCTTTTGCAAAGCCTCCTTCTCCTTTTCCCATTTTTCTTCTAGCTCTCTTGTGAGAGCTTTTTAATTTCATTCATGAGATTCATCTGTGCTGAGGAACAGATGATTTCCTCCTTTGGGGATTCACCTGGGGACTGTTTGTTTTTAATCTCCTCAGGATTTGGAGTCTGCTCTTTATCTGTATAGAAGCTGTCAAGGGTTAAAGTCTTTTTTCAGTTTCTTGCTCATTCTGTCTAATAATCAAAGACAAACTATCAAAGAAACAGAAGAAAAAAAAAAAAAAAAAAACCTTGAATGGAGGCGGCTTTCTTTGGGGGAGAGGCTGGGTGGTGTTACCGAGCTTTTTCTACAAACTATGGGCAGTAGTGAGGCCCTAACAGGACAGCGATGGCTGTGCTGCGCCTGCGCTCTGAGATCCGAGAGCGTGCTGAGACACTGTGGGGGAGGGGTGGCCAGGTCCGGAGAGACTCCAGCTGTTTGGGGTTGTATTCTTCACCCTCGGTGTTTTTAGCTTCTCTGCTGGGCTGCTGACTTGCTGCCGGAGCAAAGTATCTAATCCTGTAGCAAAGCTCTCCCCTCAGAGATGGCTGCAATCATGCCCCACCCCCTCTCCGCTCTGCTCGGCTCTGAGCTGCTTTCCGTGCTCTCGCTACCGCTGCTGCCCGCAGTCTGCTTCCGATCTAATAACTGTCCCCGCCCTCGCGCAAAAACAGACCTTTCTTGATGAGTCTTAAGGATGGTTTCTCTTGGTAAGTAATTGTATGTTTTTTTTCAGTCGAGCATTAATTCAGAGGCATGAAATGAGATGGATAGTGAGAGAAAAACGCGGAGGTTACACAGCAGTGTGCCTCCTCTCCGCCATCTTGGCCAGAAGTCGAATAATATCATGTCTTAATAAAGAGACTGTACTTATATGATAAAAGCGAGGAAATGAAAATAGAAAGCTGAGGGAAAATATTTCGGAGAAGTCAAATGAGAGAAACATAAATGATTTTGTCTGTGAGTTATGCAACAGATTAGAAGGGTAGAAGAAAAATTGAAAGGAAAGAATCATTTATATAACATCTATTGTGTGCCCAGCCTTGTGAAAACCAATTTTTCACATATCAGCACACTTGAAATATTTGTGATTCAGATCATAACCCTGATAAAGAATGACTGTTGTGATAAAGAACTTGAGATATCCCCAAACCTGCTGGACTCTCACCTACCAAAACATAGTGTAGAAAATAATTTCCTAAATTGCTTCAGGGAAAATTTCATTCTTCAAATTATATAAGAATGATTAAGGGCAAAATTTCATTTTGGGTATAATTCTCATTAAAAGAGGACAATTGATTGTGGGAAAATAATGGATCCTTGAGGGAAGTAATCAGTCCATCAAAGAAATAGTGATAGAAAGCAAATAGAAGCAGATTCTAACATACACCCCAGTTTTTGGGAAAGCACATTTCAAAGGATTCAGAATAAACATAGGATCCCAAAGAGTAAAATACATTAGGTAAGAGAGCCCAGGAGAAATATATGGTGATCCAGAAGAAAATGTGGAAGATACAAAGGAAAAAACAAATAAACTACAACAAAAGGCTTCTATTGAAGAGAAATTGAATATATGGGTAACTCACTAACCAATTTAAATTTTTACAAAGAAAGTAAAATGATAAGAGCAAGTCCAGGAAATAGAGGATGAATAAAATGGTATAACACAATAACAACAACAAAAGTAACTGTTAAAGGGATGGTAAAGCTCAGAAAGACTTGATACTGATGAAGAAAACTAAGGGCAGCACATATATATATATATATATGTGCTGCCCTTAGTTTTCTAAGTTTCTATATATATATATACTTTTAATTGTAATGAAGGGAAAGTTGATCTGAGAAGTAATAGAGGGATGAAATAATCATAATCAAGTCAAAAAGAAAGGACATATGGCATTTTTTTCTTTATTTTCTATTTTATCTTCAAAGTAGAAATTTTTTCCCCTGGAAATGACAGAGCAAACATAATGAAAGAAGACAATATTCAATATGCCAAGAATGTGCCAGGCTGTCCTTGATTATATCAAATTATTTAGCTCAAATGATCTGCCTTTCTGGATCCTTAAAAAGCTGGTAGATGTGAATGTGAGTAACTAGCAGTATTATCTGAGTGATAAGGAAAAATAGGAGAGGCACCACAAAAGTGAAGGATAGGGGGTGGAAACAAGATGGCAGAGAAGGCACACAGAATCTCTAAGCTCCTCTCATTCCCCTCTTAACCAACTATTTAATTCAGCCTCAAAAACAGCTCTTCACTGCTTAAATTCATGAAGATTAGAAGCACTACAATTTATCAGCCAAGTCAATCTGGAAGATTGCCAGGAAAGGTTTGTCCTGAGGGGCCAGGAACAGACTAGCACAGGCAGCAAGAGACTAGCATCCTAAGAAGGCCAGGGGCGGGGGTGATCTCTGTGGCTAGAGAAGTTATAGAGATGACTCTGCTATAGGCTAACTGCTCTGCCTTGACTACAAAGCAGTAAATTGGCAGAGAAATTAAAGCCTAAAACAGAGGGTACTCTAAAAAATGCCAGAACCTAACTAGATCTGGCTGTAACACTCAAACCTGGAAGTGACTCAGGCAGACTTTAATGCAGCCCTGCAGGCACATGCTGCAGTTTGAGGCTTTTGCTGGGGAAGTTACTAATCTGCACAGCAGGGGGGCACAGCCTGGGCAGCCTCTAATCAGCACGGTATGGGACTCAGCCTGGGGCAATAGAACTTCCCCAGCAGATTGTGCTTCCTGGGCAGACACTTCTGGTCCCTGCAAATCCACTCACTGCTCAACTGCTAATACCCACAATCCCAGGTCAGACTTTGGCTTGGTAAGTGAAACTCTCACTGCTCAGTGTCTAGCCCCAGGGCAGTCGTTATCTCACACAGCAGGGGTTCTTTGCAGGGCACATTCCCAGCTCAACCCTGCAGGCCTGAGTTATTCCCGGGTGGGGAACTCTTTCCCAGAGCACTCCAGTACCTTGCTGCATTTTGTAGCCAGCTGGTAGGATAGCTACCCATCCATTCACCTTTCACTGCTCTGCAAAGGAAGCTGGTAACCTCCTGGCTCTGAAGGCAGACCCTACAGGCTCTAACAAAATGAGTAAAAAAATCAAAAGAACAATTGATAGTTTCTATACAGAAAGAGAACAGCTTTTCAACCCTGAAGAGACTAATAGCAGACAGTCTCCAGACAATAGTTCGTCCCCAATACAAAAGTCTCTCCTAGAGGAGACTATTAAAAACCTTAAAAGAGAGCTAGAAGAGAAATGGGGAAAGGAAAGAGAAGATATGCAAGAGAGTACAGAAAAGGCATATAACTAACTAAAAGAAAAAATTGATAAAGTGGAAAAAGAAAACAACTTTCTGAAATGTGAATTGGAAAAAGTAAAAAATTCCCAAGAAGTGCAGGGAAACAGAATTTATGAACTGGAAAAAGAAAATAACTCAGTAAAAAAATAATAATAATAATGAAATGGAAAAAAATTCCATATAGCAAAACAACTCAATTGGACATATACAAAAAGAAGTGAAAAAAGCTAATGAAGAAAATAACTCACTAAAAATCAGAACTGAACAAATAGAAATGACTGATTCCTTGAGACATCAAGAATCAGTCAAACAAAACCAAAAAAATGAAAGATTGAAAAAATGTCAAATATTTACTTAGAAAAACAACAGACCTGAAAAAGAGATCTAGGAGAGATAACCTGAGGATCATTGGACTACCCAAAAATTATGATGAAAAAAAGAGCCTAGATACTATTTTACAGGAAATCATCAAAGAGAACTGCCCAGAAGTAATAGAACTGGAAGGTAAAATAGGTGTTGAAAGAATTCTTCAAACACCTTCTGAAAAAGACCCTAAAATAAAGACTCTGAGGAATATTGTGGCCAAACTTCAGAATATTCAAACTAAAGAAAAAATTTTACTAGCAGCCAAGAAAAAAACAGTTCAAATACCAAGATGTCACAATAAGGATCACACAAGATCTGGCTGCCTCAACATTAAAGGATCGAAGAAGGCCTGGAATCAGATATTCTTAAAGGCAAAAGAGCTTGGAATGCAGCCAAGAATAAACTACCCAGCTAAGCTAAATATTTTTTTTCCGCCATGGAAGAAGATGGACATTTAATGTAACAGAGGAATTCCATTTGTTTCTAAAGAAAAAAAAAAACAGACTTAAACAAAAAATTTGATCTCCGAGAACAGGATTCAAGAGAAGTAGAAAAAGGTAAAAGGAACTCTTGAAAACTGTATTTCTGTTGTGGATATCCTTAAAAACCATATGTATAATTTGATTTTACTGATATAACATAAAAAAGAGAAGTAGAAATGGAAAGGGGATAGTGTCAGAAAAAGGGAAAAGGGGAGATAAAAAGAGGGAAACTACATGCGATGATGAGGCAAAGGAAACCTATCATATCTGAGGGAACTTAGAAAGGGGGAGGAACATTGTATGAATCCTACTCTCATCAGAGTTGGCTCAGAGGATATAATTGACATATTTATTTTACACAGATTCTTCTTTC
Organism: Antechinus flavipes; assembly: GCF_016432865.1. Taxonomy (NCBI): domain Eukaryota; kingdom Metazoa; phylum Chordata; class Mammalia; order Dasyuromorphia; family Dasyuridae; genus Antechinus; species Antechinus flavipes. The sequence continues at coordinate 93,704,973 of NC_067400.1, forward strand.
ACTTCATTAAAAAGTGGGAGAGGAAAAGGGAAAAGGAAAAGGAGTAATAAGGGAAGGGTACAAGAAAGGGGAAGGGATTCAAAGGGCGGAGAGAGGGAAACTAAAGAGGGAGAGCTGCGTAACGCAAGTGGGACCAATAACTTTGATACTAGGGAAGGAAGGAAGGAGGGCAAGAAAAAGAAAAGTATAATTTGGGGATATGAGGATGGCAGGAAATACAGAATTAGTAATTTTAACTGTAAATGTGAATGGGATGAATTCTCCCATAAAGAGGAGGGGGATAGCAGATTGAATCAAAAGTCAGAACGCTACAATGTTGTTTACAGGAAACACATTTAAAACAGGGAGATACATACAGAGTAAAGGTAAAAGGCTGGAACAGAATCTATTATGCTTCAGGTGAAGTCAAAAAAGCAGGGGTAGCCACCCTTATCTCAGATCAAGCAAAAGCAAAAGTTGATCTAATTAAAAGAAATAAGGAAGGAAACTATATCTTGTTAAAGGGTACCATAGACAATGAAGCAATATCAGTATTAAACATATATGCACCAAGTGGTATAGCATCTAACCTCCTAAAGGAAAAGTTAAGAGAGTTGTGAGAAGAAATACACAGCAAAAGTATAATAGTGGGAGATCTCAATCTTGCACTCTCAGATTTAGATAAATCAAATCACAAAATAAATAAGAAAAATTAAAGATGTAAATGGAATATTAGAAAAATTAGGTATGATAGATCTGGTTTGATTTCTTATAAATTAGAATCAAATCTCTATATATTTTGGAAATGAGACCTTTATCAGAACCTTTGACTATAAAAACGTTTTCCAAGTTTATTGTTTTCCTTCTAATCTTGTCTGCATTTGTTTTGTTTATACAAAAACTTTTCAATTTGGTATGATCAAAATTTTCTATGTTGTAGTCAATAGTGATCTCTAGTTCTTCTTTGGTCATAAATTCCTCCTTTTTCCACAGGTCTGAGAGGTAAACTATCCTATGCTCTTCCAATTTATTTATAATCTCATTCTTTATGCCTAGGTCATGAACCCATCTTGACCTTATCTTGGTGTACGGTGTTAAGTGGGGGTCAATGCCTAGTTTCTGTCATACCAATTTCCAATTAGGAAACTATGTCTTGCTAATCAATGAATCAATATCAGTAATAAACATATATGCACCAAGTGGTATAGCATCTAACTTCCTAAAGGAGAAGTTAAGAGAGTTGTGAGAAGAAATAGACAGCAAAACTATAATAGTGGGAGATCTCAATCTTGTACTTTCAGATTTAGATAAATCAAATCACAAAACAAATAAGAAAGAAATTAAAGAGGTAAATAGAATATTAGAAAAATTAGGTATGATAGATCTCTGGAGAAAACTGAATGGTTACAGAATGGAGTATACTTTCTTCTCAGCAGTTCATGAAACCTACACAAAAATTGACCATATATTAGGACATAAAGACCTCAAAATTAAATTCAGGAAGGCAGAAATAGTAAATGCTTTATTTTCAGATCACAGTGCAATAAAAACTGCATTCAACAAAAAGTTAGGTATAAACAGACCAAAAAGTAATTGGAAACTAAATAATCTCATCTTAAAGAATAATTGGGTGAAACAGCAAATTATAGACACAATTAGTAACTTCACTCAAGATAATGACAACAGTGAGACATTATACCAAAATTTATGGGATGCAATCAAAGCAGTAATAAGGGGAAATTTTATATCCTTAGAGGCTTACTTGAATAAAAGAGAGAAAGAGAAGATCAATGAATTGGGTCTGCAACTTAAAAAGCTAGAAAAACCAAATTAAAAAACCCCCAATCCATTACTAAACTTGAAATTCTAAAATTAAAAGGAGAAATTAATAATATTAAAAGTAAAAAAAAAAACCTATTGAACTAATAAATAAAACTAAGAGTTGGTTTTATGAAAAAACCAATAAAATTGATAAACCTTTCGTAAATCTGATTAGAAAAAGGAGAGAAGGAAATCAAATTAGTAGTCTTAAAAATGAAAAGGGAGAACATCCTACCGATGAAGAGGAAATTAAAGAAATAATAAGGGGTTGCTTTGCCCAATTTTATGCCAACAAATTTGATAACCTAAGTGAAATGGGTGACTACCTCCAAAAATATAGGCTTCCCAGATGATCAGAGGAGGAAGAAAATTGCTTAAATAGTCCCATTTCAGAAAAAGAAATAGAACAAGCTATTAATCAACTCCCTAAAAAAAAAATCCCCGGGACCAGATGGATTTACATGTGAATGCTACCAAACATTCAAAGAACAATTAGCCCCAGTGCTTTATAAACTACTTTTAAAAATAGGGAATGAAGGAGTCCTACCAAATTCCTTTTATGACACAGAGAGATACTGATTCCTAAACCAGGTAGGTTGAAAACAGAGAAAGAAAATTATAGACCAATCTCCCTAATGAATATTGATGCTAAAATCTTAAATAAAATATTAGCAAAAAGACTACAGAAAATCATCCTCAGGATAATACACCATGATTAAGTAGGATTTATACCAGGAATGCAAGGCTGGTTCAATATTAGGAAAACTATCAGTATAATTGGCCATATTAATAATCAAATTTTAAAAAAGCATATGATAGTCTCAATAGATGCAGAAAAAGCATTTGATAAAATCCAACATCCATTCCTATTAAAAACTCTTGAGAGTATAGGAATAAATGGACTTTTCCTTAAAATAATGAGGAGCATCTATTTTAAACCAGCAGTAAGCATCATATGTAACGGGGACAAACTGCAACCATTCCCACTAAGATCAGGAGTGAAACAAGGTTGCCCACTATCACCGTTACTATTTAATATGGTATTAGAAATACTAGCTTTGGCAATAAGAGTTGAGAAAGAGATTTAAAGAATAAGCATAGGCAATGATGAAACCAAATTATCACTCTGCTGATGATATGATGGAATACTTAGATAGCCCCAGAGACTCTACTAAAAAGTTATTAGAAACAATCCACACCTTCAGCAAAGTTGCAGGATACAAAATAAACCCGCATAAGTCATCAGCATTCTTATATATCACTAACAACATCCAACAGAGTTATAAAGAGAAATTCCATTTAAAGTAACTACTGATTGTATAAAATATTTAGGAATCTATCTGCCAAGGGAAAATCAGAAACTTTATGAGCAAAACTACAAAACACTTTCCACACAAATTAAGTCTGATCTAATCAACTGGAAAAATATTAAATGCTCTTGCATTGGATGAGCAAATATAATAAAGATGACCATACTACCAAAAATAATCTATTTATTTAGTGTTATACCAATCAGACTCCCAAAAAATTATTTTGATGACCTAGAAAAAATAACAACAAAGTTCATAAGGAAAACAAATGTTCAAGAATTTCAAGGGAATTAATGAAAAAAAAATCAAATGAAGGTGGCCTAGTTGTATCAGAACTAAAATTATATTATAAAGCAGCAATTACTAAAACCATCTGATATTGCCTAAGAAATAGACTAGTGATCATTGGAATAGATTAGGTTCAAAGGACAAAACAGCCAATAACTTTAATAATATAGTGTTTGACCAACCTAAAGATCCCATTTTTTGGCATAAGAATGCAGTATTTGACAAAAATTGCTGGGAAAACTGGAAATTAGTATTGCAGAAACTAGGCATTGACCCACACTTAACACTGTACACCAAGATAAGGTCAAAATGGGTTCATGACCTAGGCATAAAGAATGAGATTATAAATAAATTAGAAGAGCATAGGATAGTTTACCTCTCAGACCTGTGGAAGAGGGAGGAATTTATGACCATAGAAGAACTAGAGATCACTATTGACCACAAAATAGAAAATTTTTATTATATCAAAATGAAAAGTTTTTGTACAAACAAAACAAATGCAGACAAGATTAGAAGGGAAACAATAAACTGGGAAAACATTTTAACAGTCAAGGGTTCTGATAAAGGCCTCATTTCCTAAATATATAGAGAATTGACTCTAACTTATAAGAAATCAAGCCATTCTCCAATTGATAAATGGTCAAAGGATATGAACAGACAATTCTCAGATGAAGAAATTAAAACTATTTATAGCCATATGAAAATATGCTCTAAATCATTATTAATCTGAGAAATGCAAATTAAGACAACTCTGAGATACCACTACATACCTGTCAGATTGACTAGGATGACAGGGAAAGACAATGTGGAATGTTGAAGGGGATGTGGGAAAATAGGGATACTGATACATTGTTGGTGGAATTGTGAACACATCCAGCCATTCTGGAGAGCAATTTGGAACTATGCTCAAAAAGTTATCAAACTGTGCATACCTGACTTCAACTATGCCCTCAGGTACTCACAGTCTATATCATACATATTGTGATTTGATTTTGGTCTGCATCAATTTCTTCATATACAAAATGAGGATATTGATATCAAATGATAGAGTTGCTATGAGGTTCAAATGAGACAACATTTCTAAATAATTTAGCATAATAAGGATCATAATAAGGGCTTGACAATTCATGCCCATTTCCTATGTTCCATTTTTCATGTGTTTCTCACCAATCAGATCTCAAGTACAGTATGATCATATTCAGTTTGAACCTCATGACTTTAGAAAAGCTTGGATAAGCTAGAGTGTCAGGAGGATAGCTGTCAGAAGGCTGAAGGGTTCATAATGTATGTTCATAATACATGAAGATAAGTTGAAGAAACTGGAAACATTTAACTTGGAAAATATTTTTGTAATGGATATTTTCTCCAATTATAGATAAAAAGCATTTTAAACTTTTTTTTTTTTTAATTTTGAGAGGTAGAGCCAAGATAGCAGAAAGTAGACAAATCTTTTTTCTGAGCTCTTCCTGGCATCCATCAGATCAAGCTTAAGACTCTAAAGGGATTTTGGTGTTATAGAACACAAAAATATTTGGAATGTAACAAATTTCCAGCAGAAGACATTTTAGAAGCACTTCAGAAAAACTCTGTCAACCAGGGAGTGGAGGTGGGGATTGGGGTTGTGGGACAGTGTAGGCCCAGTGAAGTGCAGTGTAGTGCAGGGAGATCTAGGACAGAGAAGTTTGTTGGGGGAATCTAGTGGGAGACTTGTAGCTAAAATACATTAGTATTTGCTATTCTGCCCTGGTTCAGAAGTCACTGGATCATCAGACTAGCTGTGAGACCACCAACAAAAAAAGCTTTTATGGAGATAGGGAAGAACAGACTTTAAAACCTAAGGATATTAAAGGTAAAACATCACCTGATGAAGCTTCAAAGAGTGATATAAGTTGGTCTCCAGTTCACAAGAACATTTTGGAAGAATTCCAAAAAGATCTTAAAAGATAGAAGAAAAAGAGCAGGGGTTCTCAAACTTTTTAAATAGGGGTTAGTTCACTGTCCCTTAGACTATTGGAAGGCCCGACTATAGTAAAAACAAAAAAAACCTTTGTTTTGTGGTCCTTTAAATAAAGAAACTTCATAGCCCTGGGTGAGGGGGATAAGCGTCCTCAGCTGCAGCATCTGGCCTGCGGGCTATAGTTTGATTATGCAGTTTTCAATTAATTTTAGGTATGCTTTTCCTTGGACCTACATGTATTTTTATTGTACCATGACTCTAGACAATATCTTTCAAGAAATCATCAAGGAAAATAACCATTGAAACAATCCACCAATCACCCCTTGAAATAGACCTCAAAATGAAAATTTCAAGGAGTGTTAAATCATCAGTTCAAGGAGATAATCCTATAAGCCGCCAGAAAGAAAATTCAAATATTAAGGAATCAAATAAGGATTACCCAGGATCTAGCAGTTTCCTCTTTAACACATCAAATGGCCTGAAATAGGATATTCTAGAGGGCAAATGAACCTGGAGATGCAGCCACGTATCAATTATAATTAAGCAATTATCCTTCTAGAGAAATGGTATATGTTCAATGAAGTTTGGAATTTTCATTTATTGTTGATGAAAGGGCAAGAGGTAAACAGAAAATTTGATCTTCAAATACAAGACTTAAGAGAAGCATGAAAAGTTAAAAAGGAAAGAAAAATTGGGTTTAAAAATTAAAAGGTTTACATCCCCATGTGGGAAGATAACATGTTTAGCCCTTGAGAATTGTAACTTTGTTAGGTGTATACTTAGTGGATATAGATATAATTTTAATTTGAAGCAGAGTGATATATACAGATTGAAGGTAAAAGACTGGAGCAGAATTTATTATGCTTCTTGTGAAATTAAAAAAAAAATGGGCTAGCAATCCTGATTTCACATCAAGTAGAACCAAATATAGATCTAATTAAGAGATAAAGAAAGAAACCATGTCTTGGTCAAGGGAAGCATAGATAATAATTTTCTTCTTCTTCTTCTTCTTCTTCTTTTTTGCTCAGGCTATTGGGGTTAAGTGACTTGCCCAAGGTCACACAGCTAGGAAGTGTTCAGTGTCTGATGCCAGATTTTTACTCAGATCCTCCTGACTTCATGGCTGGTGCTCTATCCACTGTGCTACTAGCTGCCCCAGTACCGTAGATAATGAAGCAATATCGATACTAAACATATATGCACCAAATGGCACAGCAATCGAAATTCCTAGGAAAAGCTAAGAAAACAATGAGAAGAAATAAAATACAAAACTGTATCTGTATAAATACAAAACTGGGGGATTTCAAATGTACTCTATCAGAACTAGATACATCAAATAACAAAATAAATAATAAATTAAGGAGTTAAATATAATTTAAGAAATGTTAAGTATGGTAGGCCATTGGAAAAAATTGAGGACTATATGTTTTTTCTCTGAAGTATATGGAACCTACACAAAATTGATCTTGCCTTATGGCATAAAAACCTTAAAATCAAATGCAGAATGGCAGAAATAGTAAATGCATCATTTTAAGCTCATGGTGCAATAAAAATACATGTAGGTCCAAGGAAAACCATACTAAAGTTAATTGAAAACTGCATAATCAAATCCGAAAGAATGAGTGGGTGAAACAACAAGTCATAGATACAATCTATAATTTCTTCTATGAGAATGACAACAATGAGAAAACATACCAAAATTTATGGGATGCAGCCAAAGCATTTCTTAGGAGAAGTTTTATATCTCTATATGCTTACTTGCATAAAATAGAGAAAGAGATCAGTGATTGGGCTTGCAACTAAAAAAGTTAGAAAAAGAACAAATTAAACCCCCTATATTAAGTACTAAATTAGAAGTTATGAAAATAAAAGAGGAGATTAATAAAAAGTAAGGAAAATATTGGACTAATAAATAAAACTAAGAATTAATTTAATGAAAAAAGTCAACAAAATAAACATTTAGTTAATTTGCTTAGAAAAAGATAAGAAGAAAATGAAAGTATTAATATCAAAAGAAAGGGGTAAAATTTCTTCCAATGAAGAGGAAATTAGAGCTATAACTAGGAGCTATCTTGCCAAATCTCTCATGACCTAAGTGAAATGAATGACTACCTACAAAAATATAGATTTCCCAGATTAACAGAGGAGGAAATAAATTACTTAAGTAGTCCCATTCTAGAAAAAGAAATTGTAAAAGCTATTAATCAGCTCCCTAAGAAAAAGTTTCCAGGGCCAGAGAGATTTACATGTGAATTCTGTCAAACATTTAAAGAAGAATTCATTCAATACTATCCAAACTTTTTGGAAAAATAGGGAAGAAAAAAGTCCTACCAAATTCCTTTTATGATACAAATATGTTGTTGACATCCAAACCAGGTAATATTAAAACAGAGAAAAAGATTGTAGGCCAATTTCCCTAATGAATTTTGATGCAAAAATCTTAAATAAAATATTAGCAAAGAGATTACAATAAGTTAATAAAAGGATAATATCCTGTGACCAAGTAAAATTTACACCAGAATGCAGGGCTGGTTCAGTATTAGGAAAACTATAAGGGGCTATGTCAATACCCAAACTAACAGAAATCATGCTACTCTCAATAGATGCCAAAAAAAGCATTTGACAAAATCCAACTCCCATTCCTATTAAAAACACTATAGAGTATAAGAATAAATGGAGTTTTGTTTAAAATGATCAGTAACCATCAAAAATCATCATACATAATGGGAATAGAATACAATCATTCCCAGTAAGATCAGGGATGAAACAAGGTTGCCCATTATCACCATTACTATTCAATATTGTTTTAGAAATATGGGCTTTAGCAATAAGAGAAGAAAAAGAAATTAAAGGAATTAGAGGAGGTAATGAGAAAACCAAATTATCATTCTTTGCAGATAATATGATGGTATAAATTAGAGAATCCTAGAAATGCAAGTAAAATAGTCCTAGAAACATTTCATAACTCTAGCAAAGTTATAGGATACACAATAAATCCACATAAATCATCAGCATTTTATGTTACCAGAAAAGTCCAGCAGTAAGTGATACAAAGAGAAATTCCATTTAAAATTACTGTAGATAATATAACACATCTGGAGTCTGCCTGTCAAAGCAAAATTAGGGACCTATATGAACACAACTGCAAAACATTTTCCACACAAATAATGTCAGATCTAATCAAATGGGAAAAAAAATCAAGTGCTCATGGTTAGGCTGAGCTAATATAATGAAAATAATAATTCTTCTTAAATTAATGTACTTATTTAATGTCATATAAATTGAACACCCCAAAATTATTATATAGAGCTAGAAAGATAATAACAATGTTCTTCTGGAAGAACAAAGTTTTAAGAAGTTCAGGGGAATTGATGAAAAATGTAAATAATTAGAATGCTCAAATCAAAACCATTTGATATTGGCTAAGGAATAGATTAAGCTGCTCAGTGGCATAAGTTAGGTTCACAAGACATTAGAGTCAATGACTACAGGAATTTAGTGTTTGATTGACCTAAAGACCTCAGCTTCTGAAATAAGAACTCACTACATGACAAAAACTGCTGGGAAAAATGGAAATTAGTATGATAGGTAAAAACTAGGTATTGACCACACCTAACACCATATACCAAGATAAGGTGGAAATTTGTTCATGATTTAGATATAAAGAGTGATATTATATTAGTGTGATAATATAGGCAAACTTGAAGAACAAAGAATTATCTTTGAGGATAGGGAAGAAATTTGTGGCCAAAGAAGATCTGGAGTACATTATGGAATGCAAAATGGATAATTTTGATTTTATCAAGTTAAAATGTTTTTGTACAAATAAAACCAATGCAGAAAAGATTAGGAAGCAGAAAACTGGGGAAAAAATTACATTATGTGTTCTCATAAAGGTCTTATTTCTAAAATGTATAGAGAATTGACTCAAATTTATAAGAATACAAGCCATTTTCAATTGAGAAAGGGTCAAAGAATATAAACACACAATTTTCAGATAAAGAAATTAAAACCATTCCTAGTCATATGAAAAATGCTTTTAATCAATATTGATCAAAGAAATGCAAAGTAAGACATTTCTGTGGTATCACTATACACCTCTCAGAATGGCTGAATACATTATTTAGTTAATTCATTCAACTAACTGCTTGATAATCAGAAATAGCTTAATTTGCTATTTGAAGGCACATTTCATTTTATTATCTAAATACTTTGTCTTCATGTCATTCATCAACTAAAAGTTTGATTCACCTTTTTTTGGGAAAATTAGCTATTTAATTCTATTAACCTTGCTCTAGGTACACTATAGAAGAGAAGAATCAATTATCATTTTCAGAAACTGAATTTTACTTTTCATTCCCAGGTTATATTTAAAATCTCTAATATCTAATATCTAATAAATCCCATGCATTTAGTGTGGAAGTTTTGTAAAATCATTCTATTTTATATTTTAAACTTTGACATTATTACATAGATCATCACAGCGAATATACAGGAAAGATATTCCAGTAAAATTTTGAAATAGAAACAAAAGACTTTTTTTTTGCTGTTTCCCTCCAAAGTTATAATATTTTATAATAGACTTTATTTGTTAGATGAAAAATTCTGCTTTTGTTTCTACTTCCTTCACTCACTGTCACTTTCCTGACTATGATTTAAAGATAGTCTGACTAACATTTATCCATTCAGAAATATTTTATAGTAATAATCTGATTCTAGAGGCAAGTGAGATTGTATGGAATGCAGTTTAATTATTTTAAAATTGATTTTTAAGTAGGGTATCCTGTATGGAGTATGTTTTGTTGTCAAAGTGGAAGAAATAACCTAGATGTGTTCTTGGAGCCATGTGCAAAATATATAATTTGAATTCACTGAAAAAGTCGCTGGAAAAGTGTTAGATTACACAGAAAAGCTTCCTGGCAAAAAGTTTCCAAGATATTATGCCAGTAGACAAATGTTCTTCTTTCTTTCATAGTCTAACTATAGAATAAAGTTATTATTAAATATCTTCTTTTGGATCAATTTGGTCTAAATTTAAATGGCCTATAATGGTTTAGGAGATTTCTCATATAATTTATTTTCTTTCCACAGATTTCATTGTCAGAAGATATAGTGAAAGATTTCAAAGCTAATTGCCAAAGTTTATACTTCTTTCTTGTATTTACTTTGTCCTAGTAAATAATTCAAATATATATACATATATATATATATATATATATATATATATACAAATATATATATATGTAATTTTTTTCTTCTTTGCAGGTACTCAAACAAGTTACTTTAACAAACTATTAGTGATTGCAGCATATTGCTTCTTCATAATGTGAAAAGTTCCATCTAAGCCATCAATATTGCAGTAGTTAATATTACCACTTATTAATATTGTAGTAGATTTAGAAAGTTCATTAATCCCATTTTAGAAATTAGCATTCTTATTTCTCTTCTGACAAGAATTATTATAGTTTGCACATTCACTTGTTATTAATATCCCTGTGATCTTTAATTGGCTAATAGATGCAAAATTCATTTTCCTTCTAAGATTTCAAATTCCAGCTAAGAGTTTGCTTCAGTAAATGATGAAGAAAATGAAAAGCCTAAGAAGGATGATAATGTAATCTGATGAATTGCTGATAACTTGTGTAAAAGCATAAAGAATGGAGAATCTCACATTTGAAATCTATTGGTTATTTTCATTAATCAACTAGGCAATATCACTTATTCTTAAATTTCATATAAAGAAAGTATATTTTAATGTTTTTGTCACAAAAATATATTAAGATCCTTGAAATGGTTATCGTTAGACTAACCTGAACTTCTAATCCTCACTGTCCTATCACTATAAAAATATGAATGAAAATGAAAATGTAATATTTGAATCAACAAGATCAACTTTGCTTTAAAAGGCCTTCCTTTTACAATACTGGCCTTCCCACTCTGTATTTCATTACTTCCTTCTACAAAATATTGAAATAGAAATCCCTTCAATGATACTTGTGATAATTACATTAGTTTTACAAATATAGTTATCATAAACATTATCTCAAGAAAAAGACATCTATTGCTCCATGTTGAATTAGTAAGAAAAAATGTGAATATGAGAAGTGGAGATAACTATAGAATAAGGGGCTCTTAAATATTGTGGGATACCTTAAAGTGCTAAAATGGAGTTGTGAACATTAGGAGACAGATGAGATGATAATCTATATGCATGCAAAAAAATTGAATATAAAAATGTCCTTTGTTATCACTTGAAAGCTAAATTGGGGTGTGAGCACTCTGCACTCATGCTACCAAAATTAAAACAAGTTACTGGAGTAGCAAATTTTCTTCAATGAATTTTTGAAAATGTTTCTACCTCAGCAAAATAACTGTTTGGACATGTGTATGTGTGTGTGTGTGTGTGTGTGTGTGTGTGTGTGTGTATGTACACACACACACACACATATATATATATGTTGTATTTAACTTATACTTTAACATATTTAACATGTATTGGTCAAACTGCCATCTGGGGGAAGGGGTGGGGGGAAGGAAGGAAAAAATTGGAACAAAAGGTTTGGCAATTCTCAATGCTGAAAAATTACTCATGCATATATATCTTGTAAATAAAAGCAATAATAATAATAAAAAAAAAGAAAATGTTTGTACCTGTATTACCCTATGATCCTGACTCTCTGTGGGATGGGATAGACTAAGGAAAAGAATAAAAACATGTGTTTAATGATAATGGTCAATGTGGGATCACTCAATGAATTTAAGCCACTTAAATATCACTTAGACATATGAACAAAAGTATAACTTATGCAGAACAAAAGTTTTCACGTTGGGAAATGCCTTAATTTCCCTAGATCATTAGTGTATTGTTTAATTAAGAAGATAACAATACTGTGCTGTTTTCCTTGTGGATAAAAGGAACATTTGCACCAATAAAAATGCCTAATATATTAAATGAAAGTTTTCACATTAGAATATATCACAATCCTTAGAGGTTAGTGAGCTGTCTTTTTATTATTGCGTTCTAATTTTGCATAATGTGCTTCACTATTATATTTTATAAAGCCATTTAAAATGACCCTGACAAATATATACATACATTAAATTATGTAATTCCATGTCTAAAAATGTTACAAATGATCTAGTTAAATAATAAAGCCAAATACCAAAAATAACTTTCACAAAAAATAAAGATGTATTTACTTATAGAGTATTATGCTATTCTTTCTAAATCATTTTTACATGATCTACCACAAAATTTCCTTTTGTCTTAATTTTAATAGTTTCCCAATTTTCTTGATTTAAAAAATTATCAGGAATCAAATTTAATAAGTTTCTTGTATCACATATTCCTGTAATTTGTTCAGTTTTTGTATGAGGACTTTACAGTGCTGATTAACTAAAAGATGTAACCAAAGTTCTGATTTAATTGTCTTGTGAGACAGAAAGGATGGGAAAAGAACCATTCAAATCAGAGTAAAAAATCTGAGTTCACATTTTGATCCAGTAACCTTTTCCATGTGTCTATGGACAAATAATCTCAGATCCTCTAAATTCAGTTTTATTGGCCATAAACAGCCTTAATAACATCACATATTTCACATTGGGAGAAAGAATGCATGTAGGGGTTCGTTGTTTATATTGTTGCTGTTATTATTGCATTTATTATATTACAATCATCTATAAAAAGATTATAAGTCACACATACAACTATGTTATTTATTATTTATTTTTATTCAATTATTTATTTTCCCATGGTTTTATCTTTATTTATTGATTATTTAGTTATTCATTTTTATTATTTAATTATTATTATTTAATATTTTCTTATTTGACCCATTATCTGACTTGCCTTCTTAAGCAATTGAAATAAATCTTTGTTTTGCTACTAAAAATAACATTAGTCTATGCATGCTTTAAGGATTAAATTTTGCAAATAATACAGTAGTTCAAAATATAAAGTTTCAATTCTCTCCAGAATTCTACCCCATTTTCATTAGGCTACACTGAAATATTCTAATATTGAACTTGTTTCTCAACATGATAGTGCACTTTATATATTTCTATATGTTACTACATAGGGGATGAACATCACCATTTAACTGGAGCATAGGCTGTACCTTAGTGATTAAGACTAGGTAGCAATTTAGACAAAGAATATCCTCTTTCTTTTTTTTTTAATAATAATTTTATTTTTTATTTTATAATAACTTTTTACTGACAGAACCCATGCCAGGGTAATTTTTTTTTTTTTACATTATCCCTTGTACTCGCTTCTGTTCCGATTTTTTCCCATTCCTCCCTCCACCCCCTCCCCCAGATGGCAAGTAGTCCTATATATGTTAAATATGTTGCAGTATATCCTAGATACAATATATGTTTGCAGAACCAAATAGTTCTCTTGTTGCACAGAGAGAATTGGATTCAGAAGATAAAAATAACCCGGGAAGAAAAACAAAAATGCAAATAGTTTACATTCATTTCCCAATGTTCTTTCTTTGGGTGTAGCTGCCTCTGTCCATCATTTATCAATTGAAATGGACTTAGGTCTCTTTGTCAAAGAAATCCACTTCCAACAGAATACAAGTGTATAATGATCTCCTGGTTCTGCTCATGTCACTTATCATCAGTTCATGTAAGTCTCTTCAAGCCTCTCTGTATTCATCCTGCTAGTCATTTCTTACAGAACAATAATAAGAATATCCTCTTTCACCCAGGAAGAAGGGAGGAAGGAAAAAAGGAATGGAGAAAGGGAGGAAGAAAAAAAATGTGAGGGGAAAAAAGGAAGGAGGGAGCAAGAAGAGAAGAAAGGGTTAAAGGACAGAAGAAGGGAGAAAAGGGAAGGAGAAAAGAGAGGGTGAAAGGGGAAGGAGGGAAGAAGTATTCAAATTGAATAATTCTGGTCAAGCTTTAATCACCAAACATGACTTCAGAGAGGTGATACCATGACATGGAAGTGATTTGGATTTAAGTGAGAGAGGGATCTACAAGGTCACCTGACTCAATTTCCCTTCCAGAGGAAGGTCTCCCATTTCATCCAGGGTCAATTCTGGTCACCTTGCTTTGTGTCCTACCACTGGAACCAAATGGTTCAGGAGGGGGAAATGAAGCAGGTTTCCTTTTACAGCCTCCCTCACTTAAATCCAATTCACTTGCACACCATGGCATCACCTCCCTGTTGTCATGGTCTTCTTCAAGAATGAAGGACAAAACAACTAAGGGCATGGGAATTCTAAGTACAATTTTGCCAGTGGACACTTTTAAAGACAACACCAAACTTGACAATGAAACTATAGAGAGAAACAATATCTAAGAAACTGAAGAATAAGTAATGCTGGAAATATCATAATCATGCAGGAACCTTATATGCAATCTGAATAAGATAAGTCCTTTTGGTGAGAATATTATGTTCATTTATGTTGTAGACTTAGTTTATTATAACCAAAACTTTTTTTCTTTACCCTAGAAAAATTTACTTAACTAGAAATGAAGTGTGCTATTCATGTTCTGACAATAAAATGATAGATTGTGAAGAATAAGAAATGGTTGGGGCATAGTCAATATATAATACATTTTTTTTATTTAGCTAGAAATAATTGTTACCAGATTTTTTTTTCTTTTTATCCTTTCCCACAATAGGAAAAATGGTGAGATGGAAAGATAATGGATTTTTATTCATTGAAAAATAAAATTTAGTTTGCTAAAGATATTAATTAAAGGTTAAATGGTTTATATCCCTACCTAGGAAAATTATATTTATAACTTTTGAGAACTGCATTTTTCACCAGCACAGAAAGAGGAGGACATCACATAGACTGAGAGTGTGATTGTAAAAAGTATTTGATGTGAAGGCATCAAAAAAATATTAAGGAGGTGAAAAAGGTCTGTATTGGAAAAAGAGGAAAGGGGAGATATAATGGGAAAATTAGTTCACTTGAAGAGGTGCAATATACCTCTTACAACTGAGAGTAAAAAGTAGTGGGACGACCATTACTTGAAGTTTGATCTTTGCAGTTTGGACTCTAAAAGAGAATAAATTAATCATTCAGTTGGGTGTAGAAATTTATCTAACCCTATAAAGAAGTAAGAGGAGAAAGAGAAAAAGAAAAGATAGGGGCAGAATAGAAGAAAAGGCAGACATACTACGGGGAAAGGTAAGAGAAGGGGGGAAGGGTTGATAGAAGATAAAGTTGTGGGTGGGTAGATTAAAAAAAAACTTAACTAAAAGAATGAAGAGTGGTGATAGGAGATAAGGTAATGTGTAGAGTGGGTAAAAAAAACACACATACATCTTAAGGCAGGGTGGAAAGAGAGAACAAAAGGGGGGAATTGGATGGAGGCAAATATAGAATTACTATTTATAACTGTAAATGGAATTGTAATGAACTCTCCCATAAAATTGAAGCAAATAACAGTGGATTAAAAAAAAAGAATGCTACAAAATATTGCTTGCAAGAAACACATTTGATAGATAGAGGCACATACAGAATAAAGGTAAAGGGTGGAAAATAATTTATTATGCTTCAGCTTAAGTAAAAAAAAAAAAACAGGCATAACAATTTTGATCTCAGATAAATCAAAAGTAAAAATAGATCTTATTAAAGGAAATAAAAAAGGAAAGTACATCTTGATAAAGGGTAATGTAGATAATGAGGTACTAACAATACTAAATATGTATGGACCAAGTAGTAGAGTAGATATATTCCTAGAGAAGATTTTAAGGCAGTTAGAGGCAAAAATAGATAGCAAAATTATCCTAGTAAGGGACCTCAATCTTCCCCTTCTTAAAATCAAACATCTAAACACAAAATTAAAAAAAAGGGAGGGGGGGATCTAGGGAAATTAATAGAATCCTGGAAAACCTAGGTATAATAGACATCTGGAGTAAATTGAATAGGAACACAAAGGAATATACATTTTTCTCAATAGTATATGGATCTAATTAAAAATTGACCATATATAAGGGCATGAAAACCTCACAATGAAATACAGAAAGGCAAAAATAATAAATCATTTCTTTCTAGATCATGATGCAATAAAAATTATATTCAATAAAGGGCCAGGGGAAAATAGACTAAAAATGAATTGAAAATTAAGTAATCTAATTCTGAAGAATAATCAGGTCAAGTAACAAATTACAGAAACAATCCACCATTTCATTCAAGAGAATGAAAATAATGAGAAAGCATATCAAAACCTATGAGATGCAGTCAAAAAAATTCTTAAGGAAAATTTCATATCTCTTAGTAGCTACATAAATAAAATAGAAAAAGAGGATATCAATTAATTAGATATGCAACTAAAGAATCTAGAAACAAATAAATTAAAGACCCCAATTAAATAACAAATTAGATATTTGAAACTTAAAGGAGAGATTAATAAAATAGAAACAATGAAAACTATTGAATTAATTAATACAATAAAGAGTTGGAATAAAATAGATAATAAAATAAAATCACCAGCATCAAAAATGAAAAGGGTGAGCTTACCATCAATGATAAAGAAATTAAAGCAATAATTAGGAGTGATTTTGCCAAACTGTATGGTAGCAAGTCTGACACTCTAACTGAAATGGATGAATATTTACAAAAATATAAATTGCCCATGTTAATAGAAGAGGAAATAAATTACTTAAATAGTCCCATTTTTAAAAAAGAAATTGAACAAATCATTAATGTACTCCCTAAGAAAAAAATTCCAGTGCCAGATGGATTCACAAGCGAATTTCATCAAATATTTAAAAAAACAATAAATTCCCAAACTATGTAAACTATTTGGAAACATAAGTAAAGAAGAAGCACTGCCAAATTTCTTCTATGACAAAAATATGACACTGACATCTAAACAGGGAAGAAACAAAATGGAAAAAAGAAAATTACAGAGCAATCTCACTAATAAATATTTGTGCAAAAAATAAATAAAATATTAACAAAGAGATTATAGTAACTTGCCAGCAGGATAATACATTATGACCAAGTGGGATTTATACCAGGAATGCAGTGCTGATTCAATATCAGGAAAACAGCCATATCAATAACAAAAGCAATGAAGATCTTATGTTAATCTCAATAGATGCAGAAAGAGCTTTTGACAAAGCACACCATTTCTATTTAAAATATCATAGAGCATAGGGATAAAGGAAGCTTTTTTAAAAAATAATGAGCTGCATCTATTTAAAACTTAGAGTAAAATTGCCGGAAAAAATTTAAAAAAAGAAAACTTAGAGTAAATATTATTTGTAAAGGAGAGACTCTGAAAGCATTCCCAATAAAATCTGGCATGAACAAAGGATGCCCATTATCACCACTATTATTTATCGTTGTGTTAGATATGTTGGCTTTAACAATAAAACAAGAAAAAGAAATTAAAGGAATTAGAATAGGCAATGTGAAAATAAACTATCACTCTTTACAGATAATATGATGATATACTTAGAGAATCCTAAATATATATCCCCAAACATATTGAAAGCCTTTCACAGCTTTAGCAAAGTTGCAGGATAGAAAATAAACCCATACAAATCATCAGCATTTCTATATATTAATGACAAAATCCATCAAAAGTTATAGAATGAATTATGATAGATAAAATAAAATACTTGCTGGTCTACCTGCCAAGACAAACCCAAGAATTATATGAAAACAATGAATGTTGGAGGGGATACGGGAAAACTGGGACACTGATGCATTGTTGGTGGAGTTGTGAACAAATCCAATCATTCTGGAGAGCAATCTGGAATTATGCCCAAAAAGTTATCAAATTGTGCATACCCTTTGATCCAACAGTGTTTCTATTGGGCTTATATCCCAAAGAAATACTAAAGAAGGGAAAGGGACCTGTATGTGCCAAAATGTTTGTGGCAGCCCTGTTTGTAGTGGCTAGAAACTGGAAATTGAATGGATGCCCATCAATTGGAGAATGGCTGGGTAAATTGTGGTATATGAATGTTATGGAATAATATTGTTCTGTAAGAAATGACCAGCAGGATGAATACAGAGAAGCTTGGAGAGACCTACATGAACTGATGCTAAGTGAAATGAGCAGAACCAGGAAATCATTATATACTTCGACAAGGATATTGTATGAGGATGTATTCTGATAGAAATGGATTTCTTTGACAAAGAGACCTGAGTTTCAATTGATAAATGATGGCAGGTCTACCTGCCAAGACAAACCCAAGAATTATATGAAAACAATGAATGTTGGAGGGGATACGGGAAAACTGGGACACTGATGCATTGTTGGTGTGAGATGTAAATCTATGCTGAGTTTCTGACATATTATTTTCTAATTTCCTCAGCAATTCTTATTTCAGAAAATGGAGTTTGAAATGTTATCAAATGATACAATCCATTTGATTGTAAGCTACACCCAAAGAAAGAACACTGGGAAAGGAATGTGAACTAGCTGCATTTTTGTTTTTCTTCCCAGGTTATTTTTACCTTCTGAATCCAATTCTCCCTGTGCAACAAGAGAACTGTTTGATTTTGCAAACATATATTGTATCTAGGATATACTGCAACATATCTAACATATATAGGACTGCTTGCCATCTAGGGGAGGGGGTGGAGGGAGGGAGAGGAAAAATCAGAAAGAAACGAGTGCAAGGGATAATGTTGTTAAAAAAAAAATTACCCTAGCATGGATTCTGTCAATATAAAGTTATTATTAAATAAAATAAAATAAAATATTAAAAAAAATTATATGAAAACAATTAGAAAACGTTTCTTACAAAAATCAACTCAGATCTAAACAAATGGAAAAAAATATCAATTGTTCATGGCTAGGCTGAGCTAATATAATAAAAATTACAACTCTACCTAAATTGATCTACTTGTTCAGTGATATACCAATAAAACTGCAAAAACATTATATTGAACTAGAACTAGAAATATAAAAATAAATTTCATCTGGAACAACAAAAGGTCAAAAAAGTCATGGGAATTAATGAAAAAAATACAAAGAATGGGGGCTTAGCAGTACCAAACCGAAAACTTTATTGTAAAGCAGCAGTCATCAAAATCATTTGGTACTACCTAAGAAATAGACTGATGGATCAGTGGAATAGATTAGCTACACATGACACAATAATCAAGGCCTATTGCAATTTAGCATTTGATAACATTCCAAACTCCATTTTCTGAAATAAGAATTCACTATTTGAAAAAAATTGCTGAGGAAATTAGAAAATAATGTCAGAAACTCAGCATAGATTTACATCTCACACTCCATAGCAAAATAAGTCAAAATGAGTACATGGATTAAGCATAAAAGATGATACCATAAACAAATTAGGAGAATAAAGGATAATTTCCTTATCAGATCTTTGGAGAAGGGAGGAATTTATTACCAAAGAAGAAGTAATGAATATTATGAAAGGCAAAATAGACAACTTTGATTATATGAAATTAAAAAGTATTTTGCAGAAACAAAACCAACAGAACCAAGATTATAAGAGATGTACAAAGATGGGGGAAAATGCTGTTATAGCCAATATTTCTGATAATAGTCTTTCTAAAATATATAAAGAAGTGTGTCAAATTATAAGAATACAAGTCATTCACCAGTTGATAAATGGTCAAAGAATATGAGCAGATAATTTTCAGATGATGAAATTAAAGACATCTGCAGCCACATAAAAAATAAATGCTGTAAATCACTATTGATTAGATAAATGAAAATTAAAACAATTCTAAGATACTATCTCACAACTCTCAGACTGACTACAATGATAAGAAAAGCTAATGATTAAATGTTGAAAGTGAGGTGGGAAAACTGGAATACTAATGCATTGTTGATGGAATTGTGAAATTATCCAAACATTCTGGAGATCAATTTGGAAGTACGCCCAAAGGGCTATAAAACTGGTCATACTCTTTGACTTGTCAGTGCCATTACTGGGTCTGTGTCCCAAGGAAATCATAAAGGATGGAAAAGAATCCCCATGTGCAAAAAATGTTTGTAGCAGTTCTTTTTGTGGTAGCAAACAATTGGGAAAAGAATGGATGCCCATCAATTGTGGAATGGCTGAACAAACTGTGGTATATAAAGGTAATAGAATATTATTGTTCTATTGAAGAATAATGAACGTGCTGGTTTTAGAAAGGCCTGGAAAGATTTACATGAACTGATGCTGAGCAAAATGAACAGAACAAGGAATACATTTTACACAATAATAGCAAGAATATGCAATTACCATTACAAAAGTCTTGGTTCTTCTCAGTGTTCAGTGATCCAAAATAATCCCAATAGACTTTGGACAGACATTTTCATCCACAATCAAAAAAAGAGCAAAGGAAACTGAATATAAATCAACACATGCTATGTTAACTTTTTTTTTTCTGTTTTTTATCTCTCCCATGTTTTTTCCCTTTTGCTCTAATTTTTCTCCTCCAACATAATTCGTAAAACAATGTGTGTTAAAATAAACAAATAAAGGAACGAATGAATGTTTTAAAAGAAATAAGAGGGGAGGGATGAGAGGATGGGGAAGAAAAGGGCAGGGGAAGAAGCCAAGGGAGGGATTCTTGACTTGAGGGAGGTTAAGTAATAGCAAAGCAAATTATTGAGCTGAATTTAAAGAGTCAATAAGGATAGGAAAGATGTGTGTATGTCTATGGGACATATTTGTGTGAGTGTGTGTATATGTATGCATACCATAATGTATCTATTCTTAACTGTAGTTTTTTGGGGGACATGGTGGGATGATGAAACGTAGGGAGAAAATAGAGTAAATATGGTATGCAGCAGAGAACAAAATAATAATTTACAAGAAAGTAAAGAAAAATGGACATTTCTGAGTATAATTTCTTCTACATATATGTATGTATACACACACACACACACATACACATATATATCTTGATCTAGTAATTTTATGTATTTTAAATCCTCTCTGATGTTCTATGAGGCACATGACAAATGTTCTCTTTTGTTTTGCTTTATTTTGAGTTGTATTCCTTTTCTGTTTTTCTTTGTTTCTTACTCTATTTTTTAAATAAAATTTTAAAAGTCATCTCTGTGATGTAAATACTTCTAAAAAGGTAAAAAAGTATGACCAATCTCCATTTGGTCATAGTTTGGGTCCCGATTGCCTAATATTGAATGAGAATAGCTTTGTTTATTTATTTTTTTTTGATGGGTACTTCATAAAGCAAACCAGTATAGAATGATTTTATACATAGAAGAAACTATTCTGGATTTAGGGTCAGAGATTACCTTGGGCACTTAACTGAATTACGATGAGCAGGTCATTTAACCTTTTGGGGACTTAGCTTCCTTATCTGTAAAACGAAGATTATAGAACTGAATTATCTACTTCATAGAGCTTTTGAGAAAGTTAAAGGAGATAATGTTTGTAAAACCCATTGTAAAACATAAAGTTCCCAAAGGTAAGCTGATTGTTTCATTATTCAACTATAAACATCCTAGAGACAACGTGGCTTAGTAGAAAGTATTTTGGTTCTGCAGTCAGACCATCTAAGTTCAAATTCAGTTGACGAAATTTACTATTTATATGACTTTGTATGTATAAGTCATCTAGCCTCCCTGGAAAATTTTTGGTTATTTTTTTCATCTATATCATGATTGAATTGCAATAAATGTCTTCTGAAGTCCAGTCTTCTTGAACCATCATGCTAGTTAAACTTCACATGTTTTTGTTATTCATTTGTTTGTCAGTAACGTCTGATTCTTTGTGACTTGGGTTTTCTTGGCTAAAATATTGCAAGGTCATTTCGTTCCCCAACTAATTTTGCAGATGAGGAAACTGAGGCAGAAAGAATTAAGTGACTTGCCTAGGGTCTCACAGCTAGTAAATATAATTGGGGCTACATATGAATTGAAGAAGATGAATCTAATTACAGCCCTGGCACTCAATCCACTGCTCCATTTGCTTGCCGGTTTTAATGTATATTTGGCAAATTATTATGTAAGATAACTATATATATATATATATATATATATATATATATTTTTTTTTAAGAATAGGATTTAAAAATCATGGCACAGGGGAAAGGCAACTAACTCTGAGTGTTAGTAAGTCCTTAGTTATTAAATCCTACTAGAAAGTGGAGAGATAATTTCTGTTCAAGTGCTAATTCTTGCAAATACTAGCCCTATAAACTTTTCCAAATCACAACTTCTCTGGAACTCTTGTTTCCTCAACTCTAAACTGGGATAATAATTTCTGAACAAAGTTCCTGGCAACATTTGCTTATTAGTTTGAGAAATATGTTTAAATATTGTCCATGATTATTCAAGCAATTGCAGAAAAGTGAAGATTCTGTCAACTGCCTCCTCAAGAGGTATAGGTATCATATCATAGGTATCATCTAAAGAGGCTATATTACTCAAACTCTGGAAATTTAATCACCCAATACAACCAGTGGGATTGCTTTATTAGAAGGGGATGGTATAACTTCAACACATCACTATTATTATCACACATATAATTACTTTCTTGGATCCCACAAAAGGCTCTAATGATACTTGGTTATCAAAAATTGACCTACTAAACAGCAGTTATAGAAAACTATTGTGTAACTATTATTTGGGCAATTTCACTATTATATCCACAGCTGAACAGAGAGGAAAATTTAATAATACAAATTGCTCCTAAGTGTTCATAAAACTCCATAACTACTCAATGACAGGTTAGAAATGATCCATAATTATGAAGCATTTTCGGATAAAGTAAGGACTTCTGACAAATTACCTATATTTTAAGCCTTAGAAACATGCTTTCCTCATAAAATTTCAATTGCATGATAATAAGTTAGTTGTCAATATCCCCTGGTGTTGCTACTCCAAAGAAATGATATTATTTAACTGAAATTTGTATATTGTACCTTATAATAAATTTTTATCTTTGCATATAAAGCATTTTAAATTTGTTAATAGAGTTGATAGTGAAGGTGCTTAATGGAATTAGGAACAAATACATATGGTTGAACAATAGCTGAACTAGCATTAATCCCTCAGGTGAGAACATTATAATCTTGTTAGATATGCCTTCATAATAATCTTCTAAAGTCATTAAAATCTTCATTATTTTTCTCTCCAACTTCTTTGCTTTGAAGAGTACAATTTAAAATGGCTTCACTTCAAGTGAAGTCCTTCAGTACTATTTACTCTGGCTTAAATGCAGTCTTTAGTTACTGGCAGCAGGATCCTTGAATACACTAATATAATAAATCTACGGCTAACCTGGCCTTCGAACTTAGCTAAATTGTATTTAATTAAGATTCAATAACTTTGCAATTTCTTGTTAAGTTATATGATGGAGAGATAGGAAAATCTTTTGAGACAGAAAGATAGGGATAAAGGGAACATGACCTACCTGAAAGACAATAACTTGATTTTTATCCCTTAATCTCCTGGATTATTAAAAGGAACAAGAACCACTATCAACATTTCATGAGGCTCCATTGCCCTGATTCTTCTACAATTCTGATCCCTTACATTATATTTTCTTTGTTAGTCTCTCTTTCTCTTAACTTTCATCTAGGTCTGGTATTGTGCTCTCTGTTCTGCTCACTTTCCTTTAGGAAGCCTATCTACTCTCATATTTTCTTATTATCATTCCATAGAGATGATTCCCTCACCTTTATTATCCTGACCTGTCACTTCACAACCCCCACCTTATATTCTTGTCTTTCTGCAAGCAGTAGTGATGTGGGAACAAGTAATAAATTACTTATAAATCCTAATAAACTAATTGTTCAGAAGGTGAGTAGTTTTAGACTCTTTACACTATGACAGTTTTGCTTGGACAGCTTCCCCAGTCCTTCTTTCTTGGAGGAATTACTGTCCTTTCTGTCTTTTCCTCCCTTTTTCTATCTCCCTTCTTTAGTGGAACTTGATTTACTTCCAAAACCAATAGCAAATATAATGCTATAATGCTATCTAACCTATCCGAGTCTGTCACTGGTGTAATTAGTGTCTTTTCTTGGTCAATAGGATGAACTTCAAGAATGAAGAAAAAAGAAAGAAAGAGAGAGAGAGACAGAGAGAGACAGAGAGAGAGAGAGAATGAAAGAGAGAGAGAATGAGAGAGAGAGAGAAAGAAAGAAAGAAAAAGAAAGAAAGAAAGAAAGAAAGAAAGAAAGAAAGAAAGAAAAATAGAAAGAAAGAAAGAAAAAGCAAAGAAGGAAGGAAGGAAGGAAGGAAGGAAAGAAAGAAGGAAGGAAGGAAGGAAGGAGTGAGGGAAGGAGGAAAAGAGGAAAGGAACGATGGAGAGAAAAAGGAAGGAAGGGAGAGAGGGAGTAAGGGAGGAAAGAATGAAAAAAGAGAGGGAATTTAGCAAGGAAAACAGGACAGTCCTTGGTCTCAATGATTTAATTTCTCATGGAGGGAAAATAATATGTAAAAGAGGTAGATAGTTAAGAGACCATGCCTGAATAGGGTAAGCCAGTCAGTCTAGTGGTGGAGCAGACCTGAAAGTTAGGGAGAGGGAAAATGAGCATCCTGGCTGCTTCTTACAATGACATGGTGGTTCTTTTCTCACCAATCCTCAATCAGGATCATGATAGAATCCTACTCTTTGGGGAAAGGTTCTTGGTATGGAGGTATAGTAGAAGTGAAAATGAGATGCAGAGGTGGAAATGATAGTTTAGATCTTCCTGTTTATTTCCCAGTTCTACTCTGTTATCCCTCTAAGAGAGAAATGATAGATGGATAGACAGTCAGACAATCAGACAGAGAGACTGAGATTTCTGTATACATTTATCTCTATGTGCATCTGTGTGTGTGTGTGTGTGTGTGTGTGTGTGTGTGTGTGTAGGGGGGTTATACACAGTATTTTATCAACCTCAATATTTTATCAGTCTCAAAGAGAGGCAAATGCTACAAATGAGGGCTTGACTTAATGTTTTGTTGTTTGTTTATATTTAAGAAAGTGATGGAGAAAATGTTAAAAATTTAAAATAAACTTTAAACTGTCTCCTAAATACTTAGCCAAAAACAAATGATTTTAGTGACAGGATTCAAGACAAATTATGACAATGAAACTTACAAAAACACAGGGTATAGTCAGCCTCTAAGGACAATGGAGAATGCTAAAAACTTTATCATGCTTCAGCATTTATTTCTGCTTTGCTGCTCTGCAACCATCCCATCCCTTCTGATTACTTACTTTAACTTCATGAAATCTCTTGCTGACTCCAGAGAAGAGTATTAAAATTCTCCTGCTATGGTCTCATCTTACTTTACTCTGGCAGCCTCTTGCTTCTATACTCCTTTTCTACTTCAAGTCTTGTAATTCCATCCTGCTCTTAAATAAGATGAGGAATCGGGGACAACTCTAGATAAAAGAAACCATACATACTTTGTCATTTTTTTGATTTCTCATTCCTGGCAGTCTGTATAAAAGGATGTTGCATACTGAGAAAGAGCATGAAAAGTATTCATAGAAAATATGAAATGATGGGCTGGAACTTAAGTAACTTAGAAATGCAGCTCATGTTTTATTCAATACCACACACACACACACACACACACACACACACACACACACACACACACAATCTTAGGAAAGGATATGGGATATAGTAAGTGAACATCTGCCTAAGATGATTGGGATGGAGAATGGGATTTAGCTTTTTTGAACCATGACAAGAATTAAGTTTTATTGGTTGGAGAGGAAGTACAATGAAAAAGAAGAGAAAACAAGCACCTCTGTAGAATCCAGCTTATCTAGTTAAGTCAGCTTTAAAATATAAAGAGGAGAGGAAGGGAGAAAAACAAGAGCAACAACTGTCCCCTTGAAATTATTAAACCAGATAACAAAGATGGCAATAGCTATTTACATAGAATCTATAGTTATGGAATCGGAGTATTAATAAGAGATAATGACAAGGAAAAGAAGAAGAAATGAGACCCAGGTTCTAATGCCTATAAACTGGATTATAAATGAATTAGGATTAAAAAAATATATAAATGAATCTTAGATTGTAACATTAAACATAAATGACTCTTAAATTATAAAATTGTGTAACTATAAAAAGAAGATTTTGTATGAACCTAATAATATATCTGTGATTAAAATGAGTCTAATGGAGAGAGAATGCTTGTAAGAAATATTAGGTAAATGGGCTACTAGGGTAGACTGTAAAATGCAACATAGGTATAAATTCCTATTTAATTTTGATCACTGTTGCATGTTACCAGTTAAGAAATTACCCGAGTTTTCCAGGATCATATAGTCAATTTATGTTAGAGGTAGGACTTATACCTAAATATTCCTGACTTGAATGCTGCTTTCTTTTCCAAATACAAACATATCATGGAGTTAAAAATACTGTTAGAAAATCTAGAAATCATCTTTTCCAACAAACTTTTGTTCTCTTAGCCTAAAAAAGATATATGGAAATACAGGACAATAATTTTGAATATGATTTCATTCATAAAATCTTTATGTGTGTTTGTGTATGTTTGGGGGTAGGGATTAGGAGATTAGTATTAAGTGATTTGCCGAAGGCCAGAGATATTAAATGTCTGAGATCTTCCTGATTCCAGATAAAGTTATATCTACTGAGCCTTCTACCTCTATCTAATGAGCCCATAAAATCTTTTGAAGGAAGATAGTGGAAGATTATTAGTAGGATCATATTGAAAAAATGATAAGGAGTAGATATGAATAAATTTACAGCGATATTGTGAGAAAAGTCAATGAAGTGAGCCATCAGAAATATACCATGTTACTTATTCATAATCTTTTACTATTCTTCAATGTAAGATTTTACAAGGAAGTATTTATTTTAAATTTGCATGGAACTTAGCTGCATATTCCTTTAGGAATGGTTTATTAACATATTTGAATCACCTCAATATCATCATCACAAAATTATCAATTCCTTTTTGATGTTCTACTTCTCAGAAGCTGTGACAGTCTGGATTTTGTCAAAATTTACATATGGAACTAGAAAATTTAACAAGCAGTTCCTTAATGGCTTCATCTGACTTAGCATATATTAGCAAGATATGAATTTTGGTTAACATATGAAAGAATTCACAAATGATGCTTCTTTGATATTTGGGACAGTTTGAAAGTGACTTCCTGGTTCCCTTTTGCTATCTTTGTTTTCCTGTAATTATTCTTTAATATTGGTTACTAATAGGCATGTTATATTGATTAGAAGATAGGGTCATCAAGGAGCCAGAAAAAAAGTTGTAACACACCACTGAATATGAATAAAGACTGATGTTGGTCAAAAATGGCAGAAATTAAAATTATACAATAAGACCTTGACAAAAAAAGATTTTTCTGGTACAAATGTTTAGGCATAAATACAATAATATTCAAAGTGAGAGGTAGTGAATTATAGAAGAAATAGTACTACATAGGGTTGAAGTCAGAAATACTTGAAATTGAATGACCTTGGGCAAGTCAATCTTTCAGTATATCCAAGTAACTGTCTATGACTAATAGATTTTTTGTTTTCTTTGACAAAGTTAGGAGTAGGGACTAAATCTGTGATTTTGGCATATGTAACTCTCTTGGGAAAATTCCCTTTGTAAGGTTAAAATTTTCTTTGAAATTTTAATGTTAGGTTGTTTTGTAGAGCAATATGACGTAAAATGTCTTGCTTAACATCACACAGATAATACGTACCAAAAGAGGATGTGGAATGTTGGTCCTAACTGGCAAGCAGATCACTACACATAAACAGAGAATAAAAATTGTTGTGATCTAGTTCAGATGTTAGGAGTTCAAATGTTGGAGTTCTCTCTGGGTGCCTTCCCTGGAATCAGGATTTTGTTGGTCCCTGTTCGGGTGCCAAAATGTTGTAATCTTTTTCTTCTCAAAAAGCAGTCAGGTGATAAAAGTTCAGATCTTTTATTATTTCCAATATAGCCCGGTTAGCTTAGAGGCCTATCTCTCTGCTTGGTTCCAAGAGCTCTCTCCGAATGTCTTTAAATCCAAAGGTCTGGTCCTTCAGCCTCTGCCTCTGCTTTCTTCAGCCTCCAGCCAGCTCCAGTCTTCATGTCATTCCGGTGAAATCTCGACTTGTAGCATCTTCCTTTCAAGAACCTCTTCGATTGGCCCATTGGCCTGTTTATGCTCCTTCCAGAGAGAGGGATTATGGATTTTCTCCCATAGTGCTCTCTGGCCCAAAGAGCTTCAAGGGAGGTATGAACTCATTGAACTCCAATGAGTAAAGGTGTGAACACAAGCCTTGTATTGATTAGTTCTACTTAGTACCTAGTTTCAGGTTCTGGCCAAAACATCTTCTTGTAAGATTAGATCAACTCTAATTAGTTAGCAGTTAGTAAGGATTCCAACAAAAAATGATTGGGGTAGTCTGGAAAATTAAAGGATGGTCAGAGAGTAGAAAAACAAAAGTTTACTTAAATTTGAGTCAAATAAATATGATATATGTACAAAAAATAAAATGAATGAAGGGATAAATGAAGCAATCAGAAAAAAATGATGTAAAACTATATTATTAAGGAAAAAACCTTTGGATTGGAATTATTTCAAATAAATTTATATTTAAAAAGACTAATATTAATTATACTAATTACTAATTAGTATACTAATACTAATACAGTTATTGGAGAAGGAAAAGAAAAACTACATCAGTATCTTTGTTAAGAAAATGTCACATGGGGTAATGGAGACTCAGACATGACTAAATTACCTGAAAAAGAACAATACAAATTTATTAGAAATTTTAAGTATCTAATTCAACTGCATTCATCAACCATCTAAATATCTACCATATTTAAGTCAATGTATTTTGGTACTGGAAAAAGATGATTTCTTTCCTCTAAAGGTTTATAATAAAATATAATTATCACTAAAATGTATCATTTCAATTAAACAATCACAGCTTTGGAATTGTAAAAGACATGGAAGGTCTATTATTGTAGACTTACATTAAGTGACTTCTCTAAGACCATACTTACAATAAGTGGAAAAGTTAAGTATCTACCAAAATCCATAGACTAAAAATAATAAAGCTCTTCCCACTCTATTGTGCTACGTCTAATATTTAAAAACAAAAAACATATAATAAAACAAATACCTATGTAGGAGCTAAAATCAAACAATAAAACTACCAGTATATTAGACAACAAGGTGCTACCATTGAGAATGCTGAGCTTTAAGTTAAGAGTACTCAAATTAAAATTTGACATAACATACTTGAAACAAGATACTTTGCCCAGAAAATCCAAAATGATATCAGGAAGGGCTAGTTATAACTGAATAACTATATGTCTGACAGGTAATCACTTTACCTGTGTCTCAGTTTCCTCATTTTGTTAGTAAAAAATGGTGATGATAACACTTACCTCTGAGGTTTATTATGATGAATAAATGATATATTTGCAAAGCATTTAGCATAGTGTCTGGCTAGCTATAAACATCATCATATTATAAAGGTTAGCTATAAATAACATCATCATGCTTTTGTATATGATGCTAGGGTAATTTGAACTTTCAAAGTGAAAAAGAAACAAAGGAATTGTAAAAATAATTGCTATTACATAAATTTGAAAATAGGCAATATAAATAATAGATTTTAATAGCATTCCTAATTCTTGCAAAAGTGGAGTTTGTTCTATTTTAGGAGTGCCATAAAATAAGTTTTAATTTTCCTTTGATTAATCCAGATAGCTACTAAGAAAGAACTGCTTTCCTCCAGTTTTGTAACTTGGCTTTCTGAGTTCTATATATCATTTACCTCTTTTTTCCTTATTGACTTGTTTCTCAGTTATAACTTTAAAATCTATCTTGTTGCTTAGTGCTAGAAATGAAAACCATATTGAATGTTGGATTTTAACTTTACTTGTGTATGTGTTAGACTCTAAACCTCAATCATTTCAGCTCATTCCTGCTGTTTCCTTGCAAAGAGGAAATTTGATCGAATAAGTGTTCTATCTCCCAGTTTATTTACTATTTTCTTTAAAAAAATCTTTCTCATTCTTATCTCTCTGCTACCCTTGCCTTGGTTCTGAAAATATGAAAAGGGTTTTTGTGAAGATAATAGTAATGAGAAGTCATGAAAATAATTAAGGTCCTCATCCATGTTACTAAAAATAGATTGACATATTCCTTCTACCAATCATACATGTAACTCATGTGATAACATATGAGAAGGAACTAAGTGATATAAAGGACAGAGATTACAACCTCTCTCAGATACTTAATGGCTATATAAATCTGGAAAAATCCTATAACTTCTTATAACCTCAGTTTCTTCATCTGAGAAAATTAACTAATAATAGCACTTACCTCCAAAGATTGTTGGGATTAACTGAGGTGACATATGTGGATAATCCTTTTACAAACTGTAATGTGCAATATAAGTAGGAAGCTCTTGAGTTCAAATCCAGTCTCAGACACCTAATAGTTGTGTGATCTTCGACAAATAACTTAACCATGTTTGCCTAAATTTCCTTATCTATAAAATGAGCTGGAGCAGGAAATAGTAAACTACTTCATGTTCCTTGCCAACAAAATCCAAATGGGATCATAAAGAGACAGACAAAACTGAAAAGGCTGAATAACAACAATTATTATCTACATCAGAAGCATTAAATACATTCCTCCCAGTATTCCTAATGTTAAATCAATGACCCAAAATTCAATTAGAAAGTATTTAAAAATAAATAAAAAATATAATAAAACATAGCATTACATTTTAAAAATTAAATCAGTTTATAGGCAAAGAACATTTTTCAGTGATCCCTAATTTTTTCAGTCTGATATCTCTTATCAACATCATCTTTTTATTTTTTTTTTCCTTTAACAACAACCATGAAATTAATATAGGTGAATTTGAAAGAATTTCTTGGGTATTTTTTCTAGGATATTTAAAATAACTCAACCAAGTAGTAAGAAGAGGAATAGATGGGGGTGATGAATTAGTATTTATTAGAAACTAATAAATGTCAGTGAGGCAAATGCAAAAATTTCAAACCAGTCATCTTGAGCTTTGTTCATCCACTGCACTTGAATGACTCAGAAAGAAAGAGTGATGCTTATGAGTTTGTGCAATTCTGCTTACTTAAGGTCAATTAATGGATAAGTCAAGACATTACCCATAATGGCATTGGTCCTCTATGCAAATGAAGAATGAAAAACAATTAAAAAAAAACAACTTGGGCATTTATGTACTTCAATTCAAATTTTATGCAAACTATTAATATTTCGTGAAAAACACCTCCAAAGTTTTTAATCTGTAAAATTGAAACATTCTTCATTTTGTCACATACTTTACTTGAATTGAATAAAATTGCCAAGTATTTTTCATGACACATAAGTTCATATAGCATTACCAGATCAATAATTATTCAGATTTGTTTAGAAATTAAGGATTGATATAGAACTTCATGCTTTTTTTTTTCATTTTACTTGATTGTCACAGTATTCATTCTCTTGAGATAAGTAGTACAAAGATGATTATTTTTCCTTATTTATTTATTTATTTATTTATTTATTTTTGCAGTGTGTAACCTAAATCTCCCAGAGATTAAATGACATATCTCAGATCACACATCTTGCATATAATCAAACTGAGATTTCAAAGAATTCTATCAGATTTCAAAGCCACTGATTTTTTTCTTTTCTATTCATAGAAAAGTTGCATAAACATAATTTTTAAATCATATTCATTCACTCAACAAAGCATTAGTAAGCACTTTCTGTATTCCAGAAACTTTGTAAGACCCTAGGGATACAAAACCAGAAATCATAATAATCAAATACAATTAAGCTTTAATCATACTAAACTTTAGAAATGTTATGACTATATTTATAGAAAATGGATAATAAAAATCTTCCATTCCATTCCTTCATTTTACAGATGAAGAAACTGAGCCTAAGACTAGAGAATGAATTTGTCTAAAGTTTATCTATTGATTATATGTACAACATTCTTTTCATTGTGGTATTTCCTACTCATAGAAAGTAGGCATGTAGAAATTGTCAAAATATTTTTTAAAAAACCTTATTTTCCAGAGCTAAGGCCTAGAAAGCAATATTTTGGATTGATCTTTGGATGATCTCAGCCACAGCAAAATAGCTGTTTCTGGTTTGTTCTTACTAGGAATCAAAATTATCACATTGTTGCTATTACACATTATTGTCCGTTTCATAGCTCACTACATAGCCATCGGTATAAGTATTAAAATTTCTCCACACTGAACTAGAAATCTCCCAGCTTGGAGCTGGGCTCTGGCCCATGTGTCATTGCAAGCTACTTCCCTCACCTGAAAATTGAACTTCTGTTTGATTTCTGACTCTCCCTTTTGACTCTTGTCTCAAACCTGCTTTGTTTGACCTCCATTACCCAGATTTTAGAGGCCAGTTCTGGAGTAGTTATCAGAATATATCACAATTGTGCATGTAGCAGGTGTCTGTATGTTATTGAGTTGAAGTATATATGCTTAAGATTGTTCATCCTTCATTTAGAGAAACAGTGACCTCAAGGTTACGGAATGTCTTGATTTGGATTTAAGTGAGTTAGATTTGCAGTCATCAGTCTCACTCTCTTTTTCCTGAGTCATTTATGTCCTTTTGATTGATTTTTGATTCTTGTATAAATTGAATTTAAATGAGGCAGACTCATTTAGTCATGAAGTTATGAAGACTTCAACCTCACTCTCTCTTCCAGAGACACTACTATCCAATGATAGGACAGAGTCAAGGCTACTGGTCATGATGGGAGATGCAGTGGCTAAACCAGATAGAGGATAACCAAGGTGGGTCAAACCCTATGGTGAGTTAAGGGGAGTGTTTAGCTCAAGCATATAAAGATTTCCCTTGATAGAATGGGTGAATGAGAGCAATTTGTCCCAACAGCCTTGAAGGCAAATGAAGTGGGTGTTGTGCAATATTTAGAACTTGGTTAGATATAGAAGACACCAAGGTTATCCAAAGATGCTGAAGTCCATTTAATGAACAAAAGTTAAAACATAGGCATTAGCCTATTTGCAGTAAATGACTTAGGTTCTTTGATGTTTTACCAAGCTCAAAGCAATCCCCAGAAACTCTTTCAATCACCTCCATAGCTTTTGGAACAAATTATTCTCATCAGCCCATTCTATTAGGAGAAGTCTTCACTTGCTTGGGATAGTCAATGCTCTAGCTCATTGATGAGTTTGAAAAAATTTGTGTCCCTTAATCTGGTTTAGTCCATCTGTAAGAATGGTTTACTTGGTTATAACCACTGTGCATGCTATAGCTTCTTGGGAATAACGAGTTAGAGTTAGGTGAATCAGGGGGATGCCAAAAGCAAATGAGCAGCTCTGAAAAGCTCTCAACAAGCCCAGTCCTCCTTAAGATGTCTTATTAAACTTTTTTCTATTCATGGATCCTTTTTTCCTGAGAAGTTTTGACATGAGCTCCAGGTATAGAGGAATATTAAGTAGGTCTACAAATTTACTAATAGCAAATCATAATTTCTCAACTCTTAAATTCAGTCAAGACCTTATATTGGATTATGATTTACAACTGAAGAAGATGGGTTCCTAAACATCCCATAGACTTCTAATGCATAAGAAGAATAGCTACTAGTACATTGAGAATTGCTCTCATAATATTATAAAGTTAGATTCAATTCCTGCCTCTGCCACATATAAGATGTATAAGCCTACTCATGTCTCTTAACATAGCTCAAACAGTCCTTCAAATCCTAAATTACCAGGTAATACCCTAAGTACCAGCTAATATTGGCATCTGCATTATAAAAAGAATTGCTTATAATCTTAAAATGCTATAAGCATACAAGTTTAACATAAAAAAACTTCTAAATTCATAGTTCTTAACATGCAATCTAACTTCTTAAAATTGATATTTCAATGCACTTGATATTCTTCCTAATTTTGTTTTATTTTATGCATTAAAATATTATTTTGAAAAGGATACATAGATTTTTCCAGAATGCCAAAGGGAAATGAAATGAAAAAGTTTAAGAACCCTTTTTCGAAAGGTATACTTTGCTTAAAAAGTTTAGTTAATTATTTTCCAATAACAACTGAAAAGATCAAGTTGTTTATTTTTATATTATAATAGCTGGAAACAAGACTACAAATAATGTAATTATTTGAACAGTTACATGCTCTCATCAGTAATCGGAAGACAAAATCTAAATCTATTAGTCCCAATATATTTGAACTATTTCTTTTTTTTTAATAACTTTTTATTGACAGAACCCATGCCAGCGTAATTTTTTTACCACATTATCCCGTGCACTCGCTTCTGTTCTGACTTTTCCCCTCCCTCCCTCCACCTCCTCCCCCAGATGGCAAGCAGTCCTTTACATGTTAAATAGGTTACAGTATATCCTAGATAACAATATATGTGTGCAGAACCGAACAGTTCTCTTGTTGCACGGGGAGAATTGGATTCAGAAAGTATAAATAACCCAGGAAGAAAAACAAAAATGCAAGCAATTTATATTCATTTCCCAGTGTTCTTTCTTTGGATGTAGCTGCTTCTGTCCATCCTTGATCAATTGAAACTGAATTAGCTCTCTTTATCGAAGAGATTCACTTTCATCAGAATACATCCTCAAACAGTATCGTTGCTGAGGTATATAATGATCTCCTGGTTCTGCTCATTTCACTTAGCATCAGTTCATGTAAGTCTTGCCAATTCTCTCTGTATTTATCCTGCTGGTCATTTCTTACAGAACAATAACATTCCATAACATTCATATACCACAATTTACCCAACCACTCTCCAATTGATGGGCATCCATTCATTTTCCAGCTTCTAGC
This sequence comes from Antechinus flavipes, assembly GCF_016432865.1. Taxonomy (NCBI): domain Eukaryota; kingdom Metazoa; phylum Chordata; class Mammalia; order Dasyuromorphia; family Dasyuridae; genus Antechinus; species Antechinus flavipes. Next base: position 93,740,055 of record NC_067400.1, read on the forward strand.
CACTACAAACAGGGCTGCCACAAACATTTTGGTACATACAAGTCCCTTTCCCTTCTTTAGTATCTCTTTGGGATATAAGCCCAGTAGAGACACTGCTGGATCATAGGGTATGTACAGTTTGATAACTTTTTGAGCATAGTTCCAAATTGCTCTCCAGAATGGCTGGATGTGTTCACAATTCCACCAACAATGTATCAGTGTCCCTGTTTTCCCACATCCCCTCCAACATTCCGCATTATCTTTCCCTGTCATTCTAGCCAATATGACAGGTGTGTAGTGGTATCTCAGAGTTGTCTTAATTGCATTTCTCTGATTAATAATGATTTGGAGCATATTTTCATATGTCTATAAATAGTTTCAATTTCTTCATCCGAGAATTGTCTGTTCATATCCTTTGACCATTTATCAATTGGAGAATGGCTTGATTTCTTATAAATTAGAGTCAATTCTCTATATATTTTGGAAATGAGGCCTTTATCAGAACCTTTGATTGTAAAAATGTTTTCCCAGTTTATTGTTTCCCTTCTAATCTTGTCTGCATTTGTTTTGTTTGTACAAAACCTTTTCAATTTGATATAATAAAAATTTTCTATTTTGTGGTCAATAGTGATCTCTAGTCTTTCTTTGGTCATAAATTCCTCCCTCTTCCACAGGTCTGAGAGGTAAACTATCCTATGCTCTTCCAATTTATTTATAATCTCATTCTTGATGCCTAGGTCATGAACCCATTTTGACCTTATCTTGGTGTACGGTGTTAAGTGTGGGTCAATGCCTAGTTTCTGCCATACTAATTTCCAATTTTCCCAGCAATTTTTGTCAAATAATGTGTTCTTATCCCCAAAACTGGGACCTTTATTTGAACTATTTCTATCATAAATGAAAGCTGACAAGTAAAACATATTCAAGTTGTGAAATGGTATTAAATTTGAAAAAAAAAATAACAAGCTGTATGTTACAAATCAATGTTTTGAAATTTAAATTTGAAATTTAACTATGATTTTTATAGTAACTTTATGACAAGAACTTATCTGAATAATTTCTTCCACTACCATTGGAATTCTCATAATACTCTACCCTCTAGCTTGGTTGAAAGAATGTTTAGTAATGTCATAATTTTCAGATTCAAAATGAAAATAGTAGAAATACTAAAACTAAGGGCAAATATATTGTTTTCTGCTTTATTTTTCTCCCACAGAGTCCCATTCATTACTTTGAACAAAGTTAAAATATAGTTGAAATATAATGTTTTCTTTTATAAGATGAGAGTCTAAGTTTACCCTCTAAATATATGTACCCTGTCCCCTTGTTTTGGGCCTTCTCCTAAAATAAGGAACAAATGTCTAAACCTGTATTTATAGCCGCCTAAGTTTCCCTCAAAAAGATGGATATACTAAAGAGAAAAATGTTTCTCAAAATGAATGATTTGTATCATACTAATAGCTATACAAACTGGTTTGAAATTAGCCAAATCCAGTTTCAAACATTTAATTTGAAAACAATTAACTCACTTCAGTATCTGAATATAAAGTGTTCAGCTATTTTTTAAAATTTATTTTAAAATTAGAATGATGAAATGAAGTTGCATTTTTTGTCTTCAATTATTTCCTATGTTGGACTGCTTGCCATCTAGGGGAGGGGGGTGGAGGGAGGGGAAAAATCGGAACAGAAGCGAGTGCAAGGGATAATGTTGTAAAAAAATTACCCTGGCATGGATTCTGTCAATATAAAGTTATTATAAAATAAAATAAAAAAAATATTTCCTATGTTTACATTAGATGTTAATTGATCAGTCATGCAAGCTATCAAGCAAGTTATTTATTTATTCCTCTTACACAACTGGTAGTATACTAGGATGATACAAGATAAGAATTTTAAAGTTAAAAGAAAAAAACCACTGAGGTTAGAGTTGTCCATTTTAAATTTTTTTTCACATTACTTTCACTTTTAAAAATTAGCACATAGTCCTGACAATATATATTTTCTCAGTTATAAATTACTATTACTATGTTAACATTTTATATTAAAAAAACAAAGAAAAATTGATATTTAAATTTTAAAATAGGCATTAAAATAAGGATAAATGTGAAATAACATTTGATACTTTAGTCAGTTGGGAGCCACTAGAGATTATAAGAATAGAAAAATTATATTGGTTAGATTTGTTTCCATTTACAAAATTTACTTGAAGAGCTATGTGAGATATTCAGGGATTAGAGAAAGGTAATAGTTGAGATAGGAAGATTGCACTATTGATAATAATAGAGGAAAGGCGTGGTGAGAACTTGAACTTGGAAAGTGTCAGAGAGAGTATGGAAAAGAGTTGGAGGTAGAACCAACATTGAACAATTTTAAAGTTGGAAAATGCCTGAGTTCTCCACAAAACCCCTCCAAATTCCTTAAATAATGACATTAAGTAACTTTTATGACAGTAAAACACACAAGGAGATGTACTGAAACAATTTTTTGATCCAAAACAACTTAGAAGGTTGCTGGTACAAATTTATTATACCAGGATAAGAATGTATCACAGTTCAGTGCAGCCTATGTCAGAGCAGACTGGGTACCACCAAACAAGGAGCAGGCCTTGGGAATCACTTAATCAACAGATAAAAATTTTTTTCAGAATTCTCAACCCACAGATGATAAGGAAATTGAAGAACTAATCAAAAGGAGATTCTAGGGGTCCCTTTATTAGCACTGAGGCAAGTCTTTGTTGCTTGCCCATACTTGGATTCAGGTAAAAGTTTTGCGTGGCAGTCCCAAGGTGAAGGGGACATACTAACACACAAGAGCTTGGGATCAAAGTAAACAGAGACCCTTGTCACAGTTCCAAAACAGAAAAGAATATTTGTGAATAACCCAGGAGTAAAAAACACCTTTCCTTAGATCATTAACCTTGGAAGAATGGAAAACATACAGATTGTTAGAAGTATACATGAAAAGAGTTGCACAAAACTCCTGAAGCTTGAACAATACTCATTCACCCTGGAAGAAGAACCCTACAAAAAGTTACAAGTCAGGTAATAGGTTGGGGAAAAGAGTAAACAATAGGAAAAAAATCTGACTATAGAAAGTTACTTTGGTGACAAGGAAGATCAAAACATACTCAAAAGAAGATAACAAAATCAAAGCTCCAACATACAAAGTCTCCAAAAAAATTATAAATTCATGTCATGCTATGGGCTAGCTCAAAAGGGATTTGGAAAATCAAGGAAGAGAGGTAGAGGAAAAATTGGTAAGAAAAATGAGGTAATGTAAGAAAATAACAAAAAAAAAGAAAAGAAACAAAAATAAAAATACTGAAGAAAATAGCATCTTAAAAAAAGAGAGATCAAATCATAAGGGAAATAGAAAAGACAGATTAGAAGAATCATTAAAAAAAAAGAATTGGCCATATGGAAATAAAGACATAAAAAATAACTGAAAGAAAAAAAAACCTCCTTAAAAAGTGGAGTTTTCCTGGAAAATGAATGGATGCCCATCAATTGGAGAATGGCTGGGTAAATTGTGGTATATGAATGTTATGGAATATTATTGTTCTGTAAGAAATGACCAGCAGGATGAATACAGAGAGGCTTGGAGAGACCTACATGAACTGATGCTAAGTGAAATGAGCAGAACCAGGAGATCATTATACACTTCGACAACGATATTGTATGAGGACATATTTTGATGGAAGTGGATTTCTTTGACAAAGAGACCTGAGTTTCAATTGATAAATGACGGACAAAAGCAGCTACACCCAAAGAAAGAACACTGGGAAACGAATGTGAACTATCTGCATTTTTGTTTTTCTTCCCGGATTATTTATACCTTCTGAATCCAATTCTCCCTACGCAACAAGAGAACTGTTCGGTTCTGCAAACATATACTGTATCTAGGATATACTGCAACATATCCAACATATAAAGGACTGCTTGCCATCTAGGGGAGGGGGTGGAGGGAGGGAGGGGAAAAAAAAAATCGGAACAGAAATGAGTGTCAATATAATGTAATTATTAAATAAAAAATTTATATAAAAAAAAAAGTGGAGTTTTCCTAGTGAAAAATGAACAATAAAAGTTCAATGAAGAAAATAATTCCTTAAAAATTAGAATTGATTTTGATGCTGAAAAATTGAAAAATTACTCATGCATATATCTTGTAAATAAAAAGCTATAATAAAAATAGTATTGAGCAAATGGAAAGTAATAACTTTATGAAAAATAAACAATAAATCAAAATCAAAAGCAAGAAAAAAATAGACAGTGTGAAATATGTCAATGGAAAAATAGCTGTCCTGAAAAATAAATCCAGGAGAAATAACTTTAAAAAAATTTATTGAATTACATGAAAGTCATTGTAGAAAAAAAGACATCATCTTTCAAGAAATTATCAAGGAAAAGTATCCTAATGTTTTATATTGAGAGAATAAAAGAGAAATTGGAATTATCCACTGATTACTTCTTAAAAGAGATGCCAAAATGAAAACTGACAGGAATATCATATCCAAAGTCCAAAGCTCCCAGGTCAAAGAGATAAATTTGCACATAATCAGAAAGAAACTGTTCAAGAATTGTGGAGCTTTATTGAAAATAAGAAAATATTTAGCAGTTTCTACATTAAAGTATTGGAGGATATGGAATATGATATTGACGAGGGCAAAGCAGTTAGGATTGCAAGCAAGAATCACCTACTCAGAAAAACTGAAAATGGGAAAAAAAAAAATTAGTTCAGGAGGAAAAAAGGCACATTCAATGAAATGAAGACTTTTAAACATTCTTCATAAAAAACAAAAACAAAAACAAAAAACAGAATTGATCTTCAACATAAAAAGGTAAACAAAAAAGAAAAATCATAACAAACTTTAAAAAGTTAAACTATTTACATTTCTACATGGGAAGATTATATTTGTAATTCCTAGTTATTAATTAATTAATTCAATATATAAATTAAAATAATTATTTTAAATAAGGAATTTTCTCCTTATTGTGAAAGATAGAGGAAGTATATCTAGATACAGTTTACAAGGGGTGATAAAGAATAATGCACTAGAAGAAAAAGAAAGGAAAGGGTAGAATGAGGTAAATTATCTAACATAAAAGTGGCAACAAAATAAATTTTATCAATAAGGGTTCTGGTGGCAGAGGAGAGGCGTGAGTGAAGCTTACTCTCATTAGAATTGGCTCAAAGAGGAAATAACATATACACTCAATTTATTGTAGATATTTATCTTACCTTACAGAAGAGTAGGAGAAAAAGGGGGTAAAAGAAGAATGACTGATAGAACCGAGGGCAAAATAGGAAAGTGAGTAGTCAGAAGCAAAAGAATTTTGAGGAGGGACAAGGTGAAAAAAGACAGAGAAGAAAATAAACAAAGGAGGTGAATGGGATATAGACTTATATATTTAGCAATCATGGCTGTGAAAAAAAGAAGTGAAGTAAGTTTCTCTAAAAAATGCTTCATTTTGAAAGGATGCAGGAAAAATGACACTTTAATACATTGTGGAGTTGTGAACTGATCAGTCATTCTACAGAGCAATTTTGAATTATTCCCAAAGAGCTATAAAACTATGCATACATTTTGACTTAGCATGACCACATCTAGGTTTGTATCCCACAAGAGATAAAACAAAAAAAAATATAAAAATACATACACATGTATGTATGCATGCATGTATTTCTTGAATCTTTTTTTTTTGATGGGAAAGAATTAAAATTAAGGGAATGCCCATCAATTAGGGAATGACTGAAAAAATTGTTACATGATTATAATGAAATATTATGGTATTATAAGAAATGATAAGCCAGAAGTTCTCAGAAAAACCTTGAGAGACTTCCATCAGCTGATGCAAAGTAAAGTGTTTTATTACTAAGTAACAGCAATATTGTAGGATGATCAGTTGTGAGTGTTTTAGCTATTCTCAGTCATGAATGATCCAAAGCAATCTGAAGGACTTAACAATGAAAAGTTAATCCCAATAGAAAAAATTGATGGTATCTGAATACAAAATCATATACTTATATAAAAAAACAAACAACAACAACAACAACAAAAAAAAACTTTACTTTTTGTTTTCTCAACATGACCATTATGAAAATGCTTTGCATCACTAGTCATGAATAATCTATTTTATATTGTTTGCATTCTCAATGAGGAGGGAGTGTTGAGGAAGGAGGAAGGGAGTGAATGTAATCTAAAATTTTAAAAACAAATGTTAATAATTGTTTTTCCATGTAATTGCAGAAAATATTAAATAATATGTAAGAAAAAAAAGATGTAAAATATATTGTGGAAATAGAAAGAGTAGTTGGAAAGTAAATGAACATATCAAAAGAAAGAAACTGAATGAGGAGTTGAAGATAAGATTGAAATTTTGAATCAATTTCCTTAAACCTAAACAGAGGGGCAGATTTTTACTAACTACTTATTTCTTTAAAATTCAAAACCCAATGTGCAAGAATGTTTGTGGCAGCCCTCTTTGTAGTGGCCAGAAACTGGAAACTGAGTGGATGCCCAGCAATTGGAGAATGGCTGAATAAATTGTGGTATATGAATATTATGGAATATTATTACTCTGTAAGAAATGACCATCAGGATGATTTCAGAAAGGCCTGGGGAGACTTAAATGAACTGATGATGAATGAAATGAGCAGGACCAAGAGATCATTATATATTTCAACAACAATACTATATGATGATCAATTCTGATGGATGTGGCCCTCTTCAACAGTGAGATGAATCAAATCAATTCCAATAGAGCAGTAATGAACTGAACCAGCTACATCCAGGGAAAGAACTCTGCTAGATGACTATGAACCACTACATAAGATTCCCAATCCCTCTATTTTTGTCCACCTGCATTTTCAATTTCCTTAACAGGCTAATTATACACTATTTCAAAGTCCGACTCTTTTAAGACAGCAAAATAACTGTTTGGACATGTATACATACATTGTATTTAACTTATACTTTAACATATTTAGCATGTATTGGTCAACCTGCCATTTGGGGAAAGGGGTGGGGGGAAGGAGGGAAAAAGTTGGAACAAAACGATTTGCAACTGTCAATTCTGAAAAATTACCCATGCATATATCTTGTAAATAAAAGGCTATAATAAAAATAAATAAATAAAATTCAAACCCATTTTCAAGCCAGAAGGTGATCTGGGAGTTGTAATGACCGCATATTTAAAATCAGCTGGAGTCAGGAATTCAGGTTAAGGGAAAAATCTTCAGTCTTTATTGAAGTGAAGAGGTGAAAAAGGATTGTGATAACAATATGGGCAAGAAGGATTGCAATAGCAATACGGGCAGCTGCTACAGGAAGCCAGCTAGTAGAGGGGGATTGGAGATGAAGGGCTACAGCGATAGCAATGCATGCAGCTGTGACAAGACCCCAGCCAGAAGTCTCTCTTTCCACTTCCCTTTCCACTCCCCTGCCTCTACCCACCAAAAACGTCATTTCCTATAAAACACATCAGGACTTGCACAAAGAGTGGGAGGGGACCATTCTTTCTCCAAGCATATATATTAATAGAGTATGGTTCAATTACTATTTAGCCTCACATGCTTGGGACCTCAGTGCATCAACTCAAGCTTCAGCCCATTACAGGGAGTAGGTACAGCAAAGAAGACAGACTAACTAATTACCAGAACTCACCCTCCAAACCACTACAAATTCCTTTTAATAATGACAACAAATTTTAGAGTGTCAAAACACTCAAAAAACATAAATTGGATAATTTCCAGTCTAAGATAACTTACAAGGTGAACAGGAAAAGTTTGTGTCACTAAGGTGGAAGTACAGCATGCAATCCTAGCCCAGGCTGTGCCACTGAAGCTCCTCTCAGGATCCTTGCAATAGCAAAGCAGGATTGAGCACTGGGGTCTCTAAATGAGCAGCATACTGGTGATTTCCAGAACTCTTAACTCAGAGACATCCAACGGAACTTTTAAGGTCAACAAACAAAGTTTGCCAGTTGGGTGAGAGGTGCTTGGAAAATCAGCAAATCAGGAGTGGGCATGGGCAGTGTTGGCAGCAGTAGTTTGCAGGAACATCAGTTCGCATGTCTATATACTAGCATTGAGGGAGGATTCTGTTGTTTTAGTATACTAAAACTTACAATCATAGTAGAACAGAGACACTCCTCACAATTGCAGGGACAGAAAAGAATGTTTGTGCCCAAATCCCTAGAAGGATCTTGAAAACAGCTGCACAAAATGTTTGAAGCTTGTGACAATGAATCCTCCACCATGAAAACAGAGCCCTAATTTTTTTTAATTTAAACTTTTTTTAAATTTTTAAAACATATACATAGATAATTTTCAACATTCACTCTTAAAAAACCTTGTGTCCCACTTTTTTACCTCCCTTACTCCCATCTCTTCCCCCAAATGACAAATAATCCAATATATGTTGAGCATATGCAGTTCTTCTATACATATTTTTACAATTATGTTGCACACACACAAAAAAAAATAGATCAAAAAGAGAAAATATGAGAAAGAAAACACAAGGCAAGAAAACAACAAAAAAGAGTGAAAATGCTATGTTGTGATCCACACTCAATTCCCACAGTCCTTTCTCTGTCCAGATGGCTCTTTTCATCAAAAGACCATTGAAACTGTCTTGGATCATCTCATTGATGAAAAGAACCTTGTGCACCAGAATTGATTATAGTATAATTTTGCGGTTGCCATGTATAATAGTCTACTGGTTCTCTTCACTTCACTTAGCAGCAGTTCATGTAAGTCTCTCCAGGCTTTTCTTAAATAATCCTGCTAATCATTTTTATAGAATAATAATATTCATTCATATACCATAAATTATTCGGCCATTCTACAGCTAATGGCCATCCACTCCTTTTCCTGTTTCTTGTCACTATAAAAAGGGCTGCCATAAACATTTTTGCACGTATGGTTCCCTTTCCATCCTCTCTGATTTATTTGGAATACAAGCCCAGTGGAAACACTGTTAGATAAAAGGTATGCACAGTTTGATAGCCCTTGATAGTAACAGGGTACAAATCTGAATTGATTAGAGCCCTATTTTAGCAGAGTTAAAAACTGGCTAGGAAAATGAGCAGACAACAGAAAAAAAATTCTTACCATAGAAAGTTATTGTGATGATAAGGCAGATCAAAATACATACCCAGAAGAAGATAGATAACAAAGTTAAAGTTCCTATATTCAAAGCCTCCAAAAAAAAAAAATGATCTATAAGATAGGAATTTCATCCTGCTCCAGATAGGAGGTTTGGAGGGAAAAACATTTTTTTTTTTGGCATATGCACAGATGTTACTTATTTTGGATAGGATCTTATATATGTTTATATAATAAGATGCCATCCAAAATAAGTATTTGTGTATATATATATGTGTGTGTGTATATGTATACACACATACCTATGTATATATACATACATGTGTATGTCTGTGTGTGTGTGTGTGTGTATGTATATGTGTGTGTGTATATATATATATAATACTGTAATTCATAACATAAATAAATAGATCTTAAAATTGCCCTGAAGGGCCAATTCCAAGCATAAAAGGGAAGAGACTGCCACAGGGAGAAGTGTGGAATAGGGGAACTTGGAAGATAAAGATAGGTATGATTGTTTTGAAAACAAACCTTTTCATTGACTATGGAAGAAAAAGCAGTACATGTCTTATTTTCCCATCCTCTGATTGACTGATTGATCATCCATTGGGATAAAAACCAAGGCTACCACTTTCAATCTAATTCTACTTTTCAAATTTCAATGAAAAATCTATGTTCTGGAATATGGGCTTATATTTCTTGGCCAAATTCAAAAAGTTAATACTTGGAAAATTGCAACTTGAATACATGTCTCCGCTCTATGAATTTATTTCAAACTTAAAAATCAGGCATTCATCAAAGAGTACTTCATGTATTTTGTATATCAAAGGAAAGGTAAAGTTGTTTTTTGTAATATTTTGTCTGATTTTGAAATGTAACATTTTGTTTTTCATGGCATTTTTGTGTGGTTTTGAAAGTGCACCTGAGGAAAGCATTTTGAGATTACAGCCATAAATTACAAGGATTATACACAATGATAAGGTGGCAATTATACCAGAAATGCAAGGCTGATTAAATATAAATAAAATTTATTTATTTTGTGACAATGAATCCTCCACCATGAAAACAGAGCCCTAAATTGACCATATCATCTAAGTCACCAACAGGAATCATGATTATCACAATAGGTACTGGAAAAAAATTGATAAAAGACAACATTCATTCCTATTTAAAACACTAGAGATCCTAGGAATAAAAGAAACATTTCTTAAAATGATAAATAGTATCTAAATAAAACCATGAGCAAGTGTTTTCTGTAATGGGGCTAAATTAGCAGTCTCCCAATAAGATCAGGAGAAATTAAGGATACCTATTATCACTAGTATTGTTATTCAATGTAGGACTTAAAACAATAAGAGAAGGAAAATAAGTCAAAGGAAGTAGAATAGGCAATGAAGAAAAAAAAAGTAAAACTCTTTCTAGATGATATGATGATATACTTACAGAACCTTAGAGTATCAACTAAATTATTTTACTTGAAAAATTAAACAACTTTAGCAAAGTTGCAGAATATGATAAACCCACAAAAATCATCAGCATTTCTTTATATGACCAAAAAAGCCCAGCAGCGAAAAATTGAAAAGTAAATTTCATTTGAATTAATTGTAAAATATAAAATGCTTGGGAATCTAACTGCAAGACAAACCCAAGAACTATTCACAATTACAAAAAAAAAAAAAAAAGGAAGTTTTCACACAAATAACTAAATAGATAGAACTAAATAAATAGAACTTAAAATATCAATTGCTTATGGGTAGGCCAAGCCAATATATTAAAAATGATAATTCTGCCCATACTAATTTATATAATCAATGTTGTACCACTCTAACTATCAAAACAAACTGATTGAGCTAGAAAAAATAACAACAAAGTTCATCTAGAACAAAAGATACAGAATATTAAGAGGAGTAATGACATATCATGCAATTAAGAAAAAATGAATAGGCAGATTTCAGAAAAAGGCTTGTATGAACTAATGCAGAGGGAAATGAGCATAACCAGCAAAATGTTGTACATACTATTAGCAACATTACATAATGATCAATTATGAAAAACTTAGGATTCTCAGCAACATAATAATACAAGAGAAGTACAAAGGGTTCATGAAAGAAAATGATATTCACATCTATAAAAAGAACTGATTGATTCTTAATGAAGATTGAAATATAACTTTTTCACTAATTTTATTTTCTTTTAATTGCTTTTTATCCTCTTGATGTTTGGTGTCTTGTTCTTTTCCAACTATAACTTATATGCAAATGTGTTTTATATTATAGTTCTTGTATGACATATATAAAATTCTTACTATTTTTGTAAGAGGGGAAGAATAAAAATTCAAAATTCAAAATATTATCCAAATGACTATAATAAGACTACACATGTATAATCTATATGGAATTATACTTGTCTTCTGAATGGAATGGGGAAGAAATGGTGCGGGATGAAAGGAGAACATTTGGTATTCAAAATTTTAAAAATTAATGTTAAAAAATGCATTTAATAGGTAAGTGGGAAAAAAGAAAAGTATTAAATAAAATAAAATAAATGAAAAATGAATGTTTTGGCAAATAATTGGGGGAAATTTCTCCTTGTTACAAGTACAAACAACATTTTTTTTGGTTATTCATGCACATTTATTTTTTGTCACATTTCCTTAATGAACTATTTGATGAGAAAATGCAGAAAGGGAAAAAGAATGAGAGAGAAAAAAAGAAAAAAAAAGTGAATTTAGAATGTGTTAATTTATATTCTCTTCATAGTTCGTTCTGTGTATTTGGATGGTGTTTTTCATCCAAAGTATGTTGGGATTGCCTTGGATCACAGAACTACTGAGAAGAACAAATCTGTCACAGTCAGTTATTGCAAAATCTTGCTGTTGCTGTGTCCAATGTTTTCCTCATTTTGCTTGTTTTTATCAGCATGAATTCATGTAAATCTTTTCAGGTTTTTGTAAAATCAGCTTGCTCATCATTTTTATTGTACAGTAATATTATATTACTTTTATATACCATATCTTTTTCAGCCATTTCCCCAATTGATGGACATCTACTAATTTTCCAACTTTTTGCCACCATAAAAAAGCTGTTATATACATTTTTGAACTAGGTGAGTGAATTTGCCTCCTTTATGATTTCCTTGGAATGCAGACACAATCATGACACTGCTAGATCAAAGGTATGCAAAGTTTTATCACTATTTAAGCATAAGTCCAAATTGCTGTCTAGAATAGTTGGATCACTTTACAACTCCACCAACAATGCATTAATGTCCCAGAGGTAATAGGCAAATCATCCCTTGCTTTCCTAATTTGCTTACAGTGTCATCCTTTATGTCTAATTAATGTGTACCCATTTTGACCTTATTTTGGTATAGAGTATAAGACTTAAGTCTATGCTAAGTTTCTGACATAATATTTTCATTTTTGCTAGCAATTTTTGTGAAATAATGAGTCCTTAATCCAGATTGGGGTTTATCAAATGCTAGATTATTGTAGTCATTGATTATTGTTTCATGTGTATCTAACCTATTCCACTGATCCACCATTCTATTTTTTTCTCATAATTATACATTTTTATTGACAGAATCCATGCCTGGGTAATTTTTTTACAACATTATCCCTTGCACTAACTTCTGTTTGACTTTTCCCCTCCCTCCCTCCACCCCCTCCCCCAGATGACATGCAGTCCTATACATGTTAACTATGTCACAGTATATTCTAGATACAATATATATGTGCAGAACCGAACAGTTCTTTGTTGCACAGGAAAAATTGGATTCAGAAGGTAAAAATAAACCAGGAAGAAAAACAAATGCAAACAGTTTACATTCATTTCCCAGTGTTCTTTCTTTGGGTGTAGCTGCTACCATTCTATTTTTAGCCAATTATGCTGTTTTGATTGCTGCTGCTTTACAAAAGAGATTTAGGTCTGATACTACTAGACCCATCATCTTTTGCATTTTTTTAAAAATTGATCCCCTTGATATTCTTGACCTTTTGTTTTGCCATGTGGATTTTGTTGTTATTTTTCTCTTGTGCTATAAAATATTTTTGGGCAATTTGATTTGTATGACACTGAATTAAGTAGATTAATTGAGACAGAATTATCATTTTTGTCATGCAACTCACCCCATAATGAGGAATTGATATTTTCCCAATTATTTAGATCTGACAGTATTTGTATGAGAAGTGTTTTTTAACTGTGTTCATATAGTTTCTGGAATTGTCTTGGTAGATAGATTCCCAAATACATTAAATTATCTCCAGTTATTTTAAATGAGATTTCTGGATGCAGATGGCATTTTCTTTCTTTCTTTCTTTTTTTTTATTGTACATTTTTATTGACAGAACATATGCCTGGGTAATATTTTACATTATTCCTTGCACTCACTTCTGTTCCGACTTTTCCCTTTCTTCCCTCCACCCCTTCCCCTAGATGGCAAGCACTCTTATACATGTTAAATATATTATAGTATCTCCTAGATACAATATATGTGTGCACAACTGAAGAGTTCTCTTGTTACACAGGAAGAATTAAATTCAGAAGGTTAAAATAACCCGGGAAGAAAAACAAAAATGCAAACAGTTTATATTCATTTCCCAGTGTTCTTTCTTTGGGTGTAGCTGCTTCTGTCCATCCTTGATCAATTGAAACTGAATTAGATATCTTTATTAAAGAGATCTACTTCCATCAGAATACATCCTCAAACAGTATCATTGTTGAGGTATATAATGATCTCCTGCTTCTGTTCATTTCACTTAGCATCAGTTCATGTAAGTCTCGCCAGTCCTCTCTGTATTCATCCTGCTGGTCATTTCTTACAGAACAATAATATTCCATAACATACAATTTACTCAACCATTCTCCAATTGATGGGCATCCATTCATTTTCCAGCTTCTAGCCACTACAAACAGAGCTGCCACAAACATTTTGGCACATACAGGACCTTTTCCCTTCTTTACTATTTCTTTGGGATATAAGCCCAGTAGTAGCACTGCTGGATCAAAGGGTATGCACAGTTTGATAACTTTTGGGACATAATTCCAGATTGCTCTCCAGAATGGTTGGATTCGTTCACAACTCCACCAATAATGCATCAATGTCCCGGTTTTCCCTCATCCCCTCCAAAATTCATCATTATTTTCCCCCCTCATCTTAGCCAATCTGATAGGTGTATAATAGAATTTCAGAGTTGTCTTAATTTGCATTTCTCTGAGCAATAGTGATTTGGAACACTCTTTCATATGAGTGAAAATAGTTTCGATTTCATCATCTGAAAATTGTCTGTTCATATCCTTTGACCATTTATCAATTGGAGAATGGCTTGATTTCTTATAAATTAGAGTCAAATCTCTATATATTTTGGAAATGAGGGCTTTATCAGAACCTTTAATTGTGAAGATGTTTTCCCAATTTGTTACTTCCCTTCTAATCTGGTTTGCATCTTTGTGAGATGTAGTACCCCCACTTTACCCTTTTTCTGGTACAATGTCCTTTCCACCTCTAGTTTCTAGAACAAGATATACATGTATTCTTTATACATCTGTATAGCAAAAATATGTAGATCAAAATTTTTGTTTAGTTTCAGTTTTTTCATAAAAATAGGTGAAATTCACTTATTTCATTGAATTTCTTCCCTGGAAAAAGATGCTCATTTTGGCTGGGTAAGTTATTTTTGGTTACATACCGAGTTCTTTAGCCTTTCAGAATATCATATTCCAGGCCCTTTAATGTGGACACTGCTAGATCCTAAGAAATCCTTTTTTTTTTTTTTTTTTTTTTTAATTTTTTATTTAATAATTACATTATATTGATACTCATTTCTGTTCCGATTTTTTTTTCCCCTCCCTCCCTCCACCCCCTCCCCTAGATGGCAAGCAGTCCTTTATATGTTGGATATGTTGCAGTATATCCTAGATACAATATATGTTTGCAGAACCGAACAGTTCTCTTGTTGCGTAGGGAGAATTGGATTCAGAAGGTATAAATAATCCGGGAAGAAAAACAAAAATGCAGATAGTTCACATTCGTTTCCCAGTGTTCTTTCTTTGGGTGTAGCTGCTTTTGTCCGTCATTTATCAATTGAAACTCAGGTCTCTTTGTCAAAGAAATCCACTTCCATCAAAATATGTCCTCATACAATATCGTTGTCGAAGTGTATAATGATCTCCTGGTTCTGCTCATTTCACTTAGCATCAGTTCATGTAGGTCTCTCCAAGCCTCTCTGTATTCATCCTGCTGGTCATTTCTTACAGAACAATAATATTCCATAACATTCATATACCACAATTTACCCAGCCATTCTCCAATTGATGGGCATCCATTCATTTTCCAGTTTCTAGCCACTACAAACAGGGCTGCTACAAACATTTTGGCACATACAGGTCCCTTTCCCTTCTTTAGTATTTCTTTGGGATATAAGCCCAATAGAAACACTGCTGGATCAAAGTATATGCACATTTTGATAATTTTTTGGGCATAATTCCAGATTGCTCTCCAGAATGGTTGGATTCGTTCACAACTCCACCAACAATGCATTAGTGTCCCAGTTTTCCCGCATCCCCTCCAACATTCATCATTATTTTTTCCTGTCATCTTAGCCAATCTGACAGGTGTGTAGTGGTATCTTAGAGTTGTCTTAATTTGCATTTCTCTGATCAATAATGATTTGGAACACTCTTTCATATGAGTGGTAATAGTTTCAATCTCATCCTCTGAAAATTGTCTGTTCATATCCTTTGACCATTTATCAATTGGAGAATGGCTTGATTTCTTATAAATTTGAGTCAGTTCTCTATATATTTTGGAAATGAGGCCTTTATCAGAACCTTTAACTGTGAAAATGTTTTCCCAGTTTGTTGCTTCCCTTCTAATCTTGTTTGCATTAGTTTTATTTGTACAAAGGCTTTTTAATTTGATGTAATCGAAATTTTCTATTCTGTGATCAGTAATGGTCTCTAGTTCATCTTTGGTCACAAATTTCTTTCTCCTCCACAAGTCTGAGAGATAAACTATTCTATGTTCCTCTAATTTATTTATAATCTCGTTCTTTATGCCTAGGTCATAGACCCATTTTGATCTTATCTTGGTATATGGTGTTAAGTGTGGGTCCATGCCTAATTTCTGCCATACTAATTTCCAATTATCCCAGCAGTTTTTATCAAATAATGAATTCTTTTCCCAGAAGTTAGGGGCTTTGGGTTTGTCAAACACTAGATTGCTATAATTGACTATTCTGTCTTGTGACCTAGCCTTTTCCACTGATCCACTAATCTATTTCTTAGCCAATACCAAATGGTTTTGGTGACTGCTGCTTTATAATATAATTTTAGATCAGGTACAGCTAGGCCACCTTCATTTGATTTTTTTTTCATTAGTTCCCTTGAGATTCTCGACTTTTTATTGTTCCATATGAATTTTGTTGTTATTTTTTCTAGATCAATAAAATATTTTCTTGGAAGTCTGATTGGTATAGCACTAAATAAATAGATTAGTTTAGGGAGTATTGTCATCTATATTATGTTCGCTCGGCCAATCCAAGAGCACTTAATATTTTTCCAATTATTTAAGTCTGACTTTATTTGTGTGGAGACTTTTTTATAATTTTGCTCATATAATTCCTGACTTTCCTTTGGTAGATAGATTCCCAAATATTTTATGGTATCAACAGTTATTCTGAATGGAATTTCTCTTTGTATCTCTTGCTGTTGGGTTTTGTTGGTGATGTATAAAAATGCTGAGGATTTATGGGGATTTATTTTGTAGCCAGCTACTTTGCTAAAATTATGAATTATTTCCAATAGCTTTTTGGTAGAATCTCTGGGGTTCTCTAGGTATACCATCATATCATCTGCAAAGAGTGATAGTTTGGTTTCCTCATTGCCTACTCTAATTCCTTTTATATCTTTCTCGACTCTTATTGCCGAGGCTAGTGCTTCTAATACGATATTAAATAATAATGGTGATAGTGGGCAACCTTGCTTCACTGGGAAAAGTTCTTTAGCCTTTCAGAATATCATATTCCAGGCCCTTTAATGTGGACGCTGCTAGATCCTGAGAAATCCTTTTTTTTTTTTTTTTTTTTTTTTTAAATTTTTTATTTAATAATTACATTATATTGACACTCATTTCTGTTCCGATTTGGAACTTGGTATGCAACCAAAAATAACTTACTGGGAAAGGTTCCAGTTTTTCCCCACTGCATATGATGCTTACTGATGGTTTTAAATATATGCTCTTGACTATTTTAAGGAAAAGTCCATTTATTCCTATGCTCTCAAGTGTTTTTATTAGGAATGGATGTTGGATTTTATCAAATGCTTTTTCTGCATCTATTGAGATGATCATGTGGTTTTTGTTTGTTTGGTTATTGATATAGTCAATTATGCTAATAGTTTTCCTAATATTGAACCAGCCCTGCATTCCTGGTATAAATCCTACTTGGTCATAGTGTATTATCCTGGTGACAATTTTCTGTAATCTTTTTGCTAATATTTTATTTAAGATTTTAGCATCAATATTCATTAGGGAGATTGGTCTATAATTTTCTTTCTCTGTTTTCAGCCTACCTGGTTTAGGTATCAGTACCATATCTGTGTCATAAAAGGAGTTTGGTAGGACTCCTTCAATCCCTATTTTTTCAAATAGTTTATATACTTACAGAACCTTAGAGTATCAACTAAATTATTTTACTTGAAAAATTAAACAACTTTAGCAAAGTTGCAGAATATGATAAACCCACAAAAATCATCAGCATTTCTTTATATGACCAAAAAAGCCCAGCAGCGAAAAATTGAAAAGTAAATTTCATTTGAATTAATTGTAAAATATAAAATGCTTGGGAATCTAACTGCAAGACAAACCCAAGAACTATTCACAATTACAAAAAAAAAAAAAAAAAAAAAAGGAAGTTTTCACACAAATAACTAAATAGATAGAACTAAATAAATAGAACTTAAAATATCAATTGCTTATGGGTAGGCCAAGCCAATATATTAAAAATGATAATTCTGCCCATACTAATTTATATAATCAATGTTGTACCACTCTAACTATCAAAACAAACTGATTGAGCTAGAAAAAATAACAACAAAGTTCATCTAGAACAAAAGATACAGAATATTAAGAGGAGTAATGACATATCATGCAATTAAGAAAAAATGAATAGGCAGATTTCAGAAAAAGGCTTGTATGAACTAATGCAGAGGGAAATGAGCATAACCAGCAAAATGTTGTACATACTATTAGCAACATTACATAATGATCAATTATGAAAAACTTAGGATTCTCAGCAACATAATAATACAAGAGAAGTACAAAGGGTTCATGAAAGAAAATGATATTCACATCTATAAAAAGAACTGATTGATTCTTAATGAAGATTGAAATATAACTTTTTCACTAATTTTATTTTCTTTTAATTGCTTTTATCCTCTTGATGTTTGGTGTCTTGTTCTTTTCCAACTATAACTTATATGCAAATGTGTTTTATATTATAGTTCTTGTATGACATATATAAAATTCCTACTATTTTTGTAAGAGGGGAAGAATAAAAATTCAAAATTCAAAATATTGTCCAAATGACTATAATAAGACTACACATGTATAATCTATATGGAATTATACTTGTCTTCTGAATGGAATGGGGAAGAAATGGTGCGGGATGAAAGGAGAACATTTGGTATTCAAAATTTTAAAAATTAATGTTAAAAAATGCATTTAATAGGTAAGTGGGAAAAAAGAAAAGTATTAAATAAAATAAAATAAATGAAAAATGAATGTTTTGGCAAATAATTGGGGGAAATTTCTCCTTGTTACAAGTACAAACAACATTTTTTTGGTTATTCATGCACATTTATTTTTTGTCACATTTCCTTAATGAACTATTTGATGAGAAAATGCAGAAAGGGAAAAAGAATGAGAGAGAAAAAAAGAAAAAAAAAGTGAATTTAGAATGTGTTAATTTATATTCTCTTCATAGTTCGTTCTGTGTATTTGGATGGTGTTTTTCATCCAAAGTATGTTGGGATTGCCTTGGATCACAGAACTACTGAGAAGAACAAATCTGTCACAGTCAGTTATTGCAAAATCTTGCTGTTGCTGTGTCCAATGTTTTCCTCATTTTGCTTGTTTTTATCAGCATGAATTCATGTAAATCTTTTCAGGTTTTTGTAAAATCAGCTTGCTCATCATTTTTATTGTACAGTAATATTATATTACTTTTATATACCATATCTTTTTCAGCCATTTCCCCAATTGATGGACATCTACTAATTTTCCAACTTTTTGCCACCATAAAAAAGCTGTTATATACATTTTTGAACTAGGTGAGTGAATTTGCCTCCTTTATGATTTCCTTGGGATGCAGACACAATCATGACACTGCTAGATCAAAGGTATGCAAAGTTTTATCACTATTTAAGCATAAGTCCAAATTGCTGTCTAGAATAGTTGGATCACTTTACAACTCCACCAACAATGCATTAATGTCCCAGAGGTAATAGGCAAATCATCCCTTGCTTTCCTAATTTGCTTACAGTGTCATCCTTTATGTCTAATTAATGTGTACCCATTTTGACCTTATTTTGGTATAGAGTATAAGACTTAAGTCTATGCTAAGTTTCTGACATAATATTTTCATTTTTGCTAGCAATTTTTGTGAAATAATGAGTCCTTAATCCAGATTGGGGTTTATCAAATGCTAGATTATTGTAGTCATTGATTATTGTTTCATGTGTATCTAACCTATTCCACTGATCCACCATTCTATTTTTTTCTCATAATTATACATTTTTATTGACAGAATCCATGCCTGGGTAATTTTTTTACAACATTATCCCTTGCACTAACTTCTGTTTGACTTTTCCCCTTCCTCCCTCCACCCCCTCCCCCAGATGACATGCAGTCCTATACATGTTAACTATGTCACAGTATATTCTAGATACAATATATATGTGCAGAACCGAACAGTTCTTTGTTGCACAGGAAAAATTGGATTCAGAAGGTAAAAATAAACCAGGAAGAAAAACAAATGCAAACAGTTTACATTCATTTCCCAGTGTTCTTTCTTTGGGTGTAGCTGCTACCATTCTATTTTTAGCCAATTATGCTGTTTTGATTGCTGCTGCTTTACAAAAGAGATTTAGGTCTGATACTACTAGACCCATCATCTTTTGCATTTTTTTAAAAATTGATCCCCTTGATATTCTTGACCTTTTGTTTTGCCATGTGGATTTTGTTGTTATTTTTGTCTTGTGCTATAAAATATTTTTGGGCAATTTGATTTGTATGACACTGAATTAAGTAGATTAATTGAGACAGAATTATCATTTTTGTCATGCAACTCACCCCATAATGAGGAATTGATATTTTCCCAATTATTTAGATCTGACAGTATTTGTATGAGAAGTGTTTTTTAACTGTGTTCATATAGTTTCTGGAATTGTCTTGGTAGATAGATTCCCAAATACATTAAATTATCTCCAGTTATTTTAAATGAGATTTCTGGATGCAGATGGCATTTTCTTTCTTTCTTTCTTTTTTTTATTGTACATTTTTATTGACAGAACATATGCCTGGGTAATATTTTACATTATTCCTTGCACTCACTTCTGTTCCGACTTTTCCCTTTCTTCCCTCCACCCCTTCCCCTAGATGGCAAGCACTCTTATACATGTTAAATATATTATAGTATCTCCTAGATACAATATATGTGTGCACAACTGAAGAGTTCTCTTGTTACACAGGAAGAATTAGATTCAGAAGGTTAAAATAACCCGGGAAGAAAAACAAAAATGCAAACAGTTTATATTCATTTCCCAGTGTTCTTTCTTTGGGTGTAGCTGCTTCTGTCCATCCTTGATCAATTGAAACTGAATTAGATATCTTTATTGAAGAGATCTACTTCCATCAGAATACATCCTCAAACAGTATCATTGTTGAGGTATATAATGATCTCCTGCTTCTGTTCATTTCACTTAGCATCAGTTCATGTAAGTCTCGCCAGTCCTCTCTGTATTCATCCTGCTGGTCATTTCTTACAGAACAATAATATTCCATAACATACAATTTACTCAACCATTCTCCAATTGATGGGCATCCATTCATTTTCCAGCTTCTAGCCACTACAAACAGAGCTGCCACAAACATTTTGGCACATACAGGACCTTTTCCCTTCTTTACTATTTCTTTGGGATATAAGCCCAGTAGTAGCACTGCTGGATCAAAGGGTATGCACAGTTTGATAACTTTTGGGACATAATTCCAGATTGCTCTCCAGAATGGTTGGATTCGTTCACAACTCCACCAATAATGCATCAATGTCCCGGTTTTCCCTCATCCCCTCCAAAATTCATCATTATTTTTCCCCCTCATCTTAGCCAATCTGATAGGTGTATAATAGAATTTCAGAGTTGTCTTAATTTGCATTTCTCTGAGCAATAGTGATTTGGAACACTCTTTCATATGAGTGAAAATAGTTTCGATTTCATCATCTGAAAATTGTCTGTTCATATCCTTTGACCATTTATCAATTGGAGAATGGCTTGATTTCTTATAAATTAGAGTCAAGTCTCTATATATTTTGGAAATGAGGGCTTTATCAGAACCTTTAATTGTGAAGATGTTTTCCCAATTTGTTACTTCCCTTCTAATCTGGTTTGCATCTTTGTGAGATGTAGTACCCCCACTTTACCCTTTTTCTGGTACAATGTCCTTTCCACCTCTAGTTTCTAGAACAAGATATACATGTATTCTTTATACATCTGTATAGCAAAAATATGTAGATCAAAATTTTTGTTTAGTTTCAGTTTTTTCATAAAAATAGGTGAAATTCACTTATTTCATTGAATTTCTTCCCTGGAAAAAGATGCTCATTTTGGCTGGGTAAGTTATTTTTGGTTGCATACCAAGTTCCTTAGCCTTTCGGAATATCATATTCCAGGCCCTTCGATCTTTTAATGTGGATGCTGCCAGATCCTGGGTGATCCTTATTGTGGCTCCTTGATACTTGAATTGGGTTTTTCTAGCCGCTTGCAATATTTTTTCTTTCATCTGAGGGTTCTGGCATTTGGCCACTATATTCCTTGGTGTTTTGATTTTAGGATCCCTTTCAGTGGGTGATCGATGAATCCTTTCAATGTTTATTTTTTCCTCTGTTCCTATGACTTCTGGGCAGTTCTCTTTGATAATTTCCTGGAAGACAGTGTCCAGGCTCTTTTTTTCATCATGTTTTTCTGGGAGTCCAATGATTCTCAGATTGTCTCTCCTGGATCTGTTTTCCAGGTCTGTTGTCTTCCCCAGAAGGTATTTCACATTTTTCTCCATTGTTTGATTTTTTTGGATTTGCTTGACTGATTCTTCTTGTCTCCTCGAGTCA
Organism: Antechinus flavipes; assembly: GCF_016432865.1. Lineage (NCBI taxonomy): Eukaryota > Metazoa > Chordata > Mammalia > Dasyuromorphia > Dasyuridae > Antechinus > Antechinus flavipes. The sequence continues at coordinate 93,762,514 of NC_067400.1, forward strand.
TTCAATTCCACTTGTTCAATTCTGATTTTCAGTGAAGTATTCTCTTCACTCACTTTTTTAAAATCTTTCTCTAATTGTCCAATTGAGTTCTTTTGTTCTGTGGAATTTTTTTCCATTTCGCCAATTTTGTTTTTTAGAGAGCTGTTTTCTGTTTCCAGTTCACTAATCCTATTTTTCAAGGATTTTACTTCTTTATCCACTCTCTCTTTAACTGACTTCTCCAGGCTCTTTTGCCAAGCCTCCCTCTCCTTTTCCCAAGCTTCCTTCTCCTTTTGCCAAGCCTCACTCTGCTTTCCCCATTTTTCTTCTAGCTCCCTTGTGAGAGCCTTTTTAATCACTTCTATGAGGTTCATCTGTGCTGAGGAACAGAAGATCTCCTCCTTTGGGGAATCACCTGGGGACTGCCTGTTTTTAGTCTCCTCAGGATTTAGAGTCTGCTCTCTATCTGTGTAGAAGCTGTCAAGGGTTAAAGTCCTCTTCAGCTTCTTGCTCATTCTGTCTATTAATCAGAGACAAACTACCAAAGAAAAACAGAAAAAACTGGAGTCTTTCTTTGGGGGGGGGCTGGGTGTGTTATCGAGCTTCCTCTACAGACTGCAGGGGGCAGCAGTGAGGCACTAGCAGGACTGTGCTGCGCCTGCGCTCTGAGATCCCAAAGCGTGCTGAGTCACTGAGGGGGGAGAAGGGGGGGGCGGCCAGGTTCCTGAGAGACTCCAGCTGTTTGCGGTTGTGTTCTTCAGCACTGGTGTTTTTAGCTTCTCTGCTGGGCTGTTGACTTGCTGCAGGTTCCAAACCTGTAGCGAAGCTCTCCCCGCAGAGACGGCTACGATCACTCCCCACCCCCTCTCAGCTCTGCTCCCGTGCTCTCACTGCCGCTGCCCTCAGCCTGCGCCGGATCTAAAACCGCCCCAGCCCTCCAGTAAAGACAGACCTTTCTTGGCGGATCTCAAGGATGGCTTCTCTTGGTAACTATTTGTGGGTTTTTTTCAGTCAAGCATTGATTCAGAGGCTTGTAATGAAGTGGATAGTGAGAGAAAGCGCGGAGCTTATGCAACTGTGAGCCTCCTCTCCGCCATCTTAACCGGAAGTCTGAGAAATCCTTTTTATGGCTCCTCTATATTTGAATTGATTTTTTTTTTTAGCAGCTTCCAGTATTTTTTCCTTTGTTTGATAGTTCTGGTATTTGGCCATTATATTTCTTGGTGTTTTGGTTTTAGGATCCCTTTCAATAGGTGATCAATGAATTCTTTCAATATCTATTTTACTCTCTGTTTCTATGATTTCTGGGCAGTTCTCTTTGATAATTTCCTGGAAATTGTGTCTAGGCTCTTTTTTTCATCATATTTTTCAGGGAGTCCAATAATTCTCAGATTGTCTCTCCTAGATCTATTCTCCAGGTCTGTTGTTTTCCCAAGAAGCTATTTGACTTTTTTTTTTTTTTTTGGTTTTGCTTGACTGATTCTTGATGTCTCCTCGAGTCATTCAATTCCATTTGTTCAATTCTGATTTTCAGTGAAGTATTTTCTTCACTCTCTTTTTTATATCTTTTTCTAATTCTACAATTGAGTTTTTAAGTGAGTTGTTTTGTTCTATGGAATTTTTTTCCTATTTCACTAATTTTATTTTTTAGAGAGCTATTTTCTATTTCCAGTTCACTAATTCTGTTTTTCCAGGATGTGATTTCTTTATCCACTCTATCTTTAAATGAGTGGAATGACTTATCCAGACTATCTTGCCAAGCTTCCCTTTTTTTTTCCCCATTTTTTCGTCTAGCTCTCTTGAGAGAGCCTTTTTAATTTCTTCAATGAGAGTCTCGTGTTGAGGACTAGATCATATCCCCCACAATGAATATGGGATTCATCTGGAGACTGTCTGTTTTTAGTCTCCTCAGTTACAGATGGCATTTTCAATCCAAAGTCAATTGGAATAGCTTTGGATCACTGAACCACTGAGAATAACCAAGCTTTTTATAGTTGATCATCTCACATATTTGCTATTATTATGTACAATATATTCCTGGTTCTTCTTGTTTTGCTCAGCATCAATTCATGTGGATCTTTCCAGGACTTTCAATAATCAGTTTGTTCATCATTCTTTATAGAACAATAATATTCCATTACCTTCATGTATCACAGCTTATTTAGCCATTCTCCAATTGATAGGCATCCACTCCTTTTCCAATTCTTTGCTACCACAGAAAAAGCAGTTATAAACTTTTTGCCCATGTGTTTTTTTTTTTTTCCCCCTCCTATATGTTTTCCTTAGGATACTGTTGGAATCCTTACTAACTGCTAAGTAATTAGAGTTGATCTAATCTTACAAGAAGATTTTGGCCAGAACCTGAAACAAGGTACTAAGTAGAACTAATTAATACAAGGCTTGTGTTCACACCTTTACTCATTGGAGTTCACAAGTATGCCAGCTTCACAAAGTAAACTTTCTAACTTCAAGGGAGTTCACACCTCCCTTAAAGCTCTTTGGGCCAGAGAGCACTATGGGAGAAAACCCATAATCCCATTCTCTCAGAAGATTCACATATAAGGCGAGACAGCCATTCCAGAATACATTTTTTCCACTTGGCTGGCTGGTGGCAGATGAAGAGCTTTCAGAGGATAAAGCTACGAGTGAGAGTTCAGTGGACAACCAGATTCATCTTCATCTCACACCACTGTAGTTGGTGGCTGGGCTCCCCAGAAGGAGACAAGAGAGACATTCCATCTCTGTGTTGGTTGGAGGCTGAAGAAAGCAGAAGCAGAGGCTGAAGGACAGAACCTTTGGATTTGGAGATATTCGGAGGGCTCTAAGCCTCTAAATCCTGTGTTTTGAGAACAAGAACTCCAACCTTTGAACTCTAACAGGATACAGAACCAGTAATGACACTGCTGGGTCAAAGGGTATGCACAGTTTTATAACTCTTTGAGCATAGTTTCAAATTGCTCTCTAGAATGGTTGGATTATTTCACAGCTCCACCAAACAATGCATTAATATGCCAGTTTTCCCACATTCCCTCTAACATTTATCATTATCTTTTCCTGTCATCTTAGCCAATTTGAAAGATGTCAGGTCATACTGTGATGACCCCCTAGCACCCAGGACAACCCAGAATCAGCCAGAGTTAGGATAAGCAAAATTCCTTAGTCTTTATTCTTGGTCTTTAGATGTAGGATTGAACAGGATGGAAGCAGAATCTCCCTGACCGCCTTCTCCCTTGTCTACTGCAACAAATGACTCTGGCTCATCTTACTCCATCTCCTAGTCCCTCCTACAATCCTTTATATACACCAATCATTGAGCCAGCACAGGATAGTGGGAAGACCATTTTCCAAGCATATGCTAATAGAGTAACTTACCAATCATAATTAGCCCTAAGTGCTTGAACTGACCTCAGTGCAATGACTCAAAAGTTTCAGCCTTCTACATCATACCTCAGAGTTGTTATAATTTACATTTCTCTAATCAATAGCATTTTTTTTCATATGACAGCAGATGACTTTAATTTCACAATCTGAAAATTGTTCATATTTTCAACCATTTATCAATTGGAGAATTATTTATTTATTTGTTTGTTTGTTTGTTTTGAATATCAATGCAAAAATTTTAATATTAGCAAAGTAATTATAGCAATATATTATGGATAACACAGTATGGTCATGTAGTGTGTATAGCAGGAATGCAAGGTTGGTTCAATATTAGGAAAACTATCAATATATATCCCATACATTTTGGCATGATGTCTCATTATTATTGTTTTCTTGGATGAAGTTATTAATTATGTCTATAATTTGCTGTTTCACCCAATCATTCTTTAGTATGAGATTATTTAGTTTCCAATTATTTTTTGGTCTATTTTCCCGTGGCTTTTTATTGAATGTAATTTTCAATGCATCGTGGTCTGAAAAGGATGCATTCACTATTTCTGCCTTACTGCATTTGAGTTTGAGGTTTTTATGTCCTAATATATGGTCAATTTTTGTATAAGTTCCATGAACTGCTGAAAAGAAGGTATACTCCTTTCTGTCCCCATTACATTTTCTCCAGAGATCTATCATATCTAATTTTTCTAGTATTCTATTTATCTCTTTGACTTCTTTCTTATTTATTTTGTGGATGTTGCCAGATCCTGGGTGATCCTTATTGTGGCTCCTTGATACTTGAATTGGGTTTTTCTAGCTGCTTGCAGTATTTTTTCCTTCGTCTGAGGGTTCTGGCATTTGGCCATTATATTTCTTGGTATTTTGATTTTAGGATCCCTTTCAGTAGGGGATCGATGAATTTTTTCAATGTCTATTTTACCCTCTGTTTCTATGACTTCTGAGCAGTTCTCTTTGATAATTTCCTGGAAAATAGTGTCCAGGCTCTTTTTTTCATCATACTTTTCTGGGAGTCAGATGATTCTCAGGTTGTCTCTCCTGGATCTGTTTTCCAGGTCTGTTGTCTTCCCCAGAAGGTATTTCACATTCTTTTCCATTGTTTGATTTTTTTGGATTTGCTTGACTGATTCTTCTTGTCTCCTCGAGTCATTCAATTCCATTTGTTCGACTCTGATTTTCAGTGAAGTATTTTCTTCACTCACTTTTTTTAAGATCTTTTTCTAATTGTCCAATTGAGTTCTTTTGTTCTGTGGAATTTTTTTCCATTTTGCCAATTTTGTTTTTTAGAGAGCTATTTTCTGTTTCCAGTTCACCAATCCTATTTTTCAAGGATTTGATTTCTTTATCCACTCTCTCTTTAACTGAGTGGGATGACTTCTCCAGACTCTTTTGCCAAGCCTCCCTCTCCTTTTGCCAAGTCTCCCTCTCCTTTTGCAAAGCCTCACTCTGCTTTTGCCAAGTCTCCCTCTCTTTTTGCAAAGCCTCCTTCTCCTTTTCCCATTTTTCTTCTAGCTCTCTTGTGAGAGCCTTTTTAATTTCCTCCATGAGATTCATCTGTGCTGAGGAACAGATGATCTCCTCCTTTGGGGATTCACCTGGGGACTGTTTGTTTTTAGTCTCCTCAGGATTTGGAGTCTGCTCTTTATCTGTATAGAAGCTGTCAAGGGTTAAAGTCTTTTTCAGTTTCTTGCTCATTCTGTCTAATAATCAAAGACAAACTATCAAAGAAACAGAAGAAAAAAAAACCCTTGAATGGAGGCTGCTTTCTTTGGGGGAGGGGCAGGGTAGCCATGAGGCACAGGTCCTACTGTGCTACGGCGCCTGCGCTCTGAGATCCGAGAGCGTGCTGAGACACTGGGGGAGGGGCGGCCAGGTCCCAAGAGACTCCAGCTGTTTGGGGTTGTATTCTTCACCCTCGGTGTTTTTAGCTTCTCTGCTGGGCTCCTGACTTGCTGCCAGAGCAAAGTATCTAATCCTGTAGCAAAGCTCTCCCCTCAGAGACGGCTGCGATCACGCCCCACCCCCTCTCCGCTCTGCTCGGCTCTGAGCTGCTTTCCATGCTCTCGCTGCAGCTGCTGCCCACAGTCTGCTTCCGATCTAATAATCGTCCCTGCCCTCGCGCAAAAACAGACCTTTCTTGATGAGTCTCAAGGATGGTTTCTCTTGGTAAGTAATTGTATGTTTTTTTTTTCAGTCGAGCATTAATTCAGAGGCATGAAATGAAATGGATAGTGAGAGAAAAGCACGGAGGTTACACAGCAGTGTGCCTCCTCTCCGCCATCTTGGAGATATCAAAGTTAATTTGCTTTGATGGTGGAGGAATAATTTATATTCTTATAAATTTTGCACAATTCTTTATATATTTTAGAAATGAGACCTTTATCAGAAACATTGGCTTTTAAGATTTGTTCCCAGCTTTCTCTTGGTTCTCTTGGTTCTGTTTGTGTAAAACCTTTTAAATTTATTGTTGTAATCAGAATTGTCCATTTTACCTTTCATGACATTCTTTAGTTCTTCTTTAGTCACAAATCCCTCCCTTCTTCAAAGATGTAATAGGTAAATTGTCCCTTGTTTTCTTAATTTGTTTAGGGTATCATCCTTTACACCCAAATCATGTATCCATTTTGACCTTATTTTGATTGGGAGTGGGAGATGTAAGTTAACACCAAGTTTCTGACATTATTTTCCAGTTTCCCCCAAATGTTTTTGTTAAATACTGAGTTCTTCTTCACGAAGCTAGAGTTTGGATATTTATTGAATATTTGATTCCTATAGGCCTTGATTATTGGGTAGTATGTATTTAATCTATTCCACTTTATTTTTTAGTACCAAAGGATTTTGATGAGTGCTGCTTTATAATATAGTTTTAGGTTTATTACTGCTCAGCCATCATCCTTTGTATTTTTTTTTCATTAATTCTTTTGATATTCTTGATGTTTTGGTCTTCCAGATGAATTTTGTTGTTTTTCCTAATTCTATAAAATAATGTTTCTGCAGTTTGATTGGTATGCCACAGAACAAGTAGACCAATTTAGGCAGAATTCCCATTTTTATTATATAACCTCAACCTAGCCATGAATATTGATATTTTCCCAATTGTTTAGATCTGATTTTATTTGTGTAAGAAGTGTTTTGTAATTGTGTACATAAACTTTTTGAATTTGTCTTTACAGGTAGACCTGCATGTATTTATTTTTTCTATCATAGTTTTAAATGGAATTTCTCTTTCTATCTCTTGCTGATGGGCTTTGTCAGTAATATATAGACATTTTGATAGTTTGTGTGGGTTTATTTTATATTCTGCAACTTTGCTAAAGCTTTCAATTGTTTTCAGTAGATTTTGGGATGATTTTCCAGGATTTTCTAAGTATATCATCATGTCATCTGCAAAGAGTGATAGTTTTATTTCCTCATTGCCTATTCTAATTCCTTGAATTTTCTTTTCTTTTTGCTAAAGACAACATTTCTAGCCCAATATTGAACAATAGTGGTGATGAGGGGCATCCCTGTTTAAGTCCTGTTCTTATTGGCAATGCGTCTAAATTCTCTCCATTACAAATAATGCTTGCTGTAGGTTTTTGATAGATACTGCTTATTATCTAAAGGAATGCTCACATTATTCCCATGCTCTCTAGTCTTTTTTTTTTTTATTAAGAATGGGTGCTGTATTTTGCCAAAAGAGCTTTTTCACCATCTATTGAGATTATCATATTATTTCTGATTATTTTGTTATCGATATGGTAATAATTTTTCTGATACTGAACCAGCCCTAAATTCCTGGTACAAATTGTCTTTTCTGGTTCTGTTTTCCAGGTCAGATGCTTTACCAATAAAGTATTTTATATTTGCTTTCATATTTTTTCATTCTTTTTAGTTTATTTGACTGATTCTTGCTGTCTCATACTCATTAGCTTCCATTTACTCTCTTCTAGATTTTAATGTGTGATTTTTTTCAATTACTGTATCTCTTTTATATCTGTTTTTCCATTTATTCTACTGTTTAAGAAGTTCTTTTCTTCAGGCTATTTTTTCCCTTCCTTTTCCAAACTTTTGACTGTCTCATGCATATGTCTCACTTCCTTTCTCATTTCCTTTCTCATTTTTTTCTTCTACCTCTCTAATTTGCCTTTTGAAGTCTTTTCCAAAAACCTTCTTTGGGTTTGAGACCAATTCATATCACTCTTTGAGATTTCTTCTTGAAACTTTCTGTCCTCATCTGAGTTTGTGTTTTGGTCTGCCCTATTACCATAGTAGCTTTCTATGGTCAACATTCTTTTTTGTTTCTTGCTCATTATATTTCCTTTTCTTTTGGTTTTCCCCCTCTTTTAAAAAAATTATTTAAGGTAGAGCTCTGCTCCTTGGTTATAGAGTGTACTGTCTCTAGTTTCTTGGATAGCTCTAAACCTTGATTTGTGTTTGCAGGGGGTATTTTTGCCTGCTCTATTCAGGAAATGGCCTGCTTTCTGAGAGTTTTCCTTCTAAATTGTGAGGAAACTACTCCACTGATTTTCTCCTCTACTGAGCCAGAACTGAGGGTCTTAGTCACTGATTTTCTGTAATTAAGACTCTCTCACCAGCTTTCTCAGAGTCACTCTGACCTGGGCTAAAGAGCCTTTTCACGTGAGTGAGACTGACCTTTCTTGAAGTTTTTTTCAGTCTATCTTGACTTGGAGAGTAGTTTTATTCCATAATACTCTATTTAGCAGCTTGCTTTCATGTGGTTTTTGAGGAAAATAGGGAGAGCTGGAGCAGCTTCTTTACTCTACCATCTTGGCTTCACCTCTGGAAGTTTGCATTATGATCTAAAAAGGAAGAATTTACTATTTCTGCCTTTCTGCATTTCATTGTGAAGTTTTTATGCTCTAATACACAAACATAATGTATTGCTGAGAAAAAGGTATATTTATATCCTTATTCTTTTTTCCCCTAGGTTTATCATATCTAAATTTCCTAAGATTCTATTATTGTCCATAGTTTCTTTTTTGTTTTGTGGCTAAATTTATATATTTCTGTGAGAGGGAATTTGCAATCCCATGCTTAAGTATAGTTTTATTGTCTATTTCTTCCTTTAGCTTGATCAACTTCTCTTAAAATTTGGATGCTCTATCACTTGATGCATATACATTTAGTTTCATTACCAATTTATTTCTATAGTGCAATTTAACAAGGTGTAATTTCCTTTCTTATCTGTTTTAATTAGACTTTTTTTTTTGCTTTCTCTGAAATCAGAATTGCTATCCCTGTTTTGTTTTGTTTTTGTTTTTGTTTTTTTTGTTGTTGTTGTTGTTTTTGCTGCTGCTAAAGCCTAATAGATTCTGCCCCATTCTTTTATTCTTATTCTGTATGAATCTCTCTATTTCAAATGTGATTCTTGTAAACAATATATTGTAGCATTCTGGTTTTTAATCCATTCAGCTATCTACTTCCATTTTATGTGAGAGTACATCCTATTCACAATCACAATTTATGATTCCCAGCTATGTATTTCTCTCCATCCTATTTCCTCTCTTGTATCTACTTTTGTTTTCTTTCTATTCTGCCCCTCCTTAGAAGTGTTTTTTCTCTGATTCATCTGTCTCTCAACTGCCCTTCCTTCTCTTACCTTTCCTTCCTTCTCTTACCTCTTTCTCCTAGTGTTTCTGCCCTTCCTTCTATACAGCCCCTCTCTTTTCTTTCCCCTTTTTTCTCCCATTTCCTTATTGGGTAAGGTAAATTTCAGCAAATTGAGTAAATGCTATTTCTTATTTGAGCCAAAGCTGAAGAAATTAATCTTCAGACAGTGCTCATTTCTCTCCCTTCTTTCCCTCTATTATAATAGTCTTTCATACTTTTTCATATGATCTAATTTATTCTATTTTATTTCTCTTTTCTTCTTCTCCCAGTATAATTATTTTTCCAGCCTTTAATTTCTTCTTTGATTTCATCTCATCAGAGTCAATTTATACCTCTGTCCATGTATGATCCCTTCAACTTGCCCAAAAAAGACTATAGTTCTCAAAAATTACAAGTATCATTTTCCCATTTAGAAATGTAAATAGTTGAATCTTTAAATATTATGTTATTGTTGTCTGTTTTTTCTTTACCATTTAATTTTCTATGCTTCTCTTGAATCGGGTGTTTGAAGATCAAATTTTCAGTTTATTTCTGATGTTTTCAATAGCAATGATTGAAAATTCCTGACTTCATTGAAGATCTATCTTCTCCCCTGGTCCTCAGTATTGCTGAATATTTGATTCTTAGTCATTTTCCTTCCAGAATATGATATTACAGGCTCTTCAATTTTTTTATTGTGGAAACTGCAAGATCCTGGATAATCCTAACTGTTGCTCCTTGATACTTGAATTGTTTTGGGGGTTTTGATTTTTGTGTTCTTTTGTTTTCTCTCAGAAATCATTGGTAAAGAAGTGATATTAAGGAAGAAATTCACTTGTTCTGTGAAATCTGTGCAATAAGATAAAGAAAAAGTCACCAAAGCACAGAAAAGATGATGAATGCAGTCACAGTAGTTCTAGTTACCTAATAATCATTTGTTGACCACTGAGTACATCTATGTTCAAGGTTCAAGCACCAGTGATACAAAAAAGGATAAAAAGCAATAATGGTTCTAAGAGAACTCATGGTCTATTGTGGGTAAAAAGATAACAATTGTGTTCAAGCCAGTATATGTAAGGTAAACTAAAATAATTAATAGAAATTCCTTGTATTCAGTAGGATTATGAAAGACTTCTTAACTGAATCTTGAACGAAGTTTAGAGGTAGAGAGGAGGCAAGAAGGTCTTCCACACATGGGAATCACCCAGTGAAAATGTCTGGAGTCTGGTCATGTAATGTGTTGTTTGAGAGACAGCCAGTAGAACAATCCAACAATAATAATGTCTTCAGAAGTAGAGAAAGATGGGGGAAGGGGGAATGATATGGCTTCCTCATAGACACTTAATTACCTTTTTGTGAACATGTCAGTATGACTAAGAAAAGAGATAGAAATGTATCAGTTTGTCTGGAAACATATTGGCCCAGGGTAACTCTCTTTGAAAACGGTTACTCTTTAAACAGTGGGATGTAGTGGGTACTAGACATTGTTGAAATTTACCACTATAGCAACAACAACAGTATAGGGAACAAAAATAAAGAAAGAAGCCCCAGTGGCCTTACTGATGAGTCAGGCCTCATTAGAAATGACAGAACTTTGTGTGAACCAGAAAGAGAAAGAGAGAGATTGTATATATTATGTACTAACAGCATCCAAATAGGAAAAGGAAACCAAGTGAGTAAGCAAAGAAGCTCTGGAGGCAAGTTAAAGAGAGTGTGGTTTGGGGCAGCTAGGTGGTACAGAGGATAGAATACCAGCCCTGAAGTCAGGAGGACCTGAGTTCAAATCTGTTCTCAGACACTTAACTCTTCCTGGCTGTGTGACCCTGGGCAAGTCACTTAATCCCAACTGCTTCAGCAAAAAGGGAGAGAGCGAGAGAGAGAGAGAGAGAGAGAGAGAGAGAGAGAGAGAGAGAGAGAGAGAATGGTTCAAGTCAAGAGGTGAAAGAGCCAATCAATGTAGCACAGAGTGAATGAACATGAAGAGGAGCAAAATCAGACTGTTCTTCTCTATAATGAATGTGTACTAAATATAACATTAAAGGAAGAACTTTCAATTTCAAGTCAATATCAGTTCTTTGAATGGTGGGACTCTGCTCAAGTTTTCAACTATATGGATTATCTCAGATCTAAAACAATGGCATAGATCTCTATTGAATTGAGAGCCATTTTAAATGTTTGGCTCACCAGCCATGGCAATAATATAAATGAGTCTTTTTTTCTGCGTAATTTAATCATTTTATTAATAAGGCCAGCACATTTGTTAATAAAAAGACATTTATTTAGATGTCTCTTAGACTAATGACTCTTCATGGCTATGGGCTCACAGTTTATATGCCCTTTGAAGAGAAAATGTTCCTGAACAGTGGCAATCAACCTTGTTTAACATTTTTTAAATAGCTTTTTATTTACAAGTTAGATGCATGGGTAATTTTACATTGACAATTGCCAAAACCTTTTGTTTTTATTATTATTGCCAAGTCAATATTCATCATGGAAAGTTAAACAAAATCTGGCCTAAAGCACTTATTAGGTGTGTGACCCTGGGCAAGTCATTTAACCCTCTTTACGTCAATTCCTTATCTATAAAATGAGATGGAGAAAAAAAAAAAGTATGCCACTCTAATATCTCTGCTAAGAAAACTTCCCCAAAGTCACAAGATTTGGACATGACTGAACAACATCAAAGTAGGAGCACTGTGCTAAGTAAGTTCTTAAAAAATATATATTATCTCAACCCTAGAGTTAAGTGCTATTATTATTCTCATTTTCAGCTGACAAATCTGAGGTAAACAAAAGTCAAGTGCCTTGCCCAAAGCAACACAAGGAAGAATTATCTGATAACAGATTTGATCTCAGATCTTCTTGAATTTTGAGCTAGGGCTCTAAATACTACCCTACCTAGATGCCTCAAAAATGATTCTTAGAGTTATTACTAAGAAACCTTCAATTTTGAATGTAGGGCTTACAAACTTTTGTCTTTTTTAATAGTCTGTGCATTATTTCAACATAAAGAGACCAAAGCATAGAGAGTATTTGCCATGTCTAAAGACACTCCATTAGTTACAAAGACTCGATTAATGGCCTGGCCTTGTGTCTCCAGTCTCCTAAATCATAAGGTTACTTTTGTTCTTGTAATACATATTTACTCTTCTCAAATATGTTGGATTATAAATTTAGGCTTCACATCAATTATATATTAATACCTTCTAATATTTTCTTAGCTGTTCACTTCTTCCATCTCTAAGATCACAGTCTCTAGCCTGAATTCTGAAGAACATTAAGCATTTCATTTTTAGAATGTTCTAACCTTGCCACGAACATTTCCAGAAATGTCATTTTTCATCCAGCTACTTCCATCCTCTTATGGATCTCCAAAGAACTGCTCCAATTCCCTTTGTCATGGAACTGAGAAAATTGAAGCTATTCATCAATCCCAAAGAGTGGTATTTTAAGTTGTGATACTTTCAGTAACTTTGTGATGACCTTGTTTTCTTTGGTGTTTCTGAGGTGAAACAAAGCCAAAATATAAAGATTTGGTAGGTCAGTTTCAAAAATAATAATAATAATAATAGCAACAAATAAACTATGAAAGATCACCAGCATGTTTGTGGTTAGCCCATATGTCCCTCTTACTTTAGAGAAACTGAAAACAAGAAAGCAGCTAAAACTTTTAATAGTTGCATTAGAATGTTGAAACAGAATGTAGAAAATGATTTGCAGATCTGTTTTCCATTTCAACAACATTTGCTAATACTATGCTTAGCACATTGAAAGCATTTATCTTCATATATTTCTATTACTGAGAACAATAAACACAAATGCCGTTTGAGTGGAAATAAACCTATTTGAGTAGGTTATATTTTTCTGTAGCTATTGACTAATTAACCCTAGCTAATTGTATCCCAACAAGTAATAAGAGAAAAAAAATATAGAAAAATACTGCTCCAAGCAATGCCCTCCAAATTAGAGAAAAACATTGTTGAATGTAACAGAATATATTAAAACAGCATAAAAATAACTGACCAAGCTTAAGATCAGTTTTATTTATTAAAATGTTTTTGAAGGTGATAGTCTTTTCAAAAAATGCTTGGTGGACTGATTTAGTTTCTACTCAAAGTATCACAACATTTGCTACTCTGTAAAATAGAAGAATAAATATAGCCAATCAATAACGTCATCATGTATAGATTTTTGAGTTCTATATTTGAAATCTGGAAAACAGGTTTAAATAATCCTAGTTTGCTACTTTTTAACTATGTGCAAAATCTCTTATCACCTTAGACACACCCTTAAGATTTACTTCCTGGAGTACAGATACTAGTGGAAAAAAAAAAAAGCCATAACATGAATTCCCCTTAGCTTAAAAATTTTTTTTTTCTCATATATCTAGGTAAAACTCTATCAACATCATCTTCATCATAAATTATTATTGCTATTGAAATTATTATATAGCACTTTAAGATTTGCAAAGCAATTGTCTTCTACACCTACTACTCATTCATCTACTCTGTCCATCACAAAAATGGATATTCAGATAAGGAAAGTACAAGTATTATGAAAACCTATCAAAAGATTCTACTTGTATGTATTGATAGGGAGAGATTATATATTCCATTTATAGTTATAATATAACCCCACTGTTGATAGCCTTCTATGGCTAGTAAATGCCTATGTAGGTTTTAATAAAGAAAGTTTCCCATATTTCTAATGCTTTTGCTTAATTCTATCTTGCAATGCAGTTGCAATCTTAACCTTCCCTTTTCTCTCATTGTCACATTTTCAGTAAATAGTCTAAATCTGTAACCTGTCTTTCTTTGTTACTTTCCAGGTACATCTGACTCTCTGAACTTTTTCTCTTATGCCACAGTAGTCCTCTCAAATTGAAACTTTGCTAAGTACTTGCTGTCTTCTCCTGGCAGTACATTCTTTGCCTATGGCCCTTTCCTCCTAACATAATTTCTATTTTAAGTGTTCAGCCTTATCAAATCTTGTCTGGGCTCCATCTGACTCTATAGATATTTTCTACCATGTATGTGCATGGCTACATTCCTTCCACCACCACTTCTTTTTATATATTGCTCTCCCCATTAAAGTATAAACTACTTGAAAGCAAAAATTTCTTTTTTCCTGATTATATTTGTATTTCCAGAGCTTAGCACAGGAAGTAACTTTATCATGAATTAAATGACTAATAAGTACTGTCATCCATTTACTCCTCAATCCTTTGAAATTTGACCTTCATCAATTCTATGATACAAAAAACATATCTGTTCAGCATTGATAGTTATCAACCCTCTCTGTAAAGTCTTTGTGCTTCAGACTGTAATATAAGCATTTTTTTTTCTTTATCTCCCTTCTGATTAATTTCAAATTTTTCTTTGCTGATTTTCAATTTAGTCCTACTAAAAATCATTTCAATTCCATCTTTTCATCTCTAACACTTACTAAACATTTCTTTTTGGCTGAAAACTAAACTTATCTCAATGCCTCTTTGATCAAATTGTGGTCAGTATTTCTTCTGACCCTGCAGAACAAATCTCATCCATGCCTTCTCATTCTGTGTGAGTCTTTTCTACATTCTCTAAGAATGCCTAAAGTCAGCATTCTGATCTTTACCTAAGTACTCTACATTACTGAAAAGACCACATTTATTTGTTCTTTTGTTTTTTTTTTCCTTTTCTCTCAAAACATTTCTGCCTGTGTACATACCTTTGTTACTACTGTTAGGAACCATATGTTCAGAAAAAAAAGAAAAGAAAAGAAAACATTTACCCCATTCTACCCTCTCTGAGGCAGCTAAATGTTAATTTGTAAAGGGCACCTGGATTGTTATCAGGAAGATCCATCTTCCTGAGTTCAAATGTGACTTAAAACAGTTACTAACTGTGAGTTTGAGAAATTCACTTTTTCCTGTTTCTCAGTTTTTCTCATATACAAAATGACCTGAAAAAGAAATTGACAATTCCTTCAATTATCTTTGACACAAAAACCCCAAATCATGTCACAAAGACTTAAATATGATTGAAATTATTAAACAACAGCAATAAAAATTCCTTCTCACTCTGAATTGCACGAATAATTGCACCAATCTTTGACCACTACAGCACTAAATCATCTCTCTGAAATTCCATAACTGACTTTTTTCAGTTAATTTTTTTATATATTATATCTCTCATATAATAGATCTTTGCCTTATAAGAAACTGTTTAACAAATATTGATAAATCTATATTTCAAAAATCTATAATTATAATTTTACCTAAATAGTATCAGTGTATCTGTTTCTTCAACTGCAAGGTGAGAATGTTAGAATAGATATCTTTAAGAAGCTTCTACCTCTAAAATCTTTTATTCTATTTTTCTTAATTGAAGTGAGAGTGAAAGTGAAATAAGACAATAAGAACAAAGAAAAAAAAAGAAAAACGTTCTAAGCAGGAATTTTTTAAAGGTTGTATCATGTCAAGAATTACTAGTTAGGAAATTTGGCTTATATTATAAACTTGATATGGCAAGTTGCTTTTTCTATGGTATAAGTAATAACTAAAAAAACTTATAAGAATAACTTCTCTAAATATATTTCCTCACATAGGCTTTCTTCACACATCTCCCACTCCTACTTCCTAGACAAAATCCTACCATTTAAGAATCATTTTTCCTAGTACAACTTTCTAAAATATACTTTAAGACTTACTAGTAAAATTGAACCACTCCTTATCCTCAGAGTTTATTAAAATAAAAGCCATATCCCATTCATTCAATGAGCCACAAAGATATTTAAGTCTTTGTGTTTTATAAGTGTTATAATTGATTGTTGCTGAGTATTCAGGCCTAGATATATTTTCACTTTATGAATTTTAGCTGTACCAGAATATGGCCTCTAGGTACAATAGAATCAAGAGACACACTGTATAATCCAAGAGCATTTTTTCCTTTATGGCGTAAGCATTCTACCCAAGCTTTTTTTGGGAAAGGAAGTTCATGTTACAACATATAATTTCTATCTGCCACATTTCTACCTCTAGAATTCCAAGTGGAGACATTTGACTTTATGGACGATCTACCAATACATTTTATATATTTTTACAAATACTTCTTTTCCATTTTATATATCTCATTTATGGCACTTCCTGCTTTCCCAAGGTAGATTGCTTACCCCCTTTAAACCTGAAGGCATGACTTTTTACTTCACTGAAACAGAATGTCATTTGAAATAGTGGAAATCACCTACTGCTTTTCATTTAAGTCATTGCCTGAAAATTTAAAATCAATGCTTTTAAAATTTATTATTCTCTAATGTTTATGCATAAATGTATACTCTTCAATGATCTCTTTATTTCTTCTTATTCTATTGCCAATGGGTCATTTAGTAATAGAGTGTATCTCTTGGATTCTGTCAGGTAATGAGACACAGATGAGAGCATGTAGTTTTTTTTTTTTTTTTCTCTCAGCCTGAAGCAGTGAAAAATACTGGCTGTCTACATGAAGAAAGCTGGGAAAAAAGATAAGTAAAACAATGAGTAGGAGTAACTAGTCTTTGTTGAACACTGCCAAGATAGAACTAAAGATACTACTGAAGTATTAATCTTTGTGTTGGACTCTAGCTTTCACATTTGTGTGTCATGTGAGTTGGTCAGCCCCTATTATACATCTGGTCAAAGAGGAGGAAAGATTCAGAAATTGTGAAAGAAGTGGTGAGAACAGCCTGATTGTTTGAAGTCAATGTTGGAATCACACTGATATATAAAAAGATGAGAGTAGTCCTAAGTATTTTTTATATAAGAAATGATCACTATTTCTCATACAAATCCATATAGCAATGAAACACTGCAAACAAAGGTTTTACAATTGTAAATAATACATATATAGAAATTATTTTCAAAATATTAATTGTCCCCTTTCATTTTTGTTTTGCTGATTTGACCTTTTTTACAGAAAATAAAATCAAGGATCAAGCAGTCTTTAAATGCCTGCTATGTGATAAGCCTTTTACTAAACAAACATTTTATTAGGCACTGGTAATACAAAGATAAAAATTAAATAGATTTTGAAACAAAGACTTTACATTATATAGAATAAACTAAAGAGTATTTTCTCAATGCCTCCTAAGTGTCTCACTCATCAACACATTAAAAAAAAAAGTATCTTTTTTTTAGACAAGGCAAATTCCTCTACTATATAGAGGCCCGTTCTACTATAGGAAAGGAAATTGATGAGATCTGGGCTAATATAAAATATTTCTAAGCAAAGTGAGTGAGCAGAATTCATTATTTCTCAAATCTAGAAATTCAATTCTATTTTCTCAAGATTGTGATCAGGCATTTACTTAGAGAAAATGCCTTAATTTATATAAAAACTATGTAACAATGATGCTGCTGCCCCCCATGAAGGGGGCAGCTTGGTGGCTCAGTGCATGGAATGACAGGTCTGGAGTCAGGTGGATCTGAGTTCAAATCCAGTCTCGGACACTCACTAGCCATGTGACCCTGGGCAAGTCACTTAACCCTGCCTGCCTCAGTTTCCTCATCTGTAAAATGAGCTAAAGAAGGAAATGGTAAATTATGTCAGTGTCTTTGCCTAGAAAATCCCAGATATAACTAAAAAGACTAAACAACACAAATCTCTCATTCTGCAGTCTGCATTCCTTTCCTTTACTCCTATAGGGGCAGCCCCTAATAATTCCTAACCCTTCTCAACATTATAATCCTATCCTTCTAACTTTTCCTTTTCTAAGGTAAATAAGCCCAGTTCTTTAATCTTTACTCAGAGAACCATCAGCCATCCCCCTTGTTTTTCACTGTTTTCCTCTGCATCCCTCTAGTCTTGAAGCCCAGAATTGAAGAGTACTCACGGAAGGAGCTGACCATGCTAAGTCACTGAGTGGTTATAGGAACTCTCATTTTAGGTCTACACGCCTCCCTTTTTATTGTTATTGTTATTGTTATTTATTTGTTTATTGGGTGAGGCAATTGGGGTTAAGTGACTTGCTTAGAAGTCTTAAGTGTCTGAGACCAGATTTGAACTCTGGTCCTCCTGACTTCAGCACCAGTACTCTATCCACTGAACCATCTAGCTGCTCTGCCCCTACCTTCTTAATGACAATCCTGCATTGCTGATTTATACTCAGCTTGGGCCCCATCATCACCTCAAGACCTTTTTCAGATTTACTCTAATCTAGCCAGCCATTCTTGATGACCCATTTCTATATTATCCCATCCCAAGCACACACACAGAAGTGAGCCAGGGCAAGAGGAGATCCCTGGTAAATTAGCTAATATAATCAGATGTGCTCCTAGATCTTTGAATACTAAAGTTTCCTAATGCAATATGGCCTGAGCAGAAGTCCTTCAGAGAACAAGTTTAGCCCCAAGAAAATTATATGATCAGAGAAGCTCCATTGACTACTTCATTTATATTAAGTAGCAATTAAAAACAAATCCTGAATAATTATTTTGCAGTAATGTATATATATATATATATATATATATATATATATATATATATATATACACGCACAAATACACACACAAACACACACACACATTGTATTTTTTAGGGATTTCTCTTTTCTGCAGTATGAGAGTTGCAAACATAATCATTTTAAAAGTTATTGTTATCTGATATGTTAGCAATTAATTTACTAACTAGCACTATAAATAACATAAATAAAAACTACAGAAATATGTATTGATTACTAAATTACATTTAGGAGACAACTGTAACTTTACAATGTTATTATCATGTGTGTGTGTGCATGTTCCTGTGTGTTTTGTTCTTTGTTTTTAACAAGGGAACTGGTTGGTATAGTGTATAGACTTCAGGGCCTGGAATCTGGAAGACCTCAGTTCAAATTAAATATCAGATACTCACTAGCTGTATGACTCTGAAAAAGTCACTTAATGCTGTTTGCCTCAATTTTCTCATCTGTAAAATGAGTCAGAGAAGAAAATGGCAGACTACTCTAATATTTTTTTTTCAAGAAAACCTCCACTTAAATAACAAAGAGTTGAGCAAGAGTAAAATAACTCAACAAAAACAAAATTTTAAAACAACATATTTCTTGTTAGCTAAGAGAAGAAAAAGAAATTAAAGAAATTAGAATACATAATTAGGAAACCAAATTATTACCCTTTGCCGATGATCTGATGTTATATTTAGAGAATCCTAGAGAACAAACTAAAAAATACTAGAAACAATAACAATTTTAGCAAAATGAATCCACATAAATCATCAGCATTTCTATATGTTACCAAGAAAGTCCAGCAGTAAGAAACACAAGTGGAAATTCCATTCAAAATAATTGTAGATAATATAAAATATTTGGGAATCTACCTGCCAAAGTCAGGAACTATATGAACACAATTACAAAATTTCCACACAAATAATGTCAGAGCTAAATGATTGGAAGAAAATCAAATGTCCACATGTAGGCCAAGCTAATATAATAAAAAAGACAATTCTACCTAAATTAATCTACTTATTCAGTGCCATACCAATTAAATTGCCAAGAAATTACTTTATAGAGATAGAAAAAAATATTAAAAAGAAGTTCCTATGCAAAAATAAAAGATCAAGAATCTCAAGGACATTGATGAAAACAATTGCAAATGGAGGTGGCATAGTTTTACCAGACCTAAAACTATATTATAAAACAATGGACTTCAAAACAATTTGGAAGATTGTTTTGAAACAAACAAAAAATAGAGTAAAAAAATACTCTAAAAAATAGAGTAGTCAATCAGTGGAATAGAGTAAGTTCACAAGACACAATTGTCAAGTACTATAGTAATCTAGTGTTTGATAAAAACAAAGATCTCAGCTTCTGGAATAGGAATTCATTATTTGACAAAAATTGCTGGGGATATAAGAAAATATGAAATGACAACCACTTGACATTTTATAGCAATATAAGATCAAAATGGGTTCATAAGTTATCATTTTTCTTTTTTTTTCTTATTTTTTTCTTTTTTTCTTTATTTATTTTTATTTTTTTAAATAATTATAACTTTTTATTGACAGAACCCATGCCAGAGTAATTTTTTACAACATTATCCTTTACACTCATTTCTGTTCTGATTTTTCCCCTCCCTTCCTCCACCCCCTCCCCCAGATGGCAAGCAGTCCTATACATGTTAAATATATCATAGTATATCCTAGATACAGTATATGTGTGCAGAACTGAATTTTTCCTTCGTCTGAGGGTTCTGGCATTTGGCCACTATATTTCTTGGTGTTTTGATTTTAGGATCCCTTTCAGTAGGTGATCGATGATTTCTTTCAATGTCTATTTTACCCTCTGTTTCTATGACTTCTGGGCAGTTCTCTTTGATAATTTCCTGGAAAATAATGTCCAGGCTCTTTTTTTCATCATGCTTTTCTGGGAGTCCGATGATTCTCAGATTGTCTCTCCTTGATCTGTTTTCCAGGTCTGTTGTCTTCCCCAGAAGGTATTTCACATTTTTTTCCATTGTTTGATTTTTTTGGATTTGCTTGACTGATTCTTCTTGTCTCCTCAAGTCATTCAATTCCATTTGTTTGATCTGATTTTCAATGAAGTATTTTCTTCACTCACTTTTTTAATATCTTTTTCTAATTGTCCAATTGAGTTCTTTTGTTCTATGGAATTTTTTTTTTTTCCATTTCACCAATTTTATTTTTTAGAGACTATTTTCTGTTTCTAGTTCACTAATCCTATTTTTCAAGGATTTGATTTCTTTATCCACTCTCTCTTTAAATGAGTGGGATGACTTCTCCAGACTCTCTTGCCAAGCCTCCCTCTCCTTTTCCCATTTTTCTTCTAGCTTTCTTGTGAGAGCCTTTTTAATTTCTTCTATGAGATTTATCTGTGCTGAGGAACAGACGATCTCCTCCTTTGGGGATTCACCTGAAGACAGTCTGTTTTTAGTCTCCTCAGGGTTTAGCATCTGCTCTCTATGCATATAGAAGCTGTCAAGGGTTAAGGTCCGTTTAAATTTTTTGCTCATTTTGTCAGAAAAGAATCAAAGACAAACTAGCAAAAAGAAAAAAAGAAAAAAACCCAAAAGGAATCTGCTTTTTTGGGGGGAGGGTCTGGGTAGTGTTACCGAGCTTCCTCTACAGACTGTGGGGGCAGCAGCGAGGCACTAGCAGGGCTGTGCTGAACCTGTGCTCTGAGACTCCAAGAGTGTGCTGAGACACTGTGGGGGAGGGGTGGCCAGGTCCTAAGAGACTCCAGCTGTTTGGGGTTATATGGGGTTATATTCTTCAACCCCCCGGTGTTTTTAGCTTCTCTGATGGGCTGCTGGCTTGCTGCCAGGGCAAAGTATCCAATCCTGTAGCAAAGCTATCCCCTCAGAGATGGCTGCGATCACAACCCACCCTCTCTCCAGTCTGCTCGAGTGTGAGCTGCCTTCCGTGCTCTTGCTGCCGCTGCCTAGCTGCAGCCTGCACCCGATCTAAAACTGTCCCCGCCCTTGAGCAAAAACAGACCTTTCTTGGCGAATTTCAAGGATGTCTTCTCTTGGTAACTATTTGTGTTGTGTTTTTTTTTTTTTTTTTTTCCAGTCAAGCATTAATTCAGAGGCTTGTCATGAAATGAATTGTGAGAGAAAATGTGGAGCTTACACAGCTATGTGCCTTCTCTCCACCATCTTGGCCAGGTTCATAATTTAGACATAAAGAGTGATATTATGAGGAAATAAGAAGAAAAAGGCATAATTTACCTCACAGATCTGTGCAGAAGGAAGGAATTTATGGTCAAAGATGAAATAGAAGACACTATGAAATGCAAAATGGATAATTTTTTTATTATATTAAGTTAAAAAGTTTGTACAAACAAAACCAATGCAGAGAACATTAGAAAGGAAACAGAAAACACAGAAAGAAAATGCATCCAATTATTCTGATAAAGGCTTTATTTTAGAAATAAATAGAGTATTGACTCAAATTTATAAGACTATAAGTCATTACCCAATTGGTAAATAGTCAAAGGATATAAACAGACCATTTTCAGAAGAAGCAATTAAAACTATTTCTGGTCATATAAAAAAATACTCTAAATCACTATTGATCAGAAAAATGCAAATTAAGATAATTCTGTGGTACCATTATACACAACTCAGATTGGCTAAGATGAGAGGAAAAGTTAATGATCAATTTTGGAGGGTATTGTGAAAACTGTGACACTAATACATTGTTGCTAGAGAGCATTTTGGAACTATGTGCAAAGGGCTATCAAACTATGTATACCCTTTGAACCAGCAGTGTCTTTATTGAGTTTGTATCCAAAAGAGATCATAAAAAAAGGAGAAAGGATCTCCATGTACAAAAATGTTTATAGCAGGTAGTGGAAAGGACCTGTAAAATAAATGGATGTCAGTTGGCGAATGGCTGAGAAAGTTGTGGTATATGAATGTTATGCAAGTTAAGGTATATGAATATGGTTCTTTAAGAAACAATCAGTAGTATGATTTCAGAAAAGCCTGGGGACAAGTTACATGAACTGAGGCCAAATAAAGTGAGTAGATCATAGAAACATTACAGATACAAACAAGATTATGTGATGATCAATTCTGATATAAGTGGCTCTTTTCAACAATGAGGTGATTCAGGTCAGTTTCAATCAACTTGTGATGGAGACAGCTATCTGCAGCCAGAAAGAGGAGTGTCAGGACTGAATGTGGATCACAACATATTATTTTCACTGTTTTAGTTATTGTTTGCATGTTCTTTCTCATTTTTTTCCCTTTTTGATCTGATTTTTCTTGTGCAGAATAATAAATATGGAAATATGTATAGAAGAATTGTATATGTTTAACATATATTGTAAAAGGAGGACAAAAAGTAGGAAAAGGAGGGAGAAAAATTTGGAACACAAGATTTTTCAAGAGTGAATGCTAAAAACTATTTTTGCATATATTTTGAAAACAAACCAGCTATTATTTTAAAAAGAAAAAAAAATCATATTCCTTAAATAGATTCATAAATTTTTTTATTGAATTATGTGTTTTTTCTGATTTCAATTTATAATTGTGATGTGATATTCTCTTGTTCTTAGAAGTTATGCATGAAAATTTGAGAATTGTTTTAATCACTGAGAGACAAAGTGATTTGCTTGTATTGACACAGATGCTGCATGTCAAATATAGGTTTTGAAAACAGATCGTTTACTGGTTCTATGGTCAACTTACTACTGATTAGTCTGTGTTGCCTCTCAGTGACATTTGCTTAGACTAATCTCATCACTGAAATTATCTATGAATTTTTAGATTTTTCTTTTATTTTAAAATGTGAGGTTTTAGTTTACAAATTCATTAAAGATTAAAAAAACCTCTGGAAAACTTTTTATTTTCATACTACATTCAGTGTGCCATCTAGCAATCTCAAAACTACCTTGTTAATTCACTATAAAAATCAACTTTTCTCAGTTTCTTAATTTTTTCTGTAAATTCATTGCTTATAAAATCAAAAGAATTTAATCTTCTTATTTTTGTGTTACAAAATTTTTACTCCCTCAGAAAAGAAGCACTTTGGTGACATTTCTGTTTATATGCAATATGAGATATTAGCATGTGTGCTTTGATAATTCAAAAGTCACTTTGCTAATGTAAACCACAGAATTCTTAGGGGAAAGCACATATAGAATTTTTTTGGGTTCACTGGTAATTTTGAAGACATAGGCACAAAGAATATTAAAGAGGTATTTGCAAAGCACTTTCATCCAAAAATGTAAACTCATGCATCCTTTAAAAACTGGGATTCCAGAAGCATTTATCTTTATTTCCTTAGGAAAATATAATTTATTTCCACAAATGAATCATGCCACATGTATGATGTGTGAGAACTTATTTTTAAAGACATCTCAGTAATCATGATTTTATTTATTTTTTCTTCTTCATCCCCATCACCAAAAGCTGTTATTTTGGATATGATATAAAAGAAACTCATAGCTAAATGGCATTCTTTTTTCCTCTAATTAGGATCTACCAAATCAATAGAATAAATGGCTGAATTATTTTTTTGTTAATATAAGGATTGTAATATCAGGAGAATCTCGATTCAATTTCAAGAATTCACTGAGTTTGATTGGTTGATCTATAGTCTTCCCTTTTGAGCCTGCAACATAATCTAAATGTCCTTTATTAGAAAGTATATTTGCAGTTGTTAATCACATTTTCCAGTATTTATGGCTTTTTACAAATTTTTTTTTGAGAAATAGTAGTACCCTAATTCTGATTTCCATTTTAGGAATTTTAACTTTCAAAGCTATGTGCCCCTGTGCCCTTTTTGAAATCTATACATTATGGTTGGGCTCTGAGACAATTCTACAGATCATTCATTTCCCACCAATCTATTATATAAGAAAGTAGATTTTTTTTTTTAACTTAGGTTGAATTGTCTGGATTGATTTTTTTTTTATCTTGATCAGATTTACCAAGTAATTGCTTTGCTTTTCATTTCATTTATCCTATTTTGAAACAGTATCTAGAGAGTACCCAGGGGAAATAGAACAAGTTTGCATAAAAATAGAGAACTGATTTTTTGACAATACACATTTTTAAAGTTATTCTTTCTATAAGCTAACAAAAGAATCCATTGATTTCATTCCTTTCTTTAATGATATGGAGATTTGATTGTATTATTTTTAGAGCTAAATATTCTTGACAAGAATTGATAAATGAAACAGCTTCTACATTTACTTACAAATACATAGAAGAATCCATGTTTATGGAGAAATAAGAAAAATAATCATTTTTATATAAAATTGCATTCCGTTTTATACACTATAATTCAGTATATATTTTGTTTCATTTAAGACCTTCTGCTCTGCTTTTATCTGCCAAAAGGCATTCTCCTGAACTGTTTACTTCTTAACATTCTCAGAAAAATGAAGGAACTAACTTTTAGGAGATTGTTTCAACTCTTAAGAAAACTTTCCCTGAATGAATTACCATTTCTTTCATCTTTTCTATTCTTGATTTCCCTATGGATATCATAAAGTTTTCTTTGACTATGCCCAGATTCTTGAGTCAGAAAATGGAAAACATAGAAAAGGACAAATTTGATATATGAATGGAAGTAGCAAATTGGTCCTTTGTGAAAAAGACAATTAAAAACATGTTTTCAAAAATTATTCCAGTATATTTTTTTTATTCCATTGCATTATATGTCTAAAAAGTTTTAATTTTGTCTTTGTTTTTTAAACCACATTCATTTTCTCTTACTCCTCTCATTTGAGTCCTTCTTTGTAATAAAGAAGAGGGAGAAGCAATTAAGGGAAAACAATTGCAAAGTCACAATATCTGGCAGTATATGTCATGTTCAACTTTGGTAGTCCTCAACTCTCTACTGAGAGGAGTAATATGTGTTTCCTTGCCATTCCTTAGGGCCTAAAACTCACCATTAAAATTTGTCAGAATTCAATTACTTTTAGATGTAACTAAAACATTGAATTTATTGTTCACTTCATGTTCCTTTCATTTCTTTATCTCGTTTCACTGGATTCTTCATTACTCATTTTTCAAAATAAAATATTAGTTTATTACATTTATATACCACAATTTTAGTCATTCTTTGATCAGTGAGCATCAATTTTGTTTTTATTTTCTTTGTTTTGTCTGCTCTTAAGACTGTTATTAGGAACAAATTGTTATAAATGGTGCCTTGCTCTCTTCTATAGACCTTCAACAGCCGGATTTCCATGTCAAAATCTGATGTTTTTTTGTCTTTTTGCACATAATGTAAAGTTTTCCAGGATGTTTTAAGCAATTCATAGTTCTGATAATATTTGCTAACTCTTGAATGAAATGTTGGACTTAGATATTATTACTGTGATTAGAAAAATGCTTTCTAAATTTGCCAATCATTTGCATTTTTCTAAAATTATTTGTTCATTTCTCTTTAATGGAAACTGGCTTCTTTTCTTTATTTGAATCAAATGCTTATGTATTTTTATATCAGAAATTAATCAGAGAAATATAGTGCAGAATTCTTCCTAGTAAAGTTTTTATCATTTTATTCAATTTTATTTGTGCAACAGATTTTAAAGTTTTATTCAAATGAATATAAGTTGGGGCGGAGCCAAGATGGCAGAGCAGGCACACACGACTCTCTAAGCTCCTCTCATTACCCTCATAACCAACTATTTAATCCAGCCTCAAAAATAACTCTTCACTGCTTAAATTCATGAAGATAAGAAGCACTACAACTTACCAGCCGATCCGGAAGCTCGCCAGGAAAGGTTTGTCCTGAGGGGCCAGGAACAGACTAGCACAGACAGATAGAGGCTAGCATCCTGAGCAGACCAGGGGCAGGGGTGATCTCTGTGGCTAGAGAAGTTATAGGGACCACCCTGCTATAGGCTGACTGCTCTGCCTTGATTACAAAGCAGTAAACTGGCAGAGAAGTTAAAGCCTAAAACAGAGGGTCCTCTTAAAAAAGCCAGAACCTAATGAGATCTGGCTGTAACCCCTCAAACCCGGAAGTGACTTAGGCAGACTTTACCTCAGCCCTGTGGTCACATCTGGCAGTTCGGGGCTTTTGCTGGGGCAGTTACTAATCTGCACGACAGTGGGGCACAGCCTGGGCTGCCTCTAATCGGCAGTGTGGGGGGCTCAGCCTGGAGCAATAGAACCTCCCCAGCTGACTGCACTTCCCGGGCAGACACTTCCAGTCCCTGCAAATCCATTCACTGCTCAGCTGCTAATACCCATAGTCCCAGGGCAGGGTTTGGCTTGGGGCAGTGAAACTCTCACTGCTCAGTGTCTAGCCCCAGGGCAGTCCTTATCTCACACAGCTGAGGTTCTTTGAAAGGCACTTTCCCAGCACTACCCTGCAGGCCTGAGTTACTTTCCGGTGGGGAACTCTTTCCCAGAGCACTCCAGTACCTCCCTGCTTTTTGTATCTGGTTGACAGGACAGCTACCCCATCCATATACCTTGCACTGCTCTGCAGAGGAAGCTAGTAACCTCCTGGCTCTGAAGGCAGACCTTACAGGCTTTAACAAAATGAGTAAAAAAATCAAAAGAACGATTGATAGTTTCTACACAGAAAGAGAACAGCTTTTCAACCCTGAAGAGACTAATAGCAGACAGTCTCCAGACGATTGACTGGATTTTTTATTGGAGACCAATACAAAAGGCTCTCCTAGAAGAGACTATTAAAAACCTTAAAAGAGAGCTAGAAGAGAAATGGGGAAAGACACATAACTCACTAAAAGAAAAATTTGATAAAGTGGAAAAAGAAAACAACTTCCTGAAATTTGAATTGGAAAAGGTAAAAAACAGAGTTTGCGAATTAGAAAAAGAAAATGACTCACAAAAAAAAAAAAAAAAAAAAAAAAAAAAAAAAAAATTAGTGAAATGGAAAAAAAATTCCATAGAGCAAAACAACTCAATTGGACATATACAAAAAGAAGTAAAAAAAGCTAACGAAGAAAATAACTCACTAAAAATTAGAACTGAACAAATAGAAATGACTGATTCATTGAGACATCAAGAATCAGTCAAGCAAAACCAAAAAAATGAAAGATTGGAAAAAAATGTCAAATATTTACTTGGAAAAACAACAGACCTGGAAAATAGATCTAGGAGAGATAACCTGAGGATCATCGGACTACCAGAAAATTATGATGAAAAAAAGAGCCTAGATACTATTTTACAGGAAATCATCAAAGAGAACTGCTCAGAAGTAATAGAACCGGAAGGGAAAATAGGCATTGAAAGAATTCATGGAACACCTTCTGAAAAAGACCCTAAAATAAAGACTCCAAAGAATATTGTGGCCAAACTTCAGAATTTCCAGACTAAAGAAAAAATTTTGCAAGCACCCAGGAAAAAACAATTCAAATACTGAGATGCAACAATAAGGGTCACACAAGACCTGGCTGCCTCAACATTAAAGGATCGAAGGGCCTGGATCAGATATTCCCAAAGGCAAAAGAACTTGGAATGCAGCCAAGAATAAACTATCCAGCTAAGCTGAGTATTTTTTTCCATGGAAGAAGATGGACATTTAATGAAATAGAGGAATTCCATCTGTTTCTAAGGAAAAAACCAGACTTAAATAAAAAATTTGATCTTCAACAACAGGAATCAAGAGAAGTAGAAAAAGGTAAAAGGAACTCTTGAGAACTGTATTTCTGTTGTGAATATACATAAAAACCACATGTATAATTTGATTTTACCAATATAACATAAAAAAGGGAAGTAGAAATGGAAAGGGAATAGCATCAGAAAAAGGGAAGAAGGGAGATAAAAAGAGGGAAACTACATGCGACAATGAGACAAAGGAAACCTATCATATATGGGGGAACTTAGAGAGGGGGAGGAACATTGTATGAATCCTACTCTCATCAGAGTTGGCTCAAAGAGGAAACAATTGACATATTTGTTTTACATAGATTCTTCTCTCACTTCATTAAAGACTAAAGGTAAAAGGCTGGAGCAGAATCTATTATGCTTCAGGTGAAATCAAAAAAGCAGGGGTAGCCATCCTTATCTCAGATCAAGCAAAAACAAAGATTGATCTAATTAAAAGAGATAAGGAAGGAAACTATATCTTGCTTAAGGGTACTATATAGACAATGAAGCAATATCAGTATTAAACATATATGCACCAAGTGGTATAGCATCTAAATTCCTTAAAGAGAAGCTAAGAGAGTTGCGAGAAGTAATAGACAGCAAAAGTATAATAGTGGGAGATCTCAATCTTGCACTCTCAGATTTAGATAAATCAAATCACAAAACAAATAAGTAAGAAATTAAAGAAGCAAATAGAATATTAGAAAAATTAGGTATGATAGATCTCTGGAGAAAACTGAATGGTGACAGAAAGGAGTATACTTTCTTCTCAGCAGTTCATGGAACCTACACAAAAATTGACCATATATTAGGACATAAAGACCTCAAAATTAAATTCAGGAAGGCAGAAATAGTAAATGCTTAATTTTCAGAGCACAATGCAATAAAAACTACATTCAACAAAAAGTTAGCTGTAAATAGACCAAAAAGTAATTGGAAACTAAATAATCTCATCTTAAAGAATGATTGGGTAAAACAGCAAATTATAGACACAATTAATAATTTCACTCAAGATAATGACAACAATGAGACATCATATCAAAATTTATGGGATGCAGCCAAAGCAGTAATAAGGGGAAATTTTATATCCTTAGAGGCTTACTTGAATAAAATATAAAAAGAGAAGATCAATGAATTGGGCCTGGAACTTAAAAAGTTAGAAAAAGACCAAATTAAAAACCCCCAATCAATTACTAAACTTGAAATTCTAAAATTAAAAGGAGAAATTAATAATATAGAAAGTAAAAAAAAAAACAAAAAACTATTGAACTAATAAATAAAACTAAGAGTTGGTTTTATGAAAAAACCAATAAAATTGATAAACCTTTGGTAAATCTGATTAGAAAAAGGAGAGAGGGAAATCAAATTGGCAGTCTTAAAAATGAAAAAGGAGAACTTACCACTGATGAAGAGGAAATTAAATAAATAATAAGGGTTACTTTGCCCAACTTTATGCCAATAAATTTGATAACCTAAGCGAAATGGATGACTACCTCCAAAAATATAGGCTTCCCAGATTATCAGAGGAGGAAGTAAATTGCTTAAATAATCCCATTTCAGAAAAAGAAATAGAACAAGCTATTAATCAACTCCCTAAAAAAAAATCCCCGGGACCAGATGGATTTACATGTGAATTCTACCAAACATTCAAAGAACAATTAGCCCCAATACTTTATAAACTATTTGAAAAAATAGAAGGAGTCTGACCAAACTCCTTTTATGACACGGACATGGTACTAATACCTAAATCAGGTAGGTTGAAAACAGAGAAAGAAAATTATAGACCAATCTCCCTAATGAATATTGATGCTAAAATCTTAAAAAAGATATTAGCAAAAAGACTACAGAAAAAGACTATTATCTCCAGGATAATACACCATGATCAAGTAGGATTTATATCAGGAATGCAAGGCTGGTCCAATATTAGGAAAACTATCAGTATAATTGGCCATATTAATAATCAATAATTAATAATCAAATTAACAAAAACCATATGATCATCTCAATAGATGCAGAAAAAGCATTTGATAAAATCCAACATCCATTCCTATTAAAAACTCTTGAGAGTATAGGAATAAATGGACTTTTCCTTAAAATAATCAGTAGCATCTATTTAAAACCAGCAGTAAGCATTATATGTAATGGGGACAAACCGCAACCATTCCCAATAAGATCAGGAGTAAAACAAGGTTTCCCACTATCACCGTTCCTATTTAATATTGTATTAGAAATGCTAGCTTTGGCAATAAGAGTTGAGAAAGAGATTAAAGGAATAAGAATAGGCAATGAGGAAACCAAATTATCACTCTTTGCTGATGATATGATGGTATACTTAGAGAACCCCAGAGATTCTACCAAAAAAGTCATTAGAAACAATCTACACCTTCAGCAAAGTTGCAGGATATAAAATAAACCCACATAAGTCATCAGCATTCTTATATATCACTAACAAAACCCAACAGTTAGAGTTACAAAAAGAAATTCCATTTAAAGTAATGACTGATTGTATAAAATATTTAGGAATCTATCTGCCAAGGGAAAATCAGAAACTTTATGAGCAAAACAACAAAACACTTTCCACACAAATTAAGTCTGATCTAACCAACTGGAAAAATATTAAATGCTCTTGGATTGGGCGAGCAAATATAATAAAGATGACAATATTACCTAAATTAATCTACTTATTTAGCGCTATACCAATCAGACTCCCAAAAAACTACTTTGATGAATTAGAAAAAATAACAACAAAGTTCATATGGAAAAACAAAAGGTCAAGTATTTCAAGGGAATTAATGAAAAAAAAATAAATGAACGTGGCCTAGCTGTACCAGATCTAAAATTATATTATAAAGCAGCAGTTACTAAAACCATCTGGTATTGGCTAAGAAATTGACTAGTTGATCAATGGAATAGGTTAGGTTCAAAGGATAAAATAGCCAATAACTTTAATAATATAGTGTTTGACAAACCCAAAGACACCAATTTCTGGGATAAGAATGCATTATTTGACAAAAATTGCTGGGAAAATTGGAAATCAGTATGGCAGAAACTAGGCATTGACCCACACTTAACACCATACACCAAGATAAGGTCAAGATGGGTTCATGACCTAGGCATAAAGAATGAGATGATAAATAAATTGGAAGAGCATAGGATAGTTTACCTCACAGACCTGTGGAAGAGGGAGGAATTTATGACCAAAGAAGAACTAGAGATCACTATTGACCACAACATAGAAAATTTTGATTATATCAAATTGAAAAGTTTTTGTACAAACAAAACAAATGCAAACAAGATTAGAAGGGAAACAATAAACTGGGAAAACATTTTTACAATCAAAGGTTCTGATAAAGGCCTCATTTCCAAAATATATAGAGAATTGACTCTAATCTATAAGAAATCAAACCATTCTCCAATTGATAAATGGTCAAAGGATACGAACAGACAATTCTCAGATGAAGAAATTGAAACTATTTATAGACATATGAAAATAAGCTCCAAATCATTATTAATCAGAGAAATGCAAATTAAGACAACTCTGAGATACCACTACACACCTGTCAGAGTGGTTAGAATGACAGGGAAAGATAATGTGGAATGTTGGAGGGGATGTGGGAAAACAGGGACACTGATACATTGTTGGTGGAATTGTGAACACATCCAGCCATTCTGGAAAGCAATTTGGAACTATGCTCAAAAAGTTATCAAACTCTGCATACACTTTGATCCAGCAGTGTTTCTACTGGGCTTATACCCCAGAGAGATACTAAAGAAAGGAAAGGCACCTGTATTTGCCAAAATGTTTGTGGCAGCTCTGTTTGTAGTGGCTAGAAGCTGGAAAATGAAAGGATGTCCATCAATTGGAGAATGGTTGAGTAAATTGTGGTATATGAATGTTATGGAGTATTATTGTTGTGTAAGGAATGACCAGCAGGATGAATACAGAGAGGACTGGCGAGACTTACATGAACTGATGCTGAGTGAAATGAGCAGAACCAGAAGATCATTATATACCTCAATAATGATACTGTTTGAGGATGTATTCTGATGGAAGTGGATCTCTTCAATAAAGAGAGCCTTAATTGATCAAAGATGGACAGAAGCAGCTACACCCAGAGAAAGAACACTGGGAAATGAATATAAACTGCTTGCATTTTTGTTTTTATTCCCGGGTTATTTATATCTTCTGAATTCAATTCTCCCTGTGCAACAAGAAAACTGTTCGGTTCTGCACACATATATTGTATCTAGGATATACTGCAACCCATTCTACATGTAAAGGACTGCTTGCCATCTGGGGGAAGGGGTGGAGGGAGGGAGGGGAAAAATTGGAACAGAAGTGGTTTACAAAGGTTTACACTGGTTTACAAAGACTGGCAAGGACTAAGTGGAAACAATTCATGGTAATCATGGATTGCCATTGAATTTACCATGATTTCATGACACATTGCTATTAAATGACTATGTTGCTAAAAAAATATGAGGTATTTCCTACCTCAGACGACTCTGAGACTATTTGCCAGTGCCAGTCATGCACAGACTGACTATTTAGACAATGGATCATATACAGACATTACAAGTTAAAAAGATCATTCGGGGTCTATTCTAATAACCAACTCAAATAAGAGAGGATTGGATGAAGAGGCAATGTTTTTTCTGACTAGTCTTTGGATCATAGAACTTCAAAGAATACAGATGCATCTCTTCATATAAAATTGCATAAGTGTTTAACTTGAACCCTTTTTTGATAAGATTCAGTTGTATAAAATGACAGATCTGTTAAGGATTATTATTAGCTCATACCACTGACTAGAACAGTACATAAATCAACAGGTTTTAGGAGGGGCAGAAGTATCAATTACTGATCATACTTAGACTATTCCGGGGGAAACTTAAGGAAAGTTTTTACATGTAGAGAGATGTTAAAGCCAAAGTTTAAAGTCATATAATGTATGCTTTAAAGGAAGTTATTCATCTTCATCGATGGCTACAATTTTAGAATGCTTTGATTCATTTGAATTTTTTGCCCAAAGTCTCCTTTTTTATATTGATATTATTCTTCTTATGCAACTTTATTTGTCCATTAATTTTATTTAATTTGCTTTTTGTCTAATCTTGGTGCTTACTATTGCCATTTTTTTATGCTTGCTTGCTTTGGCCTTGCATTTACTCATGTAAACTTGTGAAATGTTTATAAAAATTATCTAAAATTTAATTTATACTTTGGACACTGAATCCACCCTAGAAAATGAAACTTTTCATTGTTTTCTGTCTTTTGAACGTGTATGCTCTTTATTGCCTGTAATTGAATTAATCAATTAAGCGAGTTGTATTTTTAAGTGAGGATATGTATTTGGTACCATGCTGCTTAAAAATAATAAATAATCCTATCAAACATGATTTTCCATTTGACTGTAAAACCTCAAACCCTGAGGAAGAATGCAGCTGGCCCTTTACAAATTTATGAACTAATTGCTCTGGAGTGGTCTCTTTTAACTAGTTAGAGAACTTATATTTTTTTTTCCCAGATCAGGAAAAATAAAACCAAAAATAAAACTAAGTGATTAGAATTCAAGATATGGAAGTTCTTTTACTTAGTCTTGTGAAGAAGCTGCATGTCTGGCAATTGCAATAACAACAACTGTTCAACCACTCTATTCTTCAGTCTCTCTCTGAGGAGATGTAAGAAGGAAAAGCTAAAAGGTCAAGAAGAAGTAATAAGATAGAAAAATCTAATTTTATTCATAATCATAGTTGCTTTTTTTCAGGTAACTGAAATTGTAAGATAAAAACAAATACATTGGAGGAAAATCATTTATCAGTGTAAAGGCTTCTAGTCAGGATTCCATTCAGATAAAGGCAGAAACTTTTTAAGCAAATTGCTTGATGTTATGGGTTTTTTCTAGTTTTAATTAGGCTTAAGAAGTGTAGAACAACGCAATACCACTCTCAAAGTGACCCTACAAGTTAAATATTAATCACACACTGATGTGTATAGTAGAAACTCTGAGACTGTAAAAAAATCTCAGTGGATTTGACCTTGTGGCCTTTTGCATTGTTCATGCATGTGACTATTATCTGGGATTATATTAATCACTTCACACCCTACTTGCCAATGTTTGAGTAGAAGCTATGTTGGTGGATCTCTGAGGATGGGAAAACAAAACAAAACAAAACAAAACAGATTGATACTAATGTCTAATTGAAAGGGAAATTGAAAAAAAAAAAAAAACCTTACAATTTAGCTTTAGTTCCAGCCAAAAATTATGTAAAAATAAATGTATAGCGGTGTGATAACCGCGTTAGCACCCTGGATACCTTAGAATCAGCTGGAGTCAGGATAAGCAAAAGTCCTTAGTTTTTATTCTTGGTCTTTAGGGGTAGGATTGAATTGGATGGAAGCAGAATCTCCACAACCTTAGTTCTTCCTCTCCCACCCAGAGAGTGACTCTGACTAGTCTTACTCCATCCCCTAGCCCCTCCTACAATTCTCTGTATACATCAATTATGGAGCCAGCACAGGATAGTGGGGAGGGCCATTCTCCAAGCACGTGCCCATAGAGTATTGTCCAATCGGTAATTAGCCCTAAGTGCTTGAACTGACCTCAGTGCAACAACTCAAGGGTTTCAGCCCTCTCCATCAGTGACATGATACAGAGGTACCTTGTTTGTTCTTTCAACAAGTTGATTAGAATCATGCTGGAAAATTTTAGTGCTCATGATTTTTACAAGTTAGAAAATGAAGGGAAACTATTCTCTATCTAGATATAAAGAACCAGACTCCTTCACTTCACATGAACAGGAACTTCCAGAAACTGAATTCCTAGATATTCATATAGGTCTCTTAGCATATGTCAGGGCTTGAAACACATTGACCATTTCCTCATTACATTCAAATAAAGAAAGAAATATATATATATATTATATATATATACATATGCAAAATACATACACATACATGGTTATTTTTTTTTTAAAAACAGAACCATGAGCCTGTTGTTAAATAATCTATTTCTCTATCTATCCCAAAATTTATCCTAAAAATTGTGGTACATTCTAAAAATGATTTCTTATGATCCTATAATATAATTTGTTCCAAATTAGGTCTCAATTTATCTAAACTATTCCCTATTGACATATTAGGCAATGGGAAGAATACTTTACAAATTAGGCAATTCTGACTCACTGTATTAATATGGTTAACTATGATGTTATAGTATTTGCAAAGAAACTGTAATTGTTTATGATTTGGACACAGATCTACAATTTAATAGTTTTTGAATTTGATCCATTATAATATTACATTACAAATATCTAATTTTCTGTGTTGGCACAGGGGTAAGTGTCCCACAGACGGAATGACAGTTGCAGTTTTATGTTGGTTTCCCAACCCAACTTATTATCATTTGACACTCACTTGGGGTTATTTGACCAAGAATAAATAATATCCTCATGGAAATTCACTTTCCTGAGAGAAGTTGGCCCTTAGAATGACTAAATATATGAATCATAATTTTATTTGAGAAAAAAGTAAGAGGGCATATATTTTACACTTTCAAAAGATGAAAAAATGACTTTCTGGATATACATAATTACACACACACACACATATATGGGAAAAATAATGAACACTTTTCAGAAATGTGTTGGGGCAGGAAGAAATAGATTTTCTTTCAGAGATAGATAAGACAGTTTCCATGATCATATGAGAAATTTCTGGTCACACTGATTCAGGTAACAGGGTGTTTGTGGAAATGGAGAGAACCATTAAAATGAAGTCTATAGTTCCATTTATCTGTCCACAGGAGTACCTTTAGAATGGGTTTTGCCAGTTTCCTTTTAACTAGGTCAGCAGCAGGGTGTGTAAAACTGCCCTGTAGGCCTCAGTGGGTGTGGAACATTTACTATGAATCAGTCCTCAATGGCAAACTTACTTGGTTAGAATAGATGAGTCTTATGATTTGTTTGATTCTTTTTGTAGCTCTTAACCCTTTTCCTCCCTCTGGTTAAATTAAAATAGTTGAAAATTGCTGCAAAAATCTTTGTCCTGTTAATGGGACCATCAGAATTTACCAATGAATGTTGACCCTCTCCCTTCACAGAACTTCTCTGAAAAACCATTAAAAAAGATTCTATACTGTACAGAACATTTTCAGAGCCACTAGGTTGTCTTTCTTTCTTCTTTTCTTTCTTTCTTTCTCTTTCTCTCTTACTTCCTTTTTCTCTTTCTTTTCTTTTCTTTTCTTTCTCTCCTTTCTTTTCTTTCTTCCTTTTTTCTTTTTTTTTTTCTTTCTTCCTTCCTTCCTTTTTTTCTTTCTTTCTCTCATCCTTTCTTTCTGGTTAGCCTCTAAATATTGAAAAGAAGGTGTGGATCCTGCTGTTTTTAAGGTAATCTTTAAAAAAAAATCTTCAAGGTAATATGGGTAGTTTTACCATACAATTCTGATAATTCAGTAGGGAAATCACATGCAAGAAAAAAATATCTATCTTTCAAGATATGTGCTATTGATCAAAAATTAACACATAGAACTGAGTGGTCAAAACAGTGACCTCACCATTTATCCCAGAATTTCAAATAAATTATATATGTTCTACTCTGGATCATGTATTTTTTGTTTTGTTTGTTTGTTTTTTACTCCTCTTTTTAATGGAGAAATTTAGGGGAAAACCAAATATTGGTGATAAATGGTGATAGATAGACTTCAGTCAAAATAAATATTAGGTTTCTTTGAAGATCCAAAAAAAAAAAAAAAAAAAACTTATTATTGTGGGGTTTTTTAAGTTTTATTTTTATTCTTGTAAATTGGAAAATAAGTCTTACATTGTTTTCCTTGCCTGGTGAGGGCTTTACATGTAATAGCATAATTGTTACCAAATTGAAATAATAATAAAAAAAAAATTGAGAATGATAGCAATTTTTAGACCCTTGCAAAGAAAAATAAAGTTAGTATTTAAATTAAATGGCTTTAATATCCTAAAAAAGGACACAGTAGGGAAAGAATAACTAGCTTTTGATATCATTCATATTTCCACCCATTTTCTTTTCTTTTTCTTTTTTTTTTTTTTTTTACTGAAAACATTTCCATTACTTCACAGATATTCATATTTCATGAAGTAAAGTTCCTCCATCATTCTGGTTTCCTACATCTATATACTCTTCTGCTCATGTCTTTCTTAAACTTTGTGAACATTTTATTCCTGGTAAGACATGGCAGGGGTAGAGTAAAGTGGTATTATCACTTCTTTTTTCCTAAAAAAATCTAGCTGTCTTCTAATGAAGTTCAAGATTGCAAAAGGTTTTCTGGCTTCACATTAAACTGCTGACTTCTCTTGTGGTCCACTAAAATCCCCAGATCTTTTTCAGAGTAGTTGTTAAATAAACTTGATTACAAAGGATTCACTTATAGTGAGAGAGTGGGGGAGAATGAGGGTGATAAGAATGGTCCATTCTTCCACACATTCTTCCTCTCTCATCTGCATTTTACAAAGCTAGTCACATGACTGAGCTGTGACAAGGAAAGTTGACTATAGATCTATCTATCTATCTGACTTAAGTGACTTTCCCAGGATCACACAGCTAGTAAGTATCTCTGATTCTATTTGACATCAGATCCTCCTGACTCTAGAGCCAGTGCTCTATTCATTGTATACAAATATACCTTTTTCTTGATAAACCAAGAACCTGCATCTTCCTAAGCTTCATTTTTTCTTTACATGTAATGGAATTATATGTTGCTTTCTTAAAGATTGATGGACTATACTGAAGTTATACCCTGCAAAACTCTCATTTTTCACTTAGTAGTTTGTGAACTTCCCCATCATTTTCATCAGTGGTCTATATCGAATCTCTCTTTTTAAAAATTGTTTAATTTTTTTATTATTATTTCTGGTTATAAATATACACTAACTTTTAAAATATATTTTTTCTATGAATTTTCTTGGAAAAGAAAACTCAGAACCTAAGGAAAAAAAAAAGAAAACAGAGAAAAGATGTGGACATAGCATATGTTGATTTACATTCAATCCCCATAGTTCTTTCTCTGGATGTAGACAACAATTTCTATCAATAGTTTATTGGGATTTGCTTGGATCACTGAAGTGCTGAGAAAACCCAAGTCTTTCATAATTTACCATCACACAATTTTTGCAGTATATATATATATATATATATATATATATATATATATATATATATATATACATAATGTATTCCTGATACTGTGTGTTTCATTCAGCATCAGTTCATGTAAATTTTTTCAGGCTTTTCTAAAATCAGCTTATTCTTCATTTTTATAGAACAACAATATTCCATTACATTCATACACCATAACTTATTCAGCCATTCCCCTCAGATAGGTATCTATTCATTTTCCAATTCTTTGCTATGACAAAAAGAAGAGCTACAATCATGTTTGTACATGTGGGTCCTTTTCACTTGTTTGTTATTATTACTGTTGTATAAAAAGCTATGCATAGGGAATCAGGGAAAGCCTGATTGTCTGCTATAGAATATATTTGATCACAGTGTATTATCCTGCTGATAACTTGTGGTAATGTCTTTGCTAATATTTTATTTAATTTTTTTTGCATCAATATTCATTAGGAAGATTGATCTGTAATTTTTTTCTTCTCTGTTTTGTCTCTTTCTTTTACAGGTAACAGTACCACATTTGTGTCATAGAAGGTATTTGTCAGGACTCCTTTTTTACTATTTTTCCAAATAATTCACATAGTATTGAATTGAAATTGAGGTCTTTAATTGTTTGGTAGAATTTACTATTAAATCCATTTGGCAATGAAGATTTTTTCTTAGGATGCTCATTGATGGCTTGCTCAATTTCATTTTCTAAAATGGAATGATTTAAATAAATTATTGCATCTTCTTTTAATCTGGGCAATGTATATTTTTGTAAATATCCATGCACTTTGGTTAGATTATCAGATTGGCTGCAATAGAGTTGGGCAAAAGAGCTCCTAATGGTTGCTTTAATTTATTTTTCTTTGGTGAGAAATTCACACTTTTTATATTTGGCTTTATTAATTTTTTGTCTTTCCTTTTTGTCAAGAATATAACCAAATTTTTTATCTATTTTTTGGCTTTTTCATAAAACCAAATCTTAGTTTTATTAATTAGCTCAATAGATTATTTAGGTTCAATTTTATTAATTTCCCCTTTGAGTCCAGACTTTTTAACTGGGTATGTAACTGGGGTTTCTAATTTGTTCTTCTTCTAGCTTTTTTAGTTGCATGCACAATTCATTTATCTCCTCTATCTCAATTTTATTCATGTAATTATTTAGAGATAGAAAATTTCCTTTAAGAACTTCATTGGCTGCATTCCATAGGTTTTGATAAGTTGTATCATTATTGTCATACTCTTGGATGAAATTAGGTAATATTTCTGTGATTTGTTTGAGCCATTCATTATTTAGGATTAAATTATTTTATTTCCAATTGGTTTTTAATCTATCTTTCCCTGACCATTTGTTGCATATAATTATTATTGCATATGGTTTGAAAAAGAAGCATTTACCATTTATGTCTTTATGCATTTGATTGTGAGGTTTTTATACCCTAATACATGGTCAATTTTTGTTTAAGTGCCTTGTACACTTAAAGGTATATTCCTTTCTGTCCCTATTTAATTTTCTCCAGTGATCTATCATATCTAGGTTTTCTAGGATTCTATTATTCTTCTTAGTTTCTTTGTGGTTTATTTTGTGGTTTGAATTGTCTGATTTGAGAGGATGAGGTTGAGATCTCCCATTAATATATTTTTGCTATCTATTTCTTCTTGTAACTGGCTTAATATATTTTCTACATATTTGCATGCTCTATCACTTGGTGCATATACAAATAGTATCATTACTACTTCATTATTTACATTTAACAAAATTTATATTTAACAAAATGTACTTTCCTTCCTTATATCTTTTAATTAGATCTAGTTTTACTTTTGCTTTCTCTGAGATCAAAATTGCTATCTTTGCTTTTTTTTTTTTTTTTTTTTTGGCTTTAGCTGAAGCATAATTAAATTCTGTTTCAGACTTTTACCTTTACTCTGTATGTATCTGTTTCAACTGTTTCAATTCAATTCAATCAAAAAATGATTTAAAACCACTCTAGCTGAGTAGTTAATTCTTTTTTGTAACCCCAGGTCCTTTGTCTTCCAGAATATGGTATTCCAGATGCCCTGATCCTTTATTGTAGATGCTGTCAAATCCTGGGTAATCCTTATTGTTGCTCCTTGATACTTGAATTGTGGGGCAACTAGGTGGCGCAGTGGATAGAGTACCAACTCTGAAGTCAGGAGGACCCGAGTTCAAATCTGGTCTCAGACACTGTCTAGCTGTGTGACCCTGGGCAAGTCACTTAATCCCAATTGCCTCAGCAAAAAAAAAAAAAAAAAAAAAAGATACTTGAATTGCTTTTGTCTGGCTGCTTCTAGTGTTTTTTTCTTTGAGATGAAGTTTTGTAACAATTTTCCTTGAGTTTTGCTTGCGGAATGATTTTCTGGAGGTGATTGGTGGGTTCTTTCAATGATTATTTTCCCCTCTGTTTCAAGAAAAACAGGGCAGGGTTTTTTTTAATGATTTATTAAAGAATGTTATCCAGGTTCTTTTTGGATATGGCATTCTGGCAGACCAATGATTTTTAAATCATCCTTCCTAGATCTAATTTCCAGATTGGCTGTTTTTCCAATGAGGTATTTTACATCTTCTTTATTTTTTTATTCTTTTTAGTTTGTTTGACTGGCTTGATGTCTTATAGAGTCATTAGCTTCCATTTGCCCCATTCTAGTTTTTATGTATGTGATCATATATGTACACCTATGTATATTTATGTAGGTTTGTATTATTTTCCCCTCATTTTACAGATATGAAATATAACCTAATGGAGTGATAAGAAATTTGACTTTGGTACCGAGTTAATACATGACTTAGGTCCAGATTTGGTATGTTATCTACTAGGCATTAAGTTAACCACATTTCAGCCAACAGTTGCTCTAATTATGACATAAATAAACCTTCATAATGTGATGGTTTACTGTTGTAAATATAACAAGAAGGAATTAACAGTGCCTATAGGCAAAGAACTGAGAGGAAATTAACAAAAACTTCACTGCTGTTGTAACAAATCTAAAGTGACAGTAATATCTTATTCCCAAAGAACAGTGGCTTTCACTATGGGCGCTGAGCCAATGAACTTGCAATTCTACATGGTACCCAAATAGTCTTGTATAAAGTGAACACTTAATGATTTGAATTGACTGACAGGGGAGGAGGATATGCATAATGACATTTGTCATTTAATTATCTTTCACAGACTGTGCTTGAATCACCCATACTATTGCTACCATAAGAATTCTGTAACAACAATAGCAATTATTTAAAAGAAATAGGAATAACTCATTGTACTTTTCCAAGCTTAGGGCACAATGGCTCATATGCATTCTAATATAAGAAGCACACTACCAACTCATTCTTTGTTTTAATCAGTTTGAGTTCTATTCATTAAATTGTTTATAAAGTAAAACATAAAATTATAAATCTGGATCTTATGAACCACATTATTCTTTAGACAAAAAAAACTGATGATTTAAAAGATTAATTGATTTATTTGAGGTTACAATTTTAATAAATATTAGAAGTGGTTTATGAACTTAGGTCTTCTTTCTCGGAACTTGTGCTTTTGCCAGTATGTAATTTGTCTACGTAAAAGCATAAAAACAAATATATTGTTCCTTGTTTTATTAACCGAATATCCTACTACTATTTTAAACCACTGTTTCCTAATGACCAGTTTACTCCTAGGAGCCTTTCTTACTAGTTCAAGTATGATAGCAAAGAGCAGCATCTTAAGTTTCTAGGTCAATGGAGCATGATGACCAAACTTAATACTTGATTTTGCAAGTGATTCATATAATAAAAAACTTGACCTGACTAGAACTGAGTTTCTCAAAATGTCAAATTATACATGTACGTTATTGGCACACTTACAGAGAACTCAAGGGAAGTCCAGGTAAATTGCAAATATATGTGATTATTTAGTTACACTCAAAAAAATGTAAAAATGAATTTAAAAAGACTAACATGTAATCTTTTCAATCCCCTAATAATCTCCCAAAACAATCCTTGCCAGATCAAATACACTCAAATAATACAGACTCTGATACAACTTGAAAACATGCCATTTGTTCTTACAATACTGTAGATTCCATATTCTGAAAAAAGTATATAAATTAAGTGAACAAACTTTGCCTTCCTCTCTAAATTGCTATATTTTTAGCATTTATGTCTAAAAGTTTCTTGGTGGCCAATGGTGATCATTCTGTCACATATTTTCTATGTGCCACTTGAATCCAAACTATGTACCTGAGTCTGAATGTTGATGATGTAGTTCTAAATCATTCACATTTATGTGAGTAATCTTGATTCTTCTTTGGTTTGATTGCTCCAAATTTTGTAGTTTTTGATCTTTTTATCATTAATGTGTTTTGTTATTTTATTACTCATTGTTATGTCTCATTCTGTCACCACTTTTCAAGACATTTTTATATAATGGATAAAAAATCATTTTTGAATCAGAGAGGCTAATCTTCAATTACAGTGTCTCACCTATCTAATAATGGCAATTTGGGCATTTCTCTTAACTTTTCTGTGTCTCCATTCCCTTAATTTTTTTCAGTATCCTTCTTTATTAATAGTTTTTTTTTCAAAATACATGCAAAAATAGGTTTGAAGATTCTCTTTGGAAAAACTTTGTTCCAATTTTTTCTTCCTTCCTTGCCCCCATCCCCACTCATAAACAGCAAACAATCCAACACAGGTTAAACATATGTAATTCCTCAAAACCTATTTCTACATTTGTCATACAGCTGAAGAAATATCAGATCAAAAAGAAAAAAAAGAGAAAGAAAAAAAAAGCAAGCAAACAACAATAACAATAAAGGTGAAATATTATGTTTTGATCCACATTCACTCTACAAAGTCCTTTTTCAGGATGTAAATGTATCTCTCCATAACAAGTGTATCGGAATTGATCTGAATCACAACATTGCTGAAAAGAGCTACATCCATGAGAGGTGATCATCACATAATCTTATTGTTTCTGTGTACAATGTTTTCTTGGTTCTAGTCATTATATTATTTACACTTTTTTTTAAAAAAAGAAATTTTTATTTCTATTTCTTACTGCTGAACTTTGTTGGTAATATATAGAAATGCTGATGATCCATGTGGATTTATTTTGTATCCTGAAACTTTGCTAAGGATAGCAATTTTTATAGCAGTTTTTTAGTTGGTTTGCTAGGATTCTCTAAGTATACTATCGTATCATCTGCAAAGAGTAATAATTTTGTTTCCATATTACCTACTCTAATACTTTCAATTTATTTTTCTTCTCTTATTACTAAAACTAACATTTTCTTCTCTTATTACTAAATTTTATTACTTATTATTATCTCATTACTAAATTACTAAAACTAACAATATTGAATAGCACTGATGATAATGGGCAAACTTGTTTCACCCCTGATATTTTGTATGTATTTATATGTATTACTTCTAGTTTATATGTATTACATGTGATGCTTGGCAATAGCTTTAAATACATGTTAATGATCATTTTAAAGAAAATGCTATTTATTTCTATGTTTTTTAGTGTTCTTAACAGAAACAGGTATTGGATTTTGGTCAAATGCTTTTTCTGCACCTATTCAAATAATTATATTATTTCTGTTTGGTTTTTGATATAGTCCATTATTCTAATAGTTTTCTTAATATTCAACCAGCCCTGCATTTTTGGTAAAAATCCTTCTTTGTATTTGGTAATAGGTATGATGTCTTGGTGATTAAATTGCTGTAATCTCTGCTAACATTTTATTTAAGATTTTTGCAACAATGTTCATTAGGCAACTTGGCTATAATTTTCTTTCTCTGCATTGACTCTACCTAATTTACATACCAGCACCATATATGTGTCATAAAAATTTTGGTATGAGTTCTTCTTCCCCTATTTTTCCAAATAGTTTGATTTGTATAGGAATTAACTGTTCTTTAAATCTTTGGTAGAATTTACTTTTGAACCCATCAGGCACTGGAGACTTTTTCTTAGAGAGTTGTTTAATAGCTTGTTCATTTCTTTTTCTAAAATGGCACTATTTAAGTAATTTACTTCCTCGTCTATTAATGTGGGAAATCTATATTTTTGCAAGTATTCATTCATTTCACCTTAGATTCACTTAGGTTCTTTGCCATATAGTTAAACAAAATAATTTCTTACATTTGATTTAATTTTCTCTGCATTGGTGATACATTTACCCTTTTCATTTTTGATACTAGTAATTTAATTTTCTTCTTTCCCTTTTCCAATTAATTTACCAAAATTTTATCTATTTTGTTGGGTTTTTCATAAAACCAATGCTTAGTTTTGTTCATTATTTCAATAGCTTTCTTACTTTTAACTTCATTATCTCTCCTTTTATTTCAGAATTCCAAATTTGGTATTTACTTGAAAGTTTTTAATTTGTTCTTCTAGCTTTTTTAGTTGCATGTCCAATTCATTGATCT
Source organism: Antechinus flavipes (assembly GCF_016432865.1). Lineage (NCBI taxonomy): Eukaryota > Metazoa > Chordata > Mammalia > Dasyuromorphia > Dasyuridae > Antechinus > Antechinus flavipes. Next base: position 93,807,103 of record NC_067400.1, read on the forward strand.
TGTCTTTCTCTTTTTGATGCAAGTAATCCTCTAGATATAAAATTTTCCTTATGAACTGCTTTGGCTGCATCCCATAAATGTTGGTATGTTATCTCACTACTATCATTCTCATTGATGAACTTAGCCATTGTTTCTGTGATTTGTTCTTTCACCTACTCATGCTTTTAGGATGTGATTATTTAGTTTCTAAATAATTTTTGTCTATTTATTTTGTCCTTTATTACATGTAATTATAATTGCATCATGACCTGAAAAGAATGCCTTTACTATTTCTCCCATTTTGAATCTGATTGTGAAATTTTTATGTTCTTATTCATGGTCAAAATTTTGTGTGGGTTTCTTCTGCCACTGAGAAAAATATATCTTTCTTCATTTTCTTCTGATTCATTTTCTCCAAAGATCTATGATACTTATTTTTTCTAAAATTCTATTTATCTCAACTTCTTTCTTGTTTATTTTATAGTTTGATTTATTTAATTCTGATGGATGAGGTTGAGATCCCCTTCTACCATAGTTTTGTTATCTGTTTCTTCTTATAACTCTCTTAACTTCCTGTCAAGGAATTTAGATGCTATGCCACTTGGAGCACATATGTTTAGTATTGATAGTACTTCATTCTTTATGATATTTTCACTAGCAAAATGTAGTTTCCTTCCTTATCTCTTTTAATTAGATCTATTTATGTTTTTGCTTCATCTGAGATCAACATCACCAACCCTCTTTTTTTTTGTTTTTGTTTTTTTTTACTTCTGCTGGAGCTTTACAGATTCTCCTTCAGCTTTTTACCTTTACTCTGTGTGTATCTTTCTTCTTCAAATGTGTTTCTTATAGACAAATATTGTAGATTTCTGGCTTTTAATCCAGTATGCTATCTGCTTCAGTTTTATAGGAGAATTCATTCTATTCACAGTTGCAAATAAAATTACTAACTTTATTTCCTAATATCCTATTTTTCCAGTTATATTTTTCTCTCTTCTCCTTTCACTCCTTACTAGTATTTTCTGTTTGAACACCACCTCCCTCATTCTGCCCTCTCTTTTTCAGCCTCTCCCCCTTTCTTAGACTTTTCCCCTCCTTCTATTCTCCCTTCTGTAAGCATTCCTCTTTCCTTTTGCTTGTATATCTCATTAATATGATATTTCTAGTATTAAGCTACAATATTTCTTGGAGTTTTCATTTTGGCATCTCTTAGGAGTTGATCAATGTGTTTTTTTCAATGGCTCTTTTGATCTCTCTACAATAACAGAGCAGTTTTCCTTGATGATAGTCTTTTTCTTTCTTTCTTTCTTTTTTGTTTTAATTTTCTCAGGCAATTGGGGTTAAGTGACTTGCTTAGGGTCACAATCTAGGAAATGTTAAATGTCTGAGACCAGAATTGAACTCAGGTCATCCTAACTTCAGGGCTGGTGCACTAACCACTGTACCATCTAGCTGCCTTGATGAGTTTTTGAAGTGTGTTGTCCAAGCTTTTTTTTTCATCATGGTTTTCAGGTAGCCCAATAAATCTTAAACTGTCTCTATTTTCTGGGTCAGCTATTTTTCCAATGAAGTATTTTATATTTTCTTCTATATCTTTTTCTTTTATTATTATTTTTTTTTTGGTTTTGTTTGATTGGTTCTTGAGATTTCATTGAATCATTCACTTCCTGTTGTCTAATTCTAATTTTTAGTGAATTATTTTCTTCAGGTAGCTTTTTATCTCTTTTTATATTTTACCTATTGAACTTTTAAAGGAGTTGTTTTATTCATTTATTTTTTTTTCTTTTTGCAGCAATTCTACTTTTCAAGGAGTTGTTTAGTTTTTCAATTTTCCCAATCTATTTTTACGAAGTCCAAAAGATCTAATAAAGGCCTCATTTCTAAAATATATAGAGAATTGACTAAAATTTATAATAGTTCAAAGTATTCTCTAATTGATAAATGGTGAAAGCATATGAACACAAGTTTCAGATAAAATTGAAACTATTTGTAGTCACATGAAAAGATACTCCAAATCATTATTGATCAGAAATGTAAATTAAGACAGCTCTGACATACCACCACTCACCTTTCAAATTGACTAATATGACAGAAAATGATAATAACAAATTTTGGAGGGGATGTGGGAAAACTGGGACACTAATACATTGTTGGTATAACTGTGAACAGGTCCAACCATTCTGGAGAGCATTATGGAACTATGCTCAAAAAGTTATCAAACTGTGCATACCCTTTGATCCAGCAGTGTTTCTTCAGGGATTACAACTCAGAGATCTTAAAGGAGGGAAAATGTGCAAAATGTAAAAGAAGCAGCCAAGCAGAATCCTGGATTCTGAATCCGGAATCACCAACTTCTCTCCACCTGGCCCTGCTTCCAAGTCACTCTGGCCTCTGTCTTTCTGCCCTCCAGTCCTTGTCGATGATTATCTTAACACCAAACATTCAGTAAGTACCAACAATGATAAGAGTCATTTATCCAAACTTATGCTAATAGAGTCATTGTGGAATAGGTAATTAGCCTCAAGTGCTCTCTTATCTGATTCAAGCATACCCTTTTGGAGTTTTAGCACTTTACAAATTAAAGCATATCAATGCTATGCAATATTATTGTTCTGTAAGAAATGACCAGCAGGATGATTTCAGAGAGGCTTGGAGAGACCTACATGAACTGATGCTAATTGAAATCAGCAGGACCAAGAGATCATTATACAGGACAACAACAAGACTCTATGCAATGATCAGTTCTGATGGACATGATTCTCTTCCACATTGAGATGGTTCAAACCAGTTCAGTAATGAAGAAAGCCATCTACACCCAGAGAGAGGACAATGGGAACAGAGTGTGGAACACAGCACAGCATTCTTACTCTCTCTGTTATAATTTGCTTGCATTTTGTTTTCTCAGTTTTTGTTTTTCTTCCTTCTTGATCTGATTTTTCTTGTGCAGCAAGATAACTGTATAAATATGTATCCATATATTGGATTTAACATGTATTGGACTACTTGGTAGCTAGGGGAGGGGGTGAGGGGAAGGAGGGGAAAATTTGGAACAAACGATTTTGCAAGGATCAATGTTGGAAAAATTACCATGCATATTTTTGTAAATAAAAAGCTTTTGTGTGTGTGTGTGTGTGTGTATTATGATTTACAGGCTCTTGGAGAATTGACCTGCCCCTTCATTTAGGCATGATTCTTAACAGATCAGGTCACAGCATAAATAACAGTTCTTTAGTGTAACAATTTTCCCCCATTCTCTCCAAATTTTATCACCCCCTATCTTTCTTTTGGTCATATCAATCTGATAGATGTGAAGTGGTACCTAAAAATTGTTTTTATTTGTATTTCTCTAATTAAAAGTGATTTAGAACATTCTTTATATACCTATCAATAGCTTTTATTTCTTCATTTGAGAACTCTCTGTTTATATGCTTTGATCATTTATCAAAGGTGGCTTATATTCTTTTAAATTAGAATCAGTTTTCTATAATTTCAGAAATGAGTCCCTTGTCAGATATTCAATGTAAATACTGTTTCCCATATTTCAGCTTTTTTTCTAATCTTGGTTGCATAAAATATGTACAAAAGCCTTTTAATTTAATATAATCAATATTATCTCTTTTACATTCCATAATGCTCTCTACCTCTTCTTTGATAATGAACTTGTAACTCATTCAACTTTTCCTTTAAGAATTTGTATGCTATACCACTCAATATGTATATGTTAATATTGATATTACTTCTTTGTCAGTCATAACTTTTAGCAAGATGTAGCTTTGTTCCTTCTCTTTTATTTAGATCTATTTTTGCTTTTGCATTAAGTATTGTTTCTCCTGCTTTTTGAGTGTTTTTTTTTTTTAACATCAGCTGAAGCAATAGAGATTTTCCTCCAGCCTCTTAACTTTACTCTTATTCTGTGTGTCTCTCTGTTAAAGTGTGTGTTTTTTTTTTCCTTTTTTTAATTTTTGTGATAAACATCTTGTAGGATTCTTTTTAAATCAATTTTGCAATCCACTTTTGTTTTACAGGAGATTTCATTCTGCTCTTGTTCACAGGATGTTTATTCTTTATGTCCATCATTTTATTTTATCTACAATTTGTCTTCTCTTTCCTTTTACCTTTTCCCTCCTCACAGTGCTTTGCATCTAATAGCTTCTCTTCTCTGAGATCTTCCCTTCTGTTCTACTTAATCTCTCCATTACACTTTTCCTATCTGGTAAGACAAGACTTCCATATTCAACTGATTGTGTATATTATTTCCTCTTTGACCCAATACTGTTGAAGGGAAGATTCAAATAATGCTCATTGCCCAACTGCCCATCTTCCCCTCCACTGTAACAGGTTTTAAACATATTTTTATGTGAAATACTTTATACCATTCTATGCTCCCTTTCTTCTTCACCCTATGTAATCTTCTTTCTTATCCCTTCATTATTTCTATGTTATTCCATCAAGTTCACTTTATATTCATATACTTTTATGTATATTCTTTTTATCTGTTGTATCAGTGGTACAGCTTTTAAGAATTACAACTTATTTTCCCAAGTAGAGATGTAAACAGTTCAAATTCTTTGAATTCCATATGCTTTCTTTTCCTTTTTACTTTTTTAAAGCTTCTTTTGACTCTCAATATTGGAGATACTTGTTGTTCATTTCTGATCTCCTTATGAAATTCTGAAATCCTTTTATTTCATTGAATACCCACTTTTCCCCTTCAGATATTATTTTTATTTTTGCTACATACATGATTCTGGGTGCAATCCTAGCTTCTTTGCTTTCTGGAATATCAGGTTTTATGACTTCCCATTTGTTTTTGTTGCAGCTGCAAAATCCTATGTAATCCTTATTGTGAATACCTTATAGTTGAATTGTTTCTTTCTGACTATTTACACTGTATTTTCCTTAATGTGATAGTTAAAAAACTTGCATATTTTGCCCCTGCTTCCAGGAAATAAGATCAAATTTCCTTTATAATTTCTTAAAAGTTGCTCCATATTCCTTTTGATTATAGTTTTTAATTAATTCAATGTTTCAGACTCAGTATCTCCTGGATTTGTTTTCTGTCAATTGTTTTTTGTTTTGTTTTGTTTTGTTTTGTTTTCCCAATGAGGCAGTTTACATTTTCTTCTATTTTTTTCCCATTCATTTGAACTTATTTGATTGATTCTTGATGTCTCATAGAATCATTAGCTTTGTTTTCCTCAATTAGCTTTTGTACTTCCTTTTCTACTTGGCTTATTGCAATTTTTAAAAAGTTGTTTTCTTCAGTGGATTTTTGTATCTCCTTTTCTATTTGGTCAATTCTTTTTAAGCAGTTTTCTTTTATTTTTTTCCAGCTGTTATTGCTTTTTCTCCCACAATTCTGCTCCATCATTCTCACTTCTTTCCCCAGTTTTTTTTTTCTTCCTCTCTTTTATGATTTTAAATCTCTTTTTTTAAATCTCTTCTGGGATTGAAACTACTTCTCATTTTTCTTTTGGATTTTGCCATCACAAGTGTTTTGACATTGCATCCTCTTGTGAATTTGTGCCTTGGTCTTCCCTATCATCACAATAACTTTCTATGGTCAGATTCTTTTCCTGTAGTTTTTTGTTCATTATTTTTTTTTCTTGTCTTTTAAATTTGAGCTCAGCTCCCAGGGAACAAAGGTCACTGTCTCAGGCTTCCTGCTGTAGTCCCTGGCTGTTTACCTGTTGTTGCACTGTTGTTATCCTGAAGCCCAAAGGGGGCCGACATGTCTGGTGCTATGTTGAAGAACTGCAATGGCATACAACTTTTGCTATTTGAGGCCTTAGTGTTCTAGAAGTTTGTCTGGTGCTGAACAGGGGTCCTAGTGGCTATGTTTGGCTCATGGGGTGCTTTTGCATCTCCCTAAGCTACATTGAAGCACATGATGGCCTGACCTCTGGAGGCTTCTTATTTTCCTAGGACTGTGACACTAACGATAAGGCTATTGGAGAATGTCTGATTGCCTGGGACTATACTGAAGCACATGGTGTTTTTTCAGAGCTGGAGTCTTCTGGTTTCTCTACCAATATTAATGCACATGGTGGCTCCTGTTATTGGTATTTGTCTGCTATTGCATACTGGACCTCAGGATCTCACATTCGTTTTCTGATATAAGGCTTGCTGCTGTTTTGCTAGAACAATTCCTAAATTGCATTCTCCTTTTACCTGAGTGAGACAGAACTTTCTTGCTGATCCCTTAAGTTTCTTGGGCTAAAAGATTATTTTATCCCATCTTTTTCTGCTTCTTTTGTTCCAGTATGTGTTTTGATGTACTATTATATTGTTGTTTGGAGGTGAATATAGGAGAGCTATGATGATTTATTGTTTGCTCCACCAACATGGCTTCCAGAAGTTGGAAAGAGCTGCTACTCTATTTTTGGTGCATGTCTTGACTCAATATCTATACACCTTTGGCCAGTGGTGGATTTCAGGAAATTTGGGCATACTATTATTAGATGGGCTTACTGATATGATCTGCTATCTTATGCCCTTCATTCTTATCCATTATATATATATACACACACATATATATAAAAGAATATTAAATTTTTAGTCAAAAGACATGAGGTAATATTCCAGTTTCGTAACTAAAAACTTCTTTTATCTTGAATAAGAAGTTCAATCTATGTGAGACTTATTTCCCTCCTTTTTAAAGTGAGTGAGATGGAATACATGACCTGTGGGATCTCTTCTCATTCCAAATCTATGACTCTTGGATTACATATGACCTTATGATCCATTGGTTACAGATTGGTCATAGCCTCATTTTTTGACAATTCAAGCCTCTAATTTCATTGACTTTGGAAATTCCCAACGATATTTTTTCTCTTAATGTAGATCTTGAACAGCAGTTTGCAATTTATATTTAAGAAAAGTTGCTTGGAGTAGTTAGATATATAGTGACTTATCAAAAGTTATTCAGCTACAGTGTGGCAAAGGCACACTTGAATGTGAGCTTCAGTGACTTTGGAATTCTCTCTCTGTTCTCTACAACCCATTGCTTCTTTTTCTAGTGTTATTTAGTTATAATATCCCAATACATTTATGTATCACAGATACATAACCTCTTCATCTACACCATTTTCACCCATTTTATTTACATTGACAACAAATTGTTCTCACTGCCTCAGATCTGTCTCCAAGTCTTCCATTCAGCTGCCGAAAGTTATCTCCAGCTTTGATCATATAATCTTATTCAATAAATTCCAGTGGCTCTCTATGATCTCATATATATGTATATATTGATATCTAGATCTAGGTCTATAGTTACATCTAGATATATTTGTACATTGTTGTTTGTGTGTTACCTCCTCCATTAGACTATGAGCTCCCTGAAAGCAGGGATTTATTTTTACTTTCTTTGTAAGCAATCACAATTGCTTAATAGAGTTCCTTATATATAGCAGATACTTAATAAATACTTCTTGACTTTAAAACCCATAGAGTGTTACTGTGAGTAGAAGACCTTCATGGATGGCAATTCTTTTGTATTTTTATCACCAGGAATTAATTCTGTGTCTGACACATAGTAGGTGCTTAATAAATATTTGTCAATTATACATATGTAAACACTGTGATTTAGGCACTGCTATTCTATAAATGTATATAAAAATCATAGACTTTCAGTTAAATGGCATACTAGGAGTTGAAGTGCAAATCATGTTTGAAAAAAATAATAATCTCTACTACATACCAGCAAATAGTAATGGACCCTGCCCATAAAATGATCAATTGAATTAGAATCTATAACTTCCCTAGGCATCTCAGAGTCTATTAAACTATTACTAATTGTAATCACATTTCAAGGAAACAAGAATCATTTCCTACATTAAAATAGCAGCTAAAATTATCATTGTTTCTGCACATATGTTAGGGATTCTAGGTCCATGTTCAAAGTTGTTTGCTTGATCTTATACAGTAAAAATGGAAAATACTATATTGGAAATATGTCAAGAGATATATGCAACACATTTTTGGCCTGAGGAACGCAATGCCTGTGCTAGAAATATCGTGATTACAATGCATTGATTTAAAAGTTTGCTCCAGCATCAGCTGAATTAGCTGTTTCCGACTCACTGGAACTGTGTTTATTATGTGCTTGAGAGATTTTAGAGGAATTGAGGGGAAAAAAAAGATGTGCATGGAAGGCAAACCAGAGATAAGCAAAGCTTAGTTGCTTTTCAGTAGAATATGTGCTTAGTTGCTTCAGACTTACAAAATAATCAGACAGGAAATAGGTGTTGATGATGTGCCCTTAAATGAAGTGTGGCTAGAAATGATATATCTCCAACTATTTCTTGAACAATCTAAGACCAAGGTAAGGAGTAAGAAGACAGGAACAGCAACAATCACAGTAAAAACAGCAGCATAGAGAGTATAGGTCTCAAACAACCTATACATGACACAGAAAAGGAAATGCACACAGAGAAACTGAACAGCTGATTAAAAGAACTATCAGAACCCTACTAGAATATAAAGTAATGGGAAGCTATTTTACAAATGTGTTAATAGAGATGCTTAGTTCTATTCCTTCCTTTTCTTATTCTTTAGTGTTTTATTTTTACAGAACAATTTAAATAAATTCAATAGAGAGGAAATTGTTTCCACAGAACTATGACAAGCTAGTCATACAAAAGGATACAAATCATCCAAGGAGTCAAATGTATATATTTAATATATGTGCATATATATATATATATATATGTATGTATATATGTATTATATATTGTGTGTATAGATATATGTATGTGTCTATATGTGTGTATATGTATGAATGTATCTTGATAGGCTTTGAGCTGTAGATTACACATTGCTTATGAAAATCCAATTCATTAAGATGTCTGACTTGTGACCCAAACAACATAACAATTTTTTTGAAATCAGATGTGATACAATTCCACATATTTTCAATCTATTTAGACATTATTCTTTTTCAATAAAACACTATATAAAGATAACATAGTGGTATTCTATAGGATTAGAGATTTATAACTAAAAGGAACTTCAGAAATCATCTACTCCATTTCTTCATTTTACACTCAAAGACTCAAAAACTTAATGAGAGTTGTCTTAAGAAACATTTTAAAGTATTTGTATACAGAGATATTAGATTCAAATTCAGCTTGCTAGACTGTTCTGTCTTTCCTCTATCAGAGGAGTGAATGGAATTGAAGTCCGCCTTCAAAACAATGACCTGTAAAGCATTTATTTCTGTTTTAGGGGGCAGGATTTTAAAATGATTTATTATATAGATAAATTCTTCCAATACAATAATGAACCTGGATTCTGCTATTTCTCTCAAAATTTTATGATATGGGATTCTCTGAATGAATTTTTAAAGCACTTATTAAGAATTGTTTTTTGTGTCAAGAATTGTGCTACCAAATGGAAAACATGAGGTAAGGAGCTCACATTTGACTGGGGAAGAATATGAATGACAATTCTGCTACAGAGCTTACAGTCTTTAGGGAGCAATGATGAAAAACTTGATGCAACTCAAAGATCTTCCTTAAATTATATATGTGCTTGAGATGTTATTAAGGAAAAAAAGACCTGTTCTTGTTAGAAAATATAGGCTGTGGCATTTGTCCTTATTATCCCTTATTTTATCATAATGCATAGTGTAGAAAAGATTGCATGTAACTCATAGATCTTTTCAGAAAAACCACATAGAAAGTTTATTACTGTTCAGTCATTTTTTTCAATTATATCTGAGATCTCATGACCCTAGTTGGGGTTTCTTGGCAAAAATACTGAGATGATTTGCCATTTTCCTTTCCATCTCATTTTACAGAAGATGAAACAAAGGGTAGCAGAATAAAGCGATTTGCCAAGAGTCACACAGGAAATAAGTATATGGGGCCAGATTTGAAATCAGGAAAAAGTGGCTACCTGACTGCATGGCCCATTCTCTCTACATTTTGCCTTTTACTGCCCATAGGTAACAACCTCTAAAGCAAAAGACACATGAATACTTACACATACATTTACACATACACACACACAGACACACACACATGTGTGTGTGTCTGTGTGTGTGTGTGTGTGTGTGTGTGTGTGTCTGTGTGTGTATTTAATCATTGGTTCTATCATTTACCATGGTAAAAATACAATCCATTACACCCCCAAATTAGTAATATCATTTAAATCAATTTACACAGTATTATTGAATTAACTCTTAAAAAACAACAGTTATTGTCAGATCATTCAATTTACTAACCCTCCAGGGGTTACTGTGGCATAATAGGTCAGTTTATTTCAGACAATGGTTTTCCTCCCACTCAGTTTGCTTTGATATGGAGACTCACAAATTCTTATGTATTTTCCATTGGCACAATATTGAAATAGTATGTCTGTTTTTAGTATATAATGAGAAAATTCAATTCCACATTGAAAATAAATGAGAACTTTTATATAAATGGAAAAATACTCCATAAAAATATTACTATAGATTAAATCAGTATGTAATAATGTTTTGGCCCATAGGAAATATAATATAATTAGAGATAATGATTAAAATTTCTATTCAGTTTTTTGACAATAAAAAGGTTTAAAGCATTGTGAAATAATCATGTAAATAAATTAGTTATATATTAATGCAGTTATACAAGGGAAAATGGATATATAGCAAAATTATATAATATACTTCATTTACTCTGTTAATATCTTAATTAATTTATATCTGATCTAAAGTAATGATGGGTCTTTGAGGTAGTGGAAGCCATCATTTTTCTTTTAGCTTTTGAATTGCTCAGTATATACAGAAGGGATGACCAATGTACAAAATTGACTTTAAATAAATAATTCCATATTATGGACCAAAATAAAGAAGAAAATAAAATGGGTAAATAAATGGCAGTAAATTTAAATTCCAATGTTTCAAAATAGATTTTAATAATTTATCTATGAATGTGTCCAGAAGATGATAGGTTAACCTCGTAAGGAGTATGGAAATTTCATAATTCCCTAAGAACCCAGTTTTAAAAATTATAGTTCACAAACTCATATAGAATCTTATAACTGAATATGGAAGTTGTACAATTATGATTTATTATCAGTAAGTGTTTGATTTTATATACCTATATTATATATCTAATTGATATACATATATATTTGGCACTACATAAAATTTCTCAGGAAAAAATCTTGCAAGTGGATAAAGTTTAAAAATCCTTCTCTGGAGTACTGCAGAAATATATGCCACTTATCTAACCTTCAATGGTGCAAGCATATTATAACTTTACTTCCTATAAAGTAATGATGTTTTATGGTATCAAGGATTTAATGAAATTCTGTAAAAATGTAATATGAAATTAAGCCAGACAATATTATTTCAAAGAAGGGTTAGCGTGATTTACCACCCTGGGATTTTACAAAAGCCTTGTTATTTAGTTACGATACCATTGAAAGTAATCTAAACTGGAAAAACAATTATCATAATAAGATGCTCGATATGTATAATTTCTGTGAGCCATTAGATATTTTTTTTTTTGCATTTTGGGGAAACAGTGACATTGATGGGAAGAAATGATAGTTTCTTAATCATAGTAGGCTTCTCTTCAAGCATGTGAGAAAGGTATGAACTTTTGAAATGACATAGTTTTTGTTTTGTTTTGTTTTGTTTTTAATTTAAATTTTATTTTAGTTAATAATAACTTTATATTGACAGAATCCATGCCAGGGTAATTTTTTACAACATTATCCCTTGCACTCGCTTATGTTTCGTTTTTTTCCCCTCCCTCCCTCCACCCCCTCCCAAGATGGCAAGCAGTCCTATATATGTTAAATATGTTGCAGTATATCCTAGATACAATACATATTTGCATAACCGAACAGTTCTCCTTTTGCACAGGGAGAATTGGATTCAGAAGGTAAAAATAACTCGGGAAGAAAATCAAAAATGCAAATAGTTCACATTCGTTTCCCAGTGTTCCTTCTTTGGGTGTAGCTGTTTCTGTCCATCATTTATCCATTGAAACTCAGTTAGGTCTCTTTGTCATAGAAATCCACTTCCATCAGAATACATCCTCATACCATATCGTTGTGAAATGACATAGTTTAAAAATATATTATATCAAGATCGTTTGTCCTAATATCCTAAGTAATCTTTTATGTAGTTAGGAAGATTCATGATTGCTATGTTAAATATATAACATTTATTTATTCCAATGTAAGACAATTCTACAGCTTTTTGATAACACCCACATAGTTGTTTTTCAGTTTCTTAGAAATATTTGCCTCTGATATAGCCTGTCTTTCTTTTAATGGACTTAGAAAAATGTCAAAAGAAAGAATAAGCCTCAAACTCTTATACTTTATCCAATATAATTGATTATACCTTAATCAACTGCCTTGAGAGGCCCAACAAAATTAATGTATCCCATTTTAGTGTATGCAATTAAGATATACACTTATATGCATATGTACACATGCATACATATGCATGTACATATACTCACATGTATATATTAATATATGTACATATATGCATCCAAATGTCATGTGCGTTAGTGATATCGATTGTTCGAATTTGTATATGAAATAAAAGCTGTATATAAATAATAACAATACAGCTTAATGTTTAGAATATTGAACTTGAGTTAGAAAAAATAGATTCAAATCTCACTTCTATTATTTAATAAATATAAGATTCTAGAATCATTATGTTCTATGTGCCTCAGGCAGTACCCTAGTCTTTTCTACTTTGATGGTGAACAATTTTCACTGACAGAGGGAACATCATTCTTTCTGCCTGAGTTCCACATCAGGAATTCCCCACACTAAACAAATTACAGAAACAAGAAAACAAAGAACTTTATTTTCACAGAAAGTTACTGAGTATCTAGACATTCTCTTTTTTTTATCCAATGATATAAAGTCCAATAAAAAATTAAAGTTATTTGGAATGTAACTGAATAATAAACAAATAATTATGCTAATTGAACTTGTATAGCCCCTAGAGGTTTAGAATTCTTGAAGCACAAATAGATGTTGTCTGAATGCTTTCTATACCACCATGTGAAAAGGATGGTCAAGAGTGAGTCATTACCAATGTTTTCATTGATTATGAAAACCTGAAAAACTGATGAATCAGGATTTACTGAGGCAGAACTAGAGGTCCAAACAAAATATCTATTTCTTTTACACCTTTGTGAAGAATAAATCTGAGTGTATAAGAATTTATTTGGGTGATGTCTTCATCTCTACCTCACTGATGAACATGTAGCCATTTCTGATCTTTCCTAATCTTAAGTGAAAAAATATTCTGAAATGAGAAAGCTTAAGGACTTGGTCAATTTGGGAGATACAATAATACCACTAGAATTCTCACTCCTAGTTTAATAGTAACAGTGGTCTCCATGTCAAACAAAAACAGCTATCATTTATATACCATTTACTTTGTACCCAAGTACTATGCTAAGCACTTTACGAATCTTATGCTATTTTATTCTCACAACAATCTTACCAGGCAGGTTTTGCTACTTTTTCCATTTTCAGATGAAAGAACTGAGGTACAGCATGAAAATAACACAAGATCACAAAGCAATCAGTTTGTCCTTGTTAGAATCTGAGTGAGACAAACAGTTATCCTAGTTTTCTTTTACACAATTAAAAATTATTATAAATATTATGTAAACATTTCCTAATGTTTCTATTTTGGGAGGGGGGGAGGAGATATTCCAACAGTAAAAATTCCTTTGTAAAAACTAATCTTATTTTTAAATAATTAAATAGAACTGAGGTACAGGTGACCCTTAGAATTAAGATGTATATATTATTAACTTACTTCAATTATGTCTGACACTCATGACCTTGTTTGGAATTTTCTTGGTGAAGATACTGGAGTGGTTTGCCTGTCCTTTTCCAGATAATTTAACCAATGAGAAAATAGGGTTAATTGACTTTCCTAGAGTCACATAACTAGTATGTATTTGATGCCAGCTTTGGACACAGTCTTTTTAACTACACTCCCGGTACTTTCTCCATTGTGCTATTTACCTATGCATCTATCTATCTATTCACAAAAACATATATACACAGACTCATTCATATGCTTATATTCATATACATAGATGCAATATTTTGTGTGTATGCCCACCAGTCTCCCTCCTATTTTTGCCGAACCAAAATTTGATCCTTTGAATATTATAATATACAATAATTCTCCAGAATGTAACATCAAAGAAAATAATAATGATTTTAAAAAGATGGACTTTCATAGAGCAACAAGTTTAGTCTCCATTGAAATCTTAGAATAAGTTTTCAAGTGACTCTTTCCCCATTATTTAATTCTATGTTCACCTTCTTTATAATACATAGTGGATAAAGGATATCTCTATCCTTCATAGAGAGTAATAATAGAGGACATTGTTTTCTTCTTAAAATAACCAAATAATAATTCTAAGCTGTCTTGCTTTTAATAAAAGAGTTGTAACAATAAGTACATTGAATTAGTCAGAAAGGCATAGGTCAGAAAGTTCTGCAAAGATTTAAGGTCCTTTCCTTGGTCATAGAGATATGGGGAATATAATAAAAGTGTGGATCTGCAATGGCAGGTCTGGGTGGCCACCTGCCCAGCAGCTGATATAAACTGACAAAAGCCAGTTTGTGTTATTAAATTAAATTGGGAGAGTACATTAATAAAAGTGGACAAGAGTGAGATCCACAGTCATTCGGGGTCAGGTAATGTGAGAGAATAATGGCAGAAACAAGAATAGACAAGACAAGGTCAAAATCAGGTCTGAATCAAGAGTAAAGCAATTTATGGTACAGATAATCTCAGACAAGTGTGGGCTTCAAACTTGATCAGTTTCAATAACCAGGAATGATGAAGTGTCAGAGTTGGGAACAGTAGCCAAGCATTAAAACTCCAGCATATTTTTCTGACCATCAGTTTCTAAATTGTAAAAATATGTAAGATTTCTGGGTGTGAGTACAATATCTCCATCAAGATAAATGTGAGTCTTGGCTTCCTACTGGATCCCAGTTTTTAGTATGGCAGGACTTTCATATTCTATTTCAAGTATCTTCTAGGAGTGGGAAAAGAATAATACTATCTTCGTGGTGAATGAAGAGGTTCCAAAGACAATGAAAATATAAATGTTTCTTCAGTATCTTTACTAGATGATTCTTTTCCTTGCAAATGTAGCATCAATTTGCATAGGTTAAAATGTCACTTTCAATGAAAAGAAGAGATGTTACTGATTATTGAATGTTGCCTATAACAAGTAATATTTCCCTATTTATAGCAAAAAAAAAAAAAAGGAATTAAATAAACAAATCTGGATAAGTACATAGCCATTAATACATCTTCAACTATACTATTTATTCAAATAACTCCTAAGTCTCTCTGTCTTGCCTTGACCTTACTCCTGAATTCATATCCCCTTCTGCTTCTAAGTCCCAACAATTTTCTTGTAAAGGCAAGCATTTTGATATAGATTTTATATGTAGAGCAATACAATTTTTCCATATTAGCTATGTGCAAAAGGAAAGACTGAACAAAAAGAAAGAAAAGGAAAACATATATTTAAAAAAAATTAAGTACACTTTGATCTGCATTCAGACTCCATTGGTTCTTTCTCTACAGGTTAATGGGATTTTTTATTTTAAGTCCTTTGGAATTGTCTTGTATCCTTATATTATTAAGAAAAGAAAGGTTACATATAGCTGGTCATAATACAATATTGCTAATCTCTTGATTCTGATTAATTATCCTTGCATCATTTCATATAAATCTGCCCCCTTTTAAAATTTGTTTGTTTGTTTTTTGAAACCATCTGCTGGGCATTTCTTAATACAACAGTATTCCATCACAACCATATAACACAATTTGTTCAGAAATTCCTTAATTGATGGGTATCCCTTCAATTTCTAATTCTTTATGACAATCCTTGACTCTCCAAAAAGCTACTACAAACATTTTTGTATATATAAAACTTTTTTCCCATTTTTTCTTTGATCTTTTTATGATAGAGACTTAATAGTAGTACTACTTGATAAAACGGGATGCAATGTTTTACAACATTTTGGACATAGTTCTAAATTGCTTTCTTAAAATCACTTTTTCTTCTTGTCCACTGTTTTTAAGAAATACTTTATCCCACCCTCATCTACATCTGCCTATTGAAATCCTAACCTTTCAAAATTCATCTTTAATAATCTTCTTCCTACTATGTATTCTCTAACTCCCCCTGTCCTTTCCCATCATCATGTTACAATGACTTCATTTTAAATATTTTTTCCCTTGGTTCCTGGAAGTTCTTTCCTTCCTATCTTTCTTTTTTTTTCTTTTTTTAAAATACAGCTTTTTATTTACAAGATATATGCATGGGTAATTTTTCAGCATTGACAATTGCAAAACCTTTTGTTCCAACTTTTCCCCTCCTTCCCCCCACCCCTTTCCCCACATGGCAGGTTGACCAATACATGTTAAATATGTTAAAGTATAAGTTAAATACTATACACACACACACACACACACACACACACACACACACACATGCCCAAATAGTTATTTCGCTATACAAAAAGAATTGAACTTTAAAATAGTATACAATTAGCCTGTGAAGGAAATAAAGAATGCAAGTGGACAAAAATAGAGAGATTGGAAATACTATGTAGTGGTTCATAGTCATCTCTCAGAGCTCTTTTCCCACATCCCCTCCAATATTTATCATTATTTTTTCCTGTCATCTTAGCCAATCTGACAGGTGTGTAGTGGTATCTCAGAGTTGTCTTAATTTGCATTTCTCTGATCAATAGTGATTTGGAACACTTTTTCATATGAGTGGAAATATTTTCCATTTCATCTTTTGAAAATTGTCTATTCATATCCTTTGACCATTTATCAATTGGAGAATGGCTTAATTTCTTACAAATTAGAGTCAATTCTCTATATATTTTGGAAATGAGGCCTTTATCAGAACCTTTCACTGTAAAACATGTTTTCCCAGTTTGTTGCTTCCCTTCTAATTTTGTTTGCATTAGTTTTGTTTGTACAAAGGCTTTTTAATTTGATGTAATCAGAATTTTCTATGTTGTGATGTGATCTCTAGTTTTTCTTTGGTCACAAATTCCTTCCTCCTCCACAAGTCTGAGAAGTAAACTTGTTCCTCTATTTTATTTAGGATCTTGTTCTTTATGCCTAAATTATGGACCTATTTTGATCTTATCTTGTTATATGGTGTAAAGTGTGGGTCCATGCTTAATTTCTACCATACTAATTTCCAGTTTTCCCAGCAGTTTTTTGTCAAATAATGAATTCTTATCCCAAAAGTTGGGATATTTGGGTATGTCAAACACAAGATTGCTATAGTTGTTGACTATTTTGTCTTGTGGACCTAACCTATTCCACTGATCAATTAATCTATTTCTCAGCCAATACCAAATAGTTTTGGTGACTATTGCCACCATTATATATATTTATAGTTTTAGATCAGGTAAAGTTAGGCCACCTACATTTGATTTTTTTTTCATTAATTCCTTTGAAATTCTCAACCTTTTGTTCTTCCATATGAAGTTTGTTGTTATTTTTTTCTAGGTCATTAAAATAGTTTCTTGGGAGTCTGATTGGTATAGCACTAAATAAATAGATTAGTTTAGGGAGTATTGTCATCTTTATAATATTCTCTCGGCCTATCCAAGATCACTTAATACTTTTCCAATTATTTAAATCTAACTTGATTTGTGTGGAAAGTGTTTTGTAATTTTGATAATATAATTCTTGACTTTTCTTTGGTAGATAGATTCCCAAATATTTTATGCTATCAACAGTTATTTTGAATGGAATTTCACTTTGTATATCTTGCTATTGGATTTTGTTGGTGATGTATAAAAATGCTGAGGATTTATGTGGATTTATTTTCTATCCTGCAACTTTCCTGAAGTTATGAATTATTTCTAATAGCTTTTTAGTAGAATCCCTGGGGTTTTCTAAGTATACCATCATATCATTTGCAAAGAGTAATAGTTTGGTTTCCTCATTACCTACTCTGACTCCTTTAATCTCTTTCTCAACTCTCATTGCCAAGCCTAGAGTTTCTAATACAATATTGAATAATAATAGTGATAATGGGCAACCTTCTTTCACTCCTGATCTTACTGGGAAAGGTTCCAGTTTTTCCCCATTACATATAATGCTTACTGCCGATTTTAAATATATGTTCCTGACTATTTTAAGGAAAAGTCCATTTATTCCTATACTCTCAAGGGTTTTTATTAGTAATGGATGTTGGATTTTATCAAATGCTTTTTCTGCATCTATTGAGATGATCATATGGTTTTTGTTCATGTGGTTATTGATATAGTCAATTGTGTTAATAGTTTTCCTAATATTAAACCAGCCCTGCATTCCTGCTATAAATCCTACTTGGTCATAGTGTATTATCCTGGGGATGATTTTCTGTAATCTTTTTGCTAATATTTTGTGATGACTGTGTATTTAAAATCAGCCGGAATCAGGAATTCAGATTAAGGGAAAAATCTTCAATCTTTATTGAAGTGAAGAGGTGAAAAAGGATTGTGATAGCAATATGGGCAGCTGCGACAGGGAGCCAGCTAGCAGAGGGGGATTGGAGATGAAAGGCCATCGCAATGGCAATGTGAGCAGCTGTGTCAAGATGCCAGCCAGCAGTCTCTCCTTGCGCTTCCCTTCTCACTCCCTTGCCTCTACCCACCAAAAACATCATTTCCTATACAACACATCAGGACTTGCACAAAGAGTGAGAGGGGGCCATTCAGTCTCCAAGCATATATATTAATAGAGTATGGTCCAATTACTATTTAGCTTCACGTGCTTGGGACCTCAGTGCATCAACTCAAGCCTCAGCCCATTACAATATTTTATTTAAGATTTTAGCTTCAATATTCATTAGGGAGATTGGTCTGTAATTTTCTTTCTCTGTTTTCAACCTACCTGGTTTAGGTATCAGTACCATATCTGTGTCATAAAAGGAATTTGGTAGGATTCCTTCAATCCCCATTTTTTCAACTAGTTTGCATAGCATTGGAGTTAATTGTTCTTTCATTGTTTGGTAGAATTCACATGTAAATCCATGTGGTCCTGGGAATTTTTTTCTTAGGGAGTTGGTTAATAGCTTGTTCTATTTCTTTTTCTAAAATGGGACTGTTTAGGATATTTACTTCTTCCTCTGTTAATCTGTGCAAGCTATATTTTTGAAAGTGGTATACCATGCAAATTTCTAGAGGAGAAATTAAGAGAGCTGTTAGAAGAATTGGACAGTAAAACTATCCTAGTGGAGGATCTCAAACTTGCTTTCTCAAGACTAGATACATCAAACCACAAAATAAATAAGAAAGAAGTTAAGGAGGTAAATAAAATTCTAGAAAAGTTAGGTATTATAGACCTTTGAAGAAAATTGAATATAAACTGAAAGAAATGTTCTTTGTTCTGAGCAGTAGATGGAATCTTTACAAAAACTGACCATGTATATGGGTGCAAAACCCTCAAAATCAAATGCAGAAAGACAGAAATAGTAATTACATTTCTTCAGCTCATAACGCAATAACAATTACATGCAATAAAAGGCCAGGGAAAAATAGATGAAAAATTAATTGGAAATTAAATAATCTAATCCTAAATAATGAGTGGGTAAAAGAACAAATCATAGACACAATCAATAATTTCATCGAAGAAAATGACAATAATGAGATAACATATTAAAATTTATGGGATGCAGACAAAGCAGATATTAGGCAAAACTTTCTATCCATAAATGCTTAATTGCGTAAAATGGAGGAAGAGCAGATGAATGAATCAGGCTTGCAACTAACAAATCTAGAAAAAAACAAACACATTAAAAACTCCCAACAAAATACCAAATTTGAAATTCTCAAGATAAAAGGGGAGAATAATAAAATTGAAAATAAGAAAAATATTGAGTTAGTAAGGGAAACTAAGAGTTGGTTTTATGAAAAAAAATTAACAAAATAGATAAATCTTTAGTTAATTTGATTAGAAAAAGAAAAGAAGATCAACTTGTTAGTATCTAAAATGATACTTTCCTAAATGAAGAGGAAATTGAAACAATAATTAGGAATTATTTTGCCCAACTATATGTCAATTAATTTGGTAATCAATGAAATGAAGAAATATCTACAAAAAATATAGATTTCCAAGTGTAATATTTTCTCTAAAATGTAATCTTCTCTTTTGGGGTTTTTTTGGGGTCTCTGGGAGCAGCCTTCATTTCAGTTCAGTAATCACCAAAAATGCAGCCAGGTGTTAAAGTCCAAATCCCTTATTGTCTCCTTCAAAGTCCTATCTCCTTCACTTGAGGCCCGGTTAGTTTTCTGGAGGACTTCTGAATCTTGGTTTCAGTGGAGAAGCTAAGGAGGAGAGCCTGCCACCACTTCTATGTCTTCTTTAGTTCTGATTCTGGCCGAGTTTGTCTCAGCTTATATGATTTATCATAGGTATGAATCTTGTGGAACTAGATTAAGTAGTAAGTACACATACTGAACTAGAGAACTGTTAAGCACCATGCTAAATAACTATTGCTCTATCAATTCCACAAGCTACCACCTTGTAGAATCCTTGTTTCAAATTCAGAGTTCTGGTCCATAACATCTCCTGCTTTCTTTTGTTTTTAGAACATAGGTGGTCATGACCTCCCTGTCTTCTCAAGGAAGTAGAGGTAGAACCCCCAAAAAGGGGTTCCTTCTCTAACTGCTCAAAAATTACATTATTTAAATAGTTCCATTTAAAACAAAGAAATGTAACAAGTTAGTAATCAACTCCCTAAGAAAAATCTCCAGAGCCAGATGGATTTACTTGTGAATTCCACTTAACATTTAAAGAACAATTAATTCCAATACTATATAAGCTTTCTGAAAAAAAAAATAGGGAAAGGAGTCCTACCAAATTCCTTTTATGACAAAAAATATTGTGCTGATAGCTAAATCAGTTGGAGTGAAAACAGAGAAAGAAAATTATAGACCAATTTCCCTAATGAATATTGATTCAAAAATCTTAAACAAAATATTAGCAATGAGATTATAGAAAGTCATCCCCAGGATAATACAGAATGATCAAAAAGGATTTGTACCAGGTATGAAGGGCTGGTTCAATATTAGGAAAACTATTAGCATAATTGAGTGTAACAATAACCAAACTAAGAAAAAAAAATATAAATATCTCAATAGGTACAGAAAAAAAGCATTTGATAAAATCCAACATTCATTCCTATTAAAAACACTAGAAAGTGTAGGAATGAATGGACTTTTCCTTAAAACGATTGGTAGTCTCTATTTAAAACCATTAGCAAGCATCATATGTAATGAGAACAAACTACAACTATTCCCAATAAGATCAGGGATAAAATAAGGTTGCCCATCATCAGCATTACTATTCTATATAATAATAGAAATTTTAGCTTTGGCAACAAGAGAAGAAAAAGTGATTAAATGAATTAGATTATATAATGAGAGAACCAAATTATCACTCTTTGCAGATATGATATGATGGTATAGAACCCTAGAGAATCAACTAAGAAACTACTAGAAACAATTCACAACTTTAGCAAAATTGTAACATATGAAATAAATCATTAGCATTTTTATATATTACCAACAATGTCCTGCAGCAAGAAATAGAGAAATTCCATTTAAAATAACTGTAGATAATAAAAAATATTTGCGAGTCTACCTGCCAAGGCAAAATCAGGAACTATATGAACACAATTAGAAAACACTTTTCACAGAAATAATTTATTTTTAAAATTCTTTTCAATTTGTTTAATCCTTGGAGAATCATAGAGTTGTTAGCCTCAACTTGTTCAATTCTAACTTTTTAAATGTTGTTTTCCTCAATTATCTTTTGAACATTCTTTTCCATTTGGCCAATTGTGCTCTTTAAGGACTTGTTTTCTTCAATTCATTTCTGCATCTCATTTTTCATTTGACCAATTATACTTTTTAAGACAGATTTTCAAGCTTTTGGCCTCTTTTTCATGATTTTGTTATATCATTCTCATTTCTTTCCCCTAATCTTTGTTCTACCTCTCATATAATTTTTAAGTTCCTTGTTAACATCTTACATGAATTATTTCTGGATTTGAGACCACTTCCTACTTATCTTCATTGTTTTGCCCATACGTGTTTGGGCATTGGTTTCTTGTTCTATGTTTGTGTCTTGTCTTCCCTGTCACCATAATAACTTTCTACTATCAATATTCTTTTTGTTATGGATATTGTAATTTGCTTCTCTTAGTTTCTTTTTCTGTCTCTGCATCTTCATGTCTGTTTCTCAGTCTTTGTCTCTATATAGTCTGTTTGTCTTTTTCCATTTTTCTTCCTCTCTCCTGCTCTATTTCCCTCTCCTTTCCACCTCTCTTTTTTGCTTTCTCTTACATGTGACCTCTGCTCCCCCATGGGAGTCTCATGCTTCTAATGCCAGTGGTGACAAATTATATACTAGTAGACTGATGTTTTCTTGAGCCACATTGGGTATTTGCATCTGGTTCTGATTAGGAGGGTGTATAGAGAAGTGACTGATGTTGGTAGAGGCCATAGAAGTCTGGCAGCTTACCTGTTGTTCAAACTGGATCCTTGTTGTGTTATCTGGCATATGCTGAGGCCCAGTGGGGTATTTCTATGTTTCACCAGGACTATACTGGAAGATATGGTGGTCTGGCTTCTTCAGGATACCTCTGTCTGAAGCTCTACTGAGATAAATGAATATGGGGCTGCTGTAGGATACCTGTTTGGCCCAAGCTAAATAAGTTGGATCACATGGCTATTCCCAAAGTTGGAATCAACACACTCTCATGGTTTCGCATATACATGTAGGACCTCCTGGTCTTGGCATTCTCTTGTTCAATCATCTTGGGTTTAAGGGACTCTTACTGATTTGCCAAAATGGGTCCTGATGCTGGGTCACTGGGGAGCTTTTTATTTTGGACTTTGTGCTCCACCCTCATCTTTGCCTAAGTAGGACAGATCCCTCCTGCCAGTTTCCAATTATCTTGGGCTAAATAAATATTTCTCCTTGTCTCTTTGCTGATTCCATCACTCCAGGACCTGTCTTAGAGAGTTATTTTATGATTGCCCAGATGTAAAGGTGATAGGATTACAGAGATTCACAGCTTATTCAGCCATCTTGGGTTCCAGAGGATAGTTCTGTTTCTTAATCTATCATTTTATGTGCTTAAGTACAGAGAGAGTCATCATTAGTAGGATGGCCATTTGGTGATGAATTATTTAATTACAAAAATTTATTAAATAAATTTAAAGGCAAAATGCCCTGGAAATCTAAAATCACTCTATTCTTCTCTAACGTTAAGGAAACATTGTACACAGTGACAGCAACATTGTGCAATAATCAACTTTGATAGATAGCTCTCTTCAATCATGCAGATGATAAAAGCCTATTCCAAAAGACCCATGATGGAAAATGCTATCTACATATAGAGTAAGAATTATGGAGTCTGAATGAAGATCATAGAATATTTTCACTTTTAACAATACTTTTTCCCATCATTATTTCTCCTTTTTGTTCTCATTCTTCTTCACAACATAACTAATGTGGAACTATGTTTAATATAATTGCATGTGTATATCATGAAATTGTTTGCTATCTTGGGAATGGAGGAGATACAAGAATGAAGGAAAAATATGAAATAAAATTGTTATGGGCCAGAACTCTGAACTTGAAACAAGGATTCTTACGAGGTGTTAAGTCAGTGGAATTGATAAAGACAATGGTCATCTAGTTTAGCATGATGCTTAATAGTTCTCTAGTTCAGTTCATGTACTTTGTACTTAATATAGTTCCATGGGATTCACACCTATGATAATGGAGTATATAACAACCAGCAAGGACTGGAGGAGATTCATTCCATCTTCAGTCAGGCTCTTGGTAACTCTCCTGGGGGACATAGAGGTTTGGAGAGAGAGCCAGAGAGGGCACGAGGACTGGAGGCAGGAATTTAAGCTCTCCCAGGCAAGGAGAGACCTCCATCTCCATCTTCATCAGCCTTTTGGTGGCTGGCCTGTCTTCCTGCATTTTCTCCATTCAAACCAAGTCCCCTCTGAAGGCCACAAGAAAGCTAGTTGAGCACCAGGTGAAGTAGACTATAAAGACTTTTGGACTTTAACACCTGGCTATTCTTGGGGGTGATTACTCTGCTGAAAAGAAGACTCCCTTAAAGACCTCCAGAAAATGAACTAAGAACATTCCACAAAATATTCTGAAAATGAATATTGAAAACTATATTTACATGTAATTGGAAAAAATAAAGTACTATCAAAATGAGTTGAGGCTTATGATGTTATAGAACACTACTATGCTATAAGTAACTATGAGCAGGATAATTTCATAAAAATGTGGGAAGATTATATGAATTCATTCAAAGTGAAGTCAGCAGAAACAGGAGAATGTTGTGTATGCAGTTACAGTAATATTTTATGGATAATCAACTGTGAGAGAATTAAATATTCTCATCAATAAATTGTTCAAAAACAATTCCAAAGAGTCATGATGAAAAATATTAAGCACTTCCATAGAGAACTAAGGAACTCTGAATGCATACTGAAAATATAGTTTCTTCCTTTTTCTATTTTTCTTTTTTATTTGTTTTCTTTTGCAACATTGCTAATATGGAAATGTGTTTTACATAATGATATCACATTATCACACCCACAATTGATATCAAATTGCTTGCCTTCCCAAGTAGGGAAAGAGAGATTTGAAACAAAATATTAAAAATTAATGTTAAAAATTTTACATTTTATTTGGAAATTATCTATGCAATAAATACAACATATTGTAGAATGTAAAATCAATTATTGAAGAGAACTAAGAGAGGAAGAAAAAACATTTGATTTAGACTAAATATTAGAGAAAAAGTTCTATGTTATAAATTACATAGTTTTGATTGTGTTATAATACTGGTGTTCAAGAAACAATGACATATTTATTACCAATAGCATACAGAAAAGCACAATTGAGAAACCACAAATAAATAAACTATATTCCTATTTTAATATATTTTTAAATTTCAATACAAAATAAGAAAAAAAGATTAAACAAAAATTTTAAAAATTGTCATTTGCACAGCAGAATATAAGAAAATATTCAAATCACATAACAACAAATTTCCATTTCAAGAAAGAGTGTATAATAATATAACATATTGTATTCCGAACTGTCTTTCCTTTTCTTCCTTGTAGGTTTTTGTAGGTTTTGTTATTGTTGTTGTTCTCTGCTATGCACATTTTACTTTATTCTTTTTCCCATTTTCCTTTCCCATCTATCTACCTCAAAATGGCTAGAGTTGAGCACAGACATAATTGTGTGTGTATGTGAGCACACACATACATGCATATATATGCAAATACATATGCATACATACATTTGACATATGCTGGAGTTTTTCATCTTTAATAATAATATAATGGTTTTCTCTGGGAGAAAGCAGATTTCTCAGGGAGGTTTTCTGGAGGCAGTCTTAGTTTCAGTTAAAAGTAATAATCACCCAAAATGCAGCCAGCTGGTAAAAATGCAAATGTTTATTTTCTCCTTCCAAAATAGCTCAGTTAGTTGAGGCCTATCTCTCTGCTTGGTTCTAAGAGCTTTTTCAGCTTTGTCCTTTGCTTCTGCCTCTGCTTTCTTCAACCTCCAGAGCCAGCACCAAGTTGAATCTGTCTTGCCTCTGAAAGAGGGCTTCTGACTCTCAATCTCTCAGAGTGCTCCTCTCCGACCCCAGTCAATGTTCCGAAGTAAAACTTCTCACTCAGAGAGGGCTTCTGGCTGAACTCACTTGACTGTCCCCTCTCAAACTAAATTCAGCTGAACTCTCTTAACTAGGCCTCTGCTTTCTTCTTATATATTAGCGAGTGGGATTATGGGTTTTCTCCCACAGTGCTCTCTGGCCTTAAGAGCTTCAAGGGAGGTGTGAATTCGGATATTCATACTAAACCCTGAAATCTCCCTAACGTGTGAACTCCAATGAATAAAGGTGTGAACACAAGCATTGTATCAATTAGTTCTACTTAGTACCTTGTTTCAGATTCTGGCCCAAAACATCTTGTAAGATTAGATCAAGGAGACTGAACCATGCTAAATTAGATAATTATTGTCTCTATCAACTCTAATGACTTAACAATTTGTAAAGATTCCAAAAGACAGATATCCGTGATCAAAAACAATACATATTCTTATAATTCTTTATAAAGTTGTACTATTCTTGTTGTCCTTTGTCTGCAGGTGGATAGCATCATTCTTCTTAGATCCAAATAAGATCTTCGGATACATTCTAATACTTTTCCATACTTTGCATACCTTTGTAAAGCCACCAGGTTATCATTTCCTGTGCCACAATTGTATTCCAATCTTATACTATCTACTTATTTCGAATAGTCTAACACAATATTAATATGGATGACATTTATATAATTTATATAATTTCCCTATTCTTCTCTTTTGATTAAATCTATTTTAACTATAATGTTTTCTGAGATCAATTATTATATATGTCTGCTTTTTTGAATAAGTTATATTCCTAATAATTATTAGTGTTTGTATATATCTCTTGTTTACTATCCCTGCTGACTCTTTGACTTTACTTCTACCCTTCAGATATCTTGTTCTTATTTAACTTAACCATCCCGTCCCTCAAAAATCCCTCTTTTATCCTCTCTCCCTAATGTTTTCTTCCTTTTTATCCCATTCCCATCAATCTTTCCATCCTTCTATACCCAGCCTTATCCTATTCCCTCCTCTTTTTGTTTCTTTATAAAATTTGAAGAATTTTACATTTTTATCTTTGAAAATATGTAGATTGATAAATTTATATAGATAGTTGATAGATAAATAATCAACATATATCTGCATCTATATCTATCTGTATCTATATCTATCTATATGCCTACATGCATCTATATCTCTCTCTTTACATATACATATATATAGATATAAACATATATATAGACACACACACCGAGAGACACATACACACATACAGTTCTTTTTTAACCCATTCCTCCTGAAAGTAGAGTTTCAGATCTTCTAGCCTCCTATCCCATCTAATTCCTTTGTGTAAGTCCTTGCTCACATACCTCATTTGTATGACATAATTATTATTTTAATAAGTGGTTCCACTTATTAAAGCTACATCATACTTATCTCTACCCATTTTTATTTTGAATTTCTCAATTATTAATAACAATCTCAGACATATTATTTATATTTACATGTCTAAAACCTAAATAATTTGTCTTGGTAGGGTACTTTGGTCTTAATCTTTAATGGTTACCTTATATTTGTTGTATAACAAATTAGCCCTAGTGAGTAGGTTTTATAAATTAAATTGGCTGAGGATTGAGTGGGAAAAGCATTGGATGTCTTTTCTCTGACAAACTGCAAAAGTCTTTAAATAACCATAAGCTTCTACCTGAAACTAAAAGTCATATACTGATTCATCTATTTTTCTAGTGTCCTATAGCTGTGAGACAGAAACAATTTAGTCTCTGAGACATAAACTTTTAGAATCTCAAACAAGCAAAGATAATGATTTGGTGGCCTGAACTAGCTGTACACATATCAGAAAAGGGATTATTCAAATTAATCAAAATAAAATATTTCATTAAAAATGGAAGATGTGTAAGTCTGAGTAATAATTGATGGACAAACTTGTGAGGTCTATTGCTACCCATAATGTTTAGAAAAAAAGAGGAAGGCCCTAGTGGACTTATAGTGCACATATGGACAGGATGCTCTGTATTCTGCAATACAGTTAGGATTTAGGCAGTGGAGAATACTAAAAAGCATGATGTTCTCCATAAATCCCAGTTGGGTATCTACTAATGGAATAATAACTTACCCAATTAAATCTCACTTTTCTTTAAAAGCATATCTTTTTATGTGGGTATTTTACATTGTCTGAAATTATAGGGATATTGCAAATGTATGTCACATGTTATTAACTATTTCCTTGTTTTCAGAAGTAGTTCAGATAATTCCAGAAAGATATAATATTTTATATTTTTAAACAAAATAACTGTTTTGATCTAACTTGTTACAAAGGAACGTCAATATAATGAATTTATCCTACTTGTAGTAACCGATGTTTTAGATTTTTCACTGAATACAGTTTTTGAGTAACTAAGTTTTTTTTTTTTGATTACTTATTTATTTTGTAATATTTGAAAAATAGCTTTTGTATATCACAGTTGTTATCACAGTGTATATTGGTCCTCTGATAGATTATTTTATTTCTCATCAGAAAAACAATATAGTTAAATTCTAAGGAGTTCATCAACAGATCATCTACCAAAAGTCAGTAGCACTTTTTGACCATTGTAATTTATTCTTTCAGTTTAAATGTGAATGATGTAAGTAGTAATAGAAACAGGGATTAAAAAAAAAGTATTGATAACTATACCTTGTAATGGATTTTTTTTTCTAGTAGCTGAACTTCTTATTGGTTCAGACATTTTCTTAAAACATAGAATCAAGTCATATTTCTAAAGATAGGGTTAAAATTAAAATTTAGTTTTCCAAAGTGAATATTTTAAAATAGTTGCTTTTGGTAATATAACTGGAAGTCATTAGTAATGACTAGTACATAGAACTCCTTAGAAAGTGCTCATTTATAAACTTAATAATTACTCATGGCAAGGACAATTCTTTTATCTCCAGTCACCCCACTACTCCATGATTATATTTATGACTTGTATTTATGTTCATCTATATTTATGCAGCAATATTGACAAAAAGAAAAGCATGGATCCTATAGGGTGACAATAAAATTGTTCAGAAGATAAACTGATATTCCCTTGACCCTTCACTGCCTCATGATGAAAACAGGCTTGGTAAATATAGAGAAGGTGAAGTTGTTTCTCTACACAAACAGTCACATAATGAGATATCATGTGTTAAACAAAGTACAAAGACCAAAGACCAATCTATACAGTATTACATCTGTGAAGGGGGACCTGTTTTTGACAGGATTAATAGAACAGTTTGTCAGTGGCTGGTTAAAGATACGTCACACCTATGGTGACCTTTAAATAAAAATGAAACTCTCCATCCCTGAAAGAAATCCTTAAGAGGGAGTAGATTTGTGAAATGTGACTTTTAATTTCTTTACCACAAAAAAGAATAGTAGAGCAGTAAACTTCTTTACATTCTCCAGTCCATACCTATCAAATATGGAATGTTATAACAGAGCTGAGTAAGAGATAGCCATCCTACCAACAGGAGACAGTTCATAGACAACATAGACAACTGGGAACAGTGATATATACTTTTCAATCAGATTCTTATATAACAGGCAACTGTTAGGTTTTGAATTGTTTGACCCCTGCAGCAGAGAATAGAGGTGACTATGAATTCAAGGAAAAACAAAACAAAACTAGTTCTGGCAGCCAAGGATCCAGCTGTGGAGAGGAGCAGCTGGGCCAAGCAACCCACCTAGCAGGGATTCTATGACCTTTGGGGATCAGTATAAGGATACTATATAAAGAAAAAAAACACTGTGGCTTTGAAGTACTAAGAGGCCCCCTATGTAGGCCACACTATAGTATATTACAAGTTTGTATTCAGTCTTCTGGCCACAATGTGTGTTTGTAGGCAATTTTATTACAGGTTTAAAGGGGAATATTTTGAGGCTACTGTTCTTACCATGAGATATTAAAAATTTTATGACTATTGCCTAATTGTTTCTGCTTTTTGACAATGTAAACTAAATATAGCAATAGGAACTTATGAGCAGTGTGTGTGTGTGTGTATGTGTGTGTGTGTGTTTGTGTATGTGTAATTTTTGGATCCACGTATTAGTGAAGATCCTGAGGATATTACATTCTAGGAAGGCATTTCATTTGAGGGACAAAACATGCAAATCCATACTTATTGAGTTGAATATATACTTTCCAAATTTGTAATTATTTGAGGTACTACAAAAACACATTTAATTTTTTCATAACAAAAGTTTATTATAATTTTAAAATAATAAACAGATATATGCTCTCCTATTAATTTTATATTTCCCTTTATTCTTTGTCTAAGATTTAGACAAGGTTTTTGGAAAATGTTTTCGTGCTGCCCTTAAATGTAAAAAAAAAAAAGGGGGGGGGAGATATTAAATTGATTTTCTGGTACAGGAAGGAGCTTAAAATAAATAAAGAACACACATAAAGATATGCATATCTATGTGTGTGTGTGTGTGTGTATACATATATATGTGTGTGTGTATGTGTGTGTGTGTGTATATTATATAAAGAGAAAAAACACTGTGGCTTTGTAGTACTCAACATTCCAAGAGCTTTCCTTGCTTCACTTTATATAGATAGTATACTTTCTACCAATTATTTTT
This sequence comes from Antechinus flavipes, assembly GCF_016432865.1. Taxonomy (NCBI): domain Eukaryota; kingdom Metazoa; phylum Chordata; class Mammalia; order Dasyuromorphia; family Dasyuridae; genus Antechinus; species Antechinus flavipes. Next base: position 93,837,423 of record NC_067400.1, read on the forward strand.
CACTCTTACTATTTGGTGAATCTAATATTTTTTTTTCATTCCTTCATTTTAAAAATAATACATTTCTTACTATTTCATAAGTATTCTTTACTTATCATGTACTATGTGCTTCTACAGTTCTCTTTGAATGATCCTCTGAATTCTTCAGAGACTAAGAGTTCTGGATCTGGAATCAGTTTCTATGCTGCTTAATACTTCTGATATCTTGGACAAATTATTTGAAATTCCCAGATTTATGTTTGGTGTTCTTAAAAATGAGTAGTTTGAGCCTAGATAGCCTCTAAATTCTTCTAGATTCAGGATAATCAGGGAATCCATGAGATATATTAAATGTCCATTATATTCCAGGAACTCTGCTAAGCCCTGGAGATTCAAAGAAAGCCAATAATAGTATTTACACTCAATGACCTTGCAAACTCAAATAAGGGAGAAGTCATGCAAATGACTTATATACATATTATATGCAGTATAAATGTCAGATATTCTCAGAGGGAAGGCATTAGTAGGGGTAGGAAAGGCCAATTGCAGAAGATGAGAACTGAGCAGAGCCTTGAAAGAAACCAGGGAAATCAAAAGGCACAGATGAATGTTAGAGAGCATTGCAAGTATGGGGAGGGGGGGAAGGGCAGTAGTGAAAATGCTAGATGATGGAGTATCATATGAGAGCAACAAATAAAAAAGACCAGCATTATAGGATTATAAATAAGTAGAAAAAATAAATATTTGGCATTGTCATTCCCTAAGCTTGTTTCTTAGGTAGTCCAAGGATCATGCTTTCTCTTTTTATTTTTATTTATTTAGTTTGTTTGTTTCTTCAGTCCTTCTTCTAGTCTATATTCTACATTGAAATTTTTAATACAAACTTCTATATAATTTCTCTTTGGACTCACAAGTTCTAATGTGATTCTAGACTATATGAACTGGAGTCTAGACTATATGAACTGTCACAATTATTTGGCATCAACTGTTTTCTTCTTCAAGGATAACAGGGGCAATCTCAGCTAGAGTATATAAGATTTTGATGGATTTTTTAGTGGTCTTACCAAGTATGTAGTTTGATTGTTGCCCTTTTGGGCTTCTTAGGATCTAGAGCTTCTATTGTTTCTAAACAATATAGCTGCAAGATATTCTACTGGGTATAGTTCTAATATATAAGCCCCCAACCCAGCTAACCAGCTGAAAGTCTTTTTTGATTTAGTATGTTGACAACTTTTTCTGGACCAAGGATTAATTGTTCCATCTATTCTGTGGGAAGTGCTGAACCAAATATAAACAGTATGTTAACTAAATAGCTATAAACCTATAGTTACATAAAAAAGAGATATTCATTTAATTTTATTTATATGTTATAGAATTACTAAAATTGATACATTTTTTTTTATCAATATGCTATAAAGTCTTTGAGAAAGAAAATTCTTTACTTTTGTCTTTTACTCCAGGACCTAATATGAGGCATGAAAAAAATAATACTTCATAAATATTTGATGCTTATTTCAGCAAAATGTCAAAAGGTAACTTGATTGGATGGAAACAGCACAGAAGGAAACCTCCTCTGACACATACTAGCCCCTGGACCCTGGACAAGTCATTTACCCTCAAATTATTCTGCTAAGTCTCTCTCAGATTCTAAGTCACTATCTACATTAGCAAAGGTGTTTCCTAATGTTGGAGATACTTATACTCATGGAATAATTGGTCTGATTTTTTATCTCCATCCTTAAGTCAATTATAAAATTTCATTGTTGTATATAGGGGAAGCAATTACTTAGGTAAATGGAAAGAAAATGGGAAGATTCTTGCAGGTAGGGTGACTAGAAACTACATGCTATCAATCGTTTAGATGACTAATGTTAAACTATTGGTTTGACATTTTTTTCAATGAATTGACCATCTGTTGTTTTTGTTATCTATACAGACATAACTTCTATTTCTCTAAGTTGCTGTTAACCGTAAGTTTCTAGTATTTTTAAATCCTCAGAATGTGACATGAGTCATGTATTACACATTTTTCACTCCTTCAAGCATTGTCTCAGAACAATGCACCTTGCCTCCTGCACCATAATTACTAGATTGCTAAGTATTGCAATTATATTCACCCCTGATGAGAGAATGAGTGATAATTGGAATCTCAGATTGTAGGGAGATTCAGATTTAAAACTGACAAAGTGAGAGGAAGACAAGCTGGATTTTAAAGAAAGGCATGTTGAGAACAAATTGTGTGGGTCTGATTGTCTTTCTAATAATTGGGAAATCTATCAACGACATCATATGACACCAAAATAATAATTATATTTTAGCCAAAAATATATTTTCTTGTGATGTAACATATATTATTTTAGAATTTTTTTTTGGCTGCAGAGATGAAATATTGGTCTGAATATGGGCAAAAACTATAAACTTTGAATCATATTTGGCCATGTAATTGATTTAAGAAATATTTATCAAATGTCTTTGTAATTTGGTCTACCGAGTTAGGAAAAAAGAGCTCAGAAATCACTCTAGGCTTATCTCACTTTATACATACGGAAGTTGAGTTGAGAGTAATAGAAGAAAAAGGAAGAGAACCTTCACATGACATCTGGTGTTTTCTACTACACTACTATCAGGTCAAATTTAAATTTACATTTGAAGTCGGTCTCACATGAGTCAGACAATTAATTTACTAAATGAATATACTGAAATAATATAGCTCATCTGTATAAGAAAAGTCATCTTAATTAAGTGGTAAAGTATTTTTTTTTTGATGTACCATGATTCCTTGTCACCTTTGGAAATGCCCATGGAAACATATCATTTCTAAGTTTTCAAAATGGATTTTTAATCTCCTGAGTTTTATGTCAGTATCATGGAAAGGTACAAATGTAAATAAATAAATAATCCATGCCTGGGAGTTTCAGTGCATGCATTACTATGCATGCTGTCATTTACAGTGACATCCACAATCCCTATTGTAAGTGGAGTAATACATAAGTTCCTTTTGCATGATAGTTGTGTTTTTAGGCAATGTTCCAGTGTAAATATTTTGAAATGTAGTACAAATGGCATGTTGAAACACATTGTTAGAAAATGAATAGCAGAGTGTCCTGCCTATTCTGTTTCTATGAAATGCTCTGCATGCCTCTTTTATTTCTTATTTGTCTTTAACTCTCTGCTGTAATTGCTCATGAGGAAAGGTGTTCAATCTAGTTATGTTTCTATTTAGAAAGATTTTCCATGCATAAATTATTTAATTTTTTTCAATGCTTGGTGAAACATCTGTAGGCTTATTTTCCTGGTTAAGCAAGATTTGGTAGATGGTTTTTGAATTTTGAGCCTGTTTTTAAATAATTCAAGGAAGATTACTGCTGGAAAACATTTCTATACATATGGCCACTCACAAACTCACATGGCAGTCAATGAGAAAAGTCTGCCAATCTCCAAGAAGACTGATTTCACTTGATTTGCCTTCTTTAACAGTTCTAAAACAAACAAACAAACAAACAAAAATCTGAGGTCCAAGTTACTGGGGAAAAAAAAAAGATTTTTTGCTTTAAAAAAAAGAGATTGGGGAAAGGGGCAAAAAAAAAACCTTTTTATGGAAGTGTGGGTATCATGATAAGTGTGTGGGACAAAGACCACTGGCTCAAATAACTTAAGGAGATTTCTCAAAGTAAAAGCAGAAAGAAAATTTATTACAATCTCACAAGAAAGGGTGTCTTCCTCCCCACAAGTAGTTAGACAAGGGGAGGTGAAGCCTAGTTAACAGACAAGAATTATGGAGGGGTCTGGGGTAACAGTCCCTATAGGCTGGATCTTTGCTCTGATTAGTCAGGACAAATGACCTCACATTCTAAGTCATAAATGAGGAATAACTTCTAACCCACCCATATATTTAGGATTACTAAATTACCTTATATGGAAATTTCAAAACCAAGGTGGCTCCACTTAGTCCCACAAAACACAGGGATTCCTTGTAAAACAAGTGGTTTCTACAGAAAGAGACCTGAGCCCGAGAACAGCTGACCTTCATTCAGTTTTTATAATATTATCTCCATCTTGTGAGATAGTTTTCACAGATCACTTTATTCATAAGTAAGTGAATGAAAGAAGTTTGGTCATGAGATAATCCATCATTCATATCTCTTTTCTCAAAGTACATATTTACCAATCACCTATTAGGAATTTTTATTTCATTTTGTTAATACCTGATATAAAGATTTTAGTAAACCATGAAATCTTATTGAAAAAGCAACAGCACAATCGTTTTGTATGCATTCTTTTCAATGGAATTTAGGAAAAAAAATACTATCTAGTTATTATTCCTTTAAGCTTAAAGTTTTGAAATGTATTGCACAAGTGAATTAAAAAATCATTTTTCTAGTTGAAAAAAGGCATTGATATGTAAGTTCACCCTCTAAAAGCTTTCCCAAAGCATTTTCTGCTCAGTTTTAAAAGCAAATAGGATAAATAAAGATGACGTGTGTTTTATTCTTTTCTCATAAAGTTTTGATTCTTCAAATTCCCGGTTTTGAAATTTTTAAATTTTTTTGTAGTTTAGAGATTCGAAATGGTAATGTTTGTAAAAACATTCTAAAAATTCATGGATGAATATTTCCTTTTAGTATTTGGGAGCAACACTTATCACATCCTCTGATTCCAATATAACTTATTTATTGTATTTATAAAATTATTGTTAATATAATTAGCACCATTCTCATCATCATCACATTCTCATTTTCAGTGAAATTAAAGAAAAATGGAGAAGAGAAAATTCATCATGCTTCTATTTATTCCGTTGCATTCAATGGTATATACTATTACACATGTGGGTTAAATAATTTTTTCCTCCTATCAAAAAATCATGGATTTAGTTCTTACTTTCTGCCACACAGTGGGCATACAAAGATATAATTGAAATAACTTTACATGATAATACTAAGAGGGGGAAAAGTTCATTCAGGAAATACTAATGAAGAGGAAATAAGAGCAATAATTAGGAGTTACTTTGCCCAATTTTATGCCAATAAATTCGACAACTTAAATGAAACCTTCAAAAATACTTTCAAAAATATAGCTTGCCCAGATTAACAGAGGAAGAAGTAAATATCCTAAACAGTCCCATCTCAGAAAAAGAAATAGAACAAGCTATTAACCAACTCCCTAAGAAAAAATCCCCAGGACCAGATGGATTTACATGTGAATTCTACCAAACATTTAAAGAACAATTAACTCCAATGTTATATAAACTATTTGAAAAAATAGGGATTGAAGGAGTCCTACCAAAGTCCTTTTACGACACAGACATGGGACTGATACCTAAACCAGTAGGCTGAAAACAGAGAAAGAAAATTATAGACCATTCTCCCTAATGAATATTGATGCTAAAATCTTAAATAAAATATTAGCAAAAAGATTACAGAAAATCATTCCCAGGATAATACACTATGATCAAGTAGGATTTATACCAGGAATGCAGGGCTGGTTCAATATTAGGAAAACTATTAGCATAATCAACTATATCAATAACCAAACAAAAAACATATGATCATCTCAATAGATGCAGAAAAAGCATTTGATAAAATCCAACATCCATTCCTAATAAAAACACTTGAGAGTATAGGAATAAATGGACTTTTCCTTAAAATAATCAGGAGCATATATTTAAAACCATCAGTAAGCATCATATGCAATGGGGAAAAACTGGAACCTTTCCCAGTAAGATGTGTAGTGAAGCAAGGTTGCCCACTATCACCATTATAATTCAATATTTTATTAGCAACACTAGCCTCTAAAAAAAGAATCGAGAAAGAGATTAAAGGAATTAGAGTAGGCAATGAGGAAACCAAACTATCACTCTTTACAGATGATATAATGGTATACCTAGAGAACCCCAGAGATTCTACTAAAAAGCTATTAGAAATAATTCATAACTTTAGCAAAGTAGCAGGATACAAAATAAATTCCCATAAATCCTCAGCATTTTTATACATCACCAACAAAACCCAACATCAAGAGATAACAAAGAGAAATTCTATTCAAAATAACTGTCAACAGCATAAAATATTTGGGAATCTATCTACCAAAGGAAAATCAGGAATTATATGAGCAAAATTACAAAAAACTTTCCACACAAATAAAGTCATACTTAAATAATTGGAAAAATATTAAGTGCTCTTGGATAGGCTGAGTGAATATAATAAAGATGACAATACTCCCTATACTAATCTATTTATTTAGTGCTATACCAATCAGACGAATTAATGAAAAAAAAAAATAAAATGAAGGTGGCCTAGCTGTACCTGATCCAAAACTATATTATAAAGCAGCAGTCACCAAAACCATTTGGTATTGGCTAAGAAATAGATTAGTTGATCAGTGGAAAAGGTTAGGTTCACAAGACAGAATAGTCAACTATAGCAATCTAGTGTTTGACAAACCCAAAGATCCTAACTTTTGGGATAAGAATTCATTATTTATAAAAACTGCTGGGATAACTGGAAATTAGTATGGCAGGAATTAGGCATGGACCCACACTTAACACCATATACCAAGATAAGATCAAAATAGGTCCATGATTTAGGCATAAAGAACGAGATTATAAATAAATTAGAGGAACATAGGATAGTTTATCTCTCAGACTTGTGGAGGAGAAAGCATCTTGTGACCAAAGATGAACTAGAGACCATTACTGATCACAAAATAGAAAATTTTGATTATATCAAATTAAAAAACCTTTGTACAAACAAAACTAATGCAAACAAGATTAGAAGGGAAGCAACAAAATGGGAAAATATCTTCACAGTTAAAGGTTCTGATAAAGGCCTCATTTCCAAAATATATAGAGAATTGACTCTAATTTATAAGAAACAAGCCATTCTCCAATTGATAAATGGTCAAAGGATATGAACAATTTTCAGATGATGAAATTGAAACTATTACTATGGGAGGTGTGGACTCCCTTGAAGTTAGAAAGTTTACTTTGTGAAGCTGGCATACTTGTGAACTCCAATGAGTAAAGGTGTGAACACAAGCCTTGTATTAATTAGTTCTACTTAGTACCTTGTTTCAGGTTCTGGCCAAAATCTTCTTGTAAGATTAGATCAACTCTAATTAGTTAGCAGTTAGTAAGGATTCCAACAGTTCCAAATCACTATTGATCAGAGAAATGCAAATTAAGACAACTCTGATATACCACTACACACCTGTCAGATTGGCTAAGATGACAGGAAAAAATAATGCTAAATGTTGGAGGGGATGCGGGAAAACTGGGACACTAATGCAGTGTTGGTAGAGTTGTGAATGAATCCAACCATTCTGGAGAGCAGTCTAGAACTATGCCCAAAAAAAGTGTCAAACTGTGCATACCCTTTGATCCTGTAGTTCTACTTCTGGGCTTATATCCTAAAGAAATATTAAAGAAGGTAAAGGGACCTGTATGTGCCAAAATGTTTGTGGCAGCCCTGTTTGTAGTGGCTAGAAACTAGAAACTGTGTGGATGCCCATCCATTGGAGAATGGCTGGGTAAATTGTGGTATATGAATGTTATGTAATATTATTGTTCTGTAAGAAATGACCAACAGGATGAATACAGAGAAGCTTGGAGAGACTTATATGAAATGATGTTAAGTGAAATAAACACAACCAGGAGATCATTATTTACTTCAACAATGATACTGTATGAAGATGTATTCTGATGGAAGTGGATTTCTTTGACAAAGAGAAGATCTAACTAATTGATCAATGATGGACAGAAGCAGCTACACCCAAAGAAAGAACACTGGGAAATGAATATAAACTATTTGCATTTTTGTTTTTCTTCCTGGGTTATTTTTACCTTCTGAATCCAATTCTCCTTGTGCAACAAGTGAATTGTTCGGTTCTGCATACATATATTGTATCTAGAATATATTGCAACATATTTAACATATATAGGACTGCTTGCCATCTAGGGGAGGGGGTGGAGGGAGGGAGGGGGAAAATTGTAACAGAAGTGAGTGCAAGGGATAATGTAAAAAAATTACCCTGGCATGAGTTCTGTCAATAAAAAAGTTTATATATATATATAAAGAAAAGGTCAAGAGTTTACTGAGAGTATAAGAAAAAAAAACGAATGCAGACAAGATTAGAAGGCAACCAATAAATTGGGAAAATATTTTTACTTTTAAGGGTTCTGATAAAGGCCTCATTTCTAAATTATATATAAATTACAAATTCTACAATTGATAAATGGTCAAAAGATCTGTTCATATCATTTTAGATGAAGAAATTAAACTGTTTTTAGTCATATGAAAAGGTGCTCTAAATTGCTATTGATCAGAGAAATGCAAATTAAGACAACTGAGATACTACTATATACCTTTCAGATTGACTAAGATGAGAAGAAAAGATAATGACGAATGTTGGAGGGGATGTGGGGAAAACTGGGATACTAATACATTCTTGATGGAATTATGAATCGATCCAGCCATTCTGGAGAACCATTTGCTCAAAAAGTTATCAAACTGTGCATACCCTTTGATCCAGAAGTGTTTCTACTAGGATCATATCCCAAAGAGATCTTAAAGGAGGGAAAGGAACCCACATGTACAAAAATGTTTAGTGATCCTTTTTGCAGTGGCATGAAACTAGAAACTGAGCGGATGACCATCAGCTGGAGAATGGTTGAATAAGTTATGATATATGAATGTTATGAAATATTATTCTCTAAGAAATAATCAGCAGTATGATTTCAGAAACTTACATGAACTGATGTTAAGTGAAATGGCAGAACCAGGAGATCATTGTACAAGGGAAAAACTAGATTATACAATTATTAATTCTGATGGATATGACTCTTTCCAACAATGAGATTTATTGAGGTTAGTTTCAATTATCTGTGATGAAGCGAGCCGTCTACACGCAGAGAAAAGACCGTGGGAACTGAATGTGCACCACAGCATAGTATTTCCATTCTTTTTTGTGGTTGTTTGCTTGCATTTTGTTTTCTTTCTCATTTTTTTTCCTTTCTTACCTGATTTTTCTTGTGAAGCAAGATAATTGTATAAATACATATACATATATTGGATTTAACACATTTTTCAATATGTTTAACATATTGGATTAGTTGTCTGGGGAGGAGGTAGAAGAAAGTGGGGGAAATTTTGAATACAATATTTTGCAAGGGTCGTTGTTGAAAAATTATTCATGCATATGTTTTGAAAATATAATGAAAATATAATGACTTAAAGCATTTTTTCATACAATTTGATTTCAATTTCTTAAACATATCTGACTAAAATACCTTTGGTCATTTGTCCAAAGAGAAATTGTTCTTATTTAAAAAAAAAATTGATGCAGTTATGTCTTCAGTATATATTTGGGAAATGAGGCCTTTATTATAATCTTTAGCTGTATTTTTTAAAATGTTGCTTTATTGTTATTAATACACTGAGCAAACTGTAGTTTTTTTCTGATTATCTTTTAAATTTTGGTGTATTTTTGGTTTTGCTATAGCTGACATTATGATTACTACCACTATCCTTTTTTAATGCTAGCAAAATCTTATTAGTTTCTCCTCCAATTCTGTTCTTTAATTCTGTATGTCGTTTCTCTTTCAAACATGTCTCTCTTAAACAACATATTATTGAATTATGGTTTCTATCCCATTCTGCTATTTATTTTCATTTATAAATAAAAATTCACATTTTAAATTATAATTCATAAAATTCATACTTATAATCACTGTGTATTTACCTCCATCCTGTTGTTCTTTTAATTCTTCTCTCTTTTATCCCATTCTTCCTGAAATGTCTCTTATTTCTAGCCATTAACTTCCTTAATCCATCATTCTTTTTATCAGCTTCCAACTATTTCTTCTATCCCCTTACTCTCCTACTTGCCCATTGACTCAGACTTTTATTCACAACTGAGTTGTTCAAAATGGAAATGATAAATACTATCCTATTATGCTTACTACTCCTTCACCATTATTGTGTCATGTGAATCTAATCTATTCCACTATTCCACCACTCAATTTCTTAGATGATACAAAATGCTTTTAATGACTGCTGGTTTATAATGTAATTTTAGGTTTTGTACTGCTAGTCTACTATTTTTTTATATTTTTTCCCATTAATTCTCTTGTCATTTTTGATCTTTTGTTCTTCCCAGAAGAATTTTTTATTATTTTTTTCTAGCTCATAAAATATCATTTTTCTGTAAATTTGATTGTTATGGCATTGAATAAGTAGGCCAATTTAGGCAAAAATGTCATTTTTTATTATATTAGCTTGGCCTATGCATGAGCTATCAAAAGTTTTCCAATTGTTTAGATCCGACTTTATTTGTGTGAGAAATTTTTTAAATTTTTTTTAAATAATTATTTCCATACAGTTCTTGAGTTTGTCTTGACAGGTATACTCCAAAATTTTCTATCTTGTCTACAGTTATTTTAAATGGGAATTTCTCTTTATATCTCTGGCTGTTGGGTATTGTCAGTAATATAAAAAAAATCCCGATGATAGGTTTATCTTATAACCTGCAACTTTGCTAAAGCTATTAATTGTTTCAAGTAGGTTCCTAGATGATTTTATATGTCTCAAAGTATATCAACATATCATTTGCAAAGAGTAATAGTTTTATTTCCTCATTATTTATTCTAATTCCTTTAATTTTGTTTTTCTTTTTTTTATAATTAAGCCAGATTTCTAGTGCAATTTTGAATAATAGTGGTGATAATGGGCATCTTTGTTTTACCCCTAATCTTATTGGGAATGAATCCAGCTTTTTTCAGTTACATCAAAACCTGAAAGGGAAGCATTTATTGTGTTTGCCTTTAAGCATTAGACTGTGAAGTTTTTATGCGCTAATATATGATCACTTTTTGTGTAGGTGCCATGTACTGAGGAAAAAAAGATGTGTTCTTTTCTGTCCTTCTTCAGTTTTCTCCAGAGGTCTACCAGATGTAGGTTTTCTAGGATTTTATTAATCTCCCTAGTTTCCTTCTTGTTTATTTGTGGTTATATGTGTTTGATTCTGAGAAGTGACTATTGAGATTCCCCCACTAATATAGTTTGGCTCTATTTTTTTCCTATTACTGGTTTAATATCTTTTCTAGGAATCTCCATGCTTTAAGTAAGTCTTGGTGCATATAAATTTCGTATACTGCTTCATTGTGCTTTCTTTAACAAAATGTGATTTCTGTCCTTATTTCTTTTAATTAGAACTATTCTTACTTTTGCTTTATCTGAGATCAGAATTGCTACCCCTGCTTTTTTTTTTTTAACTTCAGCTGAAGAATAATCATTTTTGTTTGTTTGCTTATTTGTTTACCTTTACTCTGTATAGGTCTCACAGTCAAATGTGTTTCTGGTAAGCAACATATTGTAGTATTCTGTTTTTTAATCCCCTCTGCTATTCACTTCTGTTTTTTGAGAGAGTTTATCCATTCACATTCAAATTTTTGATATCAGCTCTCCCTCCAAATTTTCCCCCATCCTAATTTCTCCCCTTATACAATTTTGCTCTCTTCTTCCAAGCTGTCCTTAGTAGCATTTTTTTTTCCTTAACCAATCCCACCTACTAGCGTATCTTCTATTACTCCTCCTCCATTTTCTTATCTTTTTTTCCTAGTGTTTATGCCCTCCCTGTTATCCTATTTCTCCCTTTTCTTTCCTATTTTTCTTCCTACTTCTTTATGGGATTAGATAAATTCAGGTATCTAAATGAATGATTAAGTTTTTTTTCCCTCTTACAGCCAAAACTGTTAAGATCAAGTTTCAGCTAATGCTCACTTCCCTTTCCCACTGAGCTGCTTTCTTTTTCAAATCCTGGGTAATCCTTACTGTTGATCTTTGATATTTGAATTGCTTTTGTCTGGCAGCTTGCAGGATTTTTCCCTTAGAATGTAGTTTTGGAGTTTTGTATCAATGTTGCTTGGGATTTCCTAGTGGGTTCTCTTTCTGAAGGTGATCTTTCTTTCTATAAATATTTCCCTTTCTGTTTCTAGAATATTGGGAGAGTTTACTATGATGATCTTTTGCTAACCAGGCTATTTTGTGTGTGTGTGTGTGTGTGTGTGTGTGTGTGTGTGTGTGTGTGTGTGTATGTGTGTGTCCATGACTTTCAGCTAGACCAAAAAATTTTAAATTGTCTCTTCTGGGTCTATTTTCTAGATCAGCTATTTTTTCCATAAGGTATTTCACATTTTTTCCATTTTTTTCATATTTTTTCTTTGTTTGACTGATTCTTGATGTCTCATAGAATCATTAGCTTTCATTTGCCACATTCTAGTTTTTGATATGTGATTTTCTTCAGCTAGCTTTTGTATTTCTTTTTTCCATTGTGTTAATTCTACTTTTGAATGTGTTGTTTTTTTTAGTGGATTTTTTTTTTTTTGCATTTAGCCAATTATATTTTTAGAATTGTTTCCTTCAATCAATTTTTTTCCTTCCTTTTCCAAGCTGTTGACTCTCTCTTGCACACATCTTATTTCTTTTCTCATTTTTTTTCTTCTATCTCCTTTGCCTTTTAAAATCTTTTATGAGCACTTCCAAAAAGCCTATTTGGGCATGAGATCAATTCATATCACTTTTTGAGATTTCCTCTGTGGACATTTTATCATGATTTAAATTGGTGTTTTGGACTTTTCTCTCACTGATGTAGCTTTCTAAGGTCAAAGTTCTTTTCTGTTTCTTGTTCATTTTCTTTTTTTTTTTCTTTTGGTATATCCATTTTTTTTTTTTTACTTTTATGGTATAGGGGTAAAGGGATTACTGTCCTAAGCTTCTTGTGCAGCTTTGAGTTTTGGCTTTGAGCATAGGGGCTCCTTGTGTTTGCAGAGCGTAGCTTTGCCTGCTTCTTTCAGGAAATAGCTTAGTTTCTTAGAGTTAGCCTCCTTACCTGGAATTGGAGGCTACCCCACTGATCTGTTCCTCTACTGAGCCAGGATGAGAATCTTAGTTGCTGATTGCTATGATTAAGAGCCTCTCACTTGCTTTCTCCAGAGTCTGTCTGAGCTTGGCTGAATATACTTTTCACCCCAGTGAGACTGTCCTTTCTTGAAGTTTGTCCACTCTATCTTGAGCTAGAGAATGGTTTCATTCCATTACACTCTGTTCAGAGGTTTGGTTTCATGTGGTTTTCAAGGAAAACTAGGAGTGCTCGAGCACTTTCCTGGCTTTGCTCAGCCATCTAATTTTAAAAAGTTTTCTTCAGCTAATTTATGTTTCATTTTCCAAACTCTCCTACAAATTCTCATTACTGTTCCTTGTTTTTCTTCTATCTCTCTTTTAAGATCTTATTTAAATTCTTTCAAGAGAGCCTTGTGAGATGGAGACTAACATATATCATTCTTTGAGGCTTCATCTGAATATGTTTTGCCATCAGTGTCCTCAGAGTTTGAGGTCTGTTCTTCTCTGTCTCCATAAAAGCTATCTTTTTTTTTTTTTTGCTTGTTTTTGCTTTTGTTTTTGTTTTGTTTTGTTTTGTTTTTGCTTATTTTTATAAGTTGAGATCTGTTCTTAGGGCAAAGGAGATATTTTCCCAAGCTTCCTTTAGAGATAATAGCAGCTTCAAGCTGTCTTGAGACTGGTGCTGCTGCCTTCCTTCCAGTACTAGATTGTTGTGGTCGTTCTGCATTATGCTGGAGTCCAGTGGCTCACTATTTGCTTTCTGTAGTTGCATTGGAGGTCTCCTAGCTAGTCTGCTGATGCATTGGTTACTGAGCCAGGACAAAGTAGTCAGTGCTACTATATTTTGGCATTCCCCCCAGAGTGCATAGACCACTATGCCCTGGTTCCCTGCATTGTGCCCCTTTTGGGTCAACTCACTTCCCTACCTTCTACCCAACTGACACAGATTTTTCCAAAAGTTCTTCCAAAATATCTTCTGCTGGAAATTTGTTTACATTCCAAATATTTGTGGGTTCTGTCACTCCAAAACCAGTTCAAAAGCTTGATCTGATATTGATCTGAAGAAAAAGCTTAGACAAATGCCTGTATTCTCTCCACCAACTTGTCTCTGCCCCTCTTGTTGTAGTATTTGAACGTAATGTAATAATATTCTTTTGTAAGAAAGGAAGAGCAGGCAGATTTTTAGAAAAGCCTGTACTTATATGAACTGATGCTAAGTAAAATGAGCAAAACCAAGTGACCATTATACACAGTAACAGTAAAATTGTGTGATAATCAAGTATTGTGGACTTAACTCTTCTTAGCAATACAGTGATCCAAGACAATTCTAAGAGAATTAAGATAAAAAATGTCATCTGCATCCAGAAAATGACTCTGGAGTCTTAATGTGAATCAACTCATACTTTACATTTTTTCTGTTTTTTTTTTCTTTCTCATGGCTTTTCTCTTTTAATTTTTTTTTACAACATGACTGATATAGAAATATATTTAAAGTGATTGTGTATGTATAACCTATATCAGATTGCTTGCTGTTTTGAGGAAGGTGAAGGAAAGAAAGGAAAGAGAGAAAAATGCAACTCAAAATCTCACAAAAATGAATGTTGAAAACAATCTTCACCAGCAACTGGACAAATAATATGCTTTTCTTTGAATGCTAACAACAACATTTTATATTTTATCATAGAGACGATAAACCACTAGAATTCATTGAATAAATGAGTGACATTGGTAAAAAGAGCTTTAAGAAAATGAATTTGACAATTGAGTGGAGATAGGAAGAAGGTATTTAAGGCAGGGAGATCAATAAGTATAGTATTATAATAGTCAAGGCATAAGATGGTGAGGGCATTTACCAATTGGATGTCAGTATCATAGAACAAAAGGGAACACATACAAGAGAAGTTAAGATACAATTTCAAAATCAAACACAGTTCATATAGAGGGTGGCTGATTCCCAGAGAATAAGGAATTAGTAATATTTAATTTATAATAAGGTAGATGGTACAGTAGATAGAACACATAAGTTGGAATCTGAAGGACTCATCTTCAAGAGTTCAAATTTTTGTCTCAAATACTATCAGCATGACCCTGGGTAAGTCCAGGTTAAATGAGCTGGAAAAGGTAGTTCTGGGAATCATCTGCATTTATCAGATAATTGTGGTCATGGAAGCTGATGAGATTGCCCAGTAAAATAATGCATAAATAAAAGAGGACACATGACCCTATGAAATCTGCATCTTTAGTAAGAATGATCTGGATAAAGATCCATAAAAGGGAATTCATAAAGAGCAGTCAGGTAAATAGAAAGGAAGAGGAAGAATAGAAGAATGTTATGGAAATATAGAGAAGAAATTATCAAGGGAAGGAAGGATATTGGCAGTGGTTATTACTACATAGTCAATGTATGTAGAAAAGATAATGGAAGGGGAAACTTTAGAATTAACAATTAAGAGTTTATCAAAAACATTAAAATGAGCAGTTCTGGTTAAATGATGAATCTTGGAGCCAGACTTCAGAAGTGGGTGGGGGGAGATGGGAAACGAAGTCAGATATTTTAATTTGTCCTTCAAAATATTTAGATACAAAAAGAAGAGGTGTAATAGGTAGTGAGGATGGACAGATCAAATGAGTTTTAAAGAAAGGAAGAGATGTATGAAAAGCTATAGAGAGTAATGAAGAAGAAATAGAAGTTGAAGATAATTGAAAACCAAGGGATGACAGAAGGTACAATCACTTAGAGAAATGGGGAAGAAATAGGATAATTTGTAGATGTAGAGAGATTGGTCTTTTTAAGAAGAACTACCTCTTCATATAAGACAAAAACAAAGAAAGTGTCATAAGGGATAAAAGTGATTTAACATGAGAAATATGATAAGGGGTAGGGAAGAAAAGGCAAATTTTGAGGAAAAGGCCTTTTTCTTCTAAAAATCATGAGGCAAGGTCCTAAACTCTTGAATTTATCATTTCATAGATTCCATTAAAATAATTCATTTGCTCTTACATTAAACATTAAAGAGCATGGGCCACCTTTTATTGTTGCTCACAAAATGAATTACTGGTATACTTTTATTAATTATTATTACTCAATGTCTTCTGGACCATACTTATTATATTGATGCTTACTAGACATCTTAGTAAATATTCATTTTAGACAATTATATTGTTTCTTTATTATCATTATGATATAACTTTTTTCTTTAATTTTTTACCTTCATAAATTATGCTTTTTCACATTTGTTTTACACTTGATATTACATTATTTTTTCAAATTCTATCTATAAATAATTTTCATCATTCACTCATTAGAGTTTGAGTTTGATTTTTCAACCTCTGGTTCCATCCCGCCTGCCCAAGACAGTAAACTATCTGATACAGATAGATGTGTAATCACATTAAACATATTTTGACATTAGTCATGTTGTGAAAGAAGAATCAGAACAAAACGTTAAAACCATGAGAAAAAAATTTTTAAAGTGAAAATTATATACTTTACTCTGCATTCAAACTCTATAGATTCTCTAGATGTGGGTAACACTTTCCAACATGAGCCTTTTGGAATGCCTTACACAGTACGGTACAATACTACTGTTACTGTGCATAATGTTCTCCTGGCTCTGTTTACTTCAGTATCAGTTCTCTTATGTCTTTCCAGGTCTTCCTAAAATCTATTTGCTCATCATTTCTTATCATACAATGGTGTTGCATTATAGTCATATATTACAATTCATTTGCTCATTCCCAAATTGATAGATATTCCCTCATTTTTTTTCCCACCACAAAAAGAGTTTCTTTAAATGTTTTTATGTATGTGTTTCCTTTTCCCCCGTTTTCAGATCTCTTTGGAATATTGACCTAGTGGTTGTCTTGCTGGGTCAAAGGTTATGCAAAGTTTTATAGTCCTTTGAGTCTAGTTTCAAATGTCTCTCCAGAATGGTTGGATTAGTTCACAATTATACCAACAATGCATTAGCTTTATCACAACTTCTTGAATACTTTTCAGTTTCCTTTTCTGTTAAATTAGGCAAACTGATAATTATGAAATGTTCCCTCAGAGTTGTATTAATTTGCATATTTATCTAATTCATAGAGTTTTAGGACATTTTTTTCATGTTTTTATATATTTAATTATAGGTTTAACCTTTTCCTCTAAAAACTGCCTTTTCAAATCCTTTAGCCATTTGTGAACTGGGGAATGACTTGGATTATAAATATGACTCAGTTCTCTATTTTTGAAATGATGCTTTTATTGAAAATGCTGGAAGCAAAAATTATTTCATAGATTTCTGCTTTCATTCTATTATTATTTGTATTGACTTGGTTTGTGCACGATGTTATTATGTAAACAAAATTATCCAATTTTCATTTCATAATGTTCTCTACCACTTGTTTGCCTATAGTCTTCCATTTCCCATAGATCTGACAGATAAACTATTCCTTGTTCTCCTAATTTGCTTATGGCATCGTCTTTTGTGTCTATATCATATTTCTGTTTTGATCTTATCTTCATATATAGTGTGAGATATTGGAAAATGTCTCCATTCTGTCTTTCTATTTTCCAGTTTTCCCAGGAGTTTTTCATCAAATAATGAGTTATTTTTACAGAAGCTGGAGTCTTTGGTTTTATCAAATAGTAGATTTACATTTAGTATTGTATTTGTATACTTACCCCATTCCATTGATCTACCTACCCCATTCCATTGATCTACCATCCTATTAGGCAGTATCAAATAGCATGGATGATTGACATTTTATTTTTTAATAAGGTAATTGGAATTAAGTGACTTGTACAGCATTGCACAGCTGTTAAATGTTAAGTATCTGAGGCCAGATTTAAGCTCAACTCCTTCTGACTCCAGATTTAGTGTTCTATCCATTGTGCCATCTAGCTGCCCAATAATTGGCTTTATAATATAGTTTTAGATCTGATATGGTTAGTCACCCTTCCCTTCCATTATTACTTACCTAGATACTATTGAATGTTTATTCCTCTAAAGAAATTTTGTTATTATTTTTCTAAAATAATATATCTATAAAAATAGTTTGTTAATATGATTGGTATGGCACTGAAAAAGTAAAATAATTAAGGTAAAATTGTCATTTTTTAATATTAACTTAGGCTACTCATTAACAATTGATATTTTTCCAATTCTTTAATTATAACTTTATTTATGTGAAAATCAACTATGTTGTTATTGTCTAAGTGTTATATAATGTCTACAGTTGTTTTATGGGGTTTTTCTTTTTATCTTTTACTGTTGTGTTACTTATTAATATATAGAAATGCTGGTGATTTTTGAGGGTTTATTTCATACCTCGCAACTAAGGTAAATTAGTTAATTTTTCAAGTAATTTTTAGTAAAATTAAGATTCTTGAGGTATACCATCATGTCATCTGCAAAGAGTGATAGCTCCATTTCCCCACTGCCTATTCTAATTCCTTTAATTTGTTTTTTCTCCTTTTATTGCTAAAGCTAATATTTCTATACTCGGCTCCATATACACACAAGGATTTGATATTTTTCTACTTGTTTAGATTTGACTTTATTTACATGAAAAATATTTTATACGTGTGTTCATTTAGTTCCTGGATTTGCCCTAGCAAGTAGAATCCTAGATTTTATATTCTTTACAGACATTTAAAATGATATTTCCCTTGTTATTTCTTGTTGTTGGCCTTTTTTTGGTCATATAAAAAATATTGATGATTTATATGAGATTGTATCCTGAAGCTTTGCTAAATTTGTTAACTATTTCAAGTAGTTTTTAGTTCATGCCCTAGGGTTCTCTAAGCATGTCATCTTCAAATAGTGATAAAAGACAATTTGCCTTTTGTGCAATGCCTTGAGGACTTACAGCTTGCCTGCTATGCATCTGGCCTTTTGAACCAAGACTGAAAGGTTACAGTTGTTGATTTATGTTGTGACTAAAAGCCTCACCCTGGCTTGTCCAAAAAAAAAAAACAGTCTTCAATTGGAATGCATTCCCCTTTTACCCAAGTATGAAAGAGTTTCCCTAAAGACTTTGTTATCTTAAGCTGAAAATTTGTCTCACTTCATTTTTTTTGGTAAGTTCTGTTACGCCAGAATCTGTAGAGAGATTTGATTTAATTTTGTTTCTGAGGGAAACTAGGGAAAACATAAGAAATTTCCTTTTTCCATCCTTTTTAATTAGTGAGGTCATATTTCCATAAAGTTTGCAAAGTAGAGTTGGTATTATTCATTTTATTTAAGTAACATAGCACTATAATATGTTTGTTTATCAAATAATTGGTGTGAGAGTGAGAAGTAACCTAGATACTTCTGCACAAAGACAAAAAAAAAAAAAGTAGGGTAAATTCTCCTTTTAAGTATTGATTTGTGACCATTGAAAAATATATCAATTAGCTGAATGATTTTCTTTCTATCTACAAAACTAGCATATTAATATGTGCAGGGTTGTCTAAAGACTCAGTTGGGGGATGCTAGGTGGTTCAATAAATAGATCACCAGCCCTGAAGTTAGGAGGACCTGAGTTCAAATCTGGTGTCAGACACTTAACACTTCCTAGATGTGTCACCCTGGGCGAGTCACTTAACCCCAATTGTGTCAGAAAACAAATAAACAAAAAAAACCTCAGTTGAAATACTCTAAGAAATTTGCATTAAAAACCCAAGACTACTAGTGTCCGTTATTTTGAAGTTATTAAAATATTTCAATTGTTTGATTTAGATTCTATATCTTTATATACATGTTTTAGGATAAAATTCTTGAAAGCAACAAATAAAATAAGAACATATGTTTATGAAGAGAATAATTTACATTGAAGCTCATCATTCCAACCTATAAAAACTGGTACATATCCAGTGATTGCAAACATTGATCTGTGACCTGAGAAGCCACAAGGGAAGGAAGAAACTTTAGTCTTTTATAAAGCACTAGCTGTTTTCATGTAAGATTGGATCATTCAAAAATGGGATGGATTCAGGTGTAGCTCTAAACTTTTAGTTTCATAAGATTAAGTTTTCACTGTGGTGAACTTCTGAAATTATTAGACCCTGGCACCAACTTTGAGCATATGGAAACATTTTATTTGACTCTCGATAATTTAGATAAATAATAAAAACCTCTAGACCTAGAGTTTATTGACAAGAAAGACATGGATTAGAATTCTCAGAGTCACCATGCACTCGATTAGATCCATGAATCTATACTATTCTAGACCCACAGATATGACTTCTGGCAAGCATTAAAAGTGTCTTCTATTCTCTTCTCTGAAATAAGTCTTGATTACAAAAGCTTGAGCTACATACTGTAATGAATTGGGACAAGGCAATTAGGTATAAAAGGCAGTGAAAAGTTATTACCTTAAGCCATTTGGGTCTGAATCAATAGTCCTTTGCTCAATCATAACAGAAGTCGATAGAATAAATTACCCAAGGATGATTGCAGAATTGGGCTTGAGATATTAACTGTGAACATTTCATCCATTAGCTAACAAGATAACTTTTTTTTTGGTAGAAAGAGGTTGATTTATCTTATAACTATGAAAAATTCCCGAATCAGTGAGGTGACATTGTACAGTCTATTTATTTGTTGGGCCATTAATTAGAGAAGATAACTTGAAGCTGTAGGTTGCCTGGTTGATGATGCAATCCAATATTATCTCAATTATTCATCATTATCTACCTATCTATATCTATATCTATATGTCTCTATATATACATATAGAGAGAGCATTCATCAAATATGTATAATATTCATATGCATATATAGACATGGTATAAATATATATATATATATATACACATATTCATCTGTGATGTGTTTATTGGTGGATATTTTTAATATATGAGAGATTGATTGGCTCCCCCATCCCTATCCTACAGAGTTCATCAATATGATAACAAAGTACAAAATTTCTTTGACACCTTTTCATCTCTTAAGGTATTAGTTTTTATTCCCTTGATCAGATTTGAAAGGGCAATGCTATTAGTTGTAAAAAGATTAGTTGTAATTTTGTTGGCTCCTATCCTCTCAATAAAAAGGAGGGTGTAAGATCACAAGCTCTAAAAGCCAGTTCAAATAAAAGGCAACAGCAGAGCAATAATATGCTCTCTGAAAGGAAATTGTTGTTGTTGTAATGAAGATAGTTTCTCTTCTACTGTTATCATTAGCCATAGCATTTTTAAAGCCTTTATTTTCAAAACATATGCACAGATAATTTTCAACATCCACACCTGCAAAACCCTGTGTTCCATTTTTTTTCTCCCTCTCTTCCTCCACCTCTTTCTCTCAATGGCAAGCAATCCAATATATGTCAAAGTGAGGTTCTTCTATACATATATCCACAATTATCATGCTACACAAGAAAAATCAGATCAAAAAGGGAAAAATGAGAAAGAAAACAAAATGCATGCAAACAACAATGAAAAGTGGAAATACTATGTTGTGATTCACACTTAGTCCCCATAGTCCTCTCTCTGGGTGCAGATGGCATTCTCCATTCCAGGACCTTTGAAATTAACTTGAATCATCGCGCCATTGAAAAGAGCCATGCCAATCAGAATTGATCATTGCATGGCATGCAACCATGGACAGTGTTGTGGTTCTACTAACTCACTTAGCAAAAGTTCATGCAAGTCTCTACAAGCCTTTCTGAAATTACCTTTCTGATAATTTCTTATAGAACAATGATATTCCATAACATCCACATACCATAACTTATTCAACTATTCTTCAACTGATAGAATTTTGAAGCAAAAATATTTACCCAGAAGCAAATATTGTACCCTGAAGGAAACAATGATACAATCTCAGAAAAGAGCACAATTTTAAAACACAACTATAATGGAAAAACAAAATAAAACAAAACAAAACAAAACAAAACAAAAAAATAACAAAATGGAAAGTGGTCTCAATCCAAGAAAGAATTTAAGGAAGATCACAAAAAAAGCTTAAGAATCATATGAGAGATTGAAGAAAAATTGTCAAACAACGAAAATGATGCAAAAGAGTTGGATAGAGGGAAGGAGGGGGAGAGAGAGAGAGAGAGAGAGAGAGAGAGAGAGAGAGAGAGAGAGAGAGAAGGAGAAGGAGAAAAAGGAGAAGGCGGGAGGGAGGGAAGGAAAGAAAGAGAGGGGGGAAAGGAAGGACAATAGCTTGAATAAAAAAATCCTGCTTAAAAATTTAGAATTGGCCAAACAAAAAAGAAGATACAAAAATCCCTTTAAGACAACTCCCTTGAAAATGTAATTGGTCAAATGGAAAAGAAAGTACAAAAGCAAACTCGAGCTAATAACACTGTAAGTTCAAATTGGTCAAATAAATTGACTCTATAGAACCTCAAGAATCAAATTCAAAGGAATAAAAAAAATAGAATGAAATATAAACTACATCTTTGGAAAAATAACTTTCTTCGAAAATAGATCCAGGAAATACAGTATTAACATCACTGGATCACTTGTAACCCAAAATCAAAAGCAGAACTTGGAGAACATCTTTCAAGAACTTATCAGAGATGCTAAGTGACATGAGCAGAACCAGATCATTCAACAATGATACTGTATGAGGATGTATTTTAATGGAAGTAAATTTCTTCAACAAAGAGATCTAACTCAGTTTCAATTGATCATGATGGACAGAAGTAGCTATACCCAAAGAAAGAACACTGGGAAATGAATGTGCTATTTTCATTTTTGTTTTTCTTCCCTGGTTATTTTTACCTTCTGAATCCAATTCTTCCTGTGCAACAAGAGAACTGTTCAGTTCTGCACACATATGTTGTATCTAGGATATACTGTGCCATATTTAACATGTATAAGACTGCTTACCATCTGGGGAGGGAGTGGAGGAAGGGAGAGGAAAAGTCAGAACAGAAATGAGTGCAAGGGATAATGTTGTAAAAAATTACCAAGGCATGGGTTCTGTCAATAACAAGTTATAATTATGAAAAAATAATAAAAAAGAAATTATCAGAGAAAACTGCCTCTGATGTCCTGGAACCAGAAGGCAAAATAAACAATAAAAAATTCACTGATAACTTCTGGAAAGGTATCCCAAAATAAAAACTCAAGGAACATAATAATCAAATTTCAGAATCATCAAATTAATGCAAATAGCCAGAAAGAAACAATTCAAATATCAGGGAGTCACAAGTAGTACTTAGCAGTTTCAAAGTTAAAGGACAGAAAGTCATGAAATATGATATTACAAAGGACAAAGGACTTAGATCTACAACCTAATAACCTAATCACATATCTAATAAATATGAGCATAATACCTTAAGGAAAAAAAATTAGTCTTTCAGTGATATGGAAGGATTTCAAGATTTCTTGCAAAGACCAGAACTATATCTCAAATTTGTTTTCCAATATTAAAACCCATGAGAAGCATAAGCAGGAAAAAAGTTAAAAGAAAATAGAAGATACTTATAATTGTTGAAAGAAAAGTTCACTAATAGTGCAGTTAGAAACTATAAATGTGTATATACATTTATATTTGTATAGGTGTCTGTGTGTGTGTGTGTGTGTGTGTGTGTGTGTATATATATATATATATATATAATATATATATATATATAATATATATATATATACATATATGTATATACTTGTACATATACTGAGAGTATACCAATAAGGTGAATTTGAGGGATGACAATAAAAAAATAAGGGATGATAAAAAGGATGCAGAAGGAAGAAACTTGTAGAATGGCATGACTTATTTCATATGAGAGATGCAAAAGGCCTAGAGGGGAAGATGGGAGAGCAGACAGGAGCAACATTTGAATCTTACTCTCATTAGTATTGGCTCAAAGAGGACATAATATACACAATCAGTTAAATGTAGAAATCTCTTTTACTCACCAAGAAAGTAGGAAGGAAGGAGTTTAAAATAAGAATGGACAGCAAAATACATCAAAAACTAACAACCTGCATAATGTTATTTGCAAGAAACACACTTGAAGCAAAGAAACAGAGAGAGAAGGATGTTAAGGGACTGGACAGAATTGACTATGCTTCAGCTGAAGTAAAAAAATAAAGTATCAGTACTAATAATCCTTATCTCAAAGTAAAAGCAAAAGTACACCCAATTAAAAGAAATAAGAAAATAAAATGTCTCTTGCTAATATAATAATAAATGGATATCAATACTAAATGCTAAAATTGATGGAGCATCTGAATTCTTAAAAGATGCAAAGTTGATATTTTTGATTACGTTAAATTTTGCACAAACAAAACTAATGCAACAAAGATTAGAAAGAAAGCAGAAAGCTGGGAAACAATATTTATATCAAGTATCTTTATTAAAGGTCTCATTTCTCAAATATATTTTAAAAAACTGAGTCAAATTTATAAGAATAGAAACCATTCTCCAATGAGTAAATAGATATGAACAATCACTTTTCAGATAGAGAAATAAAATATATTTATAGATATATAAAGAAATACTTTATGTATTTTTTATTTTATAATAACTTCTCCCTCCCTCCACCCCCTCCCCTAGATGGCAAGCAGTCCTATATATGTTAAATATGTTGCAGTATATCCTAGATACAAAATATGTTTGCAGAACCGAATAGTTCTCTTGTTGCACAGGGAGAATTGGATTCAGAAGGTAAAAATAACCCGGGAAGAAAAACAAAAATGCAAATAGTTTACATTCATTCCCCAGTGTTCTTTCTTTGGGTGTAGCTGCTTCTGTCCATCATTTATCAATTGAAATGGAGTTAGGTCTCTTTGTCAAAGAAATCCACTTCCATCAGAATACATCCTCATACAGTATCCTTGTTGAAGTGTGTAATGATCTCCTGGTTCTGCTCATTTCACTTAGCATCAGTTCATATAAGTCACTCCAAGACTCTCTGTATTCATTCTGCTGGTCATTTCTTACAGAACAATAATATTCCATAATGTTCATATACCACAATTTACTCAACTATTTTCCAATTGATGGGCATCCATTCAATTTCCAGTTTCTAGCCACTACAAACAGGGCTGCCACAAACATTTTGGCAATACAGGTCCTTTTCCCTAAAGAAGTACTTTAAATCACTTTTGAAAATATAAAAGCAAACACATAGGAATCATAAAGGAAAATGCTATCTACAAGCAATGAAAGAACAGACAGATCCTGAATGCAAATCCAAGGTAAATTTTTTCACTTACTTTATCTTGTTACAGCTTTCCCCTTTTTGATTTGTTTCTTCTTTCACAACTGTGACTAATGCAAGGATACATGATAGCCATGTTAAATTATATTTATTATATTTATAATATAATAATAATGCTTATTATCTTCTGATGAAGTCAGAAGAGAGAAGGAAAAAAATTGGAACTCAAAATATTGTAAAAAAGAAATGCTAAGATGAATACAGAGAGGCTTGAAGAGACTTACATGAACTGATGCTAAGTGAAATGAGTAAAACAAGGAGATCATTATATACCTCAACAACGATACTGTATTGAGGATGTATTCTGAGGGAAGTGGATTTCTTCAACAAAGAGAAGATCTAATTCAGTTTCAATTGATCAATGATGGACAAAAGCAGCTACACCCAAAGAAAGAATACTGAGAAATGAATGTAAACTGCTTGCATTTTTGTTTTTCTTCCCTGGTTATTTTTACCTTCTGAATCCAATTCTTCCTGTGCAACAAGAGAACTTCTGTTTGCACATATATATTGTATCTAGGTTATATGGTGACATATTCAACATGTTTAGGACTGCTTGTCATCTGGGGGAGGGGTGGAGGGAGGAAGGGGAAAAGTCAGAACAGAAGTGAATGCAAGGGATAATGTTGTAAAAAATTACCCAGGCATGGGTTCTGCCAATAAAATGTTATAATTATTAAATTATAATTATTAAAATTAAAATTATTAAAAATGAATAAAAATAAAAACTGTTAAAAAAAAGAAATGCTAAAAATACAGGTAATTGGGGTAAAACTCTTTAAAAAATAAAAGCTGCCCAGATTGTCTTTGCTTCAGTGTTGGTTTTTTTTTATTCTTTGCTGTGCAATTTTTACTTTATTTTTCTCTCACTTCTCGCACCATTGTAAAGGAGGCAACAATTAAGTATGTATGTGCGTACGTATATAAATGCACACATATATAAACTTAATTCTACATATATGCATACATTATTTAAATATGCATATAAATATATAAATATATATATATAGATAGATAGATAGATAGATAGATAGATAGATACACACATATACCCTCACAAACATACATGTAAAACTGTACTATGGTTATTTCCTCCTTTCATCTGTTTTTCTGAAGGTGAATAGCATGTTGTTCTGTAAGTCCAAGTTTTTCCATGATTTTTCAAAATAAACCAAATCATCATTTCTTTCACCACAGCAATATTCAAAACTTAAAATTTTATGAAAATGATTGGTTAAAAATTAATTAATTTGGTTAAAAACCAAATTAAATTTAATTTGGAAAAAGAAATAAAATATTAAGTGTAATTTTTTTTAAGATTAAAAGTTTTTTTCAAGAGTAGATCATTTAACATTGTTGGTTCTCTTCTCAAATTGTTGTCTCCATATTTCATTCACTACCATTCTCACAAATGATGAAGTAGGTTGGGCAAGTACCCTGGAGTTTCTTATCTTATATTTTTTCAGTTGTGGCCTACTCTTGATGTTCCTCATTCCTTGATTTTTTTGGCAAAGATACTGGAGTAATTTGCCATTTACTTCCTTAGTTCATTTTACAGATAAGGACAAAGAGGCAATCAGAATTCAATGACTTCCTGAGGGTCACAAGGTAGTAAGTCTGATGTCAAATTTACATTAGATGAGTCTTTCTTTTTCTTTTTTTTTTTTTAATAACTTTTTATTGATAGAACGCATGCCAGGATAATTTTTTACAGCATTATCCCTTGCATTCACTTCTGTTCCGATTTTTCCTCTCCCTCCCTCCACCCCTTCCCCCAGATAGCAAGCAGTCCTTTACATGTTGAATGGTTGCAGTATATCCTAGATACAATATATGCGTGCAGAACCGAACAGTTTTCTTGTTGCACAGGGAGAATTGAATTCAGAAGGTATAAATAACCCGGGAAGAAAAACAAAAATGCAAGCAGTTTATATTCATTTCCCAGTGTTCTTTCTCTGGGTGTAGCTGCTTCTGTCCATCTTTGATCAGTTAAGGCTCTCTTTATTGAAGAGATCCACTTCCATCAGAATACATCCTCAAACAGTATCGTTGTTGAGGTCTATAATGATCTCCTGGTTCTGCTCATTTCACTCAGCATCAGTTCATGTAAGTCTCGTCAGTCCTCTCTGTATTCATCCTGCTGGTCATTCCTTACAGAACAATAATATTCCATAACATTCATATACCACAATTTGCTCAACCATTCTCCAATTGATGGACATCCTTTCATTTTCCAGCTTCTAGCCACTACAAACAGGGCTGCCACAAACATTTTGGCACATACAGGTCCCTTTCCTTTCTTTAGTATCTCTTTGGGGTATAAGCCCAGTAGAAACACTGATGGATCAAAGTGTATGCAGAGTTTGATAACTTTTTGAGCATGGTTCCAAATTGCTCTCCAGAATGGCTGGATGTGTTCACAATTCCACCCACAATGTATCAGTGTCCCTGTTTTCCCACATCCCCTCCAACATTCCACATTATTTTTCCCTGTCACTCTAGCCAATCTGACAGGTGTGTAGTGGTATCTCAGAGTTGTCTTAATTTGCATTTCTCTGATTAATAATGATTTGGAGCATATTTTCATATGTCTATAAATAGTTTCAATTTCTTCATCTGAGAATTGTCTGTTCATATCCTTTGACCATTTATCAATTGGAGAATGGTTTGATTTCTTATAGATTAGAGTCAATTCTCTATATATTTTGGAAATGAGGCCTTTATCAGAACCTTTGAGAGTAAAAATGGTTTCCCAGTTTATTGTTTCCCTTCTAATCTTGTTTGCATTTGTTTTGTTTGTACAAAAACTTTTCAATTTGATATAATCAAAATTTTCTATGTTGTGGTCAATAATGATCTCTAGTTCTTCTTTGGTCATAAATTCCTCCCTCTTTCACAGGTCTGCGAGATAAACTATCCTATGCTCTTCCAATTTATTTATCATCTCATTCTTTATGCCTAGGTCATGAAACCATTTTGACCTTATCTTGGTGTACGGTGTTAAGTGTGGGTCAATGCCTAGTTTCTGCCATACTGATTTCCAATTTTCCCAGCAATTTTTGTCAAATAATGCATTCTTATCCCAGAAACTGGTGTCTTTGGGTTTGTCAAACACTATATTATTAAAGTTATTGGCTGTTTTGTCCTTTGAACCTAACCTATTCCATTGATCAACTAGTCTATTTCTTAGCCAATACCAGATGGTTTTAGTAACTGCTGCTTTATAATATAATTTTAGATCTGGTACAGCTAGGCCACCTTCATTTGATTTTTTTTTCATTAATTCCCTTGAAATTCTTGACCTTTTGTTTTTCCATATGAACTTTGTTGTTATTTTTTCTAATTCATCAAAGTAGTTTTTTGGGAGTCTGATTGGTATAGCGCTAAATAAGTAGATTAATTTAGGTAGTATTATCATCTTTATTATATTTGCTCGCCCAATCCAAGAGCATTTAATATTTTTCCAGTTGGTTAGATCAGACTTAATTTGTGTGGAAAGTGTTTTGTAGTTTTGCTCATAAAGTTTCTGCTTTTCCCTTGGCAGATAGATTCCTAAATATTTTATACTATCAGTAGTTACTTTAAATGGAATTTCTCTTTGTAACTCTGACTGTTGGATTTTGTTAGTGATATATAAGAATGCTGATGACTTATGTGGGTTTATTTTATATCCTGCAACTTTGTTGAAGGTGTAGATTGTTTCTAATGATTTTTTGGTAGAATCTCTGGTGTTCTCTAAGCATACCATCATATCATCAGCAAAGAGTGATAATTTGGTTTCCTCATTGCCTATTCTTATTCCTTTAATCTCTTTCTCAACTCTTATTGCCAAAGCTAGCATTTCTAATACAATATTAGATAGTAACGGTGATAGTGGGCAACCTTATTTTACTCCTGATCTTATTGGAAATGGTTGCAGTTTGTCCCTGTTACATATAATGCTTACTGCTGGTTTTAAATAGATCAATCTTTGCTTTTGCTTGATCTGAGATAAGGATGGCTACCCCTGCTTTTTGACTTCACCTGAAGCATAATAGATTCTGCTCCAGCCTTTTACCTTTAGTCTGTATGTATCTCCCTGTTTTACATGTGTTTCCTGTAAACATAGATGAGTCTTTCTTACTCCAAACGAAGCACTCTATCCCAAACACCCCAAAATTCCTAGAGTTTTTTTACTGCATATGCAAATGGGCCACTTAAGTTTCTAGTTCATTACAAAGAGCAAATGGATTACTCAAGGTGTGTTCCCTATTTCCCCAAGTTCAAATTCTTTGATTAACCCCAACCCCTCATTTCCCAATCACACTTCTCTAACAAAAATGTGGCATAGTAGAAAGAACATTAGATTATTTATATATAATCTCCCAGGTATTAATTCTTTAGCTGCTATTGATTTCATGTATAATCTTGATTTACAAAATTAAGACATTTTGTAGCTGCTTTAAAGTATTGATCTCTAATCATATAAGCAAAATGATCCTATTCTTTTGAATCAGGCATGATGTCTTCTTGAGTGAGAAGCAAGAGGATATATCCCCTTACACTAAACAACTCACTCTTACCGATCCTTAAAGTATTTAAAATAAGCAGTGGATCATCTTATAGATGCAGGATATAAAACAAAAACATAAGAGTACACTCTGACACACTGGTAAAAAACAATGTAAGAGAAAACTGATAGTGGACATTCCCAGA
Source organism: Antechinus flavipes (assembly GCF_016432865.1). NCBI lineage: Eukaryota > Metazoa > Chordata > Mammalia > Dasyuromorphia > Dasyuridae > Antechinus > Antechinus flavipes. The sequence goes on from NC_067400.1 coordinate 93,867,137, forward strand.
AGATGTGATAGCTGGAGCAACAGAAAACTCTAAGTAAAATAAATAGTGAGTTATAGAATTGTCCATTGCCTCAGAAAGTTTCACTTGAGGTTAATGGAAAAACCAAGAGCAGTACTTTGCTTCTGCAAGGGATCTTGGAAAATGAGAACTTTTATATTTAAACTATATGTTAAACTAGAGTTTGAGATTTTTGATTACTGACCAAGATACAACTTAAATCTAACTAACTTTTAGTATTGTGAATAATGTTCATAGAATCCTAGAGTTAGATCTAGAAGGGATCTCAGAGGCCATATAGTCCAACCTTCTCATTTCTTCTGAGGCATAGAGATTTTTAAATGACTTACTGGACCTCAAAAGAGTAGTAAGCATAAAAACTCAATTATCGCCTCTGGTCCTTTAGTTCCAAAACAAGTGTTATAGTCACTACACACACACACACACACACACACACACACACACACACACACACACACACACATATATAAACTTAAATTTTTGTCCTTAATAAACCTCCCTTTTGGTATATGGCACTTGGAAAAAATAAGTAAGCTTGAATAACAAAGGGAATTGAAAGATGTTGACAACATAACAAGCTTCAAATCTCAAAGTAACATAAGCAGCTGGGCTTCAGGTAAAAACTACTGAGCCATTCCAAAGAGTGAACCATAGCAGTGGATTTAGATGAGAAGGGAGGGTTTAGGTAATGCAGGCCAGACACCTGAGAATAATTTAAATAGCATTAATAAGATGTACATTAGTGAGGCAACTCATGTATAATTGTTTGGCGAGAACACTAATAGCAATTCATCATAGCTTTTCATTGGTTTTCTTTAAAAATAAAGGGGGGAAAATTACTTCTCAATAGAAGCAAAATAAAGAATGCAAATAAGGACAGAGATCTTTCATTTCTGCCTTTGAATCCTTAGAACCTAGAACAGGTATCTTTTCAAGTAGTTTATTGAAATAAAGTAAATTGAAGTAAAGAAAAAAAAAACCTAGTCACATGGACTGTTCTGTTTTTTAGCAAGCAGAAAAAATTTTATTAATAAATTGCATTCTAATTAGTCTTATCCATTAGCCAACATTGAATCATAGAAGTAATGTGCTACAGTTATTCAAATGCAACAACAACTACAACCACAAAAACATTACAACATACATCAAAGCATTTAGCTAATATACCAATATAAGATTCAAATATTTCAATAAGTAATATTAGTTTCATGAAGCATTATGTCAACAATTTTATTTTTGTCTATAGCAAATCTTAATTTAACATTGAATTTGACAGAAATAAATTGAGGGGAATGTGATATCGTGAACAGACTGCTTTACTCAGAATTAGAGGATTCATATTGCAATTATAATTATGTTATTTATTACTTTATGAGGTTGCTCACTAACATTTCTACAATCTTATGAAATATAAAGATTAATATGATTTTTTTGCAGATCCAAATTCTTATGTTTTGTTTTTCATGATTTTTTAGTTTTATTTTATGTTCATATCAACTTCCTTTTTTGTTGCCATTGGAGGAAATTAAAATAAGTAAATGGATTTTCAGGTTTTTAGGTTGTGATTGTCAGAAACTTAATCATATGCATATTGCTGGACACATGTCCAGTATTATATTCTGATGATAGTATTGTCATGCTTAAAAAACAACAACAGGGGGCAGAGCCAAAATGGGTCAGTGGGTTTTTTTTTTTTTGTTGTTGTTGTTGTTTGTTTGTTTGTTTTTTATGAGCTCTCCCCATAACACTCAAATTAAAACCAAATCCAGCATCTGAACTGGTTTGGAGTGACTGAATTCATGAATATTGGAAGTGAAACAAATTATCAGTAAAAGATAATTTTGAAGATCTCCAGAAAAGGACTGTTTCAATCAGGCATAGAGGGAGGTAGGCCAAGTGCAGGCAGGCTGAGAACAGACATCAAGTGCAAACAGCACACAGTTCTGGGTGCTGTGGGCTGTGTGCAAGAGAATCTAAAGGAGGAATCTACAGTAATATTGGCCAGTCTGTGCTGGGTGTAAGCCACTATATTATCATACTAGTTATAAAACATCCAACACAAATACAAAAGGCAAATAGTGAACTCCTGCGAACCTGCATTTCATGAAACCTGGACATGCCCACTCAGAATTTAGTCAACACTGACCCAGTTTAGTCACTGTTGCTTGTAGAGGAAGCTTGGACAAACTCCCCCTTGCCGTAAAAACACACATCAACTTTTAAAAAAATGAGCAAAAAAGCAAAAAGAACTCTGACCACATTTAGTTTTTATACTGACCATAATTAGTTTTTATGGTGAAATAGAAGAATAGAGTTCAAACTCTGAGAAGATCATCTCCAGATGAAGCCCTAAAAGGTGTTACAAATTGGTCTCCATCTCAAAAGGCTCTCTTGAAAGAAGTTAAAAAATCAAACTGTGCATGCCCTTTGATCCAGCAGTGTTACTTCTGGGCTTTTATCCCAAAGAGATACTAAAGAAGGGAAAGGGATCTGTATGTGCCAAAATGTTTGTGGCAGCCCTGTTTGTAGTGACTAGAAACTGGAAATTGAATGGATGCCCATCAATTGGAGAATGGCTGGGTAAATTGTGGTATATGAACATTATGGAATGTTATTGTTCTCTAAGAAATGACCATCAGGATGATTTCAGAGAGGACTGGAGAGACTTACATGAACTGATGCTGAGTGAAATGAGCAGAACCAGGAGATCATTATATACCTCAACAACGATACTGTTTGAGGATGTATTCTGATGGAAGTGGATTTCTTCAACAAAGAGACCTAACTCAGTTTCAATTGATCAATGATGGACAGAAGCAGCTACACCCAAAGAAAGATCACTAGGAAATGAATATAAACTGTTTGCATTTTTGTTTTTCTTCCCGGGTTATTTATACCTTCTGAATCCAATTCTTCCTGTGCAACAAGAGAACTTCTGTTCTGCAAACATATATTGTATCTAGGATAAATGGTGACATATTCAACATGTATAGGACTGCTTGCCATCTGGGGGAGGGGGTGAAGGGGAAGAGGAGAAAAGTAAGAACAGAAATGCGTGCAAGGGATAATGTTGTAAAAAAAATTACCCAGGCACGGTTTCTTTCAATAAAAAGTTATATATATATATATACTACTGGAAAGAATGTATGCGCAAACGTTGTGATCTGTGGCATCATGATTATTGTAAATAGTAAAACAGCTCCAATGAGAAAAAAAAAAGAAAGAAGTTAAAAAGATCTTTAAAAAGAATTAGAAGAAAAATTGTGAAAGGGAATGAGAGCTTTGTAAGAGGGTTTGGAAAATGAAACAAAAATTACTTGAATAAAACTCCTTACAAAATAAATTTGACAAAATGGAAAAAGAAAGCAACACCTTTTAAAACATAATTTGTGAAATGGAAAAAAAAAATCCATCAAACATAACAACTCATTCAAAAATTCAATTGGCTAATTACGAAAGGAGCTATAAAAGGTAACTGAAGAAAATAAATGACTAAAAATTAGAATTGAACAAATGGAAATGAATGACTCAATGAGTCATTCAAGAATCAGTCAAACAAAACAAAATAAAACAAATAAATAGAAGAAAATAGAAAATACATCTTTAGAAAAACAACTGACCTGGAAAATAGACCTAGGAAAGACAATCTAAAGATTATTGGACTTCCTGAAAACCATGATGAAAAAGACCCTAATTTTCATTCAGAAAACAATAGTTCAGTAAAACTGTCCTGATGTCATAGAATCAGAAGATAAAATAGCCATTGGAAGAATTCACCAATCACCTCCTAAAAAGAGACCCTAAAATGAAAACTCCAAGGAATACCATGGCTAAATTTCAGAAGTATCAGCCCAAGGAAAAAATATTACAAGCAGCTAGAAAGAAACAATTCAAATATCAAAGAGCCACAATCGAGATTACCCAGGAACTAGAAGCTTCCACCTTAAAGAATCAAAGAACCTGGAGTCTAATATTCCAAAAGGCAAAGAAAATTGGATTACAGGAAAGAATAAATTATCCAGCTAAATTGACTATTATCTTTCAGGGAAGAAGATGACCATTCAATGATACAGTTGAATTCCATTTAATTCTGATGAAAAGACCAGACTGAACAAAAAATTTGACCACTAAATATAGAACTCGAGAGAAGAATTAAAAGACCTATATATCCATTATGGGTATACATAGAAGGTCCAGGTATAATTTGATTTTTATTTTGATAATATGAAAAGAAAATAAAGGTGGAAAGGGGTTTGTGCTGAAAAAAGAGGAAAATGTTAGTAAAATGAGGGAAATTACATCTCATGAAGAGACAAAGAAGACCTATTATAATTGAGGGAAAGAAAAGAGGGAGAAGAACATTGTGTGGATCTTACTTATCAAATTTGGCTCAAAGAGAGATTATTAGACATATTTGGTTTCACAGAGAAACTTGTCTCACCCTTTCAGGAAATGGAAGAGGAAAGGGAAAAGAAAAAAGGAAAAAGGATAGAAGGGAAAATAGAAATAGTAGAAGAAAGGTATGAGAAAGATAGAGGGACTATGAAGAAGGAGGGCTGGTTAAGAAAAGTGGTGGTCAGATGTTGGAATCCTTACTAACTGTTAACTAATTAGAGTTGATCTAATCTTACAAGAAGTTGTTTTGGGCAGAACCTGAAACAAGGTACTAGGTAGAACTAATTAATACAAGGCTTGTGTTCACACCTTTACTCATTGGAGTTCAATGAGTTCATACCTCCCATGGTGCTCTCTGGCCCAAAGAGCTTTAAGGTGTGGACTTTGAGTAAAAACCCATAATCCCTCTCTCTGGAAGGAGCATAAATAGGCCAATGGGCCAGTCGAAGAAGTTCTTCAGAGAGGAAGACGCTACAAGTCGAGATTTCACCGGAATGACATGAAGACTGGAGCTGGCTGGAGGCTGAAGAAAGCAGAGGCAGAGGCTGAAGGACCAGACCTTTGGATTTGGCAACATTCGGAGAGAGCTCTTGGAACCAAGCAGAGAGATAGGCCTCTAAGCTAATCGGGTTATATTGGAGATAATAAAAGATCTGAACTTTTATCACCTTACAAGAAGATGTTTTGGGCAGAACCTGAAACAAGGTACTAAGTAGAACTAATTAATACAAGGCTTGTGTTCACACCTTTACTCATTGGAGTTCAATGAGTTCATACCAGATTAGATCAACTCTAATTACTTAGCAGTTAGTAAGGATTCCAACAGTCAGAAGCAAAATTCCCTCCTGGAGAGGAGGGAAAGGGGGAAATGAAAGAGAAAAGTATAACTTGGGGTAAATAATAGCTAATATAATAGCTAATCAATACAGGAAATACAGAATTAGTTGTTTGTGAATGTGAATGAGATTAACTCTCCCTTAAAATAAAAGGAGATTGCAGACTGGACTAAAAGCCAGAATCTTACAAAATATTACTTACAAGAAGCACATTGAAAGCAGAGTCATATATACAAAGTAAAGGTAAAAAGAATGGAGCAGAATCTATTATGCTTCAGGTAAAGTAAAAAAAAAAAAAAAAAAAAAAAAAAAAGCAGGGATAGTCATCCTGATCTCAGATCAAGCAAAATTAAAAAATTGGATTTAATTAAAAAGAGATAAGGAAGGAGACTATATCTTGCTAAAGGGTAGCATAGATAATGAGCAATATCAATACTAAACATATATGCACCTAGTAGTATAGCATCTAAATTCGTAAAGGACAAGTTAAGAGAGCTGCAAGAAGAAATAAACAGCAAAACCATAGTGGGAGATCTCAACCTTGCTCTCTCAGACTTGATAAATCAAATCACAAAATAAATAAGAAAAAAGTTAAGGAGGTAAATAGAATATTAGAAAAGTTAGCTATGAGAGATCTTCGGAGAAAATTGAATGGATACAGAAAGGAGTATACTTTTTTCTAGGCAATTCATGGAACCTATATAAAAACTGACCATATATTAGGGCATAAAGACCTCAAAATGAAATGCAGACTGGAAGAAATATTAAATGCATTTTTTTTCAGATCATGATGCAATAAAAATTATATTCAATAAAAGGCCAATGGAAAATAGACCAAAATTAATTGGAAGCTAAATCTTATTCTAAAGAATAAGTGGGTGAAACAACAAATCATGGACACAATTAAAAATTTCATCCAAGAGAAGGAAAAGAATGAGACAACATACAAAAATTTGTAGGATGCAGCCAAAGCAGTTAATAGGAAAAAATTAATATTTTTAGGTGCGTAATTGCATAAAATAGAGAAAAGGAAAATTAAAGAATTGGGCTTGCAATTAAGAAAGGTAGGAAAAAAAAACAATAAAATTCTTTTACAACAAGAGAGGTATTCCAAGCCTCCTCTACAGGCAGTGGGAAGTGGGCTGCTGGTATTGTGCTGGCTCACTCCTGATGCTGGGTGGGCGTGGCCAGATCATGTGAAACTTTGGTGCTTTGGGGTTCACTCTTTACCTTTTGTGTTTGTGTTAGATGTTTTATAACTTCTCTGCTGATCTACTGGCTTGCAACCAGGTCAGAATAGCCAACATTGTGGTAGAGTCCTTTCAATACATTCTCTGTGACATAGAGTCTGCACTGCCCCGAGTCTGCACAGCATGCATTGGCATCCTGCAACTGGCCACCTGCCTATGCCCAACCAAAACAGACCTTTTCTGGTGATCTTCAAAATTATCTTCTGCTGGTAATTTGCTGCAGTCCCAATATTCAGGAATTCTGTCAGTCTAGAACTAATTCAGAGGCTAAATTTAGTAATTAGCCTCTGGGAGGAGAAAAAAGCATGTGCCCTCTCTGCCATCTTAACTCCACCCCTCCATTTGTTCAATTTTAATTTTTAGTGTATTATTTTCTTCAGTTACCTTTTTAACTCCTTTTATATTTGACCAATTGAGTTGTTTTAAATCATGTATATTTTTTCCAACTCACAAATTCTGTTTTTTTTAATGAATTGGGATCTTTTTCATATGTATTTTGTAAGAAGCTATATGCTTTTTTCATTTCATAAAATCTATTGTGTTGGGAGTTATAGGTTTTAACATTTCATCATATCTATTTTTAAGGAGTTGTCTTCAAATAATTTGTTTTCATTTTTTCATACCCTTTTGCAAATTTCCTTTCCTTATTTTTCTTCTCATTCTTTTTTAAGATCCTTTTTGAAATCTTCCAAGAAAGCCTTGTGAAATTGGAATCTCCCTTTGCGGCTTCAGCTGAATTTGATTTTTTTTTTTTTTGCAACCTCAGATTTTGAGGCCTATTCTCTCTCTCAATAAAAGTTGTCTATGATCAGAATCCTTTTTTGCTTTTTTGCTGATTTTTTGAAGGTTGAAATTTGCTCTTAAGGAAAAGGAAGGACAGCTGCTTTACTTTGCCCTGAACCTGGTGTTTCTGACTGACTTCCAGCTCTGCATAATGGGAGGCGAAGTTCTGAGTTCAGGGACTCAACAGCTTACAATTTGACTTTTGTATTTGTTTTGAGATGTTTTTCAGCAAAACTGCTAACACCTTCTTGCAACAGGATAAAGCAGCCTAACAGCCTCACAGAAAATTCCCCCACTGTGCAGAGGCCACAATGGTCTGCCTCCCTGCTCCAGCTCCTTGCTCCAGGCTTCTTACATTGTGGTCTGGACTTGGCAGTTTCTTCCCCTGCTTGATTGAGAAAGATTTATTCCGAAATTCTTCCACGGTACCTTCTTCTGGAAAGGTATTGTACTACAAATATTTGTGGGTTTTGTCACTTCAAAACCTGTTTAGAGGCTTAATTTACTCTTGATTAGTATTGTCATTGAGGTATATAATGATCTCCTGGTTCTGCTCATTTCACTTAGCATCAGTTCATGTAAGTCTCTCCAGTCCTCTCCTAGGATACTTTTTAAAAGATTATTTGTAATGAGGAGCCAATTCTGTCAGACACCATTCAAATTACTGAAAAAGTGGAATGAAAATTAATTTCTTCTTGTAACTTTTAAGTGCATCATTATATGCACTATTTCCAAATTAAAAGTTAAGTATAAACAAAAGTATTCTTCAACTACTCATGAACATACTAAGAACCTTATAAGAATAAAGATAGAAGCATATAGTTAAATAAATAAGAAAAAAACCTCCAAATTTCAAAAGAGATCTGATTACTTCTTGGACCCCCATCAGCTAATTTACCTAACTGTTCTCTTTTTTAAATGACTATATTGCTTTAAATGATGTTTGAAAAATTTTCTGTACCACTAGTATAATGAATTTCTTTTTTAATTCATTTTGGTTCATGATGTGTGACATCTGCTCTGTGTGTGTGTGTGTGTGCTTGTGTGTGTGTGTGTGTGTGTGTGTGTGTGTGTGTGTGTGTGTTACTTTGTTTCTTATTCTTCAAGGGGTAAGGAGAAGTTTGTTGATAATTTTCCAACTTGCCTTTCAACTATACCTAAATAGAAAATTCAACTAGGGAATAAGATTTTGAAATTCAGAAACTAATGCTAAGTTTGGTAGAGAAATGAGATGGAATAACTTTATGATGTTGGTGTATAAAGTGAGAAATAATGTACCTTCCTAGCTGGTGCCTTTTTTATTCTTCTATGGACTATACTGGTCTACATTTGAATCAGAAAATCATACATAATTGCTTTTAAAAACCATAAAAATTTTTCTTTTTTTTTTTCTGAAAGATGATCAATGTTTAGCATATATCACAGCTAAAAATACTGGAAGTGACTGAGAAATCTACATCAATCAGTTTAGTGTTCCTGAAAATTTTATACTACTAATTTCACTGGTAAGCATCAGATGTTCCTGACATTTTTAACCCTTAAAAAGTTAAATTACTAATCAGAAAGAAATGAGAAGCAATCAATATTTCCTTTATTGACTGGTTTTATTGCACCATGTAGAGAAGTTTTGATGAGTTAATCCTAGTTTTTCCTTCTTTTTATTAGCATTTTGGTGCTTTGTATGTCCCAGCACCTAACATGGTACCTTATATCTAGTTTGTGTTTAATAATGTTTATTTTAAAATCAAACTCTCTCCTAAACTGAAAATTTCTCTCATTATTAAAATAACTTACAGCATGAAACAAATTCAACATTATGCTTTAAAAAACAGATTTCATTCCCATGCAAAAAATCTAAATAATTGAATGATTTCAGAACTTCTTATAATAGGAAATGTCAGATCTCATTTCCTACTGTCCAAATTTTTAACTCAATAACAAGAAGGTAAAATGGCTTCTTTCAAAAGTCCTTGGCAAATAGCAAATGTTTAATAGATGCTTTTTAACTGCTTCATCAAACAATAAGAATTTTGACACAATTCACACACACAAAAAAATCCTATAGCACAAAATGCTGGGTATTAAAAGCTCTTCAAAAACCACAGAACAAGCAAGCTCATAGATATAGTCAGTGATTTCTAAAAATTATTTCCCAATAGAATGAAAGTTCCTAACACAAGTTTTCAGAAATAATCAGTTTCAAATCCTGATATCAGCAGATTAATTCTAGGTTTGTTTCCAGTTCACTTAAGTCTGACAGTACTCAACATTTCCAATAACAAAAAATGGCTAGAACCTTCATGGTTATTTATCAGTTTATTAAGGTGAGTTATATAGGTGAAAGTCTCTTTCTTTCACTATAAATATAAAAAGCTCAGTGAACCTGAACTTCAATGAACAATAAAAGTAAAAACAAATATAAACAGTTCCCTCTGATTAGAAATAACAAAAAGTTAACTTGGGGCACTGGAAATGGAATCTAAGTCAATATAACACATTTCAAGTCTGAAAATGTAAAGTAGCATGATTTATAGGATTCAGCTTGGTACTCTAGAAAACAAAGGTAAGGTCAGTGACTTTTTAAAATGCCATTAAGGGACATAGCACACTTTATCTGAAACAGAAATGCCACTTCTTTCTTCAAATAGTAATTAGAAATGTGCCATTTCCTCCCCACCTCCCTCTTTGTTACATCATAACACAGTCTTAAGTTATTCCAAAGATAAAACTGAACACTTTTTAAAAAGTGACCTTCACTAGGGGAAGCTAAGTATAAAAATTATCTTAGATGCAAGCTATTTCTAATTATAATAATATAAAATCTAAACAATTAGAGTATTAAAGGATCACTTAATTTTTACAGAAGATCTCACTGTTTCTCATGTTATCCCATGACCATAATTTTTTTTTTTGGATATTGTAAAAATTTCCACCCATTCTGCCACTATTATTGCAGGACAGAAAAGTAATTGTATATTACTGTAAGTGATTTCACTTGTTTCTTTAGATAGTATGGATGAAGAATTACCAAAAAGGGAGTAACACATTTGAAAGTGAAACATCCCCAACTTAGTTAGGGTAGCCTTTAGATAATTGATTCATATTATCATTGTTTCTATGGACAAAAACTTTAATTATTATTAAAACCTGTTAGAACTTATGCTATAATAATATAGCCTTCAAAAAGACATGGACATGTCTATGTCATGTTGAATCATAACATATAACTTTTGAGAAGATTAAATGTAACTTCTGTAGAAATGGAATTATGATGTTATTGGAGTAAATGAAATACAGTGTTGACATTATTTCAGTAAATTAAATTAGAACACATAGAAATATAGATAATAGAATCCCCTCAGGGAAGGGGAAACAAGAAATAACATTTCATGAAATACTTAGCTGTCATTCTTTGCAATGCTCATGATGAATATTAACAAAAAACTGCACCATTAAGATAATTTCTCTTTTTTCTTTCCTTTTTTGTCTTTTTTCTAGTTATACATGAACATTCATTTTCTTTTTAAAAAACACATTTTCTTATGTATCATGTTGGGAGAAAAAATTAGAAAAAAAATCCTTAAAAATAGTGAGGATACTATGTAGCATGGGCCTGAACTCTGAACTTGAAACAAAGGATTCTTACAAGGTGCTAAGTCAGTTGAATTGATAAGACAGTGGTTATCTAATTTAACATGATTCAGTATGATTGATTTAATCTTACAACAAATAATGGTTTCCTAGTGATATAATGATTGGTTTATACTCAGTGTGGAGCACATAAGCAGGGACTGAGAGCCAGAGAGGTCTAGTGTACAAGAAGCTCACAGAGGCAGAGGCAGAGAAGACAAAGGACTGAAGGTATGAGCTTAAGCTCTCAGAACCAAGTGGAAAAATTCAGTTCAATCTTTGATCTTCATTAATTCCCGTGAAATTCTTGGCCTTTTATTTTTCCATATGAACTTTGTTGTTATTTCTTTTAGGTCATTAAAATATTTTTTAGGGAGTCTGATTGGTATAGTGCTAAACAAATAGATTAGTTTGAGTAATATTATCATCTTTATTATATTTGCTCACCCCATCCAAGAGTATTTAATATTTTTCCAGTTGGTTAGATCAGACTTAATTTGTGTGGAAAGTGTTTTGTAGTTTTGCTCATAAAGTTTCTGATTTTCCCTTGGCAGATAGATTCCTAAGTATTTTATACTATCAGTAGTTACTTTAAATGGAATTTCTCTTTGTAACTCTGACTGTTGGATTTTGTTAGTGATATATAAAAATAATGATGACTTATGTGGGTTTATTTTGTATCCTGCAATTTTGCAAAAGGTATGGATCATTACTAATAACTTTTTAGTAGAATCTCTGGAGTTCTTTAATTATAACATCATATCAGCAAAGAGTGATAATTTGGTTTCCTCATTACCTACTCTAATTCCTTTAATCTCTCAGCTCTTCTTGCCAAAGCTAGCATTTCTAAAACAATATTAAATAGTAATGGTGATAGTGAGCAATCTTGTTTCACTCCTGATCTTAGTGGGAATGGTTGCACTTTGTCCCCATTACATATGATGTTTACTGCTGGTTTTAAATGGATGCTGCTGATTATTTTAAGGAAAGGTCCATTTATTCCTATACTCTCAAGTGTTTTTAATAGGAATGGATGTTGGATTTTATCAAATGCTTTTTCTGCATCTATTGAGATGATGATATGGTTTCTGTTAATTTGATTATTAATGAGGCCAATTATACTGTTAGTTTTCATAATATTGAACCAGCCCTGCATTCCTGGTATAAATTTTACTTCATGGTGTATTATGCTGGGGATGATTTTCTGTAGTCTTTTTGCTAATATCTTATTTAAGATTTTAGCATCAATATTCATTAGGGAGATTGGTCTATAATTTTCTTTCTCTGTTTTCAATCTACCTGGTTTAGGTACCAGTACCATGTCTGTATCATAAAAGGAATTTGGTAGGACTCCTTCATTCCCTATTTTTTTGAATAGTTTATATAGCATTGGGGCTAATTGTTCTTTAAATGTTTGGTAGAATTCACATGTAAATCCATCTGGTCCTGGTGATTTTTTCTTTGGGAATTGATTAATAGCTTGTTCTATTTCTTTTTCTGAGATGGTACTATTTAAGCAATTTACTTCCTCCTCTGATAATCTGGGCAGCCTATATTTTTGGAGGTAGTCATCCATTTCACTTAGGTTATCAAATTTATTGGCATAAAGTTGGGCAAAGTAACCCCTTATTATTTCTTTAATTTCCTCTTCAGCAGTGGAAAGTTCTCCTTTTTCATTTTTAAGATTGCCAGATTCCTGCATCTCAGATTCCTAGAGGAGAAATTAAGAGAGCTGCAAGAAGAAATAGATGACAAAATTGTACTAGTGGAGGATCTCAAATTAAGAAGTTAAAAAGGTAAATAGAATCTTAGAAAAGTTGAATAGAGACAGAAAGTGTTAAGGGATAGGTCAATTCTTTGAGTACCAGAACCTCCACAGCTGTGGATCATAGCATCTGAAGAAGTTGCAGGGCAGCCTTTGCTGACACAGGTATTGTGGACTGGGAATGGGATAAATTGGAGGCAGAGGCAAGAGAAGAGTAGTCAGACAACACAACAGCCTCTCAGATAGAAAGGTCAGAGAATAATAGCTGCCTCTCAATTTCCTTGTATCATGCTCTTAGAAGAATAGATTCATTCTGCAGGTTTAGGTTAGATCTCCAGCAACCACTGTCAGGTGACTCCTGTGTATTCAGCAGCTCTTCCATGTATTCCAACAAGAGAAGAATGCATTTACTCTTTCTCCATTTCTGCAAATTATTTTGAGTTTTTTATGCCCTAATACATTGTCTTTTTTTATAGGTTCCATGTGCTTCTCAGTAAAAAGTATATCCCTTTCTTGTTGATGCATTAAAAATAATGTGCAATAAAAGGCCAGGGAAAAGTAGATCAAAAGTTAATTGGAAATTAAACAATAAATAGCTGAAAAAATAAATCACAGATAAATCAACAATTTCATCCAAGAAAATGACAATAATGAGAAAACTAATTAAATTAATGACTCAATTAAATAACAAATTTGAAATTCTAAAAGTAAAAGATTAATAAAATTGAAAATAATAAAGCTATTGAATTAAAAAATAAAACTGAGTTGGTTTTATTAAAAAAAAAAAACAACAAAATAGATAAATCTTTAGTTAATTTGATTAGGAGTTACTTTGCCCAACTACATGCCAATCAATTTGATAATCTAAATGAAATGGAGAAATATCTACAAAAATATAGATAGCCCAGATTAACAAAAGAATCCTATTTTAGAAAAAGAAATAGAACAAGCTTTTAATCAACTTCCTAAGAAAAAAATTTCCAGGACCAGATGGATTTACATGTGAAATGTACCAAACATTTAAAGAACAATTAATGCCAATATTATATAAATTATTTGAAAAAACAGAGAAAGATGTGTCCTACCAAATTCCTTTTATGACGCAGATATGGTGCTGATAGCTAAACCAGGTAGGATGACAAGAGAGAAAGAAAATTATAGACCAATTCTCCTAATGAATATTGGTGCAAAAACCTTTTTATATTATTATTATTACAGCTTTTTATTTACAAGATATATGCATGGGTAATTTTTCAGCATTTATCTTTGCAAAACCTTTTGTTCCAACTGTTCCCCTCCTTCCCCCCATCCCCTACCCTAAATGGCAGGTAGACTAATCCATATTAAATATGTTAAAGTATATGTTAAACATAATATATGCATACATATCCATACAGTTATTTTGATGCAAAAATCTTAAATAAAATATTAGCAACGAGATTACAGAAAGTAATCCTCAGGATAATATACAATGACTAAGTAGGATTTATATCAGGAATGAAGGGCTGATTCAATATTAGGGAAATTATTACCATAATTGACTATATCAATAACTAAACTAACAAAAATCATATGATTATCTCAATAGATGCAGAAAAAAATATTTAATAAAATCCCCCACTCATTCTTATTAAAAACACTAGAGACTATAGGAATAAATGGAGTCTTATTTAAAACCATCAGCAAGCATCGTAAGCAATGGGGACAAACTAGAACAATCCCCAGTAAGATCAGGAGTGAAACAAGTTGTCCACTTTCACCGTTACTATTTAACATTGTATTAGAAATGTTAGCTTTGGTGATAAGAGAAGAAAAAGAGACTAAAGGAATTAGAGTAGGCAATAAGGAAACCAAATTATCACTCTTTGCAGATGATATGATGGCATACTTAGATAACTCTAGAGAATCAGCTAAGAAACTACCAGAAACAATTCACAACTTTAGCAAAATTGCAGGATACAAAATAAATGCAAATAAATCATCAGCATTTTTATATATTACCAACAAAGTCCAGCAGCAAGAGATGCAAAGAGAAATTCCATTCAAAATAACTTGATAACAAGAGAAGTATATTGTTCTGCACACATATATTGTATCTAGGATATACTATAACATATTTAACATGTATAAGACTGCCTGTCAGCTAGGGAAAGGAGTGGAGGGAGAGAAGAGAAAAGTTGGGACAGAAGTGAATGTAAGGGATAATGTAAAAAAAAAATAGCCATGCATATATTCTGTCAATAAAAGAGTTATAATAAAAAAAGAAAAATAACTGTTGATATTATAAAATAAATGGGAATCTACCTGCCAAAGAAAAGTCAAGAACTATTTGAACATAACTACAAAATACTTTCCACACAAAGTCAGATATAATCTATTAGAAAAATATCAAGTGCTCATGGGTAGACTGAGAGAATATAATAAAAATGACAATATTACCTGAATTATTCTATTTATTTCTTACCATACCAATCAAACTCCTAAGAAATATTTTACAGACCTAGAAAAAATAATAACAAAGTTCATCTGGAAGACCAAAAGGTCAAAAATGTCAAGGGAATTAATGAAAAAACTGCCAATGAAGATGGCCTAGCTGTGGTAGTCTTAAAAGTATATTAAAAAACAATGGTCATCAAAACGATTTGGTACTGACTAAGAAATAAAGTAGTTGATAAGTGGAACAGTTTAGGTTCACAGGACAAAATAGTCAATGTCTACAATAATCTAGTGTTTGACAAATTCAAAGGCTCCTATTTTGGGGATAAATACCATTTGACAAAAACTGATGGGAAAATTGGAAAGTAGTATGGTAGAAATCAGGAATTGATGCACACCTAGCAAAATTTACCAATATATGGTCAAAATGGGTTAATGAACTAGACATAAAGAATGATATTATAAATAACTTAGAAGAGCACAAGATATTTTACTTCTCAGATTTGTGGAGAAGGAAGAAATTTTTGTCAAAAGAAGAACTAGAATTTATTATTGAACACAAAATAGATAATTTTGATCACATTAAGTGACAAGAGTTTATACAAACAATACTAGTGCAGACAAGATTAGAAGGGAAGCAATAAATTGGGAAAACATTTTTTATATTCAAAGGTTCTGATAAAAACCACATTTCCAAAATATATAGAGAATTGACTCAAATTTATAGGAATTCAAGCTATTCTCTAATTGATAAATTGATCATTTGTAAAGCAAATGATATGAACAGACAATTTTCAGCTGAAAAGATTAAAACCATTGCTAATCATATGACAAGATGCTCTAAATCACTATTGATCAGAGAAATACAAATTAAGACAACTTTGAGATATCACTACACACCTCTCATAGGTATAGGTATAGGTATAGGTATAGGAAAAATAATGACAAATGTTAGAGGGATGTGAGAAAATTGGATCAATAATGTATTGTTGGAGGAATTATGAATTGATACAACCATTCTGCAAAGCAATTTGGAACTATGCCCAAAAGGCTATCAAAATGTGTATACATTTTAATTCAGTAGTGTTTCTATTTATATCCCAAAGAGATCATAAATTAAGGAAAGAGATACACATGTGGAAAAATGTTTGTAGTAGCCCTTTTTGTATTGGTATGAAACAAAACTGAATGGATACCCATCAGTTGGAGAATGACTGAATAAGTTATGGTATATGAATATTATATAACATTATTGTTTTATAAAAAAGAATCAGTAGGATGATTTCAGAGAGGCCTAAAGTGACTGATATTGACTGAAGCTAAGTGAAATGAGCAGAACCCGGAGATCATTGGACACAACAATAATAAGATTATATGATGATCAATTCTGATGGACATATTTCTTTTCAACAATGAGATGATATTGGTCAGTTCTAATGATCTTGGGATTAAGAGAGCCATCTATAACCAGAGAGAGGACTGTGGGAACTGAGTGTGCATCACAGCATAACATTTTTATGCTTTCTGTTGTTGTTTGCTTGCATTTTGTTTTCTTTCTCATTTTTTTTTCTTTTTGATTTAATTTTTCTTGTGCAGCAACATAGTTGTATAGATATGTATGCATGTATTAGATTAACATATATTTTGCCATATTTAACATATATTGGTTTGCAAGCCATCTGGTGGAGTGTATGTGGGGAATACAGGGAAAAAGTGGAGCACAAGTTTTTGCAAAGATTAATATTGAAGAATTATTGATGCATATATTTTGAAAACTAAGAATCTTTAATTTAAAAAAAATTAAAATAGCCAATATACTGAATGATTCAGTCAGGATACAGAATGGGAAGGAAACAAATTTTGATATGCTAGAACATCCATTTGATATTATTTATAAAATGAAATTTAGTTTGATTAAATGTAAAGGATAAAATATGGGTATAAGGAAAATCACCTTCTGAACTCAAAATATGGAAATAAGACAAGATGGTCTCTTTCTTTTTTGTGGGGAAAAAGATAAGGAGCCTGAGTACATTAGATTCTTAATATGAGCTAACTGTACAATATAGAAATTCAAAAAGCTAATGAGATTTTGGTTTCATTAACAGAAGAATAATTTTCAGGTGCAATGAAGTAATATCCCCAAAATATTTTTCCTTTCTTAAGATTATTTTAGGAATAATGAACTCTGTTCTTGAGGCCATATTTTGGGGAAAAAAAATCTGAAGGTTTCCAGAACAGTTATCCTAAAAATGTAAGGCATCTTTATATGATGTTTTACAAAGATATTTTGAAAAACTAAGAATGTTTAGCCTGAAGAAGTGAAGATGAATTTGTGGGGATAGGGTATTGTGGAGAAGGCATGATGCCTTCCTATTATTGGAAGAACTTTCTTAAGGACAAGGGATTAGATTTTTTTTTTATCCTCTTCATCCCCAAAAGTCAAAACTAAAAGCAGTAAAAAGATGCTGCCAAAATCAAATTTAGGCTTGATGATAGAAAAATTTTTCAAAATATCAGACCTATCAAAATGGAATGTTCTATCTTTTAAATTTTAGTTTTAATAGTATATTTTCCCCAATACACATGAAAATACTTTTCAGCATTCACCCTGGCAAAACTTGTGTTCCAAAATTTTCTCTCTCCCTCTCCTCCCCCTTCCCAAGACAGCAAGTAATTTGATATAGGTTAAACATGTCCAGTTCTTCTAAACCTATTTCCATGTGCATCATGCTGTACACACACATACAAACACAAATCAGATCAAAAGAAAAGAATCAGTGAGAATGAAAAAAAAAAAAAAAAAGAAACACAAGCAAACTACCCAAAAAGGTGAAAATACTATGCTTTGATCCACATTCAGTTTTTATTGTTCTCTATTTGAACATGATTTTCCATACAAAGTGTATTGGAATTTCTTTGAATAAGCACAATGTTGAGAACATCCAAGTTAATCACAACTGATCATTACTTAATCTTGTTGATACTATGTACAGTGATCTGTTGCTTCTTGCTCACATCATTTAGGGTCAGTTTATGTAAGTCTTTCCAAAACTATTTGTAATTAGCCTGCTCATATTATAAAACAATATATTCCATTATATACATATACCATAATTTATTTAGCCATTCCCCATTTAATGAGTATGCATTCAATTTCCAGTTTCTTACCACTATGAAAAGGACTGCTCCAAAACATTTTTGTACATGTGAATCTTTTCTGTTTTCAATGATTTCTTCAGGATATAGATCCAATAGAGATGTTGCTGGATCAAAGGACATGCACAGCTTTATAGTCCTTTTGTCATAGTTCCAAATTGCTCTCCTGAATGGTTGGATACATTCATTCCAACAATGTAGTAATATCCCAGTTTTCCCACACCCTCTCCAACATTTATCATTATCTTTTCCTGTGATTTTATCCAATCCTAGAAGGGTAAGGTGGTACCTCAAAGTAGTCTTAATTTTCATCTCTCTAATCAATAGTGATTTAGAGCATTTTTATGTGATTAAATGACTTTAATTTCTTCATCTGAAAATAGTCTGTTCATATTTTACCATTTATCAATCAGAGGATAATTTGTATTCTTACAAATCTGAGTCAATTCTCTACATATTTTAGAAATGAGGGCTTTATCACAAACACAGGATTTAAAAAAAAAAAAAAAACATTCTCCAGCTTGCAGCTTCCCTTCTCATCTTCATTGAATTGGTTTTGTTTGTGCAAAATCTTTTTAATCTAACATACTCAAAATTATTCATTTTGCATAATTTTCCTTAGTTCTTCTTTGGGCACAAATCCCTTCCTTCTCCATAGATCTGAGAAGTAAACGATCCCTTGTTCTTCTAATTTGCTTAGAGTATCACTCTTTATTTCTAAATTATGAATCTGTTTTGATCTTATTTTGTGATAGGGTTTGTGATGTTGGTCTATGTGTAGTTTACATCATACTATTTTCCAGTTTTCTCAGAAATTATTGTAAAGTAGTGAGTTCTTGTTCCAGAATCAGGAGTTTTTGAGTTTATCAGACACTTGATTATTAGTCATAAATTCTTATGTCTTGTTTTATAGCCTATTCTACTAATCCACTACTCTATTTACAAACCACCACTAAATGGTTTGATGAAAATTATTTTATAATATATTTTTGGGTCTTGTATAGATAGAGCAACTTTCTTTGCATTTCCCCTTTAATTCTCCTGACTTTCTGACCTTTTATTCTTCCAGGCGAATTTTACTATTATTTTTTCTGGCTCTATAAAGTAATTTCTTAGCATTTTGATTTGTCTGACTATAAATAAGTAGATGAATTTGGGTACAATTGCCATTTTTGTTATATTAGCTCAGACTAACCATAAGTACTTGATATTCTTTTAGTTATTTAGATCAAACTTTATTTATTTTACTTTTTTTCCCCTGAGGCAATTGGGGTTAAGTGACTTGCCCAAAGTCACACAGCTAACAAGTGTTAAATATCTGAGACCTGATTTGAACTCAGTTGCCCCTGATTTCAGGCTGGTGTTCTATCCACTGTACCACCTAGCTGCCTCAATCTATCTTTATTTATATGAAAAATGGTTTGTAATTGTGTTCACATAGTTCCTGGCTTTGTCTTGGTAGGTAGAGAACAAAATATTTCATATTATATAGATAGATAGGTAGATAGATATAGATATATAGATATTATATTATCTATTTTATTGTCTTATCTAATATTTTAAATGGGATTTTATTTTCTACCTCTTGCTTCTAGACTTTATTGATAACACAAATATGCCAGTGGTTTCTGTAAATTTATTTTATATCCTGCAGCTTTCTTAATGTTGTTGTTTCATGTAGTTTTTTAATTGATTCTCTAGGCTTCTCTAAATATATCATCGGCAAAAAGTGATAGGTTTTCTCATTATCCACTCTAATTCCTTCAATTTCTTTTTCTTCTATTATTGCTAAAGGTAACATCTCTAATATGAAATTGAATAATAGTGTAATAATGAGCAATTTTGTTTCATGCCTCATCTTATTGTGAATGCGTCTATCTTATAGCTATTACAAAACTACTTGCTGATGCTTTTAGAGTCTACTTATCATTTTAAGGAAAACTTCATTTATTTCTATGTTCTCTGGCACTTTTTAATAGGAATGAGTGTTGTATTTTGTCAACTGTTTTCCTCTGCTTTTGTTGAAATACCTATGTGATTTTTGTTAGTTTATTATGAATATCATGGATTATGCTGATCCTAATATAGAACAAGCCCTGCATGCCTTCCTTTCTTCTTTTCTTCTTTATCTGCTGCCTCTTCCCTCTCTTTTTTTTTTCCTTTCAGACATTTCCTAGTTGATGGGTCCACCCTCAATTCCAATTTTTGCCAGCTCAACAAGAGTTGTTATAAATATTTTTTTTTCATACATGATCCATTTTCTTTTTCTTTAATTTCTGTAGGGCATAGCCCTAGTAGTACTATTTGCAGATCATGTAGTATGGACAGTTTTACAAGCCATTGGTCATAGTTCCAAATTTTTCTCCAAAATGTTTGGACTGATTCACAGTTTCTTGGTGCAATTGTTTAGCTACTTTTATATCCTGTCCAGCATTTTTCATTTCTTTTTTATGTATATTTGATAATCTATTGGGTGTGAGGTGGTTTCTCAGATTTTTTTAAAATGTGCATTTCTGTAATTATTGGTTATTTTCATAATTTTATATTATGACTGGAACTTGTAATTTCTTCTTCTGAAAAATATCTTATGTCCTCAGAGCATTGATCAATTGGAGAATAGCTCTTATTTTTATAATTTGACTCATTTCCCTATATATTTGAAAATTTTGACCATTATCAAATAAACTTGCTGTGATTTCCCCCCAGGTTTTTATTTCTTTGTAATTTTGACTAGAATGGTTTTATATGTACAAAAACCTATTTAATTTCTTATAATAAAAATTGGTTTTATCCTCCTATCAATTTTTTGGGTCATAAACACTTCTAATCTACAAATCTGATATTTTTAAAATCATACTTTTTTAAGTTTGATTTTAGATTTAAACTAATTTCTCCTTTTGGGCTTATTTTGATGTATAGTGTGAAATGTTGGTCTAGGTCTAGTTGTACCAGAGAGTTTTCTATTTTTCTTAGCAGCTGTCATTTAGTATGGAATCCTTTTCCTAATAGATAAGATCCTTGGTTTATCAAATACTTTTAAATAGTTTATAACTGATCTTTCCTATTGATCAATCATTCTATTTCCTGTGGATCATATTGTTTTACAAATTGGCTAGAGATCTGGAATTGCTGGCCACTTGTTTTCACTTTTTTGATTTGATTCCCTTGAAATCCTTAGATGAACTTTATAATTACATCTATCACTATGAAATACTTAGAGAATGAATTAATTTAGTTGTTTTTTAAAAATTTTTATTATATTGACTGAGCATATTTATGAACAATTGATATTCATTTAAATGTATAAATCTGTCTTTGTATTTTTAAAATGTAAATTTGCATATATTCATATGATTCCTGTATATCTTGTCACAAAAATTCCAGTGTTTTTAATAAATCAGAAATTATTTTAAATGATTTTTTTTTCTTTCTGTGTCTCTTCCTATGATGGTTTGTTTATACTATATTGAAGTGGATCCCCATATTGAAAAAGAGATGGGATAGTAAAGTAAGCAATGAATTACTTTTCCATATTCAACTGAAGAAAACCATAAAATAATGGCCCAATAAATGTCCTATAGCAGGAGAACCAGAAAATAGATGGAATGAAATAATATTTTAGCCTTGGGCACTTGGGCTATTGACAGGAAAGGTTCATCTCACACAGGAAAAAGTGAAGGGAGGTGGCAGCACAAGAAAGAAAACTTCCTAATAAGACAGCAGAGAGCGGTGCATCAGCATACAACAGGAAATACTGAATCTCAATGGGGTGGAGTAGGTGAATGACAACATAAGCACCCCTATATGCCTTAGTAGAGACAAAGGAACAGTTTTGAGAACTAGTACAGGTTTTAGTGTAGTTCAAGGCAATTAGGCAGCCTGAAGAGGCCAGAGGGCCATGTGCTTTATTGTGGACCCAGGAAAATGCAGAATTATTTCACAAGGCCTCAGAACATACCAGACACCAGACATAGTATCCCAACTCAGCACTAAGTCACTCTGACCCCAAACCCTTCAGCTGTACCATCCATACATTATATACTTCTACAACACAGCAACCCGACATAAGGTCATGTATGGGCCTCAGGGCGACATCAACATAGAGCCAGGAAAATAACCAGTACCTGCAGTCAATGGCACAAAAAGTCTGAGACATAACTTCTTTGGCCATGCTTTTTTTTTTTTTTTTAAACAAACAAACAAACAAAAGATAATAAAAAGCAGTAAAAAAAAAAAAGTCTCATTATGAAGTGTTTTTTTAATGATTGGAAAGACTAAGATATGAACTCAGAAGAGGAAATAATAACAAACACATTTTTTCCCCATAAAAAGGAAAAGTCATCAAAAACCCAGGAAGAATCAGTGGAATAATTTAAAAGAAAAACAGTTAAAATCATTTGAGACATAGCAGAATAATTGTGAAAAGAAATGAGCATGATGCAAAACAATTATGGGAAAAATGTAAATAGTTTAGAAAACTGATTAAATCCGGGGGAGGGCAGAGGGGAGCAGAGCCAAGATGTTGAAGAGTAGACATGGTTTTCTGTAACCTCCTCTAACCATCTCTCTAGCCAGAAGCAGATTAAGCCTCTTAAACTGGTTTTGGAGTGACAGAACCTACACATATTTGAAGTACAATACATTTCCATAAAAATATACTTTGGAAGAACTTCAGAACAGGTCTGTTTCAATCAGGGAGGTAGAGAGTCTGTGGAGTCCAGACTCCAGTGTAGGGAGTCTGGGGCAAGGAGCTCGGGCTGGGAGCCAGAGTGCTGTAGCATGTGCACAGCAGGGAATCTACTGTGAGGCTCTTAGACTACTCTGTACTGGTAGCAAGCAGGTGGTGAGCAGATGTTCTGTAAAAACCCCCAAAGTGAGGACAAAAGTCAAATTGAAAACTACTAAGCCTAGAAGAATGTGGGACCTGACCTCAATTACCTAGTCCCAATGATGAAGAGAGACATTTACACACAGAGAGAGGACTGTGAGAACTGAGTGTGGACCATAACATGGCATTTTCACTCTTTTTGCTGTTTGCTTACATTTTGTTTTCTTTCTAATTTTTTCTCTTTTTTCTGATTTTTCTTGTACAACAAATTATTTGTAAAATGCATATACATATATTGGATTTAACATATGTTTTAACATGATTAACATATATTGGATTACTTGCCATCTAGGGGAATGTATTGGAGGAAGGAGGGGAAAATTTGGAAGACAAGGTTTTGCAAGGGTCAGTGTTGAAAAATTATCTGTGCATATGTTTTTTTTTTTTTTTTTTTTTTTTTTTTTTGCGAGACCAATTGAATAGTTTATTAAATGGAGAGATATACTGGGACCAAATGGATCTTGGTCCCAGGGCTGGACGAGACTATCATTTCAAAGCATCCAGTCCTAAGTATTGGGACAGCAAAATTTTCATAGCATAACAAGAAAAATGACATAATGGGGGAAGTACCTAGGATGACACAATGGAGTGAGATACTGGAGAGGTTACTGATATTCTAATGACATCTAACATGGATAAGCCTTATCCTGTAAAACATTAAGAAAGAATGATTATAACATAAAGATATAAAACCTTTATCTCATCAACCATTTAAGAGGGAATTATTATAGCCTGGGGTTTTGGGGAAGAACAACTGAGATAGACTTTATCTCATCAAACATTAAGAGGGAAAGGTCATAACCTGAGGCAGAGTAACTAAATAGGACAATTAGGGAAACTAGGTCAGGACATCAAAAGGGAAATGTGGCACAACATTCCACACTCTTTCTCTCTTGTAACTATACAAATCTTTGAATACCCTATGTGAACTAAAAAGACCAAATAAAAATCAAAATAAAGCTAGAACAATGTAAGGACTTATGGCAAAGTCAAATCTCTCCCTGATAACCCCAGAGTTAATCAGTAATATACAAAGTTCCTTATTTCAATTATGTCAGATCCTCTGCAGTTGGGGAGCATATGGACAGTTTACTGTGAGTTAGGTCTGTAGTCATTTGTGCATGACTCAGCCTCTGCTTACAGAGCAGCAGGGCTCAAGACAGTTGTGCTGCCCATTAAGAGGTGCAACCCACTCCAGGGGAAAAGGGTGAAGCTTGGAGTAGCTCCACCTGGCCCTGCCCGGAGGAACAGACAGGACTGCAGGAAGGATCAGATTTCTGAGTGAGCAGATTAATGTACAATTAGACCAAGGCAGGCAAACTCCAAACTTTTAGAGCACTGATATCAACTACAAGGTCCTTTTAAGTACGTTGAAATACTAATTAAGGACCCGGGGTAACAGGAGTGGAGAAACAGATCAGAGAGACTGCAAGTTCCAAGACAGGTATCCAATTTCTGGTTGTTTAAATAATCCCCAAAACTGAGTCTGCTGGGGCAATTCCAACAGAATAAGGGATTTCAAAGTTAAAGCACAACCAGCAAATAATAGTCTAGTAAATTTAAGCAAGGAGTAAAAAATGAAAAGGACTGCTTAAAGGACTTCCAATTAAATCTGAACTAGTAAGATAGGGAGTAGGGCAGAGGTGCCTAAGAAAATATACCAGTTTCCCCAATTTCCTATTTCTTCCTCCCTTTTTTTTTCTTTCTGAAAGGAATTATCAAATAAACATCCCACATATAAATCATATACAAAACTGCTTTTCCTATCTCATTTCAAATAATGAAACCTTCTTTTCTCTCCTTCTGGCCCCATGTGGCCATTATTCCCAATGGACTCCTCGTAAGCTCCAACTTGGCCAAAGTTGAAGCTTTCAGAAAAGTCAGATCCTTTTTGCTACATACTTTACCTAATTAGAGGCACATGACCCCTTTCAGGCAAGTTAACAAGCTATTGTTCTTTTAAGATCTTATACTTAAAGATAACTAATTCTAGCCTTCATAGGCAACAGTAAAATTGATTTCCCACAATTTTAAAACTGCCTTTAGCCAGGAAGGAGGGTAAGAAATACCTTGTAGCCAGATGTCAGTATAGGAATACTGATCTGGATGGCCAGATTCACCAGTAACTATCTGGTGCACTGTTCATGCTATTTCTTCATGCTATATGTTCCTTCTGGTGGCCATCCTACCCTGAAGGAAGTCCACACTTTTTGGTAAAACAGTTTAAATTCATCCTTTTTCCCATAATATATCCCATAATCCCATAGTCATGGTATTTAAATGTCTCAGAGAAAAGTTTAAGGGAATGATCTAGTGGAGTTTTTGGTTTTGAGACAGATTTTCCCATGATAAAGTGACCTCATACCACTAGAACTCCTAATATCTTTTTAACAGTTTTTTTAAACCTTAAGCCACAAAACAAGCAATTATATACAAGACATAGAGAACATTGATCGCACTTGGACTGCACAATTACAACATTCAGTAGGACACTGACATCAAAACCAAGCCAATGGCATCTTAAAAGGACATCCCAGTAGTGACAACCGCATCTGGTTTGACACTCATCAAGAACCAAGCCAAATGGTGTTTTAAAAAGGACATCCCAATAGTGACAACTGCATCAGGTTCAACACTTAATCAAGGCCAAGCCAAATGGTATCTTTAAAAGACACCCACGTTTGTACTCTGGAATGCCCAGCATTGTGCCAACTGGCACACAGAACCAGATGTATCTTAGGAGACACTCAGTGCCAACCGCGTCCAGTACGACACTACTTCTCAGAATTTTAACACTTGTCAGTGTCCTATTATTCTGAGAACCCAGGTGTTAACACAAGCAAGTATCAGACCAGATGTCTAGGAGACACAAAACCAGAGGGTATTATTCAGCATCCTGAATAAGAGAATCCAACTGTTAACACAGACAAACAAAAACAAATCAGATTGGACTTACTCTCTCCTGGCCATATCGAAAGTATCCACTGTTGGGTGTGGCTGCAGCTGGTGAACTGCTCTCTTTTAGAAGAAAAGAAAACCCAGATCCCCAAGTGTTTACCAGCCCTAAGTGGAGACTTGAAATGTCTCTAGTCTCTAGCCGCATAGTCCTCTCTAGCCCCTAGTCCCATTCTCAGTTCCCAATATCTCGCTGGGGCCTCCAAAATGTAATGCCGGAGAAACTGAGCAAGACAGAGGTTAGAGACCAATTTAATAGTTTATTAAATGGAGAAATATATTGGGACCAAATGGATCTTGGTCCCAGGGTTGGATGAGACTATCATCTCAAAGAATCTAGCCTGTGCATATGTTTTTAAAATAAAAAGCTTTAATAAAAAAAAAAAAAAAGAAAAAAAAAAAGAAAAATACTAAAAATTTGTCAAATCTTAATATTTTCTTCATACAGATGAATTTTGTTATTATTTTTTCTAGATCTGCAAAATACTTTCCTGAGAATTTGATTGGTATGGCACTGAATAAGTAGATTAATTTAAGTAATATTGTCATTTTTATTATATTAGCTCAGCCTACACATAAGCACTTGATATTTTTAAAGATCTGACTCTATTTGTGTGGTATGTGTTATGTAATTGTGTTCAAGAATTTCAAAGGAATTAATGAAAAATGCAAATAAAGGTGACTTAGTGTTGGAATCTTTACAAACTGCTAACTAATTAGAGTTGATCTGATCTTACAAGAAGATGTTTTGGGCCCGAACCTGAAACAAGGTACTAAGTAGAACTAATTAGTACAATGCTTGTGTTTACACCTTTACTCATTGGAATTCACAAGTTTGCCAGATTCACAAAGTAAACTTTGTACCTTTGTGAATTCACACCTCCCTTAAAGCTCTTAGGGCCAGAGAGCACCATGGGAGAAAACCCACAATCCCAAGGCCATTTGGCTGGCTGGTGGCAGAAGAAGAGTTTTCAGAGGAAAAAGCTATGAGTCGAGAGTTCAGTGGACAACCAGATTCATCTTCATCTCACACCACTGTAGTTGGTGGCTAGGCTCCTGCACTTCCCCCACTGAGACCAAGCTGGTCTGAAAGACTCACCAGAAAGCTAGCCGAGCCCCAAGTGAAAAAGACAAGAGACTCATTCCTTCTCTGTGTTGGTTGGAGGCTGAAGAAAGCAGAGGCAGAGGCTAAAGGACAAAACCTTTGGATTTGGAGACATTCGGAGGGCTCTAAGCAAAACCGGCTATGTTTTGAGAAGAACAAGAACTCCAACATTTGAACTCCAACAACTTAGCTGTGCCAGACTTAAAGCCATAATATAAAACAGTGGTCATCAAAACTATTTGGTACTTGTTAAGAAATCAAGTAGTCTTATCAGTGGAATAGGTTAGCTTTACAGGACAAAATAGTCAATGACTATAGTAATCTAATAATTGACAAACCAAAAGACTCCAGGTATTTGGATAAGAACTCACTATTCAACAAAAGCTACTGGGAAAATTGAACATTAGTATGGCAGAAACTAGGCATTGACCCACACCTAACACCATATACCAAAGTTCAAATGAGATTATAATTTAGACATATAGAATGATAATATAAGCAAATTAGAAAAACAAAGAATTGTTACCTCTCAGATCTATGGAGAAGAAAGGAATTTGTGTCGAAAGAAGAACTGGGAATCATAATTAAATACCAAGTAGATAATTTTGATTATGTTAAGTTTAAAAGTGTATGTACAAACAAAACCAATCAAGATAAGAAAGGAAGCAATAAACTGAGAAAACATTTACCCATTCAAGGATTTTGATGAAGGCCTCATTTCAAATATATATATATATTATATATATATATATATATATATATATATATATATATATATTATATATATATATATATATATATATATATATATATATATATATATATATATATATATTTGACTCAACTTTATAAGAATTCAAGCTTTTCTCCAATGATAGTCAAAGTTTATGAACAAACAATTTTCAGATGAACAAATTGCAACTATTTCTAGTCATATTAAAAGATTCTCTAAATCACTTTTGATCAGAAAAATGCAAATTAAGACAACTCTGAGGTCCTACTACACACCTTTTAAACTGGCAAAAAACACAGGAAAAAACAATTATGAATGCTGGAGAGGATGTGGGAAACCTGGGACACTAATACAATGCTGGTGGAACTTAATTGATCTAACCATTCTGGAAAGCAATTTGAAATTATGCTCAAAGGTGCTTTCAAAGTGTGCATCCCCTTTGAGGCAGTGTTTCTATTGGACTCCTATCCCAAAGGGATCATACAGGAGGGAAAGGGACCCACATGTGCAAAAAAGTTTGTGAAAACTCTTTTTTTAGTGGAAAGAAACTGGAAACTGAGTTTGTCCATTAATTGGAAAGTAGGTCAATAAGTTATAGTACATGAATATTATGGAATATTATTGGTCTATAAGAAAAGATCAGTAGGATGATTTCAGAGAGGCCTGGAGAGACTTACATGAACCGAGGCTAAGTGAAAGGAGCAGAACCAGGAGATCTTTGTACACAGCAACAACAAGATTATATGACAATCAATTGTAATGGACATGACTCTTCTCAACAATGAGATGATTCAGGCCAATCCAATAATCTTATGATGTAGAGAGCCATTTGCTTCCAGAGAGAAGACTATGGAATCTGAGTGTGTACTACAACATAGCATTTTCACTTTTTTGTTGTTTGCTTGCATTTTGTTTTCTTTCTTATTTTTTTTCTTTTTTCTTTGACATTTCTTGAGCTGCATGATAATTTGGAAATATAGAGGAAATGCATAAGATTAACAAATACTGAATTGTTTGCTGTCTAGTGGAAGAGTTGGGAGGAAGGGAGGGAAGAAATTTGAAACACAGAATTGTATCGGGGTGAATGTTGAAGATTATCCATGCATGTGTTTTGCAAGTAAAAAGCCTTAATTAAAAAGAAAAGAAAAGAAAAATTTATCCAACAAAATAATAATTGGATAATAATATTCTTGGTTTTTTTACACAAAAGATCTATTTGAGGTGGTCATTGGTGGATTTTTTTGCCATTTCCACTTTTCCTCATGTTCTATCTCTCCAAGATAATTTGCTTGCCTTATTCCCTGCATTGTTGTATCAAGGTTCTCTTTTTAGTCACAACTTTCTGGCAGTCCAATTATTTTTATGTTTTTCTTCTTGATCTCTTCTCCAGATCAATCACTTTTTAAAAAAACAATAAAAAACTATTAGTGTAAGCACATTCAAATTTGGAGTAGGGCTATGGTGCCTCAATCTTCACTTCAGTCCTCCGCTCTGACCAGAAATCCAAAGCAATATCTATCTGCCAAGGCAGGATCAGGAAATATATGAGCAAAACTACAAAACACTTTCCGCACAAATAAAGTCAGATCTAAGCAATTGGAAAAAATATCAAGTGAGAATATAATAAAGATGACAATACTATCTAAACTTATGTATTTATTAAGTGCTATACCAAACAAACTTCCAAGAAACTATTTTCCTGATCTATAAAAAATAACAACAAAATTCATCTGGAAGAACAAAAAGTTAAGAATTTCAAGGGAATTAATGAAAAAAAATAAAATTAAAAAAAAAAAAAACAATGAAAGTGGCCTAATCTAAAACTAAATTATAAAGCAGCGCTTGGTACTGCTAAGAAATAAAACCTGCTTGGTACTGGCTAAGAAATAAAACAGTTAATCAGTAGATGAGGTTAGGTTCACAGAAGAAAATAGTCAATGACTATAACAATCTAGTGTTTGACAAACCCAAAGACCCCAGCTTTTGAGATAAGAATTCACTATTTGACAAAAACTGCTGGGAAAATTGGAAACTAGTATGGTAGAAACTAGGCATTGACCCACACTTAACACAGTATACCAAGATAAGGTCAAAATGGATTGATGATTTAAGCATAAAGAATGACATTATAAATAAATTAGAAGAACATAGGATAGTTTATCTCTCAGATCTATGGAGACGGAAGGAATTTGCTCCCAAAGAAGAGCTGGAGGTCATTACTGATCACAACATAGATAATTCTGATTATTTTAAATTAAAAAAAATTATATAAACAAAACCAATGTAGACAAGATTATAAGGGAAGCAATAAACAGGGAAAACATTTTTACATTCAAAGCTTCTGAAAAGGGCTTCATTTCTAAAATATATTAAGAATTCACTCAAATTTATAATCATTCAAGCCATTCTCCAATTGATAAATGGTCAATAGAAATGAACAGACAATTTTCAGGTGAAGAAATTGAAACTACTTGTAGTCATATGAAAAGGTGCTCCAAATCACTATTGATCAGAGAAATTCAAATTAAGACAACTCTGAGATACCCCTACACACCTGTCAATTTGGCTAAGATGACAAGAAATGATAATGACCAATGTTGAAGAGGATGTGGGAAAACTGGGACACTGATACATTGTTGGTGGAATTGTGAATGGATCCAAACATTCTGAAGAGCAATTTGGAACTATGCTCAAAAAGTTATTAAACTGTGTGTACCCTTTGATCCAGCAGAGTTTCTACCGTGATTAAATCCCAAAGAGATCTTAAAAGAGGGAAATAAACCCACATGTGCAAAAATGTTTGTGGCAGCCCTTTTTGTATTGACAAGGAACTGGAAACTAAGCAAATGACCATCAATTGGAGAATAGCTGAATAAATTATGGCATGTAGAACATGGGCTAGTTCCCTGGAAGGCCTTGGGCTCATCCAGAGTCAGAAAAATTAATGTCCTTGGTCTTTAGGGGGAGAAGTGAAAGAGGCAGGCGAGCAGAATCCTGGATTCCGGAGTACAGAGTCACCAACTTCTATCCTCCTTGTCCTGCTGCCAAATGCCTCTGGCCTCCCTCCTCCCTCCCTCCAATCCTTGCCTATGATTATCTTAATACCAAAGATTCAGCAAGTACCAACAGTGAGAAGAGCTATTTATCCAAATATATGCTAATAGAGTCATTGTCTCACATCAAATAGGTAATTAGCCTTAAGTGCTTGGTTGTCTGATGCAAGTTTAACTTGTGGAGTTTCAGCCCTCTACAATGGTATACGAATGTTATGGAATATTATTGTTCTGTAAGAAAGGACCACCAGGATGAATACAGAGAGGGTTTGAGAGACTTACATGAACTGATGCTAACTGAAATAAGCAGAACAAGATTACAGCAACAAGAAGACTATATAACAATTCTGATGGATATGACTCTCTTCAACAGTGAGATGATTCAAACCAGTGCCACTTGTTCAGTGAGGAAGAAAGCCATCTACACCCAAAGAGAGAACTACGGGACTGGAGGGTGGACTACAACATAGCATTCTCACTGTCTCTGTTGTTGTTTGCTTGCATTTTGTTTTCTTTCTCAGTATTTTTATTCCTTCTTCATTTGATTTTTCTTTTGCAGCAAGATAACTGTATAAGTATGTTTACATATATTGTATTTAATATAAATTTTAACATATTTAACATGTATTGGGCTACCTGCCAGCTAAGGGAGGAGGTGAGAGGAAGGAGTGGAAAATTTGGAACAAAAGGTTTTGTAAGGGTCAATTTTGAAAAATTATCCTTGCATATGATTTGTAAATAAAAAGCTTTAATTAAAAAATAATAATGGGGGAGGGGGAGATTGGGCAGATGGGGAAGCAAAGGGTGAGGAACAAAGACAAGGGAGGAATCCTTAGGTGGGAGGCTATTAAGTAATAACAAGGCAAGTTATAGGGCAAAATTAAGGAGGCAGCAGAGATAAGAAAGACATGTGTGGAGTAGCTAGAATTGAGCATAAACCCTGAAATCAGGAGGATCTGAGTCCAAATCTGGTCTCACACACTTAGCACTTCTTAGGTGTGTGACCCTAGGCAAGACATTTAACCTCAATTGCCTCAGCAAAAAAAAAAAAAAAAAGAAAAAAAAAAGTCATATATGTGCATATGGTTTTTATGTGTGTATATGTTTTTATATATGTATATATTAATATATATTTAACTGAAGTTTGCCTGGGGATGATAGGAAGAGGGAATGAAAGAGGGGAAATTACAAAGTAAATTAGTAAATAATGTATGCAGCAGAGAACCAGAGAAGAATTCACAAGGATGCTAAGAAAAAAATGTATATTTATGAATATAATTTCTTCTACTAATATGCATATACATATATGTGTGTGTGTGTGTATACTTTCTTGATCTGGTAATTTGTTGCTATATATTTTGGATGCTCTCTGATGTTTTGGGCACATGGCAATGTTCTCTTTCCTTTTTTTTTATTTATTTTTTTTTGCTTTGTATTTCTTTTATGTTTTTCTTTTTTTCTTTTTTTAAGTTGAAGTGGGAGAACTAGAAGTCATTGGCTTTATACAACACCAAAATCAAGCAAATAAATTCAAACAGAGAATGAAGGTAAGGAGCTAGAACAGTCTATTATGCTTTAGCTGAGGTTAAAAAAAAGGAGATAGCAATCTTCATCGCAGAAAAAATAAAATTAAAAAATGAAACTAAGTGAGATAAGGAAGGGAAGTATATCTTGGTAAAAGATATCATAGGCAACAATGTCATGTAGTTTCCAAATTTTTAAAGAACTAATGTGTGTGTGTGTGTGTGTGTGTGTGTGTGCGCATGCGCGCGTGTAGGTGAATTGGAGCCATGATGGCATAGTAAAAGCCCCCAAGCTGATCCTCAATCCCCCCAAATTCCTTTAAATTACTTTAAACAAATTTTAGAATTTCAGAATTCACAAAAAAAAACAAATACAGAACAATTTTCTAGCCAAAAACAACTTAGAAAATCATCAGGTAAGGTTTGATGTACCACAGTGGGAATCCAGCACAATCCTAATGTAGGCTCAGTAAAGCAGGAGAAGGCATTGAGGACTCCAAAACAGCTGCAGCACTGGTGGTTTCCAAATCTTTCAATTTTTAGACATCAAAGACAATTTGAAAGGTTGGCAGGAAAGCTTTTTCTCACTGGGGAGGAAGGGCCTTGAGAAATCAAGAAATCCAGATAGTAGAGAAAGTGTTGGCAGCAGTAGTTTCAGGGGAACTCAGCTCACTGATGATAAAGAATGTGTAATTGGTAAGAAGGACATCTTTTTATACCATTGTAAAAGATTCTGTTGCTTTAGCACACTAGAACATACAGCCACAGTTGAGAAGGAACCTACTTACAGTTTCAGGGCAGAAGAGTACTTCCAGTCACACAAATATGTTTCTTTGTTCATAATAGTTGGAAGAACTGAAAATTTACAGGATCTTAGAGGGGTCTCTGAAAACAGATGCACAAAACTCCTAAAGCTTGGGACATTACAACTTTCACCTGGAAAGAGAGACCTCCTTTAACAAAGTGTTAAAAGTCAAGTAATAGGCTGGGAAAATGAATAAAGAAAGATGTTGGTCCATGCTGAGTTTTTATCATTTTAGGATATTTATTTTCCTTTTCTGTTGTCCTTTTCATATACCCTGTTGAACTCATTCTGAAATGAGGAAATGAGGAAACCAAATTATCACTTTTTGCAGATGATATGATGGTGTACTTAGCGAACCCCAGAGATTCTACTAAAAAGTTATTAGAAATAATCCACAACTTTAGCAAAGTTTCAGGACACAAAATAAATCCACAAATAATCTCAGCATTTTTATACATCACCAACAAAATCCTACAGCAAAAGATACAGAGAAAAATTCCATTCAAAATAACTGTTAATAGCATAAAATATTTGGGAATCTATCTGCTAAAAGAAAGTCAGGAATTATATGAACAAAACTACAAAACACTTTACATACAAATAAAGTGAGATGTAAACAATTGGAAAAATATTAAATGCTCTTGGATAGGCCTAGCGAATATAATAAAGATGACAATACTATCTAAACTAATCTATTCATTTTGTGCTATGCCAATCAGACTCTCAAGAAACTATTCTAATGACCAAAAAAAAATAACAACAATATTCATATGAAAGAATAAAAGGTCAAGAATTTCAAGGGAACTAATAAAAAAAAAAGTCAAATGAAGGCAGCCTAGCTGCACCTGATCTAAAACTATATTATAAAACAGTAGTGACCAAACCATTTGATATTGGCTAAGAAACAGACTAGTTGATCAGTGGAATAGGTTATGGTCACAGGACAAAATATTCAATAACTATAGCAATCTAGCATTTGACAAACCCAAAGATCCCAACTTTTAGGATAAGAATTCACTATTTGACAAAAACCAACCGGGAAAATTGGAAATTAGTATGGCAGAAATTAGGCAAGGAACTAAACTTTACACTGTACACCAAGATTAGATCAAAATGGATTCATGATTTAGGCATAACGAATGAGATTATAAATAAATTAGAAAAACATAGGATAGTTTGCCTCTCAGACGTGTGGAGGAGGAGGGAATTTGTGACCAAGGCAGAAGTAGAGAACATTATCATAAAATATAAAATTTTGATTATATCAAATTAAAAAGCTTTTGTACAAACAAAACTAATGCAAACAAGATTAGAAGGGAAGCAATAAACTGGGAAAACATTTTTACAGTTAAAGGTTCTGATAAAGGCCTCATTTCCAAAATATATAGAGAATTGACTCTAATTTATAAGAAATAAGGCTATTCTCCAATTGATAAATGGTCAAAGGATATGAACAGACAATTTTCAGATGATGAAATTGAAACTATTTCTAATCATATGAAAGGATGTTCCAAATCACTATTGATCAGAGAAATGCAAATTAAGACAACTCTGATATACCACTACACACCTGTCAAATTGGCTAAAATGACAGGAAAAGATCATGACAAATATTGGGAAACGGACAATGATGCATTGTTGGTAGAGTTGTGAATGGATCCAGCCATTCTGGAGAGCAATTTGGAACTATGGTTAAAACATTATCAAACTGTGCATACTTTTTAATACTGTAGTGTTATTACTGGGCTTATATCCCAAAGAGATAGTAAAGATAGTAAAGGGAGTGGGACCTGTATGTGTAAAAAAATGTTTGTGACAGCCCTTTTTGTAATCTCTAGAAACTGGAAATTGAATTGATACCCATCAATTAGAGAATGGTTGGGTAAATTGTGGTATATGAATGTTATGGAATATTATTGTTCTGTAAGAAATGACCAACAGGAAAAATACAGAGAGGCTTGGAGAGACTTACAAGAACTAATGCTAAGTGAAATGAGCAGAACCAGTAAATTATTATACACTTCAACAACAATACTCTATGAGGATGTATTCTGATGGAAGTGAATATTTTCAACAAAGAGAATATCCAATTCAGTTCTAATTGCTCAATGATGGACAGAATCAGCTACATCCAGAGAAAGAACACTGGGAAATGAATGTGGACTACTTGCATTTTTATTTTTCTTCCCTAGTTATTTTTACTTTCTGAATCCAATTTTTCTTGTTTAACAAGAGAACTATATGGATCTGCACACATATAATGTATCTAAGATAGACTTTAACATGTTTAAGACTGCCTGCCATCTAGGAGAGGTGGTAAAAGGAGGAAAGGGAAAAGTTGGAACAGAAGTGATGCAAGTGACAATGATGTAAAAATTACCCATGCATATGTTCTGTCAATAAAAATGTATTAAAAATTAAAGAAAAATGTAATGAAAACCATAATTTATTGCCTAAGATTAATCAATGGAAGGCGCAATGGAATAGGCTGAATACACATGACAAAATAATCAATGAATACAGTAATTTAGTGTTTGATAAACCCCAAAACTCCAGCTTCTGTAATAAAAATTCATTCACAAAAATTGCTGGGAAAACTGGAAAATAATATATCAGAACATGGCATTGAGCCACAGCTTACACTGCATACCAAAAATAAGATCAAAATGGACATAAAGGACATTACTATAAACAAATTAGGAGAGTAAAAGGTATTTTATTTACCAGATCTTTGGAGATGAAAGGAATTTACAACCAAAAAAGAACTATAATACAGTATTAAAGGCAAAATGGACAACTTTGATTATATTAAATTAAAAAGATTTTGCACAAACAAAACCAATGCAGCCAAGATTAGAAAGAAAACAGAAAATTGGGAATAAAAATTTAAAACCAACGTTTCTGATAATACCTCATATCTAAAAAAAAAAAAAAAAAAAGGCCTCATCTGAAAAAAAAATCTATAGAGAATTTTCTCAAATTTGCAAGAATACAAGCCATTTTCCAATACATAAATAGTCCGAGGATATTAACAGACAGATTTCCAATGAAGAAATTAAAGCCATCTATATTCATTTGAAAAAATGCTCCAAATCTGTTGAGGACTGCAGATATTGTGGAACTCTGAGAAAAGTATACTTGAAGCAAAGATACCACAGGGTGTTTACTCAGTGTGATTGATTCTAGTTCACATATACTTAGTATTTAGTGTAATGTAATGATTCTACAATTGGCACATGCTCAGTGTGTTATATTAATGTAATTGTACTAAGATATTTAATGGCTCAGAGGACTTGAAATAAGCAGATTAAAGTGTGTGTGAGCTCAAGCTCAGACTCCAGACTCCAGATTCTATCCCTGACCATCCTCATGGTGACTCTCCTGCTAAGACCAAGGCTCGTCCAGATATCCTCCAGAAAGCTAGCCCAAACATTACATGAATCATTATTGATTGTAGAAATATTAACTAAGGCAACACTGAGATGCCACGTCACACCTCCCAGATTGGCTAAGAGGACATGAAAGGATTAAAAAAATATATATTCCCACATCCCAATGAAGAAATTAAAACCATCTACATTCATTTGAAAAAATGCTCCAAATCTGTTGAGGACTGCAGATATTGTGGAACTCTGAGAAAAGTATACTTTTGTATGTGGGATGTGGGAAAGCTGAAACACTAATGCTTTGTTAGTGGAGTTGTGAGATTAGCCAACCATTCTGGAGAGCAGTTAGTAACTATGTCCAGTGGTCTTTAAAACTGTATATATCCTTTGATCTAGTATTGCCATAACTGAATTTGGTATTCCAAAGAAATAAAAAATATAAAAAGGATTCATAAGAGAAAAAATGTTTGTAGGAGTTCTTTCTGTGGTAACAAGGAATTAGAAGACAGCTACTTGTTCATCAAATAGGGAATGGCTAAATAAGTTATAGTATATGAAAATAATGGAATATTGTACAATACAAAATGATGAACAGGCTGGTTTTAGTAAGACCTGGAATGATTTACTTGAATTGATTCTGAGTAAAACAAGCAGAACCAGAAAAAAATATTGTACACAGCAATAGCAATGATCAACTATGACAGACTTGCTCCTTCTCAGCAGTTCAGTAATCCAAGGCAATCCCAATAAATTTTGAATGTGTAATATATATATTTTTTAAAATGAATGTACATTTGTAACAAAAAAAGTCTACATGTAACTGAAAAAAAAATACACATTTTAAAAATAGAAAATATTTCAATAAAAATTTATTTTAAATTTAATATTATAAAATTATAAAGAAAAAGTTTGGCTCCAAAATAGAAATACAAGAAGGAAATGACAAATTACTCTAGTATTTTTGCCAAGTAAACCCCAAATGGAATCATGAAGAGTCAAACAAGAATGAACCTAAGGGAAGAATACTTTTGAGAAAACCAAGGAGTTTTTTTTTTAATTTTCCTTTTGTTTCATGATATTATTTTTTGTTTTTTCCCTCCACTTAAACAATTATCTAATTAGATGTAAAGATTGTTTTCAAATTTTACTTTTATAATATTTTGAGGTCAAATTTTTTCTCCTTCCACCTTTTCCTCCCTTTTTCCATAAGAGAATAGCAATGATATATAAATCATACAAGTGCAATCATGTTAATCATATGTCCCCATTAGTCATGTTATGAAAGAAGAATGAGAAAAAAGAGGAAAAGCACAAGAAAAAAAACATTAAAAAGAATCAAAAAGTGAAACTAGTATGTCTCATCTATTGCATGATAACATGGAATTCTTTACAGGTTTTTCTAGAGCATCCTCCTCACCAATCACACATCAAAATTTATTCAACCATTCCCCAATTTATGGACATTGCTTCAATTTCCTATTCTTTGCCCTGAGAAAAAAGCTGCTAAAGTTTGCACGGATAGGTCCTTATTCTTTAAAAAAATGCCTTTTAAGATTCATACCTAGTAATGGTATTATTGGGTCAAAGTATATGAATGATTTTATATTGCTTTGGGTATAGTTCACATCTTTTGTTTATTTATGAGTTGGGAAATGGATTTTTTTTAAATAAAATTTTCTCAGTTCTCTATCCTTTTGAAAAAATGAGGCCTTTAACAGAGAAATTCTTTCAGAAATTACTATTGCTAACTATATTGCCTATCTGTTTACTCTATTCTCTTTCTCCTTTCATCTTGACCCTCTTCAAAAGGGTTTTGCTACTTACCACTCTCCTTTCCAATATGTCCTCTACTCTTTTACTCCTCTCATTCTTTCATCCATGCTACTTTCCTGAAACATAAGATAGATTTCTATACCCATATTGTATGTGTACAGTTTCCCTCTTCACTAAATCTGTTGAGTATAAAGTTCATTCACTTCCCCTCCTTTTCTTTTTTCCCCCTTTCACACATTTTTTCTTAGCTTTTTTGTGGGGGGATAATTTACTCCATTCTACCTCTCTCTTCACAATCTCATTATGCATTACTCTCTCTGCATTTAATTAAAAAATATTATTATCCTTTCATATTCAACATCTGTGCCCTTGGTCTTTATATACTTCTTCTAAATGCTCTAGTTATGAGAAAGATTTTATGAGTTACAAGTATAATATTTCCATATAGAAAAGTAAACAGATTTACATTATTCAGTTTCTTATGGTTTGCCTTTTCAGATTATTTATGCTTCATCTAAGTCCTTCATTTGAAAATCAAATTTTCTCTTCAACTCTCTTTTTTTTCATTACAAATGCTCAAAACTTTATGTTTTAATGAATATCTATCTTTTCCTTGGAAGGATTATATTCACTTTTGCTATGTAAGTGATTCTTGGTTGTAATCCTAGCTCTATTACATTATCTTTGTTTCTTGAATATAGGTGATCTGGATCCAATTGATTAAAACCCTAAGAATATATTTTTTAAAACATTCTGTGATTAAGTGTCTATCAAATGATTTTCCAATAAATTGTTTTCATATTTAAATTTTATGGTACAAGAATATTTAGAAAAGGAAGTTTAGATACATTGTAGTAAAGATTATCATCATAGTATTGAACTATTTCCTCATATTTTTGTCTAAGGGTTATTTGAATTTTAATTAATGTGCTCATGCCTTATTTTTAAAATTACTATGTATAATATGTGAATTGGAGTAATAAAATTGTGTCCATAGTTCCAATATTAACAATAAGATAGCTGTCTGGCACAGTAGATAGAAAATCGGTGTAAAGTAAGGAAGACAAATTTTCTTGAGTTCAAATCTGGCCTCAGACAATCACTAGCCATTTGATTTTGGGCAAATAATTTAATCATGTTTTCTTGAATTTTTATTCTGTGAAATAAGCCATTCTAGTACCTCTGGAAAAAAATCCAAATAAGATCACAAAGAGTTTTACATGATAGAAATGACTCAAAAACAACAATAACCAAGAGTTCAGAAAGAAGATTTGTTACAGAAAATTAACAGTCTGTGTATGTTTGTAGTTATGTGTTTATGCACACATAATTTGTTGAAATATTGGTGGAGCAAAAATATAAATTTTACTGACACAAAAGAAGATAGATCTTGAGAAGTAAAGCTAATTACTCTCAATTTTTTTAAACAAAGGGAATATTTCTAAGACTAATTTTTAAAAATAACTTTTATATTATATGAATAAAAAGAAAGTTTGGGGCTAGATAAAATTTCTTTTTAGGGAAGCAAAGAAATAAACAACCCTTGAATCAATAATTACTCAGCAATACCTAAAACAAAACTAATGGTGCATTAAGATAGGATAAAAGAATTATTTAAGCGAAAGAAATTCACTAAGATCAAGAATGAAATTTAAAACTCTAAGATCTATAAAAACACAGGATCTAGTCTGGGAATAATATCTAATTTTAGGCAGCTTAAAGATATGAGCCATTATACCCACAATAAAATAAAAGGAATCCAAGAAAAAGTTCAGTCTTAGGAAGCCCGTTAACTGAACTTGTACATTGAGCTGGAAACAGTGAAAGAAAGGGGTTGTGCTTAATGTAAAGACTGTGAAATTCTAACTATATTCTGTTTCTTTTGTGCTGTTTATTAAAGGGGATACATGGCTGCCTGTGAGTCTGCTGTTTGAGTTTGATTGATGATAACCTCAGTCTCACCTTTTTGAGGTTGGTTCTTTGAAACATTTCTTTCTTATTCATTACAATGATGATACAGCCTTCACACAAAGATGCCTCTTCTTTCCTTTCTGCTGCCTCTGGTTTTGTTATTTTCATTCATTTACTTTGGGAGAGTTATTGTATTTTCAAGGGAATCTTTTATATCCTTGAAAATGGTTATAAGTGACACCATAACTGGGGTGACATATTTAGTTCTTTTAAAAACTATTATCCAATATAGTTAAAAATATAGCCAAAGTAAAAATTAATCAATAAGCTCTTAACTTATTTTTCAAGGGCTGAAATTGCAAAACACTTTTTAAATGTGAAATACAGCTATTAATTTTGGTTTTCTATATATGATGTATAATCAACATAACTTTGAGTATAGATTTTTTTTCCCTTTGCAGGTTCATATCTGAAAATATTTCATGTATGAAACACTATAGAAAGATATTGTCTATAAACATGAAAAAAGATAATATCATGAACATAAAAACATCATAATTTTTTTCTCCATATTATTAACTTCTTTCTTTCTTCGTGAGTTGTTTGACTAAAGAAGACAAAGTTTTTAAAGTACTAATAAAACTAGGACTAAAGGAAGTTTGGTATAACAATAAGAGCAATCTAATTAATCAAAAGTCAGAGGACATGAAATATTGTCTGGCATTACTTGACCTTGACTATGTCACTAAAATGCCCTTGTCATCCTTTTTTCTCATCTATTATGTGTTTTGACTTGATGTTGTTTTTAGTCCTTTCAGGTCAAGATTTAGGACACTATGATCACACTATAGTTCCAAGTTCTAAATAGTTTTTCATAGGCATTAGGATTTCAAAATTATCATTACCAAAAATCATATAAGAAGTTTAAAAAAAAAAGGAGCCAAGATGGTGGAGAGTACACAGGTCTTTATC
Source organism: Antechinus flavipes (assembly GCF_016432865.1). Lineage (NCBI taxonomy): Eukaryota > Metazoa > Chordata > Mammalia > Dasyuromorphia > Dasyuridae > Antechinus > Antechinus flavipes. Next base: position 93,908,513 of record NC_067400.1, read on the forward strand.
TGCACTCTTTGTGGCATCCCTCAGATCAACACCAGATCAAGTTTCTGAACTGGTACAAATATTTGGCGTGTAATAAAATTCCATTGGAAGATATTTTGGAAGAACTTCACAAAAAGTCTGTTTCAATCACACAAGCCCAGGTGCAGCAAAAGGACTCAGGGTTCTGTAGTGTCCCTATGCTTGAGAATCTACTTGGACACTCAGTCAAAATACAGCAGTGTTTTCTAATCTTTCCTGGTTCAAAAATGAGTGGATTTATCAGATTGGCTGTGAGAATTCCATTGCAAAAGGCAAAGACTAAGGGCAAATTGTCACTGAATAAAGTCCCAAAAGGTGATATGAGTTGATGCCTGTCTCAGAATAGGAGAATCAAAAAAGATCTTAAAAGAGAGTTAAAAGAAAAATGGGGAAAGGAAACTAGAACTTTGCAGGAGACTTGAAAAAGAAAACACAGAAATTATCTGAAGAAAACTCCTTACAATTTTAGTGATATGGAAATATCATATTTCTCCTTCTAAAATAGAATTTATGAAATGGAAAAAAAGCATATAACTCCTCACAAAGTAGATTGGAAAAAGAAACCAATCATTGAAAAACAGCATTTGTAAAATGGGAAAAAATCTAATAAACCAAATAACTCATTTAAAAGTTCAATTGGCCAAAAGCAAAAGAAGATGAAAAAGCTAGCTGAATAAAAATAATCACTATACATTATAATATAGTGAACAAATGGAAGTGAATGACTCAATGAGACATCAAGAATCAGTCAAATAAAATCAAAGAAATGAAAAAGTAGGAAAAAATGTAAAATACTTCTTTAGAAAAACAATTGACTATGAAGTTAGATCTAAGAGAGAGAGTCTAAGAATTACTGAACTCACTAAGAACTCACTATTTGACAAAAATCGCTGGGAAAACTCAAAATTAGTATGATATAAACTAGGCACTGATCTATACCTCACCCCCTCTACCATGAAAAATCAAAATTGGTTCCTAACTTAGACATAAAGAATGATATTATATAAATTGTGATATATGGATATTATGGAATATTATTGTTTGGTAAGAAATGACCAACAGGATGATTTCAGAAAGGCCTGGAGAGACTTACACGAACTGATGCTGAGTGAAATGAGCAGGACCAGGAGATCATTATATACTTCAACAACAATACTATATGATGATCAATTCTGATGGACCTCGCCATCTTCAGCAATGAGATGAACCAAGTCAGTTCTAATGGAGCAGTAATAAACTGAACCAGCTACATTCTCAGTCACCACACAACTCTCTAAAACTTTAAATTTATATCTAGGTATATTAAATATATGTTTTTTTTTTCCTTTCTGGGAGTTGACTACAACACTAAAATGAACAGCTTATAACAAAATCCAAATCAAGAATGAAAACAGAAAAATGTATTTTTGAATACATCATTACAATTAGCTACACAACCCTGTATGAACCTTGTGAAGCAGATATCACTAAAGAATTATACCAATTGAAATAAAATACTGTTTCTTTTTTATAACATTTTATTTTTTTTTCCAAATGCATGCATTTAGTTTTCAACATTACCTTTGAAAAATCTTGTGTTCCAAATTTTTCCCACCAAGCCCACCTCCCATTCCTCTTAGAAAGTAAGCAATCCAATATCCATTAAATATGTACAATTCTTCTAAACATATTTCATATTTGCCATGCTCTGAAGATAAAAAGAGAAAGAAATGAGAAAAAATAAAGCAATCAAACAACAATAACAAAAGGTGAAAGTACTATGCTTTGGTTCACATTCAGTCTCTATAGTTCTCTTTCTGAATAGAAATGGCTCTTTCCATCACAAGTCTATTGGGGTTGCTTTGAATCACCTCATTGTTTAGAAGAGCTAAGTCTATCAAAGTTGATCATCACACAATCTTCTTGTTGCTAAGTACACTGTTGTCTTTGTGCTACTCACTTAATTTAGCAACAGTTCAGGTAAAACTTTCCAGCCTTTTCTGAAACTAGCCTGCTAACCTTTTCTTATTAAAAAAATTAAAGTTCCTTTTATATATACTCTAACAGTTTCATCCATTCCTCAACTAATGGGCATCCATTCAATTTTCAGTTTCTTGAGACTATGAACAGGGTACCACATACATTTTGCATATGTGGATCCTTTTAACTGTTTTATGATCAATTTGAGATACACTTTAGTTCCCCTATCTTCTCTCACATTTATCATTATCTTTTTCTGACATCTTAGTCAATTTGAGGAGTATTATGTGGTATCTCAGAGTTGTCTTAATTTGGCTTGAATTTGGGAAATGTCTTAAATTTTTATGGATATGAGTCAATTCTCTTTTAGAAATAAGGCATTTATCAGATCTCTTGCATGTAAACAATCCCCTTCCCCCAGCTTATTGTTCTCTTCCTATTCTTGTCTTCATTGGTTTTACTTGAACAAAACCTTTTTAACTTCACATAATCAAAAATATCCATTTGCATTCCATAATGTACTCCAGTTCATCTTTCACTACAAATTCTTGCCTTCTCCACAGATTTGAGAGGTAGACTATCCTTCCTTCTAATTTGTTTATAATATCATTCTTTTTTTAAAAAAATTTAATAGCTTTTTATTTACAAGTTATATGCATGGGTAATTTTACAGCATTGACAATTGCCAACCTTTTGTTCCAATTTTTCCCCTCCTTCCCCCTACCTCCTCCCCTAGATGGCAGGATGACCATTACATGTTAAATATATAAAAATATAAATTAAATATACAATAAATATATATGTCCAAACTGTTATTTTGCTGTACAAACAGAATCAGACTCTGAAATACTGTACATTTAGAATGTGAAGGAAATCAAAAAATTCAGGCTGACAAAAATATAGGGATTGGGAATTCAATGTAATGGTTCTTAGTCATCTCCCAGAGTTCTTTCACTGGGTGTAGTTAACTGATATGACCAGGATCACATCTAACATATTCATTTCAACTCAGGTATTCTTGACTTTGAGACTAGCCCTTTATTAACAGTTTTCATTCTTAAGTTGTTAAAAAAAACCCTGAAATTTCCAGAATTGATAATTCTTCCTCTTTTTTCCCTTTTGTTAATATGACAGAGAACAATTTTTGTAAGGAAACAAAAATACTAAATCCACTAAAATATGACATCCACTAAAAGTAGATATTGCAATAAGTAAATATAACTTCTCAAAAAATCAATCACTAATATTTCTTAAGTACCCATGGCATAGTAGAAAAGTTACTATGGACACATCAACAACCTAGATTCATAATCTGCTTCTGATTCTTCATTTCTTTGTAAACTTAGTAAAGTAAAATAATTTTCTTAGACTCAGTTTCTTTATCTGTAAAATTTAGTGAATCCCAAGTGTCTTGTTTCATTCATTAGATTTTAAAATAATAAAGGAATATATCTGAATTCAAAATCTTACCTTCTATTATAATCATCATATAAGTGGAAGAGATATCAGAGTTGAATTCTACCTTTTCATTATTTGAATGTTAATGACAAGAATGACAATGATTAGTGGATTGCAAGTAAAAGCAAAAATAAGCAAATCTCAGACTTCAACCCAAATACCATTCACCAAAATATTTTTTATGTGTATTAACATTTTAGTGTGAATAGATTCTCAGAATATGAAATGACAGGAAAAGATTTCTACATTTGTCCACATTGTGATTGAATTTTTTGTTAATTGTTTCTTTATTTTGGAGGGAAAAGCACTCCTTTGGCCCTACTTGGTTCCTGCTTCCTTTGAAACATTTTCCTGATTACCTAAATTCATTAAAAATAGCTTGATATGAATTTGGTATCTCTTCTACTTGGTAAGTGTCTGAGGGCCATACAAGTTGTCATACCTTCCCCTACTGCCAGTTGTGTTTGCATATGAAAATAAAGGAGTGGGTTTCTTGAAATTAAATATCACTATATCTTTCATGTACATCATTACTTGATTAAGGAAAAATTTCTGCTTGTTAACACTTCAGATCTAATAATGAATCTAGGTTTTTGATGTGTCCATAGTAACTTTTCTACAATGCCATGGGTACTTAAGAAATATTAGTGATTGATTTTTGAGAAGTTATATTTACTTATTGCAAATTTTCATATCTTGCCATTGATGAATTTCAACTCAACATTGAACATCCTAATATGTGCATTAGGTTCACCCTTAATTTATGTCTAACAATATCTTCAATAAAATGACTAGAAATATTAACACAGATGAGAAATCAATACTTTAGATGAGAAACGTTAGTCTTGGAGAAGCATCAAACAAATACTGACAAAATCTCTGATTATTTCTGGTAAGGGATAGAGAGAAGTGTGAAAGAAGGGCAAAAGGTGATCAAAGTGGGAAGAATAACTAGTTTGGACAAAGTAATTAAAGTTTTAAAAAAATAGAATCAGGGAAACAGAAACAACAGATGAGGGGTATATATATAAAATCTGTGTGTATACATTTTATTTATATATAGTGCATTTGAATGTCAGGTTTCATCTCTTTTATGAAGACTTGTGCCTGAACACAACCTCTCACTTAAATCTCTATTCTCACAGAAGAGAGAAATGATTTCCACTATCTATTCTCTCACACCATTATTATGTGGAAGTCTCCACGGTCTTTATTTTACTCTGCTTTATATCATACTTGTTTGTGTATCTCTTTCTTTCATCAATTATATTGTAATTTTTAAGTGGGAGAATTGTGCTGTATTTCATCTCCATGGTAAGTAGCTCATGGTTACTTTCTTCATTATCCAGTGTCAATCTAGCTTTTTTCTTAGAAAAAAAGGTATGGATTTGAAGTTCTGATGAGTGCTTTGTGCTATTCCCTATATCTCTCAGACTAAGAGAAGAGACAAGAAATTATTAGTTAGCTATCAACTCAAAGCAGTTAAGAAACTTTAAAATCCCTTGTTCTTCTGACATTCAGCAAATTGATCTATCATTCATCAAGTATGCACTTAAAGATTAATCCTTGGTTCCAAGGGTAAAGGTATGAGACTTTCAGACTTCAATAGATTTGCAGGTTGTTCAGGATAGGTTATAAAATCATTGAGATATAAGGGCACCCTTCACTCAGGCTGAATTTGCACTTAGTAGAAAGTGAGTCCCATTCATATGTGAGTGAATCATTCTTTACCTAGAAAAAAATAAATATCTGCTCCTCTAATCTTTTTCTGCTAGAGTCATTTTCAAACAAGGCCCTAAAATAGTTGGACTGGCAAGGATTTTTTCAACCTTACACTAAGTTCTCTGTTCTTCCTGATTTAAGATTCTAGTCAGGGTATGATTATGGCTGAAGATCCTGGTGATGAATAAAACTGGCCATTGGTGAAAAAGGCAAGTGAGCTCAGCTGATTGCTAATAAGACAATTTCTAGAATTTGTGAGGAATAAGTCCAACTGACAAATCCACCTAGGAGAGACACATTGCACTGTGACCAGGTAGCCCAGCAGGTAGCAGAATATCCCACCCAGGAGAGAAATAGTGCTCTGTGTTGAAAAAACTAAACCTATCTATTAAAAGCATACTGGATACCATTTCTGTGCTCAGAAGAGAATTTTATGAAGACTCTAGAAGGTGAAAAAGAAGAATAAAGCCTAGTAATTTTAGAATGATTAGTTGTTTTAATCACATGGTTTCCTTTTACATGAGCTACAGTGTAATGACCGCGTATTTAAAATCAGCCGGAGTCAGGAATTCAGGTTAAGGGGAAAAATCTTCAATATTTATTGAAGTGAAGAGGTGAATAAAGATTGCAATAGCAAATATAGGCAAGAAAGATTGCGATAGCAATATGGGCAGCTGTGACAGGAAGCCAGCTAACAGAGAGCGATCTGAACTGAGCCAACCGTCTCAATGGCAATCCCAAAAGTCTCACCTTCCCCTTCCTTTTCCACTCCCCTGCCTCCACCCACCAAAATCGTCATTTCCTATACAACACATCAGGACTTGCACAAAGAGTGGGCGGGGGCTATTCTTTCTCCAAGCTTATATATTAATAGAGTATGGTCCAATTACTATTTAGCCTCATGTGCTTGGGACCTCAGTGCATCAACTCAAGCCTCAGCCCATTACACTACAGTACCACTATATTTGAAATCTATGACCAGTTTTGCCATGAACAAAATGTGCATTTGTCAGAAAGAGTATGAAAACCATTGTGTAAATGTTGATTGAGATTAATAATAATGACAATACTTAGAACTATGAAATTCCCACTTACCTGGGGGATTGGTAAGAGATAGGAATATGGGAACATACATGTAGGATTGTCAGTCTATATTTCGTTATTCCGAAAAATTCCTCAGTTGAGATGATAATTTTGAATCTTCATTTGTTTTCTGGAATAATAGTATTGAATATTCAAATGTAATTTACATTTCAAACCAACAAATACATATATATATGTATATATGAACATTATATATGTATTAGATTTTTACTAATGATAATTACATTATTAGTATAAAAATAAATTTTGTAACTTATCCTGTATTCTCTACTCCACTAACATTTTAATCAGAAGATTTCATTTTATACTGGATATAATGCTGCTTTGTAGAAAGTACATGATAAATGCTACTGGGTTTAAACCATTTTAAGTATAGGCCAGGGAAGAACAACATCTATCACTTATTGACTGGTCAAAAAGCATTGAGTGTGGCTGTAGTAGTTCACTGACAAAGCTTTGTGATATGTAATGTGTTTATATTTATTAAATGAAGTTGAGAGTTTTATTTACACTGCAAAGACATGCTCAAATCCTGATCCCTATCACTAACTACTTGTGTGACTTTGGTTAAATTGTTTTACATAAGTTTGTCTGTCATTTTAAGGGAATTGGGTAGAACATTGGGTAAATAATGGATTGGGTTTACAATTACAATGTATTTGGAATTAGGAAGATCTAATTTCAAATTCTATTTCACATATTTTTGATCCAAGTACCTCTGAAAATGTAATTTAATCACTCAACCATGGTTTCTTCATAAACAAAGGGAGGAAAATTCCATCTACATCACAAGTTTTTATGATGAGGATCAAATAATCACACAAAATGCTTTGCAAACCTTAAAGCTCCATATAAATGCTAACTATTATATAGCTTAGGAGGTTGTACAAGATGACCTTTAAGGAACCATTCAACTCCAAATATATGATTAAGTCAAATAATTGAAAATCAACTATTAAACAACTATTATGTGAAAGGCAATGTACCAGGCCATGAGGATACTGGCAAAAATATGAAAGTACCTGATCTCAAAAAAATCTTTTTTTGGGGGGAAGGTGGAACAAGTTAAAAATTAGTATGAATAGGAAGGATTTGTCACTATATACATAAACTTAATATTTTGTGAACTGTTTGATGAAATAGAGGGAAGGTGATTTATTTCATCTATGAACATTGTCATAATAGAGATGAATACATTTTATCAACTTTATCTGCTTATAAAAAGTCTTTAGTAAAAAGAAATTGCTGTTCTGAGTAAAATTAAAACTCTTTGCTCATATTAAAAATGAAAATATTAGTAATTAAGATGCCTAAGAAAAGACAAATATTTATTTTTAATTATTTTTGAAGGGTGATAAGTAGCTGAAAAGATTGGAATAGAAACTACTCTACTCAAATCAAGGATATCTGACCTTTGAGAATAGATTAAAGTAAAAATAAAAATTGATATGTGAATCAAGCAGAGAAAAGAAAATTAAAGTGTAGTTACTTCACAGTCATTTAGACATTTGTGAAGTAAAGAGGGAACAAGAAGAAATGTCTATTGATAAAAAGTGAACATTCCTTCCCTGACAAATATAAAAAGACTGTGAAGGAAAAAAAAAAGTGCCTTCTAGCTAGTTAGCTTGCAAATTCCAGCTCTCCTCAGATATCTGTTCTCCCCAGATATCAAGAGTTTTAAGATTCTATTACTGGACTCACTAAAGTATTTGCCACTTAACAATTTTTTATTCAATTTGGCTTGAGGGAGATTCATTAGAAAGAGTAAGGCAGCATAGAGCAAAGGAATCAAATTAGATAATTGTCATATGTCACATTATATCCAAGTATATCAGTGGGGAGTAACCAGTTTTGGTTTTCACATATTCTCAGGCATAGATGAAAATTTTTCAAGAAAATTTGGACATTCATACAGAACTGCATTTGAGAACCCTCAAGAGCAAAAGTTTTATTACACACACACACACACACACACACACACACGTACACACATATTATAGATCAATAAGAATGGAATCGCTATTGAGATTGCTGATGGTTACTAATTAAAATCCTTAGTGCAATGATTGATTCTGATTCTGAAACTCATCCATGAAAGACTTGAATAATGTTAAACTTTGGAAATACATTTTTAGAATTTACAGAGTTGAATATGTATGTATCTATCTATGTTTATCATTATAAATATCCATCATCTATATATCTTATTGAAGAATGATTTTTATCTCAAAGAAACATCAGTAAAAAGGTAATTTGCACTCCTTGTCTTTTGTATTAACCTTATTAGATAATAGGGTAACAATTACATAGTGATGAAAATTTCCATAATTGGGGCAGCTAGGGGGCACAATGGATAGAACATCATCCCTGAAGTCAGGAGAACCTGAGTTCAACTCTAGTCTTAGCCACTTAACACTTCCTAGCTGTGTGACACTGGACAAGTCACTTAACTCCAATTGCCTCAGGGAAAAAAGGAAAGAAAATTGTCATAATTTTCCTATTTTATCAAGAATGGGTAAAAAGAATACTACCTGTTTTCAAATAAATATCCCATACATTTCTGTTGCCTCCCATTTTAAGAAAACATAAAAAGAAGAATATGACAATCAATCTTCCAAAAGGTCCTTCTTAGAATTTTTACTGAAGAACAAGGGGATCAAATAGAAACGTTGAAAGTGTTTTTACTTATTCAGTGATATGTCAATCAAAATGATGAAAATATTTTATAAAGCTAGGACATTTTTTTTTAAATCATCTAAAATAAAAATAAAGTTGAAGAATTTCAAGGGAATTAATGGAAATTTGCAAATGAAGGTGGGCTACCCATAACAGACCTAAATCTGTATTATGAAGTAACATTCACCCAACACATTTGATACTGCCCAGGAAATGGAGTAGTGAATCATTGGAATAGGTTAGGTACACAAAGCATAATTATCAGTGACTATAATAATTTACTGTTTGGTAAACACAAAGGATCCAATTTTAGGGTAAAGCACTCATTAGTGACAAAACTTTCTGAGAGTAATGGACAATAGTATGATAGAAGCTAGATAAAGATTAACATCTCAAGCCCTACACCAAAATAAGGTCAAAAAGGGTAAATGATTTAGACATAAAGAATAATACAATAAGAAAATAAGGAAATTAAGGGAAAATCTACCTGTGAGGTCACTGGGAAAGGAAGGAATTTTTGAGCAAACAAGAAATAGAGAAAATCATGAAATGCAAAATGAATAACTTTTATAACATTAAATTAAAAAGTCTTTGCACAAAGAAAATCAGTGTAGCCAAGATTAGAAGGAAAACAGAAAGAGGGAAAATATCTGTATCTATCTATATATCTCTCCATTTTTGTGTATGTGTGTGTGTATTCAGTATTTCTAAAAAATCCTCATTTCTAAAATACATAGGGATCAGAAACAAATTAATAAGGAAATAAGTCATTTTCTGATTGATAAACGTCCAAAGACTGGAAGAACATGAACTGATGCTGAGTGAAGTAGGCAAAAAGAAGAACATCGTACACAGCAAAAGCAACATTGTGTGATGATCACCTATGCTAGACTTAATTCTTCTAAGCAATTTAGTGATCCAAAATAAATCTAATAAATGTGATAGAAAATTTTAACTAGATAAACGTTTTTATTCTTTTATATTTCTCATATATTTCCTTTTGTTCTGCTTTTTCTTACATAACATGAGTAATATGGGTATGTGTTTAAAATTATTGTAACTGTGTAACCTATATCAGATTCTTTGCTGTCTTCGAGAGAGGGAAGAAACAAAAATTCAGAACTAAAAATCTTACAACACAGAATTTTGAAAATACACAAAAATAAAAAATTAAATACTATTAAGTGTGTGTGTGTGTGTGTGTGTGTGTGTGTGTGTGTGTGTATGAAAGTTGGTTTGGGAGATAGTCCATTTCTTGGTGCTTTTACTGGATCATGACATCACAGATCACTGGTTCTGTGTAACCTAAAATAGAAAAATAGGTTAGGACATACTATGTATCAATTCTTAGAAACAGAAGACATTTTACATGTCATTTTGTCCATCACCTAGCAAAAACAGAAAATTCTTTTCAACATTCATAAAAAATAGTAATCCAATATGCACCTGAAAACTACCAGTCATAAGAACCCCTCTGTCTTCACCAGACATTTAACCATTGCCATAAAAAAATGGCATGGGAACATAAAGCTCAAGATTTGAAGTTAAGAAGAATCAAGTTCAAGTCTTGCTTCACCTATCTATTAGATGCGTGGGCCTAGGTATATTACTTAACCTTTCTCAGCTTGTTTTCTTATAGGTAAAATGGAGAAAATAAATAAATTATATTACAAGACAGCTATGAAGGACAAATGAGATAGTACATGTAAAATAAATTGCAAAATTTAAAATACAATATAACTGCTGGCTTATACTTTTCATGAAAATATGAAATTTACTAGAATACAAAATTATAAATTAGTGATGTGTTAAATATTCTGAATTATGGCAATTATTTTTATAAGATATCAAAATAGATCTGGGATAGACTGGAATAAGAGAGATTGATTAAGGTGATCTTTAATAGTCTACAGAAGCAATATTTACATAAGAGGGAGGGACAATGAATTTGGGAATTAGAGAATCAATATGAAGAGACAATCACATTAAGAAGTGGAGGTCACTTCGTTGATAGGCATTTATTAATTAAAACAGCTAGCATTTTTATTGTTAGAGGGGTTTGCAAAGCATTCTACATGTTATCTCCATTGATCCTTGAAACAATCTAGGGAGGTAAGTGATGTTATCCCCATGTCAAGGAAAGTAGGTGGCATAGTGGATAGAGTTCTGGATCTGGAATTGGGAAGATGAGTTTACATTAGGCTTCAGACATTTATTATTTCTGTGAATGTGATCAAATCACTTAATTTCTTTCTTTCTCAGTTTCCTCATCTGTAAAATGAGGATAATTAGTGTCTATATCAAAGAGTACAGTATCTGATTCATAGTAGGTTTTTAATACCCTTTGGCAAATACTTATCTTACCCTTTAGGAAATTGAAACTGAGAGTTTGAGTGACTTGCCTAGTGTCTCATGGTTAATAAAATTCTGAGACAGGATTTGAATTCAGATCATTCTGAATTCAAGTCCAATTACTTATCTACCATATGCTGTACTAACTAGGTTCTCCAGTGAAATATTTGTAAGTAATGTATAATGCTACTGGGTAGAAAATGATTTCAAGTACAGGATGCTGAAGGAATCAGTCTTTAGCAATAAAAGGATTATCCATCCTGACAAAGTCAAACATCTTTGCATATTGAAGATGATAAAGCTGGGCATTTAATTAAATGTGGAATGTAAGGAATAGTATAAATACAAAGATTATTCTGGTGATTCCCCAAAATACTTATGAGAATTGCCATGCTTTCAAAATAGGCAAAGTATACACCCAGAGAAAGAACACTGGGAAATGAATATAAACTGTTTGCATTTTTGTTTTTCTTCCCCGGTTATTTATACCTTCTGAATTCAATTCTCCCTGTGCAACAAGAAAACTGTTCGGTTCTGCACACATATATTGTATCCAGGATATACTGTAACCTATTCAACATATAAAGGACTGCTTGCCATCTGGGGGAAGGGGTGGAGGGAAGGAGGGGAAAAATCGGAACAGAAATGAATGCAAGGGATAATGCTGTAAAAAATTACCCTGGCATGCATTCTATCAAAAAAAAGTTATTTAAAAAAATAATAAAATAAAAAAAAAGAAAAAAACAAAATAGGTAAAGTAGAAAAAGAACAGAAATACATAGATAATGAGGGGAGCTAAAAGACAGAGAGTTCAGCATTGTACATGGTGAGATTGAGGTGATGCCACAGGACTTCCACATGGATATATATATACAAGAATAATATAGAAATTAGAAAATGGAGCTAGAAATAAAATATTTGGAAACCATTTACATTGGAATCATAAAAAAGCCATTGGAATGCATGAGAACTAAAGAACAGGGGAAAAGAGCAAAATATATATGTTCCTAACTTTGTTTTTTTATTATTATTAAAGCTTTTTATTTTTCAAAACATATGTGTGGACAATTCTTCAACATTAACCCTTGCAAAACCTTATATTTTAATCTCTGCCCTCTTCTCACATGCCCTCTTCTAAATAGCAAATAGTCCAATATTTGTTAAACATAGTAGAAATATATGTTAAATCCAATATATGCATACATAGTTATGTAATTATCATGCTGCACAAAAAGAAGCAAAATAAAACACAAGCAAAAAAAAAATCAAATGAACAGAAAAAAATTAATTGTTTCCTAAGGAGGGTGATATAAATGGGGAAACATCTGAAAGATTTGTAATTTTGGGAAGAACTAGATAGTTTTTTCCAGTAAAGTAATGGGTCCTTCTTCACCCTAGTTATTAGAGACTATTTTTTTCAAACAATTTGTTATTGAGTTCATTTGTGTACCTATTCTGGTGCATTGATTGACAAGTAGCAACTTCTATTTAATGAATACTATTTTATAGTTTTGTTTAGGATTGAGACAGTTTGATTTTTCAATATTTCATTTCCCTTGAGATTTTTTACCTTTTCTTTTTTAAGATGACTATGTTAATTTTGACATAAATAATAAATAAATTTATAGTATGGCCCTTTTTATTTTATTGACTTAATTCTATTTAGCAATTAATTTTCTTAAATTTTAGTCTTCTATACTTTCAAAAATATTGTTTTCTAGTTGAATTCAAGGAGATATTATCTATAAGCAAATGTCAAATATCTTATATATATTTTTTCTTTTTATGTAATTTCATTTATCAATTTCCACATTGCTTCCTGTTCATTTGTTTTGTACTATTTAAATAAGATAATCATTTTCATGGCCTTGTTTTATATTCAGCTACTTTACTTGTTATTGTTTCAATTAATTTTAGTTTTTCCCTAGTTTTTTCATATTGAACAGGGGACATTATAGTTGACAAAAAAGGGAGAAATGATATGACAATCCTTCTGCAATCAATTCTCATCTCTCTTGTTTGATTCCACATGAATGGTCCTAAATATTTGAAGGTATTCCAACTCCGAACTCTCAAAGTCACTTCTAATGTTCTCTTACCGGAATTAACTAAAATATATGGGCTTGGGATTGTGCCTATTTATTTTATCCAAAACTAATATTATCACTTGACTTATTTAATGCTTTGAAGCACTTCATTTCTTCTTCATATTATCAAATTATTTGTATTTAAGTTTATACTTGGATTGATTGGTTGATTGACTAAGTAGAAGTGTATAGGCATTATTCAAGCATAATTTACACCATTGATTTTTAATTTATTCTGTAACTTCATCAAAGCATCATTCTCATCAGATAAGGTATCAAAGAATAGAATTTCTTGTTAGATGTGTTCATTAGAGTAGTGATGATGAGTCTACATAGCAAACCAATTATCTTTTTGTTAATGAACTGCCTTACTTCCATAAACTTACCTGTAATATTCCAGTTGGATTTCTGGAGTTACCTGGACCAGCCTTCATTTTAGCAGAGTAATCACCATGGGAATAGCCAAAGATAAAGTTCAAATTCTTTATTATTTCCTTCAAAGTCTTGTCTCCTTACCTGTGGCCTGGGTCAGCTTTCTGGAGGTCCTCCAGAATGTGTCTTGCTTTGTGTGGGAGGCAGAAAAACTACTATGATGGTCTCTGTCCTGAAGACTGATTTATTGAAAGCTTGTGGTCCATCCTCTAGCCACCACATAGGTGGGAGATGGAAGGAATGTCTCTTCTTGGCTTCAAGAGCTTGAGCTCCCATCTTCAGTTCTCTGTCTTCTCCGAGTCTGTCTCCAATTCCCATTTGATCCCCCTCTAGGTCTTACTCTGACCTTCTTAAATATTCTATTACAATTGAATCCATTCATCATACTGAGTATAAGCCAATTATTATATCCCTAGGGAACCATTATTTGTTGTAAGATGTTGTAAGATGAACTAGAGAACTATTACTCACCATGCTAAACTATATAACCATTGTCTTATCAATTCCACTGAGTTAGCACCTTGTTAACACCTTGTTTAAATCTATCATACAAAGTTTCAGCCCTCTACACTTACCTGAAAATTTATATTCAGTCTTCCAAAGACCTATAAAAATCTGACCTTAGTTGCTAGTGAGTTTTTACTATAGCATATGTGTAAAATATGGATGCTATGTATTGTCTAATGGAGAAACAGGCTACTGAAAGATGAAATGACTAACTCAAGATGACACTGAAGGAAATACCTGAATAAAAACTTATTCTCATTGCTCTGATTTCAGATTTAAGCTATACCATTTAATATTTATTTTTGTAGTAAATTTATTTATTTTAAATATGGATTACTTTATTAATCATGTTGGGAGAAAAAAATCAGAACAAAAGGAAGAAAGCATGGGAATACTATAAAAAACAGAAAAAAGTAATGAATATAACATGTGTTCATTTATATTCAGTCTCCTTAGTTCTCTTTCTGGATGTTGATGGCATTTTTTGTCCAATTTATTGGGATACTTTTGAATCACTGAATCACTGAAAGACCTTCATAGATGGCCATTACACATTCTTGTTGTTATTGTGTACAGTATATTCCTGGTTCTGCTTGTTTCATTCAACATCATTCATGTAAATCTTTCTGGGCTTTTCCAAAATCATCTTGTTCATCATTTTTATAGAATGATAATATTCCATTATCTTCATATACTACAACTTGTTCAGCCTTTCCTCAATTGATGGGCATCTACTCATTTTTCAATTCTTTGCTACCACAAAAGGAACCACTAAAAACATTTTGCCCATATGGGACCTTGTTCCTCTTTTATGATTTCCTTTGGATATAGTCCCTTTTATGGAATTTCTGGGTCAAAGACTATGCACAGTGTATAGCATTTTAGGCATAGTTCTAAATTGCTCTCCATAATGGTTGGATTATATCACAACCATTCATTACTGTCCTAGTTTTCCCACATCTCCTTGAACACTAATTATTTTTTCCTATCATTTTACCCAATCTGAGGGGTGTGACGTGGTGTGTCAGAGTTATTTTAATCTGCATTTCTCTAATCAATAGTGATTTAGAGCATTGTTTCCATATTCCTATAGATGGCTTTAATTTTGTGATCTTAAAATTGTCAGGTTACATCCTTAGATCATTTATCAATTGGAAAATTACTAGTATTATAAATTTGACACAGTGTTATATATTTTTAAAATGAGGCTTTTATCAGAAACACTAGCTGTTAAGATTTTTTCCTAGCTTTGTACTTCCTTTTTAATCTTGTTTCTGTTGGTTGAGTTGGTTCAAAAATTTTTAATTTAATGTAATCAAAGTTGTCCATTTTGCCTTTCATAATATTCTCTAATTCTTTTTTGATTATAAATTCCTCCCATCTACAATTATATGATAGGTAAATTATCCATTGCTCTCCTAATTTGTTTATGGTATCTTCCTTTATGCCCAAATCACGTTTTGACCTTATTTTGGTTTGGGATGTAAGATGTAGGTCTATGCTGAGTTTCTGACATATTATTTTCCCACCATTTTTTGTCAAATACTAAGTTTTTATTCCAGAAGCTGAAGTTTGGGCATTTATTAAATACTAGATTTCTATGGACCTTGATTGATACGTTGTTTGTATCTGTTTTTTCGACTCTACCACTCTATTTCTTAGCCAGTACCAAATGGTTTTGATGATTGCTGCTTTATAATGTAGTTTTATGTTTGCTACTGCTAAGCCAACATCCTTTGTATTTTCTTTTCATTAATTCCCTTGATATTCTTGGCCTTTGTTATTCCAGATGAATTTTCTTATCATTTTTCTACTTGTATAAAATAATTTTGGCACTTTAATTAGTATATCATTGAACAAGTAGACTAAAGTGAGTTTATTTTATATCCTGGGAGTATGATAAAGCTTTGAATTGTTTCCAGTAGGTTTCTGGATTGTCTAAGCAATGTTTTCTGCAAAGAGTAATAATTCTATTTCTGATTTTCAATTCCATTATTTTTTTCTTTTCTTTTCTTGCTAAACTAACATTTCTAGTACAATATTGAATAACAGTGTTGATAATGGGCATCCCTGTTTCACCCTTGATCTAATTGGGAATGAGTCCAGCTTCTCTCCATTAAAAATAATGTTTGCTGTTGGTTTTAGAGAGATACTGCTTATCATTTTAATGAAACTTCCTTTATTCATATGCTCTCTATTGTTTTTAATATGAATGGGTGCTGTATTTTTTCAAAAGATTTTTCAGCATCTATTGAACATTATCACATGATTTTTGTTAGTTTTGTTTTGATATGGTCAATTATGGTAATAATTTTTTTTCTGATATTGAACCAGCCCTAAATTCCTAGTATAAATCCCACTTAGTCATAGTGTATTATCCTGCTGATGCTTTCTTTTTAGATCACAATGCAATAAAAATTATTTTCAACAAAGGACCACAAAAAGACTAAAATCCAATTGAAATTAATCTAACTCTAGAAATGTGTGGGTCAGACAACAAATCACAGAAACATGGAAACAATCCATCATTTCATTCAAAACTATCCTTTTGATAAGCTGCTATAATCTCTTAGCCAATGTTTAATTTTTTTTCATCAATATTCATTAGGGAGATTGCTCTGTAATTTTCCTGTTCTGTTTTGTCTCTTTCTGGTTTCGGTATCAGTGCCATATTTGAGTCATAGAAGAAATTTGTCAGGATTCCTTCCTTACCTATTTTTTTCCAGATAGTTTACAGAGTATTGGATATAATTGTTCTTTATGTTTGATAGAATTCACTAGTGAATCCATGTGGTACTAGACAGTTTTCTAAGGGAGTGCATTAATGGCTCGTTCAATTTCTTTTTCTAAAATGGGACTATTTAAGTAATTTATTTCCTTATGTTAATTTAGGAAATTTATAATTTTGTATATATTCACCCATGTCAGTTAAATTGTCAAACTTGCTGCTCTAGAGTTGGACAAAGTAGCTCCTAGTAGTTGCTTTAATTTCTTTCTCATTGGTGATAAATTCACCCATTTCATCTTTGATAATGGTGATTTGGTTTTTTTCTTCTCTTTTTAAAATCAAATTAATCAAAGGTTTATTTATTTTGTGTTTTTTTTTTATAAAATCAACTCTTAGTTTTATTTATTCATTCGATAGTTTTCTTAGTATCCATTTTATCCCTTCTTTGAGTTTCATCATTTCCAATTTGGTATTTAATTGGGTGTTTTAATGTGTTCTTTTTCTACCTTTTTTAGTTACATGCCAAATTCATTGATCTCCTCTTTATTTTATTCATGTAGCTATTTAGAGACCTAAAATATCCCCACGAACGGCTTTGGCTGCATCCCAAAGGTTTTGGTATGCTCTCATTATTGTTATTTTTTTTTGAATGAAATGATGAATTGTTTCTATGTTTCTGGGATTTGTTGTTTGGCCCACTCATTTTTAGAGTTAGATTATTTAATTTTCAATTGATTTTTGATCTATTTTTGTGGTCC
Source organism: Antechinus flavipes (assembly GCF_016432865.1). NCBI lineage: Eukaryota > Metazoa > Chordata > Mammalia > Dasyuromorphia > Dasyuridae > Antechinus > Antechinus flavipes. The sequence goes on from NC_067400.1 coordinate 93,926,314, forward strand.
TTTATTGAAAGTAATTTTTATTGCATTGTGATCTAAACAGAAAACACATACTATTTCTGCCTTTCTGCATTTGATTGTGATGTTTTTATGCTGTAATACATGGTCAATTTTGTGTGTGTGTGTGTGTGTGTGTGTGTGTGTGTGTGTCTGTAGGTGCCATGTACTGCTGAGAAAAAGGTGTATTCCTTTCTATCTCTATTCAATTTTCTCCAGAGGTCTAGGTCTATCTGTGAAAAAGGTGTATTCCTTTCTGTCTCTATTCAATTTTCTCCAGAGGTCTATAATATCTGTTTTCTAGCATTCTATTAACCTTCCTAGTTTCTTTCTGATTTATTTTGCAATTAGATTTGCCTGATTCTGAGAAGGGAGTGTTGAAGTCCTCCACTAATATAGTTTTGTAATTTGTTTCTTCCTTTAAGTGGCATAAAAATCTTTTCTAGGAATTTGGTTTCTCTATCACTTGGTGCTACACATCTATCAAGATGTACTTTCCTTCCTTACTCTTTTTTTAATAAGATCTATTTTTACTTTTGCTTCATCTGAGACAGATATCCTTGCTTTTTTTTTTTTAACTTCAGCTGAAGCATAATAAAATCTGTTCCATCCTTTTACCTTTACTCTCTCTATTCCTCTATGTGTGTTGTGTTCCTTGTAGGATTCTGTTTTTAATGCTACCATTTGCTTTCATTTTATGAGAAAGTTCATCCCATTCACAGGCACAGTTACAATTACCACCTCTGTATTTCATTCTGCCCTTTGTTCTTCCCTGTATATGCTTTCATTCTCTCTTTCCACCAGATCCTTAGGCTTGCTTTTAACCCATCCCACCCATGACTTTATCCCCTAACAGTGATCACCCTTCCCTTAGTAGTATTTTTTTAACCCACTCAACTCACTACTTTATCTTATATCACCTGCTTTCCCCTTTCTCTTACCTTTGGTGTTTCTGTGTTCCCTTCAATCCTGGCTCTCTCTGTTCTTTCCTTTTTCTTCTCCTACTTCTTTATAAGGTTAATTAAATTCCTATATCCAACTGAATTATTAAGTTATTCCTTCTTAGAGCTAAAGCTGATGAAATCAAACATCAGACAGTAGTCATTCCCTTCCTTTTCCCCCTCCATTTTAATAAGTCTTCTGTGCCTCTTCATGTAATCTATTTCCCATTATAACTCCCCTTTCTTCTTTTTCCTGTACAGTTTTTTTTTTTTTTTTTTTAACTTTTAAGGTCTTTTCCTTTGGTGTCATCAAGAATGCATTCATAAAGCAGAACCAGGAGATCATTATACACTTCAACCAAGAATACTGTATGAGAATGCATTCTGATGGAAATGGATATCTTCAACAAAGAGAAGATCTAATTCATTTACAATTGATTAATGATCGACAGAATAAGCTACACCCAGAGAAGGAACACTGGGAAATAAGTGTAAATGATTTACATTTTTGTTTTGTTTTTTCTGTTATTTTTACCTTCTAAATTCAATTCTTCCTGTGCAACAAGAGAACTGTTTGGTTCTGCACACATATATTGTATCTAGCATATACTATATCATATTTAACATGTATAAGACTTCTTGCCATCTAGGGGAGGGGGTAGAGGGAGGGAAGGGAAAAGTCGGAACAGAAGTGAGTGCAAGGAATAATGTTGTAAAAAAATTACCCATGCATATGTACTGTCAATAAAAAGTTATAATAAAAAAAAGAATGCATTCATAAGACATCCTCAGTCCATGTGATGTTTCTCATTGTTTGCCCCAGTGACAGAATTATCAAGAGTTACAGGTATTGTTTTCTACTCTAAGGATGTAAACAGTTTAATCTTTAAATAATATTAATTTTCCCCCAATTATCTTACTATGCTTCTCTTGAGTACTATTTTTGTAGGTTAATTTTTGTTTACTTCTTTTTTTTTTCTCAATAGGGATGATTCAGCCTTTTACTTCATTAGAGATCCATTGTCTTCCTTGAAAAATAATGCTGAGCTTCTCTGAGCAATCAATTCTTGTATAGTATTCCAGGCCCTCCCATCCTTTATTGTAGAATCTGCCAGGTCCTGGGTAATCCTAATTGTTGCTCCTTCATATTTGAATTGTTTTTGTCTAACAGCTTGCAGTATTTTTTCATTGAGATTGTAGGTCTGAAGTTTCACAACAATGTTCCTTGTGACTTTTCTTGTTAAAATCTCTTTTGAAGGTGATGGATGGATTCCTTTAATGAGTATTTCCCCCTCTGTTTCTAAAATATTGAGGCAGTATTCCTCAATGTTCTCTTGAATAATGCTCTTCAGGCTCTTCTTTTGGACATGGCCTTCAGGTTCAATAGTTTTTAAACTTTCTCTTTCAGATCTATTTTCCCAATCAGCTTTTTTCCAATAAAGTATTTTTCATTTTTTCCCTATTTTTTAAAAATTCTTTTTAGTTTGTTTGAGTTTACTTGATTCATTCTTTCTGTATCACAGATTTATTAGCTTCTATTTGCCTTGTTCTAGTTTTTAATGTGTGATTTTCTTCAGTTGGCTTTTGTAAGTCTTTTTTTCCATTTGGTTAATTCTACTATTTAAGAAGTTGTTTTATTCAGACAAAATTTTCCTTCTTTTTTCAAGTTATTGATTTATGTATACCCATCATTTCCTTTCTCATTTTTTTTTCTCTACCACTATTATTTGCTTTGTAAAGTATTTTATAGAATATAGTTGGGCTAAGATGGCAGGGAGGACACTATTGCCCTCAGAATACTTTTTTTTTTCATGACAAGATCTTGGAATTACTGCTTACCTGGAAAAACCCACAAATAATTACCAACAGAAGATATCCTCAAAATTCAGCAGAAAAGGTCTGTTTTTGCTCATGGACGAAGACAGTTAGATCATGTGCAGATTATAGGCAGGCAACAAGAGCAGGAAAGGCAGCTCACACTAAGCAGACCAGAGTGGGGGTAGGGTGTGATCTCAGCCTTTTCTGCAGGGAGAACTTTACCACAGTGTGGCAACTTTGCCCTGCAGCAAGCCAGTAGATCAGCAGAGAAACTATAAACACAGGGAGTAAAGGCTATAATCCCAAAATGCTAGGGTCTCCCAGGACCTGGCCACATCCACCTAGAACCAAGAGTAACTCAGCATGCTCTCAGAGTCTCAGAGCACAGAAGCAGCACAGCCATGTCTGTCTTGTTGCTGACTCCCTACTACCTCCTGCAGTCTGTAAAGGAAGCCTGATAATACCAGCCAGATGAAAAAAAAAGCAGATCACATTTGCTTTTTCTTTGTTTCTTGGTTTATGTTCTTTGGTTCTTTGACAAAATGAGGACAAAATTAAAGCAGGCTCTAATAATAGATAGCTTATATATGGATAGAGAGCAGACTTCAAATCCTGAGGAGACTAAAAACAGAGTGTCTCCAGATTCCCCAAAGGGGGATATGATCTCATCCCCAACACACAAGACTCTCAAAGAAGAAAGTAAAAAGGTTCTTACAAGAGAGCTAGAAGAAAAATGGAGAAAGGAAAGGGAAGATTGGCAAGAGGGTATGGATAAGTCATCCCACTCATTTAAAGATAAAGTGGATAAAGAAATCAAATTCCTGAAAAACAGAATTGGTTAATTGAAAAAGGTAAACAATTCCTAAGAAAACAGAACTAGTGAATTGGAAAAAGAAAATAGCTCTCTAAAAATTAAAATTGGCAAAATGGGGAAAAAAATCCATAGAACAAAACAACTCATTTTAAAAATCAATTGGACAATTACAAGAAGAAATATAAAAAGTGAATGAAGAAAATAATTCATTAAAAGTAAGAACTGAACAAATGGAAATGAGTGACTTGAGGAGATACCAAGAATCAGTCAAGCAAAACCAAAAAATGACACAATGGGAAAAAAATATCAAATAATTACTTGGGAATACAACAGACCTGGAAAATAGATCTAGGAACTTCTGGCCAAGATGGCAGAGAGGAGGATCACATCTGCTTAGACTCCATGTTTTCTCTCAGAATTTGAATAATGACAAGCCTTGGAATTAGTGCTGGACTGAAAAAAAAAAAAACCCACAAATAATTACCAAGAGAAAACATTCCTGAAATTCGCCAGGAAAGGTTTATTTTTGCTTGAGGTTGGGGACAGTTTTAGATCCGGTGCAGGCTGAGGACAGGCAGTGGAAGCAAGAGCACAACAGGCAGCTCTCAGCTGAGCAGACCAGAGGGTGGTGGTGTGTGATCTCAGCCATCTCTGCGGGGAGAGTTTTACTACAGTATACTTTTCCCTGGCAGCAAGCCAGTAGACGAGTAGAGAAGCTAAAAACACAGTGGGTGAAGAATACAACCCTGAACAGCTAGGGTCTCTCAAAACCTGGCCCACCGCCCCTCCCCACCGCCCCCCTCCACAGTGGCTCAGCACAATCTCAGAGTCTCAGAGCCCAGGTGCATCACAGCCATTGCTGTTGTGCTAGTGCCTCATTGCTGCCCCTCCCCCCCAGTCTGTAGAGGAAACGTGGTAACACCACCCAGCCAAAAAAACAAACAAACAAAAAAGCAGATTCCATTCTTTTTTTTTGCTAGTTTGTCTTCTTTGATTCTTCTCTGACAAAATGAGCAAAAAATTTAAATGGACCTTAACCATTGATAGCTTCCATATGGATAGAGAGCAGACTTTAAACCCTGAGGATACTAAAAACAGACTGTCTCCAGATGAATCCCCAAAGGAGGATATTATCTGGTCTTCAACACAGATGACTCTTATAGAAGAAATTATGAAGTCTCTCACAAGAGAGCTGGAAGAAAAATTGGAAAAGGAAAGGGAGGGTTGGCAACAGAGTCTGGATAAGTCATCTCATGCATTTAAAGACAGAGTGGATAAAGAAATCAAATCCTTGAAAAATAGAATTAGTGGACTGGAAAAAGAAAATAGCTCTCTAAAAAATAAAATTGACAAAATGGAAAAAAATTCCATAGAACAAAACAACTCACTTAAAAACTCAATTGGACAATTAGAAAAATATACAAAAAAGTGAATGAAGAAAATAACTCATTGAAAATCAGAATTGAAAAGATGGAATTAAATGATTCAAGGAGACACCAAGAATGAGAGAAGCAAATCCAAAAAAATGAAACAATGGAAAAAAATGTCAAATGCCTTCTTGGAAAAAGAACAGACCTAGAAAATAGATCTAGGAGAGACAATATGAGAATTATTGGACTCCCTGAAAAATATGATGAAAAAAAATGCTGGACACTATTTTCCAGGAAATTATCAAAGAGAACTGCCCACAAGTCATAGAAACAGAGGGTAAAATAGACATTGAAAGAATTCATTTATCACCTACAGAAAGGGATCCTAAAATCAAAACACAAATAAATATAGTGGTCAAATGCCAGAACTATCAGACAAAAGGAAAAAATATTGCAAGCGGCTAAAAAAAAAATTCAAATATAGAGAAGCTACAATAAGGATTATCCAGGATCTAGCAGTGTCCACATTAAAGGATCAAAGGGTCTGGAATATGCTATTCTGAAATGCAAAAGAACTTGGAATGCAGCCAAGAATAAATGATCCCGCTAAGCAGAGCATTTTCTTTCATAGAAGAAGATGAACATTCAATGAAATAAGAGAATTTCATCTATTTTTGATGAAAGAAAAATGGAACTTAACAAAAAGTTTGATCTACAAATATAGAACTCAAGAGAAAGTTAAAAAGGTAAAAAGAAATCTTGGAAACTATATTTCTGCTATAAAGATATATAAAAAATATATGTATACCTTGTTCTAGAAACTAGAAGTGGAAAGGAAATTGTACAAGAAAAAGGGTAAAGCGGGGGTATTTCATCAAACAAGAGGCAAAGGAAACCTATTATATCTGAGAGAAAGAATGGAGGGGGATGAATATAGTGTGTATCTTACTGCCATCAGAATTGTCTTAAAGAGAAAAAATTTAGACATATTCGATTTATGGCGAAACTTTTCTCACCTCATTGAAAAGTGGGAAGGGAAAAGTGAAAAGGGAAGGAACAAGCTAAGCAAAAGGGAATACAGAAATTGTGAGGAAAAAGAGTAAAATGGGAGAGGAATTCTAAGGTGGGGAAGGGATACTAAAAAGGGAGGGCTGTGAGAAGCAAATGGTGCTCACAAGTTTAATACTGGGGAGGAGGGGGAAGGGGGAAGGAAAGGAGAAAAGTATGAACAGGGGTTAACAAGATGGCAAGTAATACAGAATTGGTAATTTTAACCATAAATGTGAATGGGGCAAACTCCCCCATAAAGAAGAAGCGATTAGCAGAATGGATTAAAAGCCAGAATCCTACAATATGTTGTTTACAGGAAACACACCTAAAGGAGGGAGATACATATAGAGTAAAAGTAAAAGGTTGGAACAGAAGCTACTATGCTTCAGGTAAAGTAAAAAAAAAGCAGGGGGAGCCATCCTGATCTCAGATCAAGCAAAAGCAAAACTTGATCTAATTAAAAGAGATAAGGAAGGGCACTATATCTTCCAAAAAGTAGCAAAGATAATGAAACAATATAAATATTAAACATAAATGCACCAAGTGGTGTAGCATCTAGATTCCTAAAAGAGAAATTAAGAGAGCTGCAAGAAGAAATAGAGAGCAAAACTATAGTAATGGGAGATCTCAACCTTGCACTCTTGGAATTAGATAAATCAAACCACAAAATAAGTAAGAAAGAATCCAAAGAGGTAAATAGAATACTAGAAAAATTAGATATGATAGATCTCTGAAGAAAAGTAAATGGAGACAGAAAGGAGTATACTTTCTTCTCATCAGTTCACGGAACCTATACAAAAATTGACCATATATTAAGACATAAAAACCTCAAACTCAAATGCAATAAGGCAGAAATTGTAAATGCATCCTTTTCAGACCACAATGCAGAAAATTACATTCAATAAAAAGCCAGGGAAAAATAGACCAAAAATAATTTGAAACTAAATAATCTCTAATTAAAGAATGACTGGGTGATACAGCAAATCATAGAAATAATTAATAACTTTGCCCAAGAAAATGACAATAATGAGACATCATAGCAAAATGTGTGGGATGCTGCCAAAGTAATATAATAAAGGGAATTTCATATCTATAGAGGCCTACTTGCATAAAATAGAGAAAGAGAAAGTAAATAAATTGGGCTTGCAATTAAAAATGTTAGAAAATTAACAAATTAAAAACCACTCAAACACTAAACTTGAAATTGTAAAAATAAAAGGATAGATCAATAAAATTGAAAGTAAAAAATTATTGAATTAATTAATGAAACTAAGATTTGGTTCTATAAAAAAACAACAAAATAGATAAGACCTTATTAAATTCTGATTTAAAAAAGAAAAAAAGGAAAACCAAATTGTTAGTCTTAAAATTGAAAAGGGAGAACTCACCACTAATGAAGAGGAAATTAGAGCAATAATTAGGAGTTACTTTGCCCACCTTTATGCCAATGAATTTGACAACTTAAAAGAAATGGAAGAATACCTCCATAAATATAGCTTGCCCAGAATAACAGAGGAAGAAGTAAATAGATTAAACAGTCCCATTTTATTTTATTTTTTTTTAAATTTTTATTTAATAATTACTTTATATTGACACTCGTTTCTGTTCCAATTTTTTTGCTCCCTCCCTCCACCCCCTCCCCTAGATGGCAAGCAGTCCTTTATATGTTAGATATGTTGCAGTATATCCTAGATACAATATATGTTTGCAGAACCGAACAGTTCTCTTGTTGCATAGGGAGAATTGGATTCAGAAGGTATAAATAACAAGGGAAGAAAAACAAAAATGCAGATAGTTCACATTCGTTTCCCAGTATTCTTTCTTTGGGTGTAGTTGCTTTTGTCTGTCATTTATCAATTGAAACTCAGATCTCTTTGTCAAAGAAATCCCCTTCCATCAAAATATGTCCTCATACAATATCGTTGTCGAAGTGTATAATGATCTCCTGGTTCTGCTCATTTCACTTAGCATCAGTTCATGTAAGTCTCGCCAGTCCTCTCTGTATTCATCCTGCTGGTCATTTCTTACAGAACAATAATATTCCATAACATTCATATACCATAATTTACCCAGCCATTCTCCAATTGATGGGCATCCATTCATTTTCCAGTTTCTAGCCACTACAAACAGGGCTGCTACAAACATTTTGGCACATACAGGTCCCTTTCCCTTCTTTAGTATTTCTTTGGGATATGAGCCCAATAGAAACACTGCTGGATCAAAGGGTATGCACAATTTGATAATTTTTTGGGCATAATTCCAGATTGCTCTCCAGAATGGTTGGATTCGTTCACAACTCCACCAACAATGCAATAGTGTCCCAGTTTTCCCACATCCCCTCCAACATTCATCATTATTTTTTCCTGTCATCTTAGCCAATCTGACAGGTGTGTAATGGTATCTCAGAGTTGTCTTAATTTGCATTTCTCTGATCAATAATGATTTGGAACACTCATATGAGTGGTAATAGTTTCAATTTCATCCTCTGAAAATTGTCTGTTCATATCCTTTGACCATTTATCAATTGGAGAATGGCTTGATTTCTTATAAATTTGAGTCAGTTCTCTATATATTTTGGAAATGAGGCCTTTATCAGAACCTTTAACAAACAGTCCCATTTTAGAAAAAGAAATAGAACAAGCTATTAACCAACTCCTTAAGAAAAATCCACATGGATTTACTTGTTAATTCTATCAAACATCTAAAGAAAAATTAATTCCAATTTTATATAAACTATTTGAAAAAATAAGTATTGAATGAGTCCTATCAAATTGCTTTTATGACACAAACATGGTACTGATACATAAATTAAGTAGGTTAAACAGGAGAAAGAAAATTATAGAGCAATCTCTCTAATGAATATTGATGCTAAAATATTAAATAAATATTAGCAGGAAGATTACTGAAAATCATCCACAGGATAATACACCATGACCAAGTGGGATTTATACCAGGAATGAAGGGCTGGTTCAATACTAGGAAAATTATTAGCATAATTGATTATATCAATATCAAATTAATAAAAACCATATGATCATCTCAATAGATGCAGAAAAAGCATTTGATAAAAACCAATATCCATTCCTAATAAAAACACTTGAGAGTATAGGAATAAATTGACTTTTCCTTAAAATAGGAGCATCTATTAAAACGGTCAGTAAGCATCCTATGTAACAGGGATAAAAAGGAACCATTCCCAGTAAGATCAGGAGTAAAACAAAGTTGCCCACTATCACCATTATTCAATATTGTATTAGAAATGCTAGCCTCAGCAACAAGAGTCAGAAAAAGATTAAAAGAACTAAAGTATGTAATGAAGAAACCAAATATCACTCTTTGCAGATGATATGATGGTATACCTAGAGAACCCCAGAGATTCTACTAAAAAGCTATTAGAATTAATTCATAACTTTAGCAAAGTTGCAGGATACAAAATAAATCCACAAAAATCCTCAGAATTTTTATATATCATCAACAAAATCCAACAGCAAGAGATACAAAGAGAAATTCCATTCAAAACAACTGTCAATAGCATAAAATGTTTGGGAATTTATCTACCAAAGGAAAGTCAAGAATTATATGAGCAAAATTAAACAAATAAACAAACAAACAAACAAACAAACAACAACAAAAAAAAATGTTCCACACAAGTAAAGTCAGATTTAAATAATTAAAAAAAATCAAGTGCTCTTGGATAGGTTGAGTGAATATAATAAAGATGACAATACTCCCTAAACTAATCTATTTATTTAGTGCTATACCAATCAGACTCCCAAGAAACTATTGTAATGACCTAGAAAAAATAACAACAAAATTCATATGCAAGAACAAAAGGTTGAGAATCTCAAGGGAATTAATGGAAAAAAAAATCAAATGAAGGTGGCCTAGCTGTACCTGATCTTAAACCATATTATAAAGCAACAGTCACCAAAACTATTTGATACTGGCTAAGAAATAGATTAGTTAATGAGTGCAATAGGTTAGGTTCACAAGACAAAAAAGTCAACTATAGCAATCTAGTGTTTGACAACGCCAAACATCCTAACTTTTGGGATAAGAATTCATTATTTGATAAAAACTGCTGGGATAACTGGAAATTAGTATGGCAGAAATCAGTCATGGACCCTCACTTAACATCATATACCAAGATAAGATCAAAATGGGTCCATGATTTAGGCATAAAGAATGAGATTAAAAATAAATTAGGGGAACAGAGGACAGTTCATCTCTCAGACTTGTGGAGGAGGAAGAAATTTGTGATTAAAGATGAACTAGAGACCATTACTGATCACAGAATAGAAAATTTCGATTACATCAAATTAAAAAGCCTTTGTACAAATAAAACTAATGCAAACAAGATTAGAAGGGAAGCAACAAACTGGGAAAACATTTTCACAGTTAAAGGTTCTGATTAAAGCCTCATTTCCAAAATATATAGAGAATTGGCTCTAATTTATAAAAAATCAAGCCATTCTCCAGTTGATAAATGGTCAAAGGATATGAACAGACAATTTTCAGATAATGAAATTGAAACTCTTTCCACTCATATGAAAGAGTGTTCCAAATCACTATTGATCAGAGAAATGCAAATTAAGACAATTCTGAGATAACACTATGCACCTGTCAGATTGGGTAAGATGACAAGAAAAAATAATGATGAATGTTGGAGGGGATGGGGGAAAACTGGGACACTGATACATTGTTGGTGAACTTGTGAACGAATCCAACCATTCTGGAGAGCAATCTGAAATTATGCCCAAAAAGTTATCAAACTGTGCATACCCTGTGATCCAGCAGTGCTACTACTGGGCTTATATCCTAAAGAGATACTAAAGAATGGAAAGAGACCTGTAGGTGCCAAAATGTTTGTGGCAGCCCTGTTTGTAGTGGCCGGAAACTGGAAAATGAATGGATGCCCATCAATTGGAGAATGGTTGGGTAAATTGTGCTATATGAATGTTATGGAGTATCATTGTTCTGTAAGAAATGACCAGCAGAATGAATACAGAGAGGCTTGGAGAGACTTATATGAACTGATGCTAAGTGAAGTGAGCAGAACCAGGAGATCATTATATACTTCAACAATGATACTGTATGAGGATGTATTCTGATGGAAGTGGATTTCTTTGACACAGAGAAGATCTAACTCAGTTTCAATTGATCAAGCAGCTACACCCAAAGAACACTGGGGAATGAATGTAAACTCTTTGCATTTTTGTTTTTCTTCCTGCATTATTTTTACCTTCTGAATCCAACTCTTCCTGTACAACAAAAGAATTGTTTGGTTCTGCATACATATATTGTATCTAGGAAATACTGTGACATATTTAACATGCATAGGACTGATTGTCATCTGAGGGAGGGAGTGGAAGGAAGGAGGGGAAAAATCAGAACAGAAGTGAGTGCAAGGAATAATGTTGTAAAAAATTACCTAGGCATGGATTCCATCAAAAAAAATTATAATTATTAAAAAATAAATGAATAAATAAATAATACTTTACATCTAAAAAAAAAAGAAAGAAAATATATCTAGGAGAGATAATCTGAGAATTATTGGACTTCCTGAAAATTATGATGAAAAAAAAAAAAAGCCTAGACACTATTTTTCAGGAAATAATCAAAGAGAACTGCCCAGATGTTATAGAAACAGAGGGTAAAATGGACATTGAAAGAATTCATCGGTCACCTACTGAAAGAGACACCAAAATCAACACTCTAAGAAATATTGTGGTTAAATTCCAGAACTATCTGACCAAGGAAAAAAAATACTACAACTAGATAGAAAAAAAATCAAATATATAGGAGCCACAACAAGCATTACTCAGGATTTAACAGCATCTACATTAAAGGATTGAACGGCCTGGAATCTGATATTCTGAAATCTAAGGAACTTGGTATGCAGCCAAAACAGCCAAAAATGAGCAATTTTTTTCCAGGGAAGAAGATGGACATTCAATGAAATAGGTGAATTTCATCTATTTCTGATGAAAAAACCAGAACTAAAAAAAAAATAGTGATCTCAAATATAGTACTCAAGAAAAACATAAAAAGGCAAAAATAAACCTTGAGAACTATATTTCTATTATAAATATACACAAACATATATAATTTAGTTTTACAGTTATAACATTAAAAAAAAAAAGACTAGAGGTGCAAAGGAAATTGTACCAGAAAAGTGGTAAAATGGGAGTACTACATCTCAGTAAGAGGCAAAAGGAAACCTATTATATCTGAGGGAAAGAAGTGAGGGGTATGAACATAGTGTGTATCTTACTCTCATCAGAACTGACTTGAAGAGAAAAATATTAGACATATTCGATCTACAGAGAAACTTCTCCCACTGCACTGAAAAGTAGGAGGGGAAAAGTGAAAAGGGAAGGATTAAGTTAGGCAGAAGGGAATTTTGAGGAAGAGGAATAAGAAAGAGGGAGGAACTCTAAGGTGGTGGGGAGGGAGTCTACAAAGGGAGGGCTGTGAGAGGCAAGTGGTGCTCACAAGTTTAATACTGGGGAGGGAGTAAGGGAGAAAGGGAGGGAAAAAGCATAAGCATGGGTTAACAAGATGGCAAGTAATAAAGAATTAGTAATTTTAAACATAAATGTGAATGGGATAACCTCCCAAATAAAGCGGAAGCAAATAGCAGACTAGATTAAAAGCCAGAATCCTACAATATATTGTTTACAGAAAACACACTTGAAGTAGGGCAATACATACAGAGTAAAGGTAAAAGGCTGAAGCAGAATCTGCTATGCTTCAGGTGAAGTCAAAGGCAAGGGTAGTGATCCTGATCTCAGATCAAGCAAGAGCAAAAAATGATCTAATTAAAAGAGATAAGGAAGCTCACTATATATTGCTAAAGGGTAGTATAGATAATGAAGTAATAACCCTAAATGCACCAAGTGGCGTAGCATCGAAATTCTTAAAAGAGAAATTAAGAGAGCTGCAAGAATAAATAGACAGCAAAGCCATAATAGCGAGAAATCTCAACCTTACAGTCTCAAAATTAGATGAATCAAACCACAAAATAAGAAGAAAATCAAAGAGAATACTAGAAAATTAGGTATGATAGAACTCTGGAGAAAACGAAATGAAGACAGAAAGGAGTACACTTTCTTTTCAGCAGTTCATGGAACCTATACAAAAATTGAACATATATTAGAATATAAAAACTTCAAATTCAAATACAGAAAAGCAGAAATAATAAATTCATCCTTTTCAGATTGTAATGTAATGGACGTTACAGTCAATTAAAAGGCAAGGGAAAACAAACCAAAAAAAAAAAAAATTGGAAGCTAAATAATTTCATCTTAAAGAATTATAGGGTGTAATAGCAAATCATTGCCATAATTAAGAACTTTACCTAAAGAAAATGATAATGATGAGATGTCATACCAAAATATGTGGGATTTAACTGAATGGTAATAAGGGGAAATTTCATATCTCTAGAGGCCTACTTGCATAAAATAGAGAAAGACAAGGTCGATGAATTGGGCTTGCAACTAAAAAAGCTAGAAAAGGAACAAATTAAACCCCCCCAGTCAAACATTAAACTTGAAATTCTAAAAATAAAAGGAGAGATTAATAAAATTGAAAGGAAAAGTAAACTATTGAATTAATAAATAAAACTAATATTTGGCTTTATGAAAAAAACAAGAAAATAGATATACCCTTAATAAATTTGATTTTAAAAAGGAAAGAGGAAAATCAAATTGGTAATCTTAAAAAGGAGAAGGGAGAACTTCCATCAATGAAGAGGAAATTAACGCAGTAATTAGGAGTTACTTTGCCCAACTCTATGCCAATAAATTCAATAACTTAAATGAAATGGAAGCCTTTTTTGTAGTAGTTAGAAACTGGAAATTGAATGGATACCCATCAAATGGAGAATTGTTGGGTAAATTATGGTATATGAATGTTATAGAATATTATTGTTCTGTAAGAAATGACCAACAGGAATAATATAGAAAGGCTTGGAGAGACTTACATGAACTGATGCTAAGTGAAATGAGCAGAACCAGTAAATCATTATACATTTCAACAACAATACTTTATGAGGATGTATTCTGATGGAAGTGGCTATCTTTGACAAAGAGAATTTCCAGTTCAATCCCAATTGATCAATGCTGGACAGAATCCGCTACACCCAGAGAAGGAACACTGGGAAATGAATGTGGACTACTTGCATTTTTTTTGTCTTCCCAGGTTATTTTTACCTTCAAAATCCCTTTTTTTCTTGTGCAACAAGAGAACTGTACAGATCTACACACATATATTGTATCTAAGATATACTTTAACATGTTTAACATATATGAGACTGCCTGCCATCTAGGGAAGGGGGTGGAGGGAAGAAAGGCAAAAGTTGGAACAGAAGTGAGGGCAAGTGACAATGATGTAAAAAATTACCCATGCATATGTTCTGTCAATAAAAATCTATAATTTAACCAAAAAAGGTATTTTATACTTGGGCTTGTGACCGATTCATATCATTCTTTGAAATTTCTTCTGTGGATATTTTATCCTCATCTGAGTTGGTGTTTTGTTCTGGCCTGTCACCACAGTAGCTTTCTATGGTCTAGGTTCTTTGCTGTTTCTTGTTAAATTTCTTTTCTTTTCTTTTGGTTTTTCCTCTTTTTCCCTTTTCATGACTAAGTTGTATCCTAACTTAAAGGGAGCATGTTCCAAGCTTCTTGTTCTACTCTAAGCCTTGGATTTGAGCACAGGAGCTCCTTGTGTTTGCAGGGGATGTCTTTGACTGGTCTTTAAAGTAAACAGCCTGGTTTCTTAGAGTTTTCCTTCTGATCTGGGACTGGATGCTAACCCACTGATTTGTTCCTCTACTCAGCCAGGACAAAGGGTCTTAATTGATGAATTGCTGTGATTTGATTGAAACTCTTTCATTAGCTTTTCCAGAGTCTGCCTGAATTAAGCTGAACATCCTTTTCACCACAGTGAGATAGACATTTCTTGAAGTTTTCCCAGTTTATCTTAAGCTAGAGAATGTTTCATTCTACCAGGTTCTGTTCAGAGAATTTGTCTCACGTGGTTTTTGAGGACAACTGGTAGAGCTCAAGAAACTTTTTGCCTTTATTCTGCCATTGTGGCTCCACTCTGGTGTGACAACAATGCTAGCACCCAGGACACCCCAGAATCAGCTGGAGTCCTTAGTCTTTATTCTTGGTCTTTAGGGGTAGAAATGAACAGGATGGAAGCAGAATCTCCTCAACCACCTTCTTCCTTGTCTACCACAAAGAGTGACCCTGGCTAGTCTTACTCCACCCCCTAGTCCCTCGTACAATCCTCTGCATACACCAATCATTGAGCCAGCACAGGATAGCGGGAAGGAGCATTTTCCAAGCATATGCCATAGAGTATTGTTCAATCAGTTATTAGCCCTAAGTGCTTGAACAGACATCAGTGCAAAAACTCAAGAGTTTCAGCCCTCTAAGCTTTGGGAATTTACCATTTCTTTTTTAAAGATGTCTACCTTCTTCATGCAGCTTTATAGCTTCATAAGTTTTTTTTAACTGTTTGGAAACTTAAAGAATAATTTAATGTTGCAAATGAGAAAATTAAGGCCCCAAAGAATAAAATGACCTTTCCCATATCACATAAATATCCAATAGCAGACTTGAGAGTGAAACTTAAGTATTAATATATGTGTTATTTATTATCTTTCTTTTTTTTAATCACATTTTATTTTACCCAATTACAGGTAAAATCAATTTTAACATTTATTTTTAAATTTCAACTTCCAAATTCTGTTTATATATGTATCCCCTTTCCCTCAGATAGTAAGCAGTATGCTATAGGTTATGCAAGAGCAAATATGTAAAACAGTTCTATGCTATTTTGTGAAAGAAAACTGAAACAAAAAGTATAAATAAGAAAAGTGAAAAATATCTTAATTCACTATATAGTCAGATGGCATCAATTCCTTTTCTGGAGGTAGAAAAACATTTTTTTAAAATCATAAGTTCTTTGTAATTATCTTAAATAATTGTTTTGCTGAGATTTTTTTCTGTTACTGTGTACAATATTCTTCTGGTTCTGCCCAGTTCATTTCTAAAATCATTCTGATTGTCATTTCTTAGCAAAATGATATAACATTATAATTATATGCCATATATATTTTTTCACCCATTCCCCAATTGATGGCCAATCCCATAATTTTCTATTCTTAACTACTTTTAAAAAGCACTGCTATATATGTTTTTGTATGAACAGATTCACCCCCCATCTTTTTCAAAATCTCTATGCGACACAGGCCTAGTAGTTGCATTTCTGGATTAAGGAGTATTCACAGTTTTATAGCCTTCAGGAAATAGTTTTAAATTTTGCACCAGTATGATTGAGTTAGTTCACAACTCCACCAATTTTCCCACACTTCTTCAGACATTGATCATCTCTTCTTCTATATTTATGATTTTTCTTTATATAGGTTAAAATTTATGTGTTCACTATGGACAAAACTCAGAGTTGGGTATTTTCTATTTTGACCATATTTCTTTCTTATATATGTGAGGAAAACTGTCATGAAATTTATAAATAAATGAATTCAATATTTTGATTTCTATATTTCAATTTTCTTTTCTATAAACCAAGAGTGGTCTCCAAGGTCTTGTCTAACACTAAATCTAAGATATCATGTCTTTATAGTACAGATAAATTAGTTTATATTTTGCTACATTTTTACATTTTTATTTTTGACTAACATATTACAATTTTCTCTATCTTCGTAAGAATAGTGAAATTAATAACATTATGTTTCAAAGAATTTATATAATGTATTAAAAAATACTTTGTTGTTATTTTCTCACCTGACAAGGAATTGTTGATGTGAACATTGGACTTGCTTGGAAAATTAGAAATATGCCACTTCATATAAGATAAATCCCCCAGGCATTTGTTTATATATAAAAAAGCAGTAAGGAATTATTTCATTAGAATACTATAATTGTATTTATCACATTATAATTGAAATTATATTATTTCCAAAATTATTTAATTTGTTTGAATAAAGATTTTTGCAACAATATTAGGCAAATAAACTTAGCCAAGATCCAAAACGGAATAAAAATAAATTGAATTCAACTTTCAAGGATTAGACATTCATAGTATTCAAAATTTTATGTTCAGTGCTGGAGATAAAAGATAAGAAGTCAATAGTCCCTGCTCTCAGTAAACTTCCATTGTACTGAGTGCCACAACATTTATCTGCCTAACTATATATAGTATAAGGGGAAATTAAGCTGGAGTGAACATTCACTATTGTGAACATCCGTGAATTTCTCAAAGGCAATGCTGCACCTCTTATGGTCCTTGTATAAGTCTTTATAATTCATAAAATTAGCTTGAAAAATGCAAACTGGTAAGGGGAAGAGTAGATAAATTTTTAAATGAAAATGATAGGTGGCATTAAAAATTTCAGCTTGAAAGAACACTTATGTAAATAAATAAACAAAAAACATAATTCTTTCTTAGACTGTATTAATAAAAACCTTGTGGGAGGATGCTGGGAAGATAGTAAAATAGGTCAGAAAATTCGAAGCTCTCCAGATTTCCCCCACAAACTAAACCAAATTTTGCCCAGGACAAACATATAGTGGTGAAAAACAAATAAGTTTCTGAGGAAAACAGAGGTCTTCTAAGTACAATAAGAAAAGAATCAAAGAAAGATCCCAGATCCTGAAATTAACCCTCAGGAAGCATTAACACCTTCAGACTAGCTCCACAGGAAAAATAAAACAACGTGTAGGGAGCCCTAAAGGTAGTTGTGTTGGAAGTAGCTTCAACCTGAATGACAGGAGCTTTCACCTCTTCAACAATATGGTCTGTTTGAAGTCTGAATCAAGGAAGACTGAGGGAACCGAACCTCTCAATAAGAAATGCAGTCTATGCTGTACTGCTGATACACTGCATTGGATGAGAAAGAACTAGAACACCAAATAAGTTCACAAAAAAGCTGTGGAGCAGGGATGCTGCAGGTCAAGGGAACTTGCAAGAGGTAGAGATCTTGGTTTAAGATTCTGTGTGAAGTACACTATACCTTCACCACAAGATTAGAAACGGTTCTTATTTTTAAAGGGTGGAGGGGAGAAAGAACCCAATAATAAAAACTTAATATGGCAATGGAGAAGATTGTGGTTTCATCTTCAGAGGAGAAAAGTGAAGTAAAAACTACCTATTTTACTCAAAAGAATAATGTTTAATGTCTATCTGGCCAGGAATGAGTTCTAGAAAAGCTAAAAAAAAAGAATTTAAAAATCAAATGAGAGAAAATAAGAAAAAAAAAAAAAACTAAAAAAGAACCATCCAAGAAAAGCAAGAAGCTTATGGAAAAAAAAAAAGTTAACCAACTGGAAAAGGAGATACAGAATCTTAAAGAAGAAAAAAAAATTTTTTTTTTGAAAATTAGAATTGGCCAAGAGGAAGCCAGTAAAGCTATGAGACCAAGAAATATCAAAACATTATTAAGAATGAAAAAGAGAAGAGAATATGAAGCATCTTATAAGAAAAACAACAGAATTCATTCTTGAATTCACTTATAAGAAAACTTGTTGGAGGAACTGGATATATTTTTCCAATAAATGTAGTGTCAGGAAAAAAAAAACATAATACTTATCTTCAGGGAGTTACAGATCTATCAAGTAAATAAGATACTTAATTTGTTTACTTGGAATCACATTGAAGAAGTGGGGTGAATGAGTACATGTATGAAAAATTCAATTCAATAATTAAAACCATCAAAAATGTAATTTAATTTTTTCCTGTAAATAGTTATCCTTTCATTGGAAATTTTCAAGCAGAAACTGGAGAGTTATTTGCAATGTTATTGCTGGCTAGGTTATTCAGTTATTAGTTGGATTAGATGAACTATGTTTTTTTTTTCCCTACCTCTGTGATTCAGTGATTCTTTGGAATTTGGATTAAAGGTCATCTGTTCATCATGTTATTCTTTCTTGTCAATAATAAAGGCTGATTATTTAAGGTCATCTGTTCACCATGTTATTTTTTCATGTCAATAATAAAGAATGCTCACAAATTTACAGAAGTTTAACATTTTACAATTCTCAAAGATATTTGAAGCAATAGAGACAATTTCTATCATTTTATGAACATAGAGAAAGTGTCTGACATGAATGAAGGAATACTTGTGTCACTAAGAAAGGTCCAAGTGAGGTAATCTATTTGTTTTCAATTTGACTTGTATTTTCGTTCAGCAATACAGAATACACACACACACTCACACACACACACACACACACACACGTATTTTCCATATTCTCAATTTTCTTCATCTGAAAAATGTGAGTAATAATATTTGTAGTACTTAACGCCAAAGAACAACAACAAAAATCCCCAGAATTTGTAAGCTTTAAAGTACTATGTAAATATAAAGTGTCGTTTTTTGTCTTGTTGAGTGAGAGTTGAAACTTTCCTTGATTGATGTTTTTTTTTTTCTGACATTAAATGCTGATCTAAAATCTCTGAGCTAGCAAAAGAATGGAATAATGTCATAACATTTGGTCTAGCACATGAAATGAAAAGGTCTGTCAGAGAAGTGAAAGGTGTCAAAGAGTCAAGGAAAAAAGATGCAGATCTTAAGAGAATATCACTAGTTACTACCTTTTGCCTTCAGCATTATTTATGCCTGATTAAACCATGGAATAAGCTAGATATCTAGTGTGGCAGAGTGTAAAAGCATCTTTACTCAGAACACTAAAATCAGTTTTCTTCTTTGATATGAAGTAGGAATGAGGGTAGGAAAGGTGATGAGGGGATTTCTGGTCAATTTATTTTTGGTTTCCCATTTATTGAAATATTAAAATGTAAGAGAAAATAATTGTATTTTTGGAAGCTTTTGAAGTATAAATTTAGTAATACAGACCCAATGAATATCTTGATGTTAGTCATCTCTTAGGGCATTCAAGTGACAGGGTCATAACCCATTCAGGTAAATTAAGGGTTAATCCAGGGACATCCCTCCAAGATATATAGGAGTTTCTTGGGTAGATTTCTTTGTTAAGGACTAGGCCTTAAACCAAAACCAATCTAATTCTAATTAGCTAGGCCAAACCTCATTTGGACATTGAGTCCTGCTTAATTCAAATTAAATGTAGATAGCAATCATCTCTTCTTTGGCCAGAAACCCTGAGTATTTTCTCTCCATATTAATTCACAATTATTGACACTATATCCTTGGACCACTCACTTAATAGCTTTAATATGTATTTTTTTATTGTTAAATTAGGGAGATTTGGTCTATCTGATCTCCAAGGTCTCAAATAGCTCTAGATCTGTGATCCTATGATCCTTATATAGATAATAAATGGACTAAATGATGTCTAAGGCTCTTCTAGTTCTAAGATTATGAATCCAGATAACTGTCCCAAGTGGTATGATTTCACGGGAGCTTCTAAAAAGCATTACACTCATAAAAGTAATCCCATGTTTTTATCTAAAGTAGAGAATTTAATAAATAAAGAGTAAATCTATTGTTTAATTGCATGAAGAAGGAAACATATTAGCTTTTGGCTATTGTAAATGCATAAAACTAGATTTGAAAAAAAGAAAAAGGACCATGAAGACTTAGAAGATACTTTGAAAATGGTATTAGGACAAAAGAAACATTACTATTCTGTTGTTAGATGGAATTACCAACAAAGAAATAGGTATGTGGAAAAAATGAGTGTGAATACCAATAGGATATTTAAAAAATAATACTCTAAAGGACAGATACTTCAGGATTTAGGACCAAGTTGTCTTTGTTAAAAGAAAGAATGTTAAAACAGCTTAATGCACACTAATTTAGGGATCAGAAGCATGGAATGACAATAGTTAACTTCAAAGTTCCTATTAGAAACTATTATAGAGATTATATATATATATGTGTGTGTGTGTGTGTGTGTGTGTGTGTGTGTTTTATATTGACCATATTGATAGTTCAAATGTTTATTTTTTTAATGATAAAATTCTTTTAAAAATTAGTTATAGGGGGCAGATCCAAGATGGAGGAGAGGATACACATGTCTTCCTAAACTCTCCTTTACCCTCAATCTATTTTAATGAAATTCAGCCTTAGAATTAGTGCTTGACTGTCATAACCCTGAATATTGGGAGTACAACACATTACCAACCAAAGATAATCTTGAAATTCCCCAGAAAAAGTCTGCTTTGCTCATGTGTGGGGACAAAACAGGGTTAGGCCAGACACAGACCTCAGGCAGCCAGTGAAAGCACAGGAAACAGTTCACTCTGAGAAGACCAGAGGAGGGATGGGGTGTGGTCTGTGTTGGTCGAAAATCCGAAGGGAGAACTCTACCAGAGTGTCAGTTACTTTGCCCTGGTGGCAAACCAGTAGTTTAGCAGTGAGCTATAAACACAGGTGATAGAGACTATAACTCAAAAACATTAGAGTTTCACTGCTGCTTCCTCTTGTCTGTAGAGGCAGCTTGGAAAGACCTCACTGTCCCCATAAGCAGACCATACTTTTTTTTTTTTTTTTCAAAATGAACAAAAAGTCAAAGTGGGTTCTAACTCTAGATACTTTCTATATGGAAAGATATCAGACTTCAAACCCTGGGGAGACTAAAAAAGGGTAAGTCCTGTCTGTTACTTTATTTTTTAGGCAAAGAAATCAATTTATTATCTCTACTTCTACAAAAAAAAAAAAAATTCATGATATTATCAAATACATCAGAAATCCAAAATGAAATAGATTAGATAATAGGAGAAACATTTATTTTATGAGGATCTGATAATGATAAAAAGTAGAGTATGTAATTTATTTTCATAGACCAAATTACCAGGATATGAATAGTGGTGGTATTATTAGAAGAATAATAATTTCATGAAATATGACTAAAACACCAATTTTTAACAAAGCCAGTGCTTTTACCTTGGATTGTCATTTTAGAATGATTTCACTCTTTCTTTGGCTCTATAGTCAGAGAAATTGGATGTGAATTCTACCTCTTTTATTTAGTACTTGTGTGACTTGTGTTTAATCCAATCACTTACTCTATTTTCTCAATGTCATTCTTTCATCACTTATAAAAAGGAGGAGAGTGGATTAAGTATTTTTCTGAGCCATTTTACAGTTCTTATTCTAAGATTTCTATGTAATTTGTTCACCTCGTTCAGATTCAGGCAGAGACAACTGTGTGTTCCTTTCCTCTTTCCCTCCTTTCCCCTTTTTTCCTTCCTTCTTTCCTTCCTTCCTTCAGTTTCTTCATCCTCAGATCACTGCTCTGTTTTTTATGGTAGTAAAGTTATTTATTTTTAATATATATTGCTTTATGAATCATGTTGAGAGAGAAAAATCAGAGCAAAAGGGAAGGGCCATGGTAAAGATTGAAAATAGGGGAGAAAGTGAACATAGCATGTGTTGATTTACACTCAGTGTCCTTAGTTTTTTTTATAGATGCAGATGGCATTTTTTTGTCCAAAGTTAATCGGCATTGCTTAAGACATTGGACCACTAAGAAGTGGTCATAATTGATCAGTATACATTCTTACTATTATTTTATACAATGTATTCCTAGTTTTGCAAGTTTCACTCATCATCAGATCATATAAATCTTTCCAGGCCTTTCTATCATTAGCTACTTCATCATTTTTTATAGAACAATAATGTTTCATTATTTTCACAAATCTTCAAAATTTATTCAGTCATTCCACAACTGATCAGCATCCATTCATTTTCTAATCCGTTGCTACTATTAAAAGGCTGGTACAAACATTTTTGCATATGTGGCTTTTTTTTCCCCTCCTTTATGATTTCATCAAGATATAGAACCAGTAATGGCACTACCAAGGCAAAGGATATACCCTAATTTATAGCCCTTTGGCCTTAGTTCAATGTTCTCCAGAATAGTTAGATCATTTCACAATTGCTCCAGTAACACATTAGTGTCCCAATTTGTCCACATTCCCTCCAACATTTATAATTACCTTTTCCTGTCATCTTAGCCAATCTGAAAAGTGTGAAGTGGTACATCGAAGTTATTTTAATTTGCATTTCTCTAATACAATTTCTCTAATAATATTTCGCTGATTATTGCATTTCTCAATAGTCATTTAGAGGATTTTTATATATTTATAAATGATTTTAATGTCTGTTCATATCTTTTGACCATTTATCAATTGAGGAATGACATTTTAGAAATGAGACTTTTATCAGAAATATTGGCTGTAAAGATCTTTTCCAGATTTGTATTTCCCTTTTAATCTTGTTTCTGTTGGTTTTGTTTGTGCAAAAACATTTTAATTTAATATAATCAAAGTTATCCATTTTGTCTTTTATAATACTCTAGTTTTTCTTTCATCATAAATTCCTCCCTTCTCCAAAGACCTGATAGGTAAATTCTACCTTGTTCTCCAAGTTTGTTAATGGTCTCCTTTATGCCCAAATTATGTAACCATTTTGACCTAATTTTGGAATGCTGCGTGAAATGTAGGTCTATGCTGAGTTTCTGAAGATATTATTTTACAATTTTCCAAATAAATTTTTTTGAATATTCATTTCTTATTCCAGAAGTTGGAGTTTGAAGGTTTATCTAATATTAGATTGCTATAGGCCTTGATTATTTTATCATGTGCATCTAATCTATTTCACTAATCTACCACTCTATTTCTTAGCCAGTACCAAATGGTTTTATTTACTGCTGCTTGATAATATAGTTTTAGGTTTGTTACTGCTAAGCCACCATGCTTTGTAATTTTTTCATCAATTCCCTTGATATTCTTGATCTTTTTTCTTCCAAATTAATTTTATTTTTTTCTAGTTCTACAAAGTAATATTTTTGAGCAGTATGATTGGAATAACATTGATCAATTAGACCAATTTAGGCAAAATTGTCATTTTTATCTTATTAGCTTATGAACAAATGATATTTTCCCAATAGTTTAGATCTGTTTTTTTTTTTTTTTTGTATGAGAAGCATTTTGTAATTCTGTTCATATAGTTCTTGGGTATGTCTTGGCACATAGATTCCAAGGATTTTATTTTGTCTACAGTAATTTTAAATGAAATTTGTTTTTCTATCTCTTGCTGATGAACTTTCTCAGTAATATATAGAAATGCTGATGATTTATGTAAGTTTAGTTTATATCCTGCAACATTGCTAAAGTTCTGAATTGTTTCCAGTAGGTTTTTGGATGATTTTTGAGGATTCCCTAAATATATCATCATATCATCTGCAAAGAGTGATTGTTCTATTTTCTCATTGACTATTCTAACTCCTTTAATTTCTTTTTCTTTTTTTATTGCTAAAGCCAACATTTCTAGTACAATGTTGAATAAGAGTGGTGATAATGGGTATCTTTGTTTTACCTCTGATCTTTTTGAGAATGCATCCAGTTCTCTCCATTACAAATAATGTTTGCCCATTTATCACTATGCTCTCAAGTGTTTTTAATAGGAATGGGTGCTATATTTTGTCAAAGGCTTTCTTCTGCAACAATTGAGATTATCATATGATGTCTGTTGGTTTTGTTACTGATATGGTCGATTACGGTAATAATTTGCCTGATATTGAATCAGCTCTGCATTCCTGGTATAAATCCCATTTGGTCATAATGTATTTTCCTGCTGACAACTTGTTGTAATATCTTTCCTAATACTTTACCCAATTTTTTGCATCAATATTCATTAGGGAGATTGGTGTTTAATTTTATTTCTCCGTTTTGTCTCTTTCTGGTTTAGGTAACAGTGCCATATTTGCATTATAGAAGGAATTTGGCAGTGTTCCTTCTTTACCATTTTTCCAAACAATTTACATAATATTGAAATTAATTGTTATTTAAATGTTTGGTAGAATCCACTTATGAATCCATATAGCCATGGTTGCTTTTACATAAGGATTTCATTAATGGCAATATCTTTTCTAAAATGGGACTGCTTAAGTATTTTATTTCTTCTGTTAATCTGGGCAATTTATGTTTTTATAAATATTCATGCATTTGTTAAATTATCAGATATGCTGCCAAAGAGCTGGGCAATATAATTCCTAATTATTGCTTTAATGTCTTTTTCATAGGTAGTGAGTTCATCCTTTTGATTTTTGATGTTTTTGATTTGTTTTTTTCTTTCCATTTTTTCCAATCAAATTAACCAAAGGTTTATCTATTTTGTTAGCTTTTTCCTGGAACTAACTTTTAATTTTATTTATTAGTTTATATGTTAGTTTTATTAATTTCTCCTTAGAGATTCAAAACTTTTAATTTGGTATTTAATTGGGTGTTTGTAAATTGTTCTTTTTCTAGATTTGTTAGCTGCATGTCTAATTCACTGATCTCCTCTTTCTCTATTTTATTCATGTTGCTAACTAGAGATATAAAGTTCCCCTAAGAACTTCTTTGTCTGCATCCCATAAGTTTTGGCATGTTGTCTCATTATTGTCATTTTTGTGGATGAAATTATGGATTGTTTCTGATTTATTGTTTGACCCACTCATTTTTACAATTAGATTATTTAATTTCCAATTGAGTTTTTATTTATCTTTCCCTGGCCTTTAATTGAATAAAATTTATATTGCATTGTGCTCTAAAAGAGAAACATTTACTAATGATGCCTTTTTGCATTTGATAGTCAGGTTTTCAGTGCTCTGACACATGGTCATTCTTGTGTGTATAGGTGCCATGTAGTGCTGAGAGAATGGTATATTTTTTTCTGTTGCTATTTAGTTTTCTCCAGAGGTCTATCATATCTAGGTTTTCTAGGATCCAGTGAAGTTCCCTAGTTTCTTTCTTATTTATTTTGTAATTAGATTCTTATCTGAGAGGAGAAAGTTGAGGTCCTCCACTAGAATAGTTTTGCAGTGTTTTTCTTCCTGAAACTGGGTTAAAATCTGTTATGAGTTCAAATGTTGGAGTTCTTGTTCTTCTCAAAACACAGGGCTTAGAGACTTAGAGCCCTCCGAATATCTCCAAATCTAAAAGTTCTGTCCTTCAGCCTCTGCCTCTGCTTTCTTCAGCCTCCAACCAACACAGAGATGGAATGTCTCTCTTGTCTCCTTCTGGGGAGCCCAGCCACCAACTACAGTAGTGTGAGATGAAGATGAATCTGGTTGTCCACTGAACTCTCACTCGTAGCTTTATCCTCTGAAAATCCTTCGTCTGCCACCAGAGTCGCTCCTCTCGAGTCCAGCAGAACTCTCTTCTGCGATCAGCCATCCAAGAGGAAAAAATGTATTCGGCCATAGATCCCTCATCGGTGGCCTTTTATCTGACTCTTCTGAGAGAATGGGATTATGGGTTTTCTCCCATAGTGCTCTCTGGCCCAACGAGCTTTAAGGGAGGTGTGGACTCCCTTGAAGTTAGAAAGTGTACTTTGTGAAGCTAGAATACTTGTGGACTCCAATTAGTAAAGGTGTGAACACAAGCCTTGTATTAATTAGTTCTGCTTAGTACCTTGTTTCAGGTTCTGGCCAAAATCTTCTTGTAAGATTAGATTAACTCTAATTAGTTAGCAGTAAGGATTCCAACAAAAATCTTCTCTAGAAATTTGTCTAGCATTTGGTGTATAAACATTTGTATCATTATTATGTCATTATTTATGGTAGCTTCTATCAAGATGTACTTTCCCTTCTTATCTCTTTTAATAAGATCTACTTTTACTTTTGCTTTATCTGAAATCAGAATAGCTAGCCACACTTTTTTTTTTTTTTAGCTTCAGCTGAAGCATAATAAATTCTGTTCTAGCCTTTTACCTTTACTCTATATGTGTTTTCTCTGTATGAAATGACTTTTTAACAACATATTGTAGGATTCTGCTTTTTGATCCACTCTGCTATTTGCTCCTGTTGTATGAGAGATATCATCTCATTCAAATTCAGTTATGATTACCAGTTCTGTTTTTCCCTCCATCCTATTTTTCTCCTGTATATTTGTTTGTTCTCTCTTTCTACCCTGCCCTCAGTCATATGCTTTTTTTTTTAACATACAGCACTCACTACCTTATTTTCTCTCATTTCTGCCCCCTTCTCTTAATGTTTTTTAACCCACTCCACCTTATCTTGTTTCAATCTTCCCCTATCTCTTACTTTTTCTCTTAGTGTTTTTCCCCTCCCTTCTATTCTCCCTTTTTTTCCCCTTTCTCCTCCTACTTCTTATAGAGTTAGATAAATTTCTGTAGTCAACTGAATGATTAAGGTATTCCCTCTTTAAGCCCAAACTGGTGAGATCAGACTTCAGACAATATTCATCTCTCTCTCTCTCTCTTCTTTCCCTTGATTGTAATAAGTCTTTTACACCTCTTCATATAAACTAATTATCCAATTATACCTCCCTTTCTCTATTTTTTTTAGTACAGACCTTTGCCACTGTTTAATGTCTTTTTCTTTGATGTCATCACACCAGAGATCATTTCCAAGCTTACCCTCAGTCCATGTGATACCCCGCCTCTCTTTCTTTCTGTCTTTCCCATCTAGGATATAAATAGTTTAACCTTTAAATATATCTTTTTCATCTCATTATCTTGCTATGGTTCTCTTGACTTCTGTGTTTGTAAATTTAAATTTCTGTTTAGTTCTAGTATTTGCAATAAAAATTATAGAAAGTGTCTTACTTCATTCAAGCTCCATCTTCTCCCCTGATGGATGATGCTGAATCTCATAGGATAGTTAATTCTTGATTATAACCCAGGTCCTTTGCCTTCCAGAATATGGTGTTCCAGGCCCTCCAAAATTTTATTGTAGAAGGTGCCAGATCCTGGGTAATCCTGACTGTTGTTCCTTGATGTTGATTTTTTTTTGTCTGACAGCTTGTCTGACAGACAGGACCTCTGTACAGAGATGATTGATGAATTCTTTCAATGAGTATTTTCCTTTCTGTTTCAAGGGGCAAATTTCCTTAATGATCTCTTTTAGAATTCCATCTAAGCTCTTTTTTTTTTTTTTTTTTTTTTGCTCATGGCCTCCTGCTAAGTCAATGATTTTAAAATTATCTCTTCATTTTTCAGATAGGTTGTTTTGCCAATGAGGTGTTTCACATTTTCTTTCATTTTTTCATTCCTTTTGGTTCAATTCATCCTTGTTGTCCCACAAAGTAATTATTTTCCATTTGCCCTGTTCTAGATTTTAATATGTGATTGTCTTCAGTTATCTTTTTTATCTACATTTCCATTTTATTTATCTTGTTTAAGGAATTGTTCAGACAAGTTTTCCCTTCCTTTTCTAAACTATTGACTGTCTCATACATATGTCTCTTTTTTCTCATTTTTTTCTTCTACCTCTCTTATTTGCCTTTTGAATCTTTTATGAGAATTTCCAACATGCCTCTTTAGGCTTGAGACCATTTTATATCACTCTTTGAAATTTCTTCTGTGGAAATTCTGTCCTAGTCTGAGTTTGTGTTTTGGTCCACCCTGTCACCATAGTAGCTTTTATAGTATGTTTCTTGCTCATTTTTTCCCTTTAATTTCAGTATTTCCTCTTTTTTAAACTTTTAATGTTGAGCTCTGCTCTTTGGTCAAAGAAGACACTATCCTAAGTTTCCCATACAGTTCTGAACCTTGGCTTTGAGCCCAGGGACTTCTTGGTTTTGCAGGGGGTAGCTTTGGTTTCCCTGTTTAAGAAACACCCTGATTCCCCAGGTTTTGCCTTCTGAGCTATGATTGGAAGTTGCACCATTGATTTGCTCCTCTATTTAGCCAGAACTAAGAGTCTTAGTTGTCGATTTGCTGTGATTAAAACATCCTCAGCAGCTTTCCCAGAGTCTATCTAACTGGGCCAAATACCCTTTTTATTCCAGTGAGACTGACCTTTATTGAAGTTTCTTCAGTCTGCCTTGAGCTGGAGAGTGGTTTAATTCCATTAGACTCTGTTCAGAGGCTTGTTTTCATGTGGTTTTAAAGGGAAACTGGGAGAGTTTAAGTGATTTCTTGACTTTATTCTACCATATTGGCTCCAAGCCCAGAAGTCTATGTCCCAACTGTTATGCTGGATTTATAGCTCATGGTTTGCCTTCTGTAGTTGTGTTTGTAGTCTCACAGGTAGAGTGCTGATTAACTCTTTTTCTAAACCAGGATAGACAGTCCTACTGTATTTTGGCTAAAAGCCTCCTAGTATAATCTCCATGTGTAGTGCCTCTCCACCTTGGTTCTCCCTTTTCTAAACCTGTACTGGGGGGCATCCCCCCTGCCCAATTGGAAGAGAAAATTCCTGAAATCCTTCCAAAATATCTTCTGGTAGAAATTTGATACATTAAAAATATTAGTGCTTCTGTCACTATGAAATTTATTCCGAAGCTTGATCTAATCTTGAATCTGAGGGAAACCAGGAAGAGCTCAGACTAAGTCCTGTCTACTCTTTGTCATCTAAATATTTTCATATCCTAACAATTTGCTGTCATTAAATAGCCTCAATATTCATGTTTCTGGGTAATTTTATCATGTTTTTGAGGTAGTTTTTTTATAAGATTTAACAACTGAAAATAGTTAAAAGGCATATGGATAATAAAATATTCTCTGGAAATGAACTGGGTTCTTAGAATTGCATTTTCTGAACATAAACAGTAAGAGTTCATTTTTCTTATTAACTATTATTGTTTAAATCTGGTTTGTCTGAAACATTTTCAAGTCAGTGAGTTCAAATGCTTGGCTCAATTTTCTTCAAAGCATGTATTAAGATTAGCTATAAACATCAACTCATCAAAACATAATGAAACTATGTATAGATTTACCATTCAAGTATTGATTCTGAAAACTTGGTGTGATGTAATAAGAGCTGCATTCCCTATTATAAAAGGACTGAAAAATGTCAAGTTTTCCAACAAGCTATATTTCAAAAGGGAACTACGCAAGCACAGAAACTGCTCTTGAGTGAAATAGTTATGTCAACCATGTCCAGAACTAAACAGAGCAAGCTAAAGGCAGATGTATCAGGAATCAAATACTAGTTTAATTAATTTCAGAGTGAGGAAAATTCTTGCAAAAGGAAGTATCTTCCAAAAGGAAGGTTTATCATGCTGTATCAAAAGGAGAGCTTATATTCATCACAAACACACACACACACACACACACACACACACACAGTGATCTAGATCACAAAACAATCATTCTTAGATCTTTAGTAGCAGGTCCCTCAATAGACTGATATATGGATATGTCTGGATGCTGTGGGAACAGCCTTCATGTTGATAGTTTCAAATCTTAAGGGTTCTTGATTGTTGTGATTCAGTGGGGCAAGAAGCAAAGTTAGTGTGATGGGAAGAGCAGTGCAGTACCTGGTTCAGTTCATCTGGCAGTTAGCTGAAGCAAGAATTATAAGCATGTCAAGAAATGTGATAGATCACCTGCTTTTGGCTTGCAGGTATCTGGGAAATAGGCATAATGACAACAAATCTATAATCAGTGAATACCTGGTGCTGGTCAAAACAATACATTTTCCCAGACAGTGAGATAATCCAGACTGCAAAGGATTATTATGCTAAATTTAGAGAATACCCTTCATAATGGGAATTAGTTCTGGGAAGCAAAGTGTTGTGTCCAGACTAGCTCTCTGGAAGATCTTAGTATCAGCCCGAGTCCTTGGTCTTATAAGAGACGTGATGAGGCAGAACTCACATGGATGATCAAAACATGGAATCTGCTTATTCCAAATTCTCTCAGCCTTATATATCCTAATACTCTTGTGAAGACCAAGTTAGCACCCTGGATGCCTTAGAATCAGCCAGAGTCAGGATAAGCAAAACTCCTTGGTCTTTATTCTTGGTCTTTAGGGGTAGAAGTAAATTGGATGGATGCAGGATCTCCATAACCTTCTTTTTCCTCATCTACTGCCAAAGTGACTCTGGCTTATCTTACTCCATTCCCTAATCCTTCCCACAATTCTCTGTATACACCGAAAGATTGAATTAGCACAGAAGAGTGGAATGGGCCATTTTCCAAGCATATGCTAATAGACTATTGTCCAATAAGTAATTAGCCTTAAGTGCTCAGTTGTTTGACCTTAGTGCATCAACTCAGAGTTTTAGTCCTTTACATACTCTTATATAACCAAAGCAACATTGCACATGCACTAAATATATATTGTGGATGCAGGATCACATAAACAGCTTGCTATTATATGTAGACATCTTGTTACCACTTGGTATTACTCTGCTTCAATTACAACACAGGTTTTTTCTGCCTTCTGACTTCTCAGGAAGGGTGAGAGCCTTTAGGAGATATGAGAAGCTGAATTCAATATTGCTAGCAGATTCCCTCTTGGCTTAAGGATCTTATACCTCACCCAGAGTTCCCCCATTCTCTGTGACCCTCTACAATAGGGCATCCCAAATACATTGATATTTATATCTAAAGAAAAGATGGCTAAAAAGACAAGTCAAAAAGGTCAAAAAATTAATTACCTGCATGGAAGTATGAGTTGGAAAATAATAAAATACCAGAAATAGTAACCAAAAAATGGACTTGAGGAAACTCAATACTTTTAAGTTGATGTATGTAGACAGAGATAGATAGTTAGATAAATAGATATGAGATTCAGATGGATATGATTTTTAGGATTTTTATTTTAATATAATAGCTTATACAATAGTAGAGAAAGCCATTGGGTTTATTTTCAGAAAATTAAGGTAGAAATAGTAATTTTCCAATTGAATTCAACCTGGGACCTTGTTCAAATTATTTTACCTCTGAGACCATAATTTGTATGACTGCCTTGGATTTTTTTATTGTTGTTTAGCCATTTTCAATCATATTTAACTCGTTCTGACCACATTTAGGATTTTCTTGGTAAAGATATTGGAGTGCTTTTGCTATTTCTTTTTCAAGGTGATTTTACCAATGAAGAACTCAGGCAAACAATAGGGTTAGAGCAGGGGTTTACAATATAACCAGACATAATGAAAGAAAAATCAAAAAGTATTTTTCCCTTGGGGTGGAGGTGACAATTTAAGTTTCATTCTCACTCTCACAGGGGAATAGAAGGTGATTTCCCTAGTTGGAATAAAAGAATATTTATCTGAATAGATCAATAGCCATTACTATAGTGTTGTTCACATTATGGAATTTAGAGGGAGAGAGCATGGTATATATGGCAAATCTTTCTCTGTGTATAATCTATCATAGTATTCTCCATTTACTATTCTACCAAATCTGAATTTCTAGGCATTAACATACTCCTTAGATTAATAGGATTATCAATTTAAAATTAGAAGGGAGAACATAAATTATTGGGTCCATAATCCTTACAGATAAAAGACTGAGATAATATAAATTATCAATTGGTAATATGATGTGTTTGTAATTACCTACTCTGTGGGTAAATGGGATGTCTTACTATATGTCACTTCATTACTGCACTCAGGTGGATGAAATTACTTATAAGCAACTTTCTGCTTTTGGGAATTAATGCTTCAATACCTTTTATGCCCCAGCAGAAGTTATAAAGGTAATTTATTGAAAACTAAATTTATAAGAAAATTTTAAAATGTTAATTTCATTATAC
The DNA here is from genome assembly GCF_016432865.1 of Antechinus flavipes. NCBI lineage: Eukaryota > Metazoa > Chordata > Mammalia > Dasyuromorphia > Dasyuridae > Antechinus > Antechinus flavipes. The sequence continues at coordinate 93,958,751 of NC_067400.1, forward strand.
TTTTGTAATAATTTTCAGTGTTTGAAATAGGAATTTACTAATTTATATTGAATATCTCAAAATTATGATTTCAGGTCTATATCATACTTTAAATGTAAATGAATGATGCAATAGCAGAGTTTTTTTTTTTTTTTTGCCAAACTGCAAAACTATCTCTTTTAATTATACATATTTTTAAATTTGACATTTTAGATTTCATTTTATGCAAATGTCTTAATTAGTAGCATATAGTTTATTAAGTAAGAATAAATCTCTCATATTAACCATTTCTTATATAAATTTTTAAGAGAAGAATAGACCAAGAACAATTTATTCACTAAATGTGAGATTATGAAAAGTAGATTCAGGATTTAAAAAAAAATTGATTCATGTAATGCAATTTTAGTTACAGTTGAAATGAAATTGTGCTTGTGCATATAAGAGAGAGAAACATAGAGAGAGAGAAAGAGTCAGACAGACAAACAGACAGAGAACAGAGGCAGAAACAGACAGAGAGAGAGACCAACAAAGGGGAAGAGAGACATACAGAGAGAAAGGGACTGACAGAGAGAAACAGACATACACATACACAGGAAAGACAGATAGGATCTATAATAGAAAGAACTATTGGAAAGCTCTGATCTGCTGTACAGGGATAGCTCTCATGAAGTTTTGGGCATGGATACTTGATTTGATTCCTTGATAAAGGACACATTTGTTTGGTCAGTCTAAATCTACAAAACTAGGGACTATCCCTTCTATCTCACAGATATAAACTGAGCCAGGAAATGCTGCACAGTCTGTGAGATAGAAGGAATCAAGAAATAGCTTAGTGTCTTTTTACTAGGGTATAGAGAGCATCAGTTCTTCTTTGAACTTCCTATGAGGGTAGACAATTTCTGTTCCTTACTCATCCATTCTACTCCCTATCAGTAACAATTATCACTAAACACACACACACACACACACACACACACACACACACACACACACACAACATCATGAATATTAATTCAGAGAAATGTTTTTTCTGCAGATTTCCATAACTTATTTTATTTATTTACATAGTAGTATTTTATCTTCAGTTACATATGAAGAAAGTTTCCAATATTCTTCTTTATAAGATCTTGACCTCCAAATTTTTCTCCATACCAACATTCATTCCCCTTTCACCAAAACAGCAAGCAATATAAAATATGTTCTACATGCACAGTCACATTAAACATATTTTCATATTAGCCATGTTGTGAAAGAAGACAGAATAAATAAGGGGGAAATTATGAAAAAGAAAAAAAAACACTAAAAATTAAAATGTAAAAATTATATGCTTTAATCTGCATTCAGATTTAGTAATTCTTTCTCTGAATGTGATTAGCATTTTCCATCCTGAGTCTAATGGAAATAAATGTCTTAGATGATTGAATTGTTGAGAAAAGCTAAGTCTATTATAAGTAGTCATCACACAATTTTTTTTTTTTCTGTTACTGTGAGCAATGTTCTAATTCTGCTCAATTCACTAATCATCAGTTCATGTAAATCCATTCTTCGAAAATCTGCCTATTCCTCATTTATTATAGAACAAAAGTATTAAATTATATTCATTCCACAACTTTTTCAGCCATTCCACAATTGAAGGGCATTCCCTCAGTTTCCAATTGTTTGTCAACATGAAAAGAGCTGCTATAAATACTATTGCACATGTATATCTTTTCCCCCTTTTTGTGATCTTTTTGGAATACAGACTTAGTGGTATTGCAAACTTAAAGTGTATATACTATTTTCAACATAGTTCCAAAATGATTTTCAGAATGGGTGGATCAGTTCACAACTCTACCAACAGTGTTTTAATGTTCAAATTTTTCCACATCTTCTCCGACATTTATAATATCCATTTTCTGTCATAATAACTATTCTGATAGGTGTTAAGTTGTACCTCAAAGATGTTTTAATTTTCATTTCTCTAATCAAGGAAGATTTAGAACATTTTCCATATGATGATAGGTAGCTTTAATTTCTTAATCTGAAAATTTACTATTCTTATGTTTTGCCATTTATCAATTGGGAAAAGACTTGAATTCTTTCCTAAGCAAGAAAACTATTTATATCATAAAAAAAATCATAAAACATTAAATGGAAAATATATTATATTATTCAACCCCCAAAAACAACTCTGTTAAGGAAGTATTATTTTTCTCTTTTTACAGATGAAGATTTACCAATGCAATTTGATTATATTTTTTTCTTTGTCCTTAGTTCTCTTATTTTTTTTATTGTTTTAATTTTAAAAGCTTTTTATTTTCAAAACATATGCATGGATAATTTGACAACATTGACCTTTGTCTACTCCCTCCCCAGATGGCAAGCAATCCAATATATATTAAACATGTAAAAATAAATGTTAAATACAATATGTATCAACATATTCACACAATTTTCTTGTTGCACAATGATAATTAGATAAAAAAAGGAAGTAAATGAGTAAGAAAACAAAATGCAAGCAAACAAAAAGAAAAAGAAGGAAAAGGTTATATTGTGATCCACACTCATTTCCAAAGATCCTCTCTCTGGGTATAAATGACTGTTTTCATCACAAGATCATTGGAACTGGTATCAGTCATCTCATTGCTGGAAAGAGTCATATTCATCAGAATTGATTGTTGTATAATATTGTTGTTGCAATGTACAACAATCTTCTTCTGGTTCTGCTCATTTCACTTAACAACCGTTTGTGTAAGTCTCTCCAGGCCTCTCTGAAATCATCCTGTTGGTCGTTTCTTGCAGAACAATAAAATCTCATACTATTTATATACCATAATGTATTCAGCCATTCTCAACTGAAGTGCATCCACTCAGTTTCCAGTTTCTATCCAATACTAAAAGGGCTTCTACAAACATTTTTGCACATATGGATCCCTTTCCTTCCTTTAAGATCTCTTTGCAATATAGGCCAAATAGAAACATTGCTGGATCAAAGGGTATACACAGTTTGATAACTTTTTGAATATAGCTCCAAATTAGTCTCCAGAATGGCTTAATCTGTTCCCAGGTCCAACAACAATATATAAGTGTCTCACATCCCCTCCAACATTCATCATTATCTTATCCCATTATTTTAGCCAATCTGAGAGGTATATAGTAGTATCTCAGAGTTACCTTAATTTGAATTTCTCTGATCAATAGTGATTAAGGGCACCTTTTCATATGAGTAAAAATGGTTTAAATTTCTTGATGTGAAAATTGTCTGTTCATATCTTTTGACCATTTATCAATTGGAGAATGGTTTGAATTCTTATAAATTTGAGTCAATTCCCTATATATTTTAGAAATGAAGCCTTAAATATAAAAATTTCTCAATTTATTGCGTCCCTTCTAATCTTGCCTGCATTAGTTTTGTTTCAACAAAAACTTTTTTAACTTAATATAATCAAAATTTTGTATTTGGTCTTCAATTATTAGTTCCAGATCTTCTTTGGACGCAAATTATTTTCTTCTCCACAGATTGTAGAGGAAAATTATTTTTTGTTCTTCTAATTTTCTTATAATATCACTTTTTATGTCTAAGTCATAAACCCATTTTGACCTTATCTTGGTATGTGGTGTTAGGTGTGGGTCAATGCCAAGTTTCTTTCATACTAGTTTCCAATTCATACTAGTTCCAATAAGAACTCAAATAGTGAGTTATTATCCCAAAAGCTGGTGTCTCACTATATTTCTAGGTATTGACTATTTTGTCCTGTGAGCCTAACCTATTCCACTGATGCAAATGGTTTTGAAGACCACTATTTTATAATATAGTTTTAGGTCTGGCACAGCTAGGCCACTTCCATTGGCATTTTTTCTCTAATTTCCTTGAAATTCTTTACCTTTTGTTCTTCCAGATGGACTTTGTTATTATTTTTTCTAGATATGTAAAATGATTTTCTGGAAGTTTGATTGGTATGGCACTAAAATAAGTAGAAAAACTTAGGTAGTATTGTGATTTTTATTATATTAGTTCAGCCTACTCATGAGCACTTAATATTTTTCCAACTGATTAGATCTGACTTTAATTGGGTGGAAAGTGTTTTGTAGTTGTGTTCATATAGCTCTTATTTTTCCCTTAGCAGAGGGATTTCCAAATATTTTATACTTTTGACACTTATTTTGAATGGAATTTCTTTTTGTATCTCTTGCTGCTAGACTTTATTGGTCTATGTAAAAATGCTGATGATTTATGTGGATTAATTTTGGATACTCCAACTTTGTTAAAGTTGTGAATTGTTTCTAATGATTTTTTAGTTGATTATTGTTCTCTAAGTATATCATCATATTATCTACAAAGAGTGATTATTTAGTTTGCTCATAGACCTTACTTAATTCCTTTATTCTCTTTTTCTTCTCTTATTGCCAAAACTAGCATTTGTAATCTAATATTGAATAGTAATGGTGATAGTGGGCAGCATTGTTTTACTCCTGATTTAATTAGCAATAGTTTTAGCTTGTCCCCATTATATGTAATGCTTTCTGATGATTTTAAATAGATACTAGAGATCATTTTAAGGAGAAGTCCATTTATTCCTATATTGTTCCTTTAATAGGAATGGGTGTTGGATTTCATCAATAGTTTTCTTATTTTCAGTTTTATTCATTTTCCCTTTCATTTTCAAATTTTCACATTTGGTATTTTATTGAGGGCTTTTAATTTGTTCTTTTACTAACTTTTTTAGTTGTAAATCCAAACCATTGATCTTTTCTTTCTCTATTTTATGCAGTAAGCATCTAGAGATATAAAATTTCCCCTTATAACCACTTTGGCTGCATCCCACAAATTTTGGTATTTTGCCTCATTATTGTCATTTTCTTGGGTGGAATTGTTGATTATGTCTATGATTTGTAGTTTCACCCATTTGTTGTTTAAAATTAGATTATTTAATTTCCAATTAATTTTGGGTCTCTTTTCTTCTGCCCTTATATTATTTGTGTTTTTTATTACATCATGACCTCATAAATTTGCTGTTTTTGCCTTTCTGCATTTGATTTTGAAATTTTTATGCCCTAATACATGGTCATTTTTTGTATAGGTTTCATGAACTGCTGAGAAAAAATTAAACTTTCTGTCTCCAAAAATTTCTCAAATTGTCTTCAGTTTTCTCCAAAGATCTATCATATCTAACTTTTCTAATATTCTGTTTACCCCCTAAACTTCTTTCTTATTTATTTTGTGGTTCAATTTATGTATTTCTGAGAATGAAAGTTTGAGATGACCCCCTAGGATATTTTACATCTCTCTTAACTTCTCCTCTAGAAATGTGAATGATAAGTCACTTGATGCATATATGTTTAGTATTGATATTGCTTCGTTAATTCTGGTACTCATTAGTAAAATAAAGTTTCCTTCCTTATCTCTTTTAATTAGATCTATCTTTGCTTTTACTTGATCTAAGATCAGGATTGCTATCTTGCCTTTTTTTTTTTTAATTTCACCTACAGTACGATAGATTATGCTCCAACCTTTTATCTTCACTCTGTATGTATCACTATGCTTTAAATGTGTTTCTTGCAAAGAATATATTGTAGAATTTTGGCTTTGAATCCAGTCTGCTGTCCATGTCCATTTTATTGGAGAGTTCATTCCATTTACATTCACAGTTAAAATAACTAATTCTGTATTTACTGCAATCTTATTTATCCTAAGTTATGTTTTTTTCTTTCCTTTCTTCTTTTCCTCCTCTCCAGTATTTTACTTCTAATGACTCCCTCATTAGCCCTCCCTCAAACAGCCCTCCTCTTTTAAATCCCCTTTCCCTTTTTAACACTTTCCCCCTAATTCTTCTGTTTTTACTTCGATTAGTCTTTTGCTCTTTTCCCCCTTTCCCTTCCACTTCCTTATAAGGTGAGACAAGTTTCTTTGTGAAACCGACTATATCTGATATTCTCTCTTTGAGCCAACAGAGTAAGATTCACACAATGCTAATCTCCCTTCTTTCCCTTAATTATAATATGTATTCTTTGCCTCTTTTTGAGATGGAATTTCCCTCATTTACTTCATGTTTCTTCTTTTTCAAGTAAGATCCCTTTTCTATCACTAGTTTCATTTTTATTTTATCATAATAAAATCAAATTATATCTGCACTCTCTAAGTATACTCCTAATAGAAATATAGTTCTCAAGGGTTCTTTCCTTTTTCCTTTTTTATGTTTCTCTTGAGTTCTGCATTTGGAGATCAAATTTTTTTGTATAGTTCTGGTCTTTTCATTAGAAATAGCTGAAATTCACCTATATCATTGAATGTCCACTTTCTTTCCTGAAAGACAATGCTCATTTTAGCTGGATAAATTATTCTTGGCTGTAATCCAAGTTGTTTTGCCTTAGTAATATCAGATTCCAGACCGTTTGATCTTTTACAATGGAAGCTGCTAGATCCTAAGTAATCCTAATTGTGGCTCCTCAGTATTGAAATCATTTCTTTCTGGCTGCTTGCAATATCTTTTCCTTGGGGCAATAATTCTGAAATTTACCCTTGATATGACTTGGGGATTTAATTTTGGAGTCTCTTTCAAAAGGTGATATGTGAATTTTTTCAATGACTCTTTTTTTCATCATAATTTTTGGTACTCCAATGATCCTCACATTATCTCTCCTAGATCTATTTTCCAGGTCTGTTGTTTTTCCAAGTAAATATTTGACATTTTTTTCCAATCTTGCATTTTTTTGATTTTGCTTGACTGATTCTTGATGTCTCAATGAATCTGCCATTTCTATTTGATCAGTTCTGATTTTTAGTGAGTTATTTTCTTCCTTAGCTTTTTTTACTTCTTTTTGTATATGTTCAATTAGGTTTTTAAAAGAGTTGTTTTGCTCTATGGAATTTTTTTTCCATTTCACTATTTTTTTTTTGTAAATTATTTTCTTTTTCCAATTCACAAATTCTGTTGCCATGCACTTCTTGGGAATTTTTTACCTTTTCCAATTCACATTTCAGGAAGTTGTTTTCTTTTTCCACTTTATCAAATTTCTCTTTTAGTGAGTTATATGCCTTTTCTGTACTCTCTTGCATAGCTTCTCTTTCCTTTCCCCATTTTTCTTCTAGTTCTCTTTTAAGGTTTTTAATAGTCTCTTCTAGGAGAGCCTTTTGTATTGGAGACCAACAATTATCTGGAGACTGTCTGCTATTATTCTCTTCAGGGTTGAAAAGCTGTTCTCTTTCTGTATAGAAACTATCAATCATTCTTTTGATTCTTTTACTCATTTTGTTAAAGTCTGTAGGGTCTGTCTTCAGAGCCAGGAGGTTACCAGCTTCTGCTGCAGAGCAGTGATAGGTGTATGGATGGGTAGCTGTCCTGTCAGGAGGCTACAAAAACAGTGAGGTACTAGAGTGCTCTGGGAAAGAGTTCTCCACTGGGAAGTAACTCAAGCCTGCAGGGTAGAGCTGGGAAAGTGCCCTGCAAAGAACCCCCCCCCCCTGTGTGGGATAACGACTGCCCTGGGGCTAGACACTGAGCAGTGAGAGTTTCACTACCCCAAGCCAAAGCCTGCCCTGGTGCTGTGGGTATTAGCAGTTGAACTGTGAATGGATTTGCAGGGAATGGAAGTGTCTGCCTGGGAAGCACAGTCTGCTGGCTAAATTCTATTGCCCCAGGCTGAACCCCCCACTGTGCAGATTAGAGGCTGCCCAGGCTGTGCCCCCCTGCCATGCAAATTTGTCCCTGCCCCTGCAAAAGCACTGAACTGCAGGATGTGGCTGAAGGGCTGCGGTAAAGTCTGTCTGAGTCACTTCCAGGTTTGAGGGGTTACAGCTAGATCTCGTTAGGTTCTGGTGTTTTTTAGAGTAACCTCTGTTTTAGGCTTTAATTTATCTGCCAATTTACTGCTTTGTAATCAAGGCAGAGCAGATATCCTATAGCCGAGTCATCTCTATAATTTCTCTAGCCACAGAGATCACCCCCACCCCTGGTCTGCTCAGGACTCTAGCCTCTTGCTGCCTGTGCTAGTCTGTTCCTGGCCCCTCAGGACAAACCTTTCCTGGTGATCTTTCAAATTAACTTCGGCTAGTAAATTGTAGTGCTTCTAATCCCCATGAATTTAAGCAGTGAAGAGCTATTTTTGAGGCTGAATTAAATAGTTGGTTATGAGAGGAATGAGAGGTGCTTAGAAAGTCACATGGGCCTTCTCCACCATCTTGGTTCCTCTCCCTTTTGGTCTGCTCTTAATGAAAAGGAGTGACAGCTGCTTTTGTTTGTCCTGAGGTAGTTCTTCTGATTGACTTCCAGTGTTGGTTAATCATAACTAGGTCTCAAAGTCTTCTGAGGCTCAGTAGTTTACAATTTGCCTTTTGTAGCAATCCTGCTTGCAATCAGGACAATGTAGTCTTAAGAGACTCACAGAAGATTCTTAGGTGCATGGAGCTTACAATGCTCTGACTCCCTGCCTCAATCCCTTGTCCCAATTTCCCTGTCCTGTGGTGTAGGCTTGGTCAACTGTCCCTCTGCTTGTTTGAAACAGACCTGTTCTGAAGTTCTTCCAAGGTATCTTCTGAGAATGTGTTGTACTCCAACTATGTGTGGGTTCTTTGACTCTAAAACCAGTTTAGAGGCTTAAACTACTGTTGCTTTGAGAGGAGGTCAGAGGAGGTCACAGAAAGTAGAGTCTGCTCTCTGTCATCTTGGCTACACCCCCAAAATATACAATTCTCAAGAGTTAAATGTGATTTTCGTATATATGCATGTAAATATTTTTATCTTTAGAAATAAGTTTTTTTTTTCCTTCTCTTTTTCTGCTTTTCTTGAATATTTGAAGATCAGATTTTCTCTTCAGTTCTGGACTTTTCATCAAAAATAAATAAAAAACCCTATTTCATTGCATGTCCATCTTTTCTCCTGAAAAATAATGCTTGATTTTGCTGGATAATTGATTCTTGGCTGCAGTCCAAGTTCCTTTGCTCTTCAGAATATCAGATTCCTGTCCTTTTGATACTTTAAAGTAGAAGCAAATAGGCCTTGGGTAATCCTGATTGTGGCTTCTTGGTGTTTGAATTGTTTCTTTCTGGTGGCTTGCAGTATTTTTTCATTGATTGATAAGTCTAAAGTTTAGCTACAATATCCCTTGGAGTTGTCATTTTCAGGTTTTTTTTTTCAGAAGATGATTGGTAGATTCTTTCAGATGGCTATTTTGCCCTCTGGTTCTAGGACATCAGGACAGGTTTTCTTTCTTTCTTTCTTTCTTTCTTTCTTTCTTTCTTTCTTTCTTTCTTTCTTTCTTTCTTTCTTTTTTTTTTTTTTGTTTAAATCTACTTATTTATTTATTTTTGTTTTATATGTAACTTTTTATTGACAGAACCCATTCCAGGGTAATTTTTTTTACAACATTATCCCTTGCACTCGCTTCTGTTCCGATTTGCCCCCTCCTTCCCTCCACCCCCTCCCCTAGATGGCAAGCAGTCCTATATATGTTAAATATGTTGCAGCGTATCCTAGATACAATATATAAAACAGGTTTTCTTGATGATTTCTTGAAATATGTTGTCTAGCCTGTTTTTTTTTCATCCTGGTTTCAAATAATGCAATAATTCTGAGGTTGCCTCAGAATCTATTTTCCAGGCCAAGTGTTTCTCTAATTAGTATTTTACCTCTTCTTTGATTTAAAAAATTTTTTTCTTGGTTTTATTGGATTGATTCTTGATGACATAGTAAGTTATTTGCTTCCATTTGTTCAATTCTAACTTTTAGTGAATTATTTTTTTCAGTGAGATTTTTTTATCTCCTTTTGCACTTAGCCAATTAAACTTTTAAATGATTTGTTTTGTTCGTTAGATTTTTTTTTCCATTTTGGAAAAGCTGTTTTTCAAAGAGTTGATTTTATTTTCCATTTTACCAAAACTATTTTATAAGGAGTTATTTTTTTCAGATAATTTCTGTTGTTTTTTTTTTTCCTTTTCCAGAGGTCTGATTTCCTTTTCCCATTTTTCTTCTAACTATCTTTTAAGATCATGTTGAATTCTTCAAAGAGAACATTATGAGATAGACACCAATTTATAGCTTCTTTGAGGCTTCATATGGAGCTAATTTGTTTTTAATATGCTCAGGATTTGAGTTCTATTCTTCTTTGTCTTCATAAAAGTTTTTTATAATTAGAGCTCTTTTTGCTTTTTTTATTGACTTTTAATGGTTGACATCTGCTGTAAAGGGCTGAAATTCTTGAGCTAATGCACTGAGGTCGAACAACCAAGCACTTAAGGGTAATTACCAATTGGACAATACTCTATAAGTATATACTTGGAAAATGGCCCTTCCCACTATTCTGTGCTGGCTTGATAACTGGTGTATACAGAGAATTGTAGGAGGCACTAGGGGGTAGAGTAAGACTAGCCAGAGTCACTTCTGGGTGGGAGATGAAGAGGAGAGTCATGAAGGTCCTGGGTCCATCCAATTCACTCTTACCCCTAAAGACCAAAAATAATGACCAAGGACTTTTGCTAATTCTGACTCTGGCTGATTCTAAGGTATCCAGTGTTCTAACTTGGTCTTCACAGTATGTTCTTCAGGCAAAGATGAGATTTTCCCATGCTACCTCTACAGAGAAAAGGGGATTTATGCTGTCTTAGTGCTTGTGTTCCTGGCTTCCTTCCTGTGCTGTGTGGAGATGGCTAAGTCACATGTTATCCCAATGTTTAGGGGCTCACTATTTGCATGGGATATCTCATAGCTAGTCTGCTAATCCACTGGCTGCTGAATCAGGACAGAGTAGCCAATATTGTTTTATTTTGGCTAACAGCTTCTTGGTGGATTTCCCTGTCACACAGATGCCACTCCACCCTGTGTTCTTGTGCATCACCTGTGCTGGTTCATTTCCCCCCCCCCCATATTCTATTGAAATAGAATTTTTCTGGGGCAGGTAGGTGGCATAATGGATAGAGCACTAGTCCTGAAATCAGGAGGACCTGAGTTCAAATTTAGTCACAGACACTTAACACTTCTTAGCTGTGTGACCCAAGGCAAGTCACTTAATCCCAATTGCCTCAGCAAGAAAAACAACAACAACAAAAATAAGCCTTTTCTGACATTCTTCTTAAAGAATTTCTGCAGGAAATTTATTACACTCCAAATTTTTGTGAGTTTTGTCATTCCAAAAGCCTTTCAGGAGCTTGATCTAGTGTTAATCTGAGGGTAGCCAGGAAAAGCTCAGAGAAAGAGTTGTCTACTCTCCATCATCTTGGATCTATCCCATGAATATATATATATATATATATATATATATATATATATATATATATATATATAATTTTTTATATTTGACCAATTTTATTTTTTAAGCAATTACCTTCTTTTTTTATGTTTTGACTCTCTCTTTCCTATTTCTTATTTCTTTTTTCCTTGTTTCTTCTACCTCTCAAAAGGCAAAAAAAAAAAAAAAAAAAAAAAAAGCCTTTTATAATATTTGTGAGCATTTTCAAGAAGCTTCTTTGGGCTTTAGACCAATTCATATCATTCTTTGAGATTTCCTCTGTGGACATTTTGTCCTTGTCTGAGTTCATGTTTTGAATTCACAAAATTAGATTTCTACAGTCAAGGTTCTTTTCTGTTTGTTGCTCATTTTCTTTCCTTTTCTTTTGGTATTTCCTCTGCCCCTGGGATAAAGGAGGTGCTGTCCCAAATTTCCTATGCAGCTATGAGCCTTGACTTTGTGCACAGGAATCTCTTGTATTTGCAGAAGGTAGCCTTCCTTGCCTGCTCTCATCAAGAAACAGACTGGTTTCCCAGAGTTTGCCTTCTGAGTTGGGGTAGGCTGCTCCACTGATCTGCTCCTTTACTGAGCCAGGACTGATAATGTAAGTTGCTGATTTGCTATGATTAAGAATTTCTCATTTTCTTTCCCAGAGTCTGTCTGAGCTGTGCTGAATATCCTTTTCATCCCAGTGAAACTGATCTTTCTTGAAACTTTCCAGTCTATATTGAACTGGAGAGTGGTTTCATTCCCTCAGACTCTATTCAGATGTATAGTTTTATGTGGTTTTCAAGGAAAACTGGGAGGGTTTGAGAATCTTCTTGACTTCACTCAGCCATTTTGGCTCGATCCCCAGAACTCAGAAGTAGTACTTTAAATGAGCCTTACAGAATATTGAAATAGAGGGGAAGTAATGTGGAGCAGGCATTTGATGTCTGTTGTCCAAACACAGAGAATAGAGATGAAATAATCTGAACTACATAAAGCAAAGGAGACTATTTGAGCTGGAGAGTAGAATGTGTAAAAAATAACACTTCATAAATATGAAAATGTAGGGTGGAAATAGATTTTTATTGGCCTCAAATGTTCCAAAGCAAAGATTTTATTTGTTCCTGTGGACTAAAGAGAGCATCTGAAGCTTTTTGATCAGAATTGGGAAATAATCTATGCTATGTTTTGGTGATATGAATGTAGCAGTATACCAAGACATATATATTTTGCTATTTGTCTTATTGTTGTGTTTGACATCATATTTCTTCTGAGTCATTGAACAAAGTTTATTCTACTGTTATGTCTTTCAGTCATATATAACCTTTATATATGAAAGAAACATAAAGTGGTGCTATATAAAATTTATTGAAATAGCAAAAGCAAAATAACCATAATTGTGTCTTGTCTTTTCTATATAATTTTGGCAATTTGTGATAAAGATATGTAGAATACCTCTTTGCTGAAAACCTACTAGTTTCCTCTCTTACTTCCACCAGGAGGGTTGCATCATAAATTTCAAGTTATAAGTAACATGAAGACATTTAATCTATCTACTTCATTTTATAGATAAAGATATTGAATAACAGAGAGTTTAAGTGACTTGCATAGGGTCATGAAATATTAGATATTTGAAGTGTAATTTGACTCAAATATTTCTGGAACTCCAAGAACAATGCACACACACACACACACACACACACATACACACACAAACACACACACATACACACACACACACACGTAGACATAGAAGCAGCACAAAGGTCTAGAGTTAGTGTTTTTTTTTAAATGGGGGAAATAACAAGATTCATTGCATTTCCCAAATATTTGAAATTTTTATTTCTCTTTTGATGTATTAAGAATCAATTTCTTTATACCATTATAGTTGTTTAGGCTATAGAAAATATCTTTATTGGTATTTTTTTCTATTCTCATTGCTTTTCCCTTCTTTGTTTTCTTTATTTTGTGTAGGTAATGTTATTTAATAACAAGTTCAATGGCAATTTGATATGTTGTTCATTAATAGAAGACTGATTGCAGAATGGATATTTTAGAGATAGCAGATCACGAAGACTGTCTGCTAAATTAAAAGTGTTGGTAAATATATCATTATAATAAACTTAAAGCAATGTTTGTGTGATAGAAGAATTTTCCCCTATTTTCCATAAAGTCTAAGCATATAATAGATATTCACTATATGTTTGTGACCTTTTTATTAATTATCTTCTTGAAGAGAAGTAGCACTTTTTGTTCAAAGAGAAAGTATAATATAGGTAATCAATAGAATGATATAATCAATTTCAGAAAGACCTGAATATTCAAGAGATGTGTGACAATGAAAAACACAATCATGGGTTTCAGCATTATCATCTGAAAATTGTGGATAACAATTTCATTCAAGTGTTCAAGTGTAAGGGGTATTATAAAGACCAAATTACATTATTTACACACACACACACACACAATATTACCAATATTGTTTGCTGCAATGATGATGTTAAAGAGAAGAAAGAAAAGAATTGTATCCCAACATAGTAATAAGTGCTTCTTCAAGTTTCAAGAAGAGTTCAGATAATTTTAAGAGTATTCAATAAGAATATTTTGAAAGATATTTGAAGAAATGAGATAAAATGTTTTTTTAATTCATTTCCTGGATTATAAATAACAACTATCTACACACACACACACACACACACACACACACACACCACACACACACCTATATCTCAACACAATATTGGAAGGGGTACTCATATTAATAACATCACAGATCCATTGAAGTATCAAAATAAAAGTTAAGTTGATAATATGTGTGTGTGTTACTATAATGAAGGGGTGAAGACTTTTATTTGTTCTCATGTGTTTAAAAAAGTCTGTCACATGGAAGTTGATAGTTTGAGGTCAAATTTAATATTTGTCTAAGTGGACTTCTCTGCTACTTTCCTACCCATTCTGACAGTATCATGACATCTTTCCCACAATTACCTCTGGGCATTCCATTACCAAGAAAAACCTGGCATTACCTGCAAACTGGGAAACTTCATTAACCACATCATTTCAAAACATATTTTTCCAAGGCAAATTTGAAATGTATTCCCTCCTTTGGTTCCTAAAATAAGCAGATTTTACCCTTCTTAATTCAAAGAAAGGAATACAACTCTGAGATTCAGGAACCTTGCAGGAAATTGACAAATTTTCAAGCTTTTAGCAAATATTAGCCATGGAATGCCATACCAGAAGTGAATTTAGTCCCACCTTAGGGAAGCCAAGGGGAAACAATCAATTGTGCAGAAAGTGAAGTAATACAGATGAGCTAAATTGTTATCAGTTTTTATTGGAGACCATAATCATATAGGAACCAATGTCAGGACTACTTCCTTGCTTTTATTGTAGTGGACAAGTTTTCTCAGTTTTATAGAATTGTAGCATCTCAGAGTATTAAGAAGCTTTATAAATTATGAAGGTCAACCTGTACCTGGAAATATGAATCTCTCTGTGACACTTTGATAAGTTATCATTTAATTTGGGAAGACCTTCAGGGAAAAAAGATCTTTGATTTGAAGAAGCACATGCCATTTTGGGATTGCTCCAATTGTTAGTTATTTTTCCCAAATGTGGCTCTGTAAATCTCCATCCATTGATCCTACTTCTAATAGAGCAGGCCAATTAAGTTTTACTATCTGCTCTATGGAATACCATTCAGATACTTTTAGATAGTAATTATGAAACGCTCTCTCTTTTATGAGGCTAAATATTTTGCTACTCTAACCAACCATGTTTATGACATGTTTTAAAGTTATTTCTTCATTCTAGTTACTTTTCTTTTCTGGACACATTTGATCTTGATTAGATATTCACTAAAATGAAGTGCCTAGAACGCAGAATAGAACTCCAGTTGTAGCTCAAGTCAGCTGGTTATAACATGACAAAATCTATTACTCACATTTTTTTTCTAGAAGTTAGGCTGCTATTAATACAGTATAGGGCAGCATTTGCATTTTTAGACTGTAAAATATTGCTCTTGTTTAGATTCAAATGAATGTGACAAATATATACACATACATGCACACATATGCATGCATATATACACACATTTGTGTGAATATATATATATGTAAACTGATCCTTACAAGAGGGACCAAATCCTTGAAATTAAACCCCTATTTTAATATTATAATCCATCAAATAAAAATTTAAACTTCAGCCCATCTTTTAAGCTTCACTTTTGCTTCTCAAATTTGCTGTTACCTTCTGAATACTTTCTTACTCATAAGTAACCATATAAAATATGATTATATCTCCCCTATTCTGTGCTTGTGTAGTTAAGATTTTATTTGCAAGTGTACAATACTATATCTAGTGATATTAAGTTACAACTAATTGGGCCAATTGTTTAAATAATAAGGTTTTTTGGATCCTGACTCTTGCATTCAATATATTATTAAACCTTTAAAGAATAGTATCATCTGCAAATTTGATAAATATGATATTTAACACTTCATCTAGGCATAAACATCAGAAAGATAATAGGGCAAGAGCAAATTTTGGGGACATTACTCAAAAGTATTTCCTATAGGTTGATAATTATCTATAATCTTTTATTCTATTTATTTTTATGTATAATCTTCAAATTACTGAATCAGTTTCAAATTCATATACCCATGCTTGCGTTTAATCCACATCTTTCCATCCCCTGTAAAGATCCTGACTATAGAAATTAATATAGTGACAGGGAAGACCAAAAAAAAAAATTAGAAAGCAATAAAGTTTAAAGGGCAATATCCAAAACCTTAAATATATATATATATATATATATATATATATATATATATATATATATATATAGACACACACACATATATAGATTGGTCTTAGGCTGCAAGAAACCTCAAAATAAAAATATTTTAAAAATCAAGAGAGATGAAAATTGGATGAAAAATTAGGAAGAGAAATGAGAGTGATGCAAGAAAATTATGAACAAGTTGTCAACAACTTGATAAAGGAAGCACAAAAATATTGAAGAAAATGGCACTAAAAGGCAGAATAGACCAAATGTAAAATAGGCAGAAAAACTCAATGAAGAAAAGAATGTTTTGAAAAGTAAAATTTGTTATTTGGGAAGGCAGACAAAAAAGCTAATTAAAAATAAGTCCTTAATTAGAATAAAGCAAATGGAAACTAATGTGTTCCTAATTTATAAAGAAAGTGCAAAAATAGTGAAAAATATTTTTAATCACAAAAAGAGTAAAAACTCCTATTTTATCTTCAAATTTCCATCTCAAAGGGGAAGTACTAAGTTCAGCTGCTATTGACATATGTGCACCTGCCATAATCTTCTGCTAGTGGCTGGATCTTGAAAGAAAATGTTTAAGTTCTTTTTTTTTTAAATTTTTCACCATGGCTTTTAGATAGTCCAATAATATTTTTGTCAGCTATCAAGATTTAGTGATTTGCTCAAGATCATATCACTAGTAAATGTTAGTTTAAAAAATCCCCATCAATCTGTGGGGAATAGACATCTTACAATAGTTAGGATTATAATTAAATACTTCCGATTTTTAGGCAGTGCTGCTGTTGAAGGCCTGCCAAAACTCTCACCCGTTCCCATTCAATGGAAAACTAATACACCAGTGCAAGTGGAACAGTACTCCTTAACAAGTGAAAAAATTCAGGACTTATTATATATAGCACAGGAGCAACTTGACCAAGGACATTTACAACCAACTCTAAGTCCTTGGAATTTCCCTGTATTTGCTATAAAAATGAAATCTGGAAAATGAAGGATGTTGACTGATTCGAGCAAAGTGAATCAGTCAACATCCTTCATTTTTCAGATTTCACAGATGGAAACTATCGGAATTCTTCAGCCTGGGTTTCCACTTCCTCAATTGCCTAGAGAATGCCTCTTTGTGTCATAGATATTAAGAATCGTTTCTATTCTATCCCTCTGGATAAGGAGGATATGAAAAGATTTGCCCTTTCAGTGCCCAGTGTTAATGTAGCTGAGCCTTATAAAAGATATGAATGGACAGTTTTGCCACAGGAAATAAAAAACAGTTCTATTATATGTCAAATGTATGTGGCTGCTGCTCTTACTTCCGTAAAAAAAAAAAAAAAAAAAAAAAAAAAAAAGCATTTCCAAAAATTATGTTATCACATTACATGTGTGATATCTTGGGATATGCACCTGAGGAACAAATGTTAGAAGCATGTCTACAAAAGAACATAGAAACATTAAGAAGCTACCAATTGTATATCGCCCCAGAAAAAATTCAAAGGCACTCTACTTTTCAGTATTTAAGATATGAAGTATATCCTAAAGTGATTACAGTACAAAAACTTTCTTTAAGAACAGAGAAGTTGAGCACCTTAAATGACTTTCAGAAATTGATAGAAGATATCCAATGGATGCATCTAGTGTTAGGGTCAACTACCTATTAATTGCAACCATTATATGACATTTTAAGGGGAAATACTGCTTTAGACTCACCACACTCCTTACCCAGTGCTTGTGGCTAGAATATTATTAAAGGCCCATTAAGTGACTAACACAATTATCTAGGATAAGACCTGACAAGAATGCCAATGCACAAATTAATATATGCTGTGAAACCATCTCAGAGTGGGAAATTTTATTGGCCAAACCCCCAACTTTATATAAGGGTCTGCATTAAAGATAATCCTGCTATTTCATAATTGGCAATGGACTTTTGAAGAAAAGGTATGTAAGGTTCTTCTTAAAGGAACAATTGTCTTTTCAGATGCATCCAAATGTAACATTTATGGTGAATATTCTCATGACAGCTATAAAAACCGTCATCAGAACTTCCTTTCAGTCCACCCAGCAGAATGAATTGTATGCAATTATTCTAGCTCTTACTTATTTTCCAGGAGATGTAAATATAATATCTGATTTGGCCTATTTAGTAGGTGTGGTACAAAGAATTGCCACAGCCCAAATAACATTTGCACATTCCAAGATGTATCAGCTCTCTAAGGAACTTCAAGAATAAGTGAGAAAACATCCAGGTCAGATTTATATCTTGCATGTTTACTCTCATAGTGGACTTCCAGGTTCTATTTTTTAATGGAAATTCAAAGGCAAATCACCTTTTAACCCAATATTCCTTTATTTCAAGAAGCCAAAGAATCTCATTCTAAATACCATCAGGCTGCTTGAGGTTTACATTTACAATTTGGGATAACAAAAGAGAAAGCTAGGAGCATAGTAAAAGCCTGTACAGTTTGCCTTCATTTCCACACTACTATGCTCCCTCCAGGGAAGAATTCTCAGGGTTTGAGACCCAAAGAAATTTGGCAAATGAATAAACCCATTATAAATCTTTTGGTTATCTGTCTTTTATCCAATTATAGTAGACATCTTTTCAGGATTTACTTTTGCAATACCAGTAGCAAAAGAGACAGCTCAACTGAATTCCTTATACAAGCTTTTGTAGCTATGGGTGTACCACAAGCAATAAAAACAGACAATGGACTTGTCTATACTTTTAAACATTTTGCACACTTTTGTGCACAGTATCAAATGTCACATACCCTGCCATAGTCTTTAATGCTCATGGACAGACAATAGTAGAGAGGAGAAACAGAGACATCAAGATACTCCTGAAAAAACAAAAGAAAGGGGAGCCACAGGTAACCCTAGAGAACTTCCAAATTTAGCTCTTTATACAATTAGCTTCCTGATTTTTGACAAAGGTGCATTGGCTCCAGCAGACAGATTTCATAACTCACAGGAAAAGTAGTGTTCAGTGAGAACAGCTTCATTATCTTTAAATAATAACCAAATGATGTGGAGAGACCCAGAAAGTGGTGAATGGAAGGGACCAGATAAGTTAACTGCTTGGGGGAGAGGGTTTGCTTATATCTCTATAGATGGCAAAGGAATCAGATGGGTGTCAATGAGCTGTATCCATCTTTTCCATCAGAGAGAGACAGAAAAAGAGAAGGCCCTTGAAATAAAGGAGAAGACCCAAGAAACACCTGATTGTTCCATCTCTGATTACATGTGCCACTGAAAAAGCATGACTGTTAACCCAATGTGCATGGCAACTGACTCATGAACATAAAAAATTGTTAATGAGACTATTGAATTGTTTCTAAACCTGCAGGAATCATTGGATTCTTTGATACATGAAGTAATGGACAATAGATTGGTTTTGGATGCTCTTGGATGCTCAAGAAGATATGCATGTGTGATTGTTATTTATATACCTTCCTTCTAAGACTCATGGGAATCTTTTATAATATCATGTTGATTCATATAACTTGTATACTACCTCCCGTGTTGATGGATTTATGTATTTCTGTTTCAACTAAAACAAAAGAAAGCAGAAGATGTAAAGGGCCACAGAAAGTGGGGGAACTCTGGATAAAGTATAAGACACTTCAGTCGAGAAGGAAATCTCTAACTATGTCTTGTTTGGCTCCTCACCTCTTTTTGGCGCTCTCACCTTTCCTGAGACTTCAAGGAGAGAATGACCACCTGTATTCTACTTGAAGCAAGGGATACTTACAGTAAAGAGAGGCATTTACATATCAATAGCAAGGTGCTTATAGTTAGCACTTGCACAGTGTGCTGTGATGACATAACAGTACTCTATTTGGCACATGCTTAATGTGCTGTAATGATGTAATCATACTAAGGTAATTAAAAGCTAAGATGACTTGAAATAAGGACTCCATCTTTGAACATCCTCATGGGTCTCCTGCCTCCTTCACTCCTCCATTAAGACCAAAGCTGGTCTCAAGATCCTTCACACAGATAGTCTGAATGGTACATTTTGGCATCCCGATTTGGGTGCTCTAGAAAGCAGGACACTACAGAAAATGAATATTTTTAAAGAATAAAATAATTTTTGAGCATTCATGGTAAAAAAAAAATTGGAGCTGATTAAGAAAAAAAGTTATTAAAAAAATTCAAGAGAAGCACAAAAAGATTAACAGGAAAGAGAAATATCAAGGGAATCCAATAATGTTTAAACTGTCTACATTCCTACATGGAAAAATGATGCTTGAAACTCCTAAAAACTTTCTCATTAGAAAAATTAGAAAGAGCATACACAAATAGAGACATTAGTAAGAGATGAATATGATGGAGTTATTATGTAAAATAGATGTAAGTAAGGGTTGTGAAAGAGAAATGTGTTGAGAAAAGGGAAAAGAGAGAGGCAGAGTAAATTATCTGACATTAAAGAGACAAGAAAGAATATTTTCAGTAAGGGAAAGTTCATGAGTCTTACTCTCATGAGAAGTGACTTTAAAAAGAAGTAATATAATCCTTCAGTTGGGTCTATAAATGTGTCTTACCACATAGAACAGTAGGAGGGGAAGTGGATGAGAAAGGGGAGGGATGATAGAAGGAAGGACAGATTAAGGGATTTAAAAGTCAGTAGGGTGAACATTGGCAGGGTAAAAGAGGAAAGAGAGATGTGGGGCGGGGAGTGGTTGGGAGGAAGAGAGAGGGGAAGGAAGACAACAGGACAAATAGGGGAAAATAGAATGGAGGTAAATACATTTCATAATCATAATTATAAAAAAAAATAATCAATTATGAAGAAGTACAGAAGGTTTCTCTGATAAATACCTTCTATCTTAAATATACCAACAACTAAATCAAATTTAAGGAAATAAGAGCCATGTTCCATTAATAAATGGTAAAAGATATGAGCAAGTTGTTTTTAGATAAAATAATTAAAGTTATTGATTCATGAAAAATGATCTGCATCATTACTGTTTAGAAAATGCAAATGGAAACAACTATGAGCTTCCATTCCACTCCAATCAGAAGGCTAATATGAGAGAAATGAAAAAAAAAAGAATATTAATATTGAAGGGAATGGGGGGGGGGAGGGGAGAATTGAGACTATTAGTGAAATTGTATACTGACTTAACTGTTCCATAGAACAATTTGGAATTATACTGAAAGGGCTATAAAATACTGTGTAGTCTTTGATCCAGCAATACACCTAAATTTTATCCAAAAAGGTAAGAAAAGGAAATTAAATATACAAAACCATTTGTAGCAACTCTTTATGTAAAATTGCAATTGAGAGGATGTTCAATTGATAATAACTGAAGAAAATGTTGAGCATAAATATAAGGAAATATGATTGTGATATAATAAATGACTAGAAGGATGATTTAAGAAAAACCTGGAAAGACTTGTATGAACCAATTCAGAGTAAAGTGAACAGAACCTGGAGAGCATAATATACAGTAAAAACAATATTATATCATAAGCAATTGTGAATGACTGCTATTCTCAGGAACCCAATCATCCAACACAATTTTGAAGGATTAATGATGAAAAATGTTTTTCATTACCAGAGAATCAAGCAGTAGAATTTGAATTTAGATGAAAGAATTTTTTTTATTTACCTTTTATTGGTTTTTGTCTTTTTTTGACATGACTAACAGAAAAATGTTTTGCATGTCTGCTCATGTACATCACATATCAAATTACTTGCCTTCTCACGGACAGGGTAGAAGAGAGTGGGAACGAGAGAATTTGTAGTTCAGAATTTCTAAATAGGGATGTCAATTTTTACATTTAATTTGGAAAAAATAAAACTATTAAAATAACTATAAATATGGTTGTATAAGTATTATATATAACAATTAATAATAATAACTACAAAATAGTAAATAAAATACCAGAACTTGATTCATTTTTATCAATTATTTAAAACTAGGAGAATTAAAATAAACTTAAAAGACATGTGTATGCATTTCCCCCATAATTTTCCTGTTGTTGAACATTTATCAGCACACCCCTTTATTGTTTCATAAATATTATTTGAGTTTGCCAGATGTTCAATAAAAGATTCAGAAAATGATGTCTTTAACCTGTATGCCTGGTGATTGCAAAACTAAAAATTGATAATTGTCATTTATATAGAACTTTAAGGTTCGGGAAATCCTTTATATCTATTATTTCATTTTAATCCCACAGATTTCCTGTCTATACTCCATCTCCTACTGAACTGCAAAATATTCTTTCAAGCAATCCTGTATTTTTCTGCCAATAAATTGTTAATGATTTTTCTCTATGCTTGCAATACCATCCTAAAAGTATTAACTAGGTCTTCTTGTGGATCTCTTTGTTAAAGAGAGCTAATTCAGTTTCAATTGATCAAGGATGGACAGAAGCAGCTACACCCAAAGAAAGAACACTGGGAAATGAATATAAACTGCTTGCATTTTTGTTTTTCTTCCCGGGTTATTTATACCTTCTGAATCCAATTCTCCCTGTGCAACAAGAAAACTGTTCAGTTCTACATACATATATTGTATCTAGGATATACTGTAACCTATTCAACATGTAAAGGACTGCTTGCCATCTGGGGGAGGAGGTGGAAAGAGGGAGGGGAAAAATCAGAACAGAAGTGAGTGCAAGGAATAGTGCTGTAAAAAATTACCCTGGCATGGGTTCTATCAATAAAAAGTTATTTAAAAAAAAATAAAAGTGTTTTCTTTTTATCTTTGTTTGATTTATAAATTTTCAAAAGACATTTTCTTTCTTAGAAATGATATGTTTTATTTACACATCTCTTATGCTTCTACAATTTTCCCCCTTTTGTTAGATATATTTATTTTATTTCCTATTAGATAATCAAATCTTCAATTGTAGGAATTTCCCTTTTTTTTTTCTTTTCCTTAGGGCCTATAACCAGTCTGAATACAGGAAACAGTTAATTTAATTACTGAATTGTGTTTCCTTTTTTTTTGCATGTACAAAGCTATAACCCCTCCTGATTATTCCCTGTGAGGGTTTTTAAAATTCTATCACAGTGATTACTCCCTTTCTACCAAATCTCTGAAATGCCAATTATAACATGGTTTTGAGAGTATGCTTGATGCTATGAATTCCAGTTCACTACATTTTTTTTCTTTTGCTGTTTATCTTTCCAATGTAATAAAATGATTATGGAGAAGGAAATTCCAAACCACTCCAGTATTTCCACCAAGAAATCCCAAGTGGTGTCACAAAGAGTTCAATAGAACTGAAAAATGACTTAGCAACAATAAAAAAAGATGACTACTTTCTCCTTGCCCATACTTAGCACTTTCATAGTAAGATGATATTGTTGTCTTCATTTCCCACATGCAAGCAATTACATATCTCTCATTATTATTTTCATTTGTCTACTTTAGTAAGACCCTCTAGGAAACAAAAACTATTGATAATGTTTCCAAAAATCTCAAAAGTGTATCATTCTAAAGTATTTCAGTCACACTCAGTTGATATTCAAGGATAACAGTGGCATAAAATGTGCACTTACATAGAATTCAAGAGATCTCAGTTTAAATTTCAGCTATCCCATTTCTTATTACTGACACAAAGTCATTTCACTCCTCTGAACCTAAATTTTCTAGCTTATCCAACAAAAGTGTAGTTAACTAAATGATTGTTATGTGTAGTTCAACTCTTACATTGTATAATTTATTCTTTGAGAGAACAGATGTTTGCAATAGGTAATGGTATATGTAGGACTAATTTGAACAATCTCAATCTTATTAAATATCTTTCTTCCCTACTTCATTAACTAAAAATCATTTAATTTAGTTTTTAAGCAAAGTTTCAATATAACATTTCAGCATCCAAATATGCATGCATACATGGATACATACATAAATATAAATAGATATACACCAATACATAGGCACACATCACCATACATATATACATAGTATCCAGGAACACATACATACGTACATATGCATATAAATATATTGAATATAATCATAATTTGCTATATGTACATAGCATACTCTGGTATTCTTGTTCATTGCTCTGGCAACAAAAGGGCATTGGCTCAACATTCACCATCATTAGCTCATTGTGAAAGAGAGTACTCTAATGCTGTAGGGTGAGACTGACTTTATGGCAATGGACATAGAGGACAATTCCTATTCAATTGGAAGACACCCTGTGTCCTCATTTCATATTGAAGGAGTGAGTGCTTGAGGCTTTAATTTCTGGCCAGATTCTCTCACCCAAGTGAAATGTAATCTGCATAGGTCAGGTCAATACTAATAAAGTGAAGATTATAGAGAGACAATTATCCAACTAGACTGAGCCAGAGGAAAGGACACAGCGACAAAAAATAAAAAAATCAAAAGTTCACATATATTCTATTTAAATTTTCTATCCTTTAAATGGAATATTTCTTTTTGAAATGTTGCATTTGAAAAGAAATTTAATATAATCCAATCTAAATCAAATCAGCCAATATATATATTCATATAAATCTGTATATAATTATAAGAACACATATTTTTAGAGATAGCTAGATATCTTACTATATTCAAGCTATTGTAGCTGGTATTGTTGATGCAAATAATTATATTGAAAAAATTGGTAGGGCCTATCCTTAATGATCTTACATTCTACTATTGAAAAAGAAGGCAAGTGAGGTGGTATCTTGCATAAATTAATATTAAATAAGGTAGCATATGATCGAAGGAGTAGGAGTGAGCCAAAGTATTCTTTAAAATTGGTAAGGTAGGCATAACTTTATGCTGGGGGTGAATGTGGAGTAGAGAAAGAGAATGCTTCTCTCAATTGCTAATAGTTAAATAGAGAAATTATTTTATTTTTTTCATTTGCCCAAAACCAACTGTCCATCAATTTTCCAACAAGTTTTTCTTTTTCTGTGGCAAACTTTTTTACAAAGTCTCTCTTACAATTTTCTATAACTGGAAGCTGAAATGAACCTTAGAGAACATCTTTCTAACTCCTCCAATTATTCAGCTCATTTTTCCTCCTTTAGACAGAATTTGTAAAATGTTCATGGGTGATGAATAAGAGAATTAGAAACCTAAATATTTTCATCTTTTTTTATAAGTGGTCACTGCCTCTAATAATGACCTATCATTGTTTGATGCAAGGACAAGAAATCTGACCAGATTCTAATTTACTTTTTTAAAGAGCCCTTTAAAGAAAAATGAAATAAGATATATTATGTACACGACATTCCTAATCTCTTTCAGGTTCAGAGGTTCTATAATTTACACATCCTATAACTACAAGTCATGCAAATGCAATCCAAAGTTATAGAAAACCTATGAGTTCTCAAAGATCTTAAAAATTTGCATTTTCTCTTTGTAACATGTCAGTTCTCTTATATTCCAGTTCCATACTTTTAAAAAAAAAATTGATATTAGATGAACAGTTGGTAGAGATAAATTTTTTGGAAGCAAAATTGGGGTCAGTTTTATTGAAGTAACATGTGTAATATATGTGGAGAATATGTATAGAATTCAACAGACATTCATTTTTCTCTACTCTGATAGAAGAATATTAATATTGAGACTTTGGAAATGAACAAAAAAGGTAAAATGTATTAGAAGCTTTCAATAACAAAAATAAGATAAAAACTTATTTTTATGGAACATAGTAGCATAAAATTTACTTTTGCAATATCATAAATAAAATTGAGTCTTGTTTTAAAAGCTGAATGAATCTTTTTAAATTGCCTTTTGACTCAAAGGTGCCTCCCTCTGGTTCTTTCCTGTTTCATTCTGAAGTTTGAATTTTCTATTTAAGTCCAAAGCATTTAATTTGCTGAGTCCAATGCTCTATGTTGTGCCCTTAAGAATATAGCTGACAAAGCAGATGGAAGGCTTATTGGACATCTAGGAGGACAGATGTATTCACTAGAATACCCAGGATGACCACAAGCAACTAATTAGATCTCCTGTGGGGAATGTTATGCCCTTGAAATACTTCTCTATCCTTGTTGTTCTAATGTCTCTAGAACAGGACTCTGACAGTTATTGTTGTAGCCTAACTTTGAAATATAGTTTTTACTCCTGAGAATATGCATATATATGTGTATACATATGCATATAAATATGTATATATGTATATAAACATAAGAATTCAGGAAATTAGGTTGAACCCTAAGCTCTATACAGATTTGGAATCCCATTTATTCTCATTTTAATTATGTCTTGTCTAATTTTACTTGACAGCCTAAATAATTAACATTTTGGGGTGTTGCATTATTCCCTTTGTAAACTTTTTTATGATTACTCTGATTGGCAAGCTAACCACTTATTCTTTACCCTTACCCAGGATAGTGTGTTTCTTTTTCTATTTCCTCCTAATTTTTAAAGCATCCTTAAGGTGAATAAAAAGGATAAACTCTACTTTTAAGTAAAGCAAAAGAGATCCTTAGTGGATTTCTATACTTTATTTTTTACTTATTATTCAATGTCTTAATAATAAACACAAATAAGGTGCAAGTAAGATAGGTGGGGAAAATAAAAGAATATTGTCACATCAGGAATGAATCAAATATTGTGCTCCCTGTGTTTAGTTACTCTGAAAAAAGGCATAACAACAAAAAAAGTTAGATTTTAAAAGTCATGTAGACACTATGTCATGATTTTAAATCTGCACAAACAAGGAAGCACATTTCAATCTCTGTTTCTTTTAATATCAGATTCTTTTTTTTTTTTTAATTTGGAATGCAAGTTCATATGGAGGCATGATAAAGGGAACAGTATAAGTGATTAGCCATAACATAGGCTGGAGGTGAACATCCCATTGAGAGATAGAGCAAAATAAAGGCCAGAAAAGAGCAGAAATTTCAATCATATTTCTTTTTCTTTACTGATTCCCTATGTAATACTCCTTTCCTTTCAATATCACCTATTTACTCAGTGAGCCTCAGTCGTAAGTTTTTTTTTTTCTTTAACCACATTATAAACAAACTTTTTGTTCCTAGGCATCTCCCTTAAATCACATACATTTTATTGTTACACAGAGGGGAACACAACAGTGACCATGGAGAAGCAAAAATAAGATTAGATTTTGTCATTTGGAAATTGAAATATAATTTCTGACAATTTTACATTTATAAAGGAAGAAATCGGGTAGAAAGATTATATTATTAATAACAGCGTTGCCTATCATTAACATATTTATAATTATCTTACACATAACTATTCCTTTTCCTCTCTCCTAGAATCTAAAAACAAAGAGACCATATATTAAACTTGATTCAGATCTATAATTATCCACTATATTGTAGAGCATGTCCCTTAGTGAATCTTACTACTTAATGAACTTACTGCAGTGAAACATTTTGTAGAACCTATAGTATTTATAATTTAACTATAATGCTTAATGTTATAAACTCTTTTCACATTTTGATGATTTTGTTAATTTCCAAGATTTTATAAGGCATCAGAAAATTAAAAGCTTGGGTGTGAGCAATGCCCACACCAAATCTGATGTTCAGTTATAACTAAATAAGGATAAATTTAATCAGATCAGATGTGTGTTCCCTCTAAAGTTATGTCCATTTACTCTCTCTGTATCTATATTTATTTCTATCCCTTCTTGAGAACAAGAACAATGTTTTAATGTCTCTTTCATCCTTAATGATTTGCATACAAATGTATGTACACATACATAATACACATATGTATATTTCTATTTATGGATTCATATATGCAATAATAACCTTAAGGTTTACAAAATACTTTCCATGTAGCCATCTTGTGAGAAGTAAACATATCCTGATACTCATTTTACAGATAGAAAAATTGATATTCAACAAGGATAAGCCAAATACTTGTAGATGTTTATAGATATTAAAGTAGGGCATTAAATAAAGACTTTCTTACTTTAAACCCAATTATTTTTTCTCTCTTGTACCTTTACTCTGATTTAGAACTGAACTCAAATACAGGCATAACAAAATGATCATAGAGGTGACAAAAATCAAAGAGGATGACCCTCTTTCCAAAGTACTTTTAGTACAATTCCCATCAGAAGGTAAATTTGAAAAAGGAAAATTTTCAATATCAGCTATTAAGTTGTTGCTATTGATGTTTATAACATGTTAGATTTATGATAAAAATAATGTTATTTCTCTAATCTTCTTAGTCTGAATATGTAAATAAAATGATCTTTCATAAACTGATTCTTAGAATTTAGTGAAGG
Organism: Antechinus flavipes; assembly: GCF_016432865.1. Classification (NCBI taxonomy): domain Eukaryota; kingdom Metazoa; phylum Chordata; class Mammalia; order Dasyuromorphia; family Dasyuridae; genus Antechinus; species Antechinus flavipes. The sequence goes on from NC_067400.1 coordinate 93,986,898, forward strand.
AGAGAAGAAATAAAAATGAGTTTAAATTTAGTCTGGCACAAAGTAAGGGAAAAATAAATGCTTGTTGACTAACCAATAAAACAATAGCTCTAATGTATTACTGTTGTTCATTCTTCATTCTCCAAGATGGCCAATGATATCATTAGGGTGATATCTTGACTTCCAAATAAATTGGATTTAAGTGAGACAAAGCTGTGTAAAGTTGTCAGCCTCATTCTCTCCTCAACATCATGAAAGTGCAGTGGGAAGACGAGAGTCAAGATGATTGAAGAGGCCCAAGTTGCAATGGATGACCTTGGTCTTTATAGATTTAAATCTTTCCCATGCCTTAGTTTGTCTGAGGCAATGATCATTCAATGACTAAGACTAGGTAATAGTGTAAGGGACAATCTAAAGGAGAAATATACCCTTGGTTTCATCAAGAGAAAAGTATAATGTCCAGAAAATGGCAACTGAAACAGGAGTGGTACTGATAACCTGACCGTAATCTTCTTTGATTAAGAGATATCTGGATGATTCCTGGAAACATTTTTCTAGAGGATATTGGAAAGCTGAAGAGTAGTTCCAGAGTAGTTTATGAGAATATTTGTGTTTCAATTTTATAAATAGATAAAACTCAGAGAGCATAAAGCATACTGAAAGACAGATAATATTCGGTGACAAACTTTGAAAACCAGTTCTTATGACTCCAATCCCCTTTCTTTTTATACTTTGTCTCAAAATTGACTTTCTCTTCTAATAATCTCATCATCTCATCAATTCCATGATCATTTTTTGTAAATCAATTTCCCATAGCTTTAGATACACACATAAACATTCATAGTCTTAATTTCTTTCCTCAACAACTGTAATAAACTCCTACCAAGGGCAATTTTGAAATTATTACATTAAAGATTTTCCCAAGTCAAGTAAGCTACTCAGTGAAATGAAGCAAGATGTAAATTTCAGTCATCCTGATTCTTTTTAACCTTTTTGTTTCTTCTTCATAAGTAATGTGAAGGTTATAATATCTATTATCCAAGGTACCTTTTGAGCCTTTATACATGCTCTGATATTCTTTGGAAGATTGTAAATATGGAATACAAAGGAGTATAAGAATAAATAGAAAAATAACTTTGAATATCAGGAAATATTTTAAGTTCTGATGCAGAAAAGATGTGATGTTATTAGGCATCTATCATATGAATTCATTGTTCCAATGAACTGTGGTTTGTGATTGGCTGATTAAAATGTCTTAAACTATTATTGCCAACTTGTGCAATGAAAAAGAAGGGGAAGAAGCCACTTTTGTGTCAATGAATTGATTCATATCATAACAATCAGAAAAGATAACAGAATCAGATGGAGAGCTGAAAGAGACTTTAGAATGCAACCTCTTTATTTTACAATTCTGCTTGGCAATTGAAAAGGTTAATTAAAAGATAAGGAACCTGAAACCAAGAGGAATTAAGTGATTTGCTCAGGATCATACTTGTTAGCATAGGTTGCAAGTCTGTGAAACAATATTTGAATTTAGATCTTCCTAAGGTTTAAATCCAATTGCCTAGTCATGCATAATTTTGAAACATTCTATTCTTTGAGCCTTAATAAGATAGCAAATGACAAGTGACTTTGATTCTCTTGTTGTATTATGTTTCTCTGTATGTGTATGTGTGTGTTTGTGTATATGTTTCCTCAATGGCTGTTTTCTTCTCATATTTTAAACACACACACACACACACACACACACACACACACACACACATTTCTGCTGAAGAGAATCAGAATTGTCTGTGTTTCTCTAAGATCTACAACATGTAGATGCTTTTTTTAAATATAGAAATCTTAAAAGAAAAAGTTCTTATTTTTTAATCAGTCTCTATGACAACTACAATCAAAGATTAATTGCCTTTGCATGTTTTCTCTTCATCTGTGAATTACAAACATCTAATAAATGCCACTTCTTTAATTCTAGAGAACAATTCTTTGAAACTATTCTATTCAGGGACATAGATAAAATATTTCCACAGTCTAAACATATTTATTATCCATAAGTAAAATGTACATGTCTAAACTCATAATTGTATATACACTCTTACTCTGTCTCATATATCAGTTATTATTATGTTCTTGTATAATGCAATATTATTTTAAAAGTCAGTTTTGTGTTTTTTCCATAACTAAGTGATAATACGAGTAAGTTAAGCTTTTAGATCGGCTTTTAAAAAACACACTTAGAAAACTGTGAAGTATCCTTGTAAATAATTTTTTTAATTATACAATAATTAGCACCTCTTAACCTCCCACTGGTAGTAGCCATACTGCTGAAAATTGAAGTCATTTCTGTCAGCAATAGTTTTTAGGTCTTATGTCTGAAAAGTTAATTTCTTTTTCTTTCTCTCACATTTTCTCACTGCTCAGACAAATATACATTCCTCCTTTTCTTTTAGGCCTAGCTGATAGTTATGTACATTTTACCAAAAACCCATGTTATTTGTCTAATTCATGGAGGTAACTATGAGTTATATAAATTCAATGACATTTCATCTTGTGAATTAAGCTTCTTTTATAAAACCACATTTTAAGAGATGGGAAGGAAATTATAGATACTCTACAGTAATATTTTCATTTTCCAGATGAAGAAACTGAGTCACAGTATGTCTAAGGCATTAGTTTCAGTTCTTCCAGGTTCTAAAATTGACAGAACCAGAATTGGAGATCCTTTTCCCCATGCATCAAAAACTCTTTTTCTCTTTTCCACATTATAAGTTCCCTGAATGATGTACTGACTGTGGATGCTGTTTATTCTGAAGTTAGTGTGATTTTTTTTTTCATGCGGGAGACCTCAGGTATGATTGTTTCACTGTGTCACTCTTTTTAGTTAGGATTGAATGAAATCATGCAACACCATTACCTGATGATCCATTTATTTTCTATTCTTCCAGTAGAATTTAAGCTCTCAAATAGTGGCAATTAATTCACTTTTATATTTACATAGGGAATTGAAGATGGATTAGAATAAAGTAAAAAAATAAATATGAGTTGATAGGTAGTGTGGTCTAATAGATAGATAATTGTATTTGGAGTCAGATAAGACATGGGTTTTAGTCTTGCTTGATACTTAATACCATTCAGACTAAAGGTGATAGTTTAATTTATTCATCTGTGCATTGAAAGAGTTAGATTTTATGAAGTTGAAGGTCACTTCCAACTTTAAGTTTCTTATCTTATGATTTTCCTTTCCAGGGCAAATATATACTACATATACATAAAAGATTCTGTTTTCCAATATTTTATGTAAATATCTTCATCTCTTATTATTTTTAACCTGTATCTTTGATTTTTATTAAAATAAAGAATTACTGGTATGGACATTTTTTTCACATTGCAAATTGATAATTTAACCTAAACTTTAAATGAATCAATCAATAATTCTCTTTCAATATTAATGTCCTGCATTCCAGAAACTACTTTAAATGCTGTGGATTCCAAGAAAGTGAAAGACACAAACATGATCTTTATCCTCTGGGTATTTATATTCAGTGAGAATTGTCTGGGCATATCAAGGGAGTTTAATGGCCCAGGATTCCATAACTAGTATGGATCAGAGGAACATTCTGTACCATCCCATGTATACCATAACAAAAAAGTCAAATACAAAAGTTCAATGTGCTCTTCTTCTCCTTCCCTCCTTCTATCCTTCACTCCTACTATCCTTCTCTCTTTCTATTCTTCTTTCCAAATTTTGCTGGAAAAAAAATAATAAAATTGGGCAACAAGGTTTACTGATGTCCATGTAGGCAGAAAGTATCACATGTAGAGTTTGAATCTAGGTCCTGACTTTGAGACAATATCTTACCCTTTTCATCCATTCACATTTTCATCCACTTTTCATGGCTCTAATCTTTCTTTTTCACTATGGTTCTTAGTAGCACTAGATTCATAAGGTGTGATATTAATGGAACCTATTTCAAGATATCACAGTCTTAGTTTAATTCTCTGTGTCTCTCTGACTCTGTTTATCTGTCTCTGTGTGTCTCTGTCTCTGTGCATATGTGTCTGTCTCTCTGTCTTTCTCTCACACACATATGCAAAACAAAAACTGATGAGACATGACATGCTGTGTTAATAATGAAAATATACATAGCATAAATGACAGTATATAAAGTATATTAGATTTTATAGTTTTCATTTCACTTCTGATTCTGAATACTATTTTATTGCAGCATACTTCATAATGAGGAAGCACCCTTAGGATTTGGCTGTGTCCTTAGATATGCAGATACATATCACCAGAAAACAAAATAATTGCTTGCATTTAAGCCATTGCAAAAGCCTCTGCATCAAAATGATTTGCACAGTGGTATGTTACAGTGTTCCCCAAATTGAAATATCTAACTCCTGGTAACTTAAGAACTATATTAAGGATTAAGGTAGTGCAGTGCAAAAGAGACAAAAATGGAAGGGCAGGTAGGTCCTGTCCAATGACTGACTTATCAACAAGTAATATGCTCTTGAAAGGTTCAGCTAATAAAGAAAAGAATTGACTGAAATAAGAGATCTATCCATCCAGACCATTTTGAGCATTGTGGAATGTGACTACAGAGTGACTTAAAAATAGTTAATTTAATTCACATTGGACAACAGAAATTTATGTGGTATGTTTTAGGTTTTTAAAGCAATCTACAGACATCTTTTCATTTGATCCTCATAACAACTCAGAAAGTTTAATGCTATAGGCATTATGATAGTCAGCTATGAAGATTAGCTAGGTGGTGTACTGGATAGTTTGTCAGGCCTGGAATCAGGAAAATAAGTCTTACTGAAATCAAACCTGGCCTTAGACATTAGCTGTGTGACCAAAGCAAGCCATGTAAGCCTATTTGCCTCAGTTTCTTTATCTGTAAATTGAAGTGGAGAAGGAAAAGGCAAACCAATCCAGTATCTCTGACAAAAACAACAAACTGAAAAATCACTTAATAGTAGCAACATTGTAGTAATCATTTTAACAATTGACAATATTGAGGCTGAAAGTTCATGAAACCGGTAAATATTATAATAAGGATGAGAATTCAGATATTCCTGTCTCCCTGTCCAGCATTTTAAGCAATATAGAATGTTACCTTTGTGATTTATCCTTTGTAAAAAATCTAATGACAAGTCTAATTGCATAGCAAGCTAAATTCTAGACATTGTGATTAATTTGAAACAACCATAATGAACTTTCTATTTGATTTAGCTTGACCTCAGAAGTATTTAGTAAATACCTAGAATTTTGTTTATCAAAGAGGTTAAAAAGATCAACAAAGGCAAAATATCTGCCATCAAAGTTCTTCTAGCATACTGGGGATAGGGAGGATAAAAATGTAAATGAATTCTCGAATAGCAATTAGAATATGCTAAGAAGTCATATAAACAAAAAGATTTAGAGAGGGAAAAAATGATTGTAATAAAGGAGATTGGGGAAGGTTTCATTGGTCTTTCATTTACTTATCTATTTGTTGAGTCACTCAATGGAATGTAAGGCTCATAGAGTACAGGCCTTGTTGGAATCCTTACTAATTAGAGTTAATCTAATCTTACAAGAAGATGTTTTGGGTAGAACCTGAAACAAGGTACTAAGTAGGACTAATTAATACAAGGCTTGTGTTCACACCTTTACTCATTGGAGTTCAATGAGTTCACACCTCCCTTGAAGCAATTTGGGCCAGAGAGCACTATGGGAGAAAACCCACAATCCCTCTCTTAAAGGAGCATAAATAGAGCTTCAATGGGCCAGTCAAAGAAGTTCTTCAGAGTGAAGAAGCTACAAGTCGAGATTTCACCGGAATGACATGAAGAGTGGAGCTGGCTGGAGGCTGAACAAAGCAGAGGCAGAGACTGAAGGACCAGACCTTTGGATTTGGCGACATTTGGAGAGAGCTCTTGGAACCAAGCAGAAAGATAGGCCTCTAAGCTAACGGGCTATATTGGAGATAATAAAAGATCTGAACTTTTATCACCTGGCTGTGTTTTGAGGAGAACAAGATCACCACATTTTGGCGCCTGAACAGGGACCGATTCAGATCCATCTGAACTAGATCACAACATTTTGGCGCCCAACGTGGGGCCGATTCAGATCCATCTGAACTAGATCACAACAAGGCCTTATTTTTCTTAGCCCTTATTCTATAACTACAGATTACACAGAAAAAAAAGATTGAGTTTAGTGGACTTTTGTTAAGTTTTATTGAACTGGATCCTAAGCCCTGAAAAAAAGAATAATATTTCAGTACATTGTAAAGGAAAGGCTCCTTGATTAGTTGGCAGATACTCTGGTTCTAATCTCACTTCCTGTGGGACTTCAGGCAAGGCCTTCCACCTATCTGGTCTAGGATCATTCTTATGTAAAAGTAACATATAGGCATTCTACCTATCTGGCCTAGTGTTTCTTTCATGTAAAATAAGCTTATTATTGCACTAGCCACCAGAAGATACCTTTAGCTCTAAATCTCTGATTTCTGCTAATTTTTCAAATCTGGGTTCTGGAAATAAAAGGAGAGTTGGAGATATTGTTCCAAGCTATTTTTTTTTCTGTATTCATGAAGGCAGCAGAGGGAAAGTAATGCATGTTCAAAAACAAGCAGTCAATAGTCCAGTTTATCTCTTTTTTATCTTATTTTTGTGAAAAATATGTTTTATTATCTGTTCTCTAGGAACTTGATTTTCTCCCAGTTAATTCCATTTGTTAATAATTTTTGGATATAGATTATTGTAGTCATTATTTGACTTATTTTATTTTATTTTTTATATTTATTTATTTAACATTTCTAGGTTCTCTTCCTTAGCCCTATCCACAATTTAGAAATCACATGTGAAGTTAGGCAAAACATTTCTGTAAAAGTCATGATGTGAAAGAAAACATAACTCCAACCCTAATGAAGATAAAAACTTGCAGAAAAATTAAGTTAAAAATAGAGGAAAAGAGAGAATGCTTCAACCTTTATTCAATTCTGTAATTGAACAGGATTTTTCATCATAAGTCCTTCAAAGTAATCTTGGATCATTGTTACTGCTGATAATATCAAAGTCATTTATAACTGGTCATAACAGAATATTACTATTATTTTGTATATAGTATATTTCAATTTGCTTGATTTCATGGAGGCCATTCCAAGTTTTTTTTTTTTTTTTTTTTTTTTCCCCTGAGAGCATCTTGCTTATCATTTTCCATAGAACAATAATATTCCATCACAAGCACATACCACAGTTTAATTGAGGCATTTCCCAGTTAATGGGCATCCCCTCAATTTCACTTTTTTTTTTTTTTTGCCTTGAGAAGAGAGCTGTTATACTTTTTGTACAAATAGGTAATTTTCTTTTTCTTCTCCTTTTTTTTTTTTTGAATCTCTTTTGGTATCCCTAGTATTAGGTCAAATGGTATGTTTGAAGTAATACTCCTTTGGGCACAAATCACATTTTTTGCTCATTTATCAATTGAAGCATGGTTTTCTTTTTTTTTTTTTTAATAAATTTAACTCAGTTTATGTTTAAGAAATTAGACTTTATCAGATTAACTTGCTTCAAAATTATTTTTACAGTGACTTGCTAAATTTATTTCCCCTCATTTATTCTCTCTCTCCTTTTACCCTGACCCTCCTAAAAAGCATTTTGCTATTGACTATTCTTTCCCATCCTCCTCTGCCTTTTATTCTCTTTTACTGTCCAACATCCTATATCCCATTCCCTTCCAATTTCCCTGTAGGGTAAGATAGACTGCTATGCCCATTTTAAATATGTATGTTACTTCCTTTGTGAGTCAATTCTGATGAGAGTAAAATCCACTCACTCACTCACTCTCTCCTCCCCTTTTTTCCCTCCATTAGAAAAGCTTTTTCTTGCTTCTTTTTTATGGCAGATAATTTACACTATTGCACTTTTCCCTTTCCCTTTTTCCCAGTACATTCCTCTCCTACTCCTTAATTTCATCATTTAAAAAAAAAGGTATCATTTCATATACAACTCACATCTGTATACTCTCTTTATATATACTCCTTCTAAATGACATAATAATGAGAAAGTTCTAATGAGTTACAAGTATCATCCTTCCATTTAGGAATGTAAAAAGATAAACCTTATTTATCAGTTTTCCTGGTTACTGTTTATGTTTCTCCAGAGTCCTGCATACAAAAATAAAATTTTTCATTCAGCTCTATTTTTTCATCATGAGTGCTTGGAAAAACTTCCATTTCATTGAATGACCACCTTTTCCCCTGAAAGACTATGTAAGTTTTGCTAGGGAAATGATTCTTGGTTGTAATCCTAGCTCCACTGGTCTCTGGAAGATCATATTCCAAGCCTTCCAAGCCTTTAATGTAAAAACTGTTTGTTCTTGTGTTGTCTTGACTGTGGCTCCACTATACTTAAAATGTTTCTTTATGGATTTTTGCAATATAATTTCCTTGACCTGGGATTTCTGGAATTTGGCTATAATGTTCCTGGGAGTTTTCATTTTGGGATCTCTTTCAGGAAGTGATTAGTGAATTCTTTCCATTTCTATTATATTCTCTGCTTCTAGAATATCAGGACAGTTTTCCTTGATAATTTATTGAAAGATGATATCCTGGCTATTTTTTTAAATCATGACTTTCAGGTAGAACAATAATTTTTAAATCGCCTTTCCAATGAGATATTTTACATTTGTTTTCTATTGTTTGGTTTTGCTTTACTGTATCTTGATTTCCCATAAGATCATTAACTTCCTTTTGCTCAATACTATATTTTAAGAAATTATTTTCCTCAGTAAACTTTTGTACCTCTTTTCACAATTGGTCAATTTTGCTTTTTAAGACATTTTTCTCATTAGCTTTCCTTTTGCACCACTCTCAATTGTTGTCCTAATTTTTCCTCTATTTCTGTTACTTGTTATTCAAAATGGCTTTTGATTTTTTCCATGGCCTGAGCCCAATTCTCATTTTTTCTTGAAGACTTTGGATGAAGAAGCTTTTATTTCTTTATCATCTTGTGAGTGTGTGTTTTGTTCTTTGTAAGCACAGTAAAATTCAATGTCAGCAATTTTTTTCTGTTTCCTGATTATTTTTCTTTTTTTTATTATTTTTTAATAATATTTTATTGACAGAACCCATGCCAGGGTAATTTTTTACAGCATTATCCCTTGCACTCATTTCTGTTCCGATTTTTCCCCTCCTTCCCTCCATCCCCTTCCCCAGATGGCAAGCAGTCCTTTACATATTAAATAGGTTACAGTCTATCCTAGATACAATATATGTATGCAGATTCAAACAGTTTTCTTGTTGCACAGGGAGAATTGGATTCAGAATGTATAAATAACCCGGGAAGAAAAACAAAAATGCAAGCAGTTTATATTAATTTCCCAGTGTTCTTTCTTTGAGTGTAGCTGCTTCTGTCCATCCTTGATCAATTGAAACTGAATTAGCTCTCTTTAACAAAGAGATCCACTTCCATCAGAATACATCCTCAAACAGTATCATTGTTGAAGTACATAATGATCTCCTGGTTCTGCTCATTTCACTTAGCATCACTTCATGTAAGTCTCGCCAGTCCTCTCTGTATTTATCCTGCTGATCATTCCTTAACAGAACAATAATATTCCATAATGTTGATATACCACAATTTACTCAACCATTCTCCAATTGATGGGCATCCATTCATTTTCCAGCTTCTAGCCACTACAAACAGGGCTGCCACAAACATTTTGGCATAATACAGGTCCCTTTCCTTTCTTTAGTATCTCTTTGGGGTATAAGCCCAGTAGAAACACTGATGGATAAAAGCATATGCACAGTTTGATAACTTTTTGAGCATAGTTCCAAATTGCTCTCCAGAATGGCTGGATGTGTTCACAATTCCACCCACAATGTATCAGTGTCCCTGTTTTCCCACATCCCCTCCAACATTCCACATTATCTTTCCCTGTCACTCTAGCCAATCTGACAGGTGTGTAGTGGTTTCTCAGAGTTGTCTTAATTTGCATTTCTCTGATTAATAATGATTTGGAGCATATTTTCAAATGTCTATAAATAGTTTCAATTTCTTCATCTGAGAATTGTCTGTTCATATCCTTTGACCATTCATCAATTGGAGAATGGCTTGATTTCTTATAAATTAGAGTTAATTCTCTATATATTTTGAAAAATGAGGCCTTTATCAGAACCTTTGACTGTTAAAATGTTTTCCCAGTTTATTGTTTCCCTTTTAATCTTGTCTGCATTTGTTTTGTTTGTACAAAACCTTTTCAACTTGATATAATCAAAATTTTCTATGTTGTGGTCAATAGTGATCTCTAGTTCTTCTTTGGTCATAAATTCCTCCCTCTTCCACAGGTTTGAGAGGTAAACTCTTCCAATTTATTTATAATCTCATTCTTTATGCCTAGGTCATGAACGCATTTGGACCTTATCTTGGTATACAGTGTTAAATGTGGGTCAATGCCTAGTTTCTGCCACACTAATTTCCAATTTTCCCAGCAATTTTGGTCAAATAGTGCATTCTTATCTCAGAAACTGGGGTATTTGGGTTTGTCAAACCCTATATTATTGAAGTTATTGGCTGTTTTGTCCTTTGAACCTAACCTATTCCACTGATCAACTAGTCTATTTCTTAGCCAATACCAGATGGTTTTAGTAACTGCTGCTTTATAATATATTTTTAGATCTGGTACAGCTAGGCCACCTTCATTTGATTTTTTTTTCATTAATTCCCTTGAAATTCTTGACCTTTTGTTTTTCCATATGAACTTTGTTATTTTTCCTAGGTCATCAAAGTAGTTTTTTGGGAGTCTGATTGGCATAGTGTTAAATAAATAGATTAGTTTAGGTAGTATTGTCATTTTTATTATATTTGCTCGCCCAATCTAAAAGCATTTAGTATTTTTCTAGTTGGTTAGATCAGACTTAATTTGTGTGGAAAGTGTTTTGTAGTTTTGCTCATAAAGTTTTTATTTTCTCTTAGCAGATAGATTCCTAAATATTTTATACAATCAGTGGTTACTTTAAATGGAATTTCTCTTTGTAACTCTAACTGTTGGGTTTTGTTAGTAATATATATGAATGCTGATGACTTATGTGGGTTTATTTTGTATCCTGCAACTTGGCTAAAGGTGTGGATTGTTTCTAAAAACTTTTTAGTGGAGTCTCTGGGGTTCTCTAAGTATACCATCAAATCATCAGCAAAGAGTAATTTGGTTTCATCATTGCCTATTCTTATTCCTTTAATCTCTTTCTCAACACTTATTGACAAAGCTAGCATTGCTAATACAATATTAAATAGTAACGGTGATAGTGGGCAACCTTGTTTCACTGCTGATCTTATTGGGAATGGTAGCAGTTTGTCCCCATTACATATGATGCTTACTGCTGGTTTTAAATAGATGCTCCTGATTATTTTAAAGAAAAGTCCATTTATTCTTATAATCTCAAGAGTTTTTAATAGGAATGGATGTTGGATTTTATCAAATACTTTTTCTGTATCTATTGAGATGATCATATGGTTTTTGTTAATTTGATTATTAATATGGCCAATTATACTGATAGTTTTCCTAATATTGAACCAGCCTTGCATTCCTGGTATAAATCCTACTTGATCGTGGTATATTATCCTGGGGATGATTTTTTTGTAGTCTTTTTGCTAATATCTTATTTAAGATTTTAGCATCAATATTCATTAGGAGATTGGTCTATAATTTTCTTTCTCTGTTTTCAACCAACCTGGTTTAGGAATCAGTATCTTCTCTGTGTCATGAAATGAATTTGGTAGGACTCCTTCATTCCCTAGTTTTTCAAATAGTTTATAAAGCACTGGGGCTAATTGTTCTTTGAATGTTTGGTAGCATTCATATGTAACTCCATCTGGTCCTGGGAATTTTTTTTAGGGAGTTGATAAATAGCTTTCTATTTTTTTTTTCTGAAATGGGACTATTTAAGCAATTTACTTCCTCCTCTGATCATCTGGGAAACCTATATTTTTGGAGGTAGTTATCCATTTCACTTAGGTTATCAAATTTATTGGCATAAAATTGGGCAAAGTAATCCCTTATTATTTCTTTAATTTCCTCTTCATCGGTAGAAAGTTCTCCCTTTTCATTTTTAAGACTACTAATCTGATTTCCCACTCTCCTTTTTCTAATCAGATTTACCAAAGGTTTATCAATTTTATTGGTTTTTTCATAAAATTAACTCTTAGTTTTATTTATTAGTTCAATAGTTTTTTTTTTTACTTTCAATATTATTAATTTCTCCTCTTAATTTTAGAATTTCAAGTTTAGTAATGGATTGGGGGTTTTTAATTTAGTTTTTCTAGCTTTTTAAGTTGCAGACCCAATTCATTGATCTTCTCTTTCTCGCTTTTATTCAAGTACGCTTCTAAGGATATAAAATTTCCCCTTATCACTGCTTTGACTGCATCCCATAAATTTTGGTATGATGTCTCACCATTGTCATTATCTTGAGTGAAGTTATTAATTCCATCTATAATTTCCTGTTTCACCCAATTATTCTTTAAGATGAGATTATTTAGTTTCCAATTAGTTTTTAATCTGTTTTCACCTAACTTTTTGTTGAATGCAGTTTTTATTGCATTGTGATCTGAAAATAAAGCATTTACTATTTCTGCCTTCCCTGGATTTAATTTTGAGGTCTTTATGTCCCAACATATGGTCAGTTTTTGTGTAGGTTCATTGAACTGCTGAGTAGAAAGTATACTCCTTTCTGCCACCATTCAGTTTTCTCCAGAGATCTATCCTACCTAATTTTTCTAATATTCTATTTACCTCTTTAATTTCTTTCTTATTTGTTTTGTGATTTGATTTATCTAAATCTGAAAGTGCAAGATTGAGATCTCCCACTATTATAGTTTTGCTGTCTATTTCTTCTCGCAACTCTCTTAACTTCTCCTTTAGGAAGTTAGATGCTATACCATTTGGTGCATATATGTTTAATACTGATATTGCTTCATTGTCTATAGTGCCCTTTAGCAAGATATAGTTTCCTAATTGGAAATTAATATGACAGAAACTAGGCATTGACACACACTTAACACTGTACACCAAGATAAGGTCAAAATGGGTTCATGACCTTGGCATAAAGAATGAGATTATAAATAAATTGGAAGAGCATAGGATAGTTTACCTCTCAGACCTGTGGAAGAGGGAGGAATTTATGACCAAAGAAGAACTAGAGATCACTATTGACCACAAAATAGAAAATTTTGATTATATCAAATTGAAGTTTTTGTACAAACAAAACAAATGCAGACAAGATTAGAAGGGAAACAATAAACTGGGAAAACATTTTTATAGTCAAAGGTTCTGATAAAGGCCTCATTTCCAAAATATATAGAGATTTGATTCTAATTTATAAGAAATCAAACCATTCTCCAATTGATAAATGGTCAAAGGATATGAACAGACAATTCTCAGACAAAGAAATTGAAACTATTTATAGACATATGAAAACATGCTCTAAATCATTATTAATCAAAGAAGTGCAAATTAAACAATTCTGAGATACCACTACACACACCTGTCAGATTGGCTAGAGTGACAGGGAATGTGGAATGTTGGAGGGGATGTGGGAAAACAGGGACATTGATACATTGTGAGTGGAATTGTGACCACATCCAACCATTCTGGAGAGCAATTTGGAACTATGCTCAAAAAGTTATCAAACTGTGCATACACTTTGATCCATCAGTGTTTCTACTGGGCTTATACCCCAAAGAGATACTAAAGAAGGGAAACGAACCTGTATGTGCCAAAATGTTTGTGGCAGCCCTGTTTGTAGTGGCTAGAAGCTGGAAAATGAATGGATGCCCATCAATTGGAGAACAGTTGAGCAAATTGCAGTATATGAATGTTATGAAATATTATTGTTCTGTAAGGAATGACCAGCAAGATGAATAAAGAGAGGACTGGCGAGACTTACATGAAGTGATGCTAAGTGAAATGAGCAGAACCAGGAGATCATTATGTACTTCAACAACGATACTGTTTGAGGATGTATTCTGATGGAAGTGGATCTCTTTGTTAAAGAGAGCTAATTCAGTTTCTATTGACCAAGGATGGACAAAAGCAGCTACAACCAAAGAAAGAACACTGGGAAATGAATATAAACTCTTTGCATTTTTGTTTTTCTTCCTGGGTTATATATACCTTCTGAATCCAATTCTCCCTGTGCAACAAGAAAACTGTTCGGTTCTACACACATATATTGTATCTAGGATATACTGTAACCTAATCAACATGTGAAGAACTGCTTGCCATCTGGGGGAAAGGTTGGAGGGAGGGAGGGGAAAAATTGGAACAGAAGTGAGTGCAAGGAATAATGCTGTAAAAAATTACCCTGGCATGGGTTCTATCAATAAAAAGTTATTTAAAAAAAGATATAGTTTCTTTCCTTATCTCTTTTAATTAGATCAGTCTTTGCTTTTGCTTGATCTGAGATAAGGATGGCTACCCCTGCTTTTTTGACTTCACCTGAAGCATAACAGATTCTGCTCCAGCCTTTTACCTTTACTCTTTATGTATCTCCCCATTTTAAGTGTGTTTTCTGTAAACAACATATTGTAGGGTTCTGACTTTTGATTCAGTCTACTCTCCCCCTCCTCTTTATGGGAGAGTTCATCCCATTCACATTTACGGTTAAAATTACTCATTCTGTATTTCCTGCCATCCTAATAGCTCCAAATTATACTTTTCTTTTTCTTGACTTCCTTCTCTTCTTCCCTAGTATTAAACTTATTGATCCCACTTACGCCACGCAGCTCTCCCTCTTTAGAATCCCCCCTTTCCCTTTGAGTTCCTTCCCCTTTCTTGTACCCTTCCCTTATTACTCTTTTTCCTTCTCCCTTTTCCTCTCCCACTTTTTAATGAACTGAGATAAGAATCTCTGTAAAACAAATGTCAGTTATTTCCTCTTTGAACAACTCTGATGAGAGTAGGATTCACACAATGTTCTTCCCCCTCTCTAAGTTCCCTCAGATATGATAGGTTTCCTTTGCCTCATTGTCGCATGTAGTTATTCTCTTTTTATCTCCCCTTTTCCCTTTTTCTGATACTATCTCCTTTCCATTTCTACTTTCCTTTTTTATGTTATATCAGTAAAATCAAATTATACATATGGTTTTTATGTATATCCACAACAGAAATACAGTTCTTAAGAATTCCTTTTACCTTTTTCTACTTCTCTTGAGTCCTGTTATTGGAGATCAAATTTTTTTGTTTAAGTCTGTTTTTTTTTTTTTTTTCCTTAGGAACAAATGGAATTTCTCTGTTTCATTAAATATACATCTTCTTCCATGGAAAAAAATACTCAGCTTAGCTGGGTAGTTTATTGTTGGCTGCATTCCAAGCTCTTTTGTCTTTTGGAATATCTGACCCCAGGCCCGTTGATCCTTCAATGTTGAGGCAGCCAGATCTTGTGTGACCTTTATTGTGGCATCTCGGTATTTCAACTGTTTTTCCTGGCTGCTTGTAAAATTTTTTTCTTTAGTCTGAAAATTCTGAAGTTTGGCCACAATATTCCTCGGAGTCTTTATTTTAGGGTCTTTTTCAGAAGGTTTTTGATGAATTTTTTCAACACCTATTTTATCTTTTGGTTCTATTACTTTTGGACAGTTCTCTTTGATGATTTCCTGTAAAATAGTATCTAGGCTCTTTTTTTATCATAATTTTTGGGTACTCCAATGATCCTCATGCGATTTCTCCTAGATCTATTTTCCAGATCTGTTGTTTTTCCAAGTAAATATTTGACATTTTTTTCCAATCTTGCATTTTTTTGATTTTGCTTGACTGATTCTTGATGTCTCAATGAATCTGCCATTTCTATTTGATCAGTTCTGATTTTTAGTGAGTTATTTTCTTCCTTAGCTTTTTTTACTTCTTTTTGTATATGTTCAATTAGGTTTTTAAAAGAGTTGTTTTGCTCTATGGAATTTTTTTTCCATTTCACTATTTTTTTTTGTAAATTATTTTCTTTTTCCAATTCACAAATTGTGTTGCCATGCACTTCTTGGGAATTTTTGACCTTTTCCAATTCACATTTCAGGAAGTTGTTTTCTTTTTCCACTTTATCAAATTTCTCTTTTAGTGAGTTATATGCCTTTTCTGTACTCTCTTGCATAGCTTCTCTTTCCTTTCCCCATTTTTCTTCTAGTTCTCTTTTAAGGTTTTTAATAGTCTCTTCTAGGAGAGCCTTTTGTATTGGAGACCAACAATTATCTGGAGACTGTCTGCTATTATTCTCCTCAGGGTTGAAAAGCTGTTCTCTTTCTGTATAGAAACTATCAATCATTCTTTTGATTCTTTTACTCATTTTGTTAAAGCCTGTAGGGTCTGTCTTCAGAGCCAGGAGGTTACCAGCTTCTGCTGCAGAGCAGTGATAGGTGTATGGACGGGTAGCTGTCCTGTCAGGCGGCTACAAAAACAGTGAGGTACTAGAGTGCTCTGGGAAAGAGTTCTCCACTGGGAAGTAACTCAAGCCTGCAGGGTAGAGCTGGGAAAGTGCCCTGCAAAGAACCCCCCGCTGTGTGAGGTAACGACTGCCCTGGGGGTAGACACTGAGCAGTGAGAGTTTCACTATCCCAAGCCAAAGCCTGCCCTGGTACTGTGGGTATTAGCAGTTGAACTGTGAATGGATTTGCAGGGACCGGAAGTGTCTGCCTGGGAAGCACAGTCTGCTAGGGAAGTTCTGTTGCCCCAGGCTGAGCCCCACACTGTGCAGATTAGAGGCTGCCCAGGCTGTGCCCCTCTGTCGTGCAGATTTGTAACTGTTCCTGCAAAAGCACCGAACTGCAGGATGTGGCTGCAGGATGTGTTACAGTCTTCCTGTATCACTTCCGGGTTTGAGGGGACAGCCAGATCTTGTTAGGTTCTGGTGTTTTTTAGAGTCCCCTCTGTTTTAGGCTTTAATTTCTCTGCCAATTTACTGCTTTGTAGTCAAGGCAGAGCAGTTAGCCTATAGCAGAGTCATCTCTATAACTTCTCTAGCCACAGAGATCACCCCCACCCCTGATCTGCTCAGGATGCTAGTCTCTGGCTGCCTGTGCTAGTCTGTTCCTGGCCCCTCAGGACAAACCTTTCCTGGAGATCTTCCAGATTGACTTCAGCTGGTAAGGTGTAGTGCTTCTAATCTTCATGAATTTAAGCAGTGAAGAGCTATTTTTTAGGCTGGATTAAATAGTTCGTTATGAGGGAAATGAGAGGAACTTAGAGAGTCATGTGTGCCTTCTCCACCATCTTGGCTCCCTATTTTTCTAGGCTATTTCTCAGTTCTTAACTCTTTAAGTAGGGTTCTGTTTCCATAATGGATTGTGCATTGTTCCAAGTATCAGGGATTTTGAACACCTGTTTTCAGAGATCCTTGTAGGAACCTGACCACAAGCACTCTTTTTTGCACTGAAATTGTTAGGAGTGTCTCCACTCCACTCTAGCTATAAAATATAGTGTGCTGAAATAACAGAGTCCTCTTTGCTGATTCTGGGGCTGCACTGGGTTGGGGTAGCCTACACTGAGACTGCATATTGCACTCTAATCCTGTTGCCAGAAATCCTCTCCATTGACTCTCTATTGACTCAAGAGATGCAGAAGCTTCCAACATTGTTGCTGATTCAGGAGTCCTACTTCAGTAACACTGAGTGGCTTGCCAGGACTGCACTGGTGCAACCTGTGCTAGGATTTGTGCCAAGCTTCACCTTGGTTATGCAGATCTTTTCTGCTGACCTTTCAAGATCTCTTTGGTGTCATTGGGCTAAGAGGTCTGGAAGCCAACAGTACTGCAACTGAATCTGAGGTCAGTGCTAGGACCAGAGCTGCAGTGGTGTGGCCTGTACAGGAACTGAAAGCTGGATTATCACCCTGGTGGTACAAATCTTTTGTGCTGAGCTCTTGAATTCAGTTCAACTGGAAAAATGTCTATTTTGTCTTTTGGGGTGTTCTGATGCTACAAACTTTGTTTAGAGTCATGATATAAAGGAATTTGAAGCAGTTTGTGGGAGAGAATGAACAAGTTCCTGCCTTTGCTCTATCATCTTGGATTGTAATACAGAATTTAAGAAAAACACAACAAGAACAACAATGATGCCAATAATAATAAATAAATAATATTTGTATAGTATATACTCTGTGCCAAGCACTTCTAAAGGTCTACCAAGACCTTATTTGATCCTCACAATACTCAGAGGTAAGTGACATTATTATAACCATTTTATAGATGAGAAAACTTAAGGAAGGAAAATAAATGACTTGTTACAGGCTTACAAAGAATAGAATAAATGTCTGAGTGCTTTTTAATTCAGGTCTTTTTAACACCAAACTTGATGCT
The DNA here is from genome assembly GCF_016432865.1 of Antechinus flavipes. Lineage (NCBI taxonomy): Eukaryota > Metazoa > Chordata > Mammalia > Dasyuromorphia > Dasyuridae > Antechinus > Antechinus flavipes. Next base: position 94,005,212 of record NC_067400.1, read on the forward strand.
TTACATCTAATTACAGTCAAGAATTTATTTTGATAGAGTCAAATTAAGAGATCTCATATACCAAGTTGAAAAAGTTGATATTTTATGCTCCAGGTAGGAAAGCCACTGACTTTTTTTTTTTTTTTTGGAGTGAAAGAATGGAATGTGAAGGCTTGCATATTAAAAATAATTTTGTCAACATTGTAAGGGACTAATTTGAAAGATAACAGATTTGAATCAGGAAAAATACTTAGAAGGCTAATGAAGTATTATTTAATAAAAATAAATCTAAGTAGCACTTTAGGTTTTCCAAATGTTTTCCCCACATTTTGTCTTTTGTATCATTACAAATATTATTATCTCATTTTGCTTTATTACAGGATATAGAGCTAGCTAGTAAGTAGGAAAGAGAATGTTTAAACACAGTTGTTCTGATTTCATAACTTTTTTGAGTTATTTTGTTAGAGGCATGAGAGCAGTAATATTTGTAAACACAAAAAGACAGGAACAAGTACAAGAGAATATGGGAATGTAGAATGGGTAGGACTTGAAAACTCTTTGGATGATGGAGATGAGTGAGATGAAATAGGCAAGTATCACAGGATCAAAGGTTTAAAGGTGAAAGTGAATCCAAACTTTACATTTTATAATATTAAAAACAACCTGAGGTTGAATGAAATTGTCATTGCCAGAAATACTCACAATACATGAGATGAAACTGAAACCTAACTATTCCAGACTCCAAATTCAGGACCCTAATAACTAAAATGCTAATATAATTTCAAAACTGGGGGAATGGGAGCTTAAAATATACCAAAAAGTTACTACCTTTATTAGTGATATGACCATCATTAACTCCCAACAAAAATATTAACAATAGTTTTACTTCTTTCATTGTTTGCATTCTGATTGATAATAGATAGTTGATAGTTGATTGATAGTAGAATATTGCTTATAAATGATCAGGTGAAATTTATGTCAATTATTTTTCATCTTCCATAGTAGTGTTATGTGAGTAGCTATGAGTAGCTATGAAAGGGCAGAAATTGATTCCTACTTCTGCTCTAGGGCAAATCTTTGGTGCTATCGGTATTAATATTAGTAATTTAAGGACATTATCAATTGCAATTTAAATACAAAGTAGGGTGTAAAGGTAGTTGGCAGTGTAGTTGAAGATTTTCAATGATCCCCCAAATCCAGATCATTGACTAGACTTTTCTTATGGCATGCAGATGAGTTTGTTTCTTGGAGATGAATGTTTCAATGTGGATGTGATTGATATCATTTATTAGTATCTCCCTATTCCTAGGATGTTTGATAGTAGAAGACTCATGATAGTTTCTAAAATAATTGTGCTTTAAATTAAATTTATATGTTAACTCTAATATCTACTACTGTACCAAATTGTTCATTAAGACTCTTCTAAATACAAAGACTTTAAAGCAGTTTTACAGTAGTAAAGAGAAATGAAACAAAGAATAATTTACATGTATAATACTTCTTACCTGTCATTTTAAAAATGGTAATTCATAAAGGAAGTGCATATCCTTCTTGTTCAATATTTTTGACTAATAAGGCAGTTGGTGATGGGAGGGTTTAATTAATTTTTTGTACTCAGTTAATTACATAAAGGCTATCTTGTTATTTTGTGATTGACTTTGTAAGCACAATCAACTTGCATCTATTAGTCATAAGGCAAATTAATTACATAGTGATTTTGTTTTCACCACATTTCCAAATTGTCCATTAACAGTTAAAGGGTTTTTGTTAGGTCATTATTTTTAAAAATAAGAAAATTCTGCTCTTCAAATAAGATATTGACTAGACAACAATAACTGCTCTTTATTCAATAACAAGAGGAAGACAAAGGGAGGAAGACAGAGACAGAGCTAGAGAGTGGGGAGAAAGACAGAGACAGATAAAAAGAAAGACAGAGACAGACAGAGAGAGAGAAAGAGAGAGAGAGAGATAGAAAAAGAGAAAGAGAGAGAGCAGAGAGAGAGAGAGAGAGAGAGAGAGAGAGAGAGAAACAGAGGCAGACTTAGATATCAAAAGAGACACAGTTTCAAAAAAAACTCAGCTAGTTAAAAATTATGGACATGTGATGTTACTCCTTGATCTATATTATTATAGAGACATAGCTTCACTCATTTTTCTTCTTTTGGGCTTTCAAGGTATAGTGTTTTCAAAGCTCTAAGGTAATGCAATTTTTAACTTATTTGAACAATTAACTTCTTCATTTTATTTGTGCTGAACTAAATATCATTAATAAAGCTAGTGATATTTCTCTGATCTTAAAAATATAATTGTGGTATTTTGAATTTACTTTTACCTTAACATCTTCAAGTTCTATTTAAATTCTTTTATTGTTTTTTTTTTGTTTTGTTTTTAATTGTTCTTTATGTGACAAATTCAATATTCTGATTATTGTTACTTGTGTTTGGCTCAAAGTAGAAGCTCAATAAACATGTGTTAAATAAAACATAAGTGAACTAGAAAAAAACCTACTCCTCATGCTCTTCCATTATCAGATTGCTTTTTTCAATTCTTTTGACCATAAATTTTCTCCAGTCTCTTTTCATTTTTGAAGAACTACTCTTTTTATTTTTTCTTATGTAAATGGCACTTCTCTAAAATGGGTTTATTATTATTCAATCAAAGTATTTCAATGTATTATTCTCCTGTATTTTCAGGACTTTTTACTATTTTTCTGATGTTTTCTTCTATTCAAAAATAACTTTAAATTTTATTAAATAAAATCTATTTTTCTAACCCACACATCCAGCATTGGGAGAAAATGAGTATAGCAAATATTTAAAGGCATCAAGCACAATCCCTGCATTGTGTATGAACAAAATTATTTCTTTCCATGTCTTTCTCTGTCTCTTTATCTCTGCCTTTTTCTCTGTCTCTGGCATCCACTTATCTAGCATCTCATTCTACTCCATTAGTCCAAAACTTCTCAGTCAAAATGTGGATTGTACGCTTCATCCACAGTCCTCTGAAATCATGGTTCTTCATTGAATTAATCAGTCTTATTAATATTTTTAAAGCTTTTAGTTTCCATAATTTTATTAAAATTTAAATTGTTCTTCAGTTTTCCTCACTTCCCTTTTCAGGAGTATATACAATTTTTTTGCAGATTTCTCTGAAACTATCCCTTTTCTTATCTACTACAAAATAGAACTATTTGAATACTTGAATATACCAATATTTCTCCAAATAATGAAAACTTCATTTTCCTTGCTATTATATAGTTTTATCTTTTAGGATATAGTTCTGGTAGTAGGATTGTTGGACTAAAACATATGTAAAACTTAGTAAACTTTCATCTATACTTTCATCTATACTTTTCTAGAATGACTGGACCAACCAATTAAATTCACCAACTGCATGTTAATTAGCTGGTTTTGCCACAATCCCTCCAATAATTTCTCCATTGTTTGCCCACTTTTCTAATTATATTACCACCTTTTTCTATGAGACTTTAATCAAAGTCTTTTTTTTATTTCAATAATGAAGGATTTGTTGAATAACCATTGTTACATAATCTCAAATTGGGTATTCATTTGCTATTTATGAAATATCTTCTTTAGTATAGCTTAATGTTCATTGAACATTTATTCTAAATCACTTCTACATTGTTTGCAGGCAATTTCCTACTTTTTATTTAGATCAAACCCTTTTCTCATCATTTATGGAGGAGATAAGTGTCATGTGATTTGACTTCCTTCAATTTACTTGTTGAGGTTTTTAATTTCTAAACATTTTTTCTCCTTCTTCCTGTCTGATTTGAAAAGGAATCTCTACACCTCACTAAGACCAAATACTCCTACTCTACTAAAAAGTTATTAGAAATAATCCACATCTTCAGCAAAGTTGCAGGATACAAAATAAACCTACATAAGTCATCAGCATTCTTATATATTAGTAACAAAACCCAACAGTTAGAGTTACAAAAAGAAATTCCATTTAAAGTAACTACTGATTGTATAAAATATTTAGGAATCTATCTGCCAAGGGAAAATCAGAAACTTTATGAGCAAAACTACAAAACACTTTCCACACAAATTAAGTCTGATCTAACTAACTGGAAAAATATTAAATGCTCTTGGATTGAGTGAGAAAATATAATAAAGATGACAATACTACCTAAACTAATCTATTTATTTAGCGCTATACCAATCAGACTCCCAAAAAACTACTTTGATGAACTAGAAAAAATAACAACAAAGTTCATATGGAAAAACAAAAGGTCAAGAATTTCAAGGGAATTAATGAAAAAAAAATCAAATGAAGGTGGCCTAGCTGTACCAGATCTAAAATTATATTAAAAAGTAGCAGTTACTAAAACCATCTGGTATTGGCTAAGAAATAGACTAGTTGATCAATGGAATAGGTTAGGCTCAAAGGACAAAACAGCCAATAACTTTAATAATATAGTGTTTGACAAACTTAAAGACCCCAGTTACTGAGATAAGAATGCACTATTTGAAAAAAATTGCTGGGAAAATTGGAAATTAGTATGGCAGAAACTAGGCATTGACCCACACTTAACACCGTACACCAAGATAAGGTCAAAATGCGTTCATGACCTAGGCATCAAGAATGAGATTATAAATAAATTGAAAGAGCATAAGATAGTATACCTCTCAGACCTGTGGAAGAGGGAAGAATTTATGACCAAAGAAGAACTAGAGATCACTATTGACCACAAAATAGAAAATTTTGATTATATCAAATTGAAAAGTTTTTGTACAAACAAAACAAATGCAGACAAGATTAAAAGGGAAACAATAAACTGGGAAAACATTTTAACAGTCAAAAGTTCTGATAAAGGCCTCATTTCCAAAATATATAGAGAATAGACTCTAATTTATAAGAAATCAAATCATTCTCCAATTGATAAATGGTCAAAGGATATGAACAGACCATTCTCAGATGAAGAAATTGAAACTATTTATAGACATATGAAAATATGCTCCAAATCATTATTAATCAGAGAAATGCAAATAAAGACAACTCTGAGATACCACTACATACCTGTCAGATTGGCTAGAGTGATAGGGAAAGATAATGTGGAATGTTGGAGGGGATGGGGGAAAACAGGGACACTGATACATTGTGGGTAGAATTGTGAACACATCCAACCATTCTGGAGAGCAATTTGGAACTGTGCTCAAAAAGTTAACAAACTGTGCATACCCTTTGATCCAGCAGTGTCTCTACTGGGCTTATATGCCAAAGAGATACTAAAGAAGGTAAAAGGACCTGTATGTGCCAAAATGTTTGTGGCAGTCCTGTTTGTAGTGGCTAGAAGCTAGAAAATGAATGGATGCCCATCAATTGCAGAATGGTTGAGTAAATTGTGGTATATGAATGTTATGGAATATTATTGTTCTGTAAGGAATGACCACCAGGATGAATAAAGAGAGGACTGGTGAGACTTACATGAACTGATGCTAAGTGAAACGAGCAGAACCAGGAGATCATTATATACCTCAACAATGATACTGTATGAAGATGTATTCTGATGGAAGTGGATCTCTTCAATAAAGAGAGCTAATTCAGTTTCAATTGATCAAAGATGGGCAGAAGTAGCTACACCCAAAGAAAGAACATTGGGAAATGAATATAAATTCCTTGCATTTTTATTTTTCTTCCCAGACTTCCGGTTAAGATGGCGGAGAGGAGGCACACAGTTATGTAAGCTCCACGCTTTCTCTCACTATCCATTTCATTACAAGCCTCTGAATTAATGCTTGACTAAAAAAAAAAAAAAACCACAAATAGTTACCAAGAGAAGCCATCCTTGAGATTCGCCAAGAAAGGTTTGTCTTTACTGGAGGGCTGGGACAGTTTTAGATCGGCGCAGGCGGCGGGCAGTGGCAGTGAGAGCACGGGAGCAGACTGGAGAGGGGGTGGGGAGTGATTGCAGCCATCTGTGGGGAGAGCTTCGCTACAGGATTAGATATTTTGCTCCGACAACAAGTCAGCAGCCCAACAGAGAAGCTAAAAACACCTGGGCTGAAGAATACAACCCCAAACAGCTGGAGTCTCCCGGGATCTGGCCGCCCCCCGCCCCCCTTTTCCCCCCCACAGGGACTCAGCACACTCTGGGATCTCAGAGCGCAGGTACAGCAGAGTCCTGCTAGTGCCTCACTGCTGCGACCCTCAGTCTGTAGAGGAAGCTCGGTAACACACCCAGCCCCTTCCCCAAAGAAAGACTCCAGTTTTTTCTGTTTTTCTTTGCTAGTTTATCTTTGATTATTAGACAGAATGAGCAAGAAACTGAAGAGGACTTTAACCCTTGACAGCTTCTATACAGATAGAGAGCAGACTCTAAATCCTGAGGAGACTAAAAACAGACAATCCCCAGGTGAATCCCCAAAGGAGGAGATCATCTGTTCCTCAGCACAGATGAACCTCATAGAAGTAATTAAAAAGGCTCTCACAAGGGAGCTAGAAGAAAAATAGGAAAAGCAGAGTGAGGCTTGGCAAAAGGAGAGGGAAGCTTGGGAAAAGGAGAGGGAGGCTTGGCAAAAGAGCCTGGAGAAGTCAGTTAAAGAGAGAGTGGATAAAGAAGTAAAATCCTTGAAAAATAGGATTGGTGAACTGGAAAACAAAATAGGCGAAATGGAAAAAAATTCCACAGAACAAAAGAACTCAATGGGACAATTAGGAAAAGATTTTTAAAAAGTGAGTGAAGAAAATACTTCACTGAAAATCAGAATTGAACAATTGGAATTGAATGATTGAGGAGACAAGAAGAATCAGTCAAGCAAATCCAAAAAAATCAAACAATGGAAAAAAATGTGAAATACCTTCTCGGGAAGACAACAGACCTGGAAAACAGATCCAGGAGAGACAATCTGAGAATCATTGGACTTCCAGAAAAGCATGATGAAAAAAAGAGCCTGGACACTATTTTCCAGGAAATTATCAAAGAGAACTGCCCAGAAGTCATAGGAACAGAGGAAAAAATAAACATTGAAAGGATTCATCGATCACCCACTGAAAGGGATCCTAAAATCAAAACACCAAGGAATATAGTGGCCAAACGCCAGAACCCTCAGACGAAGAAAAAAATATTGCAAGCGGCTAGAAAAACCCAATTCAAGTATTGAGGAGCCACAATAAGGATCACTCAGGATCTGGCAGCATCCACATTAAAAGATCGAAGGGCCTGGAATATGATATTCCAAAAGGCTAAGGAACTTGGTATGCAACCAAAAATAACTTACCCAGCGAGAATGAGCATCTTTTTCCAGGGAAGAAGATGGACATTCAACGAAGTAAGCGAATTTCATCCATTTCTGATGAAAAAGCCAGAACTTAACAAAAAGTTTGATCTACAAATATAGAACTCAAGAGAAATCTAAAAAGGTAAAGATTAATCTTGGGAACTATATTTCGACTATATAGATGTATAAAGAATACATGTATACCTTGTTCTAGAAACTAGATGTGGAAAGGACATTGTACCAGAAAAAGGGTAAAGTGGGGGTACTACATCTCATGAAGAGGCATAGGAAACCTATTATATCTGAGAAAAAGAATGGAGGGGGATGAATATAGTGGGTATCTTACTGCCTTCAGAATTGGCTTTAAGTGAAAAATCTTAATACATATTCAATCTATGGTGAAACTTCTCCCACCTCATTGAAAAGTGAGAAGGGAAAAGTAAAAAGGGAAGGAATAAGCTAAGCAGAAGGGAATAAGGATACTGGAAGGGAAAGGGGTAAGATAGGGGGAGGAACTCTAAAGCAGGGGGAGGGATACTAAAAAGGGAGAGCTGTGAGAAGCAAGTGGTGCTCACAAGCTTAATACTGGGAAGGGGGGAAAGGGGAAAGAAGGGAGAAAAGCATAAACCGGGGTTAACAAGATGGCAAGTAATACAGAATTGGTCATTCTAACCATAAATGCGAATGGGGTAAACTCCCCCATAAAGAGGAAGCGGTCAGCAGAATGGATTAAAAGCCAGAATCCTACAATATGTTGTTTACAGGAAACACACCTGAAGCGGGGAGATACATGCAGGTTAAAGGTAAAAGGTTGGAGCAACATCTACTATGCTTCAGGTGAAGTCAAAAAAGCAGGGGTAGCCATCCTGATCTCAGATCAAGCTAAAGCAAAAATTGATCTAATTAAAAGAGATAAAGAAGGGCACTATATCTTGCTAAAGGGTAGCATGGATAATGAAGCACTATCTATATTAAACATATATGCACCAAGTGGTGTAGCATCTAAATTCTTAAAAGAGAAATTAAGAGAGCTGCAAGAAGAAATAAACAGTAAAACTATAATAGTGGGAGATCTTAACCTTGCACTCTCAGAATTAGATAAATCAAACCACAAAATAAATAAGAAAGAAGTCAAAGAGGTAAATAGAATACTAGAAAAGTTAGATATGATAGATCTCTGGAGAAAATGTAATGGAGACAGAAAGGAATACACTTTCTTTTCAGCAGTTCATGGAACCTATACAAAAATTGACCATATATTAGGACATAAAAACCTCAAACTCAAATGCAATAAGGCAGAAATAGTAAATGCATCCTTTTCAGACCACGATGCAATGAAAATTACATTCAACAAAAAACCAGGGGCAAGTAGACCAAAAAATAATTGGAAACTAAATTATCTCATACTAAAGAATGATTGGGTGAAACAGCAAATCATAGACATAATTAATAACTTCACCCAAGAAAACGATAATAATGAGACATCATACCAAAATGTATGGGATGCAGCCAAAGCGGTAATAAGGGGAAATCTCATATCTCTAGAGGCCTATTTGTATAAAATAGAGAAAGAGAAGGTCAATGAATTGGGTTTGCAACTAAAAATGCTAGAAAAGGAACAAATTAAAAACCCCCAGTCAAACAGTAAACTTGAAATTCTAAAAATAAAAGGAGAGATCAATAAAATTGAAAGTAAAAAAACTATTGAATTAATTAATAAAACTGAGTTGGTTCTATGAAAAAAACCAACAAAATAGACAAACCCTTAGTAAATCTGATTTAAAAAAGGAAAGAGGAAAATCAAATTATTAGTCTTAAAAATGAAAAGGGAGAACTTACCACTAACGAAGAGGAAATTAGAGCAATAATTAGGAGTTACTTTGCCCAACTTTATGCCAATAAATTCGACAACTTAAATGAAATAGAAAAATACCTCCAAAAAATATAGCTTGCCCAAACTAACAGAGGAAGAAGTAAATATCCTAAACAGTCCCATCTCAGAAAAAGAAATAGAACAAACTATCAATCAGCTCCCTAAGAAAAAATCCCCAGGACCAGATGGATTTACATGTGAATTCTACCAAACATTTAAAGAGCAATTAACTCCAATGTTATATAAACTATTTGAAAAAATAGGGATTGAAGGAGTCCTACCAAAGTCCTTTTACGACACAGACATGGAACTGATACCTAAACCAGTAGGCTGAAAACAGAGAAAGAAAATTATAGACCATTCTCCCTAATGAATATTGATGCTAAAATCTTAAATAAAATATTAGCAAAAAGATTACAGAAAATCATTCCCAGAATAATACACTATGATCAAGTAGGATTTATACCAGGAATGCAGGGCTGGTTCAATATTAGGAAAACTATTAGCATAATCAACTATATCAATAACCAAACAAAAAACATATGATCATCTCAATAGATGCAGAAAAAGCATTTGATAAAATCCAACATCCATTCCTAATAAAAACACTTGAGAGCATAGGAATAAATAGACTTTTCCTTAAAATAGTCAGGAGCATATATTTAAAACTATCAGTAAGCATCATATGCAATGGGGAAAAACTGGAACCTTTCCCAGTAAGATCTGGAGTGAAGCAAGGTTGCCCACTATCACCATTATTATTTAATATCGTATTAGAAACACTAGCCTCGGCAATAAGAGTCGAGAAAGATATTAAAGGAATTAGAGTAGGCAATGAGGAAACCAAACTATCACTCTTTGCAGATGATATGATGGTATACCTAGAGAACCCCAGAGATTCTACTAAAAAGCTATTAGAAATAATTCATAATTTTAGCAAAGTAGCTGGCTACAAAATAAATCCCCATAAATCCTCAGCATTTTTATACATCACCAACAAAACCCAACAGCAAGAGATACAAAGAGAAATTCCATTCAGAATAACTGTTGATACCATAAAATATTGGGAATCTATCTACCAAAGGAAAGTCAGGAATTATATGAGCAAAATTATAAAAAAGTCTCCACATAAATAAAGTCAGACTTAAATAATTGGAAAAATATTAAGTGCTCTTGGATCGGCCGAGCGAACATAATAAAGATGACAATACTCCCTAAACTAATCTATTTATTTAGTGCTATACCAATCAGACTTCCAAGAAAATATTTTAATGATCTAGAAAAAATAACAACAAAATTCATATGGAACAATAAAAAGTCGAGAATCTCAAGGGAATTAATGAAAAAAAAATCAAATGAAAGTGGCCTAGCTGTACCTGATCTAAAATTATATTATAAAGCAGCAGTCACCAAAACCATTTAGTATTGGCTAAGAAATAGATTAGTGGATCAGTGGAAAAGGTTAGGTTCACAAGACAGCATAGTCAACTATAGCAATCTAGTGTTTGACAAACCCAAAGCCCCTAACTTCTGGGAAAAGAATTCATTATTTGATAAAAACTGCTGGGATAATTGGAAATTAGTATGGCAGAAATTAGGCATGGACCCACACTTAACACCATATACCAAGATAAGATCAAAATGGGTCCATGACCTAGGCATAAAGAACGAGATTATAAATAAATTAGAGGAACATAGAATAGTTTATCTCTCAGACTTGTGGAGGAGAAAGAAATTTGTGACCAAAGATGAACTAGAGACCATTACTGATCACAAAATAGAAAATTTTGATTACATCAAATTAAAAAGCCTTTGTACAAACAAAACTAATGCAAACAAGATTAGAAAGGAAGCAACAAACTGGGAAAACATCTTCACAGTTCAAGGTTCTGATAAAGGCCTCATTTCCAAAATATATAGAGAACTGACTCAAATTTATAAGAAATCAAGCCATTCTCCAATTGATAAATGGTCAAAGGATATGAACAGACAATTTTCAGAGGATGAAATTGAAACTATTACCACTCATATGAAAATATGCTCCAAATCATTATTAATCAGAGAAATGCAATTAAGACAACTCTGAGATACCACTACACACCTGTCATATTGGCTAGAATGACAGGGAAAGATAATACGGAATGTTGGAGGGGATGTGGGAAAACAGGAACACTGATACATTGTTGGTGGAATTGTGAACACATCTAGCCATTCTGGAGAGCAATTTGGAACTATGCTCAAAAAGTTATCAAACTGTACATACCCTATGATCCAGCAGTGTCTCTACTGGGCTTATATCCCAAAGAGATACTAAAAAAGGGAAAGGGACTTGTATGTGCCAAAATGTTTGTGGCAGCCCTGTTTGTAGTGGCTAGAAGCTGAAAAATGAATGGATGCCCATCAATTGGAGAATGGTTGGGTAAATTGTGGTATATGAATGTTATGGAATGTTATTGTTATGTAAGAAATGACCAGCAGGATGAATACAGAGAGGACTGGCGAGACTTACATGAACTGATGCTAAGTGAAATGAGCAGAACCAGGAGATCATTATACACTTCGACAACGATATTGTATGAGGACATATTTTGATGGAAGTGGATTTCTTTGACAAAGAGACCTAACTGAGTTTCACTTGATAAATGACGGATGAAAGCAGCTATACCCAAAGAAAGAACACTGGGAAACGAATGTGAACTATCTGCATTTTTGTTTTTCTTCCAGGGATATTTATACCTTCTGAATCCAATTCTCCCTATGCAACAAGAGAACTGTTTGGTTCTGCAAACATATATTGTATCTAGGATATACTGCAACATATCCAACATATAAAGGACTGCTTGCCATCTAGGGGAGGGGGTGGAGGGAGGGAGGGAGGGGGAAAAAATTGGAACAGAAATGAGTGCAAGGGATAATGTTGTAAAAAAAAAATTACCCTGGCATGGATTCTGTCAATATAAAGTAATTATTAAATAAAAATTAAAAAAAAAACTTTTTTTCTATAATGAATCAGTCTGTAATTCTAGAGTTCTGACTTTCATGTGAATATTCTCTTGGGATTCCTTGGCACTTGCCATGCATGATGCACACCTGAAATGTAATTTCTCCTCAACTCAGCCATAAAATCCTATTCTTCCCTCAAGATGTAGTTCAAGCATTACTTTGTAAAAGAATAATTTTCTTCAACAATTCATCATCTATTCTATATTGATCAATGACTTTGCTTTCAAGTTTTGATGGATCTATTTTCTATTTCTTCCTTTTATTTATTTAATATTTTCCTCTATGACATTCAAAACAGATTTTTAAAATTTGTTTTTAAATTTTTTGCGTTCTGGGACTTTCGGCCAAGATGGCAGAGAGGACACACACATCTATCTAAGCTTCTTCTTCCTTTCAGAATACTTTATTTCATGACAAGGCCTCATAATTAGGGTTTGACTGAAAAAAAAAACACAAATAATTGCCAACAGAAGATATCTTCTTGAAATTTGCCAGAAAAGGTCTGTTTTTGCTCATGGGCAGGGATGGTTAGATCAGGAGCAGCCTGAAGGCAGGCAGTGAGAATATGGAAGGCAGCTCACACTGAGCAGACCTAAGGATTGTGGGGTGTGATCTAAGCCATTTCTGTGGGGAGAACTTTACCATAGTGGAGCTACTTTGCCCTGGCAGAAAGCCAATAGATCAGCAGAGAAGCTATAAACACAGGGGATAAAGACCATAACCCCGAAAAGCTAGCCTCTCTTGGGACCTGGTCACACCCAACCTGAGTGACTCAACACGCTCTCAGAATCTCAGGGTACAGACATAATGCAGCCATTGCTGTCCTGCTAGTGCACCACTGCTGCCCTGTGCTGCATTTTTTTTTTTTGGTTAGTTTGTTTTCTTTGATTCTTCTTTGACAAAATGAACAAAAAAATAAAGCACATTCTAACAATAGAGAGCTTCTATATGGATAGAAAGCAGACTTGAAACACCGAGGAGACTGAAAACAGACTGTCTCCAGTGAAATCCCCAAAGGGGCATATGATCTGGTCCTCAACACACAGAACTCTCATAGAAGAAATTAAAAAGTCTCTCACAAGAGATCTAGAAGAAAAATGGGAAAATGAAAGGGAAGCTTGGCAAGAGGGTCTGGATAAGTCATCCCACTCATTTAAAGATAGAGTGGATAAAGAAATCAAATCCTTGGAAAACAGAATTAGTGAATTGGAAAAGGTAAACAATACCAAGGAAAACAAAATTAGTGAATTAGAAAAAGAAAATAACTCTCTAAAAAAAAAATTGGTGAAATGGACAAAAGAATTCCATAGCGGGGAGAAAACAACAACAACAACAACAACTCACTTAAAAACTCAAATAGACAATAAGAAAAAAAAATAATAAAAAGAGAGGGAAGAAAATAATTCATTAAAAACATAATTGAACAAAGAGAATTGAATGCCTCAAGGAATCACCAAGAATCAATCAAGCAAAATTAAAAAAAAAAAAAAACAAAAAAAAACAAAAAAATGAAACAATGAAAAAAATAGCAAATACCTTCTTGGTAAAACAACAGACTTGGAAAACAGATCTAGGAGAGATAATCTGAGAACTTTTGGACTCCCTGAAAAGTATGATGAAAAAAGAGCATGGACACTATTTTCTAGGAAATTATCAAAGAGAATTGCCCAGATGTTATAGAAACAGAGGATACAATAGACATTAAAAGAATTCATCAATCACCTAGTAAAAGGGACCTTAAAATGAAAACTCCAAGAAATATTGTGGCTAAATTGCAGAACTATCAGATCAAGGAAAAAATACAACAAGCTGTTAGAAAAAAAAAAGTTCAAATATAGAGGAGCCACAATAAGGATTACTCAGGATCTAACAGCATGAGCATTAAAGGATAGAAGGGCCTGGAAGCTGATATTGTGAAAGGCTAAGGAACTTGATATGCAACCAAGAATTACTTACCCAGCCAAAATGAGCAATGTTTTTCCAGGTCAGAAGATGGACATTCAATGAAATAAGTGAATTTCATCTATTTCTGAGAAAAATCCTGGAAAACAAAAAGTTTGACCTCCAAATATAGGACTCAAGAGAAACATAAAAAGATAAAAAGAACTCTTGGGAGCTATATTTCTGTTATAAAGATACATAAAGACCACATGTATAACTTGTTCTAGAAACTAGAGGTGGAAAGGAAATTGTACCAGAAAAAGGGTAAAGTGGGGGTACACATTTCACAAAGAGTCAAAGGAAACCTATTTATCTGAGACAAATAATGGAGCTGAATGAATATAGTGTGTATCTTACTGCCATCAGAATTGGCTTAAAGAGAAAAATTTTAGACATATTTGATTGATGGTGAAACTTCTCCCACCTCATTGCAAAGTGGGAAGGGAAAAGTGAAAAGGGAAGGAACAAGCTAAGTGGAAGGGTGTGGTGTTCTTGTTCTTTTCTAAAATATGATCATTCTTTGGGAACAGGTTTGTTGGGGAGGTTTTCTGGAGGCAGCCTTAGTTTCAATTCAAAGTAATAATCACTTCAAATGCAGCCATCTGATAAAATCCAAATGATTATTTTCTCTTTCCAAGTCTTATCTCTTTCCTTGGGTCTGGTTAGTTTTCTTAGAGGCCTCTATCCTTCTTTGGTTTCAAGAGCTCTTGCAGCTTGTCTTTTAGATCTTTCAGCTTCTGCCTCTAGCTCAACTCCGACTCGTGGCTTCTCAATCTCCAACTGACGCGACCCTCTCAATCTTTTGAACTGAACTCTCCTGACTGAGATCAGCCGTTTTAATGCTCTTTTAGAGGTGTAAATTCAAAGGTTGATTCCTCCTCTGAGAGTGAGATTATAGGAGGTGTGAATTTGGATATCTGATACTGAACCCTGAAATCTCCCAAATGTGTGAACTAATGTGTGAGCAAATGTGTGAACTCTCAAAGGTATTAACCTAACCATTGTTTCTATCAATATTAGTGACTTAACACCTTGTAAGGATTTGCTCTAATGTGTGAACCAATAAGAATGGTATCAATTCCATTAAGTTAACACTAGGATTCTAACAGAAGGGAATACAGAAATTGTGAGGAAAAGGAGTAAGATGGGGGGGGGGGAACTTTAAGGTCAGGAGGAGGGATACTAAAAAGGGAAGACTGTGAGAAGCAAGTGGTGCTCACAAGTTTAATACTGGGGAGAGGGTAAGGGGAAAGGAAAGGAGAAAAGTATAAACAGGGGTTAACAAGATGGCAAGTAATACAGAATTGGTAATTTTAACCATAAATGTAAATGGGGTAAACTCCCCCATAAAGAAGAAGCGATTAGCAGAATGGATTAAAAGCCAAAATCCTACAATATGTTGTTTACAGGAAACACACTTGAAAGAGGGAGATACATACAGAGTAAAGGTAAAAGGTTGGAACAGAATCTACTGTGCTTCAGGTGAAGTAAAAAAGGGGTAGCCATCCTTATCTCATATCAAGCAAAAGCAAAAATAGATCTAGTTAAAAGAGATAAAGAAGGGCACTATATCTTGCTAAAGGGAAGCATAGATAATGAAACAATATCAATATTAAACATAAATGCACCAAGGGATGTAGCATCTAAATTCTTAAAAGAGAAATTAAGAGAGCTCCAAGAAGAAATAGACAGCAAAACTATAATAGTGGATGCTCAAAAAGTTATCAAACTGTGCAAACCCTTTGATCCAGCAATGTTTCTACTGGGCTTATACCCCAAAGAGATACTAAAGAAAGGAAAGGGACCTGTATGTGCCAAAATGTTTGTGGCAGCCCTGTTTGTAGTGGCTAGAAGCTGGAAAATAAAAGGATGCCCATCAATTGGAGAATGGTTGAGTAAATTGTGGTATATGAATGTTATGGAATATTATTGTTCTGTAAGGAATGACCAGCAGGATGAATACAGAGAGGATTGGTGAGACTTACATGAACTGATGCTAAGTGAAATGAGCAGAACCAGGAGATCATTATACACCTCAACAACAATACTGTTTGAGGATGTATTCTAATGGAAGTGGATCTCTTTGATAAAGAGAGCTTTAATTGATCAAAGATGGACAGAAGCAGCTACACCCAAAGAAAGAACACTGGGAAATGAATATAAACTGCTTGCATTTTTGTTTTTCTTCCTGGGTTATTTATACCTTCTGAATTCAATTCTCCCTGTGCAACAAGAAAACTGTTTGGTTCTGCACACATATACTCTATCTAGGATATACTGTAACCTATTCAACATGTAAAGGACTGCTTGCCATCTAGGAAGGGGGTGGAGGGAGGGAGGGGAAAAATCGGAACAGAAGTGAATGCAAGGGATAATGCTGTAAAAAATTACCCTGGCAGCATGGGTTCTATCAATAAAAAGTAATATATATATATATATATATACACACACACACACACACACACACATATATATGTATATATATAATAAAATTTTTAAAAGGAGAAGAAAAATGAAAAAAAACTATAATAGTGGGAGATCTCAATCTTGCACTCTCAGAATTAGATAAATCAAACCACAAAATAAATAAGAAAGAAGTCAAAAAGGTAAATAGAATGCTAGAAAAGTTAGATATGATAGCTCTCTGGAAAAAACTAAATGGAGACAGAAAGGAGTACACTTTCTTCTCAGTAGTTCATGGAATCGATACAAAAATTGACCATATATTAGGACATAAAAACCTCAAATTCAAATTCAGTAAGGCAGACATAGTAAATATAATCTTTCAGACCATGATGAATGAAAATTACATTCAATAAAAAGCCAGGGGAAAATAAACCAAAAAATAATTGGAAACTAAATAATCTCATACTGAAGAATGATTGAGTAAAACAGCAAATCACAGACATAATTAATAACTTCACCCAAGAAAATGACAATAATGAGACATCATACCAAAATGTATGGGATCAGTCAAAGTGGTAATAAGGGGAAGTTTCATATCTCTCTAGGCCTAGTTGCATAAAATAGACAAAGAGAAGGTCAATAAATTGGGCTTGCAACTAAAAATGCTAGAAAAGGAACAAAGTAACCCCCACACACACAATAGTCAAACACTTACCTTGAAATTCTAAAAATAAAAGGAGAGATCAATAAAATTGAAAGTAAAAGAAAAAATAATGATTGAATTAATTAATAAAACTAAGATTTGGTTTTCTGAAAAAACAACAAAATAGACAAACCCTTAGTAAATCTGATTAAAAAAAAGGAAAGAGGAAAATCAAATTGTTAGTCTTAAAAATGAATAGGAAGAACTCGCCACCAACAAAGAGGAAATCAGAGTAATAATCAGGAGTTACTTTGCCAAACTTTATGCCAATAAATTTGACAGTGTAAATGAAATGGAAGAATACCTCCATAAATATAACTTGCCCAGATTAACAGAGGAAGAAGTAAATAGGTTAAACAGTTCCATTTTAGAAAAATAAATTGAAGCTATTAACCAGCTCCCTAAGAAAAATCCCCAGGACCACATGGATTTATATGTGAATTCTACCAAATAATTAAAGAATGATTAATTCCAATTTTATATAAACTATTTGAAAAAATAGGGATAGAACAAGTCCTACCAAATTCATTTTATGACATAAACATGGTACTGATAACTAAACCAAGTAGGTTAAAAAGAGAAAGAAAATTATAGAGAAATTTCCCTAATGAATATTGATGCTAAAATCTTAAATAAATATTAGCAAAACGGTTACTGAAAATCATCTCCAGGATAGTATACTATGACCAAGTGGGATTTATACCAAGAATGCAGGGCTTGTTCAATATTAGGAAAATTATTACCATAATCAACTATATCAATAACCAAATTAATAAAAAACATATGATTATCTCAATAGATGCAGAAAAAGCATTTGACAAAATCCAGCATCCATTCCTAATAAAAACACTTGAGAGTATAGAAATAAATGGTCTTTTCCTTAAAATAGTCAGGAGCATCTATTTAAAACCATCAGTAAGCATCTTATGTAATAGGGATAAACGGGGACCATTCCCAGTAAGATCAGGAGTAAAACAAGTTTGCCCACTATCACCATTATTATTCAGTATTATATTAGAAATGCTAGCCTCGACAATAAGACTCAAGAATGACACTAAAGGAATTAGAGTAGTTAATGAAGAAACCAAATTATCGCTCGTTGCAGATAATATGATGGTGTACTTAGAGAACCCAAAAAATTCTACTAAAAAGCTATTAGAAATAATTCAAAATTATAGCAAAGTTGCAGGATATAAAATAAATCCACCTAAATCCTCAGCATTTTTATACATCACCAACAAAACCCAACAGCAAGAGATATAAAGAGAAATTCCATTCAAGATAACTGACTATAGCATAAAATATTTGGGAATCTATCTACCAAAGAAAAGTCAGGAATTATATGAGCAAAATTACAAAACACTTTCCACACAAATAAAATCCGATTTAAACAACTGGAAAATTATTAAGTGCTGTTCAATAGGCCCAGCGAATATAATAAGGATGACAAATCTCTAGGCAAATCTATTTATTTAATGCTATACCAATCAGACTCCCAAGAAACTATTTTAATGACTTAGAGAAAAAAACAACAACAAAATTCATATGGAAGAACAAAAGGTCAAGAATTTTAAGGGAACTAATGAAAAAAAGAGATCAAATGAAGGCAGCCTAGCTGTACCTGATCTAATACTATATTATAAAGCAGCAGTTACCAAAACCATTTGGTATTGGCTAAGAAACAGATCAGTTGATCAGTGGAATAGATTAGGTTTACAAGACAAAATAGACAATAACTATACCAATCTAGTGTCTGAGAAACCCAAAGATCCCAACTTTGGGGATAAGAATTCACTATTTGACAAAAACTGCTGGGAAAACTAGAAATTAGTATGGCAGAAACTAGGTATGGACCCACACTTAACACCATATACCAAGATAATATCCAAATGGGTCCATGATTTAGGGATAAAGAACGAGATTATAAATAAATTAGAGGAACATAGTAGCAGCTCTGTTTTTAGTAGCTAGAAACTGGAAAATGAATGGATGCCCATCAATTGGAGAATAGTTGGATAAATTGTGGTATATGAATGTTATGGAATCTTATTGTTCTGTAAGAAATGACCAGCAGGATGAATACAGAGAGGCTTGGACAGACTTACATGAACTGATGCTGAGTGAAATGAGCAGAACCAGGAGTTCATTATACGTTTCAACAATAATACTGTATGAGGATGTATTCTGATGGAAGTGTATATCTTTGAGAAAGAGATGATCTAACTCAGTTCCAATTGATCAATGATGGACAGAATCAGCTACACCCAGAGAAGGAATACTGGGAAATGAATGTGTTTCATTCTACTAGCATTTTTGTTTTTCTTCCCCAGTTATTTTTACCTTCTGAATCCAATTCTTCTTCTGCAACAAGAGAACTGTATGGTTCTGCACATATATATTGTATTTAGAATATACTATAACATATTTAATATGTATAAGACTGCCTTCAATCTACAGGAGGGGGTAGAAGGAGAGAAGGGAAAAGTCGAAACAGAAGTGAGTGCAAGGGATAATGTTGTAAAAAAATTACCTATGCATATATTATGTCAATAAAAAATTATAATTAAAAAAACATTTATTCATTTTGATCTTAAAACAAATTGACTTCTGTATTCTCTCCCTTATTGCCACCCACAATCAAGAAACTATTTGTGAAGTTATACAAAGCATTTCCATAAAACTCAAGTTATGGACAAAAAAAATAGATCTCCCACCCTAATGAAAATAAAAATCTTTAAGAAAAAATGTTTTAAAAATGAAAGTGATAGAGAAAGAGAGAATGCTTTTGATTTGTACTTGTAAAGTTCTTAGTGGTTTTCTAGAAATCTTGGGACCACCTTCTTTTCAGTTCAGTAATCACCACAAGAATAGCCAGGTGTTAAAATCCAAAAGTCTTTATTGTCTCCTTCAGCTGGTGCTCAGCTAGCTTTCTTGAGACCTTCAGAGGTGACTTGCTTTCAGTGGAGAAAATGCAGGAGGATAGGCCAACATGGTGGTGTGAGATGAAATGAGTCTGAATCCAAGTATTTGTGCTTCAGTGTTCAGCCACCACAAAGAGGAATGATGGAATGAATCTGTCTCTGCCTCCCAGCTAATATGCTCTACACTGAGTGTAAACCAATCATTATATCACTAGAAAACCATTATTTGTTGTAAGATTAGCTCAATCATACTGAACTTAGAGAACTATTAAGCACCATGTTAATCTAAATAACCATTGTCTCATCAATTCCACTGACTTAACATCTTGTAAGAATCCTTGTTTCAAGTTCAGAGTTCTGGCCCATAACATGTACTGAGACACAATCAATTCCTTCTCTGCGTAAGGAGAGCATTTTTCATTGTAAATCCTTTACATAGTCATGGATGGTTATATTACTAAAAATAGCAGTCACTCATAGCAGGTCATCCCAGAATATTGCTATTATTTTGTGTACAGTACATTTCACTTTGCTTGAGTTCATGGAGGACATTACAGTTTTTCTTTTCTTTGAGAGCATCCTGCACATTATTTTCCATAAAACAATAATATTTCATCACCAGTACGCACCACAATTTATTGAGCCATTCCCCAATTGATAGGCCTTCCCTGAATTTCCAATTTTTTTTTTTTTTTTGCTTTGAGAAGAAAGTTGCTATATAGTTCATTTTCCCTTTCGTTCTGCATCTCTTTGGATTTTCATCCCAAGTAGTGATGTTGTTAAGTCAAAGGACATGCATGAATTTATAGAACTTTAGTTCTATTTATTCTGATGTTCTTTTTGTGGAGACAAAAATAAACTCATTTTGGGGATATTTGTTTAAAGGAATTTCTTTTCCGTGGAACCATAACTGTAAGCTCCATGCCCTACCTTACCTCTGGAAGCAACAAAGTGGCACAATAGAGTCTAGACTTAGACTCAAGAAGAAGTGAGTGCTCATCTGATTTAAGACATTTATTAGATGCATGATACTAGACAAAGGATTTAATCCTGTTTGCACACTTTCCACAAATGTAAGAAAACTACACCAATTGTCTTCAAAAAGAAAACCTCAAATAGGATCACAAACAGTTAAAAAAAAAAAAACTAAACAGAAATGCTACACTTAGATGAATAATTGCTGAAAACTTTAACTTAACTTAGGATGAATTTATATTTGTTCTCTTCAATCATAACTAGAATCACAACTAAGCTCATATCCTCACTAACACCAATACACTTTATTCATTAGTTTCTATTAATTATAAATGATGAGTTCCATTACTTTGCCATCCCCAGCAACCAATATTATCTAGGATCTGGTAGGAAAAAAATAAATAGTATAACCATTCTATATTTCCATTTTAGAAGTATCAGAAGATTTTTCATTTATTTTTATATATTTTTTTTTTAATTTTTCAAAATATATGCAAAGATAATTTTGAATATTCACCTTTGAAAAATCTTGTTTTTCAAATTTTTCTTCCTCCTCTTCTTGTCCCTAGATAGCAAATAATCCAATATAGGTTAAATATGTGCAGTTTTTCTAAATATGTTTCTACATTTATTACACTGCACAAGAAAAATAAGATCAAAAAAATGAGAAAGGAAAAAAAGCAAGCAAACAATAACAAAGGTGAAAATACTATGATATGCTCCAAATATAGTCCCCATAGTCTTCTCTCTGGATGCAGATGGCTCTCTTCATCATACTTCTATTGGAATTGTTCTGAATAACTTCACTGGTTAAAAGAGCCACACAGCTGATCTTATGATCTTATAATCTTGTTGCTTTGTACAATGTTCCCTTGTTTTTACTCATTTCACTTATTATCAGTTCATGTAAGTGTTATCAGGCCTTTCTGAAACCATCTTGCTGATCATTTTTATAGAACAATAATATTACATTATATTTATATACCATAATTTATTCAGCCTTTCTCCAACTGATGGACATCTACTCAGTTTCCAATTCTTTATCATTACATAAAGAGCTGCTGCAAACATTTTTGCATATGAGGATTCTTTTTCATTTTTTTACTGATATTTTGGGGAACTGCATGCAATAGAGATACTACTGCATTAACAGGTATGCAGTTTGAAAGTTCTCGTGCATAGTTCTGAATTGCCCTCCTGAATGATTTGATCAGTTCACAAGTTCACCTACAAAATATTAGTATCCCAGTTTTCCAACATCCCCTCCAACATTCATCATCATCTTTTCCTATCATCTTAGTTAATCTTAGAGTTGTGAAGTAGTATTTCAAAGTTGTCTTAATTTGCATTTCTTTAATCAATAGTGATTTAGAGGGTTTTTTTAATGATTAGAAATGTATTTTATTTCTTTACCTAAATTTTTTTTGTTATTATTCTTTAACCTTTATCAATTGGAGAATAGCTTGTATTCTTTTATTCTCTCTATATTTTAGAAATGAGGCTTTTATTAGAAACATGGGTGTATTTTTCCCCAGTTTAACTGAAGCTGTTTTTAAAATAGCAGAAATTGATAATTGTTTGGCATTTTGGGGTTATTTTACTTTGCATCAATTCTGTTTGTATTAGCAATTATTTCCATTGCATCATATCAGTAGGTCCTTCTTACAAAATTTCTGAGTGATCTCAGTAACATTTTAGGTTCTTTACTTCTCTATTCCCTTTTTTGGTAGTGATTTATACTAGTAAAATACTAGACTTTCATTAATTTCTAGTTATTATTAGGCTTACCAAGAGTCATTACACTCAACTGCATTAGGAAAAGAATATTTATTTAACAGGTTAGTATATCTGAGTAGTAAATATAAAACTTTTCAAACAGAATTTTTTTTAAAAAAATCAAAATCTTAAAGAAATATTCATTCAAGAATCAGGAATCCCTCCTGATTATATAAGAATGATTACAGCATTCAAAAAAGTATGCAGTCATTATTTTTAATGTGTATATTCTATTGATCATGAAATCATATTAAGTTGATAAATTAGGAGAACCTCAGATAATTAATTTGTTTCATAACATCTTATGCATATAAAGAATAAAAATTGCCATATGAAAAAGACTTTTTATAGATTATAATTTCTAGCCACTCAACTTGTCAGTCTTTTGGAAGCAAAATCACTTAACATATATCCATAGAAGACCTTTATCAAGAACAACAACAGCAATAACAACCATGAATACTGTTCTACACATGCTCAGTAAATTTGTATTGATAATAAAATGTCAGAAATTATTACTGGGTCTGAAAAACCTTTAATTAACATTAATCTTAATTGCAATAAATTTTAATAAAAGTTCACTAATCAAATAAAAATTAACATAATCTGACAAAAGTTTGTTAGAAAAAGAATCACCTGTTCCCTCCATTAAAAACACATCTCCCTTTACAATCAAAGGTTCTCATAAAGGCCTCGTTTCCAAAATATATAGAGAATTGACCCTAATCTATAAGAAATCAAACCATTCTCCAACTGATAAATGGTCAAAGGATATGAACAGACAATTCTCAGACGAAGAAATTGAAACTATTTATAGACATATGAAAATATGCTCCAAATCATTATTAATCAGAGAAATGCAAATTAAGACAACTCTGAGATACCACTACACACCTGTCAGATTGGCTAGAATGACAGGGAAAGATAATGGAGGGGATGTGAGAAAACAGGGACACTGATACATTGTTGGTGGAATTGTGAACATATCCAACCATTCTGGAGAGCAATTTGGAATTATGCTCAAAAAGTTATCAAGCTGTGCATACCCTTTGATCCAGCAGTGTTTCTACTGGGCTTATACCCCAAAGAGATACTAAAGAAAATAAAGGGACTTGTATGTGTCAAAATGTTTGTGGCAGCCCTGTTTGTAGTGGCTAGAAGCTGGAAAATGAAAGGATGTCCATCAATTGGAGAATGGTTGAGTAAATTGTGGTATATGAACGTTATGGAATATTATTGTTCTGTAAGGAACGACCAGCAGGATGAATACAGAGAGGACTGGCGAGACTTACATGAACTGATGCTGAGTGAAATGAGCAGAACCAGGAGATCATTATATACCTCAACAACAATACTGTTTGAGGATGTATTCTGATGGAAGTGGACCTCTTTGATAAAGAGAGCCTTAATTGATCAAAGATGGACAGAAGCAGCTACACCCAGAGAAAGAACACTGGAAATGAACATAAACTGCTTGCATTTATGTTTTTCTTCCCGGGTTATTCATACCTTCTGAATTTAATTCTCCCTGTGCAACAAGAAAACTGTTTGGTTCTGCACACATATATTGTATCTAGGATATACTGCAACCCATTCAACATGTAAAGGACTCTTGCCATCTGGGGGAAGGGGTGGAGGGAGGGAGGGGAAAAATCGGAACAGAAGTGAATGCAAGAGATAATGCTGTAAAAAATTACCCTGGCATGCATTCTATCAATAAAAAATTATTTAAAAAAAACACATCTCCAGACAGTTTCTTTTTTAACTATTTTATCCTTTTTTCCTCTCTAGTCTTTTCTTCCAATTTAAAAAAATGTTAGATCCTGAAGTGGGGCAGGGAAACATGGGTAGATTGTTACATAGACATATCACACACATATGTATGTAGTCACATAAATGTATATATGAGTGTGTGTGTGTGTGTGTGTGTGTGTGTGTAATAGATCCAGTCAAAGTAGAAAATGTTTTGTTTTCTTTTGTTTTCATTTGGAGTTCATTTAGGGGCAGGGAGAGATGTAATATGACAGCATATGAGAAAATGGGCCCCACTGCTTTTTTTTTTTTTTAACTGTAGGGATTACAATTCTCCCTGTGCAACAGGAGAACTGTTTGGTTCTGCAAATATGTATTGTATCTAGGATATACTGCAACATATTTAACATATATAGGACTGCTTGCCATCTTGGGGGGGGGTGGAGGGAGGGAGGGGAAAAAACGAAACATGGGTGAGTGCAAGGGATAATGTTGTAAAAAATTACGCTGGCATGGATTCTGTCAATACAAAGTTATTATTAAATAAAATTAAATTAAAATTTAAAAAAAAGAAAAAGAAAAAAAATCAAAAAAAATAAATAAACTGTAGGGATTAACATTTATGCTTAGTTATTAGTAGATAAATAACCACTAGATAAAGAAAGATTGGAGATTAGAGGAGATATTTGTTGAAGTTACAATGACCTACAGAAAATAATAAGAAAAAAATTTGAAAAATTATTGTTCAAAGTCATAGGGACTGCATCTGTAAATATGGGAGCTTATATGATAGGTATAATATAAAGTCAAACAGCTAAATAGCCAGAGAACAGTTTTAGTAAACCATATTCCTTCACTCCATTTCTGTTGTAATCCCAACCAATTAATAAATCCAGGTATTTAAAAACTCAACATAGTAGAAAAAGTTGTTCACTTTCTATGAAAGACTAATGATAAAGTAGGGGAAAATGTGATTCAAATATAATAAGTATTGATGGCTACCAATTACATAAAGTTTCAGGATAATTATTTTATTTACCTTCACATATTCTATGTTTTTTCTTCAAACAAACTGGCCTGTTCCCCACGTTTCATTTCATTTTTACTTGTTTTCCTCTGTCTCCTTTAAAAATCAAACTTAAAAGCCAACACCTTCAAGAGATCTTTCCTGGTTTAGATATCTGTGCCCACTGAAATTTCCTTGCATTTCTTCTGCATATCATTTATATTTAGTTATTTATGCATTTTGCTTCTAGAAAAATGAAAACTCTTTTGTGAACTTATTCCTTTGTATCCCAGCTACATAGAACAAGCTCAATAAATGCTTATTGAATCAGATTCATAACAAAGTCAATCAGTGAACATTTATTAAATATTTATTTTGAGCAACATACTGTGATAAATGCTGGTGGATACAAAGGCAAAACAAATAACTAAAACAAAACATAGTCCATGTCCTCAGATGTAGGATTCTAATAAGGTAAACATTAATACAATTATGTATATAAAAGTTACATGCAACACTTCTTGTCAAAGTTGGTATTGTAATTGAGTTTTGAAAGAAAACAGAGTGTCAGTTAAATTAACTCTGTGAGGCACAATTGATATAACCAAGCATGTAGAAGAAAGGTAAGTCTGTCATCAGAACTTAGAATCTATAAGAGAAAAGGAGAAAATATGTTATGTTTTAAAAGAAAGAAGGAAAAGAGAGGAAAAAATTAGAGGAGAGCTCTATGCTTCACCACAAAAAATAAAGTGATTGTATTAGCATTTCAAAGATCCTACCCTGGTTTAACTTTTTATAGTTTTTTGAATCATTGATGAACCTATAGCTAGGTCTCAATTAGTGTGACTAACTCCTGAAGTAGTCACATATATTCAAATTAGTACTATTCAAAGTTATAAATATGTAAAAATATTGTAATTTTACATATCATAATTGATTCCAATCCAATGAAAATATGTAGAATAAATTTGAATAATTTGAACACTTCAGGGAGATTCATTATTTGTACTGTATCAATGGAAAACACTGCTCATACTACAATACGTACATTCAGGTTCACATCAATTCATTAATAAATAATTTAAGTGTACATTTAATTAGCTATCAATCTACCTACCTATCAATCATCCCACAGATCTTGACCTTATCAATAGAGATATTAGGGGAATGTTCTTAAATGCCTTGCTAAAATTAAGTGGCACCATTTTTGTAAAATGTATCTGATCTGCCATTCCAACAATTCAATAATTTTAATGAGATAATGATACTATTTTTAGTGAATTTATTCTGGCTCCTACTTATTACTTCTTTTTGTTAAAGCTTGAAAATTATTTTATATTTACTAATAGAAATTTCCTGCAAGTTGACAACATGTTTTCTGAGAATTCTCTTTTCCCTGAAAAGTCAGGACAACACTTTTCCTTCTTTTTTTTAGGTTGTATCTCATTCTCAACAGTTTCACAAAAGTTTACTAACATTTAAGAATATTGGCTTTTAAATCAGCATACCTGAGTTCAGTTTGGAGTTCTACCATAATAGTTATGGGATCTGGAGTAAATAATTCAATTTATTTAACTATAAAGTTTCTTCATCAACAAAATGTGAATGACATTATTTGTACTACCAATTTAAATCATATCCTATGAGGAAAAAAATCAAAATACTTTATGAATGACAAGAAATATATGAACATAATTAAACAGCATTATCATATTATATATTGCAATGTTTTTTGACCTTATGATTCAATTGAATCTTTTTTCAAAGTTATTAATGATCTCTTAACAGCATAACCTAATGACTTTTTCTCAATTCCCAGTTCTCTTGACACCTATGTTTCATTTTATATTGCTTAGGATCCATTTTTTCTAAGACATATTTTTTCTGAATTTTATGAAATAGCTCTTTCTTGGTTCATCTCCTACCAATTTGACCATAATCCTTCTCATATTCCTTTTTCTGGATCATCAACCCCACTAAATATTTGTGAATACCAAGATTCTATTTATGGCACTCATCCTTCTTCATTATTCACATCATCACCACAAAAATTGCAATGGTTTTAAATAACATTTTAATGTACATGACTTTCAGATACACATATACAATGATGTGTGTGTGTGTGTGTGTGTGTGTGTGTGTGTGTATAAATTCAGAAACTCAGTCCCACATCAATATCTATTTACTGGACATTTTGAACTAGACTATTCATTAGCATCTTCAATTTAATACATTTCAAGACAGATTCCCTTTGCTTTCCCTTTAAACTCAGCCTTCACCCAGTCTTCTCTATTTATTTCAAATTTGCCACTAATATATGATACCATCTTTCAAATATTGAGGCTTATGATTTGACTGTCAGTTTTATGCCAGTTAATGGATAGATCCTGGGACCTGTATTAAGCAACATGTGAATTTAAATCTGGCCTCAGACATATATTATGTGATGCTAGGCAAGTCACTTAACTTCTACTTGCTCCAGTTTTCTTGCCTGTAAAATAAAAATACCACTAACATCCAAATGTTTTTGTAAGGATCAAATGAGATAATAATTTTATTGTCTTTAGGACATTACTTGGCACATAGTATATGCTACATAAATGTTAGGTATTTATTATCTTCATTATTAGTATACCTTTCACCCCTCATTTTTGTTCAGTTCATCTATATCATCAGTTGCCAAATCTTGTCATATCTACCTCCACAATATTTATTGTATCCAATTATTTTTCTCAATCACTTTTTTTATTAAGACTAAATATATATGAATCAAATGGCATAGCATCCAAATTCTTTTTAAAAAATTAAATAAATTGGAGAAGAAAATAGAGAATAACAGTATACTACTAGGGGAAATCTCAATTTTCCCCTCTTAGAGCTAGATAAACTTAATTAAAAAAATTTTTAAAAGACGTTGAAGGAATAAATAAAATCCTAGAAAATTACAGACTTCTGGAGAAAACTGAATGGGAATATAAGAACTATAAGTTGTACTCAGCTGGACATTATACCTTCACAAAAATTGACTATGCATTATGGTATAAAAATCTCACATCCAAATAAAAAAACCCAGAAATATTACAGCTATTTTTTCATAACAATTGTGGTTAAGTGACTTGCATAGGATCACACAGCTAGGAAGTGTTAAGTGTCTGAGGTCCTCCTGACTTCAGGGCTGGTACTCTATCTACTGTGCCACCTAGCTATCCCATCATAATTCAATTAAAAATACTTAAATAAAAAGCTGTAGATTAATAATTTTAAAATTTTCTAAATATCAAGTGGATCAAAGAACAGATGAGAAAAGTAATCAATAATTAAAGAGAATGACAACATTGAGATAACATTCCAAAATTTGCAGGATGCAGCTAAAGCAGTATTTAGGAAAATATGTATATTTATAAATGTGTATATCAATAAAAAGAAAAAAGAACAGATCAATAAATTAACCATGCAAATAAATTAGGAAAAATAATTTTAAATACCCAATTAAACACTAAAATAGAAATCAAGAAACTCAAAGGTGATTAATAATATTGAAAATTTTAAAAAATAAACTAACAAACAAAACTAAGGTTTTTTGGGAGGAATTCTACATATATATAAACTACTGATTAATTTGATTTGTTGAAATGAGGAAAATCAAATTACTATTATCGAAAATAAAAAGGTGAATGTAGATGAATATAAACATGACTCATGCAAAGTAAAGTGAGTAGAAACAGGGGAAATTTGTACACGAGTAACAGCAATATTTTAAAGATGATCAACTATGAAAGACTTAATATACTTTGATCAAGACAAACATCTGAAAAATTACCAAGGGATCCATGATGAAAAACTCTATTTACTTGCAGAGAGAGAACTCTGAATGCAAACTGATGCATACTTTATTTTATTTTCATGTGTATGTGTGTGTGTGTGTGTGTGAGAGAGAGAGGGGGGGGGGGAGGAGAGGCGGGAGGGGAAGAGAGAAGAGAGAGAGAGAGAGAGAGAGAGAGAGAGAGAGAGAGAACAACATGGTTAATATTTATCATTCATATCAAATTGATTGCATTCTCAAGGGGGAGATAAAAGACAAAGATAATTTGAAACTAAAACTTTTTTACCAATTACTTTTTATTTTTTACAAGTTTTTATTTTCAAAACATATGCACAGTTTTCAACATTCACCCTTGCATAACCATGTGTTCCAAACTTTTTTGTCTCTTTTTTCCCTCAATCCTCTCTGCTAGACAAGTAATCCAATATATGTTAAACATGCAATTCTTCTCTCTATATTTCCACAAATATCATGCTACACAAGAAAAATAAGATTAAAAAGGCAAAGAAATGAGAAAGAAAACAAAACATAAGCAAACAGTAGCAACAAAAAATAAAAATATTATGCTGTGATCTACACTCAGTCCCCACAGTCCTCTCTCTCTCTGGGTGCAGATGGTTCTCTCCATCATGAGACCATTGGAACTGGCCTGAATTACTTCATTGTTGAAAAAATTCAAGTCCATCAGAATTGATCATTATAGTCTTGTTGTTGCTGTGTACAATGTTCTCTTGATTCTACTCACTTCATTTAGCTTCATTTCATGTAATTCTATCTAGGCTTTTCTGAAATCATCCTGCTGATTGTTTCTTATAGAACAATAATATTCCATGATATTCATATACCATAAACTATTCAGCCATCTTCCAACTGATGGACCTCTCAGTTTCCAGTTCCTTGCCACTGCAAAAAGGCTACTACAAACATTTTTGCAAATGTGGGTCCTTTTACTTTTTTTGTTATCTTTTTGGGATACAGGCCCAATAGAGATACTCTAAGTCAAAGGTTATGACACAGATTTATGGCTTTTGGGGTTATCACTTTAAATTAAAACTGGGCTAAACAATTTAAAAATTAAAAAATAGCATTCCATAACATTAAAAAATTAATGTAAAATTAGAAAACATTTGACACAATAAAAATATTTTAAGAAAAACAAAGAAAGCTTAAGATAATAAAGTTAAAGAGAATGGGAAAGTTGGTAGAAAAGTACAAGTTTGAAATCTGCTCAGAACTAGAGAAACATAATAAAAGCCACTAAAAGCAGAAGCAGAAGTTTATTGCTTTTGCTTTCTTTATCTTTATACAAGAGCATTTCATTTAAGGTAATAAAAACATGGAAATGAAATGAATCTGTCTGTACAAATATTGCATTCAGATTTACTTGTGGAAGCAAAAATAAAGAGAGAATGTATAGAACAATTCACAGAATTCATCATTTCAATGAATTTCAGAGCTAAAACGAACCATCCCATTGAGCTTTCTCATTTAAAGAATTGGGTTAGATTATAAATCTTGGAGGGTAAGTATTGTTTTTCTCCCCAATTTGTATCCTTCACATTTAGATGAGTGCCTGGCATATAACAGACATTTAATAAATCTTTTTTTATTGATTAATTGAAATTCAAATAGAAATAATTCACTAAGGACTCCAAGCTAGTACATTTTTGGCATCAATGTCAGGAATTCATCAAAGTCATATATCACTGTAAAAAAATTCTACACTTTTACATGTTAATTTTGCAAGCAATTGATACCCTGGATCAACAGAGGTTTATATTCTTTTTTGTAATTCTGTGGAATACTTCCAATCCTGAAGTTCTTATATACTCCAAAGCATACAGTCTTCTCAAATCAGCTATAAATAGCTAGTTTCAGAGAAAATAAGGGACAGATATAGTAATAAGGTTAGGTTTACTATGTTTAAATTGGTAATCATTAAACATTCTTTTCATATGTTATCTTAGAAATAGAAATTCCAACTACAATTGCTTTTTCGAGTACTCTGTAAATGCTGTTTGGCTTTTTTTTTAAACTACAACAGATGTAATCGATGGTGAGGCACTTTATGGTAATCTCTTTTCTAAGCATTCCATAGCTGTCTGATGAAATTATCGATTAATCTAAATTGATGACAAGACCATATAGTCATCAACAAATATGTGTCTAATGTTGCGGTACATACCTGTATCCAGATAACAGAATAACAGCATTTCTAGATAAAAGCTGTGTTTATTTCACTGCTAAGATTCCCCCTAAGCCATCAAGAAAGGAATTTTGATTATCTTTGAATTAATTTGCATTTTTGAACAATTTAAAAATGCATTATTTTCAGGGTAACCTTGGGAACCTTCTGGGCCAGAAATCTTTCCTGGTCTGTATTCAATGAGGTTAGGGTCAGCAAGAATGCACCTAGCTGCTTTCAAATGGTGTAGTACTTCATAAGTATTTTCTCTCTGAAAATGCATGGAAACAATGGATCAAATAACAGTGTGATTATCTTCCTTCAAGTAATACTTTACTACTATTCAGGTTTTAATTTAACCACAAAATATGGAATCTGATTCAAATATTTTCTATTCATATTCAAAGGCATTTTTTTTCTTCCCCATATCAGGGCTTCTTGTGAAGGATAAAGAACTATCATTACTAGAAAATGACGTTCAGTATTTATTAGTGCTTGCCTTTAAAATGGCTATCAGACTACTAACAGAACATTCAAAGCTCACAGCTCCCATTTACACTTCTATACAGATCAGGAAAAATGAGAAAAGGTATTTCAAAGCTTCCTGGCAAGCTAAATGATAGAGAAACAAATGTTGCCAAATGATTAACTTTACAGAGGGTTTGCTTAGCTTTGCATCAGGAAAATAATTTTGACTGACTACCCATGTAGGGAATTCATGCTCAAAAAAATCCTTGTTGATCCTTTAGGTGTTATGTTCACTCTCCTGCAAGAGAATAGGAGGTAACATTGGCCAGATATTCAGGGAAGCTTGTCTATGTCAATCCTTCATGATCTGACTGATAGTTGCTGAACATATTGTACCTTCTTTTGAGGTAGGTTGGAAGAATATTAAGCTTCTTCTAACTTTTACTTTTGTAACAATTCTGAGAAATAGGTAGCACATGTAATGGAAATTTTACTGATTGCAATAACAGCAGAGTTTATGATGAGATGCAATCTTCCCTAAGTGGTCATTAGGTAGGTTAGTCTATGAATTAGTTAATATTATTCAGCAATTCAAAATTAAGAGTAAGTTTTTTGTTTATTTCAGTATATACACAAATATTTGATCTGCTGATGAAGAATGAGGATGAGGGTAATGATTATGAATGTTTATATTTTGTTTTTGTTTTTGTTTTGTTTTGTTTTACTAGACAGCCATTCACATGGTGAGTACTAAGAAAGAAAAAGAAATTGCTATGCTTAAAGATGTCTGTATTTTCACAGAAAAAATCTATGACTCTTCAGTGCGATCTAATGCTTTTATCAAGTTATTTTTTTTCTTTTTTGTCACTACAGTTATGCATAGATCAAAAGAAAATCCTTATTTTTCTATAATAGAAGGATGGGAGGAGGGAAGGAAGGAAAAAGGGAAGACAGGAAGAGAGGGAAGGAGGGATGAAAAAAGTCAGAATAAGTTCAGGAAAAGAAATAGTCCTTGCTTACCCACAATGGATTAAAAACTAAATTTTTCAGATATTCTGTTAGACTTTAACACAGAGTCGTGCACATGATAGGGATATTAGTGACTTAGAAATACACATCTACTGAGTGTTACTTGAACAGAATTACAAAGAACTAGTTGAAGTAATAGAGGGAAATATGCTGAAGACATATTTATATGAATTTGACAGAACCTCAGAGATATCTGCTTGCAACCAGAAAAAGATTATATATCTATATATTTTTGTGTGAGTGTAAACACACATATACATACACGTGTGTACACATGTATGTATGTATCTGTTGAATTTAATAAGGGTTTTGCCAGTCTCATAAGATCAACAAGAATGGATCAAAACTAGACTTTCCCCTTTTCCTCTTCTATTTTATAAATGAGGAAATAAAGTATGAGCAGATCAAGTGGCATAATTAGAGTCACAGTACATACATGAGATTGGATTTGAAACCAGATTTTTTTGACCTAACATTCTGTTTCAGAACTTTAAGTTTTACTTTAAAATGTTGGTTAACAATACACAAAAGCAGACATTTTGTATTTAGAAATCTTTTATTTCTTATTTTTAATTGTTATTTTATTTAAATGTAATATTCATGGCTAATCTCTTTTTTGCATTTTTATTAAAGTTTTTTTTAATTTTTCAAAATATATGCATGGACAACACTTCAACATTAGGCCTTGCAAAATCCTGTGTTCCAATTTAACCCCACTTCCCACATGCCCTTACCTAGATGCCAAATAGTCCAATATATATTAAACATGGTAGAAATATATGTTAAATCCAATATATGTATACATAGTTATACAATTATCATGCCACACAAGAAAAAAAGAGAAGCAAAATAAAATTCAAGCAAACGACAACAAAAACCTGAAAATGCTATGTTGTGAACCATACTCTGTTCCCACTGTCTTCTCTCTGGGTGTAGATGGCTCCCTTCATCTCTGAACAATTGGAACTTGTTTGAGTCATGTCAGTGATGAAGAGCCACATTCATTAGAATTGATCACCTTATAAACTTCTTGTTGCTATGTACAATGATCTTTTGGTTCTACTCATTTCACTTAGCATCAGTTCATGTAAGTCTCTCCAGGCCTCTCTGAAAACATCCTGTAGGTCATTTCTTACAGAACAGTAATATTCCATAACATTCATATGCTATAATTTATTCAGCCATTCTCCAACTGATGGGCATCCATTCAATTTCCAGGTTCTTACCACTACAAAAAGGGCTGCCACAAACATTTTTTGCACATGTGGGTCCCTTCCCCTCCTTCAAGATCTTTTTGGGATATAAGCCCAGTTGAAATACTGCTGGATGAAAGGATAAACACGGTTTGATAATTTTTTGAGCATAGTTCAAAATTACTCTCCAGAATATTTGGATCTATTTACAATTCCACCAAAAGTGCATTAGCATCCCACTTTTCCTACATCCCCTTCAACATTTGTCATTATCTTTTCCTGTCATCTTACTCAATCTGAAGGGTGTGTAGTGGTGTCTCAGAGTTGTCCTTATTTGCATTTCTCTGGTTAATAATGATTTGGAGCATCTTTTCATATGACTAGATATTAAGGGACAGTTCAATTCTCCTCAGCTGTGAAGCATAACATCTGAAGGACTTGCAAGGCAGTCTTTGCTGACACAGGTGTTGCGGACTGGGAATTAAATAAATTGGAGGGAGAGGGAAGAGGAGGAAGGTCAAACAACACAAAGGCCTCTCAGTCAGAGGTCAGAGAACAGCAACTGCCTCTCAGTCTCCTTGTATCAACCTCCCACAAGAGATCCATTCTGGGTTGGATCTCCAACAGCCACTGTCAAGTGGCTTCCGTCTATTCCAACTACTCCCATGTATTCCAACAGCTAGAAAGAGTTTCAATTTCTTCAACTGAAAATTGCCTACTCATATTCTCTAGCCATTTATCAATGGGAGGATGGTTTGAATTCTTATAAAATTGAGTCAGTTCTATATGTATTTTATAAATGAGGTATTTATCAGAATCTTTGAATTTAAAAATGTTTTCCCAATTTATTGCTTCCCCTCTAATCTTGTCTGAATTAGTTTTGATTGTACAAAAACTTTTTAAGTTAATATAATTACAATTATCTATTTTATGATCAATGATGATCTCCAGTTCTTATTTGATCACAAATTCCTTCCTCCTCCACAGATCTAAAAGGTAAATCATCTAATGTTCTTCCACTTTATTTATAATACCACTTGTTATGCCTAGATTATGAACCCATTTCAACCTTATCTTGTTGTACTGTGTTAGGTGCTGGTCAATGCCTAGTTTCTGCCATACGAATTTCCAATTTTGCCAGCAGTTGTTACAAATAGTGAATTCTTATCCCTAAAGCTGGGGTCTTTGGGTTTGTCAAACACTAGATTGCTATAGTTTTTGACTATTTTGGCCTGTGATCTTAATCTATTCTTGTGATTGACTACTCTATTTCTTAGCCAATACCAAATGGTTTTGATGACCATTGTTTTAAAATATGGTTTTAGATCTTGTACAGCTATGCCACCTTCATTTGTATTTTTTTCACTAATTCCCTTGAAATTCTTGATTTTTTGTTCTTCTAGATTAATTTTGTTGTTATTTTATCTAAGTAAGTAAAATAGTTTCCTTGGAGTTTGATTAGTATAGCACTAAATGAGTAGATTATCTTTATCATATTTGTTCAACCTATCCAAGAGCACTTGATATTTTTCCAGTTGTTTAGATCTGACTTTATTTGTGTGGAAAGTGTTTTGTAGTTTTGTTCATATACTTCCTGACTTTCCCTTGACAGATAGATTCCCACATATTTTATACTATTGACACTTATTTTAAATGGAATTTTTGTTTGTTTCTTCCTGTTGGATTTTGTTAGTGATGTATAAAAATGTTGATGATTTATATGCATTTATTTTGCATCCTGCAACTTTGCTAAAGTTGTGGATTGCTTCTAATAGTTTTTAATTGATCCTCTAGGGTTCTCTAGTTATACCATCATATAATTTCCAACAGTGATAATTTGGTTTCTTCATTACTTATTCTAATTTCTTTAATTTCTTTGTCATCTTTTATTGCTGAAGCTAGCCTTTCTGATACAATATTAAATAGTAATGGTGATAGTGGACAACTTTGTTTCACTCCTGAGCTTATTGGGAATGATTCCAGTTTATCTTGATTACAAAAGATGCTTGCTGATGGTTTTAATTAGATGCTACTGACTATTTTAAGGAAAAATCCAATTACAACTATTCTCTCCAGTGTTTTTAATGGGAATTGGTGTTGAATTTTTTCAATTTTTTTTGCATAAATTGAGATAACATGTTTTTGGTATTTTAATTATTTATATAGTCAGTTATGCTAACACTTTTCTTAATATTCAACCAGCCATGCATTCCTAGTATAAATCCTACTTGGTCATGCTGTATTATCATGGGGATGACTTTCTGTAAACTCTGCTAATATTCTATTTAAGATTCTTGCACCAATATTCATTAGGGAAATTGGTTTATACTTTTCTTTCTCTGTTTTCACTCTATCTGGTTTAGGTACCAGTGCCATGTCTGTGTCATAAAAAGAGTTTGGTAGGAACCTTTCTTTCCCTGTTTTTTTTTTTTCAAAATTTTTATATAGTATTGGAGTTAATTGTTCTTTAAATGTTTAGTAGAATTCACTTGTAAATTCATCTGTCCCTGAACATTTTTTTTTCCTTAGGGAGTTGATTAATAGTTTATTCTATTTCTTTTTTCTAAAATGGGACTATTTAAGTAGTTTATTTTCTCTTGTGTTAATGCAGGCAATCTATATTTTTGTTATGTATTCCTCTATTTCACTTAGGTTATAAAATTTATTGGCATAACATTGGTCAAAATAACTCCTAATTATTGCTTTAATTTCCTTTTCATTGGTGGAAAGTTATCCCTTTTCAACTTTGAGACTTTCAACTTCTTTTGATTTTTCTCTTTCCTTTTTCTAATCAAATTAAAGGTTTATGTATTTTGTTGGTTTTTTTTTTTCATAAAACCAACTTAGTTTTATTTATTAATTTAATAGTTATTTTTTTTAACTTTCAATTTTATTAATCTCTCCTTTTAGTTTTAGAATTTCAAGTTTGATATTTGATTGAGTTTTAAAATTTTTCTTTCTTTTTTTTTTTTTAGATTTTTTACTTGCAAGCCCAATTCATTGATCTTCTCTTTTTCTATTTTAAGCAAGTAAGCATTTAGAGATATAAAATTTCCCCTTATTACCACTTTGGCTACATCCCACAAATTTAGGTATGTTGTCTCATTATTGTCAGATGAAATTATTGTTTCTAGGATTTGCTATTTCACCCTTTCATTCTTTAGAATGAGATTAGTTAGCTTCCAATTGCTTTTTTGGCTTATTTATCCCTGGCCTTTTATTGAATGCAATTTTTATTGCATCAGGATCTGAAAAAAAAAAAAGCATTTACTATTTCTGCCTTTCTGCATTTGATTTTGAGATCTTTATGTTCTAATACATGGTTAATTTTTGTATAGGTGCCATGAACTGCCAAGAAGAAAGAATACTCCTTTTTATCTCCATTCAATTTTCTCCAAAGATCTATTATACCTAAATTTTCTATTATTCTATTTATATTCCTTAACTTCTTTCTTATTTGTTTTGTGATTTGCTTTATCTAATTCTGAGAAAGCAAGGTTGAGATCTCCCATTATCAGCCCTGTTTGTAGTGACTAGAAACTGGAAAATGAATGGATGCCCATCAATTGGTGAATGATTGGGTAAATTGTGGTATATGAATGTTGTGGAATATTATTGTTCTGTAAGAAATGACCAGCTGGATGAACACAGAGAGGCTTGGAGAGACTTACATGAACTGATGCTAAGTGAAATGAGCAGAACCAGGAAATTATTATATACTTCAACAATGATACTGTATGAGGATGTATTCTGATGGAAGTGGATTTCTTCAACAAAGAGATCTAACTCAGTTTCAATTGATCAAGGATGGACAGAAGCAGCTACACTCAAAGAAAGAACACTGGGAAATGAATGTAAACTGTTTGCATTTTTGTTTTTCTTCCCAGATTATTTTTTACCTTCTGAATCCAATTCTTCTTGTGCAACAAGAGAACTTTGGTTCTGCATACATATGTTGTATCTAGGATATATGGTGACATATTCAATATGTATAGGACTGCTTGTCATCTGGGGGAGGGGGTGAAGGGAGAGAGGGGAAAAGTCGGAACAAAAGTGAGTGCAAGGGATAATGTTGTAAAAAAAAAAAAAAAAATTACCCAAGCATGGGTTCTGTCAATAAAAAGTTATAATTTTAAAAAAATGGAAGAAAAAAAAAAGAAAAAGAAATAAATGGAATTCACCTCTTTTATTAAATATCCATCTTCTCTGAATGAAAATGTTCATTTTACCAAGATAGTTTATTTTTGGCTGTATTCCAAGTTATTTTCCCTTTCAGAATCTCAGATTCCAGGTATTTCCATTCTTTAAGGTAAAAACTACTAGGTCCTGGGTAATCCTTATTGTATCTCCTTGATATTTCATTGCTTTCTTTTGTTTGTTTGTTTGTTTGTTTGTTTTTATGACTGCTAGCAATATTTTCCCTTAGTCTGGTAGTTCTGAAATTTAGCTATAATATTCCTTGGAGTCTTAATTTTGGGGTCTCTTTCAGGAGGTGTTTGGTAATTCTTTCAATGGCTATTTTACCTTCTGATTCTATGCCATCAGAGCAGTTCTCTTTGATGATTTCCTAAAAAATAGTATCTAGACACTTTTTTTTTCATTATGGTTTTCAGGGAGTCCAATAATACTCAAATTGTCTCTCCTAGATCAATTTTTTAGGTCAGTTGTTTTCCCAAGTAGATATTTTACATTTTCTTCTATTTTTTTTTAATTTTTTGGTTTTGCAAGAGTGATTTTTCATGTCTCATTGAATCACTCATTTCTATTTGTTCAGTTCTGATTTTTAATGAATTATTGTCTTCATTTACTTTTTTAGGTCTTTTTGTATTTGTCCAATTGAATTTTTAAATGAGTTGTTTTGTTCTGTGAATTTTTTTCATTTCGCAAATTTTGTTTTTAATGAGATTTTTCTTTGTCCATTTCACAAATTTAAGTAGTTATTTTCTTTTTCCATTTCACAAATTTTGTTTGTCATTGAGTTGTTTTCTTTTTATATTTTGTCAATTCTGTTTTCCTAAGAGTTGTATGCTTCCATTTTACTAACTCTATTTTGTCATGAATTTTCTTCAGGGAATTTTTTTATGTTTTCTTTTCCAAACTCTCTTTTAAAGTTCTTATTTCCGTTCCCATTTTTTTTCTTAATCTCTCTTTTAAGATCTTTTATAATTTCTTCCAGGAGGGCCTTGTGTGATAGGGACCAATTTATATTATCCCTTGGGGCTTTATCTGGAGACAGCTGGTTTTTAGTCTTCTCAGGGTTTGAAATCTGTTCTCCTTCACCATAAAAAGATATCTACAGCCAGAGTTCCTTTTACTTCTTTACTCATTTTTTTTAAGTTGAGATTCTGCTTTTAGAGCAAGGAAGATTGTTCAGGCTCACTCTATAAGCACCTGTGACTATGCTGAATGACTTTAGGTGCTGGGTGGGTATGGCCATATCTCCTGGAATTCTGGCCTTTTGGGGTGCTCTATTTATCTTTTGTGTTTGTGTTGGGCATTTTATAACTTCTCTGGGGAGCTACTGGATTGCACACAGGTTAGAGTAGGTTCCTCCCCATAGATTCTCTGGCATGTACTGCCCCAGGGTGAAATCCCCAGAGTCTGTGCTCAGCCTGCTTGTGGTTGGCCTGCCTCATTCCATGCGTGATTGAAACAGATCTTTCAAAGAGAGCTTTGAAATTATATTCTGCTGGTAATTTATTGCACTCTCAATATTTGTGGATTCTGCAAGGCCAGAAATAATTCAGATGCTGGATTTGCTAATTAATCTGAGGATCATGGGAGAAGGTCAGAAAAAATTATGTATCCTCTCCGCCTGCCACTAATCTCTATTCTGAATTAAAAATACAACTCCCTTCCAATACTTTAAGTATTTGGAGTTAGTATTTGTTGGAGCTAAATTAGGAATCTGCTTTATGGCCTCTTGTTCCTAATCAATTCTGGTTACTTGACTTATGCATATATCATGCTTATAATGTTGGCCTCTCCTTTTGTTCATTAACAGAGGCTGTCTTCCTTGATGGGTATTCCTTTCTTCCACATCTTCAACAATTCAAATTTATCTTCTTCAAAATAACACCTACCAAGGTTGTTGTATTTTTTATTTTTTATGTTTTGAATTTATTTCTTTTTTTTTATTGTAACTTTTTTGTTGAAAGGACATATGCCTAGGTAATTTTTTACAACACTATTCCTTGCACTCACATCTGTTCTGACTTTTCCCTTCCCTCCCTTCACCCCTTCCCCTAGATGGCAAGCAATCTTATACATGTTAAATATGTTATAGTATATGCTAGATACAATATAAGTGTGCAGAACCGAAGTTCTCTTGTTGTATAGGAAGAATTGGATTCAGAAGGTCAATATAACCTGGGAAGAAAAACAAAAGTGCAAACAGTTTACACTCATTTCCCAAGTGTTCTTTCTTTGGGTGTAGCTCCTTCTCTCCATCATTGATCAATTGAAACTGAATTAGATCTTCTCTTTGTTGAAGAAATCCACTTCCATCAGAATATATCCTCTAACAGTATTGTTGTTGAAGTGTATAATGATCTCCTGATTCTGCTCATTTCACTTAGAATCAGTTCATGTAAGTATCTCCAGGCCTCTCTGTATTCGTCCTGCTGGTCATTTCTTACAGAACAATAATATTCCACAACATTCATATACTGCAATTTAGCCAACCATTCTCCAATTGATGAGCATCCATTCATTTTCCAGTTTCTAGCCACTACAAACAGGGCCGCCACAAACATGTTTGCACATACATGTCCCTTTCCCTTCTTTAGTATTTCTTTGGGATATAAGCCCAGTAGTAGCACTGCTAGATCAAGGAGTATGCACAGTTTGATAACTTTTTGGGCATAATTCCAGATTGGTCTCAAGAATGGTTGCATTCTTTCACAACTCCATCAACAATGCATTGTTTCTAAAACAATATTGAATAATAATGGTAATAGTGGGCAACCTTGTTTCACCCCTGATCTTACTGAAAACAAATTCCAGTTTTTCTCCATTGCATGTGATGCTTACTGATGGTTTTAAATCAATGCTCCTGACTATTTTAAGAAAAAGTCCATTTATTCCTATACTCTCAAGTGTTTTCATTAGGAATGGATATTGGATTTTATCAAATACTGTTTTCTGCATCTATTAAGATGATCATATGGTTTTTGTTAATTTAGTTATTGATATAGTCAATTATGCTAATTGTTTTACTAATATTGAAGCAGACCTGCATTCCTGGTATAAATCCTAGTTGGTCATAGTGTATAATCCTGGGCATGATTTTCTGTAATCTTTTACCTAATATTTTATTTAAGATTTTAGCATCAATATTCATTAGGGAGATTGGTCTATAATTTTCAACCTACCGGGTTTAGGTATCAGTACTATATCTGTGTCATAAAAAGGAATTTAATAGGACTCCTTCAGTCCCAATTTTTTCAAATTGTTTATGTAGCATTGGAGTTAATTATTCTTTAAATGTTTGGTAGAATTCACATGTAAATCCATCTAGTCCTGTTTTTTTTTCCTTAGGGAGTTGGTTAATAAGTTGTTCTATTTCTTTTTCTAAAATGGGACTGTTTAACCTATTTGCTTCTTCCTCTGTTAATCTGGACAAGCTATATTTTTGAAGGTATTCTTCCATTTCATTTAAGTTGTCAAATTTATTGGCATTAAGTTGGGCAAAGTAACTCCTAAATATTGCTCTAATTTCCTCTTCATTAGTAGTGAGTTCTCCCTTTTCATTTTTAAGACTAACAATTTTCTTTTCCTCTTTTCTTTTTTTAAAAAGTTTTTCTAAGGGTTTGACAATTTTCTTGTTTTTTTTTTTTGTTTGTTTTTGTTTTTGTTTTTGTTTTTTTTCATAGAACCAACTCTTAGTTTTATTAATTCAATAGTTTTTTTTTTTTTTTTACTTTCAAATTTATTGCTCTCTCATTTTATTTTTAGAATTTCAAGTTTAGTGTTTGACTGGGGGTTTTTAATTTGTTCCTTTTCTAGCAGTTTTAATTGCAAGCCCAATTCGTTGACCTTCTCTTTCTCTAGTTTATGCAACTAGGCCTCTAGAGATATAAAATTTGCCTTTATTACCACTTTGGCTACATCCTACACATTTTGGTAT
This sequence comes from Antechinus flavipes, assembly GCF_016432865.1. NCBI lineage: Eukaryota > Metazoa > Chordata > Mammalia > Dasyuromorphia > Dasyuridae > Antechinus > Antechinus flavipes. The sequence goes on from NC_067400.1 coordinate 94,047,617, forward strand.
GACATCTCATTATTGTCATTTTCTTGGGTGAAGTTATTAATTATGTCTATGATTTGCTGTTTCATCCAATCATTCTTTAGTATGAGATTATTAAATTTCAATTTTTTTTTGTCTATTTTCCCCCTGGCTTTTTATTGAATGTAATTTTCATTGCATCATAGTCTGACAAAGATGCATTTACTACTTCTATCTTACTGCATTTGAGTTTGAGGTTTTTATGTCCTAATATATGGTCAGTTTCTGTATAGGTTCCATGAACTGCTGGGCAGAAAGTATACTCCTTTCTGTCTCGATTTAGTTTTCTCCAAAGATCTATCATATCTAACTTTTCTAGTATTCTATTTATCTCTTTGACTTCTTTCTTATTTATTTTTGTGGTTTGATTTATCTAATTCTGAGAGTACAAGATTGAGATCTCCCACTATTATAGTTTTGCTGTCTATTTCTTCTTTAAGCCCTCTTAATTTCTCTTTTAAAAATTTAAATACTCATTGATGTTAAATACATGGAAATCACTGAATATTTCAATCTCAAAAAACCTGAAATCTCATTTATTCCAAAGGGCAATGGATAGACACATAGTAGGCCTATATCTGATGCAGCATGTTACCAACAATAAGTTGTGTATAGCAAATGAAATAAGAAGATTATTAAGATTAGAAAGTACATCTATCACATACTGAAACTAAACAATAACAGATTGGCAGAGAAGTACATTAATACTCCCCAAACATTAAAAGAAGGTCTCCAATGTGTCAAATATTTTTTCTATAAAAGTTATATGGTTAAAGTCATGCAATTTTTACATAAAAGTAAGAAGGCATTGGAGAAGCTGAAATCTGCTTTTATGGTGGATGTATCCATACTTATTTAATCAAAAAAGTAAAATACCACATTACCAAAATATTATTATCAATAATTGAGATGAAAAATACATCTCCTGAAACTAAAACCAATGGTCTCGAAATAGCCAGGCAATAAAATTCAAGACAGCCGCAATGAGGAAGATTTAGAATTTATTTAGTACCGAGCTCGGGAAGGAGTTCTAATCGAATTCCGTCCTTTACAGAACTAAAAACAGCTTTATAAGCATTTCTGTTGGGCTTGTTACATTTTAATCTGTGATTTGCATTTTACAACAGGAAGATAGGAGCAGATATTTTAACATAGATAGGATCAGTTTTGAGTACTGCCTGAGTGCCATCCATCCGGTACAGATACCCTTAAGGGCATTGTTGAGCCGGCCTTTTGAAATACAAAAGAAATCCCCAATCTAGCTGAGCAAACTTTCTTCTGCTGGCCCGAGGAGGAAAGGAGGGATTTGTCCATTTCAGTCTTTTCACTGTGTGCATTGTATGTAAGAACACACTTTTGAAAGCTTAGCTTAAGCATTGTCTCCTCCCTGAAGTTTTCTCCAACAATCCACTTGTCATTCCAACTATGTAAGGAATTTCCAAATGAGGAAATGGCCTCTACCAGATTGCTAAGTACTCTGAAAATGTATATTATTAGTAAATATCCTAAAATACTGAAAGGTAAAAAGAATATTGAAAGAAACTCCATGTTTCATGTTGCCATATATCTGCAAATGACATCTTTAGTCTACTATATATATTTGCTTGCATTCAACTTGTGGAATAAATGACATAGGCAATTTTAGTCTTTACCAAAAAGCCCATGATGTGGTATAAAAGGTATTGACATAGGGAATGGGAATATTCTTTGAAATTCTGTGTCCACTAACCATTTCCTGTCTATGTGATATTGGACAAGTTACTTCATTTTTCTAAGATTACTAGATGGTCTCAAAGGTCTTTCTAGCTCTAATCTCCATAATTTAGCTCTTTGATGAAGGATCAGGTGTTGAACTCAGTGAAAAACCAAAATCAAAAATAACATAAGTGTCTATCCCTTTTCATGAACTCTGAAGGAGCTACTAATGACTGGATTACTTGTAGCATGTCCCCTGTGTGATATCTGGAGTTTTTTGTTGGTTGTATTGTTTTTTTTTGTTTTGTTTTGTTTTGTTTTGTTTTCCCTCATGGATCTCTGTCCTGGCATCTTACTGACAGAAACTGATCTTAAGTTCTGAAGACATAGCTTGAGACATATATGGCACAATGATACTAAGTATGAACTGGAATCTGGAAGCAGAATTCCAACTGTCCTTGAAAATTGTATTCCTGGTTTCATTACCTGTGAAAAGGGAATGCCTTTAATCACTGTCATGATTAAGATAAAGACAGTTAAATAATTGGATGATAAAAACTTATAACAGTTTTTTTTTTAATTTACTTAAGCTTATTCTGCTCAGAAAAGAAAATTAATTAACTAATATTTGCTGAGCACTGTGCTGGTTGACTTGGTACCTTGTATTACTCCAGATGGTTTACCTAGATCAGATGTGAACTTTGATATTGAGTCAAGCACTTTGCTTGTCATCACATGTTCTCACTCCTCTGAAGTCCCATCCCAGTTCTTGATCTCATTCTCCATTTTTATGTTAAATCCAATATATGCATACTTATTTATATAATTATCTTGCTGCACAAGAAAAATTGGGTCAGAAAGGAAAAAAAATGAAAAAGAAAATAAAATGAAAGCAAACAAAAACAAAAAGAGTGAAAATGCTATGTTGCAATTCATACTCAGTTCCCAAGTCCTTTCTCTGGGTGTAGATGGCTCTCTTCATCACGAGATCATTAGAACTGGCCTGGATTATCTCATTGTTGAAAAGAGCCACTCCCATCAGAATTGATCATTGTATACTCTTGTTGCTGCTATGTACAATGATTGCCTAGTTCTACTCATTTCTCTTAGCATCAGTGCATGTAAGAATCTCCAGGTCTCTCTGAAATCATCCTGGTGATTGTTTCTTATAGAACAAAAATATTCCATGACATTCATGTACTGTAACTTATTCAGACATTCTCCAACTGATGGGCATCCACTTAGTTTCCAATTTCTTTCCACTATGAAAAGGGCTACCACCAACATTTTTGCATATGTAGGTCCCTTTAATATATCTTTGCCACATAAGTCCAGTAGAAACACTGCTGGATCAAAGGGTATGCACATTTTGATAGCCGTTTGGGCATAGTTTCAAACTGCTCTTCAGAAGGATTGGATACCTTCACAATTCCACCAACAATATATTAGTGTTCCAGTTTTCCCACATCCCCTCCAACATATTTTTTCCTGTCGTCATAGCCAATCTCAGAAGTATGTGTGTAGTATTACCTCAGTGTTGTCTTAATTTGAATTTCTCAAATCAATAGTGATTTAGAACATCTCTTCATATGACTGGTGATAGTTTCAATTTCTTCATAGGAAAATTGTCTATATCCTTTGACTGATCATTCTTCAATTGAAAATGGCTTGAATTCTTATAAATTGGAGTCAGTTCTCTATATATTTTAGAAATGAAGCCTTCATCAGTTTTGTTTTACCAGTTAATTCTTCCCTTCTAATCTTGCCTGATTAGTTTTGTTTGTATGAAAACTTTTTAAGTTAACATAATCAAAAATATCTATTTCGTGCTCAATAATGAACTCCAGTTTTCTTTTGACACAAATTCTTTCCTTCTCTGTTGTGTCCAGATTAGTTCTCTAAAGGATTTCAGGACCAGCCCAAATCCTTGCTCTTAGAAGAGGAGTGATGAGATGGGACTCACATATATAGTCAAACATGGAGTCCATTTATTTCAAATTCTCTCAGCCTTATATACTCTAATACCATTATATAACCAAAGCAACAGTGTGCATGCTATATTTTGGATGAGGGATCACATAAACAACTTGCTATTGTATGTATATGACTTTCCTCTTGGTATCACTCTACTTCAACTATAACACAGGTTGTCAAGGACCAAAAGATGTTAAGGGAGATGGGGAAACAAACCAGAATTGTCAACAGCGCTGAAGGTCTTATATCTCACTTAAAGTTCCTCCACTATCTGTGGCCCTTTACACTTCTCCACAGATCTTAGAGGTAAATTATCCTTTCTCCTTCTAATTTGCTTATAATATCACTCTATATGTTCTAAATCATAAAATCATTTTGACCTTATATTGCTATATAGTGTTAGGTGTGGGTTAATGCCCACTTTCTTTTATACTAGTTTCCAATTTTCTCGTTTTTTTTTAAACAAATACTGAGTTCTTATCCCAAAATCTGGGGTATTTGGCTTGGTCAAACACTAGCTTACTATAGTCACTGAGTATTGTATCTTGTGAACTTAAGCTATTTCACTAATCAACTATTAATTTTCTTATCCAGCACCAAATGGTTTTCACATCTGCTGCATTGTAATATAGCTGATGACTGGCAGAGGTAGGCCACCTTCATTTGCATTTTTATTAATTATTTAAAATGTTTTACCTTTGTTCTTCCAGATAAACTTTGTTATTATTTTGTCTATCTCTGAAAAACAATCTTAGAAGTTTGATTGGTTAATTTAGGTAGTATTGTCATTTTTATTATATTAGTTCAGCCTAACCGTGAACACTTGATATTTTTCCAATGGATTAGATCTGTCTTTGTGTGGAAAGTGTTTTGTAGTTGTATTCATATAGTTCCTGACTTTGCCTTGACAGGTAGACTCCCAGATACTTTATATTATGGATAGTTATTTTAAATGGAATTTCTCTTTGAATTTCTTACTGTTGGACTTTGTTGATAATATCTAAAATTACTGATCCTTTATGTGGATTTATTTTGTATCCTTCAACTTTGCTAAAGTTGTGAATTGTTTCTAGTAGTTTTTTAATTGATTCTCTAAGGTACATAAGTATACTATCATATCATCTGCAAAGAATGATAATTTGATTTCCCCATTACCTACTTTGATTCTTTTAATATCTTTTTCTTCTTTTATTGCAAAAGCTAACATTTCTAATACAATATTGAATAGTCACCCTGATCTTGTTGGGAATGGTTCTAGTTTGTTCCTATTACATAGGATGCTTGCTGATGGTTTTAAATAAATGCTACTCATAATTTTAAGGAAAACTCCATTAATTCCTATACTCTCTAGTGGTTTATTAGGAATGGGTATAAGATTTTATCAAATTTTTTTCTGCATCTATTGAGATAATCATGTGGTTTTTATTAGTTTAATTATTGACACATACAATTATGCTATTAATTTTCTAAATATTAAACTATCTCTGCATTCCTGGTAGAAAACCTAGTTGGTCATAGTGTATTATCCTGTGGATGACTTTCTATAACGTCTTTGCTAATATTTTATTTAAGATTTTTGCATCAATATTCATTGGGAAATTGCTCTATAATTTTCATTCTCTGTTTGCATCTTACCTGGTTAAGATATCAGCACAATATATGTATCATTAAAGGAATTTGGTAGGACTCCTTCTTTCCCCATTTCTCAAAATAGTTTGTTCAATATTGCAATTAAATTTTTTTTAAATGTTTGGTAGAATTCACATGTAAATCCATCTAGCAATGGTGAGGTTGAGATCCCTTACTAGTATAGTTTTGCTGTCTAATTCCTGGGACAGCTCTCTGAACTTCTCCTCTAGGAATTTAGATGCTATAATACTTAGCGCATATATGTTTAGTATTGATATTATTTCATTATCTTTGGTACCTTTACATAGGATGTAGTTTCCTTCCTTATCTCTTTTAATTAGATCTACTTTTGCTTTTGTTTGATCTGAGATTAGGATTGCTGCCCCTGATTTTTTTTTTTTTTTTACCTCAGCTGAAGCATATTCGATTCTTCTCCTGCCTTTTACCTTTACTCTAAATGTATCACTGTGATTTAAATATGTTTCTTATAAAGAACTAATTGTAGGATTCTGGCTTTTTATTCAGTCAGCTTTCTGCTTTCATTTTCTGGAACAGTTCATCCCATTCACATTCACAGATAAAATTACTAATTCTGTATTTCTTGCCATCTTGTTTACCCCAGTTATACTTTTTTCATTCCTTTCCCTCTTTCCCTACTCCCCAGTATTTTGTTACTGACCAGCTTTCCTTCAATCAGCTCCCCCCTTTTGCATTCCCTGCCCCTTCTTATAATTTTCCCCTTGTACTTCTGTTTTTCCTTTTATTAGCCTTCTCTCTTCTTTTCTCCCTTTTCCTCCCACTTCCCTTGAGGCTCAGATAAGCTTCTCTGTGAAGGTAAATGTGTCTGATATTCTCTCTTTGAGGCAAATCTGATGAGAATAAGAGTGACATAATGCTCATCTCCCTTCCCTCTTTACCTCAATATCCATATGCCTTTTTTGCCTCTTCATGTGATGTAATTTACCTCATTTTAACTCTGTTTTCATCTTCTTCAAGTAAAATTACTTTTCTTTTTTATATCATCACAATAAAATCAAATTATACCAGGACCCTCTATGTATACCCACAACAGAGATACATATCTCAAGAGTTAAACATATGTTCTTTCCATATAGGAATATAAGATTTTTAACTTTAAAAAGAAAGTTATTTTTCTTTCCTTTTTTATTGTTTTATGCTTCTCCTGAGTTCTGTATTTGAAGATCAGATTTTCTATTTACCTTTGGTCTTTTCATCAAAAAATAGATGAAATTAATCTGTTTAATTGAATGTTCATCTTCTACCCTGAATGACGATGTTTAGTTTTGCTGGACAGTTGCTTCTTGGCTGCAATCCAAGTTCCTTTCTAGAATATCAGATTCCATCCCCTTTGGTCCTTTAAAGTGGAACCTGCTAGTTCCTGGTAATCCTGATTGTGGCTCTTTGATATTTAAATTGTTTCCTTCTAGCTGCTTGCAATGTGTTCTGCTTGATTTGATAGTTCTTACATTTAGCTACAATGTTCCTTGGAGTTTTCATTTTTGGTCTCTTTCAGGAGATGATCAGTGAATTCTTTCAATGGCTATTTTACCCTCTAGTTCTAGGACATCTGAGTATTTTTCCTTGCTGATTTCCTGTATAGTGATGTCTAGGCTCATGTTTTTTTTTTTTTTTTTTTTTTTTTCATCATGATTTACATGATGGAAGTCCATTAATTCTTAGATTGTCTTTTCTAGATCTTTTGCCAAGTCAATTGTTTGTCCAATGAGGTATTTTCTTCTAATTTTTTTTTTTTGGTTTTATTTGACTGATTCTTGAAGTTTCATTGAATCATTCACTTCCATTTGTTTAACTCTAAATTTTAGTGAATAATTTTCTTCAGTTAGCTTTTTAATGTTCTTTTGCATTTAGCCAATTGAAATTTATATGAAGTGTTTTGTTCATTGCATTATTTTCTCTTTCACAGACTTTGCTTTTCATTGTATTGATTTCTTTTTATATCTATTTTGTAAGGCGTTATATGCTTTTTCTATTTCATCCAGTTTATTTTTTATGGAGTTTCCTTCAGATAATTTCTGGTTTCCCTTTTTCATACCCTTTTGAAAAGATCTCATTTCTTTTCCCCATATTTCTTCTAAGTCTTTATTAAAATTCTTTTTGAGTTCTTCCAAGAGAGCCTTGTGAATTGGGAACCAACTCATAGCTCTCTTTGGGGCTACATCTGAAACTGATTTGCCTTTAGGATCCTTAGCATTTGAGGTCTGTTCTCTTTCTCCATAAAATCTGTCTGTAATCACAGTTCTTTTTGTTTTGTTTTTTTTGTTTGTTTGGTTGGTTGGTTTTTTTAGGCTGAGGTCTGCTCTTAAGGGAAATGGGTAACAGCCCTGGGAGCTTTAGTTTGCCCTGGGGCCTATAATGCTGATTGACTTCTGCTTCTGGATAGGTGTGGCCAGATCTCTAGTTCTGAGGTTCAGGGACTTAAATTTGCCTTTTGTGTTTTCTATTGGTGTCTTACAGCTAATATGCTGAACCATGGGCTTTGAAGCAGGACAGTGTAGCCTAAGAGCCTTGCAGTAGATTCCCTGATGGGCAGAAGCTGCAATGCCCTGACTTCCTGCCCTAACTCCTTGCTCTTTGTGCTGTAGTCTGGGATTCGCAGTCTCTCCCCCTGCCAGATTGAAACAGACCTTTTTGGAAATTTTTCCAAAGTATTTTCTTCTAGAAATTGTAATCAAAATATTTGTGGGTTCTGTTGCTCCCAAACCAGTTCAGTGGCTTAATTTACTATTGATTTGAGGGAAGCTCAGTGAAGCTCAAATAGAAATATGTCTATTCTCTGCCATCTTGGATCTGCCTCACAGAATTAACAGTTATAAAACACTGTTTGAGTACAGAAAGTAGTTTGAGTAGAAAGTTAAACAGAGGATATCACATTACAAGGGCCTGAAATGTTATTGAAATATTATTCAAATCTGTGATTTTTTTTATAATAGCTTTGTAATGACCACTCAAAATCCCAGTCATTTTCTTAAATGGTGTAATTGTTAAACAAAAAAAGTTTTATATATATATACATACAGAGAGAGAGAGAGAGTTCAAAAATAATTATTTCATCTTGAGTCACTATTATTTTAAAAATAATATAAATGGTTGTTGTAAAGTACAGGCTAGCTCTCTAGAGGATCTCAGGGTCAGCCAAAGTCAGGATAAATAAAAGTCCTTGATCTTTAGGGGGAGAAGTGAAGGAGGCAGGCAAGTTGCTATATGGCTTGCCAAAGATGTATCCTGGATTCTGGAATCTGGAGTCTCTAGCCTCTCTCCTCCTCATCCTGCTACCAAGTGACTCTGACTTCTCTCCCTCTGCTCTCCTAACCTTGCCTACAATTATCTCACCAACAAACATTTAGCAAACACCAATGGTGAGGAGAGCCATCATCTAAATATATACTAATAGAGCTATTATCTTACATTGAATAGGTAGCCTTAAGTGCTCTCTTGTCTGATTCACTGTTTCAGCCCTGTACAGAATGTAATATCAGCTGTATTCATCTTTGTAAGAATTCATACAAAATTTTGATGTGAAAATATAGATGAGTATGAGCATATATAACAATTTTTCCTTTTCTTCTGCTGGTATTCAAAAGAGGATTTATTCATTGCATTGTAGACCATAATTATTGATGTGTGTGTGTGTGTGTGTGTGTGTGTGTGTGTGCATGTAAGAGAATTATTCTTTGTTGGTCATTGTAGAAAAAGATTTTTTATTTTACCTAGATATCTTATTTGCCCTATGCCTATACCAAGTATAAGTTGTTAGTTATAAGTTAAAGTATAGAGAGAGATGCTTAGACACATGTAAGTTATGACATATAGTACAGACTTAATAAATATTTTTCAGTTCTTTCCAGACCTAAATCTTATGATCCTGCATAGTCAAAGGATGTAGATACATATTTATATCAATCAATGATCTCTGAATTTAATGTTATATTTATCTATGATATGCAAATACTCAAAAAATTTGCTATTTTGTCAATTTTGATAAAAGTTCCTCTAAGGTGGCTAAACATTATATTTCAGTTTACATTGTCAATGTCTTTTAGCCTACATTTGCCCAATCTAATTTTTAAGAAATTGTTTGCCCTCCATTTTGTTTTATGCTTCCTGTAATGTTCTTATTTTGGTTTTCTGGAAGCCTTGGGAGCAGCTTTCATTTCATTAGAGTAATCACCGCAAGAATAACCAGGTGTTAAAGTCCAAATCCTTTACCTTCTCTTTCAAAGTCTTGTCTCCTTTCCTGGGCCTTGGTTAGCTTTCTTAGAGGCCTTCTGGAAGTTTGGTTTTCTTGGAGAAGCTAAGGAGGAGAACCTGCCACCACAGGGTGTAAGGTAGGATAAATTAATCTGTCTCTCAGTTGCCCAGGAGAGCCACCAGGAGCCTGACTGAAGACGAAATTGAATCTCACTCTCATTAGCTCCAAGAGTTTGAGCTCCTGCTTCCAGTCCACTTGTCTTCTCTAATTCTGAGTGAATCTAGCTGAGGCTCCCAGTTTATATTCTCTACACTGAGTATAAACTAATTATTACATCACTAGGAAGCAATTATTTGTTGTAAGATTAAATCAATCATACTGAACTTAGACAACTATTAATCACCATGCTAAACTAAATAACCATTGTCTCATCAATCCCATTGAATTAGCACTTGTAAGAATATCTGTTGCAAGTATAAGAGTTCTGACCCATAACTCTTCCTTTTCAATTTGACCAATTCTACTTTTCTTTTTTTTTAATATTTTCTCTATTTTTGTAATTCTCATGTCACTCTCATTTCTTTTTCCAATTTTTCTTCTATCTCTCTTAAGTGATTTTTAGGCTTATTTTTGAGATCTTCAATGATTTCTTCCTGGGTTTGAGACCACTTTCCCTTTTTCTTTTGGGCTTTACTCATAGATATTTTGACATTGTTGCCCTCTTTTGAGTTTGTGTTTTAATCTTACTTGTCACCATAATAGCTCTCCATGGTCAGATTATTTGTTGTAGTACTGGTTTTTTGCTCTTCTTGTTTGGCCTTTTTGCTTTTTAAAAAATTCTGAGCTCTGCTTCTGTATTAGAAGAGGTGCTATGTCAGGGTTATTGTGCCAGGGGCTACATGCACTAGCTTTTTATGTGGTAGTGCACTAGTGTTGCCTCAAGGCTCATGGAAAACCCTCTTGTTTAGTTCTTCACTGAAATGGTGGGGCAGAAGGTGACTGGTCCTCTTGGAGACTGCAGGGATCTGGCAAACTAACTGATGCTGAGCCAGGGTCCTACTGGTAATGTTTGGCATGTATTGAGGCTGGAATTGAGGCATTTTCTCTAGGTCAACATTGAGGTATATAGCCATTGTAGTCAGCCCATTTACCTGCTTATGCTGAGGCAAGATGGTAGATCCTATTCTTGGTCTTTATTTACACCACTGCACTGGAGCTTCACTGGTTTGCTGACATGAAGCTTTATGCTGGCCTACAGGAATGCTTCTTGTCTTGGACTGTACTCCTCTTTTACCAAGTGAGGCAGATCTCACCTACTTATCTTCTAAGTTTCTTAGGCTAAAAGATTTTTTCATCACGTCCCTGGACATATTTCTATGTGAAGAGCTAGTTTGCAAGTGAGATCTTTCTGATTCCAAGTAGAACATCTATTCATTAATCCATATTTCATTTTCATGTTCTATAATACACTTCGTTTAATTTTAAATGTTTTATTTGTTATGCTAGATTAGAATTGAACAGAACAATAGTCTTAATGAAGTTTTGCCTTTTTTACAAATGTTTTTGAATTTTTTTTTTGTGAAACCAGAACTACTATCCAAGAGTTTTTAATTATCCAGTGCCAATGTGTGGGGAAACAAAATGTGAGTTATTTTCCCCCTATTTTCTTTTTGTCCTACCACCTGAAACTCAAAGAGTCATGAGAAAGCTATATCAGTCTAACCCTCCTTTCTTTCATCTGTATAACTGGCACACATACACATATGACACTCATAAAGATCTACTATGATAATTTGGATTGGGCAAAGAATTAAATTCACATGGATGTTTATTCTTTAAGTATATCAACAATTGGTTTATGGCCCATATACACATTATTATTGTTCAGTAGTTTCAGTTATGTCCAATTCTTCATATCTCATTTTAGAGTTTTCTTGAGAATGATGATTTCTCTGTATCATTTTTAACATGAAGAACTGAGACAGAAAGGAATAAATGATAGCCAGCAAGTCTTTAAGAAAAGATTTGAAATAACAAAAAAATTTTTCCTGATTCCAAGCCTATCTATTATGCCATCTAGCCACCTCAGATATGTTCTCAATGGGAGAAAATGTTTTGTCTTTGATTAAACCTTTGCTATACATAATCTTCTAAGTAGCAGGAAAGAGTCTTGTAATAATGAGACAGAGCTGACATTGGAATAAGACTCAGATTCAAATCTTTTCTCTAATATATTAAAAATGTGCAACTCTGGGCCATTTCATTTAACTGTTCAGTTCCTTAATTAATACTCTAAAAATATCTTCCTAAATAATTGCTTATCTGAATTGAGTGAGGGAGATCCTTATTCCAGTAAAATCACAGACCTAGTTTAAAAAAAAAAAAACTTTCACATGATTAATACATATATAAATTGTTAAAGTTTGGTTATAATTTTCTGCTGCCTTAGCTGTAGTCCTTTCTATATATCACTTTTAGTGCTTGAGAATTTGTGTTCTTGTTATCTCTGAGCAGTTAAGCTACATCTTACTTGTATCTGTTTGAACTAATGAAGCTACCAAAACATTAACTTCATCTTTAGTCTGACTTTAAAATGCCCAGAATAGATTTAAAATATAAGTGCTAGTAAGAATTCCAATGTTGTTTTCCTTAAACCATGCCTTCTAAATCACTAGAATATAAAGGAATATTCTTAGGAGACTTGAAAGTACAAATATATGAATTAGATCCCTGAAGTTTAGAGTTATTTAATTCAAGGGGAAAAACAATATTCTGAATAGAAAAAGAAAAAAAAAACTTGCTTTAAGAAAAACAAATAAACAAAGAAGCAAGATTGGTCTAAAAAAATTTGATTATCTTTTCTGTCTAAATTCTTTACATTTTGAATTATGGTTTATTAAAAAATTATAACTTGTCATAAATTGTAGAATGCTAGTTACAATATTACATTTCCAATCATGATTTTCATGAGTTAAATTGAAAATCTCTAGGGCATTGTTGGTAATATTAGTAACAATCACATTAATCAAATACAATTAAAGCTATATTTATAGCAATAGGAAAATTACTATTTCTATTTTTGGTCAAAAAGTTTCCATTTCATATCTTTGTAATTTGTGATATATATTCTTGTTATATTAGCATTCACTTCCTTAAGAAATTCATTGTTTAAAAAAAAAAGATTGACATCCTTCAATTTACATAATAACATAGACAGAATATCTATTTTAGGAAATCCCATACCAAAGAAATTGATTATTGTTTTGCTACATTGTTAAATACACACACACACACACACACACACACACACACACACACGGACATTACTTTCTATTAGATTATTTTAAATGCAAAAGTCTTCTCATTTATAATCAGCTAATTCAATTATGCATTTATTATTTTACTTTTTTATTAAATTGAAAAGTATTTTAAATGTTATTTTTCTGTGATAATGGCCTAATTTGGTTCATAGTTCAAGTATTTTTACTATTTTGCTGCAAAAGAAACTGAAGTAAAGGAAAGTCATATAAATTTTCTATAGTCACAAATCAGAAACTGTGAAAGATAGGACCAAACACAACTCTAGCAATTCCTTGAAGGTATCTATCACTTTTTCTGGGTTCTTTGAGATGTAAATATGTTGCATATAATCCTTCATTGTATTAGTTCATAATCAGGTTAGTCAGATTTTGTAGCACCTCAGTGAACCTTGATTTCATCAATATTAGTATTTTCTCTACATATTGTTGTAATGTTCTGGTTAGCTTTCTGGAGGCCTCGGCACCAGCCTTGGTTTCAGCAGAATAATCACTATGAGATCAGTCAGGGATAAAGCCCAAAGTTTTTATTGTCTTCTTCAGTCTTCCAGTCTGCATCAGCAGTCTCAGTCAGCCAACCAGTGCAGTCTGCACATCTCAATGTAACGTCCTGCTTTCTAGAGCACCCAAGTTGGGGATGACAAAATGTACCATAGCTTTCTAGAGCCCCCACACTAGGGTGATTAAAACATAGTATTCAGACTATCTCTCTGGAAGATATTGGGGCCAGCCCAAGTCCTTGGTCTTAGTGGAGAAGTAATGAAGGCAGGAGATCCACCATGAGGCTGGTCAAGTCTTCTCTTCCATAGCTGAGTTTATCCCCAGTTTATATACTCTATTACAATTCAATCAATCCATTATACTGAGTATAAGCTAATTATATGACTAGGGAACCATTATTTGTTGTAAGATTAAATTAATCATACTGAACTAGAGAATTATTAATCACCATGATAAATTAGATAACCATTGTTTTATCAGTTCCACTGAGTTAATACCTTGTTGTAAGAATCCTTGCCTCAAGTATATTTCTCCAGAGTTCTGGCCCATTACATATTGTGATCAAGGCTCATCCATGAATTCTTGTCATATTTTTTATCTATGTTGTTCCAAAACTCATCCACAGAGGCAAAATTCTATTGACCCTTTCATTCATTAAATATGCCATAAATGCAAGTGCTGCTCTTGGACTATGCTTTTCTTTTCTTCTCAGGGTGTTGTTAGTCTAGTCTTTTAATGTTACTTCCTGTATGCCAGATTTTATTGATGATATCCTTAAGCTTACATAGAATCATTATATATTAAGTCCCATGTATCCATGAACCTTTTCTGCCTTCATGATAATCCATGATTCTTATCAATATATTTATCATCCTGGGAGAAATCTGATGTTAAAAACAACTGAGAGCTCTTTAGGATCATTGAGTTTTGACATAATTTCCCCTAAGAAATCTAGCCCGCAATCTTCTTCCTAATAAATTATGTATAAAAATGTTTGAACACTTTTTTTTTAGTTTCAAAGATGATAAGAACTTTTATGCACTCTTTTACCCCAACTATTGGAATAAAGGTATCACAAGTACAGTCAGAAACTAGTATCTGAAATGTATGGTTTAGTGGAAAGTATGCTGATTTTAGATTCATATTAGGTTCGGGGACTTCTGGTTAAGATGGCGGAGAGGAGGCACACAGCTGTGTAGCTCCACGCTTTCTCTCACTATCCATTTCATTACAAGCCTCTGAATTAATGCTTGACTGAAAAAAAACCCACAAATAGTTACCAAGAGAAGCCATCCTTGAGATTCGCCAAGAAAGGTCTATCTTTACTGGAGGGCTGGGACGGTTTTAGATCGGGCGCAGGCGGCAGGCAGTGGCAGTGAGAGCACGGGAGCAGACTGGAGAGGGGGTGGGGAGTGATTGCAGCCGTCTCTGCGGGGAGAGCGTCGCTACAGGACTGGATACTTTGCTCTGGCAGCAAGTCAGCAGCCCAGCAGAGAAGCTAAAAACACCAGGGGTGAAGAATACAACCCCAAACAGCTGGAGTCTCTCGGGACCTGGCCGCCCCTCCCCCCTTCTCCCCCCACAGTGACTCAGCACGCTCTGGGATCTCAGAGCGCACGCGCAACACAGTCCTGCTAGTGCCTCACTGCTGCCCCCGCAGTCTGGAGAGGAAGCTCGGTAACACCACCCAGCCCCTCCCCCAAAGAAAGACTCCAGTTTTTTCTGTTTTGCTTTGCTAGTTTGTCTTTGATTATTAGACAAATTGAGCAAGAAACTGAAGAGGACTTTAACCCTTGACAGCTTCTATACAGATAGAGAGCAGACTCTAAATCCTGAGGAGACTAAAAACAGACAGTCCCCAGGTGAATCCCCAAAGGAGGAGATCATCTGTTCCTCAGCACAGATGAACCTCATAGAAGTAATTAAAAAGGCTCTCACAAGGAAGCTAGAAGAAAAATGGGAAAAGGAGAGGGAGGCTTGGCAAAAGAGCCTGGAGAAGTCAGTTAAAGAGAGAGTGGATAAAGAAGTAAAATCCTTGAAAAATAGGATTGGTGAACTGGAAAACAAAATTGGCGAAATGGAAAAAAATTCCACAGAACAAAAGAACTCAATGGGACAATTAGAAAAAGATTTTTAAAAAGTGAGTGAAGAAAATACTTCACTGAAAATCAGAATTGAACAATTGGAATTGAATGATTGAGGAGACAAGAAGAATCAGTCAAGCAAATCCAAAAAAATCAAACAATGGAAAAGAATGTGAAATACCTTCTGGGGAAGACAACAGACCTGGAAAACAGATCCAGGAGAGACAATCTGAGAATCATTGGACTCCCAGAAAAGAATGATGAAAAAAAGAGCCTGGACACTATTTTCCAAGAAATTATCAAAGAGAACTGCCCAGAAGTCATAGGAACAGAGGAAAAAATAAACATTGAAAGGATTCATCGATCACCCACTGAAAGGGATCCTAAAATCAAAACACCAAGGAATATAGTGGCCAAATGCCAGAACCCTCAGACGAAGGAAAAAATATTGCAAGCGGCTAGAAAAACCCAATTCAAGTATCGAGGAGCCACAATAAGGATCACCCAGGATCTGGCAGCATCCACATTAAAAGATCGAAGGGCCTGGAATATGATATTCCGAAAGGCTAAGGAACTTGGTATGCAACCAAAAATAACTTACCCAGCAAGAATGAGCATTTTTTCCAGGGAAGAAGATGGACATTCAACGAAGTAAGCGAATTTCATCTATTTCTGATGAAAAAGCCAGAACTTAACAAAAAGTTTGATCTACAAATATAGAACTCAAGAGAAATCTAAAAAGGTAAAGATTAATCTTGGGAACTATATTTCGACTATATAGATGTATAAAGAATACATGTATACCTTGTTCTAGAAATTGATGTGGAAAGGACATTGTACCAGAAAAAGGGTAAAGTGGCGGTAGTACATCTCATGAAGAGGCATAGGAAACCTATTATATCTGAGAGAAAGAATGGAGGGGAATGAATATAGTGGGTATCTTACTGCCTTCAGAATTGGCTTTAAGTGAAAAATCTTAAGACATATTCAATCTATGATGAAACTTCTCCCACCTCATTGAAAAGTGAGAAGGGAAAAGTGAAAAGGGAAGGAATAAGCTAAGCGAAGGGAATATGGAAACTGGGAGGGAAAGGGGTAAGATAGGGGGAGGAACTCTAAGGCGGGGGGAGGGATACTAAAAAGGGAGAGCTGTGAGAAGCAAGTGGTGCTCACAAGCTTAATACTGGGAAGGGGGGAAAGGGGAAAGAAGGGAGAAAAGCATAAACTGGGGTTAACAAGATGGCAAGTAATACAGAATTGGTCATTCTAACCATAAATGTGAACGGGGTAAACTCCCCATAAAGAGGAAGCGGTTAGCAGAATGGATTAAAAGCCAGAATCCTACAATATGTTGTTTACAGATTCATATTAGGTTCAATAGCTGACCTGTCACTTACTACCCTGGACAAATCACTTAAGCTTCTATGCCTATTTTTCCTCAATAGCAAAATGAGGAAGTTTGAGTAACTGACTTTTAAGGTCCTATTCAGATCTATATCGATGATTCTATTAACTTGCATAGACAATCATAAAACTGAAGATAATTCTAGGCATGTTATCAAAGACAGTGCACATACTGTGATATAGCTCTCTCTCTCTATCTCTCAACATGTGTGTGTGTGTGTGTGTGTGTGTGTGTGTGTGTGGAAACTCTTGAAGGTATGCACAAATACGTATAATTTTAGCTTATTTGATTCTGAATTTTCTGTGCAATGATAGCCTTCAAAAGATTGAAATTCATTATTCTTTTTAATGAGTTGACTTGTTAGGGAGAGGTCAGCAATTCCATTCAGAAAAATAAATGCTGAGCTAAAAAAGATAAGTAACTAAATAAGCAGTTTCATTGTTTGAATGAAGACCATGAAAACATGAATAATCTGGATGCATAAAAGCCTTTGAGGCAATGAAGAGAGAAAATGAAGGATCAGTAACATCTTTTGTCATTTAATCCCCACTGACTTAATATTTCTGCATTGTCAAAATAAAACATATTACTGACAAACTACCCCTACTATGATGTCAGATATTTTGAAAAATATTACATACTTAAAAGAGAAAATTAAAGAGTTCAGAAAATAGCCACAGGATGAGATCAGAACTTGAAACAAAAACCCAAAGTCTTCCCTTATGCCATTTCTCTTCTTAAACAAGTGAGGTATACTTAAAATTATTGTGACAGTAGTACCAGATTCCATGTCAAAATTTTGTGGTACTAGCCAATGTCTAAACTGTGTATGTGTGAATGGGTGGGAGGAGTATCTAGTCACTACGTCCATATGAACAGAGTGGGTAATAATTCTAGAAGGCTGAACTCTAGCACTAACTTAAGGTTTAGAAAGGATATTTACTACAAGATACAACAGGCTAAACACGTAACCAGAGAAGTATGCTACAATCATAAATGAAAAAGTTGGAATTTGTTCAATATTCTTTCAGATTCTTCCTATCTCAGTCACCCAATGATTTTTTCATTTTAGTTCTAAATATCTAGCTAAAGGGTTGCCCAGGTTGTTATAACTAAGCACTCTTGGATTTCTTTCTCTATCCCTTACTTAAAGCTATAGAAATGTAAGGTATAAGCAGGACATCTACTCCCATCCCTATGGTCCAGTGTAATCGTTTTAAGGGTATCTTCTTAGAAAACTAACCTATAAGATCTAGTGAGATCCCTCATTCATCCCTGATTTGAAGATATAGGATCTTATAAAATTGGTCTAAGCATAATCTTCTTTGGTTTCCAGTACTGAACCACCTAACCATCCCATAATGTCTATATACACTGATCTTTGAAAGTATATTTTCTCTCTCTCTCTCTCTCTGACTTTCATCCTTTCCTTGCTCCTTCTCTCACCCCCACCATATCTGTTTTTGTCAACCTTTGTCTTTCTACCTGTCTCTGTCTCTTTGGTCTTACTTCTTTTTTTGGATAGTATCTTTGGAAACTTCTATTTGTCACAGTTTGTTCAGCTCTTCTTGTCAAAATATGATCTCTCCCTCATCCCTGGAATATTAATTCTCTTCACATATACTTCAAGGGATCCTCAGTTTCCTACAAAGTATGGGAAAGATCATATTTCTTTCAGGCTTTTCCTGATCCCTAAGCTTTTCTTCCACTAAAGTTGCTTTATATTTGCACTATATGACATATGCATGTGTGTATAACATAGAAAAATGTTTATATCTACCTATACCAATGTGTGTGTGTATATATGTGTGTGTGTGTGTGTGTATATGTGTGTGTGTGTATGTATATGTATATATATATATATATATATATATATATATATATATATATATATAGAATACATTTAACTATGCACAATGTGTTTCTTTTCAGCATAAGTTCTTTGAAAGTACTTTTCTTTTTGGAATTTATATATATATATACATATATATTTATAAAGTCAAATACAAAATAATGGAAAAATAAAATATGAAATGAAAGACAGACAAAATGAAAATAAAAACAAAACAAAATATAGTCATGTGCCATGACTAGGCGTTTATACAATAGACATGCATCTAAAATAATAAAAACATGACTGACACATAATTTAGATTCCTCTATTAATTGCCTCTTTAAGTTTGACTTTGAGATCACTGGATCACTAGCCATACTTTTTTTCTAATAAATTATTTTCTTGATTCTTGTTATTGTGTTTGTATATATCTCCTATTTCCTATCCCTGCTAACTCTTCTATTTTAAATTTACTCCTTAATTAGCATATTACTTAACCTCCCTCCACTTATGGATCTCTTTTTTTATCTTCTCCACCTACCCTTTTCCTCTTTTTTTATCCTTTATCCATTAATCTTCATATCTTATCCCACTCCCATTAATGTAAACAACCTTCTTTTCTCTTATACACTCTATACCCTACCTTATTCTATTTTTCCACTCTTTTTTCTTTATAAATTTTGGAGAGTGCTATACCTTTCATGATTTTTACACACACACATACATATATACACACAGGTATATATACTTTTTTCATTCAAAATTATGCCAAATTCTGCTGGATATGACTTTTTTTTGGCCAGCCAACTAGTTATTTTGATTGTTGATATATATAATTCCAGGATTTGAAATCTTTTATTGTAACTCCTGATAAATCCTGTGCAATTCTAATCGTAGCTCCAAGCCTATTTGAAGTCTATTGTTTCTTGTAAAATTTTCTTTTTGATCTGAGGTTTCAAAATTTAGCAATCTTTTTCCTAACATTGTGTGTAGCACTTCTTTAAAGTGGTGATGAGTGTTCTATCACTTCTGGAAAATTTTACTTGATTATTTCTAGCATTATTATGTCAAGGTTCTTTTTTTTTTGGTCACAATTTTCAAGTAGTCCAATTATTCTTATATATATTTTTTCTTTTTGATCTATTCTCCCAATCTGTTGTTTTTATATAGTTGTAAAAGTAACTCTTCCTACTGACATTTTAGTATATTTTTGTAATTTTTTTCAAATGTCTTTAATGTCTTCACTATAGAAGGGAAAATAAGCATGTGTTAAGTGATTCTTACAAATGAGTAGCATATCAAGATGATTTTATGAGAATATATACCACACTATAGTTGACATTTAAAATATGGGCAACAAGGGGAGATAAATCAAATCCCTATACTTATGCATCATTTACTTAGCTTTATGGGCAGAGTGGGGGGAGGGGAAGAGCAAAGGAAGATATTCAACACAAATAAATTTCCAAATAACAAAATCTAACCTTCTTAAAGATATTAATTTATAAAAATTATTTTTTCCCTCAGAAAAATCATTTTAATGCACAAAATATTTTTTCTTAATTCTTAAACAGGTGATAGAAAATTATTTAGCCTTTCCAAGGTAATTCAATTTTATTAATAAAAATATAATTTACTATTGTTAACTCTTCCAGGATCTTTGAAATATTTAGTATAGTTATTTGTTCCAACACTCTAGCTCCCTAGATTGATGTACTTTTAATAGTCTTTTGTTTGTACTTTTTGTAAAAACTAGTTTGGGGTTTTTGTTTTTCATTTTTAAGCCATGAGATTTTCTGTTCTTTTAATAATATTTGATAATTTTTCTATTGTCTCCCCTTAAACTTGTTACTTCTACTTTGTTTTGAAACAATCGTAAACTAATAGTAAAAAATAAATGGAGTTTCTGAGAATTTAATATCTCATAAAATCTCAGGATATGAACTTTAGTGGACAAGACTTGTGAAAACTACTTTGACAACTCAATCGACTTTTTATCTATTATCAGTTTTTTTAAATATGTGATGCGTTTGGTACATTCTTAATACTTCTGCAAAAATGAAAACCTTATTTATTTTTTTCCAAAAATAAACAAATAAATAAATAAACCAAGAACAACAAAACACATAAAAGTAAAAACAAACCTTCTGTCCTTTCTTTAATAAAACCTCTCAGAAGTCTGTGGGTAGAAAATTAATGCAAATAATAATGAAAATTGAATGTGTTAGATACTCTAAATTATATTTTAGTTTCATAATAAACTTATGCTAAAATATATTTGAGATTCAACTCACAATTTGTTTCTGTAATTTACAATATTGCTTCCCTTAGTAGGCTACATTTGAGAATTTTGAGACCAAATTATTTTATATGCTGTTTTAATTTGCTCAATTGAAAGGTCAAAATTGAAATTAAATATGTTTTAAGGAGCAATGTGTAAAGAGTATTTTCATCTTCAATAGAGTAAGTAAGCTAATTTTATTTTTCATATCATGTGACTTTTTCTATTGAATAAGAGAGACATACCTCCCCCCAAAAAATCATCATAATATAATATGGCATAATTTACACATGTAAGAGTAAAATAGTTTCCATTTAGTGAAAGAATATCAGAGGAATTTTAGAAGATGCCAGTGTAGATCATAAAATCCCAAATTCTGCAGATTCCCACCCCCCAAAAAAAGGTGAAATTGTACTTCCTAGCAAAGGAGAGTGACTCCTATTATTACTGTTTTTCTCCAAAACAAACAAACAAAAAAACAACTTTGATCATGACAGATACATCCTCTACATTTCATTTGGCTTATAAACTATATATAAGAACTTTTTACCCCCAGAAATAGTAGAATTTACAATCCTCAAAAAGCATTTTTTTTGTGTTTTTTGTTTTGTTTGTTTGTTTTATATCTGATAGCCTTATGTAACTTGTTTTTATTTTATTTTTCTTTTCTTCCAAGTGTATCATTCAGAATAGTCACTGAATGATTTTTCTTCATACTTTAATCTCACTTAGTCATTTATTATTTTGTTCATTCACTCTCATATTCATTCATTCACATGTTTAATAGAATTTCTTTCTTCTATGTAAGCATTTTGTGAATCAAATGTTAAAAAAAATTCAATGTCTCCATATGACTATTTAGGAATTCATTTTGACATAAGAAATTATGAATAAAAGCAATAGGATAAAAATAAACTATTGACAATAAGATCTAGAAAAACCAAGGGATTACCTATACCACTAGAGATTTAATTTTATTACCTAAGGAGCCCCAGATATCTTGCTAAAGATCTCATTATTTCATGGATTCACTGGCTGCCCCCAAGCTGTTATATGAAAGAAGAGAAAATGGTTACTCAAAATAAAGACTTGATAGAAGAACTTACATTGCACCAGAAAATGAAAAAAAAGTTTGCTCTTTAGCATATATCACCTTATTATTCCTAATGGAAACGTATTGCATAATCCTAAAATTCAGAGCTACCAGGATCATAGAAGGTAATATAATCCAACCTCTCCCCCTTTTTTTAAACAAACTGAGACATGGAATTGCCCAAGGTCTCAGAGGCTTAGTAATTTACAAACTGGAATTTAAACTCAAATACTCTAACATTGAATTCAGTGTTCTTTCCTTTGTGCTGTAATTCCTCCTGCCAGGCACTATGCAAATTTGCCAAAAATTATTTTAAACATTAAACTATTTAGTCTTTAATTTGCTGAAGTCCAAGATTATACCTCATCAAGACAAAAGACAAAGACATTTATTATAGCAATTATTATCCTTTCAAATTCAGCAATGTCTCAATTAAATAGACAGTGGATCAAATTGGATTCATATGACATGTGCAAAAGGTTATTCTATCCTGGATAAGAGAAAGTTATGATTGCTATTCATTGACATCTGTGATGTTTTGGAAAATATGTTTATATGGAACATTAATGAAACCTAATGTTATTGAAAATAAAAATGGCTACTTCTAATCTTTGGAAAAGATGATTTTGTGCTGCCCATCTATGTGATGTCCAAGATGAACATGTTGCATAAAGGCTATTATTAATATGGTTTATACTTGTTTCACTTTTACCCTTAATTTCATAACTTTTCATAATGAACTTATTCTGACTGTTTGATCTAATAAAATAAAATAGAAATCGTACTCACACAAGGTTAATGATCAGTTTTTTGATTTGTAATTAATTTATATATCAATTTGGTAATTGTGGTAATAATTATTCTTTATACAATAAAAATATTCTCCATATTTATTATCTTTTTGGATATGCTGATTAAAAATTGTTTTTAAAACATTTGCATTCAGAAAGAGGATTATGGGGACTGAAGGTGGATCTCAACATAGTATCTTCATCTTTTGTTGTTGTTTGTTTACTTTTTGTTTTCTTTCTCATTTTTTTCCCTTTTTGATCTGATTTTTCTTGTACAGCATGATAATTGCGGAAATGTATATAGAAGAGTTGTAAATGTTTAAATATATTGGATTACTTGCAGTCTAAATGAGGGCATAGGAGAAGGGGGGAGAAAAAAAACTGGAACACTAGGTTTTGCAAAGATGAATATTGAAGCTATCTTTGCATTTTTAAATTTTTTTTTATTTTAGCTTTTTATTCACAAAACATATGCAGGAGTAATTTTTACAATATTATCCCTTGCACTCACTTCTGTTCCAACTTTTCCCTTCCTTCCCTCTACCCCCTCTCCTAAATGGCAGGCAGTCTCATACATGTTAAACATGTTAAAGTATATCTTGGATAAAATATATGTGTGCAGATCCATACAGTTCTCTTGCTGCATACAAAAAAAAAATGGATTCAGAAGGTAAAAATAAGCTGGGAAGAAAAACAAAAGTGCAAGTAGTCCACATTAATTTCCCAGTTTTTCTTCTCTGGGTGTAGCTGATTCTGTCCATCATTGATCAATTAGAACTGAATTGGATCTGCTATTTGTTGAAGATATCCACTTCCATCAGAATACATCCTCACAGAGTATTGTCATGATCTCCTGGTTCTGCTCATTTCACTTAGCCTCAGTTCATGTAAGTCTCTCCAAGTTTCTCTGTATTCTTCATGCTGGTCATTTCTTACAGAACAATAATATTCCATAACATTCATATACCACAATTTACCCGACCATTCTCCAATTGATGGGCATCCATTCAATTTCCAGTTTCTAGCCACTACAAAAAGGGCTGCCACAAAAATTTTGGCACATGCAGGTCCCTTTCTCTTCTTTAGTATCTTTTTGGGATATAAGCCCAATAGTAACATTGCTGGATCAAAGGGTATGCACAGTTTGATAACTTTTTGAGCATAGTTCCAAACTGCTCCACAGAATGGCTGGATCCATTCACAATTCCACCAACAATGCATCAGTGTCCCAGTTTTCTCACATCCCCTCCAACATTTGTCATTATCTTTTCCTGTTTTCTTTGCCAATCTGACAGATATATAGTGGTATCTCAGAGTTGTCTTAATTTCCATTTCTCTGATCAATAGTGATTTGGAACACCCTTTTATAGTAATAGAAATACTTTCAGTTTTATCATCTGAAAATTGTCTGTTCATATCCTTTGACCATTTGTCAATTGGAGAATGGCTTGATTTCTTATAAATTAGAAGCAATTCTCTATATATTTTGGAAATGAGTCTTTTAACAGAACCTTTAATTGTAAAAATGTTTTCCCAGTTTATTGCTTCGCTTCTAATCTTGTTTGCATTAGTTTTATTTGTACAAATCCTTTTTAATTTGAAATAATCAAAATTTTCTATTTTGTGATCAATAATGATCTCTAGCTCTTCTTTGGTCACAAATTCCTTCCTCCTCCACAAGTCTGAGAGATAAACCATTCTATGTTCCTCTAATTTATTTATAATTTCATTCTTTATGCCTAAATCCTGAAAACATTTTGATCTTATCTTGGTGTAGGGTGTTAAGTGTGGGTCCATTCCTAATTTCTGCCATACTAATTTTCAGTATTCCTGGAAGTTTTTGTCAAATAGTGAATTCTTATCCCAAAAGTTGGGATCTTTGGGTTTCTCAAACATTAGATTCCTATAGTTATTGACTATTTTGTCCTGCGAACCTAATCTATTCCACTGATCAACTAATCTGTTTCTTAGCCAATACCAAATGGTTTTGGTGATCACTGCTTTATAATATTGTTTTAGATCAGGTACAGCTTGGCCTCCTTCATTTGATTTTTTTTTCATTACTTCCCTTGAAATTCTTGACCTTTTGTTCTTCCATATGAATTTTGTTGTATTTTTTCTAGGTCATTAAAATAGTTTCTTTGGAGTCTGATTGGTATAAGATTTTAAAAAATGGATTAGAGTAGACGGTATTGTCATCTTTATAATATTCGCTTGCTCTATCCAAGAGCATTTAATATTTTTCCAATTGTTTGCATCTGATTTTATTTGTGTGGAAAGTGTTTTGTAGTTTTGCTCATATAATTTCTGACTTTTCTTTGGTAGATAGATTCCCAAATATTTTATGGTATCAACAGTTATTTTGAATTGAATTTCTCTTTGTATCTCTTGCTATTGGGTTTTGTTGGTGATGTATAAAAATGCTGAGCATTTATGTGAATTTATTTTATATCCTGCAACTTTGCTAAAGTTTTGTATACTTTCTAGTAGCTTTTTCATATAATCTGCAACAAGTGATAATTTGGTTTCTTCATTAACTACTCTTATTCCTTTAATCTCTTTCTCAACTCTTATTTCCAAAGCTAGCATTTCTAATACAATATTGAATAGGAATGATGAGAATGGGCAGGCTTGTTTTATTCCTGTTCTTATTGGGAATGGTTCCACTTTATCCTCATTACATATGATGCTTACTGACAGTTTTAAATAGATGGCCTGACTATTTTAAGAAAAAGTCCATTTATTACTATACTCTCAAGTGTTTTTATTAGGAATGGATGTTGGATTTTATCAAATGATTTTTCTACATCTATTGAGATGATCATATGGTTTTTGTTAATTTGATAATTTTTATAGTCAATTATGCTAATAATTTTCCGAATATTGAAACAGCTGTCCATTCCTGGTATAAACCCTACTTGGTCATGGTATATTTTCCTGAGGATGATTTTCTGTAATCTTTTTGCTAATATTCTATTTAAGATTTTAGCACCAATGTTCATTAGGGCAATTGTTCTATAATTTTCTTTCTCTGTTTTCAATCTATCTGATTTAAGGATCAGTACCATATCTGCATCCAAAAAGGAATTTTGTAGGACTCCTTCAATCCCTATTTTTTTTTCAAATAGTTTACATAACATTGGAGTTAATTGTTCTTTAAATGTTTGGTAGAATTCATATGTAAATCCATCTGGTCATGGGGATTTTTTCTTAGGGAGTTGATTAATTATTTATTTATTTGTTTATTTGTTATTTTTAGGTTGTTATTTTAGGTTTTCTTTTAGGTTGTTATATTTCTTTTTCTAAAATGTTATATTTATTTTTCTGTGTAACCAATTTACTTCTTCCTCTGCTAACCTGGGCAAGCTATATTTTTGAAGGTATTCTTCCATTTCATTTAAGTTATCGAATTTATTGGCATAAATTTGGGCAAAGTAACTCGTAATTATTGCTCTAATTTCCTCTTCATTAGGGGCAAGTTCTCCCTTTTCTTTTTTTTTTAATATTTTCTTTTATTTTATTTAATAATAACTTCATATTGACAGAATCCATGCCAAGGCAATTTTTTTACAACATTATCCCTTGCACTCATTTGTGTTCTGATTTTTCCCCTCTCTCCCTCCAACCCTTCCCCTAGATGGCAAGCAGTCCTATATATGTTAGATATGTTACAGTATATCCTAGATACAATATATGTTTGCAGAACTGAACAGTTCTGTTGTTGCACAGGGAGAATTGGATTCAGAAGGTAAAAATAACCCGGAAGAAAAACAAAAATGCAAATAGTTCACATTCATTTCCCAGTGTTTTTCTTTGGGTGTAGCTCCTTCTGTCCATCATTTATCAATTGAAACTCAGTTAGGTCTCTTTGTCAAAGAAATCCACTTCCATCAGAATACATCCCTTCTTTAGTATCTCTTTGGGGTATAAGCCCAATAATAGCACTGCTGGATCAAAATCCCTTTTCATTTTTAAGACTAACAATTTTCCTCTTTCCTTTTTTAAATCATATTTACTCAGGGCTTATCTCTTTTGTTCATTTTTTCATAAAACCAACTTTTGGTTTTATTTATTAATTCAATAGTTTTTATTTTACTTTCAATTTTATTAATCTTGCCTTTTATTTTTTAAATTTCAAGTTTAGTGTTTGATTGGGGGTTTTAATTTATTCCTTTTCTAGCTTTTTTAGTTGCAAGCCCAATTCATTGACCTTCTCTTCCTCTATTTTATGCAAGTAGGCCTCTACAGATATAAAATTTCCCCTTATTACCACTTTGGCTGCATCCCACACATGTTGGTATGACTTTTCATCATTGTAATTTTCTTTAGGTAAAGTTATTAGTTATGTTTATGATTTGTTGTTTCACCCAATCATTCTTCAGGATGAGATTATTTAGTTTCCAATTATATTTGGTCTATTTTCCCCTGGCTTTTTATTGAATGTATCATGCAATTTTCATTGCATCATGGTCTGAAAAGGATGCATTTATTATTTCTGCCTTTCTGCATTTGAATTTGAGGTTTTTATCTCCTAATATATGGTCAATTTTTGTATAGGTTCTATGAACTGCTGAGAAAAAGTGTACTCCTTTCTGTCTCCATTTAGTTTTCTCCAGAGATCTATCATATCTAACTTTTCTAGTATTCTATTTACCTCTTTGACTTCTTATTTATTTTGTGATTTGATTTTTCTAATTCTGAGAGTGCAAGGTTGAGATCTCCCACTATTATAGCTTTGCTGTCTTTTTAATTTCAGCTCTCTTAATTTATTTTTTAAGTATGTAGATGCTACACCACTTGGTGCATGTATGGTTAATATTGATATTGCTTCATTATTTATGCTATCCTTTAGCAAGATATAGTGCCTTTCCTTATCTCTTTTAATTAGATCAATTTTTGCTTTTGCTTGATCTGAGATCAGGATGGCTACCCCTGCTTTTTTTACTTCATCTGAAGCAGAGTAGATTCTAATCCAGCCTTTTACCTTTACTCTGGGTGCATTGCCGTACTTCAAGTGTGTTTACTGTAAACAATATATTGTTGGATTCTGGCTTTTAATCCAGTCTGCTAACCCCTTTCTCTTTATGGGGGAGTTTGCCCCATTCTCATTTATGGTTAAAATTATTAATTCTGTATTTCTTACCATCTTGTTAATCCCTGGTTATGCTTTTCTCCTTTCCTTTCCCCTTATCTCTTTCCCAACATTAAACTTGTGAACACCACTTGCCTTTCATAGCTCTCCTTTTGTAGGGTCCCTTCCCCTTTAAAGTTCCTCCCCTTTTCTTATCCCTTTTCCGCACAATTTCTGTATTCCCTCCTGCTTAGCTTACTCCTTCCCTTTTCACTTTTCCCCTCTCAATTTTCTATGAAGTGGGAGAAGTTTCTCTGTAAATCAGATATGTCTAATTTTTTTTTTTTTTGCTTTAAGCCAATTATGATGAGAGTAAATAGAATCAAAGAAAACAAACAAAAAAATAAGTAAAAGCAGTCTGCTTTTTGGCGAGTGTGGTGTTACCAATCTTCCGCTACAGACTATCTGAGGTAGCAATGAAGCAGCAACGGCTGTGCTGTGTGCACAGCAGCCACTCTCTGAGACTCTGAGAGCATGCCAAGTCACTCTGGGTGCTGTATGGGTGTGGTCAGGTCCTGAGAGATCCCAGTATTTTGGGATTGAAGTGTTTACCCCCTGTGTTTGTAGCTTTTCTGCTGATCTACTGGCTTGCTGCCAGATCCAAGAAGTTCACACTGGATAAAATTCTCCCCACAAGTTTTTCAACAGCTGCACCTACATCCCCTCCCCCTCTAGTCTGCTCAGTGTGAGCTGTCTTCTGTGCTCTTGCTGCTTGCCTGCAATCTGTGCCTGATCTAACTATCCCTGTCCATTAGCAAAAACAGACCTTTTCTGATGAATTTCGAGGATATCTTCTGTTGGTAATGTATTTGTGGCTATTTTTCAGTCAAGCACTAATTCTGAGGCCATATCATAAAAAAGTATTCTGAGGGCAAGAAGGAGCCTAGATAGATGCATGGGTCTTCTCTGACATCTTGGCCAGAAGTCCTTTGTATATATTTTGAAAAGAAAAAGTTAATTAATTAAAAAAAAAAAACTGATTCTCATTCTTCCTATTTACTGAGTGCTTAACATTCTTAAAAAAAATCTCCAAAATTTCATAAATATTTAAATGTACAGAAACTACAAATATTGGGTAACAATTGGGAGGTAAAATTTTTCCCCAATTGCAAGGAAGGAATTGATCCATATCTCTAAAGTAAGATATACTTAAAATACATATTATCTATATAATTTAATAGTACTTTATTTTTCTTATGTAAGGACAATTTTTAGCATTCATTTTTTTCAAGATTTTGAATTCCAAATGTTCTCCTTCCCTTCACCTCCTGTCTTCCCAAAATGGTATGCAATTTTATATGTTATATATTTGCAATTATGTAAAGCACATTTCCATGTTAGTCACAATTGTGAAAGAAGAAATAGATCAAAAGAGGAGAAAAGAAGACAAAAATGAAAAAAAAAAGTATGCTTCAATCTGCATTCAGAGTTCATCCTTTCTTTATCTGGATGTGAAGAGTATTTTCAATCATGAGTCAGTCCTTTGTACTTCTCTTGGATCATTTTGCTAAGGAAAAGTTAGTCATTCCTCACTTATCATCATACAATGCTGATATTGTCTACAATGTAGGTTTTTTTTTTTTTTTTTTTTTTTTTTTTTTTTTGGAGGGGAGGGAAGTATGCTCATTTCACTTTGCACCAATTGTTACCAGATCTTATGAAATTTCTCTGCACAAAATTTCTGATTGCCCATTAGTATTCCATTATTTTCATAAAATACAGGGTTTTTTTTTTCAGTCTTTCTTCAATTGATGAGATTCTCTCAGTTTTCAACATTTTGCCACTCAAGAAATAGCTGCTATAAATATTTTTGATACATATTAGTCATTTTCCTTTTCCATGATCTCTTTGGGATATAGAACTCGTAGTGATATTGATGTATTAAAGGGCATGCACATTGTTATAGTTCTTTGGGCACATTCCATACCACTTTCCAGTTCACAACTCCACCAACAATGCATTGTCAACATTTTCTTACATTCTCTCTCACAACTATAAATTTTCTTTTTTGTCACATTCCTCAGGGTGATAGATGTGAGATGGTACCTCAGAAGTGGTTTAATTTGCATTTCTCTAATAAAAACTTATTCAGAGCACTTTTTCATATGACAACAGGTAGATATGATTTCTATTTACATTCATTTAGTATTTATTTTTCCTTAATTATGTGTAATTTTTTTTTACCATTCATTTTAAAAACTTTGAGCTCCAAATTATTTTTTCTCCCTCCTCAACCTGTTCACTTGTTGAAAAGGCAGCAATTCAATATAAGTTATACATGTGTAATCCTGAAAAAATATTTGCATAATAGTCATTTTGAAAAATAAAAATACAAAAATGAAGAAAAATAAAAGAAGTAAAAATATGTGCTTCAATATGTATTGAGACATCATCAGTTCTTTCTCTGGGGACTGATAGAATTTTTTATGTTAAGTCCTTCAGAATGTCTTGTATAATATTATTTAAAATAACTAAATCATTCACAACTTATCATCTTACAATAGTGCTATTACTTTGTGTACAGTATATTTCACTTTCCATCAGCTGACAGAAACCATGCAAGTTTTTTTTTTTTGAGAGCATCTTGCTTTTCATTTTTTATATAAACACTATAGTACTCCATCAGAATCACATACCACAATTAGTTTAGCCAATCCCCAATTTATGGGCAAACCCTCCATTTTCAATTCTTTGCCACCAAAAAAGAGTTACTAGACATAGTAGCAATTTTGGTAGGTCAAAGAATATACATGGCTTTATAGCTCTTTGAGTATAATTTAAAATTACTTCATAGAATAGTTGGATCAGTTCACAACTTTACCAATAATGCTTTAATGTTTCATTTTTCCCACTTGCCTTCCAACATGTGTCATTTTCATTGATGTTCTAATAGCCAATCTAATAGGTATGAAGTAATATCTCAGAATTGTTATAATTTGCATTTAGTAAGAGCATTTTTTTTGCCTTTTGAGTATAGATCTTTTTTATTTCTTCATCTGAAAACTGTCCATATTTTTTCATCATTTGTCAATTGAGGAATGAATCTTATTTTTTAAAAATTTTACTCACTTTCTATATATTTGAGAAATGAGGCAACTATCAGAAAAACCTGTTTCAATTTATTATTACAAATTACTGTAGTTAATTGTATTTCATCCTGTTTATTCCATGCCCTCTTTGCTTTCACTCTTTTCCTTCTTAATAGCATTTTGCTTTTTGACTACCCCTTTCCCAATCTGCCTCTTTTTTTATGCCCATACTTTCCTTATCTCTTTCCACTCCTACTTCCTATAGGGTAAGATGGAATTCTATAATCAGTTGAGTATATTATTCCATCTTAGAGCTGATTCTGAGAAAAGTAATGCTCATTCTCTATCTTATCTTCCCACTCTTTTCTTACACAATAAAAGCTTTTTCTTGCCTCTTTTACATAATAAAATTTACCCAACTCTACCTCTTCCTTTCCCTTTTTTCCCGTATATTCCTTTCTCACCTAAAGGAATACTGTTTCACTGGATAGGTGATTCTTAATGTAATCCTAGATCTTTGATTCCCCATAATGTCATATTCCAGGTTCCTTGAAACCTTGATATAGTAGCTTCTAAAATTTGGGTTATCCTAAGTGTAGGTCCATGATACTTGATTTGTTTCTTTCTTACTGTTTTCACTATTTTCTACTTGACTGGAGAGCTCTGGATTTTGGTTTTCATATTCTTGATAGTTTTTATTTTAGACTATCCAGAGGTGATTGGTGGATCCTTTCAGTTTTTCTTTTATCATCTGATTCTAGAATACCTGTTCAGTTTTCCTTGATAATTTCTTGAAATATGAAGTTTAGACTTTGTTTTTGATCATGGAATTCATGGAGTCCAATGTTTTTAAAATTACATCATCTAAATTGATTTTCTATGTCAGTTGTTTCTCCAAAGGTAGTTCACATTGTCTTTTTTTTCATTATTTTGCTTTTGTTTTCTTATATCTTGATTTTTCCATAAAGACATTGGCTTCCATTTGCTCAATTCTAACTTTAAGGCATTATTTTGTTCAATGAGCTTTTCTTTAAGCCTCCTTTTTAATTTTGCCAATTTTATTTTTTAAGGAATTTGTTATTATTGTTTTTTTTTTTATTTTTATATGTCTTTTTCCCATATGGCTGGTTATACTTTTTTTTTTCTTTTGCTGAGTCAGTTGGATTAAGTGACTTGCCCAAGATTGCACCATTACGATGTGTTAAAAGTCTGAGGCCAGATTTGAACTCAGGTCCTCCTGACTTCAGGGCTGGTGCTCTATTCATTTCACCATTTAGCAGGCCCTAGTGCTGGTTTTTAAGGCATTCTTCTCCTCCTCATTGGCTTTTTGTACTTCTTTTCCAATTTGGCCTATTCTGTTTTTTAAGGTGTGATTTTTCTTCAGCTTTTTTTTCCTCTTTTACCAAGATACTGATTCTTTCTATCCCATTATTTTCTTTTATCCCTCTTATTCCTCTTCCTGGTTTTTCCTCTACCTCACTTACTTAATTTTCAAAATCCTTGTTGAGTTCTTCCATGGGCTGAGACCAATTCATATTTGTTTCAGTAGGTTTTCATGCATGAGTTTTGACTTTATCTTGAGTTGTATTTTGATTTTCTTTGTCACCTAGTAAGTTTTTATGATTAGATTTGTTTTCTGTTGTTTGCTTATTTTCCAATCTATTGTTTTACTTTTACCTCTTTGTTAATATGTAGTTCTGTTTTCTGGGTGGTGGTCACATGATCCCAAGCTTCAGGTATTTTGTCCAGCTGTTTTTGGAGATACTTCTGAGGACTACTACATTTTCAGATCTTCTGTGGTGGTTTCAATTAAGGTGAGGTATGTTTAATCCTTCCTGGCCTGTACTCTAATTTGTATAAGACCACAAGCAGTTTCTCATGCCCTGGAACTGATATGAGGGTCCATGATGCACTGTAGCTGCAAATTTAAGTGCCCTAGTGCTCCTCTGGGACTGCCACCCAGAATTGTAACCTGAATTTGAGAATTCACAAAGCAATAGAGGCTTATCTCAGTGTCAGCAAAGAGATCTCTGTAATCTCTTGTCCAGCTGTTCTACCTCTTACCATTTGTGTGGTGAGAGCTCTGGAAGCAACTATTGTGCCTATTGATTCAGTGACTAATGAGGTCTGCTTTTAGGTGTCTGGGACTTAGTGTTTGATGGCACAATCTGCAGTAAGCTATACTTTATTCTTACCCAGATGTGAAATACCTTTCTCGGGAACTCTCTTGGGAATAAAAAGTTGTCTTTAGTTGAAAAGTTACTTTATGCCTTCTTTTTGGGGACTCTGCCATTCTAGGAACTTTTTTGTGGTATTTCAAAGGTTTTTATGAGGGGCTTCCCAGACCTCCATCCTGAGCCCTCATCTCTTCTCTTTCTAAACTATTTCACTTATTGATCTCCTTAGCAATCATGGATTTAATGATCATCTATTTCTATTCTAAGAATTCTCAAATCTTCTTATCATGCCCCAAACTCTTTGCTTATCTCCAGTCTCTAATCTGCAACTTCCATACATCTCAAATTAGAGATCTAATCTTAAATGTAATATAAATAAAACATAACTCAGGACCTTTCCCCAAAATCCTTCCCTCCTCCTCCTGTTCCTATCACTATTAAGGATATGCCCATCCTTCTAGTGGCTCAGGTTCACAATTTAAGAGTCATTCTGAACTCCTCACTATCTCTCACCACCACCTTCCACATCCAAGCTGTTGTCAACGCCTGAATTCACCTTTTCAATACCTTTCAAATATACTCCCTTCTTTTCTTTGACACTGCTATCCCCTGGGGGCATGGCCTTATTACCTCACATTTGTAATAACCTGTTGGGGGATCTGCCTATCTCAGCTCTCCCCATTATAATTCATCTTTCATTTACCCACTAAAGTGACTTTCCTAAAGCAAAGGTTTGACTCTGTCACACAACCACCCAGACATCTCTGCTCAATAAATTCCATTGAGTCCGTATCACCTTCTGGAGCAAATACAAAATGTTCTGTTTGGCACTCAAAGCCCCTGCCACCCCCTCCCATTCCAGTCTTCTTACATCTCACTCTCTAACAGGGGTCCTCAAACTATGGCCTGCGGGCCAGATGCAGCAGCTGAAGACAATTATCCCCCTCACCCAGGACTATGAAGTTTCTTTATTTAAAGGCCCACAAAACAAAGTTTTTGTTTTTACTATAGTCTGGTCCTCCAAACAGTCTGAGGGACAGTGAACTGGCCCCCTATTTTAAAAGGTTGAGGACCCCTGCAAGTCTAATGACATAATCTTTCATCCAATGGCAATGTCTTTCTGATTGATGCTCAGGAAGCTAGGTTGTGCAGTGGTTAGAGCACCAGTCCTGAAATCAGGAGAACTTGAGTTCAAATTCAATCTCAAATACTTAATACTTCCTAGCTATGTGAGCCTAGGCAAGTCACTTAAACCCCAATTGCCTTAGCAAAACAAAAAACAAAAAAAACAAACAAAAAACCCTCTCCACATCTCAGATTCTGTTATTTACTTTAGCTTGTTCTGGAATGTGTTCCTTTCTCCACTCAGCAGACTGCTTCTCCAGCTTCCTTAAGTCATAATTAAAATTTCACCTTTTGCCAGAACTTTTGCCTAAACTTTTGCCTAAACCTCTCTTAATTCCAGTTCTTTACTTCCAGTTGCATTGCAATCAAGATCAACTAGAACTAATTTAATTTAATTAATTAAAAATTAATCAAATGAACATCAGATCTTTGGAAAACTTAAAGATGAGGACTGGAAAGCACAAATCTCAAAGGGAGATTCCCTGAAGTAAAGTGTACTTAGTACAGAATAGGTTCTTCATAAATATTTTAGATTGATATGCATCAATTTGTTATTAATTTAACTGCAGTAAAGCCTATCTAGCACACAAATTTGCAAATACATTATATCTGCAATATACAAGTATAGTATATTTTGTATTATATACTACTCTACAGTGTAAATTCCAGAGAACCAATTGATTTTTCCATAGAATCTTCTTGCTGATTTATTTTCCCTGATTGCACTGAGTTTTTGCTTTTTTCCTTTAAGTTTTGTTGTTGATGATGTTGTTGTTCAGTTGGGTTCAACTCTTTTGCATAATCCCAATCATTTTTTTTTTTTGGCAGACAGACTATAATACTGTTATTTCCTGGTCCAGCTGATTTGGATAGAGGAGGAAAATGAGTCAAACAGGGTGAAATGACTGACCTAGAGACACACAGGCAGTAATTTTCTGAGGCCAGATTTGACCTCAGAAAAATGAGTTTTCCTGATTCCAAAACTGGTGCTCTATACATTTTGCCACCTAGCTACTCCCAATAAGTTTATTATCGTTAAATCTGCTGTGGGACTGTTATTAAACCACCACTTTTGTATATTATTTTTTATTAAAATGAGAGGGGAAAAGATTTTCATAAGGATTTAGGGAAGAGTTCAGGTAAATCACTGCCTCTTCTCCACAATCTTGGTTCTATCTAGATAGCTTTGATTTCTTTATCTAAAAACCGCCTTTTCTATGGACCCACATTTACCATCCTTTTACCAAGATAAGATCAAAATGGGTCCATGATTTAGGAATGAGATTATAAATAAATTAGAGGAATATAAGATAGTTTACCTCTCAGACATGTGGAGGAGGAAGGAATTTGTGACCAAAGAAGAAACTAGATATCATTATTTATTACAAAATAGAAAATTTTGATTACATCAAATTTAACAAGCCTATATACAAACAAAATTAGAAGGGAAGCAACAAACTGGGAAAACATTTTTACAGTTAAAGGTTCTTATAAAGGCCTCATTTCCAAAATTTATCAAGAATTGACTCTAATTTATAAGAAATCAAGCCATCCTCCAATTGATAAATGGTTAAAGGATATGAATAGACAATTTTCAGAAGATGAAATGGAAACTATCTCCACTCATATGAAAAGGTGTTCCAAATCACTATTGATCAGGGAAATGCAAATTAAGACAACTCTGAGATACCACTATACATCTGTCAGATTGGCTAAGATGACAGGAATGTTGGAGGAGATGCGGGAAAACTGGGATATTGATTCATTGTTGGTGGAGTTGTGAACGAATCCATCCATCCAGAGCAATCTGGAATTATGCCCAAAAAGTTATCAAACTATGCATATCCTTTGATCCAACAGTGCTACTACTGGGCTTATATCCCAAAGAAATACTAAAGAAGGGAAAGGGACCTGTATGTTCCAAAATGTTTGTGGCAGCCCTGTTTGTAGTGGTTAGAAAATGGAAAATGAATGGATGCCCATAAATTGGAGAATGGTTGGGTAAATTGTGGTATATGAATGTTATGGAATATTATTGTTCTGTAAGAAATGACCAGCAGAATGAATACAGAGAGGCTTGGAGAGACTTACAAGAACTGATGCTAAGTCAAATGAACAGGACCAGGAGTTTATTATACACTTCAACAACAATATTGCATGAGGATTTTTCCTGATTGAAGTAGATATCTTCGACAAAGAGAAGATTCAATTCAATTCCAATTTATAAATGATGGACAGAATCAGCTACATCCAGAAAAGGAACACTGGGAAATGAATGTGGACTACTTGTATTTTTATTTTTCTTCCCAGGTCATTTTTACCTTCTGAATCCACTTCTTCCTGTGCAATGTGTTTGGTTCTAAACACATATATTGTATCTAGAATATACTATAACATATTTAATATAAATAAGATTGCTTGCCATCTAGGGGAAGGGGTGAAGGGAGGGAAGGGAAAAATCGGAACAGAAGTGAGTGCAAGGGATAATGTTATTTAAAAAAAATTACCCATTACATATGTACTGTCAATAAAAAGTTTTAAGTATTTTTAAAAAATTAAAAAATAAAAACTGCCTTTTCATGTCATTTAGTTATTTATCAATTAGAGAATGGCTTGTATTTTTAAATATTTGACTCAGTTCTTTATACATTTGAGAAATTAGACCTTTATTAGAGACACTTTTTATAAAGATTGTTTCCCAACTTTCTGCTTTCCTTCTAAACTTGGTTGCATTTTTTTGTGCAAATTTTTTTATTTTGAACAGATAAGCCACTGTGTAAATCTATTTATCTGTGTATGTAGACTTGGTTGCATTTTTTTGTGCAAAATCTTTTATTTTGAACAGATAAGCCACTGTGTAAATCTATTTATCTGTGTATGTAGGCATATAAAATTGCATGTCTATATGTGTATTTATATGTAAATATAAATACCTGTGTGTGCACACATGAGCACTTCTCCACTAATTTTTCCATAAGATAATCCTGTTAAACTGTTTTTATGGAGTGTTTTTTTTAATCTTTTTTTGACATCATTAATATAGAAATGGCACACATAAGCACTCTACCAATCATTCCTCATTTCTTTGTGTGTGTGTGTGTGTGTGTGTGTGTGTGTGTGTATGCTCATATACACACAAATATATCTTTCAAGTTTTTTTCTTCTTAATGTCTTATTTGTAATATGTTGGATATTAGTAACATGTAATATATATTACTTGATTTCCTGTGATGCGTCATATACATACTATCATGAAGCATAACTGAGAATAGGAAAACTAAAAAGACAGATCTTTGGGGATCATTTAAAGAACATTATAATTTTCTAAAACCTCTATAGTACATTCTCTTTTCTTATACAACATTGACCATTAACTTCACTCCCTATAACCACTACACGTATGCACATATCTATGCACATAGGAATGCATGTAAATCAGTCAGAAAATACACTCTTTTACTAAACTCTTATTATGTGTCAGATATTCATTTAACATTGGGAATGCAAAAAAAAAGAGTTTGCTAGTGGAAATGTCATATTAAAATTATATTATAAATGAAGATAATACTAAAGATAATAAAGAATAGGTGAACAGAATATTTCTGTGATGATGAGATAAATGATGGTGATGAGACAGTTTTGAAGGTATTGAAGGAACAATTTCTACTACATCTGAAAGAAAGGAGAACACATATTTTAGGGATAATAAGCCCATGGATTCAGCTTCTATCAGTTCAAGAGAACAGAATGTCAAATTTTATTTGAGATTCATTCATTACATTAGATTACAAATCAGAGTTTGATTTATTGTTTTTATGGTATAAACTTATGAGAGTATTGGAGACAATGTTAATAATGAAAATAAAACTTTAAAGTGCATAGTTTATTTTTGGAGAGCAAATTGTTAAGACATTTAGAAGAACATTTTATGAATATATGCATATTGATCATAAAGGTAGGAATTATATCTACCTTTTCACATTCCACCATAGACTCACATTACTTTCATTTCATTGGATAAATTTATACATCTATTTTTAAAGTCTTGAAATATAAAATTCTAAATCTGAGCTACAATTGGGTTGATTTACATGCCCCTCAAAATAGAGTTGAAACCAAAGTGTGCCAGTGGTTTATCCAGGAGTACGTGCTTTAAATACAAAGACAGTCTTTCATATGTACTTCTGAATGAACTTATTGAGGAAATAATTGGCTATGAAATGTATATATGTGTAAAGCTAAACATGCATAAACTTCATACTCATATCGTTGGCATTTTTATAAGGATGAATATTTGTTATTCTTGACTGTTCTCAGGGCAAAAAATAAATATGGAATATATCCTTCTATAATTCATTGACAGCCTATTATCCCAGACCCTATGTATTATAAATAACAATGCAGAGTGAGTCTCAATGTATTTAGAAGACAAAATGAAGTGATAAGTCTTATGTGTATAACTTTAGAAAATAGTTCACCAGGAATCCCACAATTTTATTTTGCTCTATAGCTGCTATCCCCATCACCAAAGAGCATTTGTATAATTGTAATACTAGTAGCTTCTTATTTTCCATCATTACTTATGAAATAGTAGATTCAGTTTCTATTTCTTAGCTATTTGAAAAGCTTAGGAGTTCTTCACCAAGTAATCCTCTGGGAAAGTTTTTTTTTTTTTCCTTAATAACAATTAAGATAGTTTCAAAACAGCAATATTATTACAACAAAAAATCACAAATATTTCAAAATAAGAAAATTAGCTTTACTGACAAATATCTATGTTGTTACTATATTCACAAATACTGTCTCTAAGTGAACTAGAGATAAGATACTGCTTTCACCATTATTGTCTTTCTAAATAAATCTTTCAGCTTAAAAATAAATTGTATTATTTGTATTTTATGGTTGTATTATCATTTTTCGTTAATTATGCAAATATAAACATCCTTTTACAAATATTTAGAAAATATTTTGATTGGACTGAGTAAAATCTCTGACTTCCTGACCATTATCCTATAGCACTCTGTGTCACACACTTATTCCCTGCATTTACTGATATGTCATGTTAGTTTACAATGTATGCTTAGATTGTAGTATAAAGT
Source organism: Antechinus flavipes (assembly GCF_016432865.1). NCBI lineage: Eukaryota > Metazoa > Chordata > Mammalia > Dasyuromorphia > Dasyuridae > Antechinus > Antechinus flavipes. The sequence goes on from NC_067400.1 coordinate 94,087,028, forward strand.
AGACATCAACTAATTTTACTTTTTTTAGGCTTTCAGTAAATACTATTTTTTAAATGCCACTTTCATATATCAAAGATTTTCTACCATTTTGATGAACAATCTATATTAACTACTTAATCTAGGCTCCTTTAGAATAAACTTTCTATAGCTCTTGGAAGCAGTTTCTAAATATTGCATAACAATTATAAACCTCTATATTTACATTAATTAATCAATATGGTCGAGTAATTGGGCCAGTGTAATTTGTCAGCACATTTGGTCTGTCTTTCATAATTAATTATCTTTATAACTTTTTTTTCCCCTGAAATTACTGTTAGTATCATTTTCATTTTTATTCTCTAGTCATTTTTTTTTATTTTACATTTATTTTTTCTTATTTTGTACTTAATAGTATTTTAATTTTCCCAAGTAAGAGTAAATATAGCTTTTAAGATTTATTTTTACTCAATTATGATTTTTTCTCATTCCCTAAGATGGCAAGCAATTTTATATAGTTTATATAGTACAACCACACTAAATATATTGTAAAAGAAGAATCAGAAGAAAAGGAGAAAACACCAGAAAAGGGGGGGAAACAACGAGAAAGCAAAAGAAAAAAGAAAAAAATGATAATAGCATTCATTGATCTGCATTTAGACTTCATAGTTTTTTCTCTGAATGTTAATTATGAGACTCTTGGAATTGTCTTAGATCACTGTTGTAGTGACCATGCTAGCACCCCAGATATCCCAGAATCAGCCAGAGTCAGGATAAGCAAAAGTCCTGAGTCTTTATTCTTGGTCTTTAGATGCAGGATTGAACAGATGGAAGCAGAATCTCTGCAACGGCCTTCTCCCTGTCTACCGCCCAAGAGAGTGACTCTGGCTATTCTTACTCCACCCTCCAGTCCCTCCTCCAATCCTCTGTATCCAATCATTGAGCCAGGATGAATAGTGGAAAGGACCATTTTCCAAGCATATGCCCATAGAGTATTGTCCAATCGGTAGTTAATCTCAAATGCTCGGCAATCCTGACCTCAGTGCATTGATTCAATAGTTTCACGCCTCTACACATTGTATTGCTGAGAAGAGTTAAGTCTATTAAAGTTGATTGTCATACAATATGCTATTACTGCATGTTATGTTCTTCAGGTTCTGCTTACTTCTCTCAATATTAGTTCATTAAATCTCTGCAAGTTTTTCTGAAATCTACTTGTTCATCATTTCCTTTTTTCGGTGGGATGGGGTTTTTTATTAAAGCTTTTCACTTTTCAAAAGATATGGATAGACAATTCTTCAACATTAGCCCTTGCAAAATCCCGTGTTTCAATTCCACCCCCTCCTCCATACTCTCCCCTAGATGGCAAACAGTCCAATACATGCTAAACATAGTAGAAATGCATGTCAAATCCAATCCATACATACTTATCCATACAACTATCATGTCAAACAAGAAAAATCAAATCAAACTAATAAAAAAAAGAGAGAAAGAGAGAAGGAAAATAAAGTGAAAGTGCTATGTTGTGAATCACACTCAGTTCCCACAGTCTTCTCTTTGGCTATAGATGGCTCTCTTCATCACTGTTGTTCATCATTCCTTATGAAGCAATAGTAATGCATTATATACATATGCTACAATTTGTTCAGCCATTCATCTATGAATGGGAATTTCCTCAATTTCTACTTCTTTGCCAACATAAAGAGAGTTTCTATAAACATTTTTTGTAGATGTTGATGCTTTTCCATTTGTACTTATATCTTTGAATTATAGACATATCATTGGGATTGCTGGTTCAAAGGATATGCAGACATTTATAGACTTTTATTATTATTTTTAAATTTTCTATTATTTATTTATTTATTATTTAGTCATAGTTCTGAATTGCTCTCCTCTATGGAAATCAGTTCATAACTCCACTAATAATGCATTAGTGTTCCAATTTTGTCATATTTTAATCTAGCATTTCTTCCTGTCATATTAGCCACCCTTATAGGTGTGAGATGGTATTTCAAAGACATTTAATTTAAATTTTTCTAATCAATATTTTTAAAACATTTTCACATAACTATAGATAGCTTTAAATTCTTCAAGTGAAAACTGTCTATTCATATTTTTGCCACGTGTCAATTGTGATATAATTTGTATTCTAATAAATTTTATTCTTATAAATCAGTTTTCTTTATAATTTTGAAATAAGTCCTTTATCAGAAACACCAACTACAAAAGGTTTTCCCAGCTTTGTGTTCTCCTAATCTTGGTTGCATTGACTTTTTGTGCAAATTTTTTTTTGATTGGCTTTTAATTGAATGTAATTAATACTATCCATTTTGCATTTTATAATGTTCTCTACCCCTGTTTGTTGATTATTACTTCCTTTCTCCATTTATTATACAGTTACACTATGTCTTGCTTTCCTAATTTGCTTAAAGTATTAAACATTATAGCTAAAAGATGTAACCACTTATTTTGTTATACAGTATGAAATGTTGATCAATGTTTGGATTTTGCAATACTATTTTCCAAGGAGTTGTTATTAGTTAATGAATTTTTACTTCTCAGATTAACAAAAATAACAGAAAAAGATGATAAATGTTGGACAAAATTTGAGAAAACTGGGACACTACTACATTTGATTGATATGGCATTGAATAACTAAATTAATTTAGGTGAAATTATCATTTTAATTTTGTTAGACAGGCCAACCCAGTAGCAATTGATAGTTTTGCATAATTTAGATATGACTTTATATATTTGAAAAATTGTGTATATATGATTTCTCCAAGAAATTAGAATCCCAAATATTTTATATTGTCTACAGTTATTTTAGATGAAATTTTTATTTCTCCTGTTGCTTTGTTAGTAATATATAAAAATGCTGATGATTTCTGTAAGTTTATTTATTTATGGGACTTCCGGCCAAAATGGTGGAGAGGAGGCACACAGCTGTGTAAGCTCTGTGTTTTCTCTCACTATCCATTTCATTACAAGCCTCTAAATTAATGCTTGACTGAAAAAACCCACAAATAGTTACCAAGAGAAGCCATCCTTGAGATTCACCAGGAAAGGTCTGTTTTTGCTTGAGGGTGGGGACAGTTTTAGATCAAGCGCAGGCTGAGGGCAGCGGCAGTGAGACCAAGGGAGCAGACTGGAGAGCGGGTGGGGAGTGATCGCAGCAGTCTCTGCGGGGAAAGCTTTGCTACAGGATTGGATACTTTGCCCTGGCAGCAAGTCAGCAGCCCAGCAGAGAAGCTAAAAACACCAGGACGAAGAATACAACCCCAAACAGCTGGAGTCTCTCGGGACCTGGCCACCCCTTCCCCACAGTGTCTCAGCACGCTCTTGGATCTCAGAGCGCAGGCGCAGCACAGTCGGGCTAGTGCCTCGCTGCTGCCCCCCACAGTCTGTAGAGGAAGCTCGGTAACACCACCCAGCCCCTCCCTCCCAAAAAAGGAGACTTCATTTAAAAGTTTTTTTCTTTTGTTTCTTTGCTAGTTTATCTTTGATTCTTTGACAAAATGAGCAAAAAATTGAAGAGGACTTCAACCCTTGACAGCTTCTATACAGATAGAGAGCACACTCTAAACCCTGAGGAGACTAAAAACAGACTGTCTCCAGGTGAAACCCCAAAGGAGATCATCTGTTCCTCAGCACAGATGAATCTCATGGAGGAAATTAAAAAGGCTCTCACAAGAGAGCTAGAAGAAAAATGGGAAAAGGAGAGGGAGGCTTGGCAAAAGAGCCTGGAGAAGTCATCCCACTCACTTAAAGAGAGAATGGATAAAGAAATAAAATCCTTGAAAAATAGGATTGGTGAACTGGAAACAGAAAACAGCTCTCTAAAAAACAAAATTGGTGAAATGGAAAAAAAAATTCCATAGACTCAATTGGACAATTAGAAAAAGATTTTTAAAAAGTGAGTGAAGAAAATACTTCATTGAAAATCAGAATTGAACAATTGGAATTGAATGACTCGAGGAGACAAGAAGAATCAGTCAAGCAAATCCAAAAAAAAAATCAAAAAATGGAAAAGAATGTGAAATACCTTCTGGGGAAGACAACAGACCTGGAAAACAGATCCAGGAGAGACAATCTGAGAATCATTGGACTCCCAGAAAAGAATGATGAAAAAAAGAGCCTGGACACTATTTTCCAGGAAATTATCAAAGAGAACTGCCCAGAAATCATAGAAACAGAGGGTAAAATAGATATTGAAAGAATTCATCGATCACCCACTGAAAGGGATCCTAAAATCAAAACACCAAGAAATATAGTGGCCAAATGCCAGACCCCTCAGATGAAGGAAAAAATACTGCAAGTGGCTAGAAAAACCCAATTCAAGTATCAAGGAGCCACAATAAGGATCGCCCAGGATCTGGCAGCATCCACATTAAAGAATCGAAGGGCCTGGAATATGATATTCCGAAAGGCTAAGGAACTTGGTATGCAACCAAAAATAACTTACCCAGCGAGAATGAGCATCTTTTTCCAGGGAAGAAGATGGACATTCAACGAAGTAAGTGAATTTCACCTATTTTTGGTGAAAAAGCCAGAACTTAACAAAAAATTTGATCTACAAGTACAGTACTCAAGAGAAATCTAAAAAGGTAAAGATTAATCTTGGGAACTATATTTCGGCTATACAGATGTACAAAGAAAACATGTATGCCTTGTTCTAGAAACTAGATGTGGAAAGGACATTGTACCAGAAAAAGGGTAAAGTGGGGTAGTACATCTCATGAAGAGGCAAAGGAAACCTATTATATCTGAGAGAAAGAATGGAGGGGGATGAATATAGTGGGTATCTTACTGCCTTCAGAATTGGCTTTAAGTGAAAAATCTTAAGACATATTCAATCTATGGTGAAACTTCTCCCACCTCATTGAAAAATGAGAAGGGAAAAGTGAAAAGGGAAGGAATAAGCTAAGTGGAAGGGAATATGGAAACTGGGAGGGAAAGGGGTAAGATAGGGGGAGGAACTCTCAGGCAGGGGGAGGGATACTAAAAAGGGAGGGCTGTGAGAAGCAAGTGGTGCTCACAAGCTTAATACTGGGAAGGGGGGTAAGGGGAAAGAAGGGAGAAAAGCATAAACCGGGGTTAACAAGATGGCAAGTAATACAGAATTGGTCATTTTAATCATAAATGTGAACGGGGTAAAGTCCCCCATAAAGAGGAAGCTGTTAGCAGAATAAATTAAAAGCCAGAATCCTACAATATGTTGTTTACAGGAAACACACCTGAAGCAGGGAGATACATGCAGGTTAAAGGTAAAAGGTTGGAGCAAAATCTACTATACTTCAGGTGAAGTCAAAAAAGCAGGGGTAGCCATCCTGATCTCAGATCGAGCAAAAGCAAAAATTGATCTAATTAAAAGAGATAAGGAAGAGCACTTTATCTTGCTAAAGGGTAGCATAGATAATGAAACAATATAAATATTTAACATATATGCCCCAAGTAGTGTAGTATTTAAATTTTTAAAAGAGAAATTAAGAAGGCTTAAAGAAGAAATAGACAGCAAAACTATAATAGTGGGAGATCTCAACCTTGCACTCTCAGAATTAGATAAATCAAACCACAAAATAAATAAGAAAGAAGTCAAAGAGGTAAATAGAATACTAGAAAAGTTAGATATGATAGATCTCTGGAGAAAATGTAATGGAGACCGAAAGGAGTACACTTTCTTTTCAGCAGTTCATGGGAGCTATACAAAAACTGACCATATATTAGGACATAAAAACCTCAAACTCAAATGAAGTAAGGCAGAAATAGTAAATGCATCCTTTTCAGACCACGATGCAATAAAAATTACATTCAACAAAAAGCCAGGGGAAAGTAGACCAAAAAATAATTGGAAACTAAATAGTCTCATACTAAAGAATGATTGGGTGAAACAGCAAATCATAGACATAATTAATAACTTCACCCAAGAAAACGATAATAATGAGACATCATAGCAAAATGTATGGGATGCAGCCAAAGCGGTAATAAGGGGAAATCTCATATCTCTAGAGGCCTATTTGTATAAAATAGAGAAAGAGAAAATCAATGAATTGGACTTGCAACTAAAAATGCTAGAAAAGGAACAAATTAAAAATCCCCAGTCAAACACTAAACTTGAAATTCTAAAAATAAAAGGAGAGATCAATAAAATTGAAAGTAAAAAAACTATTGAATTAATTAATAAAACTAAGAGTTGGTTCTATGAAAAAACCAACAAAATAGACAAACCCTTAATAAATCTGATTAAAAAAGGGAAAGAGGAAAATCAAATTGTTAATCTTAAAAATGAAAAGGGAGAACTCGCCACTAACAAAGAGGAAATTAGAGCAATAATTAGGAGTTACTTTGCCCAACTTTATGCCAATAAATTCGACAGCTTAAATGAAATAGAAGAATACCTCCAAAAATATAGCTTGCCCAAACTAACAGAGAAAGAAGTAAATGTCCTAAACAGTCCCATCTCAGATAAAGAAATAGAACAAACTATCAATCAACTCCCTAAGAAAAAATCTCCAGGACCAGATGGATTTACATGTGAATTCTACCAAACATTTAAAGAACAATTAACTCCAATGCTAAATAAACTATTTGAAAAAATAGGGATTGAAGGAGTCCTACCAAACTCCTTTTATGACACAGACATGGTACTGATACCTAAACCAGGTAGGCTGAAAACAGAGAAAGAAAATTATAGACCAATCTCCCTAATTAATATTGATGCTAAAATCTTAAATAAAATATTAGCAAAAAGATTACAGAAAATCATTCCCATTATAATACACTATGACCTAGTAGGATTTATATCAGGAATGCAGGGCTGGTTCAATATTAGGAAAACTATTAGCATAATTGACTATATCAATAACCAAACAAAAACCATATGATCATCTCAATAGATGCAGAAAAAGCATTTGATAAAATCCAACATCCATTCCTAATAAAAACACTTGAGAGCATAGGAATAAATGGACTTTTCCTTAAAATAGTCAGGAGCATATACTTAAAACCATCAGTAAGCATCATATGCAATGGGGAAAAACTGGAAACTTTCCCAGTAAGATCTGGAATGAAGCAAGGTTGCCCACTATCACCATTATTATTTAATATCGTATTAGAAACATTAGCCTTGGCAATAAGAGTTGAGAAAGATATTAAAGGAATTAGAGTAGGCAATGAGGAAACCAAACTATCACTCTTTGCAGATGATATGATGGTATACCTAGAGAACCCCAGAGATTCTACTAAAAAGCTATTAGAAATAATTCATAATTTTAGCAAAGTAGCTGGATACAAACTTAATAACAGAAATCCTCAGCATTTTTATACATCACCAACAAAACCCAACAGCAAGAGATACAAAGAGAAATTCCATTCAGAATAATTATTGATAGCTTAAAATATTTGGGTATCTATCTACCAAAGGAAAGTCAGGAATTATATGAGCAAAATTACAAAAAAAGTCTCCACACAAATAAAGTCAGACTTAAATAATTGGAAAAATATTAAGTGCTCTTGGATAAGCTGAGTGAATATAATAAAGATGACAATACTCCCTAAACTAATCTATTTATTTAATGCTATACCAATCAGACTTCCAAGAAAATATTTTAATGATCTAGAAAAAATAACAACAAAATTCATATAGAACAATAAAAAGTCGAGAATCTCAAGGGAATTAATGAAAAAAAAATCAAATTAAGGTGGCCTAGCTGTACCTGATCTAAAATTATATTATAAAGCAGCAGTCACCAAAACCATGTGGTATTGGCTAAGAAATAGATTAGTTGATCAGTGGAAAAGGTAAGGTTCACAAGACAGAATAGTCAACTATAGCAAGCTAGTGTTTGACAAACCCAAAGATCCTAACTTTTGCGATAAGAATTCATTATTTGATAAAAACTGCTGGGAAAGCTGGAAATTAGTATGGCAGAAACTAGGCATGGACCCTCACTTAACACCATATACCAAGATAAGATCAAAATGGGTCCATGACCTAGGCATAAAGAACGAGATTATAAATAAATTAGAGGAACATAGGATAGTTTATCTCTCTGACTTGTGGAGGAGAAAGAAATTTGTGACCAAAGATGAACTAGAGACCATTACTGTTCACAAAATAGAAAATGTTGATTACATCAAATTAAAAAGCCTTTGTACAAAAAAAAAAAAAAAAAAAAAAAACTAATGCAAACAAGATTAGAAGGGAAGCAACAAACTGGGAAAACATCTTCACAGTTCAAGGTTCTGATAAAGGCCTCCTTTCCAAAATATATAGAGAACTGACTCAAATTTATAAGAAATCAAGCCATTCTCCAATTGATAAATGGTCAAAGGATATGAACAGACAATTTTCAGATGATGAAATTGAAACTATTACCACTCATATGAAAGTGTTCCAAATCATTATTGATCAGAGAAATGTAAATTAAGACAACTCTGAGATACCACTACACACCTGTCAGATTGGCTAAGATGACAAGAAAAAATAATGATGAATGTTGGAGGGGATGTGGGAAAACTGAACACTGATGCATTGTTGGTGGAATTGTGAATGAATCCAATCATTCTGGAGAGCAATCTGGAATTATGCACAAAAAGTTATCAAATTGTGCATACCCTTTGATCCAGCAGTGTTTCTATTCAGCTTATCTCCCAAAGAAATACTAAAGAAGGGAAAGGGACCTGTATGTGCCAAAATATTTGTGGCAGCCCTGTTTGTAGTGGCTAGAAACTGGAAAATGAATGGATGCCCATCAATTGGAGAATGGCTGGGTAAATTATGGTATATGAATGTTATGGAATATTATTGTTCTGTAAGAAATGACCAGCAGGATGAATACAGAGAGGACTGGCGAGACTTACATGAACTGATGCTAAGTGAAATGAGCAGAACCAGGAGATCATTATACACTTCGACAACGATATTGTATGAGGATGTATTCTGATGGAAGTGGATTCCTTTGACAAAAAGACCTAAATGAGTTTCAATTGATCAATGATGGACAGAAGCAGCTACACCCAAAGAAAGAACACTGGGAAACGAATATGAACTATCTGCATTTTTGTTTTTCTTCCTGGGTTATTTTTACCTTCTGAATCCAATTCTCCCTGTGCAACAACAGAACTATTCAGTTCTGCAAACATATATTGTATCTAGGATATACTGTAACATATCTAACATATATAGGACTGCTTGCCATCTAGGGGAGGGGGTGGAAGGAGAGAGGGGAAAAATCAGAACACAAATGAGTGCAAGGGATAATGTTGTAAAAAAATTACCCTGGCATGGATTCTGTCAATATAAAGTTATTAATAAATAAAATAATTTAAAGTAAATAAAAACAACAACAAAAAAAGGATTTTCTTCTTTATAGATATAATATGTATGTTTTGATAATACTAATGGACAATTGAAAGGAAAACAATAACTGCAAACAATTCCAAGCAACATGGTAAATTTTTGCAGAAATGAAGTTATTTACTAATCTGATGAGTTTCATCTAATGATACATATTCTTAACAGATTTTATAAAATATTTCCATTATATTTCTATATAAATGTATATTTCTATATAAATTTCATATATTTCTATATAAATTTAGACAACTGCTTTCCAAACTTTGTTCAGGATAGTTTTCAAGGTTATATGTTTTTTTTTAAGATATGATTTTTATATACAGAAGTTAAAAGTTATAATACAGTAAATAGAATAAAATAATACAAACTCAGAAAAAAAGATTTACTAATAGATTAAAGGATGAAATGTTCTTGTATTTCTTTATAATATCATCTATAAACTATTAAGGACCTTCTGAAAGAATCTAGTTTAACTACTTTGTATTAAAAAATTTCTGAGACAGGCTTTGGGAGCATAATAGAAATTCAGCTCTCTAATTATCTGTATGATTGTACCTAAAAGCCTATGAAAATCCATACCTATGTATGAAGACAATAAAGAAAAAACCTACCAGAATTTTTTTTAAAAATCTACCATTCATAGACATGTTTATGTTATCACTGTGATAATCAATAATTGACAAAAATGTTGTTAATTTTGTAGTAATCAGATAAAAGTGCTTATAAGAAGAAAGGAATTATCTAATAATTAAATTTACCCAAATTCCCTAATATGTGCTGCAAAAATCAGTGTTCATGAATGGGGAATATGAAACCTTGTCTGTTTTTAAAAAATTTTTTTTTATTATAGCTTTTTTTTTTTTACAAAATATATGCATGGGTAATTTTTCAGCATTGACTCTTGAAAAACCTTCTGTTTCATTTTTTCCTCTCCTTCCCTCCACCCTTACCCTGAGATGGCAGGTAGACCCATACATGTTAAATATGTTAAAGTATATGTTAAATACAATGTTAGGTACAATATCCATAGAGTTATCTTGCTGCACAAGAAAAATAGGACTAAGACATAAAGTAAAAATAACCTGAGAAGGAAATCAAAAATGCAAGTGGACAAAAACAGTGGTAATGGAAATACTATGTTGTGGTTCATATGCATTGTCCATAGTTCTTTTGCTGGGTATAACTAGTTCTCTTCATTATTGAACAAGTGGAACTCATTTGGTTCATCTCATTGTTGAAGAGAGCTATGTCCACCAGAATTGATCATCATATAGTATTGTTGTTGAACTATTTAATGGCCTGCTAGATCTGCTCATTTCACTCAACATTATTTTTTATAAGTTTTCCAGGCTTTTCTGAAATAATCCTACTGGTCATTTCTTATAGAACAATAATATTCCATAATATTCATATACCACAACTTATTCAGCCATTCTCCAATTGATGGGCATCCATTAAATTTCCAGTTTTTGGCCACTACCAAAAGAGCTACCACAAACACTTTGGCACATACAGGTCCCTTTCACTTCTTTGATATCTCTTTGGGATATAAGCCCAGTAGTAACACTACTGGATCAAAGGGTATATACAGTTTGATAATTTTTGAGCATAGTTGCAAATTGCTCTCCAGAATGGATGGATTCGTTCAAAATTCCACCAACAATGCATCAGTGTCCCCAGTTTTCCCACATCCCCTCCAACATTCAGCATTCAGCATTATCTGTTCCTGTCATCCTACCCAATCTGACAGGTGTGTAGTAGTATCTCAGAGTTGTCTTAATTTACATCTCTCTGATTAATAATGATTTGAAGAACCTTTTCATATGGCTAGAAATAGTTTCCATTTCTTCATCAGAAAATTGTCTGTTCATATGCTTGGAGCATTTATCAATTGAAGAATGGCTTGATTTCTTATAAATTAGAGTCATTTCTCTATATTGGGAAATGAGGCCTTTATTGGAACCTTTGATTGTAAAAATGTTTTTTTCCAGTTTATTGCTTCCCTTTTAATCTTTTCTGTATTAGTTTTGTTTGTACAAAAGCTTTGTTAATTTGATATAATCAATTTTTTTTTATTTTGTGATCAATAATGATCTCTAGTTCTTCTTTGGTCACAAATTCCTTCCTCCTCCACAGGTCTGAGAGGTAAACTATCCTATGTTCCTCTAATTTATTTATGATCTTGTTCTTTTTGGCTACATCATGAACCCATTTTGAACTAATCTTGGTGTATGGTGATAAGTGTGGAGTCATGCCTAGTTTCTGCCATACCAATTTCTAATTTTCCCAGCAGTTTTTGTCAAAAATCCTTATCCCAAAAGTTGGGATCTTTGGGTTTCTCAAACATTAGATTCCTATAGTTATTGACTATTTTGTCCTGTGTACATAACCTATTCCACTGATCAAGTAGTCTATTTCTTAATCAATACCAAATGGTTTTAGTGATCAGTGCTTTATAATATAGTTTGAGATCTGGTACAGCTAGGCCACTTTCATTTGAATTTTTTTTCATTAGTTATCTTGAAAGACTTGATCTTTTGTTCTTCCATATGAATTTTGTTGTTATTTTTTCTAGGTCATTAAAATAGTTTTTTGGGAGTCTGATTAGTATAGCACTAAATACATAGATCAGTTTAGGTAGTATTGTCATCTTTATTATATTTGCTCGACCTATCCAAGAGCACTTAATATTTTTCCAGTTGGTTAGATATAACTTTATTTGTATGGAAAGTGTTTTGTAGTTTTGCTCATATAATTCCTGACTTTCTCTTGGCAGATAGATTCCCAAATATTTTATACTATCGACAGTGACTTTAAATGCAATTTCTCTTTGTATTTCTAACTGTTGGATTTGGTTAGCAATATATAAGAATGCTGAAGATTTATGTAAGTTTATATTGTATCTTGTAACTTTGCTAAAGATGTGGATTATTTCTTGTTGGAATCCTTACTAACTGCTAACTAATTAGAGTTGATCTAATCTTACAAGAAGATTTTGGCCAGAAGCTGAAACAAGGTACTAAGTAGAACTAATTAATACAAGGCTTGTGTTCACACCTTTACTCATTGGAGTTCACAAGCATGCCAGCTTCACAAAGTAAACTTTCTAACTTCAAGGGAGTTCACACCTCCCTTAAAGCTCTTTGGGCCAGAGAGCACTATGGGAGAAAACCCATAATCCCATTCTCTCAGAAGATTCGCACATAAGGAGAGAGAGCTATTCGAGAATACATTTTTTTCCTCTTGGCTGGCTGGTCGCAGAAGAGAGTTCAGCTGGACTCGAGAGGAGCAACTCTGGTGCAGAGAACACTTTGACGGATTTCAGTGGAATTACGCCAGAAGCCCTCTTTCCAAGGCAAGGCAGAATATATTCCACTTGGCTGGCTGGTGGCAGATGAAGAGTTTTCAGAGGATAAAGCTACAAGTGGAGAGTTCAGTGGACAACCAGATTCATCTTCATCTCACACCACTGTAGCTGATGGCTGGGCTCCTGCACGCCCCCCTACTGAGACCAAGCTGGTCTGAGAGACTCACCAGAAAGCTAGCCGAGCCCCAAGTGAAGGAGACAAGAGATTCATTCCATCTCTGTGTTGGTCGGAGGCTGAAGAAAGCAGAGGCAGAGGCTGAAGGACAGAACCTTTGGATTTGGAGACATCCAGAGGGCTCTAAGCTAAACCAGCTGTGTTTTGAGAAGAACAAGAACTCCAACATTTGAACTCATAACAATTTCTAATAGTTTTTTTAGTAGAATCTCTGAGGTTCTATAAGTATACCATCATATCATCTGCAAAGAGTGATAATTTGGTTTCTTCTTTAACTACTCTAATTTCTTTAATTTCTTTCTCAGCTCTTATTGCTGAAGCTAGGATTTCTAATACAATATTGAATAATGGTGATAGTGGGCAAACTTGTTTCACTCCTGATCTTATTGGGAATGTTTCCAGTTTATTTCCATTACATATGATGCTTACTGATGGTTTTAAATAGATGCTAGTGACTATTTTAAGGATAAGCCCATTTATTCCTATACTCTCAAGTGTTTTTAATAGGAATAGATATTGGATTTTATAAATGTTTTTTTTTTCTGCATCTATTGAGATGATCATATGCTTTTTTTGTTAATTTCGTTATTGATATGGTCAATTATACTAATAGTTTTCTTAATATTGAATGAGCCCTGCATTCCTGGTATAAATTGTAATTGGTCATGGTATATTATCCTGGAGATGATTTTCTGTAGTCTTTTTGCTAATATCTCATTAAAGATTTTAGCATTAATATTCTTTAGGGAGATTGGTCTGTAATTGTCCTTCTCTGTTTTCAACCTACCAGGTTTAGGTATCAGTACCATGTCTGCATCATAAAAAGAACTTGGTAGGAATCCTTAATCTCCTTTTTTTTTTTTTTAACAAATAGTTTATGTAATATTGGAATTAATTGTTTTTTACATGTTTGGTAAAATTCACCTGTAAATCAGTGTGGTCCTGGCGATTTTTTCTTAGGGAGTTGATTAATAGCTTGTTCTATTTCTTTTTCTGAAATGGGACTATTTAAGCAATTTACTTCCTCTTCTGTTAATCTGGGTAGCATATATTTTTAAGATAGTCATCCATGTCATTTAGTTTATCAAATTTAGTGGCATAAATTTGGGCAAAGCAATTCCTAATTATTGCTCTAATTTCCTCTTCAGTAGTGGAGAGTTCTCCCTTTTCATTTTTAAGACAAACAATTTGCTTTTCCTCTTTCCTTTTTCTAATCAAATTTACCAAAGTTTTATCTATTTTGTTTTTTTTCATAAAACTAATTTGATGTTTTATTTATTGATTCAATAGTTTTTTTTCTTACTTTCAATTTTATTAATTTCTCTTTTTAATTTTAGAATTTCAAATTTAATATTTGATTGGGGGTTTTAATTTGCGCTTTTTCTAGCTTTTTAAGTTGCAAGCCCAATTCATTGATCTTCTCTTTCTCTATTTTATTGAAGTAGGCCTCTAGAGATATAAAATTTCCCCTTGTTACTGCTTTGGCTGCATCCCACAAATTTTCTTATTTTATCTCATTGTTGTCATTCTCTGGATGACATTGTTAATTGTGTCTATGATTTGCCATTTCACCCAATCATTTTTTAGGATGAGATTATTTAGTTTCCAATTATTTTCTGGTCCATTTACCCCTAGCTTTTTGTTGAATGTAATTTTTATTGCATTGTGATCTGAAAATAATGCATTTACTATTTCTGCCTTTCTGCATTTAATTTTGAGGTCTTTATGTTTTTAACATATGATCAGTTTTTATACAGGTTCCATGAACTGCTGATAAGAAAGTATATTCCTTTCTGTCTCCATTCAGTTTTCTCCAAAGGTCTATCATATCTAATTTTTTTTTAATATTCTATTTACCTCTTTAACTTCTTTCTCGATTGTTTTGTGGTTTGATTTATCTAATTCTGAGAGTGCAAGGTTGAGCTCTCCCACTATTACAGTTTTGCTATTTTTTCATACAACTCTTTTAACTTCTTTATCAATTTAGATGCTATACCACTTGGTTCATATATGTTTACTATTGATATTGCTTCATTGTTTATAAATCCTACTTGGTCGTGGTGTATTATCCTTGGGATGATTTTCTGTAATCTTTTTGCTAATATTTTATTTAAGATTTTTGCATCAATGTTCATTAGAGAAATTGGTCTATAATTTTCCTTTTCTATTTTCATCCTACCTGTTCAGGTATCAGTTCCATGTCTGTGTAATAAAAAAGAAATTTGATAGGTCTCCTTCACTCCCTATTTTTTCAAATAGTTTATATAGCATGAGAGTTAATTGTTCTTTAAATACTTGGTAGAATTCACATGTATATCCATCTGGTCCTGGGGATTTTTTCTCAGGAAGTTGATTAATAGCTTTTTCTAAAATGGGACTATTTAACCAATTTAGTTTATCCTCTGTTAATCTGGGCAACCTATATTTTTTGATGATATTCAACTACTTTATTTAGATTATCGAATTTATTGGCATAAAGTTGGGCAAAGTAACTCCTAATTATTGCTCTAATTGCCTCTTCATTAGTGGAAAATTCTCCCTTTTTTATTTTTAAGACAATCATTTGATTTTCCTCTTTTTTCTAATCAAATTTACCAGGGGTTTATCTGTTTTGTTGTTGTTGTTGTTGTTGTTGTTTTTGTTTTTGTTTTTTCCATAGAATCAACTCTTACTTTGATTTATTATTCAATAGTTTTTTTTTTTTTACTTTTCAATTTTATTAATCTCTCCTTTTATTTTTAGAATTTCAGGTTTAAGATTTGATTGGAGTTTTTTAATATGCTCTTTTTCTCACTATTTTAGTTGCAAGCCTAATTCAGTGATTTTCTTTTTCTCTATTTTATGCAAGTAGGTCTCTAGGATATAAAATTTCCCTTTGTTACTACTTTAGCTGCATCCCACACATTTTCACATGTTGTCTCATTGTTGTCATTCTCTTGGGTGAAATTATTAATTGTGTCTAAGACTTGCTCTTTCACCCATTCATTCTTTAGGATGAGAATATTTAGTTTCCTATTAGTTTTTAGCTATTTTTCCCTGGCTTTTTAGTGAATGTAATTTTTATTGCATAGTGATCTGAAGATGATGCATTTACTATTTCTACATTAGCGCATTTGAATTTGAAGTCTTAATGTCCTAATATATGCTCAATTTTTATATAGGTACCATGAATTGCCAAGAAGAAAGTGTACTCCTTTCCATCTCCAGTTTGGTTTTTTCCCCCAAATATCTAACATATTTAACTTTTCTTGTGCTCTATTTACCTCTTTAACTTCTTTCTTATTTATTTTGTGGTTTGATTTATCTGGTTCTGAGATTGCAAGGTTAAGATCTCCCAGTATTATATTTCTGCTGTCTATTTCTTCTTGCCACTCGCTTAACTTCCCCTTTAGGAAGTTATGTGCTATACCACTTGTTGCATATATGTTTAGTATTGATATTGCTTCATTATCTATGCTGCCCTTTAGCAAGATATAGTTTTCTTTCTTATCTCTTTTAACTAGATCAATTTTTGCTTTTGCTTGATTTGAGATCAGGATGGCTACCCCTGATTTTTTTTTTTTACTTCACCTGAAGCATAGTAGATTTTGCTTCAGCCTTTTACCTTAACTCTGTATGTACTTCTGTACTTCAAGTTTGTTTCCCTGTAAACAAAATATTGTAGGATTCTAGCTTTTAATACTGTCTGCTATCTGACTCTGCTTTATCTGGGAGTTTACCCCATTCAATTTATGGTTAAAACTACTAATTCTGTATTTCTTGTCATCTTGTTAACACCAGATTATGCTTTTCTCTTTCTTTTTCCCCTTACCCTCTTCCCCAATATTAAATTTAGGAGTAGCACTTGCCTCACACGTCCCTCCCTCTTTAGAATTCTTCCCTTCCCCTTAGAGTCCCTCACCTTTTCTTAAACCTTTCCTTTTCAATTTCTGTATTCCCTTCTATTTAGCTTATCCTTTCCCTTTTTGCTTTTTCCCTCCCACTTTTCAATGAGCTGGGAGAAGTTTCTCTGTAAACCAAATATGTCTAATATTTTTTTCTTTGAACCAATTCTGATGAGAGTAAGCTTCACACTATGATCAATCCTCTTCCTTCTTTTCCTCAGATATAATAGGTTCCATTTGCCTCTTTGTGAGATGTAGTTTTCCTTTTTTTACCTCCACTTTTCCCTTTTTCAGGCACAATCTCTTTTTTTTCTGTTCTTAACATTTTCTCTAGGGTGAAATTTATATCAGTGCATTAGTATCTCTTGCTGACATTAGCATGTGTTCCCATAGAAATTAGAGGCCATTTTTTCTTTTGTACTGAAATAATGATTGCACATATAGTATTGCTCTGGATTTCCCAGTTAGCAAAAGCATTTTGGTGATCATGAACCTTAATTATATAGCAGTAACAATATGCTATTGGAGTAAATGTTTTTTAAAGCCATAAATTTGCTTTTGTTCTTCCCCTCCATCCTTTAATGTAACACTTTTATCTAAAATATTTTTTTCTATTTTCTACAGTTTACAAAGTAGAATCAAGTATATGATACATATGTTCTTTAAAGGAATTTGAAATAAAATGTAAATAATCTGGAATAAGTACAAATAATCTTGCATGGACTTTCAAAAGAATGTAGTAGAGAAATTCTCTATGACAAAAGAAATTTAACTGTCAGACCTGATATCTCCCCAATTTTTTACATGCAAATTCAAATATGAATAAGGCAATATGGCATTAAAGGAATAAACTGCACATATTAGTGAAGAGAAACAGTTTTCATTATTGATAGGCCTTCAATATAGAAAAGAAATTGGATTTAAGCAATATATTTATTTATAACAGGAATGGAGACTTCAAATAGGTAAATGGGATGGAAATTCAGGCTATGCAAATTTTTTTAAAAGAAGTTTTTTTTGCAATTACTACTTGTAGAATCTATGACTCAAAATAAGCATTGACAAAAATCCAGGTTTCCTCTATCTTCTAACTCCAGAAGGACAAGATAAAAGTAGGGTCAGGGTAATAATCAGAATCTCCAGACACAGCTGCTTTCACTTGAATGACAAGGGGATACTTTCAGATTTTACCTATCTCAGGGAACAATGAATCATTTAACCTATAAGATAACTTTTTGTGCTGTCACTTAAATGATGAATTATCAGTATAAGTGAAATTGGAAGACATAAAGAAATTTCAGTTAAATGGATATATGACTCATAAGTTCTGCTCACAGAGACAAAGGGGAAAATAGTGAAATTCATATTATTATGCTCTGAAAAACAATAAGAAATAATATTGAATGTGATAGTGTATTATTTCAACTTGAAATATTCATGATAAGTCAAGGCATAAGAACAGCAAGATTATACCTTTAATTTACATGCTTACGCAGATGACTGAGACATATAATAAAAAAAAAATTCTCCAAGTCAAGTCAACATATTTCATTATATTTCAACTTCAAAAGTAAATATATATGAAATTTAGGGAAGTGGATTCACTCCACCTTTACCACCTGTATACACACACACACACATACACACACACACACACACACACACACACACACACACACACACACTGAAAGTAAAAGAAGACATTGATTCTGTCCACATATGCAAAAAAAAATATTACCTCTATGCAACATAGATACTACTGGGAAGTAATTTTATTCCTGAGGGAAAGAAGGAGAATCTGAAATAGCATATCAGATATTACCTATAAATATCTAAACCAGAATGTCTTGGGTACAATCATTGTTAATGGAGTTTTCAACCTATCCCTCAGTTTTCCTCTATGCCTTTCTCTTTCTCTTTCTCTCTGTTTCTGTTTTGGTATCTGTTTCTATGTCTTTGTCTCTATTAAACTCTCTGTTTTATCTCTGTCTGTCTATCCATCTGTCCATCCGTCCATCTGTCCATTTCTCTCTCTCTCTCTCTCTCTCTCTCTCTCTTTCTCTCTCTCTCTCTCTCTCTCTTTCTCACTGAGTTTCCAAAGAGTGATTGTGATGTCCTTTGTAGAAAGTAGTTCCTTAAAAGTGCTATTTAGGAAAAGTAAAAATTACTTAAAACACTGGAGAAATTGTCAATTTTTATGAGTCAGTTATTAATTATCTTTTGTGTATTTTAATGATAACATGCTGAATAAGTTGCAACAGTAAGTCACTATACATTAAATTCAAAATTTTGGCCAATAGTAGTAACTAGTCACCACACAGTGAAAAAAGTTGATGGCAAATCTGATTTCATCATGTATCTGGCATTGTTCATTGGACCAGTCATATTTTTTGGTTGCATTCATAAAGGAATCAGATTAGCTTTGTGGGAATGCAATTGATTGAGTGGGAAATGAAAGTACCAAAGGAGAATTTATCAGCCAAATCCACAAAAACATTTAGAGTTTAAAAAGGATTTTGAATTCATAAATTCACAGTGGTTGAAGAGTTGGACAGAACCTCAAACATCACCTATCCACATATGAGCCAGAATACCTTAGGTGTCAAGATTTCTGACTTATTATTAATATAATTCAAATTCCTATCCAATGAAAGACTACTTTCACAATTACCCTTAATGTGTGATCATTCAGTTTTAAAGCTAGAATTTTAATGAATACCTGCTGTCAAAGAGAAGCACAATTTCAGAAAGGTATTCATTTGAGCCAATAAATGACCCTCTTTTATCCAACAATATCAATCCTACTTATGTTTTCTACCAAAAAGATAAAAGTTATAATTTTTGTATTCTGAAAATCTTTATGCATCATTCTTTTTAACAATTTTGTTTATTATAATGATGACAGCTTTAGAATGTGGCTACTTGTGGATAATGACTATAAGAATTTTTCTCTGAAAGAAACATGCCAAGAATTAAGTATAGATGGACATTTTAAAAATGGTTTTGTGTTATACTTTGATTATTACTACATTCATTTCTCCATATTCTTCCCTCCCCACAATTTCACAGAAAGAAAAATTAAGCAAAACAACCTAATAAAACAACTATGATTTAAAGAGTCTTTTTAATATTCTGGATTCATAATTCAATACCACTTCATAAAGAGCAACTCACAATCTCAGTCCACAAGAACCAACATTGACCCTTACTTTGGATTTACATTCTGTTGTATATATACATTGTTTTTATTTTTATATTCATCAAGTAATATTTTCTTGATTCTTTGTTCATACTCCTATCATATAAATTTTATGAATGATTAATTATGGCTGATGGTTGTGTTAATTATAATGTTACCATTCCAAATAAGTAAAATACAATTTATTGAGAAATGTCAGATTTATATTAAATGATAGGAGCACACACATGCACAAACACACCACGAAGTTTAAAAAAATAGTCTTACTTTTCAAAAATTCAAACTCTGGTGGAAGAAAAAACATAAAAATAAATAGAAATAATAGATATTATAAATAAAAGATAATTTCAGAGAGATCTGGGAAAAGATTCCTGAAAAAAAAAGTGAAATTTGACTTGAATCCTGCAGGAATCCAAGAAAGGTAGGATATAGAGGTGAGGTGGGATCAACACCATAAATTCAGAGAAAGGCTTTGAAGTATTGTGTGAGAAAGTCATATAAAACCAATCATTATAAATGAAGACAAGTTATGACATGTCAGATGTGAGAAACAGCAATAATCTTGGTCATTAAATACATAGATGTAAAGTGAAAAAAACGTGAAGGAAAAAAGTAGAAAAGGGGTAGTCTGGGAAGGAACTTAAATGCTAAACAAAGGATTTTTATTTTATTCTTAGGTAACGGAGGCATTAGAATTTATTGAGAAGGAAACTGACATGATCATACCTATACTTTAGGAAAATCACTTTAATAGATGATTGGAGGATTATTTAACATGGAGAGAAATTTCAGATAGGAAGAAAAGTTACAAAGATATTTAAATCATGCAGGTAAGAAATACCATTCTTGGAATCCTAACTAGAAAATAACAATGAATATTAATACTCACTGAATGAAGATTTTTGTCAGTGAATAATTCTTTGCAGGTATGGAGCATATGTACAATCAGAAACTTTTATTGACACTGAACAATTAGTCTAGAACCATATTAACATAAAATGCTGCCTATAAATCAAGAAAAAAGACCTAAGAAACATAGGAAAAAGGAAAAGATGTTGTCTTTAGGGGCAGAGAACTTGGTTTCATATTCCAACTCTATTAGATTTACCTGTATTAGATTATAAAAGTCAATTTCTTTATCCATAAAATAAGAAGCTGGAATATGGGGCCAGAAGACTGGACTTTAACAATTATTTCAACTATATTAGCCTCAGCACAATTAAATAAAAGAAATAAAAGAATAGCATGATGATAATGCTTGGGAATATGAAAGTGATATAATGAAAAAAAAAAAGACAACAAAAATAATTTTATTTCATGGAATGTAGTGTCTGTGAGAGATGAAAGCATTCAGGAAAACATGAAGATAATTGCTATTTATACATCAATATATATCTTTATCAGAAATGAAGTAAAGGAAAAGGTATATGAATCATGTGATTGAAAACTCGAAAATATATCTATATATATTATTATGTTTTATATATATATATATATATATATATATATATATATTGCTATTTCGTAACTTGATTGAAAATTCAAGCACAAGGAATATTGGACAATATGAAATTAAAAAATAAATAATGGAATCTAACATTAAAACAGTTCAGGATCTTGGAAATCATCTAGTTTAAATATTTTAATTCAAAAATGAGAAAACTGAAATTTAAAGTAATAAAATATCAGTCTGACTTCAGTCTGACTTCATACAGATAATGCAACTGGGGTTTAAGACCAAATTCTCTCTCCCAGAGGCAGTGCCCTTTTCACAGAACCATACTTCCTCCAGTAATAAAAGTTTATAGATCATTCAACTTTATATGAACAATAGGAATGATATCCTCAGAACTCTAATTGAAGGCTCTGACAACAAATATCTTAAAAAGTTAAATTTTATATATGTATATACATATACATACATACATATATATATACATACATACATATATATATACACATATATATACATATATATACACATATATATACATATATATATATATATATATATATATATATATATATATATATATATATATATATATATACTTTTGATTTCATTAATAGTAAACAGAATTTCCCATAAGATTTCCTTCCACCAAGGTACTTTGGCCTCTACTCTAGAAATCGGAATGCCAGACAGTTGCCTTGGGACCCAAAAAGGGTAAATGACTCAACAAAGCCAACACTGTGAGTTTATGTTTCAAGGATAATTGAACCCAGACTTTCATGACTCTAAGTTTACCAATTATATAATACATCTCCTATCACATATTGTTTGTTTCAAAATGAGGGGGGAAAAGAAAGATTAGTATGAAAACCTGATCAATATACACATACAGAGTTTACCCACATAGCCTCTAAAGATTTTTTTTATTTACTACTTTAAATCATTATTGATTAGAGAAATGCAAATTAAGACAACTCTGAAGTACCACTATATATCTCTCAAATTGGCTAAGATGACAGCAAAAGATAATAATAAATATTTAAGGAGAGATGGGAAAACTGTCGCACAAATAGATAGTTAGTAAAATTGTGAACTGATTCAACCATTCTGAAGCTCAATCTGGAACTATGCCCAAAGGGCTATCAAACTGTGCATACTCTTTGATCCAGCAGTATCTAACTGGATCTATTTCCCAAAGTTCATAAAAAAGAGAAAAGAACCCACATGTACAAAAATGTTTGTTGCAGACAAGGAACTGGAAGTTTCTTGTAGTGGCAAGGAACTGGAAATTGAGTCGATACCCATCAGTTGGAGAATGGCTAAAAAATGTTATGGTATAGGAATGTCATGGAATATTATTTTTCTATAAGAAATGATCAGCAGGATGGTTTCAGAAAAGCCTGAGGATACTTATATGAACTGGAGCTAAATGAAGTGAGTAGAACCAAGAAAAGTTTGTCTACACTGGTAACAAGATTATATAGTGATGAATCGTATTGAATGTTCCTTTGAAACAATGAAGTGATCCAGATAAATTCCAATAGACTTGGTATGGATATAGCCATTTGCATGGCAAAAGAGGACTGTAGGGATTGAATGAGGATCACCACATAGTTTCTTCACATTTTTTTTTGTTGTTTGCTTGCTTTTTTATTTCTTTCTCTTTTTTTTTTTCCTTTGGAACACAAGTCTTTGGGCAGGTGAGTGTGAAACTCTTTTGCATATAATTTCAAAATAAAAATTAAATTAAAAATTAAAGATTTTTCATTTACTCACTCCTTTGTATCACAAAACTCAAAACAATAATCAATATGCTAATGAGTTTTGAAAAGTATAGCATTAAAATTATGTCATTTATTATTGTAATTAATGTATTCTGAATTTTCAAAATTTTAATAAATTTATTTAGCTTTCTACCTCTCCCAGCTACATGTAAAATTAATTTTTTAATATTCGTTTTTAGAACTTTCAATTCCAGCCAAGATGACAGAAAATGGACATGTCTTTTTCTGAGCTCCTCCTAGTAGCCTTCAGATCAACACCAGATCAATCCTCTCAAGTGATTTTGGACCAACAGAATTCACAAATATTTGGAGTATAACAAATTTCCAGCAGAAGATACTTTGGAAGAACTTCAGAAATGATCTGTTTCAATCGATCAGAGGGAGTTCACCAAAACATTAAAGAATGATTAATTCCAATAATATGCAAAGTATTTGAAAAAATTCAGGAAAGGAGTCCTACCAAATTCCCTTTATGACACACACATGGTGTTTAAACCAAAACCAGGTAGGGTCAAAACAGAGAAAGAAAATTATAGGCCAATTTCCCTTATGAACATTGATTTAAAAATCTCAAATAAAATATTCACAAGGAGATTACAAAAATTCATCCCAAGGATAAGTAGGATTTATACCAGGAATGCAAGGATCATTCAATATTAGGAAAACTATTAGCATAATTGACTATATCAATAATTAAACTACCAAAAGTTTTTATCTCAATAGATGCAAAAAAAAGAATTTGACAAAATCCAACTCCCATTCTTATTAAAAACAGTGATGATTACAAGAATAAATGGAGTTTTCCTTGAAATGTTCAGTAGCACCTACCTAAAACTATCAGCAAGTATCACATATAATGGCAACAAATTAGAACCATTCCCAATAAGATCAGGGGCAAAACAAGGATGCTCACTATCATCATTACTATTCAATATTATATTAGAAATGTAAGATTTAGCAATAAAAGAAGAAAAAGAGATTGAAGGATTTAGGTAAAGAGGAAACAAAATTATCACTCTTTGTAGATACATAAAGATAATCCTACAGAATCAACTAAAAATTACTAGAAACAATTCACAACTTTAGCAAAGTTGCAGAATGCAGATAAATCCACATAAATCATCAGCATTTTTATAACTTATCAACAAAGTCCAACAGCAAGAGATAAAAAGAGAAATTCCATTTAAAATAACTGTACATAATATAAAATATTTGGTAGTGCACTTGCCCAAGGCAAAGTCAGGAACTATATGAACACAATTGTGAAACACTTTCCACACAAATAAAATCAGGCTTAATCAATAAAGTCAGATCAAGTGCTAATGGGTAAGCCAAGCAACTATAATAAAAATATCAATATTATCTAACTTAATCTACTTATTCAGTGCCATACCAATCAAACTGCCAAGTAATTATTTTACATATCTAGGAAAAATAATAGCAAGTTTATCTGGAAAAAACAAAAGATCAATAATTTCAAGAGAATTAATGAAAATTCAAATAAAAGTTGCTTAGGTCTATACCAGACTGAAAACTATATTTTAAAGCAGTGATCATCAAAACCATTTGGTACTGGCTAAGAAACAGAATTTTAGATCAGTGAAATAGGACACAATAGTTCACAGGACAAAATTACTATTTTAATCTAGTGTTTGACAAACCCAAAGACCTCAGCTTTTGGGATAAAAACTGCTGGGAAATTGGAAATTAGTATGTCAAAAACATCAGTTGAAGAATTTATTCAGTTGTCTGAATAAGTTATAGTATATGAATATTATGGAATATTGCTGTTCTATAAGAAATGATCAGCAGGATGATTTCAGAGATGCCTGGAGAGATTTACATGAACTGATGTTAAGTAAAGTGAGCATAACCAGAAGATAGTTGTACACAAGCAAAAATAAGATTATACAATTATCTATTCTGATGGCCATGACTCTTTTCAACAATGAATTTAAGCCATTTCCAAAAGTCTTGTGATGAAGAGAGCCATCTCCACCCAGAAAGAGGACTTTGGGAACTGCATGTAAATTACAACACAGTATTTTTCCTGTTTTTCTTGTTCTTTACTTGCATTTTATTTTCTTTCTCATTTTATTTTTAATTTTTGATCTAAATTTTCTTGTGAAGGATGATAGTTATAGAAATATGTACACAAGAATTGCACAAGTTCAAAATATATTGAATCACTTGCTATCTAGAGTTGAGAGTGGGAAAAAGTGGGGGAGGGATTTGAAACACAAAATTTTGCAAGGAAAACTTATCCAAACATATGTTTTTAAAATAAAAAGCTTTTAAAAAAGAAAAATAAAAAACCTTTAAATTCCATTTTTTCTCCCTTCCTCCCTGCTCACCCATTATTACAAAAGCTAGTAATTCAATAAAGGTTATTCCATGTGTAGGCATGCAAAACATTTCCATAAATTCATGTTGTGAAACAAAATACAGGCCAAAAACATTCTATATAAACATATACATTTTTTTTTAAAAAAGCATGCTTCAATCTGTACTCTGAGAACATCAGTTTTCTCTCTGAGGATGGATAGCATTTTTCTTCATAAGTTCTTCAGAGTTGTCTTGGATCATGTATTGCTGAGAATAGCTAAGTCATTCACAGATGATCACTTATGATATTGCTGTTAATTTATACATAGTACATTTCATTTTGCATCCATCAGTCCACAAAAGCCTTTTCAGGTTTTTCCTTGGAGCATCCTGCTCATCATTTCTTACAGTACAATAATAATCCATCATAATCATATACCACAATTTGTTCAATTATTCTCTAATTCATTGTAATGCCATCAATTTTCAATTCTTTGCCATCAGAAAGAGAGCTGCTATAAAATTTTTGTACATATTGTTTTTTTTTTTCTTTTTGCATTTTCCCTCTTTTAGAATATAGACCTGGTTGTGATATTGCTAAATCAAAGTGGATGTATAGATTTATAATTCATTGAGCACAGTTTTAAATTGTAATAAACTAATTGTAATTGTAATAAAATAATTGTAATGGTTGAATCAAATCAGAACTAATGCTTGATATTCCCTATATCCCCTTCAACATTTGTAAACTTCCATTTCTGTCCTATTAGCTAATCTAATAGTTATGATAGAGTTCTTCAGCATAGTTTTAATTTGAATTGCTCTAATAAGTAGTGTGTTAGAGCATTTTATATATTTAGAGAGGCTTTATTATTTTATATGAAAATTATTCATATTTTTCATCACTTAAGAATTGGGGAAGGTCTGTTATTTTAATAAATTTGTCTAAGTTCTCATTTTTTTTTGAGAAATGGTTTTTTTTCAAAGAAACTTGCTTCAGTTTTTCACACTTATATTTGCTAACTCTATTTCCTTCCATCCTATCCCCACCGTATTTATTCTATTTTCTCTCCTTTTACCCTATTTCTCCTCAAAATTGCTTTGTTTCTGATTACCCCTTCCTCTAATCGATCTCTCTTCTATCACCCACTTTGCTTATTCCCTTCACTTTCTACTTTCCCAGAAGGTAAGATTAATTTCTCTACCCAATTGACTGTCTATACTATTTTATATACAATTCCCCTTTAAGCCAGTTCTAAGGAGAGTAAACTTCACTGTCCTGTTTACTTCTCCTTTCTTCCTCTCTATTATAAAGTTTTCTTCTTGATTCTTTTATATGTGACTCTACCTTATCTTTCCCTTTTTCCAAGTATATTCCTCTGTCACTCTTTATGTTTATCCTTTTAGACATCATTCCTTTATATTCAATTCATCCCTGTGGATATATATATATATATATATATTATATATATATATATATATATATATATATATATATTATTCCTTTTTACTGTCCTAATAATGAGAATATTGTTAGGAGTTACAAGTATCATTTTCCCATTAGCAATGTAAACATTTTAAGCTTATTAAGTTCCATATATGTTCCTTTGTTTATCTTTTTATTCTTCTCTTGAGCCTTATATTTGACAGTCAAATTTCAACTTGTAAATCTTGTATTTCATTGAATATCCACCTTTTTCCTGTAAAGGATTATACTCAGTTTTCCTGGGTAGAAAGAAAACTAAGTCTCATAATCTTATTCTATTTGGTGATATGATATCTTTAATATTCATAGTGGATATTCTAATGCAAAGTGATGAAGGTGACTCAGAGCAGCACTAACAGATACATTTCAGATTTTGATACCTGCAATATCATAAGACATTTCTTTTTATAAAATGAAGTGGTGATAATGAATAAGAGCAACTCAAAAAAAAAAAAAGATTGTAATGACATTTTGAAATAATTAACAGTTATTCATCCTATATCAAAGCCATCTGTTATAAAGTAGATAAGAGAAATAAACTACTTTCCTGCAAACTCACCTGGGACCTAAGTTGATACTAATACTCTCTTTAAATAGAAACTTATTCAACATTATTTTAGAGAATTTGACCTCTTTGCAGGGGTCCAATTAAAGAAGTGATACCAATCTTTATTCTTTTAGAGGCCACTGTTGAAGCTCTGTTCCCTCCCTCAAAAGTGAAAATCGCTTTTCATCTTCATCCAGATACTCAGTTTTAGTACCAAGTAGATTAGGGCATGTCCTTTATTTAATATAAATTCACAATATACATATTTCTGTAGAAACAGTTTTACCTTCCCTACTTAAATAGAAAGCAAGGCTCTTTTTAATAATCCTATATTCCACTGCCTTTCAGATCCTTCACAAGAAGGAGTTATATGAAGTATCTCAAAGGAAAAGAGAGGTGCTAATTGAAGGGCACCTGAACCATTTCCCAAGGATGTATAACATCCCTTAAAGAGCCTGCAACATAGAAAAAAGTAGAACAAGGAAGATTGTTAAAAGATCAACTTGAAAAAAATGTCAAAAAGCTATGCACCTGCATCAGATAGGTCTAATTAGAAGCTGAACCCAAGAAACCATTAGACCTGATAACCCTCTTTGTTCTTGAGGTAGTGTTCATTTGTTAAGGATACAACTTGTTAGGCAAAACACATTAGTCAGGTACATTAAAATGAAGTTAACTGTTTTAAGATCCAATTCATATATTCAAAAGTCCCAGCTGCTGAGATTGGTATAGGAAGTGAAAAATCTTGCGGCTGTTATTGTGGAAAACCAAATATTAGATTTTTTTTTTTTGAGGCAAAGTGGGTCTGATGATTAAATACAATAGTTCAAGCAAGGTACATGGGGGAAAGGATATATTCTGCAACAGCTTTGATCATTGTGGCTTCTGTGACAAATTGTGTCACCACAATGCCATAGCTTTTATAGGTATCAATTGCAATTAGGTCAAACCTCCTGCCCTGAGAAAACCGAAAAGAAAGAATATAATTAATCAGAGGCAAGTCAGAAACTCTGAGGAATCATGCAATGCTATTTTTTAAGAGGTAAGTACTCTAACTGGCATGAGGAGCATAGATGATCATAAATATTTCCTTCATCTTTTATTTAGAGGAGTCGTATTTTAACAAGCCCACTATAACAAAGGAGCATGGCTTCCACATCCTGACTAGTGGTAGACAAATTCTCCAAATTCTGCCATTCTTGTAAAGGCATTATTCAGTTTAGCTGAAGATTTATAATGTTTTGTCTGGGCACTAGCATTTCCCAGAAAGTCATGTGCAGTGGGGGAGGGAAGAAGGGAGGGAGGGAGCATAATAGAATTCCTAACATTGATATTGATAGTAAAGAGGAGATTCCTTTATTGTCCAGTCCTATTCCTTCTGTGCTCCAGATCAATCTGTTAGACTCATAGATACTATTCAGGTATTAATGTAGATAAAATCTTATCTTTTATCTATTCCCATCATTTAAGGCCTTTTCATATCCCAATCATTTAGTTTATATATCAGCTCATTTGAAAACTTACCTGTATTTCTATTGCTCAAAGTATGCCATGTTGGCAGTTTAATGTCTACTCAAGTCTAATTTCATGTCTTTCTCTAAGTAGAATTATCAGAAAATTAAGCAAAATGGTGAACCTCATAATTTTTCATAATTTCAGGCTTATTGGGATAGTGAGTCAAGATACCAGAAGGCATCAATTGCTGGCGCTATGCTTAATTGCAAGTAATTCATATCAGAGAAACTGAGGACAAATGTGTTTTTGTTGTTGTTTTGTTTTGCTATTTTTTGTTTCTTTTTTGTTCTTGTTTTTGAGAGAAGGTACAACGGAGAAACTGAGGGAATGTATCATGATCTTATCACAGCATAATAATTTAAATATCTCAGAGATTTTAGAGGTTATTTACTTTTATTCATTTTATAAAGACACTGAGGCCCAGAGAGTTCAATGACACCAGATAATATAAGTGCTTATTCAACTATTTAGTGACTGTGAAGACTTAGAATCAGGAACTCCTGACTTCTAGTAATGTAATCTTTCCATCCATCATATCACATAATTGTCCCAATTTATTTAACTGAAGTGATATCTACAAAACCATTGATAATTTACCATACATAAAGGAAAGTAATTAGCAATTGCTATATACATTTTCTTAATTGTATTCTTATCATCTAGAAAATTTCATATTTGAGAGGAACCAAAAAGGTTATCTACTACTTCAGGAGGTATTGTGTTCTACTACTGCTTAATTCTAATTATTAAAAGTTTGTATTTTGGTTAAGACAAATATATATCTCTATAACTTTCATATACTTTTTACAGAATTAGAAAAATTCTCATGCAATATTTTAATACCATACTGCTATTAAAAACATTCTCAAAACCTTTGCTTTTGATAGAAAATAATCAAACAATGTAAACCAAAACATCAGAGAAAGTTAATTTAGGAAACTAAATTATCCTATACAACAGAGTTCACCCTAACTGACATTTAAGCAATACAAGAGAACACAACATGAGTGTCGTACTGTAAATTAATTTCTGCTCTGGTTATTTTGTTAATTGATTTCTCAAAACCAAATACCAAAACCAAAAACCATATATCTTATAACCTTTGCAATCTTAGGGCCTCAGTGATTTGATTAGATTTCCATTAAGTAGAAGTCCTAATCATATGTGTCCTAAAAGGTCTCCATTAGATGTGACCATATGTGTTTGTTAACTTCGCAGACACCCTAATTTGCCATCTGAATCTAAAAATAAATCACCATCTTACCCATATTTCCCTGCCTATCATCTTTTGACTTTAGAAGACTACTGATTGAAAGGCGGTCTTAAAACACAGAATGATTGACCAATAAGACTGAGGATTTCAAAGCATTCAGGCATCAAGATAATAAATCCTTTTCTGAACACTTTAATGCAGTACCTACAAAAAGCTTTTCTATCATTTTCAATAAAATAAATGTCTTTTCTACACCCCCCTCCATGGAATATGAACCATGTTCTAAAATGAGTTCACTCTTCAGGCATGAAAACTTGTTTTTCACTAAAAGAGGAAACTTATTTTAATAACAATAATATCAAGAATAAAAAGCATTTGGATATCATGGCATTTAAATCCAACATTTGATCATCAGAAACCCAAACTTAACTGAGTTTATATAAAGCCCCACAATTTCCTAGTCTGTGCACCTAGAGCCTTAGGAAATTCCCTACAATGAGGCATACAGAAAAAAAAAAATTAAGCATGTATTCAGTTGAATAACAAATGTGTATATGATATTCATACATAATATTCCAATTTACTTAATAGTTCCCAAAAGCTAGTAAAGAGGAAGAACATTTATTCAAGTAAAAACATTTTAATCTAACATTCTTTTCATTATTCCACAAAGTATGTCTCTCTTTTATTGCTTTTTATTTCTTTTTTTTTTTCCTTTTTTCACAATCACATGTTGTTGGCTATTTTTCTATAGTAATAGACCAATTTCTAACACTGTTAAACTACCTACATTTTCCTAATTTTATTCTTATCATCTGGAAAATTTCATATTTGAGAGGGACCAAAAAGGTTATCTACTACTTTGAGAGGTATTGCACAGCTTCATACCCATGAGAAAGACTTAAAAAATAAATCCATAATAATTCTTTACATACAAAAGTAATAATGAAGTGTCTTGTTTTCGCGACTCCAGTTAGAAAGAGATTCTTTATACTGGATTGTGGATTGAATACTCAAAAAATTACTTTTTCCTATGTGACTTTCATTGTCCCTCATTGTCGAAAGAAAGATATACTCAGCAATCTAAGGATATGTCTAGACACAGATATTTTTGAAAAATAATATAAAATCCAATAAATATATTCTTTATAAGAATAAATTTAAAATATAAATAAGCATTAGTAAGGCTAGGGCAAAGCAGGAGCCACCAAAATAATCATTTTGTAAGACTTATTATTCTCAGCACTCTTGCAGTAGTGTATTCCAGTATACTCCTCCAGTAGTAATGGAGGGCGAACCTATAAAACACAATACCATACAAACACACACACACACACATGCACGCACACACACACACACACACACACACACACAAAGAGAGAGAGAGGAGAGAGAGAGAGAGAGAATCACATAACTTTAATTTACATATCTACTGATAATTCATCTCTTATGGTCCAATGAAGCGATATGAAAATGTAGTTGGAATCTTCTACTGCCCCAGTCATTCTGCTACCATGAAACAGCCACAATCAGTGCTTTCTCTTATGTTATCCCTAAGTCTCAAAACTCCCATTTATATAATGTGTGAATATCCCTATCTCTTTTTATCGGAAGACTGATCTTGTATAATTTCCTCTGTTCCCAAAGTTGGAAGAACTACAAACATGAAGGGATTTGTCGTTAGCAAATCCCTTGTTCTTTTCTATACCATATACTACATTTTTTTAAGACAAGTATCATGGAGTATTAGAAAGACAAGAAATTAGGGCAAATATCCTGCACTCCTTCTAGCTACACATTAGCAACATAGGAATAGCACCACTTTAAATCTGGGAGAGCTAATTTAAACCTAGTTATTTAACTTAACTAATGTTCAGGAAATTTAAATTACTAATGCAAGGTGACACAAATTGTATCAGAAGGAAAATATAAATTCATATCTCTTAATTCCAAAGTAACTTTGGACAAGCCATATTTAGCTCTGGACCCATTGTTTCTTAATTACAAAAAGTAATGAATAAAGTTTTGTTTCTTATTGCTTCCAAGAACAAATAAAATATTTTGACACTCAAAGCCCATCACAGTTTAGACCCCTCCTACCTTTCCAAACATTTTATATCTAACTCCCAAACATGTACTCTTCAAATGAGTAACACTGATCTTACTGTTCTACAAACAAGCAACTCTGCCTCTAGGCCACAATTTTCTCTCTGGTTTTCTCCCATGCCTGAAATGTTCTTTCTCTTCTATTCCAATTGCTGACTCCCCTGGTTTCTTTAAGGTCCCAATGTCAATTAGAAAATTCCCTCAATCCCTATAAATTCAAGTTCCTTTCTTCTATTAATTTCTTATTTGTGCTTTTATATTGCTTGGTCTTTATACATTTCTTTTCATGTTGTTGTGCCAATAGATTTAAAATACTTTAAGATTTAAGAACAGGATTGTCTTTTTTTTTTTTTTTTTTTTGGTATCTCCTGTATTCTGTACCATGCCTGGCATATAGTGAATACTTAATAAATATTTATTAAATTTTTGATTGATTGACAAAAGGGAATATAATGTAATAAGGGATGGTGTGGCAGTCTAAAACATAATTGTCTAAGAACTAGAAAATAAAATTTAAAAAAACAGGATAACAGAACTAAAGAGAAGGAAGCAACTGCAAAAATACTGAAGGGAGATTCATATATCCTAATCTTGAGATCTTTCATAATTGTGGCTTTTTTCCTGTGGACAAAGGTCACAGTAATACTTCTCTTTTTAAATCTGATACTTACAACTGGACATGATATTCCAGATAAGGTGTGATTATGGTACAGCAATACTTTTCCATCCTTAAGTATGAACACTCTACTTCTCTCAATGCAGTTTAAGATAATATTGACTTTCTTGGTTGCCAAAACCAGAATATTGACTCCTACTGAGCTTTCATTTCACATCATTTTACTAGTATTCATTGACCAAGTACCTTGCTATGTAGACTTATTTCTAGCATTTTGGCTTTTGAGAGTTGTTTTTTTTTTTAACCTAACTATAAAATTTCATAGCTATCTCTAAAAGATTTCAACTTATTAGATTTGACTGTGAAAGACTTTTTGAGTTTCTATTCATTCCACATATGTGTTAACTAGCCTTTCCAGATATGTTTAAGATCCATATGTGAAAAACATAATCAGCATTGCTTTAAATTGCTAATTAGCATAAGAACACCCCCAAAAAACTACCTCACTTTAAAAATATCTGAAAATTTCTTTCCAAGGTGGCATAAAACTTGTAACTATTTTTCCAGGTAAGACATTCATCCATATTGAAATCAATCAAGTTGCACTATTATCTATGAATCTTCAATCTTCTTCACAAAAATAGCATGAGAGAACCTATTGACTATTTGTCTAAAATCTAAGGAATTTATATCTCTAGCTATATGCTTGTTGTAACCCCAAAAGAAAGAAAATAACTACTCTTCTCTGATGTTTTATTGATGATGTCATGCTGTTTTAGAATTTTTTTTTCCCATTAATGTTCATTAGCAATCCCTTTAATAAGGTGCTCTACATTGTAGCATACTGATACTAATTCTGATTCAGTATTTTATTATCAATCCTTTGGAAGGTTATCCAAATACCTCAAAGATACATTTCTTATTCTTTTATTTTTTTTAATTATAACTTTTTATTTATAGAACTCATGCCTAGGTAATTTTTTACAACAATATCCCTTGCACTCACTTCTTTTCCCCTTCTTCCCTAGATCCCCTCCCCCAGATGGCAAGCAGTCCTATACATGTTAAATATGTCACAGTATATCCTACATACAATATATGTACAGAACTGAACAGTTCTCTTGTTGCACAGGAAGAATTGGATTCAGAGGTAAAAATAAAAAGAAAAAAGAAAAGTAGAAACAGAAAAAATCCACTAATCAGTACTTCAAAGAGATCCTTTGTGAAAAGCACACAGGAAGATCATTGCCAAATTTTAAACTCCCCCCAACCATCAAAGAAACATATTTGCAAAAAACAAGAAAAAAATCCAAAATGCTGGAGTTATAATTAGAATTGTACAAGATTTATAGGCAGGTAATAAAAGACTGCAGGTCCTGGAATCATAGGTAAGGTAAGCAGCAGAAAACCAACGCACAATTTACAAGGAAGTAAAGAAAAATGAATATTCATGAATATAATTTCTTCTCCTAATAATATACTTTCTTGATCTGGTAATATGTTGTTATATAATTTGAATCCTTCCTGATGTTCTGCTGGTCACATGTCAATGTTCTCTTTTGTTTTGCTTTATTTTGTTTGTATTTCTTTTCTGTTTTTCCTTTTTTCTTACTGTTTTTTCAATAAAATACTCTTTTTTTTAAAATGATGAACAAGTTGATTTTAGAAATTCCTGGAAATATTTACATGAACCAGGAAAACTGTGTACATAGTAACACCAAGATTGTGTGATGATCAGATGATTGTGTGATGATAGACTTTGCTCTCAGCGGTTCAGTGTTTCAAGGCAATCCCAATAAATTGTGGAAAGAAAACATCATCTGCATCCAGAAACAGAACTATAGAGAATGAATATAAATCAATACCTTTTGTGTTCACTATTATCTTTGTCTTTTGATTTTTTCCTTCTCATTTTTCACTTTTGTTTTAATTTTTCTCTCCCAACATGATTCATAAAGAAATTTATATTTTAAAAATTAATGTACATGTATAACCAGAAAAATAAAAAAAAACAAAAAATAAAAAATAAAAAATAAATTGTTCAGTGGGTGGGTAGGCAGAGGGAGAATTAACACCCATAAAAATCAATTAATAATAAAAATTCTGTACCCAGATTCCATTAGTTCTTTCTCTGAAGATATGAAATAGTTTTCATTATAAATCTTTCAAAATAGTCTTGGATCATTTTATTGCTGAAAATACTAAATTCTTCACAGTTGATCATCAACTATTATTGTGAAATGTATTCTGCTTTTGCTCATATCGCACTGTATCAGTTTATGTAAGTCTTCCTGTTTTTTTAAGAAGATTGCCTATTTTTAAAGCATAATAGAGTATTATATCAAAATCAAATATCACAACTTGTTCAGCTTCTCCAAATAATGCCTTAAGTAGAAATTATTTGAATGTAAGGAGTAAGAAAATATTCCATTTTAAAACTTATGATAAGGTAGAAGGCAAAGATAATATAGTCTACTGGGAATTTTAGCCTAATAAATTTTAAATAATGCTGGTAAAAATGTAGGCCTAAAGCCTTGGAGAAATATTAGACAAAGGAAAAATGGGAAAATGTCAAGAATGAAATTATTTTGATACAAATAGCTATAAAATTAGGGATGGTTTAGCAGCCAGAGTGTACATTGGCAAAACAGATTCTGAATGATAACTTAGATCTATGTGGTCAGGAGCAAGGATTAAAAAAAAGCAAAACAAAATATAAAAAAAAAACAGCTCCATGAGTGGTTTGAAGGACTTGTTGGAAAAAAGTTGTGATGTTGAAAGAAACAAAATCAAAGTAAATGAGACAATAAATACAGTTAATAAATAATAAAATGATGGTGTTGAAGTAGAAGAGCTGAAAGTTTTATAATAATTTAAGTTTTGTAAATTGTTTCACTCAGATTATTTTATTTCAATCTCAACATTGTGAAGTAAATGATAAAATATTATCATTTTACAGAAAAGAAAATAGACTTCATGAGCATTACTCCCTAATTCACTTCTATTTCTACCCATAGCTTTAATAGTTTTGAATATGGATCTCTGGGACTAATTCTGGGTGATATATGCAATGTGTGTTTCAAGTAGCCTTTATTCGTAGAGTCCTCATAGCAAGGAAATTCATAAAGTCTAATGACAATCTACAAAAAGTGATCCCTGCAACTAAACTATGATGAATACCTTCCATTAAAATTAATTTTCAACTCCTCAACTCATATATACAAGATGATATTTCTAAGGAACCATGATCTTCAAAAAGAATATAGAGAACATTAGGAGTATACTCAAATTAACTACAAAATATAGTATTTGCTGTCAGTTTGTCAAGCATTTCAATTTTTCCCATGAGATATTAAGATTATAAAATTTGCAGCTTGAAGGGATATGAGTGTGTCTATTTCAAACTCCTCATTATAGAAATAAAGAAACTGTTCAAAGAAACATGCCCCCAAAAGAATAGCCTTAATGAAAATTCTATGAAAATTGGTGACATTTAACTTAGAGAATAAAAAAAATTAAGGAAGACACATCTTAAAGTTTTAAAAGGGTTTTATGTGGAAAGGGGATTTTATCTCTTCTGGATGATCACATAGTGCAAAATGAAGTGTAGTGGAAGATCAAATTTAAACTCAGTAAATGGGAACCTTTCATAATAACTGCATTAAAATTTTCCAGAAATGGAATTGAGTGCCTCAGAAGATAGAACATCTTCTATCACTAGAGAACAATGTATAAGGGCTAGATATCCATTGAGTTGAGTTATTACAGAGTGGAATTCTGTTAAGGATTGAATTTGTATGACATAGCAAATAGAATTCTAAACTTGATTAATGTAATATGGCTTGTTCTTATTAAAGCCATCCAGTTTCTTTGTGATTATTATTTCCTTTTCTATTTATTAATCATTCTATACCTTCAGGAAGTTAAATACAGTGAAGCATTGCTCTGAAGAATCTCCATATTTCAAATCCATTCCTTATCTGAATGCAAAAGTTCTATATTTCTGGTAATTAGAAGCCTTGGCATTGCTAAACAATGGAATTTATACTTTTGGAAGATGTAAATGTTTCAGTATGTGAATGGTATATATTTTTTCTTTGTTTAAACATTACAGTTGTGAAATTGCTATAATGCTAACAAGAGCGTCTAATTAAATGACAGATCATTGCATAGAGATTCAAAATATATCAGTTCGTGGCACCAGTATTTTGTCTCTGAGGAATATTAATATAACTTCTGTACCGTAATTAAACTGAATTTGCTCCTGGATCTATTTATCTATGTGGTTTTACCTTTTAGAATGACAGTAGTCTGATGACATGTGATTGTCATGATTGTCATACATCATCAGTTATGATACTTTGCTTATGTGTTCCTGAAAAGATGGAATGAATCATCTCTGAATAGACTTACTTAAAGCCTGACATAAAAGACAGTCTACTAGATACCAAGGATTATATAAATGAAGATGAGAGAAAACAAGAATATCAAAGAGAAGGCAAAATATATTTCCTTTCAAGTTAAAATTGAGAATAAATTTTGATTACAATAAAGTGTGCAAATAGAGAAAATTTGTAAAATGGATAACAAACAAATTGTCTTCTATTGTGGAGACCTCTTGAATTTCTTCTTAGATGTTTCTCTAAGATTTTCTCCAAGATTTTGTCTTCCTAGAGTTTGAGGCTGGTGACTCTTTCAGAGAACACAGATCAAAATTCTGGTACAGAAATTTTTTTTCCTGATTTTATTAAATCCATACAAAGCTTTATTCTTCATCCATTTGTTCTCAATGTCACTGATTGAAAAATCATCTTCCATTGCTCCTTTTTCAATGTTCCCAATTATATTTTTGGAGCAGTTGCCTACTGTTCCTACTTCTCTGATTATATTGTTGGTGGAGAAGAAGGAATGGTAAGAACAAAGACAGCACCTCTCCACCCTATAAGAATCATTTTTTCTTAAGTTTATGGATCTTGAAATCTTCCACTATTAAAATTGTTTGCCACTTGAATTTTTTTTTAATCTAGGCCCTGAAGTATGCCTGAGTCTTTTTTATACTAACAAGATACTTGTTTATAAAAGGAAGTAGGAGTATTTCTTTACTCAATAAAGTCTATTTATGACTTATGAATTATCAGTTTGATTCAACTGAGGTATCTGTAACTTCTAGAATTACAATAACTATAATTGGGTTAATCATTTTCCTTCAATAAGAAATAATCCTTTACAAGTACCCCTTTAAAATTAGAATGTAATTTCCCATTATAGTGTGTTATACTTAACATTATATTAATAAAATTAGTAGTCTTAAAAATGAAAAGGGAGAACTTTCCACCAATGAAGAGGAAATTAAAGAAATAATAAGGAATTACTTTGCCCAATTTTATGCCAATAAATTTGATAACCTAAGTGAAATGGATGACTACCTCCAAAAATATAGGCTTTTCAGATTAACAGAGGAGGAAGTAAATTGCTTAAATGGTCTCATTTCAGAAAAAGAAATAGAACAAGCTATTAATCAACTCCCTAAAAAAAAATTCCCAGGACCAGATGGATTTACAAGTGAATTTTACCAAACATTTAAAGAACAATTAGCCCAATGCTATATAAACTAGTTGAAAAAATAGGGAATAAAGGACTCCTACCAAATTCCTTTTATGACAGAGATATTTGGTATTGATACCTAAACCAGATAGATTGAAAACAGAGAAAGAAAATTATAGACCAATCTCCTTAATGAATATTGATGCTAAAATCTTAAATAAGATATTAGCAAAAAGACTTCAGAAAATCATCCCCAGGATAATATACCATGATCAGGCAGGATTTATACCAGGAATGCAGGGCCGGTGAATTATTAAGAAATATTAAGAAAACTATCAGTATAATTGGCCATATTAATAACCAAATTAACAAAAAACATATGATCATCTCAATAGATGGAGAAAAAGCATTTGATAAAATCCAACATCCATTGCTATTAAAAACATTTGAGAGTATAGGAATAAATGGACTTTTCCTTAAAATAATCAGTAGCATCTATTTAAAACCATCAGTAAGCATCATATGTAATGGGGACAAACTGCAAACATTCCCAATAAGATCAGCAGTGAAACAAGGGTGCCCACTATCACTGTTACTATTCAATATTGTATTAGAAATGCTATCTTTGGCAATAAGAGTTGAGAAAGAGATTAAAGGAATTAGATTAGGCAATGAGGAAACCAAATTATCACTCTTTGCTAATGATATGATGGTATATTTAAAGAACCCCAGTGATTTTACTAAAAAGCTATTAGAAATAATCCACACCTTTAGCAAAGTTGCAGGATATAAAATAAACCCACATAAGCATTCTTATAAATCACTAATAAAATACAACAGTTAGAGTTACAAAGAAAAATTCCATTTAAAGTAACTACTGATAGTATAAAATATTTAGGCATCTATCTGCCAAGGGAAAATCAGAAACTTTATGAGCAAAACTACAAAACACTTTTCACACCAATTAAGTGTGATCTAACCAACTGGAAAAAATATTAAATGCTCTTGGATAGGGCAAGCAAATATAATAAAGATGACCATACTACCTAAACTAATGTATTTATTTAGTGCTATACCAATCAGACTCCCCAAAAAAAAAACTATTTTAATGATCTAGAAAAAATAACAACAAAGTTTATATGGAAAAACAAAAGGTCAAGAATTTCAAGGGAACTAATGAAAAAAAAATGAAATGAAGGTGGCCTAGCTGTACCAGATCTAAAATTATATTATAAAGCAGTGGTTACCAAAACCATTTGGTATTGGCTAAGAAATAGACTAGTTGATCAATGGAATAGGTGCAGTTCAAACGACAAAACGGCCACTAACTTTAATAATCTAGTGTTTGCCAAACCCAAAGACCCCATTTTTTGAGATAAGAACTCACTATTTGACAAAAATTACTGGGAAAATTGGAAATTAGTATGGCAGAAACTAGGCATTGTCCCACACTTAACACTGTACATCAAGATAAGGTCAAAATGGGGTCATGATCTAGGCATAAAGAATGAAATTATAAATAAATTGGAAGAGCATAGGATAGTTTACCTCTCAGACCTGTGGAAGAGGAAGGAATTTAAAACCAAAGAAGAACTAGAGATCATTATTGATTACAAAATAGAAAATTTTGATTAAATTAAATTGAAAAGTTTCTGTACAAACAAAACTAATTCAGACAAGATTAGAAGGGAAGCAATAAACTGGGAAAACATTTTTATAGTCAAAGGTTCTGATAAAGGCCTCATTTCCAAAATATATAGAGAATTGACTCTAATTTATAAGAAATCAAGCCATTCTCCAATTGATAAATGGTCAAAGGATATAAACAGACAATTCTCAGACAAAGAAATTGAAACTATTTTTAACCATATGAAAAGATGCTCCAAGTTATTATTAATCAGAGAAACGCAAATTAAGACAACTCTGAGAAGCCATGTCTCATGTCAGATTGGCTAGAATGACAGGGAAAGATAATGTTGAATCTTGGAGGGGATGTGGGAAAACAGGGACACTAATACATTGTTGGTGGAATTATGAATACATCCAGCCATTCTGGAGAGCAATTTGGAACTAATTGGAAATTGGAACTAACTAAACACACATTTGAATTTACCAAGATGTCAGATTAAGTTCATACCATCTGTATCCACAAGGCAAAGTTTATTATGTAGAATAGAGGAAAACAATTGAGTTTAGAAGTTATCTATGGCAAGAAGCAAATCAGCAGATAAAACATGAAATTGAATCTCTAGACTTTTTAGAAGTAATTGAGTCATCTTACAAGAAAGCAAACCATGACTATGAAACTAACTTGTTGTATAACATTAACACAAGAGCCTGGAAAAAAGCCTTTATTATTATTATGATTAGGCCTCAATATTAGGCAAGAAAGCATGTCTGTTTTGCAGGGAAAGCCAGGAGTAAAGCTTTCACTGTAAATAAAAAGATCTTTCCTACTAAATCCCATTAGCAGAATGTGTCATCTGCTGGTAATTCTCCTTTCAGCTACTTAGTCATCCAATAGAACCTGCACTAAGATTCATGTTAACCCTACCTGAATAATGCTATAATACTAAACCAATTTTGTTCATGATATAACTTACGCAGTGCCAAGTTTCTCTAATGCAAATCTTGATTTGACAGTATCATTGGGATTGTCCCTGTACAGTTTCTCTGGAAATAGACTACTCACAAATAAACCCAGAGGTACCAATCTTCTGTTTGTCTACTGTATAGATAATATGCATCTGCCTTTTCAATTCCCTTTTAGCTGAGTTTTGTAGCCAGTTTAATCTGAGGGAGGCACATTGCAAATTAAAATCTGACATGTGAAACTGTGCTGGATTCTCAAAAATTCCCCTGGTCAAAGAAGATTTGTCTATTCTGGCTCACTCATTGTTTATTCACCAACTGGCCTTTGTAAAAGGTTAGATTTTTCAAGTTTGAAACCTGCTCTATAAGTGAAATGACTTGGAGTGTTTATATTTTATTAGAACATGCTAAAAATAATGGGTTGGATAATTTGTCTCTGTTTTTATACTGCTACGTATAATAGTTCTTTGTTCATTCTAATTAGTTCTTTTATTTTGTAACCTTTAAGGTGAACCTAATATTAACCTTAGACAGAGGTTATGGGTTCTGAATTAATTGAGTTGGAACATTGGATGTATGAATGATTTACAAATAAAGAAATTCAAATAAACCAAATAAATCTAATTTTTACCTATACTAAAATATATCTTGACTTAAAATAAGGCAAATTAAGAAATCTCTTTCACTCTTTTTTAAGCACCAATGGGATCTTCAGTATTCCCAGGAAGTAGCAAAGCAAAGAAGAATTATAAATTATGTTGTTTGGGAATTTCAATTAAAGATCAATATCTCCTAAGCTACATAAAATATAATTTAAAATTTTATTATCAAAAATGTTATTACTTCTTAAAGAGTGAGGACCCAGCAAAAGAACTCGGGGAGATGACTAAGAATCACTATTCAGAATTCCCAATTCCTCTATTTTTGTCGGCTTGCTGAGATGACACATGACACTCTAAGCTCCTCTCATTCCCCTCATAACCAGCTATTTAATGCAGCCTCAAGAATAGCTCTTCACTGCTTAAATTCATGAAGATTAGAAGCACTACAATTTACCAGCCGAAGTCAATCTGGAAGATCGCCAGGAAAGGTTTGTCCTGAGGGGCCAAGAACAGACTATAACAGGCAGTGAGAGACTAGTGTCCTGAGCAGACCAGGGGTGAGGGTGATCTCTATAGCTAAAGAAGTTATAGAGAAGACTCTGCTAAAGGCTAACTGCTCTGCCTTGACTACAAAGTAGTAAACTGGCAGAGAAATTAAAGCCTAAAACAGAGGATACTCTTAAAAAAAAGCCAGAACCTAACAAGATCTGGCTGTAACCACTCAAACCCGGAAGTGACTCAGGCAGACTGTAGTGCAGTCCTGAAGCCACATCCTGCAGTTCTGAGCTTTTGCAAGGGGGGGGGGGGGGGCACAGCCTGAGCAGCCTCTAATCGGCACAGTTGGGGGCTCAGCCTGGGGCAATAGAACTTCCCCAGCAGACTGTGCTTCCTTGGTAGACACTTCCAGTCCCTGCAAATCCATTCACTGCTCAATTGCTAACCCCCACAACTCCAGGGCAGGTTTTGGCTTGGGGCAGTAAAACTCCCACTGCTCAGCATCAAGCCCCAGGGCAGTTGTTATCTCACACATCTGGGGTTCTTTACAGGGCACTTTCCCTTGATAAATTGATAAACGTTTGGTAAATCTGATTAGAAAAAGGAGAGAGGGAAATCAAATTAGTAGTCTTAAAAGTGAAAAAGGAGAACTTTCCACTGATGAAGAGGAAATTAAAGAAATAATAAGGAGTTACTTTGCCCAACTTTATGCCAATAAATTTGATAACTAAGCGAAATGGATGACTACCTCCAAAAATATAGGCTTCCCAGATTATCAGAGGAGGAAGTAAACTGTTTAAATAGCCCCATTTCAGAAAAAGAAATAGAACAAGTTATTAATCAACTCCCTAAAAAAAAAAAAAAAAATCCCCGGGACCAGATGGATTTACAAGTGAATTCTACCAAATATTCAAAGAACAATTAGCCCCAATGTTTTATAAACTATTTTTAAAAATAGGGAATGAAGGAGTCCTACCAAATTCCTTTTATGGCACAGACATGGTACTGATACCTAAACCAGGTAGGTTGAAAACAGAGAAAGAAAACTATAGACCAATCTCCCTAATGAATATTGATACTAAAATCTTAAATAAGATATTAGGAAAAATACTACAGAAAATCATCCCCAGGATAATAAACCACAATCAAGTAGGATTTATACCAGGAATGCAGGCTGGTTCAATATTAGGAAAACTATCAGTATAATTGGCCATATTAATAATCAAATTAACAAAAACCACATGATCATCTCAATAGATGCAGAAAAAGC
The DNA here is from genome assembly GCF_016432865.1 of Antechinus flavipes. NCBI lineage: Eukaryota > Metazoa > Chordata > Mammalia > Dasyuromorphia > Dasyuridae > Antechinus > Antechinus flavipes. The sequence continues at coordinate 94,130,535 of NC_067400.1, forward strand.
ATTTGATAAAATCCAACATCCATTCCTACTAAAAACTCTTGAGAGTATAGGAATAAATGGACTTTTCCTTAAAATAATCAGGAGCATCTATTTTAAACCAGCAGTAAGCAAACCATTCCCACTAAGATCAGGAGTGAAACAAGTCTGATCTAACCAATTGGAAAAATATTAAATGTTCTTAGATTAGGTGAGCAAATACAATAAAGATAACAATACTACTAAACGAATCTGTTTATTTAGTGCTATATCAATCAGACTCCCCCAAAACTATTATGATGACCTAGAAAAAATAACAACAAAGTTCATATGGAAAAACAAAAGGTCAAGAATTTCAAGGGAATTAATGAAAAAAAAAATTAAATGAAGGTGACCTAGCTGTACCAGATCTAAAATTATATTAAAAAGCAGCAGTTACCATCTGGTATTGGCTAAGAAATAGACTAGTTGATCAATGGAATAGGTTAGGTTCAAAGGACAAAACAGCCAATAATTTTAATAATACAGTGTTTGACAAACCCAAAGATCCCAGTTTTGGTGATAAGAATGCATTATTTGACAAAAATTGCTGGAAAAATTGGAAATTAGTATGGCAGAAACTAGGCATTGACCCACACTTAAAACCATACACCAAGATAAGGTCAAAATGGGTTCATGACCTAGGCATAAAGAATGAGATTATAAATAAATTGGAAGAGCATAAGATAGTTTACCTCTCAGACCTGTGGACGAGGGAGGAATTTATGATCAAAGAAGAACTAGAGATAACTATTGACCACAAAATAGAAAATTTTGATTATATCAAATTGAAAAGTTTTTGTACAAACAAAATAAATGCAGACAAAATTAGAAGGGAAACAATAAACTTGGAAAACATTTTTATAGTCAAAGGTTCTGATAAAGGCCTCATTTCCAAAATATATAGAGAATTGACTGTCATTTATGAGAAACCTAGCCATTCTCCAACTGATAAATGGTCAAAGGATATGAAAAGACAATTCTCATATGAAGAAATCAAAACTATTTATAGACATATGAAAATATGCTCCAAATCATTATTAATCAGAGAAATGCAAATTAAGACAACTATGAGATACCACTACACACCTGTCAGATTGACTAGAATGACAGGGAAAGATAATGCGGAATGTTGGAGGGGATTTGGGAAAACAGGGACACTGATACATTGTTGGTGGAATTGTGAACACATCCAGCCATTCTGGAGAGCAATTTGGAACTATGCTCAAAAAGTTATCAAATTGTGCATATCCTTTGATCCAGCAGTGTTTCTACTGGGCTTATACCCCAAAGAGATACTAAAGAAGGGAAAGGGACCTGTATCTGCCAAAATGTTTGTGGCAGCCCTGTTTGTAGTGGCTAGAAGCTGGAAAATGAAAGGATGTCCATCAATTGGAGAATGGTTGAGTAAATTGTCGTATATGAATGTTATGGAATATTATTGTTCTGTAAGGAATGACCAGCAGGATGAATACAGAGAGGACTGGCGAGACTTACATGAACTGATGCTGAGTGAAATGAGCAGAACCAGGAGATCATTATATACCTCAACAACGATACTGTTTGAAGATGTATTCTGATGGAAGTGGATCTCTTCGATAAAGAGAGCCTTAATTGATCAAAGATGGACAGAACCAACTACACCCAGAGAAAGAACACTGGGAAATGAATATAAACTGCTTGCATTTTTGTTTTTCTTCTCGGGTTATTTATACCTTCTGAATTCAATTCTCCCTGTACAACAAGAAAACTGTCCGGTTCTGCACAAATATATTGTATCCAGGATATACTGTAACCTATTCAACATGTAAAGGACTGCTTGCCATCTGGGGGAAGGGGTAGAGGGAGGGAGGGGAAAAATAGGAACAGAAATGAATGCAAGGGATAATGCTGTAAAAAATTACCCTGGCATGCATTCTATCAATAAAAAGATATTAAAATTAAAAAAAAATAAGAATAAATTGACAAGAAGAGGTTTTTAAAAATGAATAAATAAATGAAAGAGTGTGTTTTAACAATATATAATCTATTCCTGTACACTGATGGTTTTAATTTATGGAATTAATTAGAATTCTCCAGAATTCTGGAGAGTTATTCATAATTGTATATGGTGATTATATTAGGTGATAATTTAGATTTAAGGTGTGACTTTAAGGAACAGGAGTTATTTCTTGCATGGCTTATTAAATTAACTGTGGAAGAAATAATAGTAAGAAAAAATATCCATCTGCATGTACTAATTCTGATTTTTAAAAATTCTCACTATTTAAAATATTTACCATCTCTAATTTTTAAAAAAATAATAATAATATTAAGGTTAACCTGTGGATGTTATTTTATAAGATTTTCTTTTAGAATGGGTCTGATTTTATTTATATTTGCAACTCATGGCAAGTAACTACTTCCAACTATGAAAATTGACATAGATTGTATAATTTATAGTTTCCTTGGGGTACTGATATACATCATATCATATGCTGTCTTCTTTTCAAAAGCTAAATGCAAATAATTCAAACAATTGTCATATAGATTTCAGCTCTTGTTCATTCTTTTTATCCTGGCATTCAAATAATAACTTCCTAAAGCTGGACATGAGGATAGTAAGAGAATATTCCAAATAATTTGATTATCACAGAAGGCACTGGACTAGAGCCACTTTTTCCTCTGAAAGTTATGTTTAAATTAATGAAGGCTGAAATCATGTTAGCTTTTTTAATAACAACACTATTGATACATATTGAGGACAAAGTCCATTAACATCATAGATACTACTCAAATATCTCATCAAAGATTATTATTTATTCCTGCATCCAACCTATTGCATATTTGAAGCTATTTTTCTGGAACTCAAAGTATCAAAACTTATCTTATTCTGGGATTTCATTTTCAGAGGGAAAGTCAGGTAAAGATAGGGCTGCTAACAATCATATTTAACAGCTGGAGGTGAAAAGATGATGGCAGAGAAAAGGCAAGAAGTTACCTGAACTTTCCCCAGTTTCCTTCAGAAACAATCCTTAATCAAGTCTCTGAAAGGATTCTGGACTGACCATACCCACAAAAAGACGGAGTGAAACAATTTTCCAGATTAAGATAACTTTCTGAAGTTTTTTTTTTTTTTTTGATAGAGGACTGCAGGAAAAAATCTATCTTTCTTGGGTAAAAGGGGAATGCGGCTCAGCACAGATGAGATATTAACAATCTAGTGGGATTATCTAAGCCACAGTACAAATCAGCAGCCAAAGCCTCTTGGTCCTGGCTCAGCAGTCTAATGAAAGCTTCATGCTTGTGTAAAAGGCAAATTCCAAGCTATAAAATGCTGGCACAACAGATACAAATTAGATCCAGACAAATAAGAGAAGTTGATAAATTGTCAGTCCCAATAAAGAAAGAAGTAAATAATCCTATGTTTTTCAGTAAAAGAACCTTGGGATAATGCTCCCTGTACCTAAGGAGCAGAGCTTAAAGATATATGGCAAAAGAAAGATCAGAACACAAACTCCCAGGAAGACAGCAATGGCAACTTGCCTACACATAATGTCTCAAAGGAAAATATAAATTGGTTTCAAGATAAAAAGTTCTCTTGGAAAAGCTCAAAAAGGATTTTAAAATTCAAGTAACTAAAATTTTTAAAAGTAAAATTAAGAATGATAAATGGTCTAAGGATATGAACAGACAATTTTCAAATAATGAAATTAAAACTATTTCTACACATATGAAAGGATATTCCAAATCACTATTGATCAGAGAAATGCAAATTAAAACAACTCTCAGATTGGCTAAGATGACAGGAAAAGATAATGAGGAATGTTGGAGGTGATGCAGGACACTGATGCATGGTTGGTGGAGTTGTGAATGGATACAGCCATTCTGGGGAGCAATTTGGAACTATGCTCAAAAAGTTATCAAACTGTGCACACTCTTTGATCCAGCAGTGTTACTATTGGGCTTATATCCCAAAGAGATACTAAAGAAGGGAAAGGGACCTGTATTTGCCGAAATGTTTGTGGAAGCCCTGTTTGTAGTGGCTAGAAATTGGAAATTGAATGGATGCCCACCAATTGGAGAACGGTAAGGTAAACTGTGGTATATGAATGTTATGGAATATTATTGTTCTGTAAGAAATGACCAACAGAATGAATACAGAGAAGCTTGGAGAGACTTACATGAACTGATGCCAAGTGAAATGAGCAGGACCAGGAGTTTATTATATATTTCAACAACAATACTGTATGAGGATGTATTCTGATTGAAGTGGATATCTTCGACAAAAAGAAGATTGAATTCAATTCCAATTGATAAATGATGGACAGAATTAGCTACACCCAGAGAAGGAACACTGGGAAAAGAATGTGGACTACTTGCATTTTTGTTTTTCTTCCCAGATTATTTTTATCTTATGAATCTGATTTTCCTTGTGCAACAAGAGAACTGTACAGATCTGTACACATATATTGTATCTAAGATATACTTTAACGTGTATGAAACTGCCTGCCATCTAGGGGAGGGAGTCGAGGGAGGGAAGGGAAAAGTTGGAACAGAAGTGAGTATAAGGGATAATATTGAAAAATTACCTATGCATATGTTCTGTCAATAAAAAGCTATAATTTTAAAAAAAGTAAAATTAAGAAAAGAAATGAGACATACAGGAGAATGGGGAAAAACTCAACAACTTGGGAGGGGGAGGAAGCTAACGGCTTGGTATATACCACTCTGAAATTGACATAGAAGAAAAAATGAACATAAAAGGGAGAAACAACTCAGCCATAGAAAGGTATTATGAGAATAGGGAATACTGTGGTTCATTTTTAGAGGGCAATTAAGTAAAAAATAGCTTCTCCTACTCCACAGACATTAAATGATTACCTAACCCCAAAAACAGAATTTATAGAAGTACTCAAAAATGACTTTACAAATCTAATTAGAGAAATTGAGGGGAAAACAAAAATAATAATAAAACAAAACAAGAAAAACAAGGTTTGGGAATGAAAGTCAACCAACTAGAAAAGGAGATCCTGAATCTTAAGGAAGAAAATGACTCCTTGAAAATTAAGATTGGGCAAAAAGGAAGTCAGCGAAGTTATAAGAGCCCCCAAAATAATAAAAACAAAATATAAATAATGAAAAAAATAGAACACAATGTAAGAAAAACAACAGATCTGAAGAACAGATCAAAAAGAGAAAACATTAGAAGAATTCACACACACACACACACAAAAAAAAACTTACTTTATTTCTACTTCTAGAGTCTTCTAGATTCTTTTACTTATTTCTATCCATTAACTTGCCTTGTTATTATTTCATCTCCCTATACTTACATGATTCCTACCTTATCTTCTTTACCTTTTCCCTCTCTCTACATCACATTCTCACTACACATCTTATCTCACTTTAATTAATCTATTTGGGAGAAGGAAAGAAACTGGAAAAAGAATAAAGCAAAAATGTAAAGCAGAGAACAACAATTAAAAAAATAATAAAGAAAACACAAATGGACTATTATAGATAATGTCTTTTTAGTTATTTATGCTTTTTGAAATGGTAATTTATTTTTAGATATTTTGAATCCTCCCTGATGTTCTGCAGGACATTTGGCAATGTTTGTTTATTTTTTGTTTTCATTTCCCTTTTCTATTTTTTTTTTTTTTCTTATTTTTTATTTGTTTTAAATAAAGAAGTATGTTTTTGAAACAGGAAGAAAAAGTTTAACAATTTTCTAGCATTTTTTGTTTTAGAGATATTACTGGGATGTGGAGAGGGTGAGTAACCTTCTAGGAAATTTAAAGCCATAGTTGTCAGTTGGTATTGAAATTCAGATCTCCCTGATGCATAGGATGGATTCTAAAACACTTTCAAATTTTGCCTCTATAAGATTCCTTTATTCACATACACTTAATCCAAAGAAATTTCCCATTTTTAAATTCAGTCAATTGTCTTATTCTGCCAAAAATTGTTGGAACCCAACAAATGTGTAACCCAATATATCAATAATTTTTTGAGATTTAGATCTTTATAAAGTTAATAACCATGTTTTTAATGCTTTTCTCTGAGTAACTGGTAAAACTACTAACTTAGAATTAAGAAATATGTAGGATAACCTACTGGATTTCTTCCTCCAGGATAACTTTAAACAATCAGTGCCTTTTTACCATTTTAATAGCATGTTCTCAAATTTTGTCAAGAAATAATCTCAAATGTTTTGACCTATGCTTTTCATATTATCGTCCTCTTAATATAATGGTACATTTTTCCTCAAATTAAATACAACTTCTTATATTATTTGTAATTAATCAAAGCCCCTTGCTAGTGTCTCATTAATTACATCTGTCATATTTTTAATATCTATAGATACAGTTCATCCAAATCTGTTTTCCTGAACTAGTGAAGAGGCAGAAGATCTTTAGTAGTAGTAATAGTAGATAAATTATATGTGTATTTATCTTGACTTATGTTCTCTATTAACTACTTGATTTTGTTGTCCCCTTTGTAGTCTTAAGAACTTTGCAAAGAAGTGAGAGCTTTTTGAATGGTTTACTTTTAAATTCATATGTTATGATAAATTATTAAGACATTCAACATTTAGAATTAGTCTAAAAATAACAAAACTCTCCATGTTTTATTATGCTGGCCATGATATTCCATATCGAGATCCAAAATAGACCTTAGGTATTTCCTGGTTAAAAACTTGAATTTACTAGATGAAAAAAAAAGCCTTCAGGAGTTTTATGACTATACTAAGGTCACACAGACAAATAAGGTATAGCATATTTGTTTTAAAATCTATTACATTTTTTTCTGGTATTACTTTGCCTTCCATTATCAGCAAGTAGAATAATTGAACACAGGCACTGAATTTAAAAGCTGTTCAGACTAAGATCTTTCAGTTTTTTGACTTTTTGAAACAGATTTTTCAAAACCCACACAAGCAAGTAGAAAACCAGATGTTGAATGATATAGCCATTAATATTAAAAAAAATTATAAAATTTAATTTGATACTCTTTTGAACTGGGATTCTTTTCAAACTAGCACTCTTGTAATTTAGGTTAGATATTGGAAAAAAAATATGTAGTCAGAGATAATTCATAGTTAAATAATGAAGATTTATGTATTGGAAGGCTATTCAACGAAGGTAATGAGAGTCTCTAGAATTGATTCATCTAAATAAAGTTACCATTGTGATGGTTATCTACCATCTACCTGAGAGTATTCATGAAGATGATGATTTTTTGGTTGCTTTATACTCAAGTGATGTAAAATATTCATCCCTTAGTCATCTGAGACACCAAATGTGTCTCGTGTGTGTGTGTATGTGTGTGTGTGTTTTATCATAGATATTTTCAGAGTTAGAATGAAGTTAAGCAGATACAATTTTAAAACATCTGGATCATTTATGAATCATTAGTATTACAAGTCAAGTTGATCTCCTTTTCTAAGCATTTATGTTCATTAATATTTTTTTCTGTCATGTTGAGAAAAAGTCTGACACTCTTAAACTGAAGAAAATAATCATAGTTTTATAGATTTGGGCTTCATGGCTCTTTAGAGGTTATTGAGTTGAAAATACTAATTGTACAGATGAAGAAATTGCATTCCAAAAAAGATTCAATGACATGATTTTGGTATCATACAGAGAGTAAGTAACAAAAATAGAATTTATATTGAACTTTATTAGTTTGATACTATATACACTATAATATTTTGATATATTGCATTTCCTCTAATTTCTGTTCCTCATTAATGATCTCTATATTAGGAAAGAAGTTTTCTTCCATATAACAGACTTAGGAATTTTTGAATACAGCCAATTATATAAAATCTTCAATTTGACATCAATTCTTAAAATTACTTTAGTGAACTTTCCAATGAAATGGTAGATAAAATTTATAGAACTATGTCATTACTAAGACTCAATTCTTTCAATAGGTTATACATCAAAGCACAATCTTTAGATTGAAAGATTACAGAAGCATAGACAATATATATAAAATATTTTTGACAGGTTCTTGGAAGATGGTGGAGTAGATTTAAAAAAATTAAAGTTCTCCAGCTCTCCCCCACAAACAAAACAAAATAGCTTCTTAGAGTGAATGTAGAACAATAAAAACAAATGAATTTACACAAAATAGTGTTCTTTCAGAGACACTTGCAGAAGATCCAAGCAATCTACCAGGAGGGATGTTAAATCCTTAAAGTTATTTCTAGCTTTAGAATCAGTTTCGATGGCAAGTAGCCTAGATCTCAATCACAGGAATTTTCACTTCCCAATATGGTGAGTTAGATGTCTAAGTAAGAAGAGATTGGGAAACTTTACTGATAATGAATTTTAGGCCCAGCTGCACTGTTGAAGACAATTGCCTGGACTAGAAAAAAATCAACTCATGCCCAAAATCAATGATAGAAACCACATAAAGGTACTGTGGAAATAGTTCCCACATATTCATATTCAGAAAGGTATGTTGAAAAAAAAACATTACCTACCACAAAGAGTGTGATTTAATTCTCACTGGTGTGAAATAATTCATAGAAGATCCTAAAATGGGCTTAAAAAAATCAACAGAGAGAGAAAGAGAAAATTTACAACAACAACAAAAAAAGTCCAATTGAAGAAAAATAGGAAGATTATAAAAGAAAGTCCACCAACTAAAAAAGGAAATCTAGTATCTTGAAGTAAAAACTGACACTTTGAAAATTAGAATTGAGGAAAAGGGGAAGTCAGAGAAATTATAAGAGATCAAGAAATAATAAAACAAAATAAAAAGAATGAAAAAAATAGAAAAAAGTAATATCTTATAAGAAAAACAGACTTTCAGGGAGTGGAATAAAGATGGAAGAATAAAGCAAGGAAGAAGCTGTTTCAGCTCTCTTAGTTTCCCTCAAAAACCATATGAAACCAAACCTCTGACCAGAGTCTGATGGAATGAAACCACTCTCCAGCTCAAGATAGGCCAATTGTATTGAGGTTAAAAGGGGTCAAATTGAATAATTATAATCTCAAAGAAAAAATACTGCAACCTGACAGAAAAAAAAAAGTATATCAAGGAGCAATAGACTGAATTACCAGGATCTGACAGCTTCTACAATAAAGGATTAGAGGGCCTGGAATACCAAATTTCTTAAGGCAAAGGACCTAGGATTACAACCAAGAATTAACTATTCACAGAGACTCAGCATCATCTTTCAGGGTTAGCAATGGAGCTTCAAAGAAGTAAGAGACTTTCAATCATTTCTATTGAAAAAAAACAAAAAACAAAAAACATAACTAAACAGTGTCAAGGATCATAGACAGAGAGGGAATTCATTGTAAGATATTAGACACTCAGCCCAGCCAGAATTTATTATACTTATTATCTTTTTTGTTTGACTCCCCAACCCCTCTGGGGTATCTCAGCCTTCCTGAGAAGTGAGGGCATAACAACCTTAGTTGTAATTAAAGCAGAGTCATACTAAGTAGCAAAGAGACTTTCTGCACACAATGGCTAATTGTTTATATGGTCCCACATGTGCAGCATATAGTTAGCTCATGCACAGTGTGCTTTAGCTATGTAAGGATATTAGGGAATATAAAGTGCAGGGAATTTTGAATAAATGAACTAGTGTTTGACCATCCTCTCTGAATTTCATCACTTCACTCTTCACCCCTGATCAGGATTCAGGCTGGTACCAAAATCCTCCAGTTAGCAGGTCCAGACAAAACAAAACATTTAATTTACAAACACAGGACTTAATAGAAGCATGGAAAGATAAACAGAGGGGAAAATATATATTATATTAAGGTTATACTGTTTACATACGTAGAGGGGAAAATGATATCTGTAATTCTCAAAAACTATATCAGCCATAAGCAGAGGAAGACATTACATGATGGAAGAAGTAGTTGTGAATGGACTGGTATGATGATATTAAGTAAAAAGATATTAAGGGGTAGAAAATGTTCTGTACTAGAAATATAGAAAAAGGGAGGTATAAGGGGAAAATTAATACATGAAGAAGCACAAAACTCATATAATAATTGAGGGAAAGAAGAGAGGGGGATGAAAAATGGATGAAGCTTGAAGATCTTGAAGTTTTGACTCTAAGAGGAGATAATGTAGTGGCTAAACAAAAACACTACTAAAGATAGGGTGGAAAGAGAAAACAAAAGTTTGAGTGAGGAAAACAAAAAAAAAATCATATAAAATATCCATAATTTCATCAGACAATGAAACTAATGAGACAACATACCAAAACCTGTGGGATACAGCCAAAGGAGTTCATAAAGGAAATTTTAAATTTCCCAATAGCTCAATGAATAAAATAAAGAAAGAGGAGATCAATGAATTGGGCATGCAACTAAAAAAGCAAGAAAAAGAACAAATTAAAACCCCCAGTTAAATACCAAATTACAAATTCTGAAATTCAAAGGAGAGTTTAATAAAATTCAAACTAAGAAAACTACTGAATTAATAAATAAAACTATGAGTTGATTTTATGATAAATTCAACAAAATAGATAAACTTTTGGTTAATTTCATTAAAAAAAGGAAAAGAAAATAAAACAAATTACCACCATAAAAAAATGAAAATGAACTTAACACCAATAAAAAAGAAATTAAAGCAATAAATAAGAGCTATTTTGTCCAACTATATGTCAAGTATGACAATCTAAATGAAATGGATGAATGTTTACAAAAATATTCTTTTTTTAATTGAAAAAGCCATTAATAAATTTCCTAAGAAACAATCTCCAGGGCCAGATAGATTCACTAGTGAATTATACCAAATGTTTAAAAAACATTTAATTCTAAGCTTATGTAAACAATTGAGAAAAATAGAGAGGGAAAAGCTAAGTTCCTTCTATTAACACAAATATGTTACTGAGTCCTAAGCCTGAAAGGGCTAAAACAGAGAAAGAAAATTATAGAACAATCACCATAATGAATATTGATGCAAAAAATTTTCTTAAAACTTTTTATTTACAAAACATGTGTATGGATAATTTATCAGTCTTGTGTTTCAAATTTTCCCCATTTTTTCCCATCCCTACCCCTAGATGGAAAGTAATCCAATATATGTTAAACATGGTAAAAAAAATGTTAAATCTAATATATGAATACATATTTATAGAATTATCGTGTTGTACAGGAAAAATTAGATCAAAAAGGAAAAAAATACAAAAGAAAATAAAATGCAAGCAAACAACCAAAAAAATTAAAAGAGTGAAAATGCTATGTTGTGATCCACCCACACTTCCCACAGGTCTTTCTCTCAGTGTAAATGGGTTTCTTCATCATAAGATCATTGGAATTATCTCATTTTTGAAAAGAGCCATGTCTATCAGAGTGGATCTTGGGATAATCATGTTGTTGCAATAGACAATGATCTTCTGGTTCTGCTTATTTCATTTAGTATCACTATGTTTCCTGCTTTTTACAACTAAAAAAAGGGCTGTCACAAATATTTTCGCACATGTGGGTCTCTTTCCTTCCTTTAAGATCTTTTTGGAATATAAGCCCAAGTAGAAACATTGGATTTGATAGTTCTTTATGCATAGGAATATGCATAGTTAAATTGCAATTCAGAATGATTGGATCAGTTCACAACACCAACAACATTGTATGTGTCCCAGTTTTCCCTCATCTCCTCCAACATTCATTATTACATTTCCCTATCATCTTAGCCAATATCAGAATTCCTCAGAATTATCTTCATTTACATTTCTTTGATTAATAGTGATTCAGAGTATCTTTTCATATGACTAGAAATGGTTTCAGTTTCTTTATCTGAAAATTATCTGTCTATATCCTCTAAGCATTTATCAGTTGGAGAATGGTTTGAATTCCTACAAATTTGAGGTAATTCTCTATATATTTTACCAACAAGGCCTTGATCAGCACCCGTGATTGTAAAAATATTTTCCAATTTTATTGCTTCCCTTCTAATCTTGTCTGCATTATTTTGTTTGTACAAAAAAGTTTTTAAACTTAATGAAATCAAAATTATCAATTTTGTGTTCAATAATGATCTCCAGTTTTTCCTTGGTCACAAATTCCTTTCTTTTCCACAGAGCTGAGAGGTAAACTATTTTTGTTCTTTTAATTTGCTTATAATATCACTCTTTATATATAAATCTTGAACCCAATATGACCTTATGTTGGTATACAGTTTTAGGTGTCGTCAATACTTAGTTTCTGCCATACTAATTCCCAATTTTCCCAACAGCTTTTTGTCAAGTAGGGAGTTCATATCCCAAAAGCTGGGGACTTTTGGTTTGTCTAATATTAGATTATTATATTCACTGACTATTATGTCTTATGAACCTAAATTATTCCACTCATCAACTACTCTACTTCTTAGTCAATATCAAATGATTTTGAAGACAGCTGTTTTATAATACAATTTTAGATCTGGCACAGCTAAGATACCTTCTTTTGCAATTTTTCATTAATTCCCTTGAAATTTATGGCCTTTTGTTTTTTTCCAGATGAACTTTGTTATTCTTTTTCTAGATTTGTAAAATAATTACTTGGGGATTTGACTGGTATGGCACTGAATAAGTAGATTAATTGATGTAGTTTTGTCATTTTTATTATATTCACTTGGCCTATCCATGAGCACTTCATATTTTTCCAAGAGATTCAATCTGACTTTATTTGTGTGCAAAATGTTTTGTAATTGTGATAATATAGTTCTTGCCTTTGTCTTAGCAGATAGACTTTCAAAAACTTTATATTATCAACAATTATTTTAAATGGAATTTCTAGACTTTGTTGGTAATATATAAAAATAGTGATGGTTTGTGTGGACTTAGTTGGTATTCTGCAACTTTGCTAAAGTTGTGAATTGTTTCCAATAGTATTCAAGTTGATTTTCTAAGATTCTCTAAATATATCATCATATCATCTTCAAAGAGTGATAATTTGCTTTCCTCCTTACCTCATCTAATGTTTAATCTTTCTTTTCTCCTCTTATTGCCAAAGCTAAAATATCTAGTACAATATTGAATAGTAATGGTGATAGTAAGCTATCCTGCCTGTTTCAACACTAAGCTTACTGAGAATGATTCTAGTTTATCCTCATTACATATGATGCTTGATAATGGCTTTAAATAGAAGCTACTGAGAATTTAACTGAGAAGTTAAAAGAAAACTTCATTTATTCCCATACTCTCCAGTGTTTTAATAGGAATGCTTGGATTTTGTCACTTCTTTTCATCTATTGAGATAATCATATGATTTTTGTTAGCGTGGTTAGAGATGTAGTCAAATAGGCTAATGGTTTTCTTACTATTGACTAGCTCTGCATTCCTAGTATAAACCTTATTTGGTCAATATATATTATCCTGGGGATAACTTGATGTAATCTCTTGGCTGATATTTTATTTAAGATTTTTGCATCAATATTCATTAGGGAAAGTGGGCTATAATTCTTTTTCTCTGTTTTAGCCCTACCTGGTTTACATATCAGCACCATATCTGTGTCATAAAAATAATTTGGTAGGACTCCTTCTTTCCCTATTTTTCCAAAGAGTTTGCATAGTGCTGGAATTAATTTTTCCTTAAATGTTTGGTAAAATTTGCATGTAAATCCATCTGGCCCTGGAGATTTTTTCTTAGGGAATTGAATAATATCTTGTTGAATTTCTTTTTCTAAAATGGGATTATTTAATAATTTCTTTTTTCCTCTGTTAATCTGGGCAATATATATTTTTGTAAATATTCACCCATTTCCTTTAGATCATCATATTTATTGGCAACATTTGGGCAAAAGAGTTCCTAATTATTGCTCCAATTTCTTTCTTATTGGTGAAAAGTGCATCTTTTTCATTTTTGATACTAACAGTTTTCTTTTTTCCTTTTTCTAATCAAATTAACTAAATATTTATCTATTTTGTTTGGGGTTTTTTTCCCATAAAACCAGCTTAGTTTTGTTTATACTTTCAATAATTTGTTTTTTTTTTACTTTCAATTTTATTAATCTCCCTTTTTAATTTCAGAATTTCAAATTTGGGACTTATTTAGGGGTTTTTAATTTGTTATTTTTTCTAGCTTTTTTAGTTGCATGACACTAGCTTATATTTAGTACATGATGTTTGCCTTTCTGCCATGGACAACCATTGTTATCTTACCTCTCTCTCTTCAGAAAGAAATGGAGGTTTTAAAATCCTCTCTCTAGGTTCTTTAACTAAATGTTTCGAAGCCAAAAATAAAAAAAATTAAATTAAAAAAAAAAAAAAAACATGAATGCCCTTATCATTACAATGAAGAGATGAAGGCATGTGAAGAAACAGATGGTATATTTATTTTTTGCAAAAGAGCTATAAATCTTCTGAAGGGTAGAGAATGCTAAGTTCTGAAAAATATATGGTAAAATATGTGATTAATATTTGAAAAATATACTATAAGAAGAAAACTAGCAAGCTTTGCTAAATGCTAAAAACTCTTCAACAAATCAATTAGGGAATGCCTAAGCAAATTATAATACATGAATATTATATTGCTAGGTAATAACACATGATGAATACAGAATCAAGAATTCAGAGAACCATGGAAAAGTATAGGAAATAGTGCCATTGAAGTGAGTAGAACCAGGAAAATGATATACAGGAGGATTATCAAATTGTAAGTGGGAAGAGAAAAGTAAAACCCATATTTGGATTCAGATGTTCTTTCTACTATATAGTCACAACAAGAATACAAATTGATACTAGGACCATATTTATTAGTGTTGTGCTACTTAAATTTTTACCATTTTTCTAGAAAGGATAAAAACTAAATGACAAGGATTTAATACAAAAGGTAAATAAAAATGGCAAAAATAATATTGTTAATGTTCATAATATTCCAGGCTTAGACACAAGGCCCAGATGATTCATTCTAGGTAAAAAAGAAATAACTGGAAAATGTGCTTGTTCTATAATTGTCAGAATTTTTTAATATCTTGGATAAAAAGTAAGGTACCATAATATTAGAGATTTAAAGAAAATATAAAATATCAAATAGCATAAAATTAGTGTCATGGTTCCAAAATGTCTTGAAAGGCTAAGAGATTTTATTGAACTTAATAATATGAAATATATTAAAAATAAATATAAAGCCTTAAATGTGTTTAAAGAAAAAATCAGCTTACTAAGTACATAATTGGGGAAGCACAGTTAGACAACAGCTTCTCTGAGGGAAAAAAAAAAAAGAGGGATTTAAGTTGAATTAAAGTTCTGTGGGCATCAACATTGTAATAAGATAGCCAAGAAAAAAAATCCATTTTTTTTGGTATTATGAAGAAAGATAGGATTTCCATGATAAGCAAAATGATGAACCTCATGGATTTTATCATGTTCAGACATATAGAACATTGTGTTCAGTTCGGTATACTGGCCTATGTAATGGCCAAAGGAAAATTTGTCGGAGGGGGGAAAAACAATAACTTGAAAATGTTTAAATTTGAGAAATGAGTGTGTTACTTGGTAGAGTAGTGGACTGGCTCATAATACTAGTCAAGTATCAGACAGACTGCCTTATTGAAGAGTGATTAGGCATATTCTTTGCTCTACAAAGCAGAACTAAAAGCAGTACTTATATATCAAGTGATAAATTTAGATTTTGGGTAATGAAAAATGTACAATTAGAGCTACTGTCCCAAAAGTGATTAGACTACCTCGAGAGATAGGAGTATCCCTCAGTGATAATCATCAATTGGAGGCTAGATAAATACTCATTGAGTACATCATAAAAAAGATTTTTATTATGGCATATGTTGGAGTAAATAAGTTCAGAGATTCTATGGATGATAAATTGGCAGTATAAATTGAGGCAGTGTTAAACATAATTTGCCCTGAAAACACATTTATTTCTGAATTCAGACCCTGAATTTTCCATGCTAAAGTAATTTATGAAAGTTCTTTATAAATTAAGATTAAATTTTCCAGCTAATTGATTTCAAATATTAGATGTTGCTCTGTCCAATAGTCTGATGCTTATACTTTGTTGGTTGCTATAGATGAAGGAAAAAAGCCAATCAACAGAACAAAATGTTTCATTAAAATGTGTTTGAACTCACAAATTTAAACCACAATATAGAGTGATAAAATATTTTATGCAAGAATAGGTTTTAATGTGAAAACCCTCCTAGTAATTGAATATAACAAACATGAATGCATATATACTAAGGAATGCTATGCAATAATGCTAGTGTCTATATTTCTCAAGATCAATTTTTATTGTTTTTTATTTTCATATTTCAAACTTCAATAATAACAATGATTAGTGTAGTTTTATAGCAATAAAGTACTATTATTTGAAAGGTATTTATTCTTTGTCCTAGTGATATCTAAGAAACCAATCTTCAAGATAGATTTTAGGTTTTGTAGTATTATAAAACTCAAGATGCTTTTATTTTTAAATTATATTTTTAGGCATTTGCTTATCTAGTTGTTCTCAACAATGTCATGATTATCAATTGACATAAGCTTTTAAGACTTCCAGTGCAGAGGAAGGAGGAGCCAAAATGGTGGACTGAAGGCAGGAATTCACCCAACCTCTCCCGAAACTGCCCCAAATCCCTTTAAATAATGATTCCAAACAAATTTAGCAGCATCAGAATACCCACAAAGATGGAGTAGAACATTTTCCAGCTGGAGCCAACTTAGACGGTTAGCAGTAACAGTCTGTGACATCATGGTAGTAGTTCAGCATACAGTTCCAGTACAGGCCATAGGCTCAATCGCAGACCTGGTCTGAGCCCTAGTACTTCCTTTGAAAAAGTGGCAGTATTGGGGATTTTCAGAGTTCTCAGTGCAGAGAAACCTAAGTACATCTGGAAGGTCAGGAGATAAGGTCTGTGAAACCACGTTGATAGCCCAGTGCAGAATTCTAGCCCAAGTCATTCCACTGTAGCCACCACCCCAAACCCAAAAGTCCCAGTTTCAGCAAAGTAGTATTATTTTGCTGTAACATACTACATATTACAGCTACAGTTGGGTGAGGACTTCCCTAACAACTCCAGGGATGAAAAAAGTGCATGTGTTCAGGTCCCAGAAGCATCTTTGAAAAAAAGCAGTACAAAATCCCTGAAGTTTGAGATTATGCACCCTCCAAACTGGAAATAGAACTCTACTTTAACAAAGTTAAAATCCAGGTAATAGATTGGGGAAATGAACAGACAACAAAGGAGTTTCTGACCACTGAAAATTATTATGGTGATAAAGGAACGTTAAAACACACACTCAGAAGATAAAAACAAAGTCAAATCTTCTGAATCCAAAGCCTACAAGAAAAATAAGAATTGGGATCAGGTCATGGAAGAGCTCAAACTGAATTTTGTAAAGCAAGTAAAAGAGATAGAGGAAAATTGGGAAAAAGAATTGTGATGCAAAAGGAAATACAAAATAATAATAATAATAATAATAAGGAGAAGAATGTCTTTAAAAAAAAAGCAAAATTTGCCAGTTGAGAAAGAAAGTCCAAATGCCCACTGAGAAAAATAATTCCTTAAAAAATAGAACTGATCAAATGGAAGCTAATGATTTTATAAGAAATCAAGATACAATAAAGCAAAACAAAAAAAAATTGACCTGGAAAACAGATCCAAGAAAGATAATTTGAAAATTATTGGTCGACTTGAAAGTCTTGATCATAAAAAGACCCTGGACATCTCTTTCAAGACATCATCAAGAAAACTGCCCCGATATCATAGAGTAAAATAGAAATTGAAAGAACCACTGATCATTTCCTGAAATAGGTTCCAAAATGAAAATTCCCCAGAATATTATGGCCAAATTCTGAAACTTCCAGGTGGAGGAGAAAATATTGCAACCATCCAGAATGAAACAACTCAAGTATAGTGGTGCTACAGTGAGGATAACCCAACATTTAGAAGCTTCTAAACATTAAAAGACCAGAGCACTTGGAATTTGTTATTCCAGAGAGCAATGGAGCTAGGATTACAATCAAGAATTATCTATCCAGCCAACCTGAGAAGAATCCTTCAGAGGAAATGGTGGTCATTCAGTGAAATAGAGGATTTTCAAGCATTTATGATTAAAAGACCAGAACAAAAGGAGGCAAACATATTTATCAGTTTACATTCCTACATGGGAGGATGATTCTTGTAACTCATTAGAATGTTATTATTATGGCAGTTAGAAAGTGTATATATAGACAGAGGGTACAGGTGTGAGTTGAATATGAAGGGATAATATCTTTTAAAATATACAGTCTTGCTGCCATATAACAATGCAAATAGAATATTAGTATGAAAAGATGAGTCATTACTTCCATAAAATTTTTAAGATCTTTGAAGAATATTTGTAACATATCAGATACAATCAGTCTTCCTATCCAGTTCCAGACACAAAGTGTGATTGACTGTTCTTGATATGTACATTGATAGACCATTGATATATGCTGTCAAACAAATCATTAGAAGGGAAAAAATAATTTTATTTATGAAAACAATGTTATAATTAAATAGAAATCACTAAAATATAGGAATTATAAAATTGGCAATTAAAAAATCAAAGAGAATATGATTTTTCTTTTTTTCAATTACAAATAAACATAATTTTAACTATTCATTTTGTAAGATTTTGAATTCAGTGTTTCCCTGCCTCTTCTTCAAGAAAACTAGCAATCTGATATAGGTTGTACATGTACAATCATTTTAAACATATTTATATATTACTAATGTGAAAGAAAAATTGGAACAAAAGGGGAAAAAAAAACATGAGAAAGAAAAGAAAGCCCCAAAAAGTAAAAACAGCATGCCCTGATCTGTATTCAGATCTTTTGCTACATGAGGATGCCATTTTCCATCACAAATATTTTGGAATTGTCTTGAATGACTGTACCACTGAGAAGAGCTAAGTCTATCACAGTTGACAAAAAAAAAAAAAAGTGATTATATGTTTATCTAAGTATCTCAAAATAAGGTAGACATTGTATATCTTGAATTAGCCACTATTAAATTATTCTTGAGATTAAGTAAATGAATGCACTGATTTTACAAAGTTTAGTGTCAGCAAAATATAAATTTTATGTATTTCTCTGTACAGTCATTTATGTCTGTGTGTGTAGAATCTATCAGTAATATTTTATTCTTATTACCTAGACTATATAAGTAATGTGACACCTGAGTTAGAAATTAATTTCAAATTCTAAACTAAACAACTTATTTTTACCTGCTTTCAACAGGTTTTTCACTGGTGCTGAGGCCAAACTTGGACCAAATGCATAAATTGAAGTCCTCTTTTTCTGTCGTCATTTACCACTCCTCCCCAATGTGGAACACTGTGGAAGTGGAAGGATAATTCTAGTTGTGATCATTTGTAGAATTGTATTGTAGCCTTTCCACACTTTATCTTCTATAACATAACTTTCTTAGTATAACATTATAGGCTTCATAGGTGCTTACTACAATACTTAGGTACTTATATGGTACAATGAGTGAAAGATCTTCAATCAGAAAGACTTGAGTTTAATTATGGTCTCAGATTCTTATTAGCTGTATGACTTTGAACAAGTCACCTAACCTTTTTTTTTTTTTTGCTTCAGTTTCTTCAACTGTAAAATGGGAATAATTACAGCACCTTACCTCCCAAAATGATTGTGAAGATCAAATCATAAATTTGTAAAGTACCTGCTACCTTGTAGATCCTATATAAATAATAGTAGTAAATAGTAGTAGTAGTGGTGATGGTGGTGGTGGTGGTAATAGTGGTAGTAATAGTATTAATAGCAGTGGTGGAGGTGGTGGTGGTGGTAGTAATTATTATAGCATCTTTTTCCTAATGACAGAGGTGTAAGATGTCTCTACCCAACATTTTCTAAATTGGGAAAGGTGTTCTCTTTCCTCACTCCTCTTCTACCCCAAAGAAGGCATGTTTAGTACGTGCAATCTATTGTCAGAAATCAGCACAGTTCACATTTGTTATCATCTCTTTTCATTTTAAATGGTTACATGGACTGTGGTGATTCTGTTCTTCTTTTAAAATAAGTAGAATAGTTCTCTCTGGGGGAGTAGTTCTCTCAGGGGCAGCCTTAGTATCAGTTCGGATCAATAATCATCCCAAATGCAGTCAGCTGGTAAAAATACAAATATTTTTTTCTCCTTCCAAATCTTGTCTCTTTCCTTAGGCCCAGGTAGCTAGACTCTTAGGGGCCTATCTCTCTGCTTGGTTCCAAGAGCTCCCTCCAAATGTCTCCAAATCCAAAGGTTTTGTCCTTCAGCCTCTGCCTCTGCTTTCTTCAGCCTCCAGCCAGCACAAAGATGGAATGAATGTCTTGTCTCCTTCACTTGGGGCTTGGCTAGCTTTCTGGCAAATCTTTCAGACCAGCTTGGTCTCAGTGGGGGAAGTGCAGGAGCCCAGCCACCACAGAGAGCATTCTCAATCTCTTGCTCAACTCTCGACTTGTAGCTTCTTCCTCTCAAAACTCTCTTCCGCCACCAGCCAGCCAAGTGGAAAATATATTGGAATGAATCGCTCTTCACTGGCTTATATATGACTCTTCTGAGAGAATGGGATTATGGGTTTTCTCCCATAGTGCTCTCTGGCCCTAAGAGCTTCAAGAGAGGTGTGAATTCAAATATCTCATACTGAACCCTGAAATTTCCCAAACATGTGAACTCCAATGAGTAAAGGTGCAAACACAGGCTTTGTATCAATTAGTTCTACTTAGTACCTTGTTTCAGGTTCTGGCCCAAAACATCTTCTTGTAAGATCAGATCAATAATCTATCAACTCTAATGAGTTACCAGTTTGTAAAGATTCCAACAATGGACTAACTGTTGCTTTTTTGTTGCCTTTTCATTGCTTAAAGTTCCAGTTCACTAAATAAAGAGATGAATTAAAACCACCCAAATTTCTCTCCATTTAGCATCCTGAAAAACTACTTCTCATCACATTTTTAATCATGTAGTTAGAATTTCATTTCTCCCATCTCTACCCTTTGTATGTGAGCTTATCATCATATCACATAACAAATAAGTGAAAGAAAAAAAATTAGGGCAATACTATGTATATAGTCTAATACAAAGTTATATCCACTCATTTTAGTTAGGAAAGCTACTGTTAGCTTTTGAGATAGCTAACCCAGACAAAAGAAAGAAAGAAATTGGAATGAATCAAACATTGGCTGCCTATGGATTCTCTTTGCTAGTTAACTGATGAGATGTAAATGGGCTTTGTGAGTGTGTAGTTCCAGCAAGAAGACTCAGAAATTATGATATAGAGACTACAATGAAAATGGATTAATTTGCAACACTTCTTATTTTAATTACTATATTTGACACGAGAATGGATTCCCTTTCAAAAATTGCTGCTCTTGTTACCAACTCTTAAGAATGAGAAATCAAATAATCTGCCTATTCTTTGTATTCCATGAAACACCATCACTTTTCTTGGCCGTCCTGACCTCTCCAAGATTTTCATAGATAACTGAAAGAATTGAGTCCAGTTGGAGCCTCAGTAAATAGGATTTAATGAATCCTGTAGAAATGTTAATTGCACGGAAATGACTTTTTTTAACCCAAGTCTGATAATGTAACAAAAGAGAAAATAGAACATATCTCCATTCTGATGACAATGCTTACAACAAATCTGAAAAATAACATAATTTTAATTAGTCCTTATAATTTTAAAATCCCCAATCTTTAATTTCTATTGGGAGCTTTTTAGGCAGAGAGAAAATGTCTAATGGCTATTCTTAAATTATCCTAAACTTGGAAAGATAATATTAATATTTAGGGTTTTCCCCCCCTAACCCAATTTCCTGTCAATTTGTTGAATTTCCTGGGTATGCAAGCATCATTAATGTTAAAAATTATTTGAGCCCTTTGTATTTCATTTCCTCTTCAATTGTAGTCCATTAAAGGCCATTTGAGTATAAGTGGGCCTATTTCTTCTTCTTTATCCCAACCTATATCCTGTTTCTAACCCTATTTCACTGAGGAACTGCTACATTAAAGTAAAAGCAGGCAAACTGCCAAGAATTAATCTGAGCATGGAACCAAGGAAGAGAAAGTCATACTCTATATATTGAGAAGGCACATCTAGTCTATTTTAGGTGGTTATGTAGGTATATATTTTCCATTTAATACACATTTGAGAGTATCATTAATAAGTGCTACATCATAAGGAAAGAAAACCAGGTTTATTTCAAACTCTAAGATCTATACCACCTTTCAATACTTAAACACTTTCATTTTCCAAATAATGATAATAATAATAATGCAGTACCTATTCAAGGAAACATATTATCAAAATTTATTAACAAAATGGAAACATAGAGGAAAATAAGGTGTGATTCTTCCCTTGCTTTTCAGATATTCATCCTATTTTATTTATTTATTACATTGTCTATTAGTGCCTACATTTATAGACAAATATTCAGTTATTCAACAGAGAAGCATACCAAAAACCTCACCTTCACAATACCACTGTATGATGAATTTTCTGATAACAGTCTGATCTTTAGGCCCATAAGTTTATCACTTGTTGTGTTTACTTGCATTTGAATTCATAACTTAAAAATTTTAAAGCTAGAGAGGAAATATCAGTGTGGTTTAACTTTTCTTTTCTTTTTGTTGAAGTCGGGAGAACAACTGACAGAGCAAATGCATCAGTTAACTAATGACTCTCAGCCCTAGATTTCCTTTTACTCTGACCCAGATGGTGATTTTGCCATTTTTTTCCAATGTCTGGCTGAGTTGCAAACATGGATTAAAGAAAACTGATAGATTCTCAGTCTAGGCCAAACAGAATGCTGAAACTCAGGAATAATCATCTGGAGACTACATAAAGGGCAATTTTTTTTTTTTTGTTTTTGTTTTTTTCCCTCAACTTTTTTTTTTCCTTTTTGCCAACGAAGCCTGTAGTCTAAGGCTGCTTTGATCCTTAAGTACTTACTAGTAAACACCAGTGGATAAAATCCTGATGTGCTTGATATTCTGAAATCTGCAATTAAAGGGAAAAAAACAGAAAAGTAAGCAGATGATGCCATCAGTGCTTCAGTCATTTCTAAACATATTTCTTTAAAGGTTTTTTTTTTTTTTTTTGGTCCCTGCCAGCAATAGTCAACTGTATTAGAACAATGGATAGCTTTACAATTTGGCACTTGGTAGATACCAATAAATTGTCAAGCATGAATAGATTTAAAATAAAATAAATTATGTTATCCTTTGCTTCAACATCAGGTGTGAATTTCCAAAGATAAGATGCTATTTATCTAATACTTAAAGGTTTACAAAAAGGCTACCTTACAATCAATCATGAGTGGTATTTAAGTATATATGTACAAAGAAATGCACATATATTAGATATTTATGTAGAGATATGTATGGATAGACATATATACTGATTTATTGATATGTATTATACATGCACACATACTAATACAACCACAAATGTGTGTATAAAGTAGATAATCCAACTATGTGTGTGTGTTTATGCTGACTATGTCAACTTTCATTAGTAGTTTGAACTTTAAAGGTTATCTTTCTTTGCCAATGAAGCCTTTTCTGTATCTTGGAACTTTTGATGGTTACCTGTGTTACTTGTTAAATAACTTGTCTAGTCTCAGAGATATTATATGTAAGAGGTTAAAATTATGCCTAGATCTTCATCATCCTGAATCCAGCTATCAAATGTGTGATATTTCAGAAGAGAAAATGAAGCTCAATGAGTTCATGAAACTTGTCCTCGATCCCCTAATGAGCAAATCTTGGGGCCAGGAAACCAAATCCAGTGTTTATATGTTTGCATTCATTAAAACAATATTTGGAAAATCTCTTAATTCTTGTATCTAATTTGAGTCAACTTGGAGCAGAATAAGGTTCACTTACTTTCTCTATCTGCTCCCCCTCTTTCCTTCCACTGTTAATAAAACTTTTTTGCCTTTTTTCTTTATGATAGATAATTTACACCATTCCAGTTTTCCCTTTCCTTTTCTCCTAGTAAATTCTTTTCTCTCCTATTAATTTCAATAACCTTTGGATAAAAAACACAATCTTCATTTAGAAAGAGAACTATGGAGATGTGATGTAAATCAACATATGCTATGTTCACTCTTTTTTCTGTTTTTTCCCTCACTCATGTTTTCCCTTTTGTTCTGATTTTTCTCTCCCAACATGATTCATAATAAAATGTGCATTTAAAAAGTTACTATCCATATATAATCAGAAAAAAATAAAACAAACATAAATAAGTAAAAATATATTATCCCTTCGTCTTTAACTCACCTTTATGCCCTCTATATATACTTCTTCTAACTGCTATAATGAGAAAGTTCTAATGAATTACAAATATCATCCTCCCATGAAGTTATAAACCCTATTAAGTCCCTTATACTATTTTAAAACCAAATTTTCCATTCAGTTCTGGTCTTTCCATCACAAAACCTGAAACTCCTCTGTTCATTGAATGACCAACTTTTCTTCTGAAGGATTATAATCAGTTTTGCTAAGTAGATGATTCTTGGTTGCAATACTAGCTCCATTATTTTTTGGAATATCATATTCCAAGGCCACAGGTTCTTTAATGTAGAACCTGCTAAATGTTGTGTTATTCTGACTATGGCACGACTGTACTTGAGTTGTTTCATTCTGGATGCTTGCAATATTTTCTCCTTGCCCTGGGATTTTCAGAATTTGGCTATAATGTTCCTGGAGTTTTTATTTTGAGTTCTCTGTCAGGAGATGATAAGTGGAGTCTTTCACTTTTTATTTTACCCTTTGGTTCTAAAATATCAAGACAGTTTTCCTTGATAATTTCTTGAAAGATGATGTGTAGGCTCTTATTAACTTTTTAAATTATCTCTCCTGCAACTATTTTCCAAATCTGTTGTTTTTCCAATGATATATTTCACATTATTTCCTAATTTTTCATTTTTTTGGTTTTACTTTATTTTTTCTTGATTTCTCATAAAATCATTATTTTACATGTGCTCAATTTTATTTTTTAAGGAATAATTTTCCTAAATTAGCTTTTGTACCTTTCCCAATTGGCCAATTGTGCTTTTAAAGGCATTTTTCTGACCATTCATTTTTTGTATTTAATCTTTCAGCTCTCTCAATTATTTCCCTAATTTTTCATCTCTCTCTTATACTTGATTTTCAAAGTCCCTTTTGAGCTTTTCCAGGGCTTGAGTTGAATTCTTACTTTTTCTTGGAGTTTTAGGATGTAGGAACTTTGACTTTGTTATCATCTTCAATGTATATATTTTTGATCCTTTTTTTAACATTCATTTTTATAAGAATTTGAATCCAAATTTTTCACCTTCTCTCCCTTTCATTCTCCCTCAGCAAGATAGCAAGCAATCTGATATAAGTTATATATGTATGATCACATTAAACATATTTACAGATTAGTTATTTTGTGAAGGAAAACCCATAACAAAAGGGAAACATCTCAAGAAAGATAAAAAACTGAAAATAGTATGTTTCAATCTGCCTTTAGACCCCATGGTTCTTTCTCTGGTTGTGTATAACATTTTCCCTCATGAGTCTTTTGAAATTATCTTAGATCATTGTATTTAACAGAGATAACCTATCAATAATGATCATTGCATAATGTTGTTGTTACTGGGTACAACGTTTTCCTGGTTCTGTTTATTTTATTCAGCATCATTTCATATAATACATTCCAAGGTTTTCTGAAATCTACCTTCTCATCATTTCTGACAGTTCAATAGTATTCCATTATATTCAGATACCACAACTTGTTCAATCATTGCCCAGATGATGAGTATCCCTTCAGTTTCCAATTCTTTGCCATCACAAAGAGAGCTGCTTTAAGTATGTTTGTTTATGTAAGTCCTTTTCCCTTTTTATCTCTTTGGAAAACATCCATAATAGTATGTATATTGTATGCTTTAGTAATAATATGTATTTTGTATTTGATCTGTATTTCTGGATCAAAGATTATACACAATTTTGTAACCTTTTCGTATAGTTCCAAAAGTCCTCTCCAGCATGGTGAGATACAGTCAAAACTGCATCAACAATATAGTAGTGTTTCAATTTCCCCATGACTCCAACATTATCAATTCCCTTTTCTTTCAGATTGGTCCATCTGTCCTGTATAATGATACCTCAGAGTTGTTTTAATTTGCATTTCTCTACTAGTGATTTAGAGCATTTTTATATGACAATAGGTAGCTTTAATTTCTTCAATTCAATTTAATACATGCATATATCTTTGATTATTTATCAATTAGGGAATTACTTATTTTCTTATATTTTTGATTCAGTTCTCTACATAATTTAGAAATGAATACTTTCCAGAGAAATGAATTGTAAAACTTGTTTGCCAGTTTTCTGTTTTATTTTTGCTTTAGGATGTATTATTGGCTTTGTTTGTGGAAAACCTTTTTTAAGCTAATATAATCAACATTATTCATTTTGCATTTCACAAAGTTACTTATCTCCTGTTCATAAATTCTTCATTTCCCCATAGATCTTACAGGTGAACTATTCTTTAGTCTTCTAGTTTGCTTATGGTGTCACCTTTTATTTCTAAATCATGTATCCATTTTTACCTTATTTTGTTTTAGGGTGTAAGTTGTTGATCTGTGTCTAGTTTCTGCTATAAAGTTTTCCTTTTTTTCCAGTTGTTTTTGTCAAATAGTGACTTCTTATCCAGGAAGTTATAGTCTTTGGCTTTTTCAAACAATAAATTACTATTGTAATTTCCCACTAAGTGTTGCATGCCTAACCTATTCTATTGATATACCATGCTAGTTCTTAGCCAATATCAAATGGTTTTGATGATGGCCACTATATATAATATAGTTTTACATCTGGTATGACCAGGTCAACTTCCTTTGATTGCCTTTTATTTCATTATTTGCCTTTTATTCTCACACATTTATTCTTCTAGATGAATTCAGATTTTTATCTCTATGAAATAACTTTTGGGTAGTCTGATTAGAATGGCACAGAATAAGTAAGTTAATTTAGATAAAAATGTCATTTTTATTATATTATATTACCCATGAGCAATTTATATTTTTCCAAATATTTAGACGTGATGTTATTTGTATGAAAAATATTTTGTAATTACCTTTATACAGTTCCTTGGTTTTTTTGAGCAAGTAAGCTCTCAAGTATTTTGATTTTTTACAGCTAATTTATTTTATTTTATATCTTCCAAACTTGATAATACTTTTTTTCTGATTACATTTATAGATGGTTTTGGACATTTACTTTTATAAGATTTTCATTTTATTTTTTTTTCTTCTTCCCTCACTTCCATCCCCCTGTCCAAGATGGCAAGCAATCTCATAGAAGGTATATATGTACAATCATATTAAAAACACATTTTATTTCTATATTAGTCATGTTCTGAAAGAAAAATCAGAAGAAAGGGGAAAATAGAATAAAAAAACAAAAGTGAAAATAGTATGCTTCAGTCTGCATCCAGACTCAATACTTCTTTCAGTGGACATGGACAGCATTTTCCACCATAAGAATTGGGAATTGGGGGGCAGAGCCAAGATAGCAGAGAAGACACATGAGACTTTCTACACTCTCTGATACCCTCACAACCAAATTAAATTCAGCCTCAAAAATAGCAATTGATTGTAAAACCCATGAAGACTAGAAATATAACAACTCACCAGTCGAAGATAATCTGGAATTTCAGCAGAAAAGTGGGGCCTGAGAGGCCAGGGAGAAGATCAGCACAAGCAGGGAGAGAACTAGAGACTAGCATATTTTGCAGACTGGACAGGACTGATCTCTGTGGCTAGAAAATTACAGAGATGACACTGGCATAGACTGATTGCTCTGCAAAACAGTAACACAGCAGAGAAATCAAAGCCACTCTAAAAAGGAAAAAAAAAAAAAAAAGAAAAGAAACAAACAAACAAACAAACAAACAAAAAAAAAAGCCAGAGCCTAACAGGATCTAGCTGTACCCACCCAAAACCAACCAGAAGTGACAGCACAGATCACAACACAACCTTACAGCCCCAAACCACAGTACAGGGCTTTTCCTTGGGGCAGTTGCCAACCTGCATAGCAGGGGTACATAGCCTGGGCCAGCCTCCAATCTGCACAGTTGGGGGCTTGGCCTGGGGCAATAGAACTTTTGCAAGGTGATTTGCTTTGGGGCAGACACACTTCTAGTCTGAGCAGGGCTATTCCCTAGTCAGCTACTAACACCCACAGTGCCACAGAGAGCTTTGACCTCAGGTAGTGACACTTTCACTCCTTAGTCTCTAGCCTTAGGGCAATCACTAAACCACACAGTGGGGTTCTCCACTGGGCACTTCCTTAGCTTGGCAGTGCAGAATCACTTCCAGTTGTAGGGAGGGAGGGACTTTTGCCCAGACCACTCCCACACCTCACTGCCTTGAAGCCTGTTTACATTTTTCCCTGCTTTGCAGAGGGAGCTGATAACACCCTTGCCCTGAAGACAGAACCTAAAGGCTTTAAAAAATGAGTAAAAAAAATTAAAAGGATAATCGATAGCTTCTATACAGAAAAAGAGCAGATTTGCAATCCAGAAGAGACTAATAGCAAACAGTCTCCAGGCAATACCCCAAAGGAGAATGTTACTTTTCCCCCTTTACATAATGCTCTCCTAAAAGAGACCATTAAAAGTCTCAAAAGAGAGTTAGAAGAAAACTGAGGAAAGGAAAGAGAAGCTTTGAAATATGAATTGGAAAAGGTAAAAAAAAATCCCAGGAAATGCAGAGAAATATAATTTGTGAATTGGAAAAAGTAAAAAACTCAGGAAAGTAAGATTTGTGAATTGGAAAAGAAAGAATTCGCAAGAAAGTAAGATTTGTAAATTGGAAAAAGAAAATAATTCACTAAAAAAAAAAAAATTGGTGAAATGGAAAAAAATATTCCATAGAGCAAAACAACTCATTTAAAAACTCAATTGGACATATACAAAAAGAAGTAAAAAACCTAATGAAGAAAATAACTCGTTAAAAATCAGAATTGAACAAATAGAAACCAATGATTCATTGAGACAGCAAGAATTTGTCAAGCAAAACAAAAAAAATGATAAATTGGAAAAAACAATGAAATATCTACATGAAAAAACGACAGCCCTGGAAAATAGATCTAGGAGAGATAATCTGAGAATTATTGTACCTTCTGAGAATTATGATGAAAAAAAAAAAGAGCCTAGGTAGTATTTTACAGGAAATCATCAAAGAGAACTACCCAGAGGTAATAGAATGAGAAGGGAAAATAGGCATTGAAAAATGCATCGAACACCTTCTGAAAAAGACCCTAAAATAAAAACTCCAAGGAATATTGTTGCCAAAATCCAGAACTATCATATTAAGGAAAAAATATTATAAGCAGCCAGAAAAAACAAAACAAAACAAAACAAAACAAAAAAAAATTCAAATACCAAGGTGCTACAATAAGGATCACCCAAGATCTGGCTGCCTCCACATTATAAAATCAAAGGACCTGGAATCTGACATTCAGAAGGGCAAAAGAACTTGGAATGAAGGCAAGAATAAACTACCCAGCCAAGCTGAGCATTTTCTTCCAGGGAAGAAGATGTTCATTTAGTGAAACAGATGAATTTCATTTGTTTCTAAGGAAAAAAACCAGAACTAAACAAAAAATTTGATCTCCAACCATAGAACTCAAGAGAAGCAGAAAAAGTAAAAGGAACTCTTGAGAATTGTATTTCTGTTGTGAATATACAAAAAGACTACATGTATAATTTGATTTTACTGATATAACATTAAAAATGAAGTAGAAATGGATAAGGGATAAAGTCAGAAAAGGGGAAAGGAGGCATAAAAAGAGGGAAACTACATCCCATGAAGAGGCAAAGGAAACATCATATCTGAGGGAATTTTTAGAGGGAGAGGAACATTGTGTGAATCTTACTCTCATCAGAGTTGGCTCAAAGAGAAAATAATTGACATACTTGTTTTACAGAAAATCTTCTCTCACCTCATTAAAAAATGGGAGAAGAAAAGGGAAAAGGAAAAGAGTAATAAGGAAAGGGTACAAGAAAGGGGAAGAGACTCAAAGGGGGGAAGGAGGGATCCTAAAGAGGGTGAGCGGTGTGATACAAGTGGGGCACATAAGTTCAAAACTGGGAAAGAAGGTTGGGGGAGCAAGGAAAAGAAAAGCATAATCTGGGGATAATAAGAGGGCAGGAAATACAGAATTAGTCATTTTTATCGTAAATGTGAATGGGATGAACTCTCCCATTAAGTGGAGGCAGATAGCAAATTGGATGAAAAGTCAGAACCCTACAATATGTTGTTTACAGGAAACACATTTAAAGGAAGGAGATGCATAAACGTAAAAGGCTCGAGCAGAATCTATTATGCTTGAGGTGAAGTAAAAAAAAAAAAAAAAAAAAAAACAGGGGAAGCCAAACTTATCTCAGATCAAGCAAAATCAAAAATTGATCTAATTTAAAGAGATAAGGAAGGAAACTATATCTTGCTAAAGGGTAGCATAAACAATGAAACAATTGCAATACTAAACATATATGCACTAATTGATATGGCATCTAACTTCCTAAAGGAGAAGTTAAGAGAGTTGCAAGAAGAAATATACAGCAAAACTGTGATAGTGGGAGATCTCCCACTTTTTGTACACTCCAAATTAGATAAATCAAACCACAAAACAAAGAAGAAAGAAATTAACAAGGCAAATAGAATATTAGAAAAATTAGGTATGATAGATCTTTGGAGAAAACTGAATGCTAACAGAAAGGAGTATACTTTCTTCTCAGCAGTTCATGGAACCTAAACAAAAATTGACCACATATTAGGACATAAAGACTTGAAAATTAAATACAGGAAAGCAGAAATAGTAAATGTTTTCTTTTCAGATCATGATGCAATAAAAACTACATTCAACAAAATGTTAGGGGTAAATAGACCAAGAAGTAATTGAAAATTAAATAATCTCATCTTAAAGAATGATTGGGTGAAACAGCAAATTATAGACACAATTAATAATTTCACCCAAGATAATGACAATGTTGAGACATCATACAAAAATTTGTGGCATACAGCCAAAGCAGTAATAAGGGGAAATTTTATATCTTTAGAGTCTTACTTGAATAAAATAGAGAAAGAAAAGATCAATAAATTGGGTTTGCAACTTAAAAAGCTAGAATAAGACCTAATTAAACATCTCCAATCAAATGCTAAACTTAAAATTCTTAAGTTAAAAGGAGAAATTTTGAAAGTAAAATTTTGAAAGTAAAAAAAAAACAAAAACTATTGATTTAATAAATAAAACTGAGTTGATTTTATGAAAAAAAAAACAAAAAACAGATAAACCTTTGGAAAATCTAATTAGAAAAAGAAAAAAGGGAAATCAAATTGTTAGGCTTAAAAATAAAAAGGGACAACTTTCCACCAATAAGGAGGAAATTAGAGCAATAAATAGGAGTTACTTTGCCCAAATTTATGCCAATAAATTTGATAACCTAAGCAAAATGGATGACTACCTACCAAAATATAGGCTTTCCAGATTAACAGTGGAGGAAGTAAACTGCTTAAATAGTTCCATTTCAGAAAAAGAAATAGAACAAGCTATTAATCAACTCCCTATGAAAAAATCCCAGGACCAGTTAGATTCACATGTGAATTCTACCAAACATTTAAAGAACAATTAACTCCAATGTTACATAAACTATTTGAAAAAATAGGGAATAAAAGAGTCCTACCAGATTCTTTTTATGACACACACATGGTACTGAAAAACCAGATAGGTTGGAAATAGAAAGAAAATTATAGACCAATGTCACTAAGGAATATTGATTGTAAAATCTTAAATAAGATATTAGCAAAAAGACTACAGAAAATCATCCCCAGGATAATTCCCCAAGATCAAATATTATTTATAACAGGAATGCAGGACTGGTTCAATATTAGGCAAACTGGACTTCCGGTTAAGATGGCGGAGAGGAGGCACACAGCTGCATAAGCTCCACGCTTTCTCTCACTATCCACTTCATTACAAGCCTCTGAATCAATGCTTGACGGAAAAAATCCCATATATAGTTACCAAGAGAAGCCATCCTTGAGATTCGCCAAGAAAGGTCTGTCTTTACTGGAGGGCTGGGACAGTTGTAGATCGGGCCCAGGCAGCGGGCAGCGGCAGTGAGAGCACGGGAGCAGACTGGAGAGGGGGTGGGGAGTGATCGCAGCCATCTCTGCGGGGAGAGCTTCGCTACAGGTTTGGATACTTTGCTCCGGCAGCAAGTCAGCAGCCCAACAGAGAAGCTAAAAATACCGGGGCTGAAGAATACAACCCTAAACAGTTGGAGTCTCCCGGGACCTGGCCGCCCCCCCATTCCCCCCCACAGTGACTCAGCACGCTATGGGATCTCAGAGCGCACGGGCAACACAGTCCTGCTAGTGCCTCACTGCTGCCCCCTGCAGTCTGGAGAGGAAGCTCGGTAACATACCCAGCCCCTCCCCCAAAGAAAGACTCCAGTTTTTTCTGTTTTTCTTTGCTATTTTGTCTTTGATTATTAGATAGAATGAGCAAGAAGCTGAAGAGGACTTTAACCCTTGACAGCTTCTATACAGATAGAGAGCAGACTCTAAATCCTGAGGAGACTAAAAACAGACAGTCTCCAGGTGAATCCCCAAAGGAGGAGATCATCTGTTCCTCAGCACAGATGAACCTCATAGAAGTAATTAAAAAGGCTCTCACAAGGAAGCTAGAAGAAAAATGGGAAAAGGAGAGGGAGGCTTGGCAAAAGAGCCTGGAGAAGTCAGTTAAAGAGAGAGTGGATAAAGAAGTAAAATCCTTGAAAAATAGGATTGGTGAACTGGAAACAGAAAATAGCTCTCTAAAAAACAAAATTGGCGAAATGGAAAAAAAATTCCACAGAACAAAAGAATTCAATTGGACAATTAGAAAAAGATCTTAAAAAAGTGAGTGAAGAAAACACTTCACTGAAAATCAGAATTGAACAAGTGGAATTGAATGACTCGAGGAGACAAGAAGAATCAGTCAAGCAAATCCAAAAAAAATCAAACAATGGAAAAGAATGTGAAATACCTTCTGGGGAAGACGACAGACCTGGAAAACAGATCCAGGAGAGACAATCTGAGAATCATTGGACTTCCAGAAAAACATGATGAAAAAAAGAGCCTGGACACTATTTTCCAGGAAATTATCAAAGAGAACTGCCCAGAAGTCATAGGAACAGAGGAAAAAATAAACATTGAAAGGATTCATCGATCACCCACTGAAAGGGATCCTAAAATCAAAACACAAAGGAATATAGTGGCCAAATGCCAGAACCCTCAGATGAAGGAAAAAATATTGCAAGCGGCTAGAAAAACCCAATTCAAGTATCAAGGAGCCACAAT
Source organism: Antechinus flavipes (assembly GCF_016432865.1). Classification (NCBI taxonomy): domain Eukaryota; kingdom Metazoa; phylum Chordata; class Mammalia; order Dasyuromorphia; family Dasyuridae; genus Antechinus; species Antechinus flavipes. The sequence goes on from NC_067400.1 coordinate 94,163,846, forward strand.
AAGGATCACCCAGGATCTGGCAGCATCCACATTAAAAGATCGAAGGGCCTGGAATATGATATTCTGAAAGGCTAAGGAACTTGGTATGCAGCCAAAAATAACTTACCCAGCAAGAATGAGCATCTTTTTCCAGGGAAGAAGATGGACATTCAACGAAGTAAGCGAATTTCATCTATTTCTGATGAAAAAGCCAGAACTTAATAAAAAGTTTGATCTACAAATATAGAACTCAAGAGAAATCTAAAAAGGTAAAGATTAATCTTGGGAACTATATTTTGACTATATAGATGTATAAAGAATACATGTATACCTTGTTCTAGAAATTGATGTGGAAAGGACATTGTACCAGAAAAAGGGTAAAGTGGGGATAGTACATCTCATGAAGAGGCATAGGAAACCCATTATATCTGAGAGAAAGAAGGGAGGGGGATGAATATAGTGGGTATCTTACTGCCTTCAGAATTGGCTTTAAGTGAAAAATCTTAAGACATTCAATCTATGGTGAAACTTCTCCCACCTCATTGAAAAGTAGAAGGGAAAAGTGAAAAGGGAAGGAATAAGCTAAGCAGAAGGGAATACGGGAACTGGGAGGGAAATGGGTAAGATAGGGGGAGGAACTCTAAGGTGGTGGGAGGGATACTAAAAAGGGAAGGCTGTGAGAAGCAAGTGGTGCTCACAAGCTTAATACTGGGAAGGGAGGGAAAGGGGAAAGAAGGGAGAAAAGCATAATCCGGGGTTAACAAGATGGCAAGCAATACAGAATTGGTCATTCTAACCATAAATGTGAACGGGGTAAACTCCCCCATAAAGAGGAAGTGGTCAGCAGAATGGATTAAAAGCCAGAATCCTACAATATGTTGTTTACAGGAAACACACCTGAAGCGGGGAGATACATGCAGGTTAAAGGTAAAAGGTTGGAGCAAAATCTACTATGCTTCAGGTGAAGTCAAAAAAGCAGGGGTAGCCATCCTGATCTCAGATCAAGCTAAAGCAAAAATTGATCTAATTAAAAGAGATAAGGAAGGGCACTATATCTTGCTAAAGGGCAGCATGGATAATGAAGCACTATCTATATTAAACATATATGCACCAAGTGGGGTAGCATCTAAATTCTTAAAAGAGAAACTAAGAGAGCTGCAAGAAGAAATAGACAGTAAAACTATAATAGTGGGAGATCTTAACCTTGCACTCTCAGAATTAGAGAAATCAAACCACAAAATAAATAAGAAAGAAGTCAAAGAGGTAAACAGAATACTAGAAAAGTTAGATATGATAGATCTCTGGAGAAAATGTAATGGAGACAGAAAGGAATACACTTTCTTTTCAGCAGTTCATGGAAGCTATACAAAAATTGACCATATATTAGGACATAAAAACCTCAAACTCAAATGCAGTAAGGCAGAAATAGTAAATGCATCCTTTTCAGACCACGATGCAATGAAAATTACATTCAAGAAAAAACCAGGGGGAAATAGACCAAAAAATAATTGGAAACTAAATAATCTCATGCTAAAGAATAATTGGGTGAAACAGCAAATCATAGACATAATTAATAACTTCACACAAGAAAACGATAATAATGAGACATCATACCAAAATGTATGGGATGCAGCCAAAGCGGTAATAAGGGGAAATTTCATATCTCTAGAGGCCTATTTGTATAAAATAGAGAAAGAGAAGATCAATGAATTGGGGTTGCAACTAAAAATGCTAGAAAAGGAACAAATTAAAAACCCCCAATCAAACACTAAACTTGAAATTCTAAAAATAAAAGGAGAGATCAATAAAATTAAAAGTAAAAAAAAAACTATTGAAATGATTAATAAAACTAAGAGTTGGTTCTATGAAAAAACCAACAAAATAGACAAACCCTTAGTAAATCTGATTAAAAAAAGGAAAGAGGAAAATCAAATTGTTAGTCTTAAAAATGAAAAGGGAGAACTCACCAGTAACGAACAGGAAATTAGAGCAATAATTAGGAGTTACTTTGCTCAACTTTATGCCAATAAATTCGACAACTTAAATTAAATAGAAAAATACCTCCAAAAATATAGCTTGCCCAAACTAACAGAGGAAGAAGTAAATATCCTAAACAGTCCCATCTCAGAAAAAGAAATAGAACAAACTATCAATCAACTCCCTAAGAAAAAATCCCCAGGACCAGATGGATTTACATGTGAATTCTACCAAACATTTAAAGAACAATTAACTCCAATGCTAAATAAACTATTTGAAAAAATAGGGATCAAAGGAGTCCTACCAAACTCCTTTTATGACACAGACATGGTACTGATACCTAAACCAGGTAGGCTGAAAACAGAGAAAGAAAATTATAGACCAATCTCCCTCATGAATATTGATGCTAAAATCTTAAATAAAATATTAGCAAAAAGATTACAGAAAATCATCCCCAGGATAATACACTATGACCAAGTAGGATTTATACCAGGAATGCAGGGCTGGTTCAATATTAGGAAAACTATTAGCATAATTGACTATATCAATAACCAACCAAACAAAAACCATATGATCATCTCAATAGATGCAGAAAAAGCATTTGATAAAATCCAACATCCATTCCTAATAAAAACACTTGAGAGCATAGAAATAAATGGACTTTTCCTTAAAATAGTCAGGAGCATATATTTAAAACCATCAGTAAGCATCATATGCAATGGAGAAAAACTGGAACCTTTCCCAGTAAGATCTGGAATGAAGCAAGGTTGCCCTCTATCACCATTATTATTTAATATTGTATTAGAAACACTAGCCTCGGCAATAAGAGTCGAGAAAGATATTAAAGGAATTAGAGTAGGCAATGAAGAAACCAAACTATCACTCTTTGCAGATGATATGATGGTATACCTAGAGAACCCCAGAGATTCTACTAAAAAGCTATTAGAAATAATTCATAATTTTAGCAAAGTAGCTGGCTACAAAATAAATCCCCATAAATCCTCAGCATTTTTATACATCTCCAACAAAACTCAACAGCAAGAAATACAAAGAGAAATTCCATTCAGAATAACTGTTGATACCATAAAATATTTGGGAATCTATCTACCAAAGGAAAGTCAGGAATTATATGAGCAAAATTATAAAAAAGTCTCCACACAAATAAAGTCAGACTTAGATAATTGGAAAAATATTAAGTGCTCTTGGATCGGCCGAGCGAACATAATAAAGATGACAATACTCCCTAAACTAATCTATTTATTTAGTGCTATACTAATCAGACTTCCAAGAAAATATTTTAATGATCTAGAAAAAATAACAACAAAATTCATATGGAACAATAAAAAGTCGAGAATCTCAAGGGAATTAATGAAAAAAAAAAATCAAATGAAGGGGGCCTAGCTGTACCTGATCTAAAATTATATTCTAAAGCAGCAGTCACCAAAACCATTTGGTATTGGCTAAGAAATAGATTAGTGGATCAGTGGAAAAGGTTAGGTTCACAAGACAGAATAGTCAACTATAGCAAGCTAGTGTTTGACAAACCCAAAGCCCCTAACTTCTGGGAAAAGAATTTATTATTTGATAAAAACTGCTGGGATAATTGGAAATTAGTATGGCAGAAATTAGGCATGGACCCACACCTAACACCATATACCAAGATAAGATCAAAATGGGTCCATGACCTAGGCATAAAGAACGAGATTATAAATAAATTAGAGGAACATAGAATAGTTTATCTCTCAGACTTGTGGAGGAGAAAGAAATTTGTGACAAAGATGAACTAGAGACCATTACTGATCACAAAATAGAAAATTTTGATTACATCAAATTAAAAAGCCTTTGTACAAACAAAACTAATGCAAACAAGATTAGAAGGGAAGCAACAAACTGGGAAAACATCTTCACAGTTAAAGGTTCTGATAAAGGCCTCATTTCTGAAATATATAGAGAACTGACTCAAATTTATAAGAAATCAAGCCATTCTCCAATTGATCAAATGGTCAAAGGATATGAACAGACAATTTTCAGAGGATGAAATTGAAACTATTATCACTCATATGAAAGAGTGTTCCAAATCATTATTGATCAGAGAAATGCAAATTAAGACAACTCTGAGATACCACTACACACCTGTCAGATTGGCTAAGATGACAGGAAAAAATAATGATGAATGTTGGAGGGGATGCGGGAAAACTGGGACACTAATGCATTGTTGGTGGAGTTGTGATCGAATCCAACCATTCTGGAGAGCAATCTGGAATTATGCCCAAAAAATTATCAAATTGTGCATACCCTTTGATCCAGCAGTGTTTCTATTGGGCTTATACCCCAAAGAGATACTAAAGAAGGGAAAGGGACCTGTATGTGCCAAAATGTTTGTAGCAGCCCTATTTGTAGTGGCTAGAAACTGGAAAATGAATGGATGCCCATCAATTGGAGAATGGCTGGGTAAATTGTGGTATATGAATGTTATGGAATATTATTGTTCTGTAAGAAATGACCAGCAGGATGAATACAGAGAGGACTGGCGAGACTTACATGAACTGATGCTAAGTGAAATGAGCAGAACCAGGAGATCATTATACACTTCAACAACGATATTGTATGAGGACATATTTTGATGGAAGTGGATTTCTTTGACAAAGAGACCTAACTAAGTTTCAATTGATAAATGACGGACATAAGCAGCTACACCCAAAGAACGAACACTGGGAAACAAATGTGAACTATCTGCATTTTAGTTTTTCTTCCCGGGTCATTTATACCTTCTGAATCCAATTCTCCCTATGCAACAAGAGAACTGTTCGGTTCTGCAAACATATATTGTATCTAGGATATACTGCAACATATCCAACATATAAAGGACTGCTTGCCATCTAGGGGAGGGGGTGGAGGGAAGGAGGGGGAAAAAAAATCGGAAAAGAAACGAGTCAAGGAATAATGTTGTCATTATAAAGTAATCTTTAATTAAAAAAAAATCCAATATTAGGCAAACTATTAGTATAATTGGCCATATTAATAACCAAATTAACAAAAAACATATGATCATCTCAATAGATGCAGAAAAAGCATTTGATAAAATCCAATATCCATTCCTATCAAAAACACTTGAGAGCATAGGAATAAATGAACTTTTCCTTAAAATAATCAGTAGCATCTATTTAAAACCATCAGTAAGCATCATATATAATGGGGATAAACTGGAACCATTACCAATAAGATCAGAATTGAAACAAGGTTGCCCACTATCACCATTATTATTAAATATTATATTAGATATGCTACTTTTGGCAATAAGAGTTGAGAAAGAGATTAAAGGAATTAGAGTAGGTAATAAGGAAACTAAATCATCATTCTTTATTGATGATATGATGTTATACTTAGAGAACACCAGAGATTCTACTAAAAAGCTACTAGAAATAATCCACACCTTTAGCAAAGTTGCATGATACAAAATAATCCCATATAAGTCATCAGCATTCTAATATATCACTAACAAAATCAACAGTTAGAGTTAAAAAGAGAAATTCCATTTAAAGTAACTACCGATAGTATAAAATATTTCGGAATCTATCTGCCAAGGAAAAATCAGGAACATTATGAGCAAAACTACAAAACATTTCCACACAAATAAAGTCAAATCAAACCAATTGGTAAACTATTAAATGCTCTTGTATAGGGTAAGCAAATATAATAAAGATGACAATACTGCATAAATTAATCTATTAGTTTAGTGCTATACCAATCAGACTCCCAAAAAACTATTTTAATGACCTAGGAAAAATAACAACAAAGTTCATATGGAAAAACAAAAGGTCAAGAATTTCAAGGGAATTAATGAAAAAAAAAATCAAATGAAGGTGGCCTACATATACCAGAACTAAAATTATATTACAAAGCAGCAGTAACCAAAATCATTTGGTATTGGCTAAGAAATAGACTAGTTGATCAGTGGAATAGGTTAGGGTCAAAGGACAAAACAGTCAATAACTTCAATAATCTAGTGTTTGCCAAACCCAAAGACCCCAGCTTTTGTGATAAGAACTCACTGTTTGATAAAAATCGCTGGGAACCCCAACTTTTGGGATAAGAACTTACTGTTTGACAAAATTGCTGGAAAAATTGGAAACTAATATGGCAGAAACCAGGCATCCACCCACACTTAACACTGTACACAAAGATAAGGTCAAATTGGGTTCATGACCTAAACATAAAGAATGAGATTATAAATAAATTAGAAGAATACAGGATAGTTTACCTCTCAGACTTGTGGAAGAGGAAGGAATTTATGACCAGAGAAGAACTAGAGATCATTACTGATCACAAAATAGAAAATTTTGATTATATCAAACTGAAAAGTTTTTGTACAAACAAAATTAATGCAGACAAGATTAGAAGGGAAACAATAAACTGGGAAAATATTTTTACAGTCAAAGGTTCTGATAAAGGCCTCATTTCCAAAATATATAAAGAATTGACTCTAATTTATAAGAAATCAAACCATTCTCCAATTGATAAATGGTCAAAGGATATGAACAGACAATTCTCAGACGCAGAAATTGAAACTATTTCTAACCATATGAAAAGATGCTCCAAGCCATTTTCAATCAGAGAAATGCAAATTAAGACAACTCTGAGATATCACTACATACTTGTCAGACTGGCTAGAATGATAGAGAAAGATAATGCAGAATGTTGGAGGAAATGTGGGAAAACAGAGACCCTAATACATTGTTGGTGGAATTGTGAGTACATCCAAACATTCTGGAGAGCAATTTGGAACTATGCTCAAAAAGTTATCAAACTGTGCATACCCTTTACCCAGAAGTGTTACTACTGGGCTTATATACCAAAGAGATCATAAAGAAGGGAAAGGGATCTGTATGTGCACAAATGTTTGTGGCAACCCTCTTTGTAGTGGCCAGAAATTGGAAACTGAGTAGATGCCCATCAATTGGAGAATGGCTGAATAAATTGTGGTATATGCATATTATGGAATATTTTTTCTTAAGAAATGACCAGCAGGATGATTTCAGGAGAGACTTACATAAACTGATGCTGAGTAAAATGAGCAGGATCAGGAAATCATTATATACTTCAATGACAATATTATATGATGATCAATTCTGATGGACGTGGCCCTCTTCAACAATGATATAAACCAAATCAGAAATAGAGCAGTAATGAAGTGAACCAGCTACACCCAGCAAAAGAACTCTGGGAGATGACTATGAACCAGTACATAGAATTCCCAATCCCTCTATTTTTGTCAGCCTGAATTTTTGATTTCCTTCACAGATTAATTTTACACTATTTCAAAATCCAATTCTTCTTGTACAGCAAAATAACTGTATGGATATGTATACATATATCGTTTTTAACATATTTAACATGTATTGGTCAATCTGCTGTCTGGGAGAGAGGGTGGGGGGAAGGAGGGGAAAAATTGGAATAAAAAATTTTGCAATTGTCAATGCTGAAAAATTACCCATATATTTTGTAAATAAAAAGCTATAATTTTAAAAAAAATTAAAAAGTGTCTCTTCTGGATCTATTTTCCAGGTCAGTTTTTTTTTTTTCCAATGAGATATTCACATTTTCTTCCTTTTTTTTTCATTCTTTTTAATTTGTTTGATTGATTCTTCATGTCTAGTAAACTCACTAGCTTCCATTTTCCCCATTGATTTTAATGTGTCATTTTCTTCATTTAGCTTTTTAATTTCTTTTTCAAATTGGTTAATTCTGCTTTTGAAAATGTTGTGTTCTTTAGTGGATTTCGTTCCATTTGGCCAGTTATATTTTTTTTAAAGAAATTCCCTTTCTTTTTCAAAGCTGTAGACTCTCTCTTGCATACAGACCTCTCATTTATTTTCTCTTTTTTTTTTTCTTTTCTTCTACCTCTCTTATTTGTGTTTTAAAGTCTTTTATGAGCACTGTCAAGAAGCCTATTTGGACTTGGTTTTATGGACTTTACTTTTATGGTTGAGCTCTGTTTATGAGGTGTTGCTTCAAGCTTCACTTGCAATTTTGAGCCTTGGTGTTGAGCACACAGGCTCCTTGTATTTTCAGAGGGTAGTTTTCTCTGCTTTTTTTTTTCTTTTCAGAAAAATCCTAGTTTCCCAGAATTTGCCTTCTGAGCTAATACTGGAGACTGAACCAGTTATCTGCTCCACTACTGAGCCAGGTTCTCAGTACTGCTGAGATCCTGACTCTCAGCTACTGTCTGAGCTGCTGATTTGCTGTGGTTAAGATCTTCCCACATGCTTTTCCAAAATCTGTCTAAGCTGGGCTGAACATTCTTTTCATCTCACTGGGACTGGCCTTTCTTGAAGTTTTTTCAACCTATATTGAATTGAAGAGTGGTTTCATTCAATCAAGCCCATTTCAGAAGCTTGGTTTCATGTGGTTTTCAAGGGAAACTGGGAAAGCTCAAGCAGCTTCTTCATTTCATTCCACCATCTTGGCGCCACAGTCTGTAATAGTTTTTAAAATAATGTACCCAAAACTGAACAAAAATTATATGACCATTATATGAGTAGATTTTTTTATAAATTTTATTGAAGAAAATGTGTTTTCCCCCTCAAATGTATTCATGGGCACAATCTCACATAACTTTTCAAAATGAAAAATATTTCAGGGTCTTATAATAGAAAATAAAATAATCTTCTACTTTATCCACTATAACAAGTGCTTTGCTAAATGCACAGATAGCTATTCCTCAATATCCTGAGGGAAACAAAACAATAGTCTCCACAATATGAAATTTCTGTTCTGTTTTCTGTCCTAATTTGTGTCAATGACTCAAGCATATCTTCTCTCTACTCCATCTTTAAAAGAAGTTTTTTGTTGTTTTTTTAAGTATGAATTCTTAAAGCAAAGATTAGATTTTAGTCAATCAACTTTGCAATAGAATTCATTAGCTCCCTGCTGCCTCAATTGTCAGAAATAATTTTGTCTGACATCTAAAACAATCTGTTTACAATTTGCATTTGTAGAAATTGTTGTACCTTAAGGCCCTTCAAATAGCTTTTTGTCTAACCAAGCTGGGCTTCTTGATTGTCCTAATTCATTATAACACTCACAATTGAATGACACCGACCATCAGCCATACCTGAAATGCACTGTTTTCAGCTACACCTTTTAGGAGTGTTAGTTTACTTTTTAACTAAGGTCAAGCAATTAGCTTTTCCAAATAAGATATCCTAATCTAATCTCCACCTCAAATGTCCTTGTAAATTGTGTGCATTTTTCTCCACCAACATTATAAATTTACATATATATATATATATATATATATGTAAATTTATATATATATATAAATTTACATATATATGTGTGTGTGTGTGTGTGTGTGTGTGTAGTTATAGTCACAAATAATTATACTGTAACACCGATTACTGCAAAGGAGAGGTCCAGAAAAAAATATAATGGACATATTCACTTTTAACCAACTATGTGTGGATGAGGATTTGCTTAGATATGTTGTTGGAGAGAAGTGATATCAAGGAAAGCTTCTTAAAGGAGAAAACATAGGAAGTGGGCTATAAAGGAAAAGAAGGCTTTCAATAGACACAAAACCCATTCCAAGACCAGATTCAATGATCTAAAAATTAACATAGGGATTAAATAGTATGATAAAAATGAGGGATAGACAGAAGTTTAGTTTGCCATATGTGTGTGTGTGTGTGTGTGTGTGTGTGTGTGTGTGTGTAAATATATTGAGCAGAGTGATTGTTTATTTTTTTATTTTGTTATCTCCATTACCTAGAATAGTTCCTGGTTTATAATGGAGTAAGTCCTTAATAAATGTTTGTTAATTGATAGATCTATCATGTGAAAGGAAATAGTGAGAGATTATGTTATAAAGTCAGGATTTGGTCCATTTGAGGAAGACATTAAGGAGCAATAATCTGAGATTATTCTTTTTTCCCCTTTCTTCAATGTCTTTAGCCCAATTCAAGAAATAATCAATCTCTTCTTTTCTAGGCTTTTGATAACAGTCTCTTCTTTTTTTAAATCTGCTCTACACATGACTGCTATACCAATCTTGCTAAAAATTTATCTTCAATCTTCACTCTTTGGTTACAAAAAGAGAGAGAACTTACACCTTCCTAATGAATTTATTGCAAACTCCATGGCCTAACAAGTAAGAACTTACATAGCTTAGTTTCAATGTAAACTTAAGCTTTATTAGTTCTTTTAGTTATAATTTGTCTATTTGCTTATCACATTCCATAGTAAATTTGTCTGTGTACAAACAATCACCCTTAATTTATTGTGATCTCCTTGGGAAAAGTGATCGTTTTTTACTAGCCCAGATCACTCCAAATATATAAATCCAATAAGTGCTTCATTAATTAATACATTTTCCTCTACCAATATTTTGGTAATTCCTTTAAATTTTAGGAAGAACAAATTAACATGTAGAAAATATTTATTCTTTATATTTTCAAATTAATTATTTTACATTAACAACTGTGTTAAACAACACCTATTCTTTACATTTTCAGAGCACTTCAGAGTTTTTAAGAGCTATCACAAACACTGATTTGACCCACAAAGAAACATGAAAACTAAGAGAACAAACAATATTAAACTTACAAAAGAAAAAAACTACCTATCTAAATTTAAAAGGCTAATGACAATTTCATGACTAGAATTGAACTCATACTGAGATCATCTCAGACTACTCTTTCCACTCTACCACTAGTGCCAGAGTATCTTATTTTAAGGCTTCACAACTTTGAGAAAATTAAAAAACAACAATAATTTCCATTTAAAACATTCAGATATCCCATGATTAATTTCGTACCTTTCATTTGGGGGGAACATACTTTTGTGAAGCCTTTAAAAAAAGAACTTGAAATTATCCAAGAGGGATGAATTATAATCCATTGTTAATAGAAGCAGATAACGACTGCTTAGCTACCTCAGTTTGTGTTTCAAGCATTCTTATCAGTCTGCCTTAGTTATAAATTCTTCCAAAGATGAATGGGAAAACAAGAAAATGCTTCTCTCCATGTTTCTCAAAGGAGAACAGAGAGGAGTGAAAGTCAACAACTTTGTAGTTTTTACCTAAGAAGTTCTCTCAGTATGGACTCAGAAAGAATGCAAGAAAATCCTCTTTTTCTTCATTTCTCCCTCCTCTCCCCTCTCCTCTGTATGTATGCATACACATACATACACATACACTCCCTTCTCATTTTACTTTTTTTGAATTGTTTCACACCTTGCAACAAATAGTAGGAAGATGCACAGAGAACAAAGGAATCATAGTAAATTGATTCAAAGGCAAAAACTCTAAGAACTGACTAATAAAGCTATTTCTCTTGTCCAATATGATTCTACCTATGTTTTTGTTTTTCCCTCTCCTTTTAGGCATGTAGTGCTCTTAAAAATTTCTCAAGGATTTATTTCCAAAAATAACAAAATTAGGTAAACTATTTCATCCTGCTGTATGTACTGGCTGAAGGCAATTTATCTTGGAAGAGATAATGGACTCTCATAAATACTATTGGCTTTATAAAGACTTTATAAAGGGTGTATCATAGAACCCCATTGGCTTTATAAAGGGGTTTCTTGAATCAATTCTAAACTGATTAAATGGATTTTTACCAACAAAACACATTTTCTCTTATTGCTATGTTCTCTCTAATCTCTTGAAAATTAAAAAAGTTCCTTGTATGAGATTCATTTATTGACTCATTGTAGATGTATTATCCATTCCTATTACACTACCTAGTGCATTGCAGGTGCTTAATACATGAAATTATGCTAAGTGAAATCAACAGAACCTAGAGATCATTGCACATGGTAACAGCAAGTTTATATATACAAGGATCAATGAGGCTCTTTTCCACAATAAGATGATGCAGGTCATTTTCAATAATCTTTTGATGAAGAAAGCCATCTACACCCAGAGAGAGGACAGTAGGAACTAAGTGTGGATCACAACATAGTATTTTCATGCTTTTTGTTTTGTTTCCTCAAATTTTATTTTCTTTCTCATTTTTTTCATTTTTTCAAATGATTTATCTTGTGCAGCAAGATAATAGTATAAATATGTATGCATTTATTGGATTTAGCATATATTTTACTATGTTTAATATATATTGGATTACTTGCCAGGGGGTGGAGAGAAAGAGGGAAAATTGGAACATGGGGTTTTTCAGGGGCCATTGTTGAAAAATTATTCAAGCATATGCTTTGAAAATAAAAATTAAAAAATTAAAAACAAAACTGCTAGGTAGATAGGTTTTTTTCTCACACTATACTACCAACCATTCAAATTCTATTAAAAAGAGAACAACTCTATTAGGCTGACCACACTATTTGAATATCATATGTATGCTTGCCAAAAAGATTATCTTACAAAGAACTCATACAGGGCAAGCACTTACTAGGTGATTAATAAAAGTGATATAAAAATATTCTCAGTGTTCCTTGAAAATGATTGTGTGACATGGGAGTTACTTACATGAGAGTTACATAATGGCTCAGCATGCCGTGCTCTTGTCAGAGGTGTTCTATGAGCAAAGCAGGATTGAAGTAGATAAAAATAAACACAAAATGTGCAGTTATAGAATCCATCCCAAATGTTCACATGAACTATTTTCAAAACATATGCATGGATATTTTTCAACATTGATGCTTGCAAAACCCTGTTTTTCAAATTTTCTTTCTTTCCCCTACCTCCTTCTCTAGATGGCAAGTAATCAAATATATGTTAAACATGTAAAATTATTCTATACATATTTCTACAATTATCATGCTACACAAGAAAAATAAAATCAAAATGAAAAAATGATAAAACAAAATGCAAGCAAACAACAGCAAAAAGAGTGAAAATACTATGTTGTGATCAATTCCACACTCAGTTTTCACAGTCTTCTCTCTAGGTGTAGATGTCTCTCTCCATCATAAGACCATTGGAACTAGCCCGAATCATCTCATTCCTGAGAAGAACCTGATTGTATTCAATTCAAAATAATGCTGGTTTTGATAGCTCATAATTTTATAGTTCTTTAAAGTTTGGGAAAAACAACAATACAATTGCAATATTATTTCAGAGCATGTTGTTCAATTTAAAATAAAAATCTTTTACCTTTCATAACTTAAAGTTGACACTTTTTCATTGTGGGTTTTTTTTTTGTTTTGTTTTTTTTTACTTATGGAAGCAATGCTTTTTCTCAGAAAGTACTTATAAAGGTTGTATGATAGGTAGGAATAAAGTATACCATGACAAAGTGAATATGAAGAGCAAAAATATTACTCTTAAAAAAAAGATGCTTCTTTTTATCTGACAAGCAGGAGACAGAGATCAGCTTGGATAAGCAGGAGCATCCAATGTGTCACCACTAATTGCTAGAACTGCCAGCTATGGAGACCTGTAGACTGGGGAGTAATTTGAAATATTTTTATAAATAAGGACATTGAAAATCCAAAACAGGAGGACAGTCTCTTTGAGAACTAAATAAACATGTAGAAATGCAGATATCTATCACCTACTTCAGTCTCACCTTTGGAATTTCTTTTTTCTTTTTCTTTTTTCTCCCACTATTGAAATTCCTACTGATTTTGGGGTTTTTAAGCTATTATACTTGTTGAATGAATTTTAGTTGATTCTGAAATGTCCAAAAATGTTTATATCATATATGTGTGTGTGTTTGTGTGTGTATGTACATATACACACACATATATACATATACAGATATATATATACATATTTATATATACTTATAATAAACATATTACAAACATATGCATTTTTATATATTTATATGAATATACATATCTATTTATATGTTTGTGTATATGTATAATCATGAAATAAAATATGCACATACATAAGATGCCTATTTAAAATTATAATTTAGAATAGGTAATATATAAAAAATCCTACTTTTCCATATTTGGCATACATTTAAAATTTATGAATATGAAGTTTAAAATGAGAACTGAGGGGCAACAAAGTGGCACATTGAATAGAGCAACAGCCCTGAAGTCAGGAGGATCTGAGTTCAAATCTGGTCTCAGACACTTAACACTTCCTGGCTGTGTGACCCTGGGCAAGTCACTTAACTCCAATTGCCTCAGCAAAAGATAAAATAAAATGAGAGATGAAGTTTAAGTTCTTGAAGTTAGCAAAATAATTTCCTTATTTCTACCAGAAGCATTGGTTTAATAAAAATAGAGAAATCTTTAAAAATAAAGCTTCAATAGGAAAGATACATGCAGCAAGTGAAATTCATTGTAATTATAAAAATGCTAATTGATTTAATACAATAAAATGATATTTATTGCATGCGCATAAACATACTTTTCCAAAAGTTTTCACAAAAATTCATTTAAAAAGCCAATTTTAAGATCAAGATCCCTTAAGTCCCTTAATCACCAAACTTGTATCTATTTAAATTTTGGATTTTTCAAGAAAAATGCCAAATATACTATCTAGGGATAAAGATTAGCTTTTGAAAGTAGGAGAGAGTACATTGAACAAAGAGTCAGGAAACTATAATTCTAAGTCCCTGAAAACTCTAAACTATAGCATTTTATGATTCTAATCCCAATTTTGTCAGTTTGATTTTAAGCAACTGACATTCTATTTAGCTCTCAGTTTCCTTGTCTATAATATTAAAAAAAAATCTTAGAGCATATAATCTCTAACCTGATTTCAAGCAAAATAAAAGAGAACAATTGTTTGGAAGAGGAAGAAAAAGGAGGTGGCATATCTATCATTAAATATTTGAGGAGCTATTATGTATAATACAAATTATTTACATTCTATTTGGAAAGTAGAATTAGTGATTTGAAATTATAGGCAGAAAAATTCCTTATTTTTATTATTACTTATTTCAACTCTATTGTGAGTAATAAAAATGAACATGTAAGTTTCTTGTTTTAAGTCATGAGAACATTAGTTTACAAAATGTTAGAAATTTTATCATATTATCAAACAGAATTTTTACATACGCATACTCACACACACACACATAAACATACATACATATACACATACCTTATGGACAAAACATGGTGCTGACTTATTATAGTAATAAAAGGGACAATATAAAATACAGTTTCTGTCCTAAATAAGATTATATTGTGGTAAGTGATATCTATCCATCTACCTATCTATCTATGTATCTACATACACACAAATATATGCACATATTTACAAATACCTATCTATAAAAATACAGTGTATATATACATATTTATGTATGAGAAAATGTAAATTAATTAGAGAATGACTGATCACTAAGAACTGGAAGCTTCCTGTAGGAAACAAAACTTGTATTTCAAGAAAGCTTAGAGGTAGTAATTAAGAGAGAAATTAATGCAGGAACAACAACAAAAAAGATGACTGATACAAGACTTAGAAATATGGGTTGGGTTTCTAAATTCAGGGGAAAAAGTAGTAGATTAATATTATTCTAATATAAGTGAGTAATGGGAGATGCTATACAAATCTGGGACCCTATTATATATAATAATATAATTTGGGACTTAAAGGTTCTGAGCAGCCATCTTGTCAACTTGGGGAATATTTTCCTCATTGTCTTGGCTACTAGTTACTTCCCCAACTCTGGTGTGTCCCAGGTTCCATTTAGGTTGTTTGATTGCTTATATGGCACATTTGATATGGGAGTTGCTAATTGTTCCTTCTGTTCAGATCAAAGATTATCAGTTCTTACCATATACCCTTTTAAGGCTCTATGATCTTCTGTTTCCACTCCTTGCAGACTGAACTTTCATCTGCTTAACTAATGTAACACATGATCTTCTGGGCTTTGATATCTCTATACCTGATACATCTTTAGGACTTCTTATATTTCTATATGCACTGTAGCTGTCTCTACATTTTTACTTTAGTAATTATTTTTTTCTAGTTATGCATGAATATTAACTTTCCTAATACATATTTCTTTATGAATCATGTTGAGAGAGAAAAATCTGTAAATAAGGGAAAAAATGTGACAGAAGAAAAAAATAACAGAAAAAAAGTGAGCATGCCTGTATTGATGTACACTGAGTTTCCACAGTTATTTTTCTGGCTGCAGATGGAGTTTTCTGCAATTTATTGCAATTGCCTTGGATCATTGAACCACTAAAAAGAACTAAGTTTTCACAATTGGTCTTCATAAAATCTTGCTGTTACTATGTATAATGTATGTCTGGCTCTGCTTGTTTCACTCAGCATCAGTTCATGCAAATCTTTCCAGGCCTTTCTAAAATCAGCTTGCTCATTGTTTTTAATAGAACAATTAGATTCCATTATTTCATTTACTACAACTTATTCAGCCATTAACCAATTGATGAGTGTCTCGTAATCTTCCAGTCCTTTGCTATCACAAAAAGAACTGCTACAAACATTTTTTTTCACTTGTGAGTCCTTTTCCCTCCTTTATGGTTTCCTTGGGGTACAGACCTCTGTGGCACTGTACAGTACAGTGGTACTGCTGGATCAAAGGCTATACACAATTTTATAGCCCTTTGAGTATAATTTCAAAATACTCTCCAGAATAGTTAGATCATTTTAAAACTTCACCAGTTGTTGGAATCCTTACTAACTGCTAAGTAATTAGAGTTGATCTAATCTTACAAGAAGTTGTTTTGGCCAGAACCTGAAACAAGGTACTAAGTAGAACTAATTAAGACAAGGCTTGTGTTCACACCTTTACTCACTGGAGTCCACAAGTATGCTAGCTTCACAAAGTACACTTTCTACACCTCCCTTAAAGCTCATTGGGCCAGAGAGCACTATGGGAGAAAACCCATAATCCCATTCTCTCAGAAGAGGCAGATAAAAGGCCAGCGATGAGGGATCTATGGCAGAATACATTTTTTCCTCTTGGCTGGCTGATCGCACTGGACTCGAGAGGAGCGACTCTGGTGCAGAGAACACTTTGACAGATTTCAGTGGAGCTACGCCAGAAGCCCTCTCTCCGTGGCAAGTTGGTGGTTGGGCTCCCCAGAAGGAGATAAGAGAGACCTTCCATCTCTGTCTTGGTTGGAGGCAGAAGAAAGCAGAGGCAGAGGCTGAAGGACAGAACCTTTGGATTTGGAGACATCCGAAGGGCTCCAAGCCTCTAAACCGGCTGTGCTTTGAGAAGAACAAACTCCAACATTTGAACTCTAACAACAGGGACTGATTCAGATCCATCTGAACTAGATCACGACAACCAGTGACTAAACTTACTTTTATGTACTATTTCTCCTAATTAGATTGTGAGCTCCTTGAATGCAAAATCCATCTAGACTTTTTTTACTTATATCTCTTACACTTGGCACAGTAATGGCACCTTATAAGCATGTAACGTTTTTTGCTCATACATTTATAAATGCATTCTTTTGCATTTATTCATAGAATACTTCATAGAAGGAATAACCATTTTAGCATATTGAATAAGTAATCATACATTCTCTGCTTGAAGAAATACAAGAAAAAAAGCACTACCCACTTTTGAAAACACTTTTTATTCTACTTGTTTATAGCTTGTGTTGTTAGGAAGTTTTTCCTGATGGAAAGTCTAAATTTGCCTCCTGAGGAAATGCAAGATATCATATATGCAAAAACAATCTGGAGGATTTACAAGATTGAAGATCTTTAACAATGGTGCTAATGGACAGGAACATTTTCTTGGAAGAGATACCATTTAAACCAGTATATTAAATATGATTATCCTAATAGAAATTTAATTTATCACCTTCAATAATATTAGATTTAATTCTCCTTTAAAAGGTTCATAGAATTCATTTGTAAATTCATCTGATCCTGGAGATTTTTCTTAGGGAGTTCATTCATGTTTTGTTCAATTTCTTTTTCTAATATGGTAATGTTTGAGTATTTATTTCCTCTTCTGTTAATCAGGACAATTTGTAATTTTATAACTATTATTAATTTTGGTTAGATTATCAGACTTGCTGGCATATAGTTGGGCAAAATAGCTTCTAAGTATTATTTTAATTTCTTTTTCATTGGTAAGTTCACACTTTTTATTTTTGATGTTTGTGGTTTGTTTGTTTTTACTTTCTTTTTCCAACCAAATTAACCAAAATTTTTACTATTTCCTTGCTTTTTTTTCATAATACCAACTCTTAGTTATATTAATTAGTTCTATAGTTTTCTTACTTTCAATTTTATTAATCTCTCCTTTATTTCAGAATTTCTAATTTTATATTTAATTAGGGCTTTTAATTTGTATTTTTCTAGCTTTTTTAGTTGTGTGCCCAAATCATTGATCTCTGTCTCTATTTTAATCATGTTACTATTTAGAGACATAAAATTTCCCCTAAGAACTGTTTGCCTGTGTCCCATAGGTTTTGGTATGTTGTCTCATTATTTTCATTCTCTTGGATGAAATTATGGATTGTTTTTATGATTTGTTGTTTGACCCACTTAGGTTTTAGAATTAGATTATTTATTTTCTCATTGTTTTTAGTCTGTCTTTCCCTAATACTTTATTGAAAATAATTGGTCTGAAAAGGAAGCATTTACTATTTCTGCCTTTTTGCATTTAATTTGAGGTTTTTATGCTCTATTACATGGTCAGTTTTTATATGGGTGCCATGTACTGTTGAGAAAAATGTGTATTCTTTTCTGTCCCTATTCACTTTTTTCCAGAGATCTATATCTAGGTTTTCTAGTATAGTATTAACTTCCTGAGTTTCTTTTTGTGTTTAGATTGTGTCTGATTCTGAGAGGGGAAAGTTGAGAACCTCTATTATTATAGTTTTGATGTCTATTTCTTCCTGTTACTGGTTTAATATCTTCTCTAAGAAATTGCATGCATTTTTGTTTTCCTTATCAGGTTATTTTTACCTTATTTCTAAATCTGATATTTCTTGTGCAGCAAGATGACTGTATAAATAAATATATATATATTATATAGATACACACACACACACACACACACACACACACACACACACACATATATATATATATATATATATATATATATATATGTATATATTGTATTTAACATATACTTTAACACATTTAACATGCATTGGTCTACCTGCCATCTAGGGGAGGGGGTAAGGGGAAAGAGGGGAAAAGTTGGAACAAAAGGTTTTGCAAAGGTCAATGCTGAAAAATTACCCATGTATATGTCTTGTAAGTAAAAAGCTAAAAAAAAAAAAAATTGCATGCGCTAACATTTGGTGCATAAGCCTTTAGTATCATTACTATATCATTGTTTATGTAGTTTAATTGATGATGTAAATTATCAAGATGTAGCTTCCTTCTTTATCTCTTTTAATTAGATCTATTTTTGCTTTTGTTTATATGGGATCACAAACGCTACTCCTGCTTATTTACTTTAGCTGAAGCTTAATAAATTCTTATCCATCCTTTACCATTACTCTGTATGTATATTTCTATTTCAAATGTGTTTCTTGTGAACAACATATTATAGGATTCTGTTTTTAATCCACTCTACTATATGCTTCCATTTTAGGAGAGTTCATTCCATTCACTTTCAGTTATGATTAGCAGCTCTGTATTTCCCACCATAATATTTTCTCCCCTGTATATACTTTTTTTCTCTCTCTAAAATCTTTCCCTCATTAGTATTGTTTTGTTTCTTTTTAACCCTCCCCACCCTCTATACGATCTACTTTCTATAACCCTCCAAACCTTCTCTTGCCATTTTGTCCCATTGTTTCTGCTCTCCCTTTTATCATTTTCTCCCTATTCTTTCTGCTTTATTTTCCTAATTCTTTATATACAAATCTCTATACCCAACTGTTAGAATCCTAGTGTTAACTCAACTTGAAACAAGGTGATAACTCAAGGGATATGTTAAAATCCTAGTGTTTACTCAATGGAATTGATACAATGCTTATTGCTTCACATCTTAGAGCCAATCCTTACAGTGACGTCAGTTGCCTAATTTAGCATGGTACTTAGCAAATTCTCTAACTCACTAATGTACCGTGTTTCCCTGATAATAAGACCTATCCCAAAAATAAGCCCTCCCCTTACTGTGTAAGATTCCTCTAAAATAAGCCCTCCCCCGAAAATAAGCCCTATTGAGATTGCTACTGTAGTGAAGGTGATCCCCTGCGCTACATGCTACATTACGGTACCCTCTGTATGCACCGTCCCCCCCATCCCACCCCAGGTGAAATGCACGCAGCGCTCCGAGCTGCATCCAATCAGAGCTGCAGCAGTGAGCACGTCATCTTGTTCTTCCCCAGTGATTTGTTTGCTGGCGCCATTGAGAGCAATGCCATAGAGGAGAGCTGAGGCAGGACAACATAAAAACCTGGTATGTAAGCAGGAGTGAGGGGGCATGATGGAGGATAAAAGAAGAATTCAGCCAGCACTCGCCATGCTAAAGAAATGAAGAACTTCCTTGCAGAGAGAAGAATAGATCAAGTAATGATTCCTGCAGGATGACTGCCTATCTCCAAACCCTTGATATTGAAATAAACAAGCCATTCAAGAACCATTTGTGCATGGAAGTCAATGACTACATTGAAAATAGAATGGAAAGAAATCAGCATGGAAACTTTGTGAACCCCTGTCTGCAAGAAGTCGTGACTTGGGTGAAGAAGTCATGGGCTAAAATTACTGACAGCTGTGTCACCAAGGCACTACGAGCAGGTTACCTAGACAAAACATGTTCATTTAAAGAGAGCTATATTGCTGGACATGAGAGATTGAGTCCACTTCTTCTGAAGGAAATAGAGGCGCAAGACATCCAGGATGGAATTCAGGGTATGGACACTTATGATGATGTTGTTGAAGAAGATGACATGATCATTATTGAATAAAGGCACTTTTTTTGGTTCACATTTACCTGCTTATTAAAATTGCTTTCAATGTTCATTAAAATAAGCCCTCCCCTGAAAATAAGCCCTCTGGTGTTTTTCTGTCCCAAAAAAAATTAATAAGACAGTGTCTTATTATCAGGGAAACATGGTATTTAAGTACTCATTGGAGTTCACAAGTATGGGAGATTCACAAAGTTAACTTTCTAACTTTGTGAATTCACACCTCCCTTAATCCCTCCCTCAGAGGAGGAGTCAACTTTTATACCCAGAATAAATAGAGCTTCAGTGAGCCAGTCAAGGTAGTTCAGAGAGAAGCCCTCTCTTGGAAGCAAGACAGATTCATTCCAACTTTCACGTTGGTGCTGGCTGGAGACATTCAGAGTTGAGCTAGAGGCAAAAGACTGGCAACGAGAGCTTTCAGAACCAAGGAAAACTGAGGCCTCTAAGAAAGCTACCTGGGCCCAAGGAAGGAGAAAATAAATGTTTGAACTTTTATCTCCTGGCTGTGTTTGGAGTGATTATTACTTTCAACTGAAAAGCTGCCTCCAGAAAATCTTCCTAAGAAATCTGCTCCCAGAGAGAACCATTATATTTTAAAGAAGAGAACATCACACCCAACTGAATTATTAAGTTATTCTCTCTGTGCTAGAACTGATGAGATCAAGCTTCAGACATTCATTGCTCACCCTCCTCCCTTCTTTCCCTCTATTGTAATAGATTTTTTGTGCCTCTATAGGTGATCTAATTTGTATCATGATAGCTCTACTTTTTCTCTTCTTCCCCTGCAATTCTTTTTCCACCACTTACTGTCATTTTTTTTTTCCTTTGATATCACATCAGAGTCCATTCACAACCACATCCTCTGTCCATGTGATGGTTCTAACTTTCCCAATAACAAATACAGTTCTTGAGTTACAGATATGTTGTTCATATTTAGAGTTGTAAATAGTTTTATCTTAAAATTGTGTGTGTGCATGTATGTGTGTGTGTGTGTGTGTGTGTGTGTGTGTGTGTGTGTGCATACATTTACTTGTGATTATATTTTGGGAGCTTTGCAACAATGTTCCTGGGGGTTTTCCTTGTGGAATCTCTCTTCTGAGGTTATCAATGGATTCTTTCAGTGACTATTTCCCTCCCTGTTTCAATATTTTGAATCAGTTTTTCTTGATGATCTTTTGAAAAATGTTCTCTAGACACCTATTTTTTCTATCATGACTTTTAAGTACACCAATAATTTTTAACTTGTCTCTCTGAGATCTATTTTCCAACTTGGTTATTTTCCCAATCAGATATTTTATACTTTTTTTTTCCATTTTTTGATTTTTTAAAATTTGTTTGGTGACTTCTTGATGTCTTATATAAATCATTAGCTTCCATTTGTCTCATTCTAGTTTTTACTGTATGATTTTCTTCAGTTAGCTTTTGTAACTCTTTTTCCATTTAAGTCTACTTTTATTTTTTAATTTTTTAAGTCTACTTTTCAATGTGTTTTATTCAGTAAATTTTTTTTTGCATTTGATGAATTTTATTTTTTAAAGAATTTCCTTCTTTTTCCAAACTGTTGACTTTCTCCTGCGTACCTCTCATTTATTCTTCTATCTCTTTTATTTGCCTTTTAAATCATTTTATGAGCACTTCCAAAAAGCCTCTTTGGGCTTAAGAACTATTTTTATCACTCTTTCTGATGTCCTCTATAGACATTCTGTCCTCCTATGAATTCATGTTTTGGTCTTCCTTATCACCATAGTAGCTTTGTATGATCAAGGTTCTTTTCTGTTTCTTGCTCTTTAGTATCAAGAGATGGAAGTCTTTTCTTTTAATATTTCCTCTTTTCCTATCTTTATAGTGAAGCCTTGCTCCTGTGACAAAAGGGGTTCTATTCCAAACTTAATGTCCAGCTCTGAGCCTTGGCTTTGAGCACAGGTGTCCCTTGTATTTGCAGGGGGTAGTTTTACCTGCTCTTTCCAGGATAGGTTTCCCAGAATTTGCCTTCTGAGTTTGTAGTGAGGGCTGTCCCACTGGTTTGCCAGGATCAGGGGTCTTAGTTGCTGGTCTGCTATGTGGAAGACCCTATCACTGATTTTCCCAGACTCCATCTGAGCTTTGCTGAACACCTCTTTTTCCCCAAGGAGAATCACCTTTCATAAAGTCCTTTCAATCTATCTTGAGGTAGATGGTGGTTTCATTACATTAGATTCTGTTTAGAGGCTTGCTTTCTCATGGACTTTGAGAGAAACTGGGAGAGACTGAGCAGCTTCCTGGGTTTCCTTTTGCCATCTTGGCTCCTAGGATTTTTTTTTAATATATTTCATATGGTTTTCAGAGCATATCCAAGTCAGTTTTAAACCTAATTTTTTCATAGTTAAGTGGGAACATTGTCGCAGTTTAAAGGGATCTTTTAGAATCAAGAAATCTATAAATTGTATGATAACCTTATTCCTGAGCCTAATTCTCTCAACACAATAATACACTGCTACTCATTTCAAGATCTTCTCAATATGAGTGTATTAGCACCTACTAGTTTCCAGAATTCACAACTCACTTAATTCCTTATTAATCACATTTTCTTCAGGAGGATAAAAAGAAGAGTAATTACATACCTTCTCTCTGCCCATAAAAATGAAAGCATTTTCTACCAAAAATTCACATTAAAAAAAGTCTGTGGGTAGAAGAGTCAATATGTCTTTAAAATATAGTAGAGACTAGAAATTTCTATAGGGAATATTTATACCCAAACAATTCTCAAGCCTTGAAATATAGGCTCTCAATATTGTTTCTTTCAGTTGATAGTCCTTACAATTTTTCTGAAGGATATGGCATGAATCACTCAATAATTTTGACTAATTTGTTGAAGGAAATGGTGTTGGTACTGAATAGGTGACTTTGCTAAGCTGAGTAAAATTGAGTTTGGTTGCTGTTTTGATTTCTCTCTAAGATTCTCTCTGTATGATGGGCTCACTCAGGCAAAATGCATGAGCACTTAGTATGGTCACTCAGCTCTTTACATTATTATACACAGGCCAGATTGACTTTCTGGATGTTAGGCAAATGTTTTCAAACTAAATTGTTTGCTGTGTTCTGTTGGGCACAGCTACTAGGCTCTTGTTATGATATAATATCCTTACTTGTGGAGCCACAACTTAGTGGTACTGCTCTATCTTCAACAAGAGTATTTTAGTGATCTGTTTAGCTTGAATGCCAAAACTAGGACAATGCCATTTAATGTAGGATTGTTGAAAATTTCTCTCTTTGATATCTATATATTAATATGTTTGTGATTGTCATTTTTCCACAGGTCACAGACTTTTTGTTTCACTTCTCTGATAACTTTTTTCACGTTCAAACTACTTTTCCTTCATTGAACAAATTATCCCTAAGCAGTTCTCTGCATACAGTCCCAAAAAAGACTGATAAGAAGTAAAGGACTAATGCCAAAGGCAAAGATAAGATAATATTTAGTTTGACTTGAAGGGAAAAGACCACGATGTATGCGACCTATTGATATGAATTTGAGTTATTAGAACTTCAATTTCTTACAACGATTGGAGAATATGTCGATTATTCTGCCTTTAAGCTTCTCCAGGCCTTCTTGTCTCCATCTATAGTCAGAATAATTTTCTGTGTTTGGTTCATTTTTCCAACCTATTACTTGACTTTTAACTCTTCTTTAAAGTAGGGCTCTGCTTTCCAGAGTAGAGGGTACATGTTCCAAGCTTTTGGAGTTTTATTCAGATATTTTCAGAGATACTTCTGGGAACCCTTAAGTTTCTGTTCATCCAAGATGGAAGCATCCAAGGAGAGGTTTGTTTAGTACTTTCTTGGCCTGTCTCTAGTTTGTCAGTGACTGCAAACATTATTTTCTGCCCTTGAACTATGAGATATGCCCCCACCCAATGGTACCTAAAAGCTCTGATATGCCAATCTTCCTCCTAGCCCTGGGAGTGCCATGCCTGAAACTAGGATTCAAGTATGAGAAATGGTACAGAGTCAGTGTTAGTAAAGACACCCTTGCAATCCCCTTCTGATCAGGTATCTTACCTCCTTACCATCTGTGACTTGAGAGCTCTAGAAGCTACCATTGCTGCTGATGATTTAATGATTCTGATTTACTGAGGCCAGAAAGAGTCTGGCTTGGTACACATCGAACAGTGGTCCACTGTCTCCCAGGTGTGACAAGCCTTTCCGGCTAACCATCAAAATTCTCTTTGGTGTCTATGACTGAGATGTCTGGAAACTGTCATTGCTGCCACTGATTCAGTTGCCCTGAGGTCTGTTCTTGGTTTGCTAGGGCTAGAGCTGTGCTGACATAGCTATTCCATACTGTGCTCTATTTTCACCCTAGTGCAATTGACCTTTCCTGCCATCCTTTCAAATTGTACTAGACTGAAAATTTGTTTCATTTACTTATCTTGTAGGTTCTGATGCTATAACATTTGTTTAGTGTCAATATTTAAAAATATTTGGATGATTTTAGGGGAGACTCAGTTGAGTCCCTGCCTTTATTTCACCATCTTGGGTCATCTTCTTTTATTTATTTCAAAAAAAATTACTATAAAGATGAATCAATATCTTTAACTAATAAATTATGTGATTATCTCATCCTTACACAATATTTTCTCATAATGACAGCTATCATGAAAATAAAGAATCTTACTAAAGCATACACTAATTATTTTAAGCACTAGAAATACAAATAACTTTGTATCTTTGTTATGTAAAAAACTTCAATATTGTAATCTTTTTTTGAGTTGTGCAGTCAAAAACTGACATAATAATTGCTTTCATCATAATTGCAATTTTCTTTACTGAATTGATAGAGGGATGGTAATAGTACTTCTAATTTCTTTGTCATGATGAAGCACCATATAAATAAATCTCTGATAACAATCCAGGTCCACAAATCTCTTTAACTTTTAAAAAAAACTATTTAGAAAAAGACTTTGGGAACATAAAGCAGAGATTACTGACTTCTCCAAAAATCTCCTACCAAAAAAAGTAAAATAGTTTTGAGTGGCAGAAATATTTTAAAATTGGGGTAAACCAATTGTCCTCCTGAGGCAAACTGAGAAAATCTTAGAAATGATCTGACTTATCACATTTGGGATCATTTAAGTGCAAAAACCACTAGGAAACCTACTAAATCAACAAACAACAAGTTCTGAGGGCAACTGGGTTGGGTGGCAACTTCATCTTTACTAATTATTACCCTACTGAGAGTGTGGGCATCAGACTGCTGAGCAGGAGAAGATTAAAACAACAAAGTATCATCCATGGGTACCAGATGTCAGCTCCAAGTGTGTTGATCTGGCTGCTGCTGTTGGGGGCGGGGGGGAGGAGTTTAAATGATGTACAACCATTGAATATAGTAGCAGAGGATAGCTGTGGACATTTGCAAGAAGCAGAATGATTAATTCCAGTTCCAGAGAATAGGATTGAGCTGAAGTCTGCAGTCAAGAGAGGAACCTTAGGAAAAAAGTCTATTTGTGGAAATATCATTGCTGGGATCCTTAGCCATGCCTAGCATTCACTCAGGGGTGTAGAAGAATGACTGAGACAGAGCTTAGGAGGGGAAAAGTAAGAAAATTCCAAAGCCTGAAGAATTATCACCGCCCCCCCCCCCCAAGACTGGAATCAGACATATTTTCACATGCCACTGAAAATAATAATAACAATTAATGAGTAAGCAAAACAAAAAGAGCCTGACAATTGATAGTTGCTATGAGGATAAAGATTTGGGTCAAACTCAGAAGACAGTGATTAAAAAAAAAAAACCCTACACCTTTAATGAAAAATGCCAAGTGATTCTTGGAATAGCTTTAAAAGGATATTGAAAATCAAATGTAATTCAACTGATGTAAAGAAACAGGGATAACAATCATGATCTCAGACAAAGTTAAAGTTAAAATAGATTTAATTAAAATACATAAACAGGGAACCAATGTTATAATAATATGTACCATAGGCAATAGAGCAATATTAAATTCTAAGCCTATATGTACCAAATGCTATAGTATCTAAGATTTTAATGGAAAAGTTAAAAGAATAATAGGTGAAAACACTTAGAAGTACTATAATAAGGAGTGGATTTTCCCCATCCCTTCTCAGAATTAGATAAATCTCATCAAATAAGCAAACAACAATGATAAGAAATAATTTAAGGAAATGAATAGAATTTTTGATGAACTAGCTATGATATATCTATAGAGAACTGAATTTGGATAAAAAGGAATACTTTTTTTAAAAAAATCTCAGTGACATATACAACTTTTACAGAAACTGAATTTACAGAATTTACAGAATAATTTACAGAAATTATATTAGGGCATAAGAATGTTGTAGTTAAATTCAGAAAAGTAAAAAAAAAAGGTTTAAATGCATCATTTTTGGGTCACAATACAATACGAATTATTTTCTATAAGATACCATGTAAAGACAGATTAAAAACTAATCAGAGGGAGATGGAACCAAAATGGCTCCATCTTCCTCTGATTAGTATTTTTTCCTCAGAATAGACATATCTCATATCCTATATCAAAATAAGATTAATATGGGTACATGACCTAGACATAGAGGGTGATATCATAAGCAAATTAGGAGAGCAAGAGATAGTTCTTAGAGCTTTGGAGGAGGGAAGAATTTATAACCAAAAAATACCTAGAAAACTTTATGAAATGAAAATGAACATCTTTGATTGTATTAAATTAAAAAAGGGATTGCACAAAACAGACAGAGAGAGAGAGAGAGAGAGAGAGAGAGAGAGAGAGAGAGAGAGAAGATTAAAAGGTAAGTACAAAGCTGGGGAAAATATTTTTATTGCTAATGTTTCTGATAAAGGTAATTTCTAAAGAAATGTGTCAAATTTAGGAGAATACAAGTCATTTCCAAATTGATGAATGGTAAAAAAAAAAAAATATGAACAATTTTCAGATGAAGAAATTAAAGTCATCTGTCATATAAAAATGCTCTAAATTACTATTGAATAGAGAAATGCAAATTAAAACAACTTTGAGGTACCTCTCAAATTGGCTAAGATGATATGCAAATATAATGATAAATTTTGGAGGGGATGTGGAAAAATTGGGGCATTAATGCTTTGTTGTTGGAATTGGGGGAATCATTTAATCATTGTGGAAAATCATTTGGAACTATGCCCAAAGGACTATAAAATTTTGCATATTCTTTGATCTAGCAGTGCCACTACTAGGTCTGTATCTCAAGGAAATCATAAAAGAGGGAAAAGTATTCTCATGTGCCAAAATGTTTCTAGTGACTCTTTTGTGGTGGCAAAGAATTGGAACACAAGTAGAGGTCCATCAATTGGGGAAATGACTGAATAAGTTATGATAAAAATATTTTTTTGTTTTATAAAAATGATGAACAAGCTGATTTTATAAAATCATGCAAAGATTTATAGATAATGGGTGGAACAAGTAGAACCAGGAATACAGTGTACATTGTTATAGTAAGATTATGCAATGATCAGTTATGACAGATTTTGTTCTTCTTAGCAGGTTCAGTGATCCAAGGCAATCCCAGTAGACTTTGGATAGAAAACATAATTCATAAACAAATGTATATTTAAAAAATTAATGTATATGTGTAACCAGAAAAAACAATAAAAATCCTATTAGATTTGATAGGAATAAATTGGAAATAATAGCAATTGTTCATGAGTAGACCAAGCTAATGTAATAAAAATGACAATTGTACTTAGACATTTACTTTTTCAGTTGCATAACAACCAAACTCAAAAAATTTTATGCAGATAGAAAAAATAATAACAAAATTCATTTGTGTAATGTTCTCTTCTCTAAAATATAATGTTCTCTGGCAGCAGGTTTCTTGGGGGACTTCTGGGAGCAATCTTCATTTCAGTTCAATGTAATAATCACCTCAAATGCAGCCAGAAGTTAAAATCCAGATCCTTTATTGTTTCCTTCAAAATAGCCCAGTTAGCTTTCTTAGAGGTCTATCTCTTTCCTTGGTTTCGAGATTTCTTCCCGCTAGTCCTTTGGCTCTTCTAGCTTCAGCCTCTAGCTCTCTCCAAATCCAAAGCCTCCAGCCAGCACAAAGGTGGATTATGGAATGAATCTGACTCCACCTCTGAGAAAGTGGGTTTATGTGTTTCTGTCTTCCTTCATTCTTCCCAACTTGTGAATATCCTTGACTTGTAAATCTCCCAAAGTTCCCAGCCAGCACAAAGATGGAAGTTGGAATGAACCTGACTCTGTCTCTAAGAGAGTGGGCTTGTGAGCTTCTTCTTATATATGCTCTCTTAAAGGTGTAAACTTTAATAAGTACTAAGTACATAATCATTGTCTCTATCAATTCCAGTGACTTAGCACCTTATAAGAAGTCTAACACATTTGGAAGAAGAAAATATCAAGAATATCAAGGGAGTAAAAAAAAATAAATAAATAAAAGGAAGGAGAGATAAGTCATACTAGGTTTAAAACTATATTATAAAGTGACAATCATCAAAATTATTTGACTTGACTAAGAAATAGTGTGATGGATCAGTAGAATTAATGAGGTAAAGAAAACAATAGGCCCTGATTATAATAACCTACTGTTTGATAAGCAAAAGACTCCAGCTTGTATAACAGGATCTCAGTATTTGACAAAATTGCTGGGAAAACTGGAAAATAGTATGATAAAAATGAGTCATTGACCAATAGGTCCCACTGTATACCAAGATAAAATTAAAATGAGCACATGATTTAGACATAAAAGGTAATGCAATAAGCAAATAAGGAAACTTTATGTGCGATTTTTGTAAAAGGAAAGAATTTATGACTAAATCAGGAGAGAACATTGTAAAATGTAAAATAGATTATATTAAATTTTTAAAAAAAATTTCAGGGGACAGAACCAAGATGTCAAAGAGTGGACACATCTTTTTTTTTTTTTTCTGATCTCCTCTTAGTGTCCCTCAGATCAATACCACATTAAGCCTCTGAACTGGTTTTGGAGTGACAGAAGCCATAAATATTTGAAATGCAATAAATTTCCAGAAGAAGATAGTTTGGAAGGAGTTCAGAAAAGTTCTGATTCAATTGGGCAAATGGGGAAGTGGCCAAGCATAGATGCAATGCATATGGGGAACCAGGATGTTGTACTATCTGGGGATCTGGGAATCTACTGAGGAACTCTTAGGCCACATGTCCTCTGAAACATTCAAAGCAAATACAAAAGGCAAACAGTGAGCCTCTAAACCCCAGAAAAACATGGCACCTGGCCATGCCTACCCAGCATCAAAAGTCATTCAACAGCATTGGGCCCAGGGCAACCTAAAACAGCTGTTGCCTTCTTTGCCCTAAGAGAAGACTTCAATTTTTTTTTTTTTTTAATGAGCAAAAAAGAAAAAAAGAACTCTGACAACAGATATTTTTTATGGAGAAAGAAAGGAACAGATATCAGATCTTGAGGATCCTAAAAGCAAATCAGCTCCAGATGAAGTTCCAAAGGGTGATATGAGTTGTTCCCCATTTCACAAGACTCTCTTGGAAGAATTCAAAAAAGATCTTAAAAGAGAGAAGAAAAATAAGGAAAGAAAATGAGAACTTTCTAAGAGAGTTGGAAAAAGGAAAATAGAAATTATCTGAAGAAAACTCCTTAAAAATAGATTTAATAAAATTTAAAAAGCATATAACTCCTTACAAAATAGATATGAAAAAGAAAACAAATCTTTGAAAAAGAGAATTTTGTAAAATGGAAAAAATGCAATGAACAAAAAAAACCAAGAAGTTGAATTGACTGAATACAAAAAGAGATTAAAAAGCTAACTGAAGAAAATAATTCACTAAAAATTAGAATTGAACAAATGGAAATGAATGATTCAATGAGACTTCAAGAATCAGTCTAATAAAATTTTTAAAAATGAAAAAAAAAGACAAAATTTAAAATACATCATTGGAAAAACAAGTCACCTGGAAAATAGATCTAGAAGAGACAATCTAAGAATTATTGGACTTCCTGAAAACCATGATGAAAACAGGAGCCCTTTGATCCTTTAATGTCAATGTTGCTAGATCCTGAGTGATCCTTTTTGTGGTTCCTTGGTATTTGAATTTTTTTGTTTGTTTGTTTTGTTTTTCTGAATATTTGTAGTATTTTTCCCTTGGGTGGATAGCTCGGGAACTTAGCAAAAATATTTCTTGGAATTTTGATTTTAGGATCTCTTTTAGTAGATGATCAATGAATTCTTTCAATGTCTATTTTGCCTTCTGTTTCTATAACATCTGGGCAGTTCTCTTTGATGATTTCCTGAAAAATAGTGTCTAGGCTCTTTTTTTATCATGATTTTCAGGGAGTCCAATAATCTTCATATTATCTCTCCTAGATCTATTTTCCAGGTCTGTTGTTTTCCCAAGTAAGTATATATATATTTTTTTCTATTTTTTCATTTTTTTTTAATTTTGCTTGACTGATTCTTGATGTCTCCTTGAGTTATTATTTTCCATTTGTTCAAGTCTGATTTTTAATTAATTATTTTCTTCATTTACTTTTTTTTTATTTCTTTTTTGTATTTGTCCAATTGAGTTTTTAAATGAATTGTTTTGTTCTATGGAATTTTTTTCCCACTTTGCCATTTTTTTTTAAGAATTGTTTTCTTTTTCCAATTCACAAATTCTGTTT
Source organism: Antechinus flavipes (assembly GCF_016432865.1). NCBI lineage: Eukaryota > Metazoa > Chordata > Mammalia > Dasyuromorphia > Dasyuridae > Antechinus > Antechinus flavipes. The sequence goes on from NC_067400.1 coordinate 94,195,229, forward strand.
TTCTTGGAATTGTTTACCTTTTCCAATTTGGAAATTCTATTTTTCAGGGAGTTGATTTCTTTATCCACATTATCTTTTAATAGGTAACTTGATTTATCCTGACCCTCTTGCAAAACTTTTCTTTCCTTTCCCCATTTTTCTTCTAGTTCTCTTTTAAGATCCTTTTAAATTTCTTCTATAAGAGCCTTGTGTGATGGGGACCAGATCATATCTACCTTTGAATACAGAGACAAATTGTTTTTAGTCTCCTTGTGGTTTGAAGTCTGCTCTCTTTCTGTATAGAAGCTATCAGTAATTAGAACCCACTTTGGTTTTTGTTCATTTTGAAAAAAAAATACAATCTGCTTATTGGGGGTAGTGGGGTATTTCCAAGCTGCCTCTACAAATAACAGAAAGTGGTGGTAAAGAGGCAGTGAGACAGCACCCACTGGCTGTACTGGGATTAGCAGTTGTGCTGAAATTAGCAGCAGTGGAAGGGCAGCTACTAGGACCATGCTGTGAATGGGCTGAGACCAATTACTGTGGCTGGTCTTTGATCACAGCTGAGTGACTCCAGGTGCTGAGTGGATATATCCAGGTCCCCAGAGATTCTTGTGTTTTGGCGTTATAGTCTGGGTTTATAGCTTCTCTGCCAATCTACTAGCTTGCTGCCAGGGCAAAGAAGCTCACACTGTGATAAAGTTATCCCCACAGATTTCTGCCAGCACACCCCTCGCCCTTCTGGTCTGCTCAGTGTGAGCTGTTTCCCATGCTCTCACTGCCAACTTGCCTCACACTGGGCCTGGTCTAGCTGTCCACACCCACAAGCAAAAACAGACCTTTTCTGGTGAATTTTGAAATTATCTTCGGTTGATAATGTGTTGTATTCCCAATATTTGTGGCTTCTGACAGTCAAGCATTAATTCCAAGGCTGAATTTCATTAAAATAGATTGAGGGAAAAGGAAAGTTTAGGAAGATGCATGTGTCCTCTCTACCATCTTGGCTCTACCCCTCCAACTAGTTCAATATCAGGACAACTATCAATCATATTGATTACAAAACCAACAGAAATTGCACAATAATCTAAATATATGCAGAAAAAGCTTTTGATAAAATACAACACTCATTCCTATTAAAACATTAGAGAGCAAAGGGATAACGGAAGCTTTCCTTAAAATAATAAGCAATATCTATCTAAAACCAACAGCAAACATTATTTGTAACAGAGATAAGCTGGATGAATTCCTAATAAGTTCAGGGGTGAAGCAAGATACCCATTATCACCACTTATTCAACATTGTACAAGAAACATTGGCTTCAGCAATAAAAAAAAAAAAAAGAAAGAAAGAAAGAAAGAGAAATTAAAGGAATTAAACAGTTAATGAGGAAATAAAACTCACTCTTTGCAGATTATGTGATGATATACTTAGAGAAACCTAGAAAATCATCTAAAAACCTACTGGAAACAATTCACCACTTTAACAAAGTTGCATTATATAAAATACACCTACACAAATCATCAACATTCTTATATATTACTGGCAAAGTCCAGCAACAAGAGATAAAAAGAGAATTTTCACTTAAAGTTACTGTAGATAAAATAAATTACTTGGGGTCTACCTGCAAAGACAAACCCAAGAACTATATGAACATAGTTACAAAACACTTCTCATACAAATAAGTCAAATCTAAACAATAGGAAAAAATATCAATTGTTCATGGCTAGGCTGAGCTAATATAATGCAAATGGCAATTCTGGCTAAATTTATCTACTTGTTCAATACTCAAAACTGTCAAAAATATTATATAAAGCAAGAAACAATACTAGCAAAATTCATCTGGAAGAACAAAAGGTCAAGAATATCAAGGGAATTAATAAGAAAAAAATATATAAAAGATGGTGGGTTAGCAATATCAAACCTAAAACTATATTATAAAAAGTAACTATCAAAATCTGATGATTTAAGTAATAGACATTCTATATATTCTGTATTAGTAATAAAAATAATAGGAATTCTATGTTATATTATTTTCCCCCAAATCATAACCTAATAAAGAGCAAAGTAAGAATTTGAACTCTTGTCTCAATCAATTACAATACTTTCCTTTAGTGTCATATTGTGAAGAGTGGACATATATTTGCACAAAAGTTTCTCTGCTATCTTTAACAGATATAAAATATTGTATTGATGGAACTTTGGGATTTTCAAAATATGACACGGTGTGCTTATAATCCAATTTCAGAGTGACAAAGATAACACTTGTTTTTTTACAATACAGGAAGCAAAGACAATCTACCATTTTGCATAGGAAACATGATATGATTATTAGGAGATATGAGATATGATGATAAATCCATGACATTACAAAATGTTTTATAATGTAACTCTTTGGAATCAATTATCTTCCATATTCTCCCTGTTAATAATAATGGTGATATAAAAAATTATATCTTAATAGGGGAAGTTATAAGAGTGTACATTGTCTTGTTGAATGATACTCAAATAAGAAATTTTAAATAATTTAAATATTAAAAATAAATTTTATTATTATTTTCATGAATACATGTTCTTGATATATTTGAGGGCATGCTAATGCTTTAAATGTTGGTTTTATTTATTTGCTTGTTTATATTATATTTCAAGGTAGTTACTAATTAACTAATACAGCTATGTCCCCATTAACTAAAATAATAAATCCTTTAAAGTGATTAGGCTATTTAAATTTGCACTGCTTTTTTTCTTTATTGATACAGTACCAATTATAGTATTTTACACAATTATAACTTCAAATAGTGCTAACTCAGCTACATCTAACCACTTCAGGAGATTCATTATTTGTACAAATCTGTAATTAACTATGTTAATCCTCTAAAGGTACACTTAATTTTTTTTTTAACCAATTGACTTGCCTTATGTTGTTCTGATTAAGGAAATTATTACCTTCAAAAAAACATAAGAAAACAAATGGATAATTAGTTTCTTCATTATGCCAATGGTTCTGAAATCTCAAGGATATAGGTTCTTTCTCCATCATTAAAAGTCATAACCTATCCACAATTTCTTTTGCTCTTGCCCATATTCACCTATAAATCATTTATAACACATCAACTTGATGTTCTTAAAGGAATATCTCTTTGTATTCAAAAGGAAGATTGAGGCTATACATCCATTATCCTTAAATCTCCGTAAGAATTGTTCCACATTTTTTCCCAGCCATATATCAAATATCGCATATGTTTTCTCTCCTATGAACATTGCATTGCAGTTACTTATATCTGCCTTCCAATTTTCTACTTTTATATGGAATAATATGCATACTGCATATAACTAGAAAAATATATTACTGAGTAATTGACTTCATAATATAAATTTAATATTTGTATAATGGGACCCTAGTATTATACAAAGAGCTAAAACTCACTCCAATGAAGGATTATGCTATTTAATTTTTCTAAATTCCATTTTCTCCATAAACTGTACATGGTTGTTATATAATTACTTCCATTCATTATTTTCTTTTTTGTTTCCTCTAATATATAACCTCCTCAAGGATTACAGTTATCTATTAAGTAAAAATGCAAAACATGTCTTTGACAATTGTTTAAAATATATATCTATTGGGAATTTTTGGCTCTACATGTATAGTAATTTAAAAAAAACACATTTCCTTATGAAGCATATTAGGAGAGAAAAATCAGAACAAAAACAGCAAAACAGAGAAAAAATAAACAGAAGAAAAATAAAAAGAAGTGAACAAAACATGATTTACATTCAATCTCCATAGTTCACTCTCTAGATGCAGATATTATTTTCCATCCAAAGTTGATTGGGATTGTCTTGGATAAATGAACTACTGAGAAGAACCAAGTCATTCATGCTGTTAATGTATACCATTGTATTCCAGTTTCTGTTTGTTTCATTTGGTACACTCATCAGTTTGTGTAAATTTTTCCAGCCCTTTTTAAAATCAGTTTGCTCATCATTTTTTTCTTATAGAACAATAGTATTCTATGATTTTAATATACTATAATTTATTCAGCCACTCCCCAATTGATTGGCATCTATTAAATTTCCTGTTCCTATCCACCACAAAAGGCTATTAGAAAGATTTTTTGTTTATGTGGATTCTTTCCCCTCCATCATTTCTTTGGAACACAGAGGCAGTAGTAACACTACTGGACCAAAGGCTATGCACAATTTCATAGCCTTTTGGCACAGCAGTCAATGAAACACCATGTCCAAAATCACTGGCATTAGGCATTATCAACATGAGTGAGCAATCAACAGAACATTAAGTAGTAGTAGATAATTCAAGGAATTTGCAAGTAAAATTTAATTAAAATATTTAATCAAACCACTAGATTCAAGACTTTTAAGCAAGTTCCAATAATTTTAGTACATTGCTATTTTGAAAAATTATTTGAATTACATAGCAGTGCTCTCATTTAAAATACTTTGGATACATGAATGTAGGGTTTCTTCATTAATTTAATAAAATGAAGCTAAAATATAAATAACTATTTTAAAATGCTGTCTTTATGCCTTTGAATACACAATGGGTTTTCTTGTCTTTGCCATGGTGTAAGGTTAATTTAATATTGATTCAAAAAAGACTCACTAAAATGCAACCAATTAATAACTATTACCTTAATTCTAAATGTATTCAATACCTGATTTTCCAAACATGATGATCAACCAATCAAATGTTCTATAAGCTCCTCATACTTGGAATTAAGATAGTGAAATTCTTTCCTTGAATAAGATATACTGAGGATCTTTTGAAATAAAGTTTTCTATATGAAAAAAAAATGAAATTTCCCATAACACTTGTCTTTGAATTTTTTTCAAAATTCATTTCAAAATTTTTCAAAAATATTTTAGATAACTAATTGACATTAAACTCAACAAAAATTTATTATGTGCATGCAGAGCACTATTATAGATAAGTAGTGATGAATGAGATGCAATTTATGTTCTAAAGGAATTTACAATCTAATAGGAGAGCATTACATGTAGAGAATCAATTAAGATACATACTAGGACATAATAAATATATTAGAGTAGTATAAGGTGTACTATATGGGGCTTAAGAAGAAAGAGATTGAAATTGAGACAAGGCCTTAAATCTAAAGAATTTTACATCTAGTTAGCAAACAGGAATCATTAAAATAGAGTGGAAAAAAGGCATAGTCAAGTCTGTGTGAAAAAGAATCATTATCAAGAATTTTGGAATGGAATGTGAAGAGACTAAAAGTGGAGAGCTTAGAGTTTTTGGCAATTATCTGGTAGAAATTTTAAAAGTGCATTAACTAAAGTAGTTGGTAGAGACAGAAATAAGAGAGAAAGAATTGTATGATCTTATTTTTTAATGCTTCAATAGATCTGTATCATGAACACAGGTGTTTTTTCTAACATTATGAGTCATAATTAATTCATTCCTTCTCATCTTGATGATATCCTTTGGAGAATTCTCTATGACATAATCAATTTGTTTTAGTAAATATGTAAAGTTAAAATCCATGAAAAATTTATATTTATTTGATGTGCAAAATGAGAAAAAATATGGCTAAAGTAGTCAAGTTAATAGATGCTACCCAAATGTCTTAGTTGGTAAACACACTATACCATGTTGTAGCCTATAATCTCCTTGCTTCATGAGAACAACTTTCTTTATTGCGTTCACATGTTTCTCCTCTATATTTTTTTCAGAAAGTTTTGAAAATTAATCTCCATTTTCTGTCATTTCTATTGATTACCAGAAATTATCACATTTCAGTAATTATTAAATTATCTCACCTAAATAAAGAAGGATCAATAACATCAATGATTTACACTTGATTTTAATTCATTTGACCTGTTTCCCCCAAAGCATGGAACGGAAAATGATTAAAGGCATTTCTAGAATACTGTCATTCAGATTGACTATCACTTTTCTTTTTTAATGAGCCCAGAACAGTGTATCATTTTATAGGGAAAGTTATCACAAAGCTCATCTTGGAGCCAGCCTTACCCTAGACATTGCTTGACCTTCAAATAGATTTTCTCAGAACATTCATAGAGGGACAATTCTCTATTTGATATTCTCAGCAGATGGCATGTCTTCTTACCATTGTCTTATTAATTCTATTTTATTAATTAATAATGGCTTAATATTACCTTATTAACAAAGTCTTCATTGCTTTGGAAGTTGATTTTTACTAATTTTCCTAATATATTTTTCTATCTTAACAATAAAAATTTCCACTTGAAAAAAGGGTCAGTACCTCATAAAATGGTCTATGATATTAAATTAATTAATAAGTACTTATTTGATAAGTGTGTACTATGTAACAGACATCATGCTAAGCACTGGACATTAAAATTGATCTCCTTTCAAGAACCTTACTTTGTAAAGAGGTATCTAGTATATGGAATTAAATACAAGACTCATTCATATAAGGAAGCCAAAATGTATTTAAGTGCTATTGGTATTGCTTGTGGTATTTTGTTTTCAAAGAAAAGCAAACTGACATCACAATGTTACAATAAAATAATACGGTGTCTATGTCTGAACTTGGAATGTTCTTTTACAGGTAAGAACAAATAAGCCCTATAAACATTTGTAGTAGATTCTCTAGTTTTGAACAACTCAGATTTTTTTTTCTTAATATTTATTTTTGAGACCCATTGCTTTTTGATCATGTTTTGAGAGAAAAATCAGAGCAAAAGGAGAAATACATGGAAAAGATAAAAAAGTGAACATAACAAATTCAGATTTCTTCCGAAGTACTTCAATTGTGCTTTATTTTGAGAGAACAGCACTTTCTCTCATTAGGGTCTACCATGTTGGGCAGTCCTATGCCAGTATCTCCCATGCTGTTCAATTAATTTCTAAGTTCTTTTTTTATGAAAATTATTTTTATTTTAAAAACATGCATGGATAAGTTTTAACAATGACTCTTGCAAAATTTTTTGTTCCAATTTCCTCCCCTTTTCCCCACAACATTCCTCCAAACAATGAGATGGTTCTAACAATGCATGCATCAACCTCATTATCAACATGGACATTCCCACAATATCAATTGATAAGGAAAATTAAGTTATTCACAACATTCTGAACTTCTCCATATACTGTAGCTGATGGTTCTATATGTGGATGTTGTACTACTGGATGATGGATATTTTGTTGGTATTAATGGTTAAGCCAAAATTAGCACAAGCAGCAGAGAATCAATTTATACTTTGGTTATACTTCGAGTATACTTTCTGTACTCAATGCAGCTTCACAGGCTGCATTGAGCACACAATAATCTGCAAATAAAAAATGATGCATCAACAACCTCTCTACTTTAGTTTTGTCTTATAGCCTTTTCAAGTTGAAGAACATACCATTAGTGTGGTAACTGACTTTGATTCCATGTTTGTTCTTATTAAAGGTGTTTGAGAACATAGAAGAAACAGCATGCTAAAAAGCATGAAAGCAAGCAGAGGAAATAGCCTTATTTTACTCCACTGGTGAGTGTGAAAGCTTGAGAGCTTTACTCATTATTCAGAATCTGAACAATCATTACATAATTAAACTGACACAATGCTGATGAACTTTTCTGGGAAAAAATTTTTTTTTGACATAATTTTCTTTTTTTTTTTTAAATTTTTATTTTTAAATAACTTTTTATTGACGGAATCCATGCCAGGGTAATTTTTTACAACATTATCCCTTGCATTCACTTCTGTTCCGATTTTTCCCCTTCCTCCCTCCACCCACTCCCCCAGATGGCAAGCAGTCCTTTACATGTTAAATAGGTTACAGTATACAATATATGGGTGCAGAACCAAACAGTTCTCTTGTTGCACAGGGAAAATTGGGTTCAGAAGGTATAAATAACCCGAAAAGAAAAAGCAAAATGCAAACAGTTTATATTCATTTCCCAGTGTTCTTTCTTTGGGTGTAGCTGCTTCTCTCCATCCTTGATCAATTGAAACTGAATTAGCTCTCTTTATCAAAGAGAATCACTTCCATCAGAATACATCCTCATACAGTATCGTTGTTGAAGTATATAATGATCTCCTGGTTCTGCTCATTTCACTTAGCATCAGTTCATGTAAGTCTTGCCAGTTTTCTCTGTATTCATCCTGCTGGTCATTTCTTATAGAACAATAATATTCAATAACGTTCACATACTACAATTTACTCAACCATTCTCCAACTGTTGGGCATCCATTCATTTTCCAGTTTCTAGCCACTACAAACAGGGCTGCCACAAACATTTTGGCACAGACAGGTCCCTCTCCCTTCTTTAATATTTCTTTGGGGTATAAGCCCAATAGAAACACTGCTGGATCACAGGGTATGCACAGTTTGATTACTTTTTGAGCATAGTTCCAAATTGCTCTCCAAAATGGCTGGATGTGTTCACAGTTCCACCAACAATGTATCAGTGCCCCTGTTTTCCCACATCCCCTCCAACATTCCACATTATCTTTCCCTGTCATTCTAGCCAATCTGACAGGTGTGTAGTGGTATCTCAGAGTTGTCTTAATTTGCATTTCTCTGATTAAAAATGATTTGGAGCATATTTTCATATGTCTATAAATAGTTTTAATTTCTTCATCTGAGAATTGTCTGTTCATATCCTTTGACCATTTATCAATTGGAGAATGATTTGATTTCTTATAAATTAGAATCAAATCTCTATATATTTTGGAAATGAGGCCTTTATCAGAATCTTTGACTGTAAAAATGTTTTCCCAATTTATTGTTTCCCTTCTAATCTTGTCTACATTAGTTTTGTTTGTACAAAAACTTTTCACTTTGATATAATCAAAATTTTCTATTTTGTGGTCAATAGTGATCTCTAGTTCTTCTTGGTTATAAATTCCTTCCTTGTACACAGGTCTGAGAAGTAAAATATACTATGCTCTTCCAATTTATTTATACTCTCATTTTTGATGCCTAGGTCATGAACCCATTTTGACCTTATCTTGGTGTATGGTGTTAAGTGTGGGTCAATGCCTAGTTTCTGCCATACTAATTTCCAATTTTCCCAGCAATTTTTGTCAAATAATGGGTTCTTATACCCAAACTGGGGTCTTTGAGTTTGTCAAACACTAGATTATTAAAGTTATTGGCTGTTTTGTCCTTTGAACCTAACCTATTCCATTGATCAACTAGTCTATTTCTTAGCCAATAGCAGATGATTTTAGTAACTGCTGGTTTGTAATGTAATTTTAGATCTGGTATACTTAGGCCACCTTCATTTGATTTTTTTTTCATTAATTCCCTTGAAATTCTTTACCTTTTGTTTTTCCATATGAACTTTGTTGTTATTTTTTCTAGGTCATTAAAATAGTTTTTTAGGAATCTGATTGGTATAATGCTAAATAAATAGATTAGTTTGGGTAGTATTGTCATCTTTATTATATTTGCTCACCCAGTCCAAGATCATTTAATATTTTTCCAGTTGGTTAGATCAGACCTTAATTTGTGTGGAAAGTGTTTTGTAGTTTTGCTCATAAAGTTTCTGATTTTTCCCTTTGCAGATAGATTCCTAAATATTTTATACAATCAGTAGTTACTTTAAATGGAATTTCTCTTTGTAACTCTAACTTTTGGGTTTTGTTAGTGATATATAAGAATGCTGATGACTTATGAGGGTTTATTTTGTATCCTGCAACTTTCCTAAAGGTATAGATTGTTTGTAATAATTTTTTAGTAGAATCTCTGGGGTTCTCTAAGTATATCATCATATCATCAGCAAAGAGTGATAATTTGGTTTCCTCATTGCTTATTCTTATTCCTTTAATCTCTTTCTCAACTCTGATTGCCAAAGCTAGCATTTCTAATACAATATTAAATACAAAATTAAATATTAAATACAATTGTAATGGTGATAGTGGGCAACCTTGTTTCTCTCCTGATCTTATTGGGAATGGTTGCAGTTTTTCCCCATTACATATGATGCTTATTGCTGGTTTTAAATAGATGCTACTGATTATTTTAAGGAAAAGTCCATTTATTCCTATACTCTCAAGAGTTTTTAGTAGGAATGGATGTTGGATTTTATCAAAGGCTTTTTCTTCATCTATTGAGATGATCATATGGTTTTTGTTAATTTGATTATTAATATGGCCAATTATATTGATAGTTTTCCTAATATTGAACCTGCATTCCTGGTATAAATCCTACTTGATTGTGGTATATTATCCTGGGGATGATTTTCTGTAGTCTTTTTGCTAATATCTTCTTGAAGATTTTAGCATCAATATTCATTAGGAGATTGGTCTATAATTTTTTTTCTCTGTTTTCAATCTACCTGGTTTAGGTATCAGTACTATGTCTCTGTCATAAAAGGAAATTGGTAGGACTCCTTCATACCCTATTTTTTTCAAATAGTTTATAAAGCATTGGGGCTAATTGTTCTTTGAATGTTTGGTAGAATACACATGTAAATCTATCTGGTCCCTGGGATTTTTTTTTTTTTTAGGGAGTTGATTAATAGCTTGTTCTATTTCTTTTTCGGAAATGGGACTATTTAAGCAATTTCCTTCCTCCTCTGATAATCTGGGAAGACTATATTTTTGGAGGTAGTCATCCATTTCACTTAGGTTATCAAATTTATTGGCATAAAGTTGGGCAAAGTAACCCCTTATAATTTCTTTAATTTCCTCTTCATTGGTGGAAAGTTCTCCCTTTTCATTTTTGAGACTACTAATTTGATTTTCCTCTCTCCTTTCTCTAATCAGATTTACCAAAGGTTTATCAATTTTATTGTTTTTTTCATAAAACGAACTCTTAGTTTTATTTATTAGTTCAATAGTTTTGTTTTTTGTTTTTTTTTTTACTTTCTATATTATTAATTTCTCCTTTTAATTTTAGAATTTCAAGTTTAGTAATTGATTGGGGATTTTTAATTTGGTCTTTTTCTAACTTTTTAAGTTTCAGGCCCAATTCATTGATCTTCTCTTTTTCTATTTTATTCAAGTAAGCCTCTAAGGATATAAAATTTCCCCTTATTACTGCTTTGGCTGAATCCCACAAATTTTGATATGATGTCTTTGTCATTGTTGTCATTATCTTGAGTGAAATTATTAATTGTGTCTATAATTTGCTGTTTCACCCAACCATTCTTTAAGATAAGATTATTTAGTTTCCAATTACTTTTTGATCTATTTACACCTAACTTTTTCTTGAATGCAGTTTTTATTGCATTGTAATCTGAAAAGAAAGAATTTACAATTTCTGCCTTCCTGCATTTAATTTTGAGGTCCTTAGGTCCTAGGATATGGTCAGTTTTTGTGTAGGTTCCATGAACTGCTGAGAAGAAAATATACTTCTTTCTGTCACCATTCAGTTTTCTCCAGAGATCTATCATACCTAATTTTTGTAATATTCTAATATTTCTAATATTTACCTCTTCAATTTTTCTTATTTGTTTTGTGATTTGATTTATCTAAATCTGAGAGTGCAAGATTGAGATCTCCCACTATTATAGTTTTGCTGTCTATTTCTTCTTGCAACTCTCTTAACTTCTCCTTTAGGAAGTTAGATGCTATACCACTTGGTGAATATATATTTAATACTGATATTGCTTCATTGTCTATAGTATCCTTTAGCAAGCTATAGTTTCCTTCCTTATCTCTTTTAATTAGATCAATTTTAGCTTTTGCTTGATCTGAGATGAGGATGGCTACCTCTGCTTTTTTGACTTCACCTGAAGCATAATAGTTTCTGCTCCAGCCTTTTACCTTTAGTCTGCATGTATCTCCCTGTTTTGAAATGTGTTTCCTGTAAACAACAGATTGTAGGGTTCTGACTTTTGACCAGCCTGCTATCCACTTCCTCTTTATGGGAGAGTTCATCCCATTCACATTTATGGTTAAAATTATTAATTCTGTATTTCCTGCCATCCTAATATCTGAAGATTATGCTTTTCTTTTTCTTGCCCTCCTTCCCTCTTTCCCAAGTATTAAACTTATTGGTCCCCCTTGCATCACATAGTTCTCCCTCTTTAGTATTCCTTCCTCCTCCCTTTGAATCCCTTCCCCTTTCTTGTACTCTTCCCTTATTACTCTTTTTTCTTTTCCCTTTTCCTCTCCCACTTTTTAATGAAATGAGAGAAGAATCTCTGTAAAACAAATATGTCAATTATTTCCTCTTTGAGCCAACTCTGATAAGAGTAGGATTCACACAATGTTCCTCCCCCTCTCTAAGTTCCCTTAGATATGATAGGTTTCCTTTGCCTCACTATCCCCTTTCCATTTCTACTTCCCTTTTTTAAATTAGATTGGTAAAATCAAATTATACATATGGTTTTTATGTACATCCACAACAGAAATACAGTTCTCAAGAGTTCTTTTTACCTTTTTCTACTTCTCTTGAGTCCTGTTGTTGGAGATCAAATTTTTTGCTTAAGTCTGTTTTTTTCCTTAGAAACAAATGAAATTTCTCTATTTTATTAAATTTCCATCTTCTTCCATGGGAAAAAAAAAATTCTCAGCTTAGCTGGGTAGTTTATTCTTGGCTGCATTCCAAGCTCTTTTGCCTTTTGGAATATCTGATTCCAGGCCCTTTGATCCTTTAATGTTTAGGCAGCCAGATCTTGTGTGACCCCTATTGTGGCATCTCAGTATTTGAACTATTTTTTCCTGGCTGCTTTTAAATTTTTTTCTTTAGTCTGAAAATTCTGAAGTGTGGCCACAATATTCCTCAGGGTCTTTATTTTAGGGTCTTTTTCAGAAGGTGTTCCATGAATTCTTTCAACGCCTATTTTCCCTTCTGGTTCTATTACTTCTGGGCAATCCTCTCTGATGATTTCCTGTAAAATAGTATCTAGGCTCTTTTTTTATCATAATTTTTGGGTAGTCCAATGATCTTCAGGTAATTTCTCATAGATCTATTTTCTAGGTCTGTTGTTTTTCCAAGTAAATATTTGACATTTTTTTCCAATCTCATTTTTTTGGTTTTACTTGACTGATTCTTGATGTCTCAATGAATCAGTTATTTCTATTTGTTCAGTTCTGATTTTTAGTGAGTTATTTTCTTCATTAGCTTTTTTTACTTCTTTTTGGATATGTCCAATTGAGTTGTTTTGCTTTATGGAATTTTTTTCCATTTCACTATTTTTTTTTTTTTTAGTGAGTTATTTTCTTTTTCCAAATCACAAATTCTATTTCCCTGCACTTCTTGGGAGTTTTTTTACCTTTTCAAATGCACATTTCAGGAAGTTGTTTTTTTTTTCCACTTTATCAATTTTTTCTTTTAGTTAGTTATATGCCTTTTCTGTACTCTCTTGCATAGCTTCTCTTTCCTTTCCCCATTTCTCTCCTAGTTCTCTTTTAAGGTTTTTAATAGTCTCTTCTAGGAGAGCCTTTTGTGTTGGGGACCAATAATTGTCTGGAGATTGTCTGCTATTAGTTTCTTCAGGGTTGAAAAGCTGTTCTCTTTCTGTATAGAGTCTATCATTCATTCTTTTTTATTTTTTTTACTAATTTTGTTAAAGCCTGTAGGGTCTGCCTTCAGGGCCAGGAGGTTACTAGCTTCCTCTGCAGAGAAGTGAAAAGTGTATGGCCGGGTAGCTGTCCTCCCAGCTGGCTACAAAAAGCAGCAAAGTACTGGAGTGCTCTGGGAAAGAGTTCCCCACCCAGGATTAACTCAGGCCTGCAAGGCTGAGCTGGGAAAGTACCCTGCAAAGAACCCCAGCTGTGTGAGATAACGACTACCCTGGGGCTAGATGCTGAGCAGTGAGAGTTTCACTACCCCAAGCCAAAGCCTGCCCTGGGGCTGTGAATATTAGCTGTTGAGCAGTGAATGGATTTACAAGGACTGGAAGTGTCTGCCCAGAAAGCACAGTCTGCTGTGGAAGTTCTATTGCCACCAGGCCGAGCCCTGCACTGTGCTGACCAGAGGCTGCCCAGGCTGTGCTCCCCTGCCATGCAGATTTGTAACTGGCCCCGCAAAAGCCCCAAACTGCAGGATGTGGCTGCAGGGCTGAGTCACTGTCTGCCTGAATCACTTCCGGGTTTGAGTGGTTACAGCCAGATCTTGTTAGGTTCTGGCATTTTTTTAGAGTCCCCTCTGTTTTAGGCTTTAATTTCTTTGCCAATTTACTGCTTTGTAGTCAAGGCAGAGCAGTTAGCCTATAGCAGAGTCATCTCTATAACTTCTCTAGCCACAGAGATCACCCCGCCCTCTGATCTGCTCAGGACGCTAGTCTCTTGCTGCCTGTGCTAGTCTGTTCCTGGCCCCTTAGGACAAATTTTTCCTGGCAATCTTCCAGATTGACATTGGCTGGTAAGTTGTTGTGCTTCTTATCTTCATGAATTTAAGCAGTGAAGAGCTATTTTTGAGGCTACATTAAATAGTTGGTTATGAGGGGAATGAGAGGAGCTTAGAAAATCGTGTGTGCCTTCTCTGCCATTTTGGCTCCCATAATTTTCCAAAAGACCTCATGACTGACATCATTAAAAGCCTTTGCCAGATCTATAAATGTCGTATAAAGACTTCTATTCTACTCTTGGTTTTTCCCTTTCAGTTGTTGGGCAGCAAATACCATATCAATTGTTCTTCAGCCCCTTCTGAAGATATACTGGCTCTCAAGTAAATAATCTTATTTGGGGTGAAGGATCAGCTTACTAAGGAAGACCCTAGCAAGAATCTTGCCATAGATGCTTGAGATGGAGCCCTTTGTAATTATTGCAGGACAATCTATTCCCTTTACATTTATAGAGAAGAACATTGAAGGCACACTTGAACTCCTGGGGCATGATCTCTTTTTTCAATAAAGTTTGAATATTTCACTGAGCTTTTTTACAAGCAAAACACCATTGCTTCCCCTGCAAATTTCACCTGAAGTAGAATCAGCACTGAATGCTTCACCAGATAAAAGAAGCCTAATGACACCTTTTCCTCAATTGGAATTTCTACTAGGGAGGGATTGCTTTCAACTTGATGTAAATGGCCAATAATTTCAGCATTGATTGATGTTGGCCTGTTAATAACAGCATAGAATTGTTCAGCTTATCTCTTTAGGATCATGCCTTATGACTAATCAATGTTGCACAGATTAGTTGAGATGCATCACAGGTCTTTGGCTTCAAAATAGTTTTTAGTTCATCATTTAAAAATGCATTGGATTATAGCTATCAGCATAAAACAGAATTTCATCTGCCTCCTTACTGAGCCAATAATTCTGCAACTCTTTTGAATTTCTATTATACTTTCCCTTTTTAAAAAAAAATTAATAAATTAACTTTTTAATACACATTTCATTACAAATCATGTTAATAGAGAAAAAATCAGAACAAACGGGAAAAACCATGAGAGAGGGGGAAAAAAAAGTGAACAATAGCATTTTTGATTTACATTCAGTCTCCTTATTTCTTTTTCTGGATGCAGATGATATCATTTTCTGTCCAGTCTGTTGGGATTGCTTTGGATCACTGAACCACTGAGAAGAACCAAGTCTTTCATAGTGTAGTCATCACACATTCTTGCAATTACTGTGTACAAAGTATTAATGGTTTTGCTTGTTTTACTCAGCATCAGTTCATGTAAATCTTTCCAGGCCTTTCTAAAATCAGCATCTTCATCATTTTTATAAAACAATAATATCCCATTGCCTTCATATATCACAACTTATTCAGCCATTCCCCAATTGGTGAGTATCTACTCATCTTCCAAATCTTTGCTACCACAAGAGCCACTACAAACATTTTTGCATGTGTAGGCCCTTTTCCCTTCTGTATGATTTCTTTGTGATGGCACTGCGGGGGGAAAGGGTATGCACCGTTTGATAGCTCTTTGGATATAGTTTCAGATTGATCACCAGAATGGTTAAATCATTTCACAACTCCACCAGCAATGTATTAATTTTCCAGTTTTCCCACATCCCCTCCAATATTTATTATTATCTTTTCCTGTCATTTTAGCCAATCTGAAAGGTGTGAGGTGGTATTTCAGAGCTATTTTTAATTTGAATTTCTCTATACTTTGTTTTTGATGGAACTAAATGCTACTTTCTTAGAGATGGGTGAACTATTTCCTGTAGTTCTTTTTTTTTTTTAAGCAGCTTCTGAATTTCTCCATTATTTCCATCAAACCAGTCTTGATTTTTGTGACCCAGGCCTTTCCAAGGCCTTTCATCTGACCCAGATGAGCAAATAAAGGTACACCAAATTTATACAAGCTGTCCACTCTTCTTCTGTTCCACCTTTGATAACTGTGTTGGCTAAACTTACTTTCCAAGTTACCAATAAACTGTTCCTTTTCAGAGAAGTGCTCTAATCTATTGACATTAATTCTTCTTGTAGTTTTTTTGCTTGGGGCCACTTTTTTTTTTTTTTTTTTTTTTTTTTTTGCCGAATTCATATATTCATTTCAGATAGAATAAGTCTATGATCAGTTCAGCATTCTACAACACACATTGCCTTTTTCCCCTCTCACATCCTATTTCTTTTCATTATAATCACATAATCTCTTAAATGACACTGTTTGCTAAGAGGGTGCATCCATGAAAGTTTATTGTGTTTAATTAAATCAAAGACAATGTTGGTGATTAGAAGATCTTGATGCACAAGACTTCAGTAGTAAGTGATCATTGTTGTTCCTGTTTCCAACCCAATTCTTCCTAAAGACTCCCTGCCATGTCTGTTAGAGTGAGACTATTCTACTATTAATGTTATCCAGAATTTTGAGCTTGTTTTCTTTTGGCACAGTGATGATAAGAGTTTCCTGATCTTTGTAATTTTTTGTCTTTGACTTCATCAGAGTTAATCATGGTTGAAACATAGGTGGCAATACATTTTCCTATAGGTGGCAATCGCATTATCATGAGCCTATCATTCAGTCTTTTTGGAATGCATATATTTTTATCATTAATCATGATTGCAAATCACAGCTCTCCCCTTCACTGTGACCATTCCAGAAAAAAGTGTGATCAGTTCTGACTTCAGTAAGCTGGCATTCATTTGCAAATGTCATTTCAAGTGAAGCTGCTTTATGCATGCAAGTCCTACTGTATTCTCTTGCAAGAAGAGGTGTTTGTCTTTCAGGTCTACTGGATTTTGTGTTGTTTGTAAGTACACACATATTCCACGTACCAGTTGTGAGCAGAATCAATTCTGAAGAAATTTTCATACATTTTTAAATGTTTTAACCACAAGATGACATCCTTGCCTGATAGAGTAATCAGCCAAGTTGGACAAACAGACAATTTTTTTAGCCCCTTCCTTACTACCTGAAGTGAACAATATCATCTTTAAAAAGTTCTTCAGACACCCAGTGGGCTACTGAATTCCACTGCTGCTTCCAAATGATAAGACAGCCTTTATGGTCTGGGTCACCTGTGTGCAGGGTTGTGTTTATAGTTCCCAGTGTATCCTGGTGTTTTATCACTTGTCCTTCATACAGAACTTTGTTATAAGTAGAAATGTAAAATAGTATGGTGATGTCTTTTGATTCATGTGTAAAATGGATTTAAGTGAAGCAGAGTTGCAAAAAGTCTTTGCCCTCACTCTCTCTTCCAGAGTCATCACTGCCCAATGGCAGAACAAAGCCAAGATGACTGATGATGATCCCAAATGCACTATATGATCTTGGTGTCTTTGATGTCTAACCCAATTCTCAGAGCTGTGTAGCACATGCTTCACTTGCCTTCAGGACCATTGCAACAAATTGTTAATATTGCCCATTCTACCAGGGGAAATCTTTACATGTTTGGAGTAGATACTCTAACTCACTGTAGGGGTGGAGATCCCTCAGTTAACCTCAATTTGATTTAGGACATCTGTAGATTGCAGTTTCTTGGCGCTACATGTGAAAATCAGTTGAATCATGTAGAAACAAACTATGGAAAGCAGCCTAGTAAAGGGCTTGGCAGCCTCACTCCAGAGATACTAGTCTTTCCTGAACATATCTTATACCCCACTTAATTGTCATATAATAAATGTATATATTCTAAAATGAAAGATTCAATTTAAGGAGTGAATGAAATCTTCACTCAAACTCAAGTCATAAAATTGTACTTGACACTAAAACTAATTGGGGAGAACAATTTTATTGGCATGAGGAAGTGAATGATTACTGTATGTATCAATAAGCATCCACTCTGAAATAATCAAGGCTTGTTTCAATTGACCAAAGCCTGAATTTCCAGCAATCTGGTTGTACCTGCCCTAAATAGAATATTCAATTAGTTCATTATTTATATATGAGGAAAATGAGATGCGATATTTTTTTTTTTTTTACTGATCTAAAGCCACATAGGAAAAACTAGAATTCATGTTGTCTGATTTTTATATTCATTGTATCATGTTGTCTTCTGAAAAGCAATGCCATCTATGCCCTTAAAATCCATGAAATAAGCTATGATATAGAGAAAACATATCTAAAATATAAGAACAGAAATGGGATAATGTCTTAAAAGATTCTAGATTCTCTCCCCAAGACCTGGCATGATGATGTGTGCATTTATATGTGGGTGTTTGTACATGAATACACACACACACACACACACACACACACACACACACATATATATATATATATATATATATATTTTTTTTTTTTCCCAACATCCAAATGACATCATAGTCCAGATATATTGCATATGGTTATGGCTGATTAGAACAAGATGAAGTCTGAAGACTCTTTCACATCTTGGTCAGAAATAGCCCATATGAACATTTGGAGTGAAGATGCCTCTAAATTCACACATCTCACTCTTCTTTTGATCTACTTCAATTCTGCTTTACTCATAGGGCACAGCCTCTTCTTTGATGTACATAATTCAGGGCAGTCTTTTGCCAGAGTTTCCCAAGTCTGCATTCAATTCCAAAGTTCCTTAGCAAGATCTTGAGTGTATCATTGTGTTACTTCTATCTCCATGTGAGCATTTGCCTTGTGTGAATTCTCAATAAAATAGATTTTTTTAGGAAAACATATTTTACATTTGAATAATGTGGCCAGCCCTTTTAGATTTATTGCTTCTACAGCAGGGTTTGAATGTTTGAGATTTTAGCTCAAGCAAGGGTTTTAATGTTTAGTACCATATCTTGCCAGATGATTGTCAGAGTTCTCCTAAGACAATTGAAATGGAAATAATTCATTTTCTTCTCATACGTAGTACTGGAATTGTCCAGGTTTCATAGATGTACCACAATAAGTCAATACAACACTTCTAGAGCCCATTAGTTTTGTAGACAGCTTTATATCTCTTCTCTTCCACATCTTAGAATCATTCAAACACTAAGCTAAGTCTGACAATGTATATGTCAACCTCCTCATTTATGTGTACATCTCTGGAAAGTATAAGTAAGAGAACTTATACATAGTATTACACATATGGGTAACATGGTGTTGGCTAGTAAATATATATATGTACATGTGTAGCATAGTATAGTAGAATATATATATATTATATATATATATATATATATATATATATACACACACACACACATACAGATATAAATTCACACATGCACATATAAATCCCACTGAATGAATAGGTAGAATTAAAATTATTATGGGCACATATACATCCAAGTACTGATATTATGGTTTCATTTCCTTTTATATCATTATTTTACAATGAAAAAATAAGACAAGAATAACTTACATTTAGATAGGAATTGTGATTTACAATTACTTTCTTCATAATTTTTTAACATAGTCTTGGTAACTATTGCCCCCATTTTAATTGATTGATAAACTGAAGTTCAGAAAAGTAATTGGGGTTCTTCAAAGTCACACAAATATTCACAAACAAACCTATTTAAACTGAAACAGGAATATTAGTAGTCTGAGTAAACTCAGAAGAAAACTCAGGGAGATTGCAATAGGAGAAGGTTATCTTTACCACTTTGTTGAAGTTTAAATTAGTTTATTGCTGAGAAGGGTTTCATATTTGCACATTCTCACCAACCTCCATTGGTTCTTCTCATATTTGCCCTTTTCAATAAGATACATATCCATGCAAACTCCTCTCTTTCTTGTATTTCTCTATCTCTTTGGTATGACATATCCTTAGATAGCTGTAATTGCAATTTTCAATTTATTTTTGAAGATTGCACTGTGTATTGGAATAACACTAAAGCAAACAAAAACAAAATCCTTTGATAAAAAATGATAGTTTTCTCTTTTATATCTTATACCTAATTTTTCAAATTGGTGATGCAAAGATATTTTTTCTGAATTTTAGAAAAATATTAAAAGGAATTTCAAGATATAACAAAGGTACTGACTTATGTTAAACACATAAATTTACCTTGGACATGTTCTGTGAATATATATTTCACGGGGGACAACAGACTATGGACCAAATAGCGGACAAATGAGACCAACTTTTCAAGTGTAGGCCATGGAAATTTGGCATATTTATAATGTAAGTAAATTGTGCTATAGATTAAGTAGGTGACACTTTTATTTGGTCTGATTAGTATCATTGATCCAAAAGGTAAAAATCAATCTGACAATTCAAAATGAATTTATATATACCAATTTCTTCTCTAATAATTTCCTTGAGCAGTTTCTCTTAACCTCTAGGGAGAAAAAAAAATACACCCACACACATACACACACAAACATATCTGTATCTACCTATCTATCTATAAGCACACACACACACACACACACACACACACACATATATATATATATTCCCTAAGAGCATATAATTATGATTTGATGCATCAAAAATGCTCCTTGATGGGGGCAGCCAGATGGTACAGCAGATAAAGAATCAGCCCTGAAATCAGGAGAACCTGAGTTCAAATCTGGCCTTGAACACTTAATACTTCCTAGCCATATGACCATGGGCAAGTCACTTACCTCCAATTGCCTCAGCAAAAAAGCAAAAAAAAAAAAAAAATGTGCTAAGATAGAAAGACCAAAAAATTCTCTCTTTCTCATTCCCCCATTCCTTCACTTGTCCAACTCTTAGTTTCTTGAAGAGTTACAAATCAAATCAAGATTACCAGTTCTTCAGGAATAAAAGACAATAATGGATTACTCAGGACTGAATCCTCATGATTTCAAATGTTCCTGCTCATAGTTTGATGTTGTTACTTCCTTAATAAAATGCAACATCTTAGTGGATAGAGACCATTTTGTGTTTTTGCCTCATATTTACCAATACTGGGTATATAGTAAATATTTTAATAAATATTCTTTCTCCCATCTTTCTCCCTCCCTTTTTTTTTTCCTCCCTCCCTCTTTCTCTTGTTGCTCTTTCTTCTCAAGAAATTTCAATTTTGTTCAGTGAAATAATATTTATACAAATATATTGATATTCATAAAAATAATTTCAATTTGGGAAGCACTAAAAATAGGGGAATCACGAAAAGTCTCTTGGAGAGATGTCAATTGAACTGGTCTTTGAAAGAAGCTAAAAATTACACAACATGAACATAAGGAAGGAAAGCATTCCAGATCTGGAGTAATGTCTATGCAAAAGCAAGATTGGGCTAGATGAAGTATCCCATATAGGGAACAACAAATAGAGCACTTTGCTTGGAACATATGGAAAATATTTGGCTAGGCCTAATGGAAAATAATGTGAATTCAGTCAAGAAATATTATAGAGGTCTTTAAATACCAGTCAGATAATTTCACACTTTAACTTAGAAATAACAGGGACATTGAATCTTTTTTTGGGAATCGGATAAACATCTGAAAATCTCAATAGGAAATTAGTTGCAATGTTCAATAATCCAGGTAACATGTTGAGGGCTTTTTAAAAGTGTTGGCAGTTCAAATTGAGGAAAGGTGGAAAATGTGTGAGGTGTTATAGAGTATCAAAAAAAATTGGCAACTTATTGGATAAAGGGGGGTTCTTAGAGAGAGTGGAGAGAGATAACTCTGAATGTGGGATCCTAAATAATTGAAAAGATTATAGTATCCTCAATAGAAAATGAAAATTAGGAAGAAAAATTGATTTTGAAGTTAAGATAAGTTCTATTTGGACATTTTGAATCATGGTGCATTCAGGGGTTATGTAACCACTTGATATTTCTTAGAGAAAACCTAACTCAATTAAAACTTGATTAGTGAACAACTAATAGAAGTTATCTTTTGAAGGCATTTCAAAGTGTGACACTGAAAAATATCCTGTGTGTTATCATCTTAAGTACAATGGCAAAAATAAGAAAAAATTATATTAACTTACCAAAAAAGCAAAGTATTGTTGGAAGGATGGTTCAGAAATAATCTTGCAACAATTTTATAATATATCAAAAGCTTCTATGATGTTGTGTGCATATAAAATTGTACATATTAGGCATACAATTCAAATATTCAGAAAGCATTCATATCACAAAATGTTTAGTTGATATGTACAAACCATAATTTTCTTTTATTTATTTTAGGTTACAAAGCTAGTGAAACAGATAGAAGGTAGAGAAAAAAATCAAGCTACTGGATACATGTAACTGAGTAACAAATGGAAGATATATTGAATGAATGTATTTAAATATTTGTTGATCACTTCTAACCAAGACCATATTAGTTATACTAGAAAGTATATTTATCCATTTTGGCTGGAGAAAGAGTAGAGTGAAGAAGGGAACAGATTGTTCTTCATCCTTCATTTCAAAGAGGATCAGTGATATTCCAGAGTGATGTCTTGCTTTAAACATGAATTAGACTTAAGTGAGGATGAGTTGCCAAAGTCAGCAGCCTCATTCTCTCTTCTACAGTCATCTAAGTTTATTCTTACTTTAATTCTGGTCAGGATATCTGGTCATGGTCTGAGATGCAGTAGATCATCTTGATGTATTCAATGTCTGACTGAAGTCTAAGTGCTCCATAGTCTCTGTTTGCAGCTGTTTTCTTTGCTTTTTGAACAAACTGTTCTCATTTATCCATTCTACTGGGTCAAGTCTTCATCAATGTGTCTGAAGCTTTTCAGTTACCCTAAACCTGGTTTAGCTTATGTGCAGAGATAATTTTACTGGGGTGTGACCACTTAGATCAGTGGTTCTCAAAATGTGGTGCAGTGAATCCTGGAGAGTCTCTGAAATCTTTTCAGAGGGTCTACAAATTCAAAATTAGTTTTTTTTTCTATTTATGATAAATATCTATTATGTAACCCATATAAACAAAAACTCTTCGGACATATTCTCAATAATTGTTAATAACATAAAAATACTGAGAAAAAGAGTTTGCTACAGTTTCTTAGAGTCAGAGATGAGAGTTAAGTAAAAGGTGGGCACCAAATGTGGATAAGCAACCCTAAAAATAAATTGGCAAGTCTTCTCATCAGAGCAGCTAACCTATCTGAACAGCTCATACATCCCAAGCAAATAAAGGATACTTACAAAGGATACTAAGTTGGGGGGCGGGGGTGCATGAGTCCAAGTTGGTGAGACAAAATAATAGCAAATAGTACAATTAAAAACATTATCTGTGAAGAAAGACTAGAAATGCTCTTCAGACATTATTATAGCCAGATACTCTTGCTATGTGATTAGGAGGTGGGGAGGTAAAAATTGTGTAGATAGCTTTCCAAACTTTCTAGTTAGAGAGGTATGGAGATGGATTTCTTTGGAAGCTAGAAGAATTTTTTTTTCTTCTTAACATAGTACATAACTGTTAATCTCCTAAAGAAACCCAACTGTCATCTTTTGGGTTGCCAAACCACACTTTCAGTTGAACAAAGACCAATCGATACACATAAAAATGAAGAAAACACATGGTTCAGTACTTCCAGACATTGCAGTATCTTGCCATAAATTCATATTCATATCACCATAAGATCAATTCTGAGGAAAGAAATTTATTAGAAATATGCAAGAAACTACTATCAATTGACTATGATATGACTATTCATTTGTTAAATATCTACTATATTGGGAACTGCACTAAGGTTATACTATCCCCCCAAAAACGCCCCTCCTTTCAAGGAGCCCTTATTCTAATGAGGAAGTAACATGCCTTCAGAAATTCTAACCCTCATTGAGACCTGACTCCTTCCTGGCACACATCCTGTCTAACTTCCTTTTCCTTTTCCAAATGGGCTACACATTAATTTATTACCCTGACTCAATGTTCGAGTTGTAACAGGTGGAACACTCTTTGCTCTCCACTGTGATTTTTAAGTTCTCCCTTTGCTACCATCACTAAATAATATATCCACTTTAAAGTTCACACACTTCATATCTGCTACTCAATAAAATGTTTGGTAGATAATGGCTACTTACCTCGGAGACATTCCTCTTCTTTTCTCAATTAATTACATGACTCATGATTTAATTCTGCTCTGTAACTCCAATACTCATACTAAGGGACTTTCACATATATATTTATACTCCCTCAAACACTTTAATTATATTGGTTCTCAACATAGATATCAAATATGTACTGTTCTTCCAATCCACCTCATTAAAAACAAAGATAATCATAGCTTCAATTTGGAGATTCTTTACAAATTCACTGCTATCATGTTTATAAACTCTGAAATGTCCTCATCTGAGAACAATCTGGATTCCATTCTATTCCCCCTGCTTTCAATATGAAACCTTATTTTTAATCCATATTATTACCTTCAATCCCCTGACCCCTTAGTTCTCCACCCAGGTCATCAATCCTGCATTATCCACACTGTTTTTCTTTTCCCAGTTTGGTCCCTTATTGAATCAGTTGAACTGCTACTAAGTCCTAATCTTGGGTCACTCCCACCATCACATGTGCTGCTGAATTAAGGTGGAGAAAATTGGAAAAATTGTGAAATTGTGACAGGGTTCACTCCAAATTTGGGTTATATAACTTTAACTGGATGTTCATTGCTACAAGATGATCTTAAGTTAATATCTCACTTATCATAGTAGTTCTTTCTTTGGATATAAATAGTATTTTCCATCATGTGTCTTTTGGAATTGTCTTAAATCATTGAATTGCTGAGAAGAGCTAAATCTATCAAAGTCGATCATCACACAATGTTGCTGTTACTGTGTAGAATGTTCTCCAAATGTTTAAAAAATTCACCCATTCATAATTTTTATGGAACAATAATATCCCATTATAGTCATAAGCCATTATTTGTTCTGGCATTAATTCCCTGATGGGCACCCTCAATTTCCAAGGCTTGGCTTCCACATTAAAAGCTGTTATAAATATTTTTATACATTTGAGTCCTTCCCTCTCCTTTTTTGGATCTCTTTGGGAAACATCTAGTAGTGGTAGCAAATCAAAGGATAGGTATAATTTTATAAACCCTTTGGCATAGTTCAAAATTGATCTCCAGAATCATTTGAATTCTTGAAATACTTCACAACTCTACTAAAAAAGCATTAGTATTCCAGTTTTCCCACATTCTCTCCAAAAGGTTTTCCTTTTCTGTCACAATAGCCAATAGAATAGATGTGAGGTGGTTTCTCATAGTTCTTTTAATTTGCATTTCTCTAATTATTGATTTAGAGCATTTTTATAAGACTATAAATAGATTTGATTTATTCATCTGAAAAATGCCTGTCCATATCTTTTAACTATTTATTAATTGGGTAATGGGTTACATTCTTATTAGTTTGATTCAGTTCTCCATCTATTTTCAAAACATGACTTTTATCAGTAATGTTGACTATAAAAAATATTTTCCAGCTTTCAGCTTCCTTTCTAAGGTTGCATGCATTGGCTTTGTTTATGCAAACTTTTAAATTTAATATAATAAAAACTATCCAGTACAAATTAAATGTGCTCTCTTTCCTCTATGGTCACAAATTCTTCACTTCTCCATAGATCTGACAGTAAATTTTTCATTGCTCTATTAATATGCATAATACAGTATCATCATATATGTGGAAGTCATGTACTCATTTTTGACCTCTCATGATATAATGTGTGAGATATTGGTCAATACCTAGTTTCTGCCATACTATTTCCTATTTTCCCAGCATTTTTGTCAAATGGTGAATTCTTATCCCAGAAGCTAAAGTCAAACAGTATTATAGCCATTGACTATTATATATTATATACCTAACCTCTTTTTGATCATGCCTTTCATGTAGTCCAGTAATCCTTAAATTATCTCTCTTATATCTGTTTTCCAGGTCTGTTGTTTTTACAATGAAGAATTTTAAAAGTTCTTCTAATTTTTTTCTTTTGATTTTGATTTTGTTTGGCTGATTCTTGATGTTTCATCATGTTTTTAGCTTCTATATGCTGAACTCCAATTTTTAAGGAATCATTTTCTTCAATTTATATTTTCCTTTCCAGTTGTCCAAGTCTACTTTTAAAGATCATTTTCTTCAGTGGATTTTTTTCTCTCATTTGGCCAATTCTTTTTTTTTTTTTGGTCCCATGATCCTGTAATCTTTTTCTCCTCAAGGCAATTGGGGATAAGTGACTTGCCCAGGGTCACACAGCTAATAAGCATTAATTATCTGGAACTGAATTTGAACTTAGGTCGTCCTGACTCTAGGGTTGATGTTCTATCACTGCCCAATCTCTTTCCACTTTTTAAAGAATTGTATTCTTAATTCAATTTTTGTGCTTCCTTTTCCAAGCAGTTGACTTTTCCCCCTCACAATTCTCTTGTGTATCTCTCATTTATTTTCCCAATTTTTTTTCTACTCTCTTAGTTGATTTTTAATTTTTTTTATCTCTTCTAGGGGATCTTTTAGGATTGAGACAAATTCATATTATTCTTTGAGCCTTCTTATATAAGCATTTTACAATTGCCCTCCTCTGAGTATTCTGATCTTTGCTTTCACCATATTAGCTTTCTATAATCAGGGATCTTTTTCCTTTTCTTTTCTTTTTGCTCATTTTTAAAATTTGAACTTTGTTTCTATGGCACAGTGGACATAATCCCAAACATTTTTTTGCTGAAGGATAGAAGTTTGATCATTGAATTTGTAGGGTGAGGCTGGAGATTTTGGTGCCTTGCCCATTATGCTGAGTTTTGCCTAGTTTGCCAGGATTCCAGAGGTAATAGTTTGCCTCTGTGCAGAAACTGAAGGATTCACAACTGGCCTGTTGAGTCAGAACTGAGGGGTCTAAGTTGTTTATTTGTGGTTATATTGAGAATCTCTCCTTGGCTTCCCCACATCCTACCTGTACTGGGCTGTGCTCCAATTTTTTTTCTTTTTTTTTTCTTTTTTAAGCAAAAGTAAAACTGACCTTTCCTTACATCCTTTAAAGTTATCTTAAGCTGAAAAACTTTTCACTCCATCTGGTTGTGGATTTTATTGCTCCAAATTTCACTTAGAAGACTAATTTAATGTAGTTTCTAGGGGAATCTGGGGAGAACTCAGGCAACTTACTGGCTTCTCTCTGCCATCTTGCCCCATCTCCCAGAGTGCTGGATCACTTTTCTGAAAAAAACAAAACAGAAACAAAAACAAGCAAACAATCATCTTTAATAACAAAGACTTAAGGTATCTCCTAAGTATTATGCTGATAGTGCTTATTCCAAAATAACTGCTGATACAAATAGTAGGAAAAGAATGACAATTAGGTTAAAAAAAAAAGGTAACAGTAAAAGTGCTCCTTCTTTCCACTCTTAGTGGGGAAGAAGGAATTTATCTTTTCTTTCAATTTAGCTGGGATCGTGGGTTTAATGGATTTAAGTTTCAAACAATATTGAAGCAATGAGCTCAGGTCAGTTGAACACTGATTATAAAGCATTGAGTTTTCAAATGACCCTATAGGGACTCAACTTTTCTGTTTCATATTTCATTTATTAATTGATACAGTTACTCTAGTCTTTTAAAAGTTAATCAGAAAGAAAAAAGTATCTGTGTGTTTCTCTATGGTGTGTGTGTGTGTGTGTGTGTGTGTGTGTGTGCACATGCCTATAACTTTAGTCTCTGGTATTTATGATTTATGGAAATAACTACAATTCAGGTAGTTAAGCTTATCCTCCTTTGAAGCTTTCTTCCTAATACAACTTTCCTGCAAGTACAACTTTATCTTTAATTTATGAATGATGAAGAAAAGGAACAGAGGATATAAAGGTTGTTTATTTTCATTGTTGAAATTCTCTGACAGTCTTGTGCTAGAGCTGCCTACAATGAGAGCAGTACTATAGATATTGTCTGCTATTGATTTCTTTCTTGGTAAATGTGGTTTTAAGAATAATGAGAATTACTTAAATATTTATCACTATGTGCTGGACCAAAAATGAATGTGTATGAAGGAGTTACTCTTAGTACTAAATAGATCTTAAATTTGTCCTGCTGCTTTGGATTGAATGAAACCAGAGCAGAATGCAATAGTTTTCAGTAATCACTTTGAGACACTTCTGAATGTTGGGCCCTCAGAAAGATTGTCTGCAGGGACCCTGCTGAACAGAGAGAAGGCTATTTTCACATATTCCAAATCTTTATGGTCTAAAATCACTGGCAATCTTCCATGGACCTTGTTTTGATGGCAGGAAACATGGCTACTGTGGTTGGATTTTGATTGTTCCCTAGGAAGTCGATGTAGAGAAGAAACCCAGCTGTTACCAGCCCTGATACTACCAATTCATTGGGAAAAAAAATGTGAAAAACATTGAGAAGTCCAGGAATAAGACATAAAATAGAATGATTTAAATATTTTTATCAACCAGAAAGTTTATCCAATAAGCCCTATTAACTGGGACATAAAAAACCACTGAGAAAATTAATGACAATCATTTTGACCAATACTAATGGAATGAAGATACACATTGATCCTTTTGTGTGTGTATGCACATAGGGCAGTATCAAGAGCTGCTTTGGGAGAAAAACCATAACATGTCACTATAAGTGAATTTATGATTAAAAGATAAATAGGTAAGTAAAGAATTAGAAAGGTAAAAGGAAGGCTTTTAAACACAACTGTCATCTATTTAAAAAACCTGACTAGTTCTGACTTTTTGGTAAAAGTATTTTTAAATTACCAGAATATTATTCCACACTGAAGCTTTATAGACTTTAATTTTTATGCATATAGAATACACATGTATGCATTGTGTTTATGAATGTGTGTGTATATGTGTGCGTGTGGGGGGTATTCTTGCTGCATGAAAAACCCAACTAGAAGTACATCAAAAGAAATGAGGGTTACTTTCAAGTATTAGAAAGGCAGATAAGGATGTTTTGCTTAATTTCAGAGAATAGAAATATGAACATTTCTAGAAGATGACATCAGCTCAAAATAAAGAAAATTTTTAAATTCTCAGAACTGTTTGAGAGTAGAATGTGTCTCAGAATATAGTGGTT
The DNA here is from genome assembly GCF_016432865.1 of Antechinus flavipes. Taxonomy (NCBI): domain Eukaryota; kingdom Metazoa; phylum Chordata; class Mammalia; order Dasyuromorphia; family Dasyuridae; genus Antechinus; species Antechinus flavipes. Next base: position 94,224,368 of record NC_067400.1, read on the forward strand.
TCTCCTTCACAGGAAGTATTGAAACAGAATGGAAATAATCTCTTACTGGGAAATTTGTGGTAAGATTACCTGTCCAGACACGGAATGCACTAGATATCACCCATGTACTTATCTTATGACAAATTTGGTTACATTTTACTTGATGTACTGAAGTCCTCTCTGAAATTTATTTGTGCCCTAAAATTACCCTGGGTTTTCTACATCTATGCCTATGAATTACAAATGGTAGTAATTCTAATCAAAAATAATAGTATCAAAAAGCAAAGATTTGAATTTAGACTGAACCTCAGAGAAGATAAAGTCCATTGTTGACCTCATTGTCTAAGAGAATCATCATTAGAAAAAGGACATACACACATATGCATTCCCCACACAGTGAGTCAGGTATATATCTACATATACATGTTTCTGTCCATATGAATAAGTCATAAATAAGCAAGAATTGTTCAGTTTCTCAAGTATTAAAAACGACAAACAGCCAATCAAAGAAGGCTACTCCAATCTATATGGTAGAAGTAATGGAAGTCATCAAGCTAGCTCAACTGGATGTTCTCAAAGGTCCCTCAAAGAAGCCTAGGTTATAGAAGTGTTGTGATTAGCATCAATATGAAAAATCCCACCCTGATTAAGTTATAGATTTTCCAAGTATTGGAAAAATATCTACCAAGTTTATTTTATATATGGATGGATATAAAATCATCCAGTGCAGTGCCAAAACTCTCTGTCAACCTTCATTCTGCTATTTAAACTTTGTATTTGCCTACCACTACATCAACTTTGTTGAAGAAGATACTTAAATGTTCTTTGACTAGAATTGTTCAAAGTTAATACACTTAATAATGTATATGATAAATTCCTCAATGTTGCATTCACGTAATAATCAGACAGACTGAGTACTTCGAGCCTTTCTAAAGAACACTGACTTTTTAAAAATTGTTTCTTTCTGGATGTTTGAAGTATTTTCTCTGTGTGATGTCTGGAATTTGGCATTACTACCCCTGACAATTTTCATTTTGTCTTCTATTTCAGGATGGATTCTTTCTATTTCACCTCCTGGATCTTCCTTTGATCATGATTTTCAGATAGTCCAAAAATTCTTAAATTATCCGTTTTTGATCAATATTCTAGTTCAGTTGTTTTTTTCAATGAAATATTGCACATTTTCTTCTATTTTTTAAAATTATTTTTGTGTGATTTTATGGTTTCTTGATATCTCATGGATTCATTAACTTCCATTTCCCCAATTTGAATTTTAAGCAACTATTTTCTTCAGTGAGATTTTTTTTTCATTTTGCCAATTGTTTTTTTTTTTTTAATAGTTTTAATTTTTCAGTGAATTTGTATCGCTTAGCATTAGGTCAATTTTATTAAACAAGGTATAATTTTTACAGCATATTTTTATTCTTTTACTAAACCACTAATTCACTTTTCACAAGTTTCTAACATCATTCTCATTTCTTTCCCCAAATTTCCCTCTATCATTCATATCTCTTTCTTCAACTATTCTAGAAATACTTGTTGGAATTTGATTCAATTAGCATTTTACTTTGAAGTTTTGTTTGTAGCTATATGTTTCCTCACTTTTCAAGCTAATTCCTTGACTTTGAATTTTATGTTAAAGTGGGGCTCTGCTCACCTAAGAATGGGAAAGCATTTTCCCAACTCTCAGGCTTTCTTCTGTTGCTTTTCCAAAGCTTGTTCTGGTGTGGGCTGCCTGAGAGTTTTTGGTGTTTCTGTGGTGATGTTATCTGGAAGGAAGGATGGTCACTGCTTTCCTGGTCTACACTCTGTTATTTACCCAAAAAGGACTCCTGGTCCCTTGAAACCACAAACTGGGACTGACAAGCTCTTCCCACTTTCCTGTATCTGTTCATCCTAGAGCTCCTCTTTATCTTAGAACAATGACTAGGCCCCCTCCTCCTTTTTGACTAACACTCAGTGCTCCTCTCTGTTCTGGAACTGAAAGCCAAAACGGTGTAAGGGTATCATTACGTTAATCTCTTTCTGAACAGTTTTCTGATGCCCATATTATTTCTGGGCTGAGAGTTTTTAAGTTGCTGCTACTACTGCCACTGCTACATACACTCTAGATAGGTCATCACCATGGCATCATGGACCTCTCATACCAACCCCCTACGTTTTCTTAGCCTGGGTGAACATTAGTTTAAATCAAATGTTTGATTCGGGCAAATGCGTAATATGCAATTCAAAATTGACCCAATGCTAATAGGATGAAATTACACTAAGTAGAAAATTTAACAATGACAAAAATAATGAAACTTCTTTAGGCCACCATGCTAGGTTATAGGATGAGAAGGAAAACTTCAATGTCTATTTACCTAAAAAAAAAAAAAGAAAGAAAAAGAAAAAGTCAATCTTTTAGATGAGTGGTGATTGCTATTTGGTATTTCTTTCTTTTCCCTGAAAATTCCCTAAATCTTTTCTATGTCCACCATCTTATACATGCTCCCATGATGTGAGCCTATGGATTAATAAAAACAATGTTTATTAAGCATTTGTCATTCTACTACACACTGGAAATAAACATATTAATTATAAATCATTCCCTGCCCACAGGTATCTTGCATTATAATATAATGAACATTATATACTGTGGTAGCTAAGAAAATCACAGAAACAATGACTTAATCCAACTTGACAGTTCCAGGAAGAATAGTAGAATAATATTCTGGTACATTGATTATAATATTGAGCCCCAGGGGTAAGGGCAGACAATGACATGATCCATAGTAAAATAGTACATTTAGAAATGAAATGTCATTTAGTAGTCAGGATGCCAAAGGAGATTCTCTTGGTTTCTAAAGAATTACAGCATATGATGGCATTCCAAATAGAAACCTCTTATAAACATATTCATAGTCTCAAAACAAATAAACAAACAATTGAGGACTGAGGGTCAAAATAAGATGGAAATAGGATTTGCAACAACATATAATTATGGGATTCTAAAAAATACTTGAAAAGATATAGAAAGAAAATGCAAAAAGTATCCTGGGATACTTTTTAAGTATTTATGACATTTAAGTATTAATGACAATTTTATATTTTATTATATTTGGTTTATATTTAATTATGTGCCACATATCACATTCTGAGAAGTGTCCCATGTACAAGGAGTCATGCAACTGCAATCTCTAAGTCAAGTCTAATGTGCTAATGGAGTAAAAATAATGTCAAAAATTAAAAATAAAAGAAATGAATTAAAAGAGAGATAAAAGTTTATAAGTAACCAAAATGTATTCAATTTAGAGAATTAGATAAAAAAAAGTATATAAAACACCAAAAAAAAAATCTAAAATCATCTTTACAGCTATAAACCGAATGTGTACTTCTATGCTTAGGTACATGAGTTTTCTCCATAACACATCATGGACCTAATTGATACAAATAATATTTCATTCTTTCCTTCTCGCCCTATTCAAATCAATCAATAGAGAAAAGTTTATGAGCATCAAAGGAGAAGGAAAGGATTTTTTGCTGATCCCTGGATGTTGGTTTAATTAATTTAATTAATGCAATATCCTTCAGATTAGAGGTGAAAAACTGCATTTTTTCTGCATCATCTCTTACCTTATATTACCTTCTAATATATACCTTCTATTAATTATTTGATGTAATAAAAGTTACAAGAGGATTTTCTGAGAAATGAAAACATCTATAAAACAGACAATTGCTGTTCTTACATTCTTTTTTAAAAATCTTCTATCATTATATTTCCATTTCTTTGTACTCTTCAACTTGATATGACAATGGTGCTGAATGTTAAAGAGGCCTATATTAGTTCAATGTCAGGTAATAATAACCTTATCTGGTAATGATAAGCTGAGAAGCTAAATATTAACCAATTATTGTTACATTTTATTTCCACTTTGCTGGAGCTACTTAAATAAGTTATCACTTTGAATTTCTCTTTAATATCTATGCATACTAATATACAAGTATGGAAACCCTAAAAATTAATAACAAGTATGTTATAGTACAGACAAATAAAGCAAACCCTGAGTTTTCATGGTTTTCAGGGTATCTTTACTTATGTTCAAGTTCTACAGGTATTTCATAATATAATATTTGTCTGTGGATGATGGATCTAGTATGATTATGAAATCCTTTACAATGCTTTAGTACAACCGAATAAATAAATTATAATGTATTAACTTTTACAATGAATTCCTTTATTTGGTGAGTTGTTGTAATAAGGAATTTTTAGTACATTGATTTCCTTTGCTTAACAATTATTTCCCATAAGAATAGTGACTTGTCAATTGAATATATGTTTTCAGAGCATTAATAAAATAAACAAAATACAATGCAAGTAGTCCCTGATTCCTACACCCCTAAATCTAAATCTCATATATTAAAGGCTATCCAGGAAGCCAGTTCTTAGCCTATTGCTAATAGAAGCATTCTTTTTCCCCCATTTCCCTTACATAGCATAGTCCTCTGTCACAGTTGCAAATGGTATGAAGATTGGTGTTTTACCAGTGTCAGACTTTCCCAATGATTATCTGAGGCAAAACTTTCTACATGAGGACTGAAGGTAGTATAGGAGCAAATGAGGAGGAGTAGCAAAAGAAATTCCCTATAACCGTTTGTCCTTCTCTCTGCTTTTTTCCCTCTTGGGTTGGTCTCAAAGACAACTCTGGTCCACATCCCATTTGTTTGTCCCAATATCCAGAGCTTCTTACCCAAGGATGCAAGTATAAGTAATACCACTGAAATATTATATGTTCAAGTTCTTTAATGGGCCAGAAAGGCAAACTTGGGGGTTAGAAACATGAATTAGTTATAGTTGAAAGAATTGGAAAGCAAGGAAATACTGAGATTCTTGAGGTATAGAAAAGAAAATGCATGTAATAAGGATGAATTACAGTATATCCCCTTGTGATTAACGCATATTTTAAAATTAGCCAGAGTCAGGAATTCAGGTTAGGGGAAAAGCATTGATCTTTATTCTTAGTGAAGGTGAAGAAGGATCGAAAGTGAAGGGGAATCAGAGGTGAAGGGGGATCATGATAGCAATGTGTGCAGCTGCAACAAGATGCCAGCCAGCAGTCTCTCTTTTTGCTTCCTTCTTCGCCCCCCTGCCTCCACCCACCAAAATTGTCATTTCCTATACAACACATCAGGACTTGCACAAAGAGTGGGTGGGGACCATTCTTTCTCCAAGCATATATATTAATAGAGTATGGTCCAATTACTATTTTGCCTCATGTGCTTGGGACCTCAGTGCATCAACTCAAGTCTCAGCCCATTACATGCCATAGAGAATATTATGAAATGTTCTGACTGTTTCAAGCTTCACAAATTTGGGTTTGTGATAAAAGACCAGGTTGTTTTGAAATCCATTGACCTCCCTATCAGGGTGAAGGAATGTACATTAAAATGGCCACTCAATCAAGAGGAGTGGTCCATTAAAGATACCTTCAAAGATGTAACTCTTTTCTCTTAATTTCTTTTATAAGAAGTACAGTGACAGCATGGCAGACAATTCACATGTGTCAGCCTGGCTTAACAGAAAAAAATGGAATCTGGAGGGAATTATTTTTACAATGCAGATCCAAGTTGAGAACAAAATGGTAATAACCATCTCATGAAATGTTTTATGCCCTAATCTTCTTAAAGTGTCAACTTCCTAGGACAGTATAGCAGTAGGAATAAATTAATATTTTTAAAAAAATTTTTTAATCTGTTAATGTAAATAGATAGATACTGAGAAATATTCAGTTTCTTGTATACAGAGTTCCTTTAGTATAGAAAAAAAAAAATTACACCCATTAAACAGTTATCCTCTCTACATTGGGTATTTTTTTCTTTTTTTTTTTTTTTAATTTATTATAATAACTTTTTATTGACAGAACCCATGCCAGGGTAATTTTTTTACAACATTATCCCTTACACTCACTTCTGTTCCGATTTTTCCCCTCTCTCCCTCCACCCCCTCCCCCACATGGCAAGCAGTCCTATATATGTTAAATATGTCACAATACATCCTAGATACAATATATGTGTGCAGAACCAAACAGCTCTCTTATTGTACAAGGAGAATTGGATTCAGAAGGTAGAAATAACCCAGGAAGAAAAACAAAAATGCAAACAGTTTACATTCATTTCTATATTGGATAATTTTAAAAAAAAAATTTTCTTCTTTGGGAGTGTCTCTTGATATAAGAAAAAACTAAGTTTTACATTATTTTACTCAGAACCATAGGGTAGATGTGTAAAGAGTCAAAAAATTTTATGAGGAAAAACAAAAAAAAAAAAAAAAACAAATAAAAAGAAACCAAGTCCATCTCCATAGAGATTAAGTTTTCTCAGAATTAAACTTGTTCAAAAAAATTGAACCTATTCTCTATGTGTTTTGGTTGCGGGCCAAAAAAAAAAAAAAAAAAAAACTCAGAGTATAAGGATGAAGAAGAGGAAAAATGAAATAAATATAAGTAAAGGAAGAGACATACAGAGAGAGAGAGAGAGAGAGAGAGAGAGAGAGAGAGAGAGAGAGAGAGAAAGAGAGAGAGAGAGAGAGAGAGAGAGAGAGAGAGAGAGAGAGAGAGGTTAGATGCTAATCTAATAGATTAGAATAGTAGATACCATAAATAAATTAGAAGTACAAGATATAGTCTATCTGTCAAATCTATGGGAAGGGCAAAATAAAATCATGGCCATACAAGAGATAAAGAGCATTACAAACTGCAAAATAGATAGGTTTGATTATATTAAATAAACAACAAACAAACAAAACTAATGCAATCCAGACCAGAAGAAAAGAAGAAAGCTGGGGAATAATCATTACATCAAATACCTCTAATGAAGCCTTCATTTCTCAAAAATATAGAAAAGTGAATCAAATTTATTAGAATACAAATTGTTCCCAATACATAAATGATCAAAGGATCAGAATAGGCAATTCTCAGATGAAGGTATCAAAAGTAACTATAGGCATATAAGAAAATATTCTGGGGATGGAGTCAAGATAGCAAGGAATAGACATGGCCCTATCTGACCTCTTCCAAGTTTCCCCTCAGATCAACAGCAGATTAAGTCTCTCAAATGGTTTTAGAGTAACAAAATCCACAAATATTTTGGAGTACAACACATTTCCAAAAGAAGATACTTTGGAAAAACTTCAGAAAAGGTCTGTTTCAATCAGGCTGGGAGAGAGGCTGCTGAGCCAAGACAGCAGCCCAGGAAGCCCAGTGCAGGGAGCCAGATCATTGCAATGTCCATACACTGGGAAATCTATTGTGAGATTCTTAGGTTACTGTGTCCTAATTGCAAGCTGATAGTTCAGCAGATTTTTTTTTTTGCAAGATAGCCAAAAACAAATACAAAAGGCAAACTGCAAACCACTTAACCCCCGAAGAACAGGTGACCTAGCCATGCCTGCACAGCACCAGAAGTCCATCAGCAGCACCCCTTTGTCTTAAGAGCAGAACTCAATCTTAAAAAAAAAAAAGAAAGAAAAGAAAGAAAAGAAAAGGAAACAAAAAAGAAAAGAAAAATAACTCTGACCACAGATAGCTTTTATAGAGAAAGAGCAGAATGTACACCTCAAACCCTGAGGATCCCAAAGGCAAATCAGCTCCAGATGACTCCCCAGAAAGTGATATGAGTGAGTCCCTTTACATAAGGCTCTCCTGGAAGAATTAAAAAGGATCTTTGCAATGTTCTTGTTGGTTTTCTGGAGATCTTGGGACCAGCCTTCGTTTCAGTTGAGTATTCACCACGAGAACAGCCAGGTGTTAAAGTCCAAATCCTTTATTATCTCCTCCACAGTCTAATTTCCTTTCTTGGGGCCAAGGCCTGCTTTCTAGAGAGTTTTTCAGAATGCCTTGGTCTCAGTGGGGAAAGTGCAGGAGGCCAGCCACCATGGTGGTGTGAGATGAAGTGAATGAATCTGGCTCTCTGAGTCCGAGGGCTTGTGCTTCAGCCTCCAGCCACAACAAAGGTAGACTATGGCATGAATCTGTCTCTCAGTCCCACCTTGGCTGAGTTTGTCCCAGCTTATATGCTCTATTATAATTAGATCATTTATAATATACTGAGTATAAACCAATCATTATATCACTATGGAACCATTATTTGTTGAAAGATTAAATCAATCATACTGAACTAGAGAACTATTAATCACCATGCTAAACTAGATAACCATTGTATTATCAATTCCACTGAGTTAACACCTTAATAGAATCCTTGTTTCAAGTACAGAGTTCTGACCCATAACAGATTTAAAAGAGAGTTAGAAGAAAAATGGGGAAAGGAAATGAGATCTTTGCAAGAGGGTATGGAAAAGGAAAACCAAAAGTTATCTGAAGAAAACTTCTTTAAAAAAAAAAATAGACTTGATGAAATAGAAAAAAGTATATAGCTTTTTACAAAATAGATATGAAAAAAAGAAATAAATTCATTAAAAAACAAATCTGTGAAATGAAAAAGTAAACAAAACACTTCATATAAAAGTTCAATTGGTCAAATGCAAAAGGAACTAAAAAAGCAAACTGAAGAAAATAATTAAATAAAAATTATAATTGAACAAAGGGAAGTGAATGCTACAATGAGACTTCAACAATCAGTCAAACAAAACAAAACAAAAAAGAAAGAAAGAAAGAAAGAAAAGAAAGAAAGAAAGAAAGAAAGAAAGAAAGAAAGAAAGAAAGAAAAGAAAAGAAAAGAAAAAGAAAAAAATAGAAGAAAACATGAAATACCTCATTGGAAAAACAACTGACCTAGAAAATAGATTGAGGAAAGACAATCTAAGAATTGTTGGACTTCTTGAAAACCATGATTAAAAAAAAAAAAAGAGCCTAGTTATCATCTTTCAAGAAATCTTCAAGACAAATTGTCCAGATGTCCTAGAGAACCAGAGGGTAAAATAGTCATTGAAAGAATTCACTGATGACCTCCTGAAAGAGATCCCAAAAGGAAAACTCCAAGGAACATTATAGCTAAATTTCAGATTTATCAAGTCAAAAAGAAAATATTATGAACAGCTAGAAGGAAAAAAAATTCAAATATCAAAGAACCACAATCAGGATTACTCAGGTATTAACAGATCACACTTAAAAGGATCAAAGGACATGGAATCTGATAAGGAAAGCAAAAGAACTTGGATTGCAGCCAAGGATCAACAATACAGGAAAATTGAGCAGCATCTTTCAGTGGAAAATATAGACATTTAATGAAACAGGTGAATTTCATCTATTTCTGATGAAAATACCAGAGCTGAATAGAAATTTTGATCTTCAAATACAAAACTCAAAAGAAGCATAAAAAGGTAAAAAGAAAAGAAAAAAAATGCTTTCTTTTAAAATCTTAAATCCCTACATGGGATGATGATATGATAAACTCTTGAGTTCTGTATTTCTCTAATGTGTATGTTTAGAGAGCTTAGAGGGTGCAGACATAATTTGATTTTATTGTGATGATATAAAAAAAGAAACTAGAGGAGTAAAGGAGATTCTCTTGGAAGAAGGGGAAAATGGAATTAAAATGAAATAAATTACATCTCATGAGGAGGCAAGGAAAAACGTATTCCAATTGAGGGAAAGTGGTGAATGGGATGAGAATTATGTGAATCTTACTCTCATCAGATTTGGCTTAAAAAGAGAATATCAGACACATTTAGCTTCACCAAAATGCTTGTCTCAGCCTATAAGGAAGTAAGAAGAGAAGGAGAAAAGGAAGGAGGGAAGCTAATAGAAAGAAGAACATAAATAGTAGGAGAAAGGAATAAGATAGGGGTAGGAGCTGCAAAAGGGGAGTGGTATTTGAGGGAAGGGATGGTCAGTAACAAAATACTTGAGAGGAATAAAAGGGGAAAAGGGACAAAAAAAAGTAGAATTGGACCTAAACAAGATGTCAGAAAGTACAGAGTTAGTAAATTTATCTGTGAATGTGAATATGGGAAATCTCCCATAAAATGGAAGAGGATAGCAGACTGGATTAAAATCCAGAATCATTTAAAGAAGAGTGATATATTTAGAGTAAATGCAAAAGTCTGGAGCAGAATCTATTGTGCTTAAGCTGAGATATAAAAACAAATTTTTTTAAAGCAAGGGTAGCAATCCTGATCTCAGCTCAAACAAAAGCAAAAATATTTCTAATTAAAAGAGATAAGGAAGGGAAAATCAGAAACTTTATGAGCAAAACTACAAAACACTTTCCACACAAATTAAGTCTGATCTAACCAACTGGAAAAATATTAAATGCTCTTTTGCTTGGGCGAGCAAATATAATAAAGATGACAATACTACCTAAATTAATCTAGTTATTTAGCGCTATACCAGACTCCCAAAAAACTACTTTGATGAATTAGAAAAAATAACAACAAAATTCATATGGAAAAACAAAAGGTCAAGAATTTCAAGGGAATTAATGAAAAAAAAATCAAATGAAGGTGGCCTAGCTGTACCAGATCTAAAATTATATTATAAAGCAGCAGTTACTAAAACCATCTGGTATTGGCTAAGAAATAGACTAGTTGATCAATGGAATAAGTTAGGTTCAAAGGACAAAACAGCCAATAACTTTAATAATATAGTGTTTGACAAACCCAAAGACACCAGTTTCTGGGATAAGAATGCATTATTTGACAAAAATTGCTGGGAAAATTGGACATCAGTATGGCAGAAACTAGGCATTGACCCACACTTAACACCGTACACCAAGATAAGGTCAAAATGGGTTCATGATCTAGGCATAAAGAATGAGTTGATAAATAACTTGGAAGAGCATAGGATAGTTTACCTGTCAGACCTGTGGAAGAGGGAGGAATTTATGACCAAAGAAGAACTAGAGATCACTATTGACCACAACATAGAAAATTTTGATTATATCAAACTGAAAAGTTTTTGTACAAACAAAACAAATGCAAACAAGATTAGAAGGGAAACAATAAACTGGGAAAACATTTTTACAATCAAAGGTTCTGATAAAGGCCTCATTTGCAAAATATATAGAGAACTGACCCTAATCTATAAGAAATCAAACCATTCTCCAATTGATAAATGGTCAAAGGATATGAACAGACAATTCTCAGACGAAGAAATTGAAACTATTTATAGACATATGAAAATATGCTCCAAATCATTATTAATCAGAGAAATGCAAATTAAGACAACTCTGAGATACCACTACACACCTGTCAGATTGGCTAGAATGACAGGGAAAGATAATGGGGAATGTTGGAGGGGATGTGGGAAAACAGGGACACTGATACATTGTTGGTGGAACTGTGAACACATCCAGCCATTTTGGAGAGCAATTTGGAACTATGCTTTAAAAGTTATCAAGCTGTGCATACCCTTTGATCCAGCAGTGTTTCTACTGGGCTTATACCCCAAAGAGATACTAAAGAAAGGAAAGGGACCTGTATGTGCCAAAATGTTTGTGGCAGCCCTGTTTGTAGTGGCTAGAAGCTGGAAAATGAAAGGATGTCCATCAATGGGAGAATAGTTGAGTAAATTGTGGTATATGAACATTATGGAATATTATTGTTCTGTAAGGAACGACCAGTAGGATGAATACAGAGAGGACTGGCGAGACTTACATGAACTGATGCTGAGTGAAATGAGCAGAACCAGGAGATCATTATATACCTCAACAATGATACTGTTTGAGGATGTATTCTGATGGAAGTGGACCTCTTTGATAAAGAGAGCCTTAATTGATCAAAGATGGGCAGAAGCAGCTACACCCAGAGAAAGAACACTGGAAATGAATATAAACTGCTTGCATTTATGTTTTTCCTCCCGGGTTATTTATACCTTCTGAATTCAATTCTCCCTGTACAACAAGAAAACTGTTCAGTTCTGCACACATATATTGTATCTAGGATATACTGCAACCCATTCAACATGTAAAGGACTCTTGCCATCTTGGGGAAGGGGTGGAGGGAGGGAGGGGAAAAATCGGAACAGAAATGAATGCAAGGGATAGTGCTGTAAAAAAATTACCCTGGCATGCGTTCTATCAATAAAAAATTATTTAAAAAAAAAAAAAAGAAAGAAAGAAAGAAAGAAAGAAAGAAAGAAAGAAAGAAAGAAAGAAAGAAAGAAAGAAAGAAAGAAAGAAAGAAAGAAAGAAAGAAAGAAAGAAAGAAAATACTGGCAAAGTAAAAAAAAAAAAAAAGAGAGAGAGAGAAATAAAGAAGGAAACTACATCCTGTATAAAGGTAACACAGATAATGAAATAAATAATATGAATACTAAACATAATTGTACTTACTGGTGCAAACATTTAAAAAACAAATAATTCCAATACTATGCAAACTATGTGAAAAAATAAGGAAAGAAGGAGTCTTACCAAATTCTTTTTATGACACAGACATCATGCTGATACCTAAACCAGGTAGGGTCAAAACAGAGAAAGAAAATTATAGACTAATTACTCTAATAAATATTGATGCAAAATTCTTAAATAAAATATTATCAGAGATTATAGAAAGTAATCCCCAGGATAATACACAACCAAGTAGGGTTTAAACCAAGAATGTAAGGCTGGTTCAATATTAGGAAAACTATTAGCATAATTAACTATATCAATAACCAAATAACAAAAATCATATGTTTATCTCAATACATGCAGAAAAAAAGCATTTGATGAAATCCAACACCCATTCCTACTAAAAACACAAAAAAGTATAGGAATAAATAGAGTTTTTCTTAAAATAAACAGTAGCATCTATTTAAAACCATCAGCAAGCATTATAGGTAATGGGTACAAATTAGAAGCATTCCCAATAATATCAGAGGTAAAACAAGATTGCCCATAATCACATTACTTTTCTATATTGTATTAGAAATGTTAATTTCGGCAATAAGAGAAGAAGAAGAGATGAAAGGAATTAGTGGACATAAAGGGGAAACTAAATTATCCGTTTTTGCAGATGATATGATGTTATACTTAGGGAATACTAGAATATCAACTAAAAAAACTTTTAGAAACAATTCATAACTTTAGCAAAGTTTCAGGATACAAAACAAAATCACCAGCATTTTTATATATTACCAACAAAGTTCATCAGCAAGACATAAAAAGAGAAATTCCATTTAAAATAACTGGAAATAATATGAAATATTTGGGAGTCTATCTGCCAAAGCAAAGTCAATAAATATAGGAATACAACTACAAAACACTTTCCATACAAATGAAAGCAGATCTAATCAATTGGGAATATATTAAGTGACTTTGGGTAGGACAAGCAAATGGAATAAAAATGACAATGCTTCCTAAATTAATCTACTTATTCAGTGGCATACAAATCAAATTATTTTACAGAGCTAGAAAAAATAATAACAAAGTTCATCTGGATAAACAAAGTATCAAGAATTTCAAGGGAATTAATTTTTTAAAAATTCAAAAGAAGATGGCCTATTTGTGCCAGACTTAAAACTATATTTTACAGCAACAGCCATCAAAACTATTTGGCATGGCTAAGAAATAGAGTGGTCAATCAGTGGAATTGGTAAATTCACAGGAAAGAATAGTCAATGACTATAGTAATTTAGTGTTTGACAAACCATTAATCCCCAGTTTGGGGAATAAGAAATCACTATTTGACAAAAACTGCTGGGAAAATTGAAAACTAGTATAGCAGAAACTAGGCATTGACCCACACATAACACCATATACCAAGACAAAGTTGAAATGGGTTCATGATTTAGATATTAAGAGTGATAATATAAGAAAATTAGAAGAACAAAAGATAGTTTACCTCTCTGATCTGTGGACAAGGAAGGATTTGTGGCCAAAGAGGAACTGGAGTTCATTTTGAACAAACAATATATAATTTTGATTATGTTGAGTTAAAAAGTTTTTGTACAAACAAAACTAATGTAGATAAGATTAGAAGGGAAGCAATAAATTGTGAAAACACATTTTACATTCAAAAGTTCTGATAAAGGCCCAGTTTCTAATATGGAGAACTGACTCAAATTTATAAGAATTCAAGCCATTCTCCAATTGATAAATGATCAAAGGATATGAACAGACAATTTTCAGATGAAAAAATTGAAACTATCTAGTCATATGAAAAGATGCTCTAAATCACTATTGATCAGACATTTGTCTGATTAATTATGCAAATTAAAACAACTCTGAGGTACCACTACACACCTCTCAGATTGGCTAAGATGACAGGAAAAAATAATGATGAATGTTGGAGGAGATGTGGAAAAACAGGGACACTAATACATTCTTGATGGAGTTGTGAATTGATCCAACCATTCTGAAGAGCAATTTGGAACTATGCCCAAAGAGCTATCAAATGTTTTGATACAGCAATGTTTCTACTGGGCTTATATCCCAAAAAGATCTTAAAGGAAGGAAAAGGACCCACATGTGCAAGTGGCAGCCCTTTTTATAGTGGCTAGAAACTGGAAACTTAGCAAATGCACATCAATTGAAGAATGGCTGAATAAGTTATGGTATATGAATGCTATGGGATATTATTGTTTTATAAGAAACAATCATCAGGATGATTTCAGAGAGACCTAGATAGACTTAACATGAACGAATGCTAAATGAAATAAGCAGAACAAGATCACTGTATATGGCAACAAGATTATATAATGATCAATTCTGATGGACATGACTCTTTTCAACAATGAAATAATTCAGGTCATTTCCAGTGATCTTGTGATGAGAGCCATCTAAAGTCAGAGAAAAGACTGTGGGACTTCAGTAGCATTTTCATTCTTTTTGTTGTGGTTTGTTGGCATTTTATTTTCTTTTTCATTTTTTTCCTTGATCTGTTTTTCTTGTGCAGCAAGATAATTGTATAAATATATGCACATATTGGAGTTAAAACATATATTTTATCATCTTTAACATATATTGCATTACTTGCCATCTGGGGAGGAGGTTAGGGGGAGGCGGATTTGAATGCAAGGTTTTGCAAAAGTCAATGCTGAAAAATTACCCATGCATATGTTTTGAAAATAAAGTTTTAATAAAAAAAGAAAATATTCTAATTTACTTTTGATTGGAGAAATGCGAATTAAAAACAATTCTGAGATACCACTTCAAATCTGCCAGATTGACCAATTTGACAAAGAATAAAACTGATTAATATCAGAGAAACTTTGGGAAAATGGGGACACTAATGTATTATTAATGGAATAACCATTCATTCAACTGTTCTAGAGAGCAATTTGGAAAAATGACCAAAGGGAAATCAAAATGTATATATTCTTTGATCCAGCAATACCAAAGAAATGATAGAGAAAATGACATACATGTGCAAAACTATTTATAGTAATATTTTTCATGGTGGCAAAATAGTGGCAATTAAGAGGATGTCGATGCTCATTAACTGGGAAATGACTGAACTAGCTATGCTGTGTGAATGAAATACTATGGTGTAAAAAAAAATGATCAGACATTTTTTTCAGAAATACCTGGAAAAACTTGTACAAAGTGATACAAATTGAAGTTAGCAGAACCAGGAAAATATTGTACATAGTATCAGCAACACTGCATGATGATCAACTTTGAAACAGATCTTCTCAACAACACAGTAATCTAAGATAAATACAAAAGATTCATAAGAGAAAATGGTGTCCATAGCCAGGTGAACCAAAGGACTCAGAATGCAGATTGAAGCATATTTTCCTTTACTTTATTCTTTCTTGCATTTTTTCTTTTGATCTATTTCTAATCTCACAATTGCAACTAATATTAAATGTTATACATGAGAATTATGTGTCTGTATGTGTCTGTGTATGTGTACTATATCAAACTCCCTAACAGCTTTGGAAGAAGATAAAAGAGGTGAAGAAAGAAAAATTTGGAACAAAAATTTTATAAAAATTAATGCTAAAAATTGCCTTGAATTGTAACTGGGGGAAACATAAAAGATTATTTGAATGAAGGGAAAAATGAATTATTCTTCATGACATACCTCAAATTTATGGAATTTGAAACAAATATATAAAAATTTTAAGAAATACTAAAAAATATACTCCCCATCTTAAAATATATACTTTTAAAATGTATATACTTATTTTTTTTTAATTTTCCTTTAATGTATTTCCTCTCTTGTTATGTTAAGATCATGAAAGAATCCATGAGTGAACTTATTATAAAGATGATTTTAATATTCAGAAGATAAATATGTTAAATGAAACATAAATAGGAAGATAGTTCATTAAACTATTGTTGACTAATATCTCAGTGAATATCTTTTTGACATACAAAAGATTAAGGATTTAATATGAATAAAGGGTTCTCATGATGCTTCACTTTAGTAGATGACATTAAAGTGACTACAATGAGATACAACTACTCAAAAGAGATGGACTTAACAGAACAAAAATTTAATCAAGTTGATTATAAAATATATTTTAATATATTTGGATAGACATCTAGTTTATTTATTTAATCAAAACACATAACTTAATAGATACTTTACTGGCAAATGTTCAGGCCTGATTAGAACTCAGTTATTTCTATCTCAGCACTCTATCTGCTCATTTAAAAAAATTAGAATGCATCTGAGAAAGGAGACTTTTTCATGATTTCATAATTTTGTTAGTAAAATTCATAATATTAACATAAGAATTTTTCCTGACATGACAGAATGATTGAAATCAATCAATCAACAAAATATATTTACTATATAAAGCAAAATGGGGATTTTAGAAATTAATGCTCCAATATGTAGGTAGTATAATAAGCTCTGTATTATGTAAAGCCATCATTTAAGAAGAATCAAAATTGCAGGTACCCCCCCAAAAAAGGATAAGATATTTTGGTAAATGCAAATTTGTTGCAACATATTGTTTCAATTATTTATACAAAAATGGTGGAGTAAAATCAGGAAGCTTTCTACTTCTCCTAATTTTCCTTGAAAACCACATGAAACCAAGCCTCTGAACAGAATATGATGGAATGACCCTAACCTCCAGCTCAAAATAGACTAGAAAAACTTGAAGAAAGGTCAGTCTCTCTGGTGAAAAGGGTCTTCGGCACAGCTTAGATAGGCTTTGCAAAAGCTGGTAAGAAGTTCTTAACTCAGCAAAGCAGCAATTAAGACACTCAGTCTTGGCTCAGTAGAGGAGCACATCTTTAGGGAAACTTCCAGCCCCAGCTCAGAAGACAAACTCTGGGAAACCAAGATTTTTTCTTGAATAGAGCAGGAAAAGTTCTGCAAAGACAAAAGGTTCTTGTGCTTAAAGCCAAGACTCAGAACTGTACAGAAGATTTGGAATAGTGCCCCCTTTATTCTATGAGCAGAGCTCAATGATAAAAGTTTTAAAAAAAAAAAAAAAAAAAAGGAAATACCAAAAGAAAAGGAAAGAAAATGAGGAAGAAATAGAAAAGAACCTTGACCATAGAAAGCTACTATGGTGACAGGGCAAAGCAAAACACAAACTCAGACAAAACAAAATGCCTAGAAAAGAAAACTAAAAGAAGCCCAAAGATGCTTCTTGGAAATATTCATAAAAGATTTTAAAAGGCAAATAAGAGAGGTAGAAGAAAAAATGAGAAAGGAAATGAAAGTTATGCATGAGAGTCAACAGCTTGAAAAAGAAAGGAAAAAATTGTCAGAAGAAAACAACAAAATGATAACAGGGCAAATGGAATCTAACAATTCTCTGAGACAGCAAAAATCAATCAAGCAAACTTAAAAAGAAAGGGAAAAAGTGGAAGAAAATGTGAAATACCAGCCAACCTGGAAAATAGATCCAAAAGAGAAAATTTAAAAAGTATTGGCCTACCTGAAGACCATGTCCAAACAAAGAGCCTGGTAGCATTCTACAAGATATCAACAAGAGAGTTAAGGAAAACTGCACAATATTTTAGAAACAGAGGGGGAAATACTCATTGAAAAAATCCATAGATTCATCAAAGAGATCCCACAAGAAAAATGCAAAGGAAGATTGTTTTTAAAACTCAAAAACTACAATATCAAGGAAAAAATAGTGCAATTTGGCAGATCCTGAGTAATCCTCACTGTTGTTCCTTCAGATTTCTATTGTTTTTGTCTGGCAGTTGTACTTCTGTAAAAGAAACAGAGGGCCTGGATTATCATATTCTGGAAGGCAAAGATCCTAGGGATACAATCAAGAAAACTACCCAGGAAGACTCAGCATCCTTTCAAAGGAGGAAATAGTTCTTCAATGAAGTAAGAAACTTTCAATAATTTCTACTGAAGGAAAAAAAAACAGTACTAAACAAAACATTTAGTCTTCAAATACAAGACTCAAGAGAACCATAGAAAGGTAAACAGGAAAAATATATATTATTTAAAAGTTAAACTATCTACATCTTTAGATGCAAAATAATATCTGTAACTCTTAAGAACTTTATTTGTCACTGGGGCAGAAAGAAGGGAGCATCACATAAACTGAGGGTGTGGTTGTAAAAGGACTGATGTGCTAGCATTAAAGAAAAAGACATTAAGGGCTGTTAAAAACATAGTACTTGAAAGAGGAAAGGGGAGTATAACATGACAATTGGTTCACATGAAGAGGTGCAAAAAACCTATTACAACTGTGGGAAAGAAGGGAGGAGGATTAACAGAGGATGAAGCTTGATCACTTTTGGCTCTAAGAGGGAAGTACTAGAAAAAAAAAAGTAAGAAAATTCATCTGGAAGAAAAAAGGTCAAGAACATCAAGAAAATTGATGAAAACAAAAATGCAAAGAATGATAGCTCAGCAGTAGCAAATCTAAAATCTTATTATAAAGCAGAAATCATCAAAACTATTTAGTACTAGCTAAGAAATAGATTGGTGAAGAAGTGGAATAGATTAGATGAACACAATACAGTAATCAAATCTATATTACTCTAGTATTTGATAATTCTCCAAATTCCAGGTTCTGGAATAATAATGCACTATTTGACAAAATTTGCTGGAAAAACTGGAAAATAATATGTCAGAAACTTAACATAGACATACATCTCACATCCCATAGCAAAATAAGGTCAAAATGAATATATGATTTGGGCACACTGTATGATAGCATAAACAAATAGGAAAACAAGGCTGCATGTCGATCAGATGATAGGGAAGAGAGGAATTTAGGATCAAAGAAGAACTAGAGAACATTAAGAAAGGCAAAATGGAAAACTGATTATGATTACATTAAACTAAAAAGTTTTTGCACCAAGAAAAACCAACAGAAACATGATTAAAAGGGAAATTACAAGGCTGGGGAAAACATTTTTTCATCCAGTATGCATGATAAAAGTCTCATTTCTAAAATAGATTAAGAACTGTATCAAATTTATAAAAATAAAAGTCATTCCTCAATTGATAACATTCAAAGGATATGAACAGGTAATTGTCAGATGATGAAATTAAAGTCATCTATACTTATATGGAAAAAAAGCTCTAAATTACTATTGATTGGAAAAATACAAATTAAATCAACTCTGAAGCATCATGTCACACCTCTCAGTTTGGCTAAGATGACAGGAAAAGTTAATGATAAGTGTTGGAGGGGATGTGAAAAAACTGGGATGCTAATGAATTGGTGGAGCTGTGAAATGATCCAACCATTCTGGAGAGCAATCTGTAATTATGCCCAAATGGCTATAAAATTGTTCATGCCCTCTGACCCAACAATGCCACTAAAGAGTCTGTATCTGTAAGAAAATTATAAAAGAAGAAAAAGGACTCATGTGCAAAAATGTTTATAGCAGCTCTTTTTATGCTAGTAAAAAAATAGAAAATGAGTGGATGCCCATCAATTGAGGAATGTCTAAGCAAATTGGGTTATATGAAGGTAATGGAATATGTTCTATAAAACATGATAGACAAGCTGATTTTAGAAAGGTCTGGAAAGATTTATATGAAGTAATGCTGAGCTAAATAAGAATAACCAGAAATAAATTGTGCACAATAACAGCAAGAATGTGTGATGATCAATTATGAAAGACTTGATTCTTCTCAGTAGTTCAGTAATCCAAAGAAATCTCAATAAATTTTATTTTAAAAAATGCTATCTGCATCCAAAAAAAGAACTAAGGAGCCTGCATGTAAATCAGCATATGCCAGGTTCAGGTTCATTTCTTTTATTCACTTTTTTTTTTTTTTTTGCCTTCCCCATGTCCCTCCTTCCCCACCCATGGCTCTGATTTCTCTCTCTCAAAATGATTTATAAAGCAATATATATTAAGCATAAATTTAATATAATTTTTAAGAGCACAAAGCTAATTTCCTAAGAGTATTATTGGTAGAAAAGGAAAAGAATCATTTGTACAAAAATATCTATTGAAGGATTTTTTAAAATGTCAAAAACTCATATGTAACTTATGTGTTTAGCAATTAAGGGATAACTGAATGATAAAGAAATGTAATGTAATATTATGGTAGCATGAAATGACAAAAATAAAAAGATAGATTTAGGTCTGTTTGCATATAAGATAAATTTGGTACTTTCTAGAAACAGGAAAATGATTTTATTTTTCTCCTTTTCTGGATGGATATCCTGATGTTTCCTTTGTTTATCCATTTGGAGTTCTGAGGTTTAGAAAAGAACTTTGAGTTTAGAATAAAGAGAATCAAGATTTGAAAATTGAGATGCCAGTTATTAATAATTCATAGTTAAGTAGTTTGTCTTCAGTAAAAAGGAAACAAAAATAATATTGGAATTATAGAAAATAGTTTTGAATATATGTGGTAAAAAATTGCAAACCATCAATGCTTTCTCCTTCTGCAAAAATATTATTTATGTTTTCATAAACCTTCCACAGTGGAGCTATCCAGCATTCCAGAGGTTTTACTTTATTTTTCTTAATATTTCACAGAAATAAGAACACTGGTTATCCATTTCCTATCTATCACTTTTACCATATAAGTCTCCTTCCTTTTCCAATAATCTTGGTCCTTGATATTTTTTCATACTATATTATGTACATTTTTTTTTCATTTTTTCTAGTCTAAAAGGGAACATTTCTCTTTCACTAATAATCTCTTGATCAGAGGCATTCCTCCAAAAAAATTAATAACAATATTGGGAATTCACTTTGATTTGTTATAGGCTTTTTTTTTTCTTTTAACTTTAGCATATCTAATAACACCAACAATCTTGACTTTTGAATGGTGAATTCAACAAATCAATAAATGGGAAGAAAAATAACGTTGCTTTCATTCGATATTTTCAAATACTATAAGGAGCCTATAGAATTATGTTGGTCTGAGGAAGAATTTTATTACCATGATAGATAGCACTATTTAGAATTATAACACTATTTTATGCTAGTTTATCATTTTCAACACTACTTAAAACAGGGGAAGATAAAGCATGAAAATGAATATCATAATAATCAAGTAAAGCTTCCAGCAAATATGCAAATCTGTTTTGAAGGATCTGGTAAGTGATGAAAAAAGTGACAATAATTTCCAACTCTCTTTGAATTATCCAACAAACTTTGAACATTCAATAAGCTTTTCTTTGTTAGGTCCAATGTGATGATCTCTGAATGAAAAATACAATAATAAAAATGCTATGGCCCCTATCTTCAAGGAAGTTATATTTTACTGGGGGAGATAAGACATTGGGCAACTTACATATTAGGAATACAATTTAGAACAGGAGAGGTACACAGTAAATAAGTTAAGTGCAAAAAGAGTTCAAAAGAGGGAAATCATTATCCATTGGAAAGAATAATGAAGACATCTGTGGGAAAAAGAAAAAAAAATGAAGATATGAGGATATAGAAAGGTAGAATTTCAATACAAAAACCATGGCATAATATATGAGCAAAGGCATAAAAGTAGAAAAGCATAAGGAATGCTTGTAAAATGACTTGTCCATCTAGCTAAATGAATATGAAATATCATATTAAAATACCATTGTTAATGGTAAAGATGGTTCTAGTACACGCACAAAACATCGGTTAAGATTTTTATTTGTTAAACATTTATGACAATCAATAGATGAAAATGATTTTTTTTTAACTTGTGAGAAATGGTTTTCACCATTTTTACTTAGGGAGACATAAAGGAAACTTTGTATAAATTAATTTTTGGATTCAGTCTGAGAGGCTGTACTAGCTAAAATCATGAGATTCAAGAAATAAACATGAATATTTAATGCCCATTGTCAACATGAGAAATAACTAGAACAATTTAAATTATTAAAAGGAAAAAAAGACACATTTTCATCCATTGTTATGCAAAATCATTCAAAATGTAGCTGAAATGTGTAGAAGGTTGCATGAGGAAATTTCTTCAAAAAAATGCCAATTGTTTACATCCTAGGACAGCACTTTCTCTTCTTTCCCATATTCACTTGAGTTTCCAGAGAAGCAATACATATTAAATAAGTTTCTTAAGCAAATTTCTTCTTTTCCTTGCCTCAGTTGCTTCAAAACATTATTCAGTGTCCTTCTGTCTACACTTGCTGCCCTTAATAATCCTCTTTTTTATTCTCCTGAGATCTCTTTTTTCATGCAAATTTTTTTCTGTATAAAATTAACTTATGTATGTGCACCATTATTTTCTATTCTCAAAGCCATTTTGTCATTTCTCATATTGCCATTTACAGGCTGGTTCAATCATGTGAATATATCCCATCATATCTACTGCCTAGCTACTTCTTTAAAAATAGCAAACAAACATACATTTACCCACAATTAAAATGTCTGTTCCATTTTGCCCAGCTGCTAGAGAAAGAATGGAGTCACCAGTCCTTTTATTAAACCATCTTATACCTAAATCTAATGGAAAAAATAAAGGCATCTAATATTGAAATAAGTATAAAAGACAAATTTATGTTCATTCCAAGTAGCAAATCCTGAAGTTTAATTTGATTTTTAGAAGGATGAAACAGTTCTGTAGCATTCTCTAACTTAGGTATATTTCTGCTGAAATTCTTGAGAGTAGACTCTAACCATGAAAATAAATTGTTTTTTTTTCCTCTGTGATGATTGACTGCTCATACAAAAATAAAATGAATTTTAATCCCAGATACTTATTATAGCAAACTCAGAAACAATACACACCACTACAATGCATATTCAATGATCGCTACTTGCTTGTGTAGATGTGTCATTAAAGACAAGGGTTTCAAACTATACAAAACAAGATAAAACACAATGATGAAATATGGACAGACATAGAAAAGGCAATGTGAGATGAAATCAGCACCAGAATTATACAGCTACTGACTACAAGAGCATCAGAAAATCAAGAAGAAAATAGGGAAGAGTAGAGAAAAGAGTCAAAAAAGTAGCAGCAAAAAAGAGAAGTGAGACTAGAAAAATAATTTTCAGAGAAAAGGAAGAAGGAAAGAAAGCAGGCAGGCAGGCAGGAAGAAGGAAGAAAAGGAAGAAGAAAGAAAGGAAGGAAGGATGGACAGAAGGAAGGAAGGGAGAGAGGGAGGGAGAAAAGGAGAGAGAAAGAAGGATTTGAGTAAGTTTTAAAAACCAACAGTACAAAAATATTATTCTCTCTTGTCAAATATTTGGAAATTATTGGGTTTTGACATGTTTTAGCTTTGATGATGGACTTTGCTATTGTTTTGAACACTTATTTTTGTCATCATGGCATTTTTCCAATCAAGGCCTCAGTTTTATAAATTATCTTAAAAAAATATTTTAGACATATGGAAGCATAAATGCATAAATTTCCAAGTTGGAAAACAATGATTCTGTCTCCTCCTTTTCTATTAAGGGTAAAACAAGCATAGTAGCTCCCCAAAAATCACACAGACAATTACCTTTAGAGTCAGAACCTTGATTTCCTTGCTTCTTAGTCCAAATATCTTTGTAATGCAAATATCATAACCAAATTGTTTTTTTGTCCATAATCACACTAATGCTTTTCTTTTTATTTTCCCTCTTATGTAAGTATAGAATATCATCCATATTTTTATCAAGCTAGACATTTACTATTTTCTTCTTTTTAAAACAAATTAGCTTTGAACATTTCAAAATCCATTCTAATTGATTGGCTGTTATTAAATACTGAGATATTTTATGATCTTCTCAGGAGCCCATTAAAGAGGATCTTGTGGTAGCAGCAACTACTTAAAAGAATAACAATAGCTTGAAGCAACTAGATGATGCAGTGGATAGAGCACCAACCCTGAATTCAGGAGGACTTGAGTTCAAATCCTGCCTTAGACATTTAAAACGTAGTTACTGAGTGACCCTGAGCAAGTCACTTAACCCCAATTATTTCAAACAAACACAAAAATATATAAAAAAAAGAATAACAGTGCCTAATCATCATATTTTCATTACATGACATATAGATATTAGCTTTTTGTACATAAGAGAAAGTAATGATCATATTTAGATTTGTTTCCTTGTAAAAAAAAATCAAATCAAACTTATTAATATACTAAGCACATATTATGTTTGATCATAGTTAACATTTGTGTCTTCTCTAACAGATTCTAACTTGTTAAATCAGATAGTGTTGCATATCTAAATACATCTCCACACAGCTAAGTACCTAGCATATTAATATAAAGGCATACTGGCCATTAAGTAAATGTTGTATAAGTAATTTTTATCCTACTCTATCATAAATTGCCTGTGCTGTTTATGAAAAATTTGATTTTTTTTTAGGAGACACATATATTTTTAACTTCTCCAATTCAATTACACATTGATTGAATAGTATGTGCTCCAAAACTCCGTAGGAGTCAATGGATACCATAAGTATTCTAGAAAGAACACTGTCTCTAGTCACAAGACCTTGATTTAAATCTTATCTCTAAAGTCACTTATTTTTATTGGTTCTTACTTTTCTCATTTGCAAAATGAAGTGTTTGAATTAGATAATCTCTAAGTCTTTTCCTGCCCTAGATCCCTTAAAACTTGTTAGCTAAAACAGGTAGTTTATTGAATACCATAAACTTAAACCCCAAGCCTGTTCAAATAGTGTTTGTGGGGTCACTACTTAGTAAGTGACATACACAATGTAGAACTATGAGGAAAATGAGAAAATTCCATTTGATACTAAATCTAAGTGATCACAGGAGATTGTGTTTGAATTTATTAAATCTTCTATGATTTGTGATTTTATTGCCTTTCTTATTTTCTTAATAATTGCAGGCTTTGTTTCTTTACACTTGAATGTGTTACCTTTTAAAATTTCCTTAACTGTAAAGAATTGGTTGGTGGAGCCAAGATAACAGAATGAGCAAGAAAGCTGCTGGAGCTTTCTCAGTTTCAATCAAAAATCACATGAAACCAAGCTTCTGAACAGAGTATGATGAAATGAAATCACTCTCAAGTTAAAGATAGATTAGAAAAACTTCTTGAAACTTTTTTTTTAATGGCACATAATTTGCATCATTCTGGTGCTATCTTTCTCTTTCTCCCAGTACATTCCTCTCTCATTAAATGGTGAGACATTTAATTTTATCATTTTTTTAAAAATGGTATTATCTTGTCATATTCAACTCACACCTGTGCCCTCTGTCTATATCTATCTATGTATATCTATGCATTTCTAAATACATACACACACACACACACACACACACACACACACACACACACTCCTTCTAACTGCCATAGTAAAGAGAATGTTCTGAGTTACAAGTATCATCCTTCCATGTAGGAATACAAGCATAATAAATTCCATTCCAGTATAGACAGACCATACTAAGTTCCCTCTGATATCACTTTTGTGATTATCTCTTTAGGCTTCTCTCAAGCCTAGTTGAATTTTTCCATTCAACTCAGGCCTTCTCATCACAAATGCTTGAAAATCTCCTGAGACAATTTAAAAATTATGGATCTATCTATTTGGTCATGACCAAAAAAAGAGCCTGAATAGTATTCTTCAAGAGATCAGCAAGGAAAACTGCCATGATATTCTAGAAAGACAGGGAGAAATTGTCATTGAAAGAATTGACCTATCACTTTGTAAAGAGATCTCACAAGGAAAACTGCAAAGAATATTGTTGTAAAATTCTAAAATTACAATCTCAAAGAAAAAAAAATATTACTGCAATTTGCCAGAAAAAAAAAAAAAAAGGCAATTCAAATATCAAGGAACTACAGTCAGGATTACAAATGATCTGGCAGTTTCTACAAAAAGGGATCAGAGGACCTGGAAAACTATATTCTAGAAGGCAAAAGAAATGGGGTTATAATCAAGAATTAACTACTCAAAGAAATTGGCGGTCACCTTTCAGGGGAAGAGATGGAACTTCAGTGGAGTAAGAAATTTTCAATTATTTCCATTGAAAAAATGAGAACGAAGCAGAAAATATAATCTTTAAAAACAGAACTGAAAAGAAACATAGAAAGGTAAATGAGTAAAATATGTATTATTTAATTGTTAAAGTGTTGACATCCCTTGACGGGAAAATGATATCTGTAATTCTTGATAACTGTATCAGTTACTGGGTTAGACACAAGAGAACAACACATGGATAGAAGATGTGGTTGACAATGAATTCTAATGATATCATTATCAAAGAAAATGACATTAAAGGATAGAAAAAGGATTGTAGTGAGAGAAGAGGAAAAGGGAGGTATAAAGGGACAAATCAGATCCCAAGAAGAGACACAATAGACCTATTACAATCCACTGCAAAACTTAGAAGGATGAGCATTGTCTGAAGCTTGATCTCATCAATTTTGACTCAAACAGGGAAGAATTTTATCATTCAATTAGGTATAAATTATTAGGTATAAATTCTGATCTCAGATAATGATAAAGTAAAAATAGATCTTATTAAAACAAGAATGGAAGAAAAGTATACCTTGTTAAAGGATACCATAAACAATGAAGAAGTATCCATATTAAATGTATGTGTACCAAATGCTGAAGCACACATATTGCTATAGAAGATATTAAGGCAGTGGCAGAAAGAAATAGACAGCAAAACTATATTATAAAGGATATCAACCTTCCCCTATCAGAATCAAACAAATCTAGCCATAAAATAAACAAGAAAGAAACTAGGGAGGTTAATATAAACCTAGAAAATCTAGATATAATAGACCTCTGGAGAAAATGGAATAGGGACAGAAAGGAATACACATTTTTTTTTCTCAGCAGTACAAGGTACATTCAAAAAAATTGACCATGTATTAGGAAATAAAAATCTCAAAATAAAATGCAGAAAGGCAAAATAGTAAATACTTACTTTTCACATTGTTTCACAATGAAACAAAAATTATATTCAACAAAGTGGGAGAGAAAGACAGATTAAAAATCAATTCAAAATTAAATAATCTAATCCTTAAGAATGAATGGGTCAATCCATAATTCCATTCAAGAGAATGATAATAATGAGACAATGTACAAAAACCCATGGAATTTAGTCCAAAGCAGTTCTTAGGGGAGATTTTATGTCACTAAATAGCTTAATAAGATAGAGAAAGAAAGGATCAATAAATT
Source organism: Antechinus flavipes (assembly GCF_016432865.1). Classification (NCBI taxonomy): domain Eukaryota; kingdom Metazoa; phylum Chordata; class Mammalia; order Dasyuromorphia; family Dasyuridae; genus Antechinus; species Antechinus flavipes. The sequence goes on from NC_067400.1 coordinate 94,251,708, forward strand.
GGGCATGCCAATAAAAAAAGCTAGGGAAAAAAACTAATTAACTTCACCCAATTAAATACAAAATTAGAAATTCTGAAATTCAAAGTATAGATTAATAAAATTATAACTAAGAAAATTATTGAACTAATTACTAAAAGTAAAAGTTGGTCTTTTTTTTTTAAGCAACAAAATAGATAAACTTTTTGTTTAATTTGATTGGAAAAAGGAAAGCAAAAAGAAAAAAAACAAATTAACTACATCAAAAATGAAAAGGATTACCATATTGTACTTTAAATTTATTTTTACTTTTAAATTATTTATCACCAATGGTAAAATTAACAATTAGCAGTTATTTTGAATCAACTTTATGACAGCAAATCTGACAATCTAACCAAAATGGATAAATATTTACAAAAATATAAATTGTCCAGATTAAAAGAAGAGGAAATAAATTATTTAAATAGTCCAATTTAGAACAAGGCATCAATGAAATCCCTAAGATAAAACCTCCAGGATCAGATGGATCTACAAGTGAATTCTACCAAACTTTGAAAAAACAATTAATTCCAATACCGTGTAAACTATTTGGAAAAATAGGTAAAGAAGGAGTATTGTCAAATTCCTTCTATGACACAAATATGGTACTGATGCCATGAAGAGCCAAAATAGAAAAAGAAAAGTACAGACTCTTCTTCCTGCTGAATATTGATGAAAAAGATTTAAATAAAATATTAACAAAGAGATTACAGCAATTTAGCAGAATAATACATCATGACGAAGTAGGATTTATAACGGAAATGCAGAGCTAATTCAATATCAGGAAAACAGTTTTCACAATTGACCATGTCAATAGCAAAACCAACAGAAATCATATGAATAGATGTGATGTAGAAAAAGATTTTTAACAAAATGCAGCATCCATTTCTATTAAAAATACTAGAAAACATAGGGATAGAGGGAGCATTCCTTAAAATAATCAGCACTATTTATCTAAAATTATCAGCCAGCATTATTTGAAATGGAGAGAAACTGGATATATTCCTAATAAGATCAGGGGTGAAACAAACTTTCCTATCACCACCTTTATTATTCAGCATTATACTACAAATGCTGCCTTTAGCAATAAGAAAAGAAAAATAAATAAAAAGGAATTTGAATAGGCAATGAGGAAATAAAAACTATACCTCTTTGCAAATGATATGATGATACTTAGAGAATCCTTGAAAATTATCCAAAACCATACTGGAAACAAGTCATAGCTTTAGCAAAATTGCAAAATATAAAATAAACCCATACAAATCATCAGCATTTTTATTTATTACTTACAAAATCTAGCAGCAAGAGATAGAAAGAAAAATTCCATTTAAAATTACTGTAAACAAAATAAACTATTTGGGTATTTACCTACCAAGACAAACTCAGGAAGTATATGAACACAATTAAAAAACTCCTCTCACACATATAAAGTCAGATTGTTTAAATCGGGGAAATATCCATAGCTCCTGGGTAGGCCAAACTAATATTAAAAAATTGACAATTCTGCCTAAATTAGTTTACTTGTTTAGTGCCATACCAATCAAACTGAAAATATATATATATATATATATAGCGCTAGAAAAAAATAATAACAAAAATTATCTGAAATAAAAGACTATCAAGGGAAGTAATGAAAGATACAAAGGAAGGTGGATTAGCAATACTAGAAACAATATTATAAAGAGAGGTCCTCAAAATCATTTGGAACTAGGTAAGATATAGAGTGGTGAATTCTATAGAAATCTAGTACTTGATGAACCCCCAAATTCTAGCTTTTGGGAAAAAACTCACCAATTCACAAAAATTTCTGGAAATTAATGTTAGAAATTCAGAATAGACTTACATCTCATACCCCTAATCAAAATAAGGTCAAAATGGGTACATGATTTGGGCATATAGGATGGTACCTTAAGCATAGTAGGAGAACAAGGGACAATTTATCTATTAGATCTTTGGAGAAGGGAAGAATTTATGACCAAGTAATGAATAGAAAACATTATGAAAGGCAAAATAGACAACTTTGATTATATTAAAATAAAAAAGTCTTACACAAACAAAAGGAACAGCAAAACAATTAAATAAAAACAAAACAAACAAATAAAAAAAACAATTTAAAAAATTTACAAAACTGGGGCGGGGGGGGGGGGGGATTTACAGCCTGTTTCTGATAGAGGTTTCATTTATAAAATATATAAAGAAGTGTTTTAAATTTATAAGAAAATAAAACATTTCCCAATTGATAAATGGTCGAAGGATAAGAACAGACAATTTTTAGATGACAAAATTAAAGCCATCTGGTAATCATATGAAAAAAAAAACGCTCTAAATAACTATTGATTAGAGAAATGAAGATTAAAACAACTCGTGAATGAATCCAACCATTCTGGAGAGCAATCTGGAATTATGCCCAAAAAGTTATCAAAATGTGCATACCCTTTGATCCAGCAGTGTTTCTATTGGACTTATACCCCAAAGAAATACTAAAAAAGGGAAAGGGACCTGTATGTGCCAAAATGTTTGTAGCAGCCCTGTTTGTAGTGGCTAGAAACTGGAAAATGAATGGATGCCCATCAATTGGAGAATGCCTGGGTAAATTGGGGTATATGAATGTTATGGCATATTATTGCTCTGTAAGGAATGACCAGCAGGATGAATACAGAGAGGCTTGGAGAGACCTACATGGACTGATGCTAAGTGAGATGAGCAGAACCAGGAGATCATTATACACTTCGACAACGATATTGTATGAGGACATATTTTGATGGAAGTGGATTTCTTTGACAAAGAGACCTAACTAAGTTTCAATTGATAAATGACGGACATAAGCAGCTACACCCAAAGAACGAACACTGGGAAACGAATGTGAACTATCTGCATTTTTGATTTTCTTCCCGAGTCATTTTTACTTTCTGAATCCAATTCTCCCTGTGCAACAGGAGAACTGTTCGGTTCTGCAAATATGTATTGTATCTAGGATATGCTGCAACATATTTAACATATATAGGACTGCTTGCCATCTTGGGGGGGAGAGTGGAGGGAGGGAGGGGAAAAATCGAAACATAAGCGAGTGCAAGGGATAATGTTGTAAAAAATTACCCTGGCATGGATTCTGTCAATACAAAGTTATTATTAAATAAAATAAAATTTAAATTTAAAAAAAAGAAAAAAAGAAAATTAAAACAACTCTGAGGAATCACCTCATACCTCTCAGTTTGGCTAAGACAGGGGTCCTCATAACTACAGCCCATGGACCAGATGCAGCAACTGAGGAGGATTATCCCCCTCACCCAGGGCTATGAAGTTTCTTTATTTAAAGGCCCCCAAAATAAAGTTTTTGTTTTTACATAGTCCGACCCTCCAACAGTCTGAGAGACAGTGAATTGCCCCCTATGTAAAAAGTTTGAGGACCCCTGGCTTAGATAACAGGAAAAGATAATGATATAAAAGTGAGACAATAATGTATTGCTAATGTAATTGTGAAATGATTCACACATTCTTGAGAGCAATTTGAAACTTTGGCCAAAGGGTTATAAAACTGTGCATACTTTTTGACCCAGTATTTCTATTATTCCCTGTAGCCCAGGGAATCAAAAAGTAGGGAAAAGCACTCAAATGTACAACCAAAATACAGCAAATCAGCTACTCTCCTGATTCAGAGCCAGTGGATCAGCAGATAAGTTGTGAGACATACAACACAAAGACGAAAGGCAAATAGTGAGCCTCTGAATCCCAGAATAACATGGGATTTGGCCATGCCCATTCAGTGGGAAGTCAGCTCAGAAGGAAGTCAGCAGTACCAGGCCAGCACAGTGAAAAGCAACTATCACCTATGGAATAGGCTTGGTACAATCCTCCCTAGGTCTTAAGAGCAGACTTCAACCCTTAAAACTTGAGCAAAAAAGTCAAAAGGAACTCTGATCATAGATAATATTATGGAGAAAAAAAAAAAAAACAAGCCTCAAACCAAAAGGACACTAAAGGAAAATAATTTCCAGATGAAGCCTCAGAGAGTGGTATGAGTTGCTTCCCATCTTACATAGTTCTCTTGAAAGAATTCAAAAAGAATCTTAAAAGATAGAAGAAAAATGGAGAAAGGAAATGAGAATGTTACAGGAGAGGTTGGAAAAGGAAGCAAATTATCTGAAGTAAACTCCTAAGAAAATAATTTAGCAAAATGGAAAAAGAATATAACTCCTTGAAAAATAGATTTGCCAAATCAAAAAAAAATAAAACAAAAACAAAAACAAAAACAAAAACAAAAACAAACAAACAAACAAAAAAACACCCATTGAAAAATGGAATGTGTGGGGAAAAAAATAGTAACTGCATGTACAAAACAACTCATTTAAAAATTCATTTGGCCAAATGCAAAAGAAGATAAAGATAAGTGAAGAAAATAATTCACAAAAAAATTGAAATTGAATTTATGTAAGTGAATGATTCAAAGTGGCATCAAGAAACAGTCATACAAAAAATGTAAAAAGGAGAAGTTAATTTAAAATACTGACTTGGGAAATTGTTCATGAAGGGACAACCTAAGTATTACTGGACTTTCAGAAAACCAGGATTAAAAAAAAAAAAAGAGCCTAGACATAATCTTTCAGGAAACCATAAAGGAAAATAGCCCTGGTGTCCTAGAACTAGAGGGTAAAAAATTCATTGCAAGAATTCACTGATCATCTCCGGAATGAGAATACAAAATGAAAACTCCAAGCAACATTATAGCTAAATTTCAGAATAATCAGATAAAGGAGAAAATATTGCAAGCAGCCAAAAAGAAACAATTCAAATATTCAGGAGCCACAATCAGGATTATACAGGACCTAGCAGCTTCTACTTTAAGGGACTGAAGGGCCTGGAATTTGATATTTAAGGCAAAAGTACTTGGATTGCAGCCAAGAATTAGCTATTCAGCAAAACTGAGCATTATCTTTCAGGATGAAAAGATGGACATTCATTTAAACTGGTTGATTTCATTTATTTCTGATAAAAAGACCAGAACTGAACAAAAAATTTAATCTTCAAATACAGAACTCAAAAAAAGCATAAAAAGATAAGAAAAAAAGTAACTTTTAAAAGTTAAGAAGCTTACATCCCTATATGGGAAGATGATATGTTTAACTCTTGAGAACTATATCTCTGTTATGGGTATATTTAGAGGGTGCAGTTATAATTTGACTTTATTGTGATAATTTTAAAAAAGAAACTGGAAGTGGAAAGGGGATTGTACTGGAAGATGGGGAAAATGGAGATAAATTGAGTAAATTACATCTAATAAAGAGGCAAAAAAAAAAAAAAAAAAACTATTACAATTGAGGGAAAGAAGGGACACTATGAGCATTGTGTGAATTTTACTTTCATCAGAGTTGGCTAAAAGAGAGAATATCAGATATATTTAACTTCCCAGAGAAACTTATTCCACCCTATAGAGAAGTAGAAAGAGGAGTATAAAAAAGGGGGAAGGGCTATAATAGGGGAGTGCTGTTTTAGGGAAGTGGTGGTCAGAAGCAAAAAACTGGAGAGGAAGGAAAGGGGAGAAAATAAAGAAAAAAGTATAACTTGGGGAAAATAAGATGGTGAGAAATACAGAATTAGTAATTTTGACTGTGAAGATAAATGGGATGAATTTCCATAAAATAGAAGCAGATACCAGACTGGATTAAAAACCAGAATCCTACAATTTATTGTTTACAAGAAACATATTTAAAACAGAGGAATACATACAGAGTAAAGATAATAGGTTGGAGCAAACTTTATTATACATCAGGAGAAGTTAAAAAAAAAAAAAAAAAAAAGCAGGGATGATGATCCTGATCTCAGATTGAGCAAAAGCAAAAATAGATCTAATTTTAAATAGATCTCGATAAAGGATACCATAGATAATGAAGTAATATCAATACATACAATATACAAGTGGTATATCATCCAAATTCCTAGAGGAGAAGTTGAGAGCTGCAAGAAGAATTAGACAACAAAATTATATTAATGTAGGATCCCAAAGTTGCTCTCTTATACTAGATAAATTGAACTACAAAATAAATAAGAAAGAAATTAAGGAGGTAAATAGAATTTTAGAAAAGTTAGGGATGATAGACCTTTGGAGAAATTTGAATGGAAATAGAAACGAGTATACATTTTTCTCAGCAGTTCATGGAACCTATATAAAAACTGAACTCGTATTAGTGCATAAAAACCTCAAAATCAAGTTAGTTTATTTGATTAGAAAAAGTAAAGAAAAAAATCAAATTGTTAGTAACAAAAATAAAAAAGGTGGATTGAAAGAAAGAAAGAAAGAAAGAAAGAAAGAAAGAAAGAAAGAAAGGAAGGAAGGAAGGAAGGAAGGAAGGAAGGAAGGAAGAAAGGAAGGAAGGAAGAAAGAAAGGAAGAAAGAAAGAAAGAAAGAAAGAAAGAAAGAAAGAAAGAAAGAAAGAAAGAAAGAAAGAAAGAAAGAAAAGAAAGAAAGAAAGGAAGAAAGGAAGAAAGGAAAAAGGAAGAAAGGAAGAAAGGAAGAAAGGAAGAAAGAAAGAAAGAAAGGAAGAAAGAAAGAAGAAAGAAAAGAAAGAAAGAAAGAAAGGAAGAAAGAAAGAAAAGAAAGAAAGAAAGGAAGGAAGGAAGGAGGAAGGAAGGAAGGAAGAAGGAAGGAAGAAGGAAGGAAGGAAGGAGGAAGGAAGGAAGGAAGGAAGGAAGGAAGGAAGAAAGAAAGGAAAGGAAAGGAAAGGAAAGGAAAGGAAAGGAAAAGGAAAGGAAAGGAAAGGAAAGGAAAGGAAAGGAAAGGAAAAGGAAGGAAAGGAAAGGAAAGAAAGGAAAGGAAAGGAAAGGAAAGGAAAGGAAAAGGAAAGGAAAGGAAAGGAAAGGAAAGGAAAGGAAAGGAAAAGGAAAGGAAAGGAAAGGAAAGGAAAGGAAAGGAAAGGAAAGGAAAGGAAAGGAAAGGAAAGGAAAGGAAAGGAAAGGAAAGGAAAGGAAAGGAAAGGAAAGGAAAGGAAAGGAAAGGAAAGGAAAGGAAAGGAAAGGAAAGGAAAGGAAAGGAAAGGAAAGGAAAGGAAAGGAAAGGAAAGGAAAGGAAAGGAAAGGAAAGGAAAGGAAAGGAAAGGAAAGGAAAGGAAAGGAAAGGAAAGGAAAGGAAAGGAAAGGAAAGGAAGGAAAGGAAAGGAAAGGAAAGAAAGGAAAGGAAAGGAAAGGAAAGGAGAAAGGAAAGGAAGAAAGGAAAGGAAAGGAGAAAGGAAAGGAAAGGAGAAAGGAAAGGAAAGGAGAAAGGAAAGGAAGAAAGAAAGGAAAGGAAAGGAGAAAGGAAAGGAAAGGAGAAAGGAAAGGAAGGAAGAAAGGAAAGGAAAGGAAAGGAAGGAAAGGAAAGGAAAGGAAAGGAAAGGAAAGGAAAGGAAAGGAAAGGAAAGGAAAGGAAAGGAAAGGAAAGGAAAGGAAAGGAAAGGAAAGGAAAGGAAGGAAAGGAAGAAAGGAAAGGAAAGGAAGGAAAGGAAAGGAAAGGAAAGGAAAGGAAAGGAAAGGAAAGGAAAGGAAAGGAAAGGAAGAAAGGAAAGGAAAGGAAAGGAAAGGAAAGGAAAGGAAAGGAAAGGAAAGGAAAGGAAAGGAGAAAGGAAAGGAAAGGAGAAAGGAAAGGAAAGGAGAAAGGAAAGGAAAGGAGAAAGGAAAGGAAAGGAAAGGAGAAAGGAAAGGAAAGGAGAAAGGAAAGGAAAGGAGAAAGGAAAGGAAAGGAGAAAGGAAAGGAAAGGAGGAAAGGAAAGGAAAGGAAAAGGAAGGAAGAAAGGAGAAAGGAAAGGAAAGGAGAAAGGAAAGGAAAGGAAAGGAAAGGAAAGGAAAGGAAAGGAAAAGGAAGGAAAGGAAAGGAAAGGAAAGGAAAGGAAAGGAAAGGAAAGGAAAGGAAAGGAAAGAAGGCAGGGAGGAAGGAAGGAGGGAGGGAGGGAGAAATGGAGGGAAAGAGGAAGGAAAGAAAGAAAAGGAAAGAAAAAGAAAAAAGAAATATTAACAAAGTTCATCTGGAAGGACAAAAGGTTGAGGATTTCAAGGAAATTAATGAAAAAAAAGTCCAAATGAATGTGGCCTTGCTATACCAGATTTAAAAGTATATTATAAAGTAGTGGTCATGAAAACCATTTGATATTGGCTAAGTAGAGCAGTCGATCAGTGGAATAGGTTAGGTTCACAAGACACAATATTCAATGACTAGAGTAATATATTATTTGATAAACTCAAAGATCCCAGACTCTGGGAGAAGAACTAATTATTTCACAAAAATTACTAAGAAAATTGGAAATTAGTATGGCAGAAATAGGGCACTGACCCACACCTAACACTCTATATCAAGATAAGGTCAAAATGGTTCATAATTTAGAAATAATTTTGCAAATTTCTGCAAATTAGAAGAACATAGGATAGTCTACGTCTTAGATCTGTGGAGAAAAAAATTTAGGACCAAAGTAGAACATGAATACTTTGTGGAATGCAAAATGGATAATTATAATTGCATTAAATTTAAAAAAAATTGTACAAAAGAAACCAATGCAGGCAAGAAACTGCAAGAAGGGAAATTATTTACATTAAAAAGTTCTGATAAAGTCCTCATTTCTAAAATACATTGAGAATTAACTCAAATTTATAAGAATTCAAGCCATTCTCCAATTGATAAATGGTCTTCATCTTTCAGATGAAGAAATTAAAACCATTTCTAGTTATATGAAAAGGTTCTCTATATCACTATTGATTAGACAAATGTAAATTAAGATAACTCTGAGGGTCCACTACACATACCTCAGATTGGGTGACAGGCAAAGGTAATGATAAATGTTGGAAGAGAAGAGGGAAAACTGGGACACTAATACATTACTGGTAAAGTTCTGAAGTGATTCCATAATTCTGAAGAACAATTTGGAACTATGCCCAAACTGTATATACCTTTGGATCCATCAGTGTCTCTACTAGGGCTATATCTTTGAAAAATCTTAAAGGAGAGAAAGGGACCCACATGTGCAAAAATATTTGTGGCAGCCCTTTTTATAGTGGCAAGAACTGGAAACTCATTGAATGCATATCTGTTGGAGAATGGCTGAATAAGTTACGGTATATGAATATTATAGAATATTATTGTTCTGTAGGAAATTATTGGCAGGATGATTTCAGAAATGTCTGAAGAGACTTACATGAACTGATGCTGAGTGAAGTGAGCAGGACCAGTGAATCATTGTACTCAGCATCAGCAAGATTATGCAATGATTAATTCTGAGTGATGTGGCTCTTTTCAATAGTGAGGTGATTCAGGCCAGTTTTTGTAATGAAGAGAGTCATCTGCACCAAGAGAGAGGACTGTGGGGACTGAGTGTGGATCACACCAGAGTATCATCTCTCTTTTGTTGTTATTTGCTTGCATTTTGTTTTCTTTCTCATTTTTTTTTCCTTTTTGATATGATTTTTCTTGTGCAGCATGATAATTGTGGAGATATATTCATTATATATGTGTAATATATATATATATATATATATACACATAATATACATACATAATATATAAAATAATGTTTTGCAAGGAAAATTATGCATACGTTTTGAAAATAAAAAGCTTTAATAAAAATAAAGTAAAAGTTTTTTTTTTTTTTTTCTGAAAAAAGAGATCATGAGTAACTTTACTGATTGTTTGAATTGTTAGATCAGATATGAGACTACAAAGAGCTAATTATGAGGTTAGGGGAAGAAATGAAGACAACTAAATAGTTTTCCTTGTTGTTGTTTGGTAAGTTTTGTTTGGTGAGTTTTGTTTGTTTGTTTTTAATGAATGTAGACATAAAATGTAGAGAAGACTTATGAGCTGATAAATGCAATGGATGGATGGATCAAGTGAGGGTTCATTGTGGGTGATAAAGACATATACATGTTTTTGGTGGAGTTGTGAACGAATTCAACCATTCTGGAGAGCAATCTGTAATTATGCCCAAAAAGTTATCAAACTGTGCATACCCTTTAATCCAGCAGTGCTACTACTGGGCTTATACTCCAAAGAGATACTTTGGGAAGAGAAAGGGAAGAGGGACCGTTAGGTGCCAAAATGTTTGTAGCAGCTCTGTTTGTAGTGGCTAGAAACTGGAAAATGAATGGATGCCCATCAATTGGAGAATGGGTGGGTAAATTGTGGTATATGAATGTTATGGAATATTATTGTTCTATAAGAAATGACCAGCAGGATGAATATAGAGAGGCTTACATGAACTGATGTTAAGTGAAATGAACAGAACCAAGAGATCATTATATACTTCAACAATGATACAGTATGAGGATGTATTCTGATGGAAGTAGATTTTTTTGACAAAGATCTAACTCAGTTTCAATTGATCAATGATGGACAGAAGCAGCTACACCAAAAGAAAGAACACTGGGAAATGAATTTTTTAAAAAAAAGACATATACATGTTTGTAGACAGTAGGAATGTAATCAAAAAACACTGAGCAACTAAAGATCAATGAGAGAACAGGAGTGATATAAGTGAAGAAGTAGTCTACTGAACAACATGATATGGAATGAAAGTTCTTGTGCATGGAGAAAGATTTGACTTTGCAGAGAATTAAGGATACTTCTTCCTCCAGAGGTGGAGGAGGAAATAGTAGAATAAGGAATAGTAGTGATGGATGATATAGAAGAGGGGAGAACAAGCAGTGTTCAGTAGATAACTGCAGACATTTCCATGAAAATATTTGGAAAGTTTTTCAGTTGAGATTATTTGGGAAAGAAATATAAAAGATTCAAAGAGGGATGAAAATATTTTGGGGGAAAAACTGGTAAGTGGGATAGAGAATTGAATAGGCAATTTTAAAATGATTAGTTGCCATATTAAGAGAACAAAATTGTAGTGAACACAGTCAGCATTATTTCATGATTCTTTCCAACTTCTTTCACATTACTAGAAATTAAGACAATTATTGATGAGAATAATCCAAGCATAGCATTTGAAAAGACAAGATCACTGATAGTAAACTTAGAAGTAATAGAATATGTATTGTCACTAGGGACTTCCTCCTTTTATTCCTGCCACATTTTCAGCAAGAAACATCCCCCCCTAAAAAAATCCTCCTACAAAATAACATGTAAAGAGATGATTTTAATGCATATTACTGCAGAATCATTTTATTCATAGTAATACAAAATCCTCCTAGTAAGAAGTTGAAAGTTGCAGTCACTTATCACCACATCATTTTGGACAAATCACCTCATCTATAATCTCCTCAGAAACTACCTCCTAATCCAATACCTGACCAAGAATTCTTTATGTAGCATAATGAAGGAAGCGTGCATCCAAGCTTTCCTTAAAAATCTCCCCCTGAAATTTTCTATAATCTCAAATAGGGATACTTTATTCTTTATTGCATTGTTAGAACCTAACACAATACCTAGCACAGGGATGCTTTATTCTTTATTGTATTGTTAGAAACTAGTACATAATTTATCACAATATGTGGTAGGCAATTAATAGGTTCTTATCTTTTGCTTCAGTTTCAACATCTGAAAAACAGATTGAACTTCTCCTTTAAGGTGTTTCTTAATTCTAATAATCGATGACTCTGTAGCCTAAAAAACTTCATTTTTTTTTTGAACACAGGATCTTATGTCTTAAGGAAATAATATTTTAATACCTTAATGCATGCATATTTGTTTATCACTCCTCTTCTTCTAATCACAAATCCATAAAACAAAATGATAATGTCTGTCTGACATTAAAAATCTTCTATCACTTTGTGCTTACACAATTTAAATATTATATTTAAACAAGTAATGAAACATACAATAAAACAGAATTTTGTATGAATGATGTATCTGTAGTTCTTCAGCACTCATATTTTCCAATTCATGCACATTATTGCCTGCATTATTTAATTTATGATGATTGTCAGTAAAATTATGAGTTAGTTTTTTATCAGATGTATAGGTGGAGAGTCTCAGTTTTCATGGCAGACCTGATTTTCTTATCTGAAGTGTTGCTTTTTGCTGTTCAGAATAATGATAAATAAATTGGGACTTTGTAAAGTACCCATGTATCATTTTCTATAAAATATAATGAATTGATTGGTTTTAGAGTATTGCCTATACCACTTTTAATAATGCTACAAATCTTCAAACAGTAATTAATTTACCTATTTCCATAATTCTATGATTTTCAGATAACACTTTGAAAAGCACCTTGTTGAGAATGCAGTGCATAAAGTGCATCCCCAAAGTAACTTCCAAATTTGCTCTTGCTATTCTCATGGTGATTACAGTCAAAGCACACAGTATTGACAAGGACATATCTCTTGTATCTAAATACCAATGTACATCAAGCAACTACCAAATAGATTATTTATTAACTCTAATTTATCTATCCAGCTGTTAGATAGATAGATAGATAGATAGATAAACAGATAGACAAATAAATAGATATAGGAAAAAAAACTATTGTTTGACCAACCTAGCCTTCCTAGTTGTCCTTGACTCTCAAGTTGTACTTACCCTTTAACCTCTTCATTGTGGAAGGAATTGGAATGCCTGTTCTTCATTTCCACTTCTAGATTCATACTCAACTAGCACCACTCAGAAACCCTTACTTTGAGGTTCATTCACACTGTTTAAATTTGTCATTCAAATCATATCCTAATAAGCTATTAACCCCTAAGGCATTTTCCTTTGAAGATAATATTTGTAAAGGTTTTAGCACAGTGGTTGAATTATGTTTTATGTATTAAAAATGCATATTCCCTTTCCCTTTCTCACATTCAACACTAAGTTTCATGTTTCTAAGCTTTTCATTCTATTACAATCCTTCCAGGCTAGAGTGTACTTCCATATCATTTCAATTTTCTTCAAAATCCACCTCAAATGCTGTGTATTAGCAGGCTCTTGGAAAAAGCAGTTAGATTTTATATGTTTTGTACATTATACATATGTGTGCATGTATATATGTAAGCTCCTTGAAAGCAGGTATGATTTTCTTTTTTCTTTAATATTATCAGCACCTGAAATACTCTCATATATGTGGACATGAAAATGTGTGCTAATTATTTCTTTATTTTGGAGATTGGAGATTATGCTAAAAATTATGGTCAAAAACTATGCACCAAGCTAGATTAAAATCAGAGTCAATGTGTATAACTCAAATAATCCAGTGAGGTAATAGATAAACTTATCCTTAATCAAATGAAAAATCAAAAAGTTAAATGTACCCTTGTCAAAAATGTTTAAATAGCTTAATTATAGGATATTTTATGATTTATCAAAAATATACTTTCTTTTCATCAATATTAGGATAAATATTGTTTTCCACCTTTATTTTTTCCTTATGACTTCATAATTTCAAAAGAAAAAAATCCTAAATTTCAAATTCCTTGCAATTACAGTTAAATTGTGTCTGTTTAGATGCTCATTGTAAATCTCATTCCAACTTTTCTCCACTCTGCCAACACTTTGGACCACATAGCTATATTATTATACTCTTTACCTTCTTCTTATAAAAGAGAAAAAAAACATATTGACTATTTAAATATAAAAAGATAACTTGTCACAAAGAATGAACACCTGATATCATTTACCAAGAACAGGTGGATGTTTATTCGAGCATGTTTGATATACCAGCATGAATTATTTCGGTTAAATATCAATGTCATTGCCATTACAGGATGCTGAAGCAAGAAGGAAAAAAAATGTGCCATAAGAATTTAAGGTACCTGAACTGAATCTGATTTGCAGGTGAATTGGTTCAATCTATCTGTATTACCTGAAGCAGGAGGAAATAGGTTGAAAAATGAAACAAGAGAGCTTAACCTTTGTTGCACTGATGATAAAACACTATTGTCGATGTGCAATTCTGCAATTGCCTCCGTTATTCTTTGCCATTTGCTCTGGCTGAGAAGAAGATAGCATCTTTCATTTGGGGGGGGAAATTAAAAAAGAAAGCAAAGAGCCTGTCTTTCCATTTAATAGAGGAGGCCTTCCTTGATATTCCAAAAGTTGCATTGAAGCATGCAAATGTGCAAAATTACCACTTGTCCTTACTGAATTAAAAAAAAAAAAAACATACACACAGACATTAACACATGATCATATTGTTGTTATTATGGCTTTTATACAAATTTTATACAAATTCATTTTTATTTTGGGGCTTAATTTGTAACATTCCTGTACTATTTAAAATTATTGTTTTTAATTTTAGCTATTCATCACAGCTTTTTTTTTTTCTTTTTAAGATAAAGAAAAAAAAAGGAAGACAAAATACTTAAAATATATTTTAATTAAAATTACTCCAGGATATTGCAATCTATAAATATGTATCTGAATTTTCACAACTATACAAGAAACTTATTTAGACAAAATGACAGCATGTTGAAGTATATAAATAGCATTCAACAACATAGTATATCAGCAACAGTTCTCTCTGAATGCTGTAGATAATTAATCTAATTTTCCCTCTGCTTCATTTTGTGTTCTATTAGTTTTCTTATTCAAACTTTCAAGTCACAAATCTAATTTAAAACCTCTTAACTGGTCTAATGTGGTAATGTGTTCCATCTGCGTGCAGTGTCTAGCAATGGGGGATATGGTTAGAATGCTAATTTGTTTCTTGGTGTGTAAAATGATCATAAAATTAATAATTAATATATTTCATGATTTTACCTTTGTAGGATAACATACCTTTCTGAAAGGCAAGCATAAAAAAGCAGTTCAGCAGCTAGGTGGCACAGTGAATAGAGTACCATAAAACACATCTTCATGATTTCTTGCTAGCTATGTGACACTGCTTAAGTCAGCTAACCTTGTTTGCCTCAGTTTCCTCATCAGTAAAAAAGCTGGAGAAAGAAATGGTAACTATTCCAGTATCATTGAAAAGAAAAGCTCAAATGGGTATATGAAGAGTCAGACACAACTAAAATAATTGTACAAAAACTATTGGTATATTGTTTGGCACATAATTGCTACTTAATCAATTCTTGCTGACTTGACCTTAAGGATATAAAAAAGAAACAAAATAAATGAGGACTTTCAGGTTCTATGACATGTAGGGTCTATTCTGCTGAGTTATCTTGAGGCTCTAGTGAATCATATATGCATTCATGCATAAGTGCATATACATGTGTATATGTGTGTGAAAGAGAGAGAAGAGAGAGAGACACACACACACACAGAGAGAGAGAGAGAGAGAGAGAGAGAGAGAGAGAGAGAGACACACACACAGAGAGAGAGAGAGAGAGAGAGAGAGAGAGAGAGAGAGAGAGAGAGAGAGAGATTGAAGTTAATATTTAAAACTCTTTTCTCTGTTGACAGCTAAATGCTCAGCAGATAGAGTGCTGGACATGCAGTCAGGATGCCATGAATTCAAATCCAACTTCATTTGTGACCGCAGGCAAAATATTGCTATCTTGTTTGCCTCTCTAGTACCTTTGCTAAGAAAATCCCATGGACAGTATGGTTCATTTTTAACCACTTATCAAATAATAATCAGAAACAGTCTGACAGCTAAATGACTGAATAAAAACAGCCTTTTGTAAACTTTGTGCTATATAAATGTCAGATATTCTATTATGTTAAGTTATCCTGACAATATGTGGGTGAAAATACATAAAAGTGTACCCTCATTCATTTAATATTAATTATTAAAATACAATAATCTAAGAAAAACTCAAAAGATTAATGTTGAAAAATGCAATCTTCATCCAGAGAAAATTGATAGCATCTAAATAAAGACAGAAGCATTCTATTTTTCACTTTTTTTGTTTCTTTCTTCCTTCTTTTCTTCTTTCTTTCCTCCCTCCCTACTTTTCTCTCTTCCTTCTTTCTTTTCTTCTTTCTTCCTTTTTTGTTTTTTTCTTCTTCTGCTCTTTATTTACATTCTTCATTCCTTCCTTTATTGTTTTTTTCTTTCTTCTTTCCTTACTTTGTTCCTTTCTTTCTTTTTTTCTTCTTTTGTTTTCTTTCCCTTCTTCATTTCTTCCTTCATTGTATCTTTCTTTTTTTCTTTCTCCTTCCTTCCTTTGTTTCTCCTGTCCTTATTTCCTTCTTTCTTTGTTCTTCTTTTGTTCTTTCCTTTCATTGTTCCTTTTTTTAATTGCTTTTCTTCCTTCATTCCTTCTTTATTTCTTCATTTCTGTTTCATTCTATTCTGTTTCATTCTCTTCCTTTCTTTTACAAAATGACTCATAACAATATTTTACATAATTGTACATATATAACTTAAATTAGATTAGATATTATCTTAGAAAAAGGAAAGGAGAGGGAGAAAGAAAATTTGAAACTCAAAACTTACCAAAACCAGCAAATGTCTAAAAATGTTTTTCCAAACAATTGGGAAAAAATATTAGAAATAGATTTTTTGGTAAGA
Source organism: Antechinus flavipes (assembly GCF_016432865.1). Lineage (NCBI taxonomy): Eukaryota > Metazoa > Chordata > Mammalia > Dasyuromorphia > Dasyuridae > Antechinus > Antechinus flavipes. The sequence continues at coordinate 94,268,066 of NC_067400.1, forward strand.
GAATTAAATTTAGAGTTAAACATTAGAAAATATGACCACTATTATAGAAGAACATTTTGAAACCAAAAATACAAAAAAGAATTAGAAAACAGAAATAAAAATAGGGGAAAAAAACATTGTTGACCAGTTATCAAATAGTTTTAAGCCAATTGGTTGTGCTTAAATGCCATTATTATTATTACTATTATTACTTTGTATTTAGTGATCTTCAAAATCAATTCCTACCTAGCTCTTTCACATAGTTGCTCCATATCTCTGGGAAAGTTTTCATTTTCCTCAAACAACACTCTATTCTTAAAATGATTTAAAATGAGCAAGCAAAATACATTATACTTTGATAGATGGAATTTCCTCCTTGAGAGTTCTATATGTCTTGTGGTGTCACTGTTATCTTTCTCTTTCTCTGTACTTCTCTGTCTCTGTCTCTTTCCCTTTGTCTCTTTTTCTCTGTTTTGCTCTATCTCTCCACTATAGATTTATGTATCTTTTTATAAATACACACACATACACACACACACACACACACACAGACACACACACACACACACACACACACACACAATATTTTTGAGAAAATCTAGCAAGAAAATTGCCTACAACAAGGCAAATCATCAAAATCTCTGCTAATATTAGTAAAACTGAATAAATGAATGAGTAAATGGAAATGCATTTATTAAACATTTACTTTTGCCAACTGCTATGCTCTGCCTTGGAGATAGAATTGCAAAGACTAAAACACGCCCCTGCTCCCAACTTCATCATTACTGTAGAAAGCAATATTATCCTCCTAATCTCTAGGTTTCCAATCTAGGAGTCATCTTGGATTTCTCATTATTTCTTAATCCACCATTTGTAGGCCCTCATTGACTCACTTTTTGATCACTGTAAGAGCCTGCTGGTACATCTGTCTCCTAAGTTTTTCCCCACTCCAGTCCTTTATCCTTTCAACTGCTATGCCATTTTCCTAAAACTTAAGTTTGATGATGTCACCTTTATTTTGACCCTGCTCAAAAAACTCCAATGGCTCTCTGCATTCCCTCCAGGAGCAAAATCAAAGTCTTTGTTTGACATTCAAACTTCTTCATAATCAAATCCCCTCTACTTTTCCAATCTTCTTATACATTTATTCTCTAAACATTTGCTCTTTGGTATAGTGACATTGGACTTTTGACTATTCCATGAACAAGATATTTCACCTCTGCTTCTGGACATTTTCTCTGGCTGTTCTCATTCCTGAAGTACTTTCTCTTTTCCTATCCAGTGACCCAGTTGGCTTATTTTATTTTTTTTAAACAGCTTTTTTATTTACAAGATATATGCACGGGTAATTTTTCAGCATTGACAATTGCAAAACCTTTTGTTCCAATTTTCCCCCTCCTTTCTCTACCCCCTCTCCCAGAAAGCAGGTAGACCAATACTTGTTAAGTATATTAAAGTATATGTTAAATACAATATATGTATACATGTCCATGCAGTTATTTTGCTACACAAAAAGAATAAGACTTTGAAATAGTGTACAATTAATCTATGAAGGAAATCAAAAATACAGGCAGACAAAAATAGAGGGATTGGGAATTCTATGTAGTGGTTCATAGTCATTTCCCATAGTTCTTTTGTTGGTTGTAGCTGGTTCATATCAATATTGTTCTATTGGAACTGATTTGTTCATCTCTTTGTTGAAGAGGGCCACACTCATTAGAATTGATCATCATATAGTATTATTGTTGAAGTATATAATGATCTCCTGGTCCTGCTCATTTCACTGAACATCAGTTCATGTAATTCTCTCCAGGACTTTCTGAAATCCTCCTGCTGGTCATTTCTTACAGAACAATAATATTCCATAACATTCATATATCACAATTTATTCAGCCATTCTCCAATTGAGGGGCATCCAAACAGTTTTCAGTTTCTGGCCACTACAAAGAGGGCTGCCACAAATATTCTTCACTTGGCTTATTTTAAATCCCAATTAAAAGCTTACCTTCTATAGTAAAACTTCCCTAACCTTTCTTAATTTTATTATTTCTCCCTTACTATTTCCTGTTTTTTCTTAGCTAAGGGCATGGTACATAGTAGGTGCTTAATTTTTTTTTCTAAATTGAATCAAAAAAAAGAGTGAAGTAATAATTTTGAAGCAAGAAAAATTCATCATGATTGATGCTTTTCTGAAATAATGAACCTGGAAAGATTGTATCCAGTTAGATCAGTAGAGTCCAAGGCAGAAGTTCTTTCAGGGTATTATCTGTTGGAGGTGATAAGGCAGTTGGACAGGCTGGATTATTTAATATGTCAATATGAAATATTTTAGTTACAATATTTATTCATGTGTATAAAAGTGACTAATGTATGCTTAAGGGGAGTCTCTCTAGATCATATGGAGAACCCTCAGCATATAAAAATCCACTTAACCAAATCAGATTAGAAATTTTTCTGTAACTTTTGGTTTTGGTAAGTTGTCTGGGATGCTGAGAAGTTAAGTGATTTATCCAGTCAAACAAGCATTTGTTTGAAGAACATGTACTAAATAATTGAAATTTTTAAAAGCCTGAAAGTCACTGCCAGGTCTTCCTGAGTCCAAATATATTTTTTTTCCCACCACACAAAATTGCCTCTTATTTGTGTCTTATCTATTATGAGATGTATTTATATCTGTATCTGTCTAAATTTATATTTATTTATATTATGTATTTGCCTATTTCCTCCAAGACTTTTAAAAAATCTACTTGACTTCACTATGGTGTTTTTCTATTTTAAAAAATAACTTTTATTTCTATAGAATGGAGAGGTCAACATAAATATGGTCCTATATTTACAGATTTATTCAAATAAGGAGGATAGAGATGAAGGAAAAGGGGATGTCAGAAAAATTGGCTACGTACTGAGTGATTAAAATATTCTTTGTAGGAAATGTCATTACTATTTTGTTTAAATTTAATGTAATTTACCAGACCATAAAGAAGTCCTTAGATGAAATGGCTGGTTTCCAGGCAATGCTACTGTGCTGCTGATTACAATACATTCTGACATTTCTGACAGTTTTATAATTCTTGTATTCTGTAACTAGCTGTGCTCTGAAGTGTCTACTTTGCTGAAGGCTTTCTCCTGGGAAAAGGCACTAAAGTTTTGTGGACTGAAAGGACAATAAAACAGTTTGATGGGAAAACAATATTACCATGTTATGCAAGCCTCTTGCTAATTTATGTCTTATCATAATGTAAAAATAAAAGTATTAAAAAGACCTTCATGTGAGAATTTGGAGGAGCTCCTAACACATATGTTTTCAAAATAAAACAGGTTGAAAATCTAATGCAAAAAAAAAAAAAATCCAAAAAGCTTGACATATATTTTATACACTTATTTGATCATTATAAACCATGTTAATGGTTGCTAGTACATCCAATGTCAAAATCTTCAAAGTCAGATGTTATCTTGTCAATATTGTCAATTACATTAATATCCTCTATCCTGCACTGATCACAAAGCTTTAGATTGGTTCGAAATTTCTTTCCTTGTGACAAATAAGCTCTCTCAGAACCTAAGTATCTTGCCTAGGTCCTTAATACAGTACTATTTTATCTATTGTATGACCAAAAAACAATACCAACTTCCTGAGCATTTTTGGAAACCATCAATTAAAATAAAGTAAATCAAATAAAAGTCATACATTAATTTAAGGTTTCAAAACATTTAAGAGATTTTTTTAATAGTATGCTTATAATACTCCACTGCTATGAGGTTATCAACAATAACTTATTAATGACTTAGTATATACCTTAGGAGCAGATAGAATGGAGAAGAGAAGGCTGGAACTGGAATAAGGAAGATGTGAATTCAACATAGCTTCCAACACTTAGTAATATTGTGATAATATAAAAATCATTTCCCTTTGTTTTCTTCATTTTCCTTAACTGCAAAATAAGTTGAAGAAGGAAATGGTAAACTTCTCCAGCATCATCACTCCCACAAAAAAACAAATAAACTAAAACAAAAGAAATGATATCACAAAAAGTCAGATATGATTAAACAAACAACTGAATACTGAGGATATTTTTTGGAGTCAAAAGTAGAACAGTTATATACAATTATTAAAAATAAAGTTTGGAATTAACTGTGTTTCAGATCATGAAGTTCTAATTGTAAAAGTCAGATTTAAAAAAAAATTAGAGAAAACCATCAAATCATATCTATATGCTTTAAATAATATCATTTATAAAATACAAAGTGGAAGTGATGAATAAATTTAAGGCATTAAATCTAAAAAATATAATACCAGAAGAACTATAGCCAGAAATTAGCAATACTGTAAAGGAGGTAGCAACAAAACAAAACAACAACAACAAAAATAAATAAATAAATAAAACATTTTCAAGAAAAAGCAGGAAAGCAAAATGGCTGTTTGATGAGGATTTACAAATAGCTAAAAAAAAAAAAAAAAAAGAAAAAAAAGAAAAAAAGAAAGAAAAGCAAAAAGTAAAGAAGAAAGTGAAAGATATCCCCAACTGAAGACAGAATTCTAGAGAACAGCAAGAAGAGATAAGATTTTCTTAAATAAGCAAAGTAAAGAAATAGAAGAAAACAATAGAATGGGAACATCTCTTTAAGAAAATTAGAGACATAAAGGAAAGTTTCATGCAAAAATGGGAATAATAAAAAGACAGAAATGATAAGTATTTAATAGAAGCAGGTTAAGAAGAAATTAATAAGAGGTGTCTAGGGAAAAAAAGGAAGACTATGCAAGAAAGTTCTTAATAACCAGTAAAAATGTTGTTACTGATCTAGTGCCAGATATCAAGGATGAAGTCAGATGTGTCTTGGGAAATATTTCTAAAAATAATAACATGGAGATGATGAAATTCCAGGTGAACTATTTAAAACTCTAAAAGATTAAGCTGTTAACATACTGCATGCAATATGCCAACAAATTTGGGAAACATATCAGTGCCTACTGCATAGGAAAAGATCAATTTATATTCCAACCCTAAAGAAAAACAATAGATACGCTTAAGTTACCAAATAATTTTACTTTTTTTATACACTTGCAAAATTATCCTTAAGATTCTAAAATTAGGCTTCAGCAATATTCAAACTGAGAATTGCCAAAATAGCAAGCTAATTTTTAAAGAGGCAGACAACATTCACTAGATTATAGTGAGATCAAGAAAGTTTCAAAAAATATTTATTTCTGCTTCATTAATTATGCTAAAACTTTTAACACTGTGAAACACAATAAACTGTGGCAAGTTCTCAAAGAGATGGGAAAACCAACTCATCTTATTTATTTCCCTAAGAATCTGTGTGTGGGCAAAGAAGCAATAGTTAGAACCCAAAATGGAACAACTGATTAAAACGGGAAAAATATGACAAAACTTTCTATTATCACCTTATTTATATAATTTATTTGCAGAGTACATCATGTGAAGTGCCAGGCTAGATGAAGAAAACCTGGAATTAAGGGAACTGGGAGACATAGTACCAATCTCAGACTTGTAGATGATACTACTATAATGGCAGAAGATGAAGAGAAATTAAAATCCTTTTGATGAGCATGAAAGAGAAGAACATAAAAGGTAGCTTAGCTTAACATCAAACAAAGCAAAATAAAACACAACAACAACAAAGCAATCTAAGATTGCGACAAATGATCCCATCACTTCCTAGAAAATAAAGGGAGAAAAATATAGCAGTATTAAATTTTATATTCTTGTACCAAAATATTACTGCAGACAGCAACTACATCCATGATATTAAAACATACTTTCTTTTTGGAAGGAAAGCTATGGCAAATCTGGAGGATGAGCTGGAAAGAGTGTCATGGAAACCATAAACATGAATTTGAACAGACTTTAAGAGAAAGTAGAAGATCCTGGAATGCTATCAATGATGGAGTCATAAAGAGTCAGCCATGATTGAATAATAGCGACAAAAGATATAACAACACAGTGTAAATGTCATTATTTACATTTATGGTGGTGATATTAAGGTTAATAAAGTGGAAGCCTTTTCCTTCAGATAGGAATATGAGGCTCATATTTCCCATACTATGCATTAAGTCTTTCATAAATCATAATTTAAAATTTAAAAATTCCAGACTATAATAGAACTAAAAGCTTTCAAATACTCCCACTTTTATTGAAAGTATTACATGGGTGAAATTAGATAATGGGAAAGAAATGAGTCCATGCAGGAGAAAAAAAAATTATGTGTGTGTGTGTGTGTGTGTGTGTGTGTGTGTGTGTGTGGTATTTATTATTGTTTGTATTATGGATTATTGTTGTTATTTTGAGATATTGTGCATTATAGCAGATTAAAAACATTGGACTTTTTTTTCTAGAACTGTTGGCATGTGCATATTTACTAAACGGTATTTTAAATGCTGATCCAGAAATTAAATTCTACATTTGGACACTACTTTAAAAAGCTGCTTACTATCCAAATATTTTCCCCCTTTCCCTTCTTTTCCTTTCCTTGCCTTCTATCAGCAGGAGTTATAAAAACACCATCTGTGCCTTCAAAAATTTTAATATCCTGACTCAAATCTTCATATTTTTGTCAATAATTTCCAGAGTTTTATGGCAGTATAGATTTTGTGGGCACAGATTTATGTCCACAATACTAAGTAAGAAAAAAGAAAGAAAGAGAGAGAGAGAGAAAGAGAAGAAAGATAAGAAGGAAGCAAGAGAGAAAGAAAGAGAAAGAGAGAAATCATGACAGAAAGAGAAAGAAAGAAAAAGAAAGAGAGGGAGGGAGGGAGGAAGGAAAGAAAGAAGAAAGGAAGAAAGGGAGAAAAAGAGAAAGAGAGAGAGGAAGGAAGGAGGAAGAAAGGAAGGAAGGAAGGAAGGATGGAAGGGAGGAAGGAAGGAAGGGAGGACGAATGGAAGGAAGAGAGGCAGGAAGGGAGGGAGGGAAAGGAGAAGGAAAAAAGGAGGGAAGGAGGAAGGAAGAGAAGGAAGGGAGGAAGGGAAAAAAGAAGGAAGGAGAAAGGGAGAGAAGAAGGAAGGGAGGGAGGGAGGAAGAAAAAAAGGAAGGAAGGAAGGAAGGAGGAAGGGAGGGAGGGAAGAAAGGGAAGGGAAGGAGAATGGGAGGGAAAAGGTAAGGAAGTAGGGAGAGAGGAAAGAAGCAAAAAAAAAAGGAAGAAAACAAAATGAATGAAAGAAAGAAAAGAGAGGTGTACATAGAGTCAATTTAGTGATGTGTTTTGCTTTATTACATGTATTTGTTATAAAGGTTATCCTGTTTTTTTTTTTCTTTTTTATATTAATAGCTTTCAATTTTTTCAAAATGCATGCAAAAATAGTTTTCAACATTCACCTTTACAAAACCTTGTGTTCCAATTTTTTTTTCTCCCTCTCCCCCACTCCTCCCTTCTCTAGACAGCAAGTAATCCAATTGAGGTTAAACATGTGCAGTTTTTTCTAAACATATTTGTACCTTTTTCATGCTGTGCAAGAAAAATCATAAAAAAAAAAAATGAGAAAGAAAAAAACAACAAGCAAACAACCTCAACAAATAACAAAAGGTGAAAATACCATGATGTGATTCACATTCAGTCTCCATAAGTCCCTCTCTGGATGCAAAAGGCTCTCTCCATCACAAAACTATTGCCAAGTCCATGATGATTGACCATTACTTAATCTTGTTGCTGTGTACAGTGTTCTCTTGGTTTTCCTCACTTCCTTTAGCATCAGTTTGTGTAAGTCTTTCCAAGGCATTTGTGAAATCAGCTTGCTGATCATTTATATAGAAAAAACAATATTCCATTACATTCAGATACCATAACTTATTCATTCATTCCCCACCTGATGAACATCTACTCAGTTTCCAATTCCTTGTCACTATAAAACAGTTTTGCTCTTGTGAGTCCTTTTCCCTTTTTTATGATCTCCTTGGAATATAGATTCAGTAGAGTCACTGCTGGATAAAAGGGTAAGAATTTTATAGCTCTTTTGGCATATTGTCAAATGGCTCTCCAAAATAGTTGCATCAGTTCACAACTCCACCAACAAAATATTAATGCCCCAATTTTCTCACATTTCCTTGAGCATTTATCATTATCTTTTCCTGTCATCCTAGTCAATTTGAGAGGTGAGAAGTAGTACCTCAGAGTTGTCTTAATTTGCATTTCTCTAATCAATAGTGATTTAGAGCATTTTTTCATATGACCAGAAATTACTTTAATTTCTTTGTTTAAAAATTGTTCATAACCTTTGACTATTTACCAATTGAAAATGGCTTGTATTCTTATAAATTTGAGTCAATACTCCATATAGTTTAGAAATGAGTCCTTTATCAGAAAAGATTTTTCTTTTGTATTTGTGAGAGAGAACACAGACTTTGTACATTTTAATAAATTTACAAGTAACAATAAAGAGAAAGGTTTCCCCTACTCCCAGAATCACAAATGGCTACATATAGCCATTTGTTATAGCATATAGCCATTGTTATAGCATAATGCTATAGCTTATTTCAATCCATAAAGGAAAAGAACAGCAACAACTTTTGGAAAATATTATTTTGAAAAAGAAAAATACCTATATGCATAAAAATATTTAAAGCAGCTCTTTTCTCAGGCCAAAGAACTGGAAATTAAAGGTATTCCCATTAATTTGAGAATGCCAAGATATATTGTGTGATTGTGTATAATGGAATATTATTGTTCTATAAAAAGTGATGAACAGAATTCTGACAGAAAAAAAAAACGTGGAATGTTTTCCATGAGTTCATGCAAAGTGAAATATTCTTCATAAAGGGGTATCTAGATAGTACAGTGGATAGAGCACCAGCCCTGAAGTCAGGAGGACCTGAGTTCAAATCTGCCCTCAGACATCTAACTCTTCCTAGCTGAGTGACCCTGTGAAAATCACTTAACCCCCAATAGCCTAAGCATAAAAAGGAAAAAAAAAAAGAACAAAAAGAAATATATTTTCAGATAGAGTCATAGCAATGTTGTGAGATAATCAACTGTGAATGACTTTGGTATTCTCAGCAATACAATGATCCAAGATTACTCTGAAGGAGTTATGATAAAAAATGCAATGCATACCCAGAGAAAGAATTGATTATATCTGACTACAGACTGAAACATACTTTTTTCTTTGCTTTATTTTTGGAGGCTTTTTATTTTGGCTGTGGTGGGGTGGAGGTGTGGGTAATATGTTTTCTTTTGCAACATAACTCTTCTAGAGTGTCTTCTATGTGCTTTCTCAATGGGGGTAGAGTGGAGACGGAGGAAAGAAGATAAAAATGGAACTCAAAGTTTTAAAAACAAATATAAAAAATGTTTTGTATTTAACTGGGAGAAATAAAATATATATTAAAAGTAAAAATATTATTTTGAATATGTAAATTGCATGAATTGTTTGTAGATCAAAACAAACTTTAAGATAATCTTAAAAACATCTTTATGCATTGGTAATTTCATTTCCATCTTTTAGATAAATAGGCAAAACTAGAATCTTTTTTAGTACACTTACCATCTCCTAGGACACTGTCTCATAGAACATCTATCAATCTTTCAACAACAAAAGTGCAGAGGAAATTAAAACTAAATGAAAGGAAATATACTTCCATTATATCATAACCTATTATATATTTATATAGCAATTATCACAAAGGTACTTTAAAAAACTAAGCACTTTCAATTCTTGATGAAATTGAAGGTAAGCTGGAAACAAAGTACCCTTTTATACAAAAATAACAATATCTTACCTTTATATAGATTCTCATCTAAGGATTGGGAAGCGCATTGAACCATTAATACAATTTAATCTCCCAGCATTTCAGACACATAGATAAATAGACATACACATATTCATACATATGTACATATTGTACACAGATATTGTAATTTACAGATAAGGAATCTCAGATATACAATTTCCTAATATAAATTACAAATATGCTTAAAATAACTTAATGATATCCTCTGGATTGCATGCGCATGAGAAATGGGAATATTTTACTTAGAAAACAAGCAGCTATTACTTGAGATGTCCACATATCAACAGTCCTCCTTAAACTAACATAATTTTGTTCAAATATAAAGCAAAATTAAACTTAAGAAGTGTTCTCTGATATAAAAATAAAATTCTTATATTATATTTAGGTGTATCATACTTAATCCAAAATTTAGCCTGTGATCTCATTCAGTGGGAGACCTGGATACATATTTTGACTTTAGGAACTGTTATTCAATAAATCTATATGCATTTATTTAGCCCCTATTATAAGTAAAAGTGTGGTGTTAAATGCTGAGGATTCAAATGCAACAATGAAGATTATGTTAAGGAAGAAGCCAAGATGGGGAGAGCAGAAATGACTTTCTGATTCCCTCTGACTTTTTCTCAAACCAACAGTAAATTAAGCCTCTAAACTGGTTTTGGAGTCACAGAATCCACAAATATTTGGAATACAACACATCTCCAGAAGAAGATACCTTGGAAGAACTTCAGAATAGGACTGTGTCAAACAGGCAGGGGGACAGTCTGCCAAGCCTAGACCTCTGCACAGGTCTAGGGAGCTGGAGAGAGGAGACAGAGTGTCACCTGGGAATCTTCTGTGAGTCTCTTAGGCTACTCTGTCTTGGTCGCAAATGGGTGATGGAACAGATTTGCTACAAAAGGCAAATTGGAAACTACTGAATCTGGGAAGATTGTAATACCTAGGTGGGAATCCCTAGCACCTGAAGTCAACCAGCAGAACTGCCTTAGGACAAACTAAAGCATGTCTCTCTTTTGCATTAAGAGCAGACCTCAAGCCTTAAAAAAGATGAGCAAAAAAACATAAAGAACTCTCACCATATTTTTATATATAGAGAGAGAAGAGCACATTTCACATCCTGCAGTTCCTAAAGGCAGATAAAATCCCAAAGGAAGATATGAGCTGGTCCCCATTTCACAAGGCTTTATTGGAATATTTCATAAAGGATATTAAATGAGAGTTAGAAGAAAAGTGGGGAAAGTGAGATCTTTGCAAGAAGGAATGAGAAAAGCTTATCACTCCCTACAAAATAGAGTTGATGAAATGGAAAAAAAGCACATAACTCTTTACAAAATAGATATGAAAAAGATATCAATTTGTTGAAAAACAGAATTTGTGAAAGGGAAAACAAATCAATGAACAAATATAACAGTGAGGCACACTTAAGAACCTTATATTCTATGGAGGAGAGAATTTAATATGTTGAAAAATTTGTAATAGAAGAGGAAAAACAAATAGCTAGTATTTTGGATAGTGGCAATGTGTAGGGAACAAAGATAGCTACTAGGGAAATCAAGAAGACAGTTACTGAATAATTGATTATTTTGTAGCCGTTTTGAGTCAGTAATATAACTCATATAAACCACACTATTCAGTTTTTATTTGATGTAGAAAATCATCAAATAGTTACTAATATTATGAATTATAGAAAAGTAAAATCTGCTTTCCAACCATAGATTGGCATGCTTATTTTAATCTTGTTAACTTACCTTTATTAAGGGTAAATGGATTTGTTTTAATTTGATATTTGAGACAGATAAATATTTTCTGAGATTCTGTTCATTATAGCTGAATCTGGTTTCAAAGTTAGTCTAGCAGAGTTTTAACAGAATCTACATCTTTAAAATTTTGAACTCACATATTGGCTACAGTTAGTTAACAGAATACATTTTTTACGTGCATATAACACTGATAATATATTGTAAAGTACAAAGTATCCTACAATATACATGTAATATAAAATATACAACAATATATGTCAAAGATATGATATCTTTTTACAAGGAATTTATAATCAATGATCAAATATACAGGCAAATGGAGCTTTCCTAAAGTAATTTAGATGGCAGACATATTCAGAGAGTGTTGCTTAAAGGCTAAAATTGCTGTTGCCCTCAACATTTGAACAAAGTTAGAAAAGCCATTTAACAATTTTATTTAAACTGCATAGATTCAGATTTCATTTTCTTAGGCTATCCCATTTTTCCAATAAAAATCATCACTGTGACCCATCTTGCATCATTAACTGACATCTAAAATTCATCTACTTGTGCTATAACAAATAGCCTACGGGAAGGCTGTATAGGAGTGCATAGCACATTAAGTCAGCCTTTACACATAGATAAAATCATTTTAAATTTTCTTACACAGCAAAATGTTTAAGAGGAGTAAACAAAGCAAAAGGATATCAATGTGAAGTCCATATGGAAAAAGGCTACATTCTAGAATACAGTGTAGTCTCTTTTTGAAACATAAAAAATGGGCTGCTTTCCATATTCCTTCCCACTAGATCCTGCCTCGTACTTGTACACATACATACATACTTTAATTTCATTCGGTTTGATGTTTTAAAGCTGAAATGACTCAAATGAAAAAGAGAATTAAGTTCAGCATCATTTATTGGCCTGTGATAAGTTAGTGTGGGGTATCTTGGTCAAGGTTGTATTGCATTTGCATGTCTTTTTGAATGTATAAATGTATCTTAAAGGTTTGCAAATAACCACTAACCTAAATCCAAGGTGTAATCAGATTCAGAAAGAATATTAATTATTTTGCAATCCAACAAGAAAAAATATATATTTATATTTCCTTTCTTCCCTGTGGATGTTCAAGTCAGATTGAAAAATATGTTGCAGTTCTGTAGATTCTGTCATTTTTTTTTTAATCTACATAAACTTGTATAAAAAAAGATTCTAAGTTCTTCATTCCTAGAAGTGCCAGCAAGGAAAGGACAGCTATATGTAAGAGTACATTCAAAGAAAATACACAAATTTCCATTTTTCTTTTTCCTTTGAAAAGACTTCCTCCAAATTGGGGAAGTCAACATTAGGCTGGGATAAAGGACAGAGGGGACAGAGACAAAAAGTTTTCTGTCTTGACTATTTCACAAAGTGAACATTTTCTATGCACAGCAATGTTCATTCGGATAGAAGGTAGTTTATACTTCTGTTACCCGAGACCTTATATGTTATGAACTCCAAAATATGAAAATTGAAAAGCCCTCCAGAGGCTTTCTTGTTTAGTTTTAGTCTCAGAGAATATGCTGTTTTTTTTTTCTTTTTGCCAATGCCAACCCTTGATCCTCTCTCCCTTATTTTCTTTGAGTAGGAAATCTTGCCCCTTCATCATTATTCTACTCATATTTTTCAAACTTTTCTTATCTACTGGCTCATTCTTTTCTTCCTTAGAGCATGTCCAGATCACTTCCACTCAGAAAAACAACCTCCACTTGATCCTGTTATCCCTTCAAGATAATCATTTTATAACTCTCCTCAATATAATGTTCAAAATTTCTAACAGTTTCAAGAGTTCTATCATCTGGTAAGAAAGGACAAACTTCCCTTACCACCATGTTTTTTTGTTTGTTTGTTTGTTTTTTTGTTTTTGCTATAGTGTGTTGAAGCTCCAATCCACTTAAAGGAAATATTAGATAGCCATTACATCTGGTAGGATATTTGATAAAAAATGTAACTATTAGGCAGTAGAGGATCTATACTTTAACTATTATTAGCCCGATAAGGGAAGTGTGAATATACAGTATTATGATGACAAAGATAGGAAAAATAATGTCAATAAAGAGAGATAGCTGAATAGTGAAAGATATCATACGAAACCCATAATTTCACTGTGACTTCATCTGTTTAAGCATAATTAATGCCTCATTATTGAGTATATCAAATTATAAAATGGTAATGTCACAATGGGTTGCCCCTCTATCATGAGTAAGAATGTCCCAATAGACACATCAACAGATCTATTTTATTTAACCTCTATTTTTTATACTTCCATTTTTGTTTACTAATGCCCTCATAATGATATCTTCTAGCTGAATGTCATGCCCTATTTTCTGCAATGTCATTTCCATCTCTTTTTCATATCTTTTTTCTTGCCTTTGTGTGTTTGTGTGTGTCTGTGTGTCTGTCTGTCTTCTATTTAATCTTTCCTTATCACTGTTGCCAAAATTTATTTCCAAACGTCTGATAAGATCATATCACTTCTTTGTTCTACTGGATTCCTAATATCTTTAGGATAAAATGCAAATTTCTTCATAGAGCATTTAAAGTTCTCCTTAGTCAACCTCCCAACTTGCTCCCATATTTTGTTTTGTGTGTATGTATGTTATATTTTAGATAAAACAGACTATTTGTTTATTCCCACACTAAACTCTACTTCCCAAATGTATGCCTTTTTGTCTAAGACTGTAATTCATCTTTGTCTTACCTTAATCGTTAAAATTCTTAGATTTCCTGAAAACTCCATATAAGATGCCACATTTTTTTCATGAATTCATCTTCAGATTTCCTACTATAAATAAAATTCCCTTCCTCCTCAAAGTACCTGTAGTTTCCTATTTGTATAAATATTATAATATTTTAGTATGATGAAAGTTTTTTGAGGGAACAGCCTAATTTTTATATTGTCTTTGTAACTTCAATATGAGCAAGGTGCCTTGCAAGGAGATGCTTAATAAGTACTTTCAGAATTACTTATATTTAAAAATTAACTTTTACATGGAAGATTATTGAGATTGACACATGTTATTGAGTATCTAGTATTGAATATCTAAATGGGAATTAGTCCTTTAATGGACAAATTGGATACCAAATGTCTTCACTCCCTGTGTATTTAAAAAACAACAACAACCACAACAAACTTTTAATAGTTAAAGCATTCACTGAACAGTAAACAAATATTAGAAAGAGAAGATATTATGGAATTATTATTCTTTTTGAAGGCAGTAACTTTTTTTCCCCTCGTTAATCCCCTCATACCTGTACCATGCCTAACACAATGTAGGCATTTCAATAATTTATGTCAATTGACATTAAAAAAAATGATCATTTAATAGTACTTACTTTAAATTGTCCATTGTCTGCTACAGATTTTACACATATTATCTCCTATACCTCCTATACCTGTTCTCTCCTCTTCTGCTGCCTCTATTTCTCTTCTTTTGCATTTGTTCTCTTCTTTCCTATATTTCCCTTCTAATTCCTTCTGGGATCACAGAGAAAAAAAATTGTTATCTATTCTTTATAATTCCCTGAGTACTGGGCACAATATTCCTAACATAGTATATGCTTAATATGATTTAATGAATAAACAATGCTGAACTTTTTTTTATTATTATTTCTTGTTTTCTTGGAGGTTCAGCAAATCCCAAAATGGAAAAAAAAAAGTCCCCTTTTCTCTGCTTTTTCCTTTTTCCTTATCTCCCTCCTGATTCATCCTTAATACCTTCCACCAGTACCCTCAGGCCAACTGGCAAGCTAAATTGGTTTATTAAGTTCTTATTCCTTTGACCACTGAGGTATGGAAGAAAGCCCAGTAACATGGATGAAATTATCCCAGAGGCATGTTTTTATGAGATAACTTCAACTCACATCATGGCATTTTGCCATGGTGGATTTACTATTGTATTTGTATAGTGTATTACTTTCTGCAGGGAAATATGTTCCATTACATGTGAGATTCAGAGTCAAAAAGAATGAAATTTTCTTTTTTTTAATCTTTTTTTTTTTGGGGGGGGGGTGGGGGAGGAAGGGATGGATGAAGGAAAAAGCAACATTCCAGGGAATCAAAGTGATGAATGAATGAACAAATGAATGTGAAAATATTAATTTAATAAAATATATTTGCAGAAAATTTAGAAATTGAGTGGATATCTATCAAGTGGGGAATAGTTGAATAAGTTGTGTTAATATGAATGTAATTCAATGTTGTGTGAAAAGAAATGACCAAGGAGATTTCAGAAAAACCTGGAAAGACTAGAAGGAACTGATGAACAGTGAAACGAGCAGAACCAAAAAAAAAAAAAAAAAAAAAAACATTATTCACAGCAAAAGTAACATTCTGTGATGATGAACTATGAATGACTTAGTTCTCAGCAAAACAAATACCTAAGACAGTTACAAAGAAGACCTAATGGAAAATGCTACCAACACACAGAGAAAGAATTGATGAATGCTGAATACAGATTAAAGCACCCTATTTTCACTTTTTTCTTTTTTTCTCTTTTAGTTATTTCTTCTTTCACAACTAAAAATAATATGGAAATGTGATTTAGAAGATTGCAAATATATAACCCATATCAAATTGTTTACCATTTTAGAAAGAGGAAAATGAAGAAAGAAGAACATTTTGGAACTCAAAATTTTATAAAATAATAATACAAAAAGTGTCTTTATATTTAACACAATCATTATTTCTCCTATTAAAATATCAGTAAATATATGCAATATACAGTATGCCAATGATCATACTGTATCTTATATATGTATAACATGATATTTTAAATATTGTATTTATGATATTATCAATTACATTTAGTTTTACAGACTGCTACTCATGAAAAAAAATAAAATTACAACTTACAATATGAGTAAATGAAAAAATATATGTATGTATATATTGAAAGAGAGAAGAGAGAGGAAAGGAAAATATATATATTGAAAGAGAGAGGAAAGGAAATTTAGAGAAGGGAAGGCAAAGCCAGATAAGACAAGGCAAGTCAAGGCAAGGGAAGAGAAAATGAAAATTAATTGCAGAATAAAGACATTATAACTGCTAGGGAAGAAGAGTTGGAAAACAACTCTTTTGTTTGTTTTTAATGTACCTTTTTTTAAAGTTTTTCTTTTTTTAATTTACAAAACATATGCATGGGTAATTTTTCAACATTGACCCTTACAAAACCTGTTCCAAATTTTCCCCTTCTTCCCCCCACTCTCCCTAGATGGCAAGTAGTCCAATACATGTTAAATATGTTAAAATATATGTTAAATCCACTATATGTATACATATTTATACAGTTATCTTGCTACACAAAAAAAAAAAAAATCAAATCAAGAAGGAAGGGGAAAAAATGAGAAAGAAAATAAAATGATAGCAAATAACAACGGAGAGAGTGAGAATGTTTTGTTGTGGTCAACACTCAGCTCCCACAGGCCTCTCCCTGGGTGTAGATGGCTCTCTTCTTCACTGAACAATTGGAACTAGTCTGAATCATCATTGTTGAAGAGCCACGTCCACCAGAATTGATCATCATATAGTCTTGTTGTGGCCATGTATAATGATCTCCTGATTCTGCTCATTTCACTCAGCATCACTTCATGTAAGTCTCTCCAGGCCTCTCTGAAATCATGCTGCTGATCTTTTCTTACAGAACAATAATATTCCATAACATTCATAAGGAATCATTTATTCAGCCATTCTCCAACTGATGGGCATCCACTTTGTTTCCAGTTTCTTACCACTACAAAAAGGGTTGCCACAAACAATTTCCCTCCTTTAAAATCTCTTTGGGATATAAGCCCAGTAGTAACACTGCTGGATCAAAAGGTATGCACGGTTTGATAACTTTTTTTTGAGCATAGTTCCAAATTGCTCTCCAGAATGGTTAGATCAGTTCACAATTCCACCAACAATGTATCAGTGTCCCAGTTTTCCCACATCCTCTCCAACATTTGTCATTATTTTTTTCTGTCATCTTTGCCAATCTGAGAGGTATGTAGTGGTATCTCAGAGTTGTCTTATTTGCATTTCTCTAATCAATAGTGATTTAGAACATTTTTTCATATGACTAGAAATAGTTTCATTTTCTTCATCTGAAAATTGTCTGTTCATTATCCTTTGACCATTTATCAGTTGGAGAATGGCTTGAAAATTCTTATAAATTTGAATCAATTCTCTATATATTTTAGAAATGAAATCTTTATCAGAACCTTTGAATGTAAAACTGTTTTCCTATTTTATTGCCAAAGAACTCTTTTAAAAAGTTTTATAGAAATTGTTAATCTTAAAGAAAGACAAGACATTTAAGAAGCAGAGGTGAAGAGACAGAACTTATCAGATCATAAGGACAAGCCAATGATCATACTGTATCTTATATATGTATAACATGATATTTTAAATATTGTATTTATGATATTATCAATTACATTTAGTTTTACAGACTGCTACTCATGAAAAAATGAAATTACAACTTACAATATGAGTAAATGAAAAAATTCACCTTCTCAAAATTGAATTTTTATCAAGAAATATCATTCTGGAATATTTAAGTTAGATTAGAGTTGTATACATATATTCAGATCAAAGTGGCAACCTTCAGTTTGGTCTGAATATATGTGATTTATCTCCTAATGTCCAAGACTGTACCTTTAACCCCATATAATACATTCAAAAATGCAATGCTCACTTATTTTTTCAAATAATAATTCTTTTTTAAAAAATACTTTAACCTTAGCTACCAATTATTGTTTATTATATGCTAGTCACTGTGCTAAGAACTTTTAGAAATTTCATTTCTTCTTTAGGACAAGCTTGCAAGGTAACTGCTATTTTAAGTTGAGGGGACTGTAATCATTTTCTCAGAGTCACAAAAGTAACTCAAGATCTGAGGCCAAATTTAAATTCACTTCTTCCTGAAACTTGGCCTTTTGCTCTATTCATTATATCACTTACCATCTATAGTCTTCCTGATCTATATCTTGCAACTGGACCCAGATGGCTCTGTAGGAGACAGTGAGGCTGGTTTCTTGGTATCAGACCCCCCCCCCCAATTAAAATTCAATTTATTTGCATGTCATAGCATTACCTTACTAACATGATGGTCTTCTTCAAGAACAAAGAATAAATAAAAACAACAAAAATCATATCATCTACCTGCTTCTAAGTTGTCTTTATCTATCTATCTATTTATCTATCTGTATATATATATACATATATATGCATATATATGTATATACATATATATTAATGTATATTTATACACATGTATGTACATATACATAATGAACATAAATGGAAACATTAAGATCTTTGTTTACCATTTTCAATTGTTTGGTCCACAGAATCGCATAACTTAAGGTTGGTATATTGAGAGCTAAATAAGCAAAAATTAAAAAAAAAAAACACCCTTTTTATTCTAGCATTTTATTTCCATCTTAAGCTTTTTTTCAGTTTTCTTTTATGATAAATGTTGTTGGTTTTTTTTTATACATACCAGAATTTTGTCATGAAAAAGAAGCAATGTTTTAATAATCATATATTTCAAGTAAGTCGCAATCCAAATACAGAGCTATTTCATCTTGTCGAGATGCCAAAAATCTTTTTAAAATGAATGGCACATTTTTAGATCATTATAGAGAAAATTTGGGGATGATGAAATGATATTTTATCTTCAAATAGTGAGAATGCCCAAGAGTAAGCAATTTGAGAAACACATACCCAAACAGAGATCAGAACATCTGAAAGAATTGTTATACTGAGTTGTGATGAATAGTTTCTAGCTTTTCTGATTAATGGGCTATTTAGGAAGACATGCATTTCATTGCTTTGAATTGAAAAGAAAATACCAGCAACTCCACTGATCTAATTTCATCTCTTCAAAATATATTGCCTTCAAAATATATATACGTGTGTGTGTGTGTGTGTGTGTGTGTGTGTGTGTGTATGTATATATACACACAATTTTTGGTGAAAACTATTTTTACTAGCTTATATGATGTTTGGGAAAGATTTGTAAATCATTATTTGTGAGATTTTTAAATGTGTTCACATGAAAACAAATGTATAGTAAAAAATGATATGTTTATTGTTCACATCTTGGTATCTGACAGACTGGCTATCTGTAGTTTAGACTAAAGTTTTCCATTTCTAAACAGATGCTTAGCATCCTACTTTGGAAAATACTACTGCGTGGACAGATCTGAGGTTTATTGAAATGGAGATACTTATGATATTTTTTTAACACCTCAATGTAAATCTTTTATTGAGTTAGTCAATCTATCCTATTATGAAGATGAAGAAATTGAGGTATTAATGTGCAAATTCCTTACAATATTTCTAGATTAGGGATTAGTTCCTGTGCAACTTTAAACAAGTCTGTTCATGACTCTGGAATTCAATGTGCTCACCTCTTTAATGAGAGGAAGCTACTTGATTTTCTGACTTAGGAAGAATTCAATATTCTACTTTATACTGAGACAATAATAATAATTCATCTTCAGTAGGGCACATGGTTTGAGTTGTTTTAACAGTGGCAATGATGAATTGCTGACAAACAAATAACTCTCCTTTGACAGTTCTCATTCATAATCAAATGCTAGGCTTGGGTATAATAGCCAATGTGAATGATGCAATTTCTGTTCATGAAAGTGGTTCTCTATTCTTGTATATCTAACTCATTGGCCTTGACAATATTCAAACCAATGACCTAACCTTTGTTTATAGCAGGTTAAATTCAATTAATTAAACAAATATTAATTACATATAGTTGTGTACAGAGAATGGTGACAGGCCTTGTGGGGTCAAATTTTAGATGAGATACAGCCCTTGTTTTCAAAGAACTGCTAATCCAATAAAATGGTATGACATGAATAAATGATTATGAGAGAGTACATGTTTTTAAATGTGAACAAAATAATGTGAAGTATTTTTATTAGATTCCATATTTTTAAAAAGAGTCACATTACATATAATCCCAAAATTTTAAAAACATTCCTGGGATTTTACACTGTATGTTCATTTCCTTATTCTCTCTCTGAATTTGTCTAGATTCCCAAAAAGAGATGGGTATCTGAATATTCAGCTATAAAAATTTAATTATCTAATAAGAAAATATACATTATTGAGTTGAGTTATTTTCTGAATGTTCCATTGTTTTTGTTCAATATTCATTTTTTCTGTAAGATTCCAAGTTTCAAATTTTCCCTCCCTCTTTTCCCCCATCAATCCTTCCCAAGTTAGCAAGTAATTTGATAAACGTGTACCCATATTTCCATATTAGTCATGCTGAGAACAAAGAAATATAACAAAAGGAAAAAGCCACAAAAATAGATGAAAGGAAAGAAAAGAAAAGAATATCCTTCAATCTGCATTCAGACTGAATTTTTTTTTTCTGTGGAGGTGGATATAATTTTACATCATGAGTCTTTTGGAATAGCCTGGAATCATCATATTGTTAAGAAGAGCTAACTTAATCATAATTGATCATCACAATGGTCTCCTGGTTTGAGTCATTTCACTCAGCATCAATTCAAGTCTTTCCAGTTTTTTTTTTTTCCTGAAATATGCCTGTTCAATATTTCATATAACACAATAGTATCCCATTATATTCATATACCATAACTTGTTCAGCCATTCCCCAGTTTATGGTCACCTGCTCAATTTCTAATTCTTTCCCACCACAAAAAGAAGTGCTATTAATATTTTTTCTACATACAGATGATTTTCCCTTTTTTATTATCTCTTTGGGATACCAACCCAGTAGTGAAATTGATGGATCAAAGGATATGCACAATTTTATAGTCCTTTGATCATAATTCCATATTGTTCTTTATAATAATTGAATCAGTCCACAGTTCCACCGACAGAATTTTTGTTCCAATTTTCCTACATTTTCCCCCAATATCTAACACTTTCCTTTTCTGTCTTAATAGCCAATATTACAGGTATGAGGTGTTACCTAAGAGTTGTTTTAACTTGCATTTCTCTAATTAATAGTGATATAGAGCATTTTTTCATAGATATTTTTAATGTCTTCATTTAGAACCTTCCTTCTCATATTTTTGAGCATTTATCAATTGAGGAATGATATATATTCTTATAAATTTGATTCAGTACTCTCTATATATTAGAAATGGGGCCTTTCAGAAACATTTGGGATAAAAATAATTTCTTAGCTTTCTTTATAATCTTAATCACATTGTTTTAGATTGTGCAATAAATTTTAATTTAATATAATCAAAATTATATATTTTAAATTTCATAATGCTCTCTATCTCTTGTTTCCTCATAAATTCTTTCCTTCTCAAAAGATCTGACTTATACTCTTTGCTCTCTTTATTTATCTATGATGTTATATTTTATGTCTAAATCATATATTCATTTTGACCATATCTTAATATGTGATGTGAGATTTTAGTCTTTTGTCTAGTTTCTGCCATACTGCTTTCTAGTTTACCAGCATTTTTTGTCAAATAACGAGTTGTTATCTCAGAATACAAAGTGTTTTAGTTTTGTTTTGTTTTCTTTTCAAATCCTAGATTACTATAATCAGTTCTAGTGTGTCTTGGGTACCTAATGTACTCTGCTGATTCGCCATGTTATTTATTAGTCAATAACAAGTAGTTTTGATAATTGCTATTTTATAATAGAGTTTTATATTTGGCACAGTGAGGCCACTTTCTTTAGCATTTTTAAAATTAAAATCTTTACATATTGTTCTTTCAGATGAATTTGATTATTACTTTCTCTAGTTCTATAAAATAATTTTGGTAGTTTAATTAGTGTGGCACTGAACAAGTGAATTAATATTGAACATATGTTTTAATTATGTTAGCTCTACCTAAGCATGAGCAATTATATTTTGTTTTTCTTGAGTCTAATATTGAACATCAAATTTTCTGTTTAACTCTGTTTTTTTGTTTTTATTTTTTTGTTTTTTTGATCAGAAAAGTTTAATAGTTCCCAATTTAATTGATTGTCATCTACCTTTCCTGCTGAAAGATAATGCTCAGTTTTACTAGGTAGTTGAATCTTTGTTCTAATTCAAGCTTTTTTTGTCTTAGGGAATATGACATTCCAAGTCCTCCAATTTTTTAATGTAAAAAATTGCCAAGTCCTGTATAATTCTGACTATAACTCATTTAGATTTTAATTGTTTCTTTCTGGCTGCTTGCAGTATTTTTTTCCCTTGAACTGATAGCCTGAAATTTGATTACCAGATTCTTTGGAGTTTTCATTTTGGCATTTCAGGAGGAAACTGATGGATTTTTTCAATGACTATTTTACTCTCTGGTTCTAAGGATATCACAAAAGTTTTTTTGAGCATTTCTTAAAATATGCTAACTAGGCTTTTTTTTTTAATTTAAATCACAGTTTTCAGATAGTTGAATAACTCTTAAATTATCTCTCCTGAATATATTATCCAGGTCATTTGTATTTCCAATGAGATATTTTATATTTTCTTTTATGTTTCTATTCTTTTGGTTTTGTTTGAATAGTTCTTGGTATATCATTGTGCCAATTTTAATTTTTAAGTAATTATTTTCCTTGATTCACTTTTGTACTCATGCTCCATTTGTCCAATTTTACTCTGTGTGTGTGTGTGTGTGTGTGTGTGTGTGTGTGTGTGTAAAGGGCTGACACTTTTAAAAGATGCACTTGAATCAGACAACCAAGCACTTAAGACTAATTACTTATTGACCAATGATTCTATTAGCATATGTTTGGAAACATGGCCTTCCTCACTGTTCTGTGCTGGCTCGATGTTTGGTATATACAGACAATCATAGGAAGGATTGCGGGGAGAGAGGGGGAGACAAGCCAGACTCACTTTTCAGCAGGATGAGGAGATAGGTTGATGGCGAGCCTGTGTCAGTTTGTCTGTCTGCTTCACTTCTCCCCCTAAAGACCAAGGACTTTTACTTATCCTGACTCCAGCTATTCTTGAAGCCTCCAGGGAGCTAGTCTGCACTTTACATGTGTGTGTGAATCAAGGTTAAGTAACTTGTCCTAGGTCACACAGCTAGTATTTGTCAGATATGTGAAGCCAGATTTCAGGGCCAGCACTCTATGCACTATACTACCTAACTACCCCAAATGCTACTTTTAAAGGACTTTTTTTTTTCACTGAATTTTCCTATTGTATACTAAAATGTTGTTTTCTTCATTCAGTTTTTATGCTTCCTTTCTGAAGTTGACTTTTTTCAAATTCTTTTGCATAATTCTCATTTATTTCCCCCAATTTTCTTTTAAACTCTCTTAATTTTTAAAATCCTTTTTTAACTCTTCCAAGAATTTTTTGAGCTTGAGCTCAATTTATATTTTCTTTAGAATCTTCATGACAAGAAATTTGACCTTGTTCTCCTTTCCTACATTTGTCTTTTGTCTTCCCTGATACGTATTCTTTTAGAGGCTTGATTTAAAATTGTTTCTGAGGAAAACTGAGGATCCTCAGACAAATTCCTGCTTTCTCTTCACCATCTAGGTTCTTCCCCTTTCATATGAAATCTTAAAGTGGAAGTAATAAAGGTCATTTCAGATTAGTATCATCAGAAAAGGCTTCCTACAGGTTTGATTGGGGCTTTAAATGATCTGGAGGTTGAGTGACACAGTACAAATAACTCAAGTCTTTGATTCAAGAATATTTGAATGTGAAATATATTATGGGCACTAGTTAGATCAAGAATTCTCTATTTCTTCATTTCTTCATCTATAAAAATGAGGATAACAACAATATCAATCTGTAAGGGTTTTTTCTTAGAATCTGAAAATAATACATATAAAATACTTTGCAAATCTTAAAATGCTCTATTATGCTTTAAAAATAAATGTGTTTAGGTTCTTCCTTGGGGATATTTCTCAATTTGAAATTAGTTTGCACTACTGATTTTCTAAGTGAGGCTAGGTTTTCTAGTTGTGTAATTCACGTGTTCATTAGATACATTTCACTTATTTTTTATTGCTATCTGCATCTCTTGATTCATATTAAGGAAATATATTAAAAGAAGTTTGTAAAAAGGAATCCAACAAGACTCAAAGACATTTTCTTTAAAAAACAAAACAAAACAAGCAAACAAACAAACAAACAAACAAAACTTCAGAGTCCAGGTTTAAGGCAAAGTAGCCTTGATCTTAACTTTCTATAGTCAGTGTTCTTTTTGATTTTTTTGCTCATTTTTAAAAAGATGAGTTCTGCTCCTGGGTACAAGAGTTCACAAAGTAGGGGGCTTTGTGAGTCCACAGGATCTGGAATCCCCAATAATTTTGGTTTAAATGTTGAGGTTCTTGTGAAATTCTGAACCTGTACTTCCCTCTAAGTGCCTAGATTGTCTTGTGTCAGATCTTGCTTGGCTCCACTTGTTATTATTCTGATCATTCCTGTGATATTATTAATGTCAGGGATGAGTGAGTTTATGGGTGAGTATGAGTAAAGCGTGTGTGATACCATCTCCTTCCCTCTACCCCCTACAAGTATAAAAGTTCTTCCATATAAAAGCTCTCCTGAAGAGTGAAGTAATGAAATAGACTACTAAAGCAGTTTCTAGACTCCTCCTGGAGTGTCTTTTTATACATTGATCCATAGGGTATCAATTTCAGCTAATAACACATTGCCTCTCCTGATATCATCTTAAAGATAGACTCACTTCACTTTTTTTCTGGTTTGATTAACTAGATTGTTGCCACCTAGTTTATGCCTTTATTGATTTAATAGACATGTCTAGGAATTATTCATATCAATTCTAAACCTTTGATTCATTGATTTTATAACTCAAAGTGACTTCACACTTGATAAAAATATCAAGACATGGAGTACCTTGTTAGATAATAAATTGGTTTCAGGGCAAGAAAGAAACACATTCCTTTTACAACTGGATAAAAAACTTTGTAGGAATGAGGGCAAGATATTCTAGTCACAGGAAACAATATGATGAAAGACATGAAGGAAGAAAAGTACAGAATATGTAAAGGGTTGACAAGTAGGCTATTTTGTTAAAACTGTATAATTGAAAGAAGAAAGAAATATAGGAAAATATGAAAGACTGGAAAATGATTTTATTAGTAAATATTTTTGAGAAAATAAATTATGAATTTAATTACCTAGTGTTTGTAAAACAAACTATGGACTATATATAATCTTTTTAAAATCAAGGTACACAGGGCATAACAATTAAAAATAAGTTTTAGATAAATGAACAATAAATTACCACAGATGGAAAGATACAAGGTTGAAACATCTATGTATTTAATCTTTAATTAAAATATGATAATGAAAATATTTTATCTATGAGTAAGAGCATTTCCTGATTTTTCATCAAAAATGCCCTATTTAAATGGCAATAGAAGTGTTTGTGTTTGTGTGTATGTATGTGTATATACATGAACAGTGAAGAAAGCAGAGTACATTTAATCAAAACTTTTTTTTTCTTTTTTTTTTTTTTATTTAATAATAACTTTGTATTGACAGAATCCATGCCAGGATAATTTTTACACAGCATTATCCCTTGCAATCACTTATGTTTCGTTTTTTCCCCTCCCTTCCTCCTCCCCCCCCCCAAGATGGTAAGCAGTCCTATATATGTTAAATATGTAGCAGTATATCCTAGATACAATACATATTTGCAGAACCGAACAGTTCTCCCACTGCACAGGGAGAGTTGAATTCAGAAGGTAAAAATAACTCGGGAAGAAAATCAAAAATCAAATAGTTCACATTCATTTCCCAGTATTCCTTCTTTGGGTGTAGCTGTTTCTGTCCATCATTTATCCAATGAAACTCAGTTAAGTCTCTTTGTCAGAGAAATCCACTTCCATCAGAATACATCCTCATACAATATCGTTGTCGAAGTGTAATCAAAACTTTAGAACTGATGTTTAAAATTAAATCTATGTATTTGTATCCATCCTTGGTCATTTTTTGGTGACTGTTATTGCTATTCATGATACAAAACATAGGATAGGGATTATTCTATTTCTTTAACAATTGGAATTTGTCTATATTTCTCTCATTAATTCTAAACTTAAAAATATGCGTGAAATATATGAAAAAAGAAATACATTGTGGATCAGACCAATATAACCCTGGAATACCCTGCCACAAGTCAGGTACAAATAGTCCATATAAATATTTGCATTGGATTTTCTAATTTTTCATATCTTGCATTTCTTTTGAGCTACTTCAATTCTGCTTTGCTCTTTGATGAGGACATGCTATGCCAGATGGTCCTCTGCCATGCAATCAAATCTAACATTCTTAAAACTTGAGGGTGTCTTTGTATAACTTTTTTGACCATCATGTGAGCCCTTATCTTGATGAATTTTCCATAATATATTCTTTTTTTTTGGGGGGGGGGGGGGGGGTGGAGGTCAAGGCAATTTGAATTAAATGACTTGCCCAGAGTCACACACACTCAAGACCTAAGTTCCTCCTGACTTCATAACTGGTACTCTATCCACGGACCACCTAGCCATCATCCATAATATATTTTTATATATTCTCAAGCAAGTATATGTTTGGCATTTGAACAATGTTGCCAGTTCAATGAAGTTTTGCTCTCTGCAAGAGTGAAGTTTGCTTTGCTAAACCTGAGAGTTTAGTTTTAGAAAGAATATTAGTTTCTGCTAACTTATCCTGCCAGATGGCCTTCAGAATTTTTCTAAGATGATTCAAATTGAAGTTATTCATTCTCAGTTTGAAGTCACTGTCAGAATATCCTGTTGTTGTTATTTTCTGAATGAATGAATGACTTTTATTAAGCATTTGCTGTGTCCCAAATTCTGAGCGCAATACTTCATATATAAGCACAATACTTGAGATTTAAATATAAAAGTAAAAAGTCTTTACCTAGAGTTTATAATTTTATTTATTTATTTATTTATAATATATATTGCTTTGTGAATCATGTTGGGAAAGAGAAATCAGAATAAAAAGCAAAAACCATGGGAGACAAAATAAATCAGGAAAAAGAAGTAAACATACATTATGTTGATTTACATTCAATCTCCATAGTTCTGTGGATGCAGATGGCATTTTCTGTCCAAAGTCTTGGATTATAATATCCTGTTATTTCTAATTTCATTTTTTTTATTTATTTGTTTGTTTTTGCTGAAGCAATTAGGGTTAAGTGATTTTCCCAGAATCACACAGCTAGGAAGTATTAAGTGTCTGAGGATCAATTTATCTCAGGTCCTCTGGACTTCAGGGTGGGCACCCTATCCACTGCATCGCCTAGTTGCCCCATAACAAACAGCCTTATAAAAGGAGAAAGACATGTTCTCTGAGAGGTCAGTCAGCTTAGTTGCCTAAAAAAGGGCAGAAAAAGAAGCAGAGATGTTAGCTATGGATTCACGAGAGAGGTGGACACAACATTACAAAATTAAAGAGACCCAAGAAGTTTAACTAAGAGAACTGCCTAGCAAAAAATTTTTACCTGGGAAAAGAGAAGAATAGAAATATGAAAAAAAAAGATGGATGTCAGGACCTTTCAATGTTGGAGGCATGATTTGGCCACATGTGTTGCCCAAAAGTGTCCCACTACTAATATATTCTATATATACTTACTCTTCTCATTGATGTTTTGCAATTTGTGAAAGTGTCCTAGAATTTAAGGAGAAAATATGTTATAGTTCATATTTTTACTGTACAGCATTTCAGTAAATAACTTTACTCTGAGCTAATTATATCTATAGGGTATTTTAAAGAGAAGCACAGAAATGGGAGCAGTAGTTTTAGAAGTCCAGATACAAGTTGATCTGCAGTAGTAGTTGCCTGCTATGGTCCCAAAATACAAATATAGACTGTGCTCTTTCTCTCTCTCTCTCTGTCTGTCTCTCTCTCTCTCTCTCTTTCTCTCTCTCTCTCTCTGTTTCTCTCTCTCTCTTTGTCTCTCTGTCTCTCTCTCTGTTTCTCTTTCTCTCTGTGTGTTCCTTTTTCTCTCTCTTTCTCTGTCATACGAGCAGTATTGACTTCCAATGAATAGAAATACCTTCTTTTAATTTTTTGTGTTTTGACTTTGGGACACTGCAAGATCAAGTGAATCATCCAATAGCATATAGTTAGTATGTGTAAGAGGAAGGACTTCAGTACAATTTATTTTAATTTTTTTAGGTCAATTTTCTATGCTGTCTATAAACAGTGGGTGAATAAAGAGTTTGTTTGAATCAGGAAGACCTATCAAATTTTACTTATGATTCTACCTATGATAGATATTTACTGTATGATGCTAAGAAAATTACCTAACACATTAATGTACTGGCTAAATTTCTAACACTAAATTTCCAAAAAGGATTTTCCATAAAGATGGAATCATAAATATTGCATAAATCTATGTCTATATCTATAAAGAGTGTGTGTATATGTTTGTGTGTATTATGTGTCTATATGTATACATATATGCATAATATATTTGTGTTTTTAAATTCACACACATATATGTGTATGTGGATATATACATTATATATATGTGTGTATATATATGTATATGTTTTGTACGAATTATACTATATATATTGTATGCATATACATATATCACATTCAGGAATGCATTCAAAAGATAAAGAAATTTGAAACATTACTGATAAATTGGTGACTGGTTATTATAGTACATTATAATGAGGTGAAAGCTATGAGTCAGAGCTCTTTATAGATTGGTTAACTTTTTTCTTTTCTGAAGGTTTTTGGTACATCTAAACCATGACTAGCTCCTTTATTAATACAGTCCATTGGTTACAGGGGAAACTATAAAAGGCAATGTAATTAGATAGAATGACACAGCAGCTTTAAACAGAAGATGTCATTCAATGATTCATTAAATATAATTGTACAGCCCCATAATTGCAATGCATTTTTAGGGTGGGAACATCAAAAGTAGACATTTTTACTGTTCAAGGCTTACTATTTGTGGGTGGGTGAATGAGACGTCACATGTTTTTCCGGTATGACTCCTGGCATATGAGTAAATCTAACTTAATGCCTCAAGTATAACTTCCTCTCTGTTACAAAGTTGTTGGTTTTCTTTTTTATTATGAAGATTTTTACTCACAGATATTTATTATCATGAAGAAAATGTAAATTACTAGAAGAATGGAGTTGCTTAAAGGTCATTATTAACAGTAATATTTTTCAATACATTTATTTTAGCTCTTTGGTATATGATAACTAAGCAATAAACACAGAGAAAAAGATGCAATATTTCTATAGCAGTCTCTGAAATTGGCATATGAATGTGTACTGATTTGAAGCTCATCAAGGATTACTGCCACAAGTGCTACTTAAATTTAAGTACCAATAAATTTGTATCATCACTCTTTCAGCTGGACAATTGTTAAGATTAGTGCCCACTGATTATCAGCTGGAAATCATATTTTCTCCCATGAATACACCCCAGCCTGTTTAGGAGTTAATATATTCAAAAGTTTCTTCACTTTAAAATATCAGGCTTAAAAGGTTAGTTGTGAAAGTCCTTTATTGAGCTTCTTTCACCAAGGTTTGTGGTGAATTGTTTAGCAGAACAGAAAAACAAACACACACACACACATACACACTATTTGGTCATGATCCTTCTTATATTGTTTTAACTGGTCTGATGCTTTGGCTCACCTAGAAAAACATGAGAAGAGACAAAGTGCAATAAAATTAGGAAAATGAACGTTTTACAGATTTATTAAAAGTTATAAATTATGATTGTTCACAATACATGACTTTTTTTTTTCCTTATTAAAGAGCCAGTTTTTGATTTCTAAATATAGTTTGCTCTAGGTTCAAAAACTTTTAAAACTTAAATGAAAAAAGGGGAGGTGAGAGTCTTGACAAAATCAAGAGCCACAAGCATTTTGTGAGAATACACTTAAGAAGGATGAAATTTTAATGTGTTAATAATTTACCTAAACTCACAAGTGGAATGGTATGTTCAGAAACAAAGAGCAGAAAAAATGGCAAAAGGAAAATCAACAAGGAGGCATCACAGATCAGACATGGGGTTTCTCTTTTACTTCTCTGCAAGTTTAATTTCATGAGTAAATTATTGGGCAAATAGCCACTGTCTTTACTACTTTTATTTGTCTCTCTGACTCTGTGTGTGTGTGTGTGTGTGTGTGTGTGTGTGTGTTGTGTGTGTGTGTGTGTGTGTGTGTGTTTTGATTGAATTGAAGTTCTCAGGGCAATGTGGAATCCTTGAGCCTGGGCAGAAAAAATCCCTGTGTTCTCCATAAGTCAAAGATAAAGGTAGCCTGAAGGTTATTTTTCATAAGCTTTCTTATGGCTTTTGAAAAACTATTTTTGATTCTGAATATTCTTCTAGCAAAAACTAAAACTCTGAGTTAGTTTCCATTTGCGACCAAGGACTAATCATACATACATACTGGATTCTTGATATGAGATTTTTTATTACTTAACCTCAGTGATGATGTAACAATCTCCTGATCCACCAGTCTCATAATGGAGGTATCATCTTTCACTTCTCACTCTCTGTTACATGACATTTCCCATCATTTCCAAAAGTTATCAATTTTGCCTTTGTAATTTTTCTCATATATGTCCCCATTTCTTCTTTGTCACTGCCATCAGCTTGACTTAAAGCCCTCATCAATATACACATTAGCATTTGGGCTACTTTCTGTAACTCAGGACTTTTCCAAACTATCCACTGCTCAACTGTAAAATTTATCTTACTAAAGCACATTTTGTCCCAATCTCTTACAAAATAAACATCCCTGGTTCCCCCTTATCTTTAGAATGAATATAAGATGATACTTCCAGCCAAGATGGCGGAGAGGAGACACACAGCTGTGTAAGCTCCGCGTTTTTTTTCTCAGAATCCATTTCATTACAAGCTTCTGAATTAATGCTTGACTGAAAAAAAAAAAAAAAAAACCACAAATAGTTACCAAGAGAAGATTTCCTTGAAATTCGCCAGGAAAAATCTGTTTTTCCCCAAGGCCGGGACAGTTTTAGATCGGGCACAGGCTGAGGGCAGTAGCGGCAGTGAGAGCACGGGAAGCAGCTCACAGCCGAGCCGACCAGAGGGGGATGGGGTGTGATCACAGCCATCTCTGTGGGGGGAGCTTTGCTACAGGACTGGATACTTTGCCCTGGCAGCAAGTCAGCAGCCCAGCAGAGAAGCTAAAAACACCAAGGGGGGGGGGGGGAAGAATGCAACCCCAAACAGCTGGAGTCTCTCGGGACCTGGCCACCCCTTCCCCACAGTGTCTCAGCACGCTCTGGGATCTCAGAGCCCAGGCGCAGCACAGTCCTGCTAGTGCCTCACTGCTGCCCCCAGTCTGTAGAGGAAGCTCAGTAACACCACCCAGCCCAAAAAAGAAAGCAGATCCCTTTTATTTTTTTTTTCTTTTTTTCTTTGCTAGTTTGTCTTTAATTCTTCTCTGACAAAATGAGCAAAAAATTGAAGAAGACTTTAATCCTTGACAGCTTCTATACAGATAGAGAGCAGACTCTAAACCCTGAGGAGACTAAAAACAGACTGTCTCCAGGTGAATCCCCAAAGGAGGAGATCCCTGTTCCTCAGCACAGATGAACCTCATAAAAGAAGTTAAAAAGGCTCTCACAAGGGAGCTAGAAGAAAAATGGGAAAAGGAGAGGAAGGCTTGTAGTGAGTCTGGAGAAGTCATCCCACTCATTTAAAGACAGAGTGGTTAAAGAAATCAAATCCTTGAAAAATAGGATTAGTGAACTGGAAACAGAAAATAGCTCTCTAAAAAACAAAATTGGCGAAATGGAAAAAAGTTCCATAGAACAAAACACCTCACTTAAAAATTCAATTGGACAATTAAAAAGATATTTAAAAAGTGAGTGAAGAATATATTTCATTGAAAATCAGAATAGAACAAATGGAATTGAATGACTCAAGGAGACACCAAGAATCAGTTAAACAAAACCAAAAAAATCAAACAATAGAAAAAAATGTGAAATACCTTCTTGGGAAAACAACAGACCTGGAAAACAGATCCAGGAGAGACAATCTGAGAATCATTGGACTCCTGGAAAAATATGATGAAAAAAAGAGCCTGGACACTATTTTCCAGGAAATTATCAAAGAGAACTGCCCAGAAGTCATAGAAACAGAGGGTAAAATAGACATTGAAAGAATTCATCGATCTCCTACTGAAAGGGATCCTAAAATCAAAACACAAAGAAAGATAGTGGCCAAATGCCAGAACCCTCAGACAAAGGAAAAAATACTGCAAGAGGCTAGAAAAACCCAATTCAAGTATCGAGGAGCCACAATAAGGGTTACCCAAGATCTAGTAGCATCCACATTAAAGGATCGAAGGGCTGGAATATGATATTCCGAAAGGCTAAGGAACTTGGTATGCAACCAAAAATAACTTTCCCAGCCAGAATGAGCATCGTTTTCCAAGGAAGAAGATGGACATTCAATGAAATAAGCAAATTTCACCTATTTTTGATAATAAAAAATCAGAACATAACAAAAAGTTTGATCTACAAATATGGAACTAAAGAGAAACCTAAAAAGGTAAAAAGAAATCTTGGGAACTAGATTTCTGCTATAAAGATGTATAAAGAATACATGTATACCTTGTTCTAGAAACTAGAGATGGAAAGGACATTGTACCAGAAAAAAGGTAAAGTGGGGGTACTACATCTCACAAAGAGGCAAAGGAAACCTATTATATCTGAGAGAAAGAATAGAAGGGGATGAATATAGTGGGTATCTTACTGCCATCAGAATTGGCTTAAAGAGAAAAATTTTAGACATATTCCATTTATGGTGAAACTTCTCCTACCTCATTGAAAAGTGAGAAGGGAAAAGGGAAAAAATAAACTAAGCAGAAGGGAATATGGAAACTGGGAGGGAAAGGGGTAAGATAGGGGGAGAAACTCTAAGGCAGGGGGAGAGATACTAAAAAGGGAGGGCTGTGAGAAGCAGGTGGTGCTCACAAGCTGAATACTGGGAAAAGGGGTAAGGGGGAAAGAAGGAAGAAAAGCATAAATAGGGGTTAACAATAAAAAAGTTATAATTATTAAATAAATAAATAAATATAATTGAGAAATACTTAACAAAATAAAAAAATAAAATAAGTCATTAAAAAAAAAGAATGAATATAAGATTAAATGGCAACTATTTCTCATTTACAATCTTACAAAAAGTTATCCCTCCTTATCTTTGCAGGCTTTTTATACCTTTTGAGACCTCCTTTTTTCCTATATTATTCTTCTTTGAGTGCGCTAAGATTCAGTGACATTGACTTTTTTTGATAGTTCTTGCACAAAACACATTATACCATTGATATCCCCCATGTCAGAATTCTTTCTTATCTCAAGTCTATCACCTAACTTTCCTTTCTTCAATTTCTAGCAAAAATATCTGTAATGGGCCAGAACTCTGGAAAAATTTTCTTGAGGCAAGAATTCTTACAATAAGGTGTTAATTCAGTGGAAATGATAAGACAATGATTACCTAGTTTAGCATGGTCTTAATAGTTCTCTAGTTCAGTGTGATTGATTTAATCTTACAATAAAAAATGGTTCCCTAGTAATATAATGACTGGCTTATACTCAATATGATGAATTGTAATAGTTTATATAAACTGGGGACAAATTCAGCTACTAGAGAGACAACTTGACCAGCCTCATTTTGGCTCCCCTGCCTTCATCATTTCTCCACTAAGACCAAGGACTTGGGCTGGAACTGAGGTCCTCCAGAGAGTTAATCTGGAAACTATATTTTAATTCATCCCAGTGTGGGGGCTCTAGAAAACAATGGTATGTTTTGTCACCCCAACTTGGGGGCTCTAGAAAGAAGGACATTACATTGAGATGTGCAGACTGATGACTGGCTGATTGGCTGAGACTGCCAACACAAAATGGGAGACTGAAGGAGACAATAAAGACTTTGGACTTTATCCCTGACTGTTCTTGTGGTAATTATTCTGCTGAAACCAAGGCCCATTCAGAGGACCTCCAGAAAAAAGTCTTTTTCAATCTGTGTGGAATAGAGAGATAAGGTGAAGAACTTACAGGAATATGTGAATTCTTTTTCTGTATTTTATTTTCATTATTTCTGTGTTTCTTCTATGACCTATATAAAATGTGCAGGCCCATATGTACTTGAGCCATGGCCAGATATTTATGAAGCCTAAAAGCCTGATTTTCTGTTTCCTAGAAATCATGTGATTTCAGGGAAACAGAAACCTTCCATTTCAATCTCTCTGGATAACAACAACCAATTAGATGCCTCCCTCTCCCCTTCTCAATGTTCTCTTACTTGTGATGTAATCTCTTGTATAAAAGCTATGTATCTTTACTACTTCTTTAGCCTTCCTATCACAAGCTTTCTCTTTCCCTTATCTTGTAATAGAATGGCTCATCCTCAGAGGTATAATAAATGACCTTTCTGCTTTCTAGTTTGAATGATCTCTGAGTAGTCATTTTGGGTAAGGGTCTTCTACATCCCACACAAATCCCTATAAAAGATAGTTAGTTCCTTCCTGTTGTTAATCATTTCTAATTTATTCTGTCTTTATCTTGTTTGGATTTAGTTGGTTACATGCAAATTCCCCATTAGAAGTTAGCTTCTTATGGACAGGGACTGCCTTTTCCCCTACTTTCTTTGAATCCTCAGAGCTTAGAACAATAGGATATGTCAGGTAGTAGATAGTTAATAAATGTTTGTTGATTTGAGTTGGTGGAGACTCCTCAAAATTACCATCAGGATCAAACTTCTAATAATAAACTTCTTTTAAATTAGAATAGTTTAGTTGTAGAAATATAACATGTTCATTAAAGCTTATCTAGATGTTAGGCCCAAAAAGAATTTGCATACCAGAGGCATAGATTTCAGGAACATCATTTTTGTAACACAATGAGGCATTGATGTTTAACTGTTCATTCAAGTTACTTTAAGAAATATTTTGTTTTGAGTTAATGTGTTAGCATGACTTGTACTTTTTAATAGCATACAGTTCCTTGGACTAATAATGACAGTGATTATTAAACTTTAATTTAAATTAGTCAGTTTAATTATGTAGGTGATTGCTTTAACAAATTTAAATGTCTTGATACTAGCAAAATAAAATTGCAAAGAAAATTGAGGAAAATATCTAGATACCTTGCCCAAAATAATCCTTTCTCCATTTCTCTTAGTGACAGAGATAATTGCCCTTAAAAATCATTTATATATTTGCTTCATTTTGTATATGCAAATGCAGTTGCTATTTGTACAGTGACCAGCATGAATGTGCCTTTCAATAATACAGCAATTAAAAGCTCTGATCTATATATCCCTTATGTTATTACATTTATATAGTGTTTTATGGTTTTTAAATTGCCCCTAAAATAAATTACATTCTATGATTCCAATAGAAGTTCCTTTACATACTGTAATGCAATAATCATGGAAAACACAAATGGAAATAGTTACCTGAATACTGACTTAGAAAACTACAAATAAACATTAACTATATTATATTATGATACTATTAAACATTTCCATATAACATTTAATCTAGTGTGAACTGCACTGAAGAGTTTTGCATTCCTCTTGAGTTTATATATAAACTTTTGCTATGTTTGCACAAGAGACTGTTTTTCCTGATAGGATTGGATTGGATATACTTTGAGGTATTTTGAAACAATTATTGTGATTTATATACTGAATGGCAACAGTACTCATGATTGTTGCCTTTCAAACTTAAAAAGGGCCAAAAGAACCTCATTATGTCAGTCACTGTACAGTGAGCCCAGCTCAAAAGACTCTAAGATAGAAAGACAGAAATGCACATAAAAATATGCAATAGTTATTAAAATTTTATTTGAATAAGTCAATAAGCATTTATTAAACAACTACTGTAAGACAGGTAGTGTGCTAAGTGAAGGAGAAAAAAAGAAATGCAAAAACAATATTTGTCCCTCAACACCTCTCATTCAAATGAGAGAAGTAATATTTAAAAATTATGAAATCATGAGAATTGGGGTGGGGGATGAGGAGAATACTGTCTACTAGACACTATATTGACAAGTAACTATATCTATTTTTATATTCTCTAGCACTCCTATAAAAATCATATTAAATAATGTATGATAGGTTAATTTTTAAGTTCTCTCTCTCTCTTCTTCTATATTTTTTAAAATATAAGTGGATAATGGGAAGACAACTTGCTTGTTCAGGAAACCTAGGTTCTATTCTTTGCCAATGTACCAACCAGATTTATGACTAGACATCAAGGCATCAGTTTTCTAATCTCTAATGTGAAGGTCTGGCTTATGGTTTTTCCATCCCAAATTCTGGCTATATATTAATGGTAATGAAAAAAATTTGATATTTGTATTTTTCCAACATACCTCAACTACACACAGAAACAGTAAATTCCTTGATGTTGCTTCATTTATATCACTTCCCTGCTTAGCATCTGTGGAATTCCTTTATTTGATCATAATATCTTATATTTTATATATTTTATTATCATCTTTTATAATTCTTCCTTTCCCTATGCTTTACAACCTTTCAACCCCCTTAATTACTCTCACCATGACTTCTAGTTCCTCCACCCTTCAATCCTTCCCTGTACTGACAACACTCTCCTTCCTTCCTAATCATTGGTCAACCAGTTCAATTCTAATTATTAAGTACCATTCCCCTTTTCCTGTTTCTAATCAGGTCTTGATAACCCAATCTTGCTTTCCTTCTGCCCATTTATTAACCTCCCATCTATTTATGTGCTACAGGATATAAATAGAGAAAATTGTAAAACTCTGCTCAGTAGGTTCACAACAGATTAATCTTATATTATCTTAACTGTGCTCACTTTAAAACAAGACATTTCATTTACATTTCTTTAATGGATTTATCACACCACTCATTTGTAGCAGACAATGCAAATCATTTTTTTTCCTCCTCAAAACCTCATGATAGATTCTCTCTATACCCTCTCAACTAAAAATTCTCCTCATATTTTGCAGGGAATAAAACACCTCCTTAGAATTCTCTCATTACCTTTTATAGTACTTTTTATTAATATTAATTTGATATCTTTCACCACTAAATCCTCCTTTATGCTTGTCTCACCCATCTTCTTCTCAAGGCAAACCTCACTAAATAAATGCACAAGTAATCCCATTTTATTTTGACTTTTCCAGCAGATGATACTCATTAATTTCCCTATCTTCTTAGAAATCTTAAATATTTCCTTTTTACATGTTGTTTTTCTGCTCTTTAACTATATGCCCCATCCTGAAAAAAAAGGCAACAAAAAAAATTTATGATTCAACCATTTCCATTAGCTATCATCCCCTTCCTTTCTTGTTCCTTTCATGACTACACTTCCTGAAAAAGATCTAATTAGTATCACCACTTTCCTTTAATTTTCATCTAAGCTCTCTGAAATATATTTTCAGTTTTCATAATTTAACTGAAATGTCTCTCTACTAAATTGTCAACTATTTCTTAATTGTTCGAATCTAATCATCCTTTCTCAATCTTTATCCTATTTAAAAACTTATCTACATATGTTTGACTCAGATTTTCTGATTCCAGGCCCAGCACTATATTGCTTAACTGCCCCAGAGGTAATAAAAAGCCACTGGCATTTACTGAATAAAAAAGTGATATAGTGAGACTTGAACATTGGGAAGATCATTGAACAACTGAGCAGAGAATTTACTAAGCCTGAAAGACATTGAAGGAGGGAGATCAACAAGAAAGGTTTTACAATAGTTTAGAAATGTACTGGCTGTGATGGAGTGACTGTGTTACAAGAGAAGAGAAGAGAATATATACCAGAAATATTACAAAGATAGAAACAACAAAATTTGTGCAGATATGTAGGTCAATGGAGATTGAAGAGTGGAGGATGAAAACTCATTTGAAAACCTGGATATCTAAGAAGTAGCTAGTATTTATTTTTTCTAGTGATAGAAAAGCTTAGAAGAGGGGGTAATTTGGTGGAGAAAGATAATGAGTTACATTACATACATTTTGAGTTTAAGATCTTATAGTATCTCTATTTTGAGATATACAATATGCAATTAAAAGTATGATATTAAAGATTAAGAAAGAAATTTTATTGGATAATTATATCTTTATTTTCATGAAATAATTGTGTGCTAGTTTTCCTCCTGCTTGTCTCAGTATCCACTGATGGATCTTCATCTATATTAC
Source organism: Antechinus flavipes (assembly GCF_016432865.1). Taxonomy (NCBI): domain Eukaryota; kingdom Metazoa; phylum Chordata; class Mammalia; order Dasyuromorphia; family Dasyuridae; genus Antechinus; species Antechinus flavipes. The sequence goes on from NC_067400.1 coordinate 94,306,684, forward strand.
TAATCATAGATACCTCCTCTGCTTCTAGGCTTTCCTTGATTCTTTTCTATTCTCCTTCTATAGTGTTTCAGAATTAAATATTGCACATGAAAAATTGAATTTCTATTATTATAGCTTATTTTTAAAATATATATTAAATTTATCATAGTAGTGATATTGCCCACTTATCTCAGTTCCCTTGTGTACTTCTTTGAACTTCCTTTTCTTAAAAATGTTAATTGATTTTCTTTAGTTGCTTTTATTTGATTTACTCTCATTAATCTTCAACTATCCCACTCCTTATAGGTATCCTGCCCAAAAAGTCTTCCTTTTTACAAATAAATATAATTAACAAACCATAGCCATGTATAGGCAACATGTGAAATGTATTCTTCTGCAACTCTAGTTTTAGCTCATTCCTTTTCCATGAAGTGGTAACTATGCTTCACCATCAATTTTCTGCAATCACTGTATTCATACTTCTTCCATAACAAAAAATACAAGTTCTGTCATAAATATCAGTGCATGTAATTCTTTGTTTTTCTCAATTAGTTAATAAGCATTCATTAAACATTTATTATTTACCAGATACTGCTTTAAGTTCAGGATTTACACCAAAAGACAAAAATGAAACAAAACAAAACAAAAACAAAACAAAAAGGACCTCTTCTTACAGCCCTTATAGGTTAATGAGTAAACAAATATTAAAAATAACTGTATAATCAAGATATCTATACACATAAATGTACATAGGATAAATAAGAAATAATGAACTGAGGTATGTTCTAGCTTTAAAAGGAACAATAAAGGCTTCTTGTATGAGGTAGTATTGTAGCTGGGACTTGAAGAAAAGCAGGAAGTTCAAGAGATGGAGGCAAGGAAGCAGAGAATTTGTCATGCATTACCTTGAGTAAGCAAACTCCTATGGCTCATGATAACTGATTGTTAAATTTTATGTGGAAATATCAATACTTCAGAAATTGAAAAATATTACAAATCAGAGTTTGATTTATTGTATTGTTAATTGTCTAAACTTAATAAAATCATGGAGAAATTATTAATAATGCAAATTAAATTTAATTGTAATATATACATATATTCACATGTGTTATATAAATTTATGTATATCTATATATAAATATTTATACATTGTGTTTGTGTATCACATATAGATAGATATTTGTATGCAATGTATGGATTGTGGAGGGTCTATTATTAAATATTTGACACTTTAAAGACTGCACCTAACCATTGTTAAATGTGGTCTAGCCTAGACCCTGATCATTCCCCTAATGATTTGCTTGTTTATTTTAGGAAACTAGAAAAAAAAGAAAGAAAACAAACAGAAAAACAAGACATTCATCCACATCTCACAGCCATAGATAGGGAAGGATATTTGTCATTATTTTATACATGAAGTTAAAAAAACCTAAAAAGAAGGAGATTCCAAGCTTGGCTATTTTGTACCCAGATAATAGGAAGCTTCTTCAATGACTGTGGAGCAAGCAATGAGGTTTCTCAGAAACTGTCTGCTAAAGTAAGATAAGCCTTAGGCCTCAGTTTTGCTTTCTTAGAAATCATAAACTTAAAGAAAGGAAACTTTTTATGTAGTTACCTTATCTCTAGTCAGCCAATTATCACCCCACCAGCCATATAAGGGAAAAGTAACCTCAAGAACCAATCTAGACTAAAAGCTTTGCATAAAGAGATTTTGGGGAAGGGTGAGCAGTGCTTGTTTATTTAATCATCTCTTTCCTGTAATCTTGGCTTTTTCCTCATTCTGGACTTGTGGAGGGAGCACTGCCTGCTTCTCGTGAGATTCTAATAAAAACTTTCTACCTTCACTTTGAGAGATCTCTGAATAGTCAATTTTGGGATAGGGTTTCTGTACTTCACACAAATGTAAAGAACTTTAATCTCATGACTCAATTGAATAGTGAAACCAATTTTAATTCATTTTAAGTAAAGGCCTAATTATCAAAGAAGAGAATTTAGGATATTGCTCCCACTTCACCATCTTAACAAGAATTCACCTTATTCAGTCTTAATAATAGGTGGCAAGGATTCAGAATAGATCATCAGATCATTAGAATAGTGATAAACATTTGTGCTCTTTACCAAAATCCATACAGCACTTGTCAGTTTGTCTTGGTTAGATGATCTTTGTTTTACTTAAGTAAATAAATAAGCTTAGGCGGAATAGAAGAGAGAATTATGGATGAATAGGAGAAAAAACATATATCATGGATAATAAACTTAGTAATGATCTGTTTGATTTGAAGGAAGGGAAGGAATAAACATTTCCATAATACTATACTATGTGCCAGGAACTGTGCTAAATGCTTTAAAAAATAAATATTTACTAATTTGATTCTTATAGCATCCTTGCAAGAATAGATGTTGCTAACATTATCCTCATTTTCTAGTTGAGGAAGCAGATAATGAGAGATTAAATAACACACACAGCTGGTTACTCTCGGGTAGAATTTGAATTCATATTTTCCTAATTCTAAGCCCAATAGTCTATCTGCTATACTACCAGCTGCTTCAAACAATAAATAATTGATTTTTATATTGATTTTAAATGTCTTACGTTATTCTAACAAATAATATCTGTCTTACTAAATTATACAGATCATAAATAGACTATGTTAATCTACAGAATTTTATTCTCAAGGTCTTGGGACAGAAAAGGTAGCTATTTTTTGCCTTTAACCAAATTTAATTTTCATAAGTAATCTTGAAACCAATTATCAATTTCATTCTTAATTTTCATTTCTACTGGCAGGGTTAAATTTGTCACATGCAAGGTACTGGTGAAGACATATGTTTTTCTTCAGTGCTTTGACATAAAGATAGTGGCAAGTTAATTAATTACAACTGGCATATTTGTTGTGGAAAAGTTTCATTGCTCAATTAAAAGCCAGGACTTTTATCGTGTCAATCATAATGGGATTTCTGCATAGAAATAATTTAAAATATTAGGATCACTGACTACCAAAATGTGTTTCTGGTACATTGGTTCTAATTGCTGCTGCTAGGTGAGAAATGAATGAAATAGAATAGAGCTTCCTCCTTATAGTGTATATTTCTTGGGGAAAAATTCCAAGAGTCAAAGTTTCTTTCTTTTTTTTTTTTTTTATTAGTCTGCTTTTGTCTTTATACTTATTCATTAAAAATCCGTATGTATTTGGGATTTTTTTAATTTGATAGGACTTGTAATTCCATTGGTCTAGAGAACTCCACATGAAGATATTCCCTCTACAAACACAGAAGGGAAATTCTCTGCAATTTATAATTTAGAGAGTTGCCCAGGGCGTAGAGAGATTAAATGATTTTCTCAGATTCACAAAGGCCTTATTTGTCAGTGTAAGGAATTGAAAGCAGCTCTGGATACCGAGTTTAGATGCCTTTCATTTTGGGTACAATAATGGGTTAACTACTTACAGCTTCATTAATATTGAGTAAACTGAGAAGCCAGAAGCTATTATACTTAAGCTGGTAGAAAGCTGCCCTTGGAGCCAAGAAGATGTTCTTTAAGTTCTGTCTTTAGTGTATACTAGCTCTATGACTAACAATAAATAAGTCACTTAACCTCTCAATGCCTCACTGCAGCCCTAAAATCCAGAGTTAAAAGCTTGTTGCTGGCCTATAGCAGTGGAACAATTTTACAAAGTAAGAGATGAGAGATTCTTCCTTAAAATTTTTCGTTGATAAATGACCAATAACAGGAAAAGACATAAGGATAGGAAGAGGAGTGAGACAGAGAAAGAAAAACAAAACAAAATAAAACAAAAAAACAGAGGCAGAGGCAGAATTAAATATGAAAAAGGCCATGGAGGAAAGAAAATATTTATTTAATTTTAAGTAGCAGTTTTCTTCTGTAGTCTCATATGCAGAGAATTCTTATACATTTCTGTGTAATGTGGAGATTTTTATGAGCAGTTTTCATTATTAATTCATTGTGTGCCCTAAGACATGCCAGTGCAGAGCATCATTTATAATTAATTGAGTAGCCACTCATGAACAAAAAGACCAGTATCTTTGTGTCAAAAAAGAAGACAATTAAAAAAAAAAAAGTAATACTGCAAAAAACTGAGTACCTCATCACGTAGCTGCTCTCCTGTGACCCTCTCAAGTAATATGATGTATGCACATGCAAATCATTTATACCTGTGGGGTATGATAATTTTGTTATTCATGCAACAGTTTATTCTTCAAGTTTCTCCCTCACAGTACCTTGCTAGGAATAAGAAAAACAAAATAATGATAATTTGAGCAGTCACCTTGAGATAATGTTTGGCTGAATCACCTTTTAAACAAATTCATTTAGTTTATATATTTTTAAAAATTGGGGGGGCATCATTGTGAATTTTTTTGTGTTTTACTAGTTTAAATATATACATATATAATTTAAACATATTATACATATACGAATACACTACTTATACCAATGAAATAGGAAAGATAAATAAAAGAAGGGAGATTCAGTGACAGAGAAATAAAGGTGAAAGAAAATAGAGGAAGGAATAGAGGGAATCAGAAAAAGAAACAGAGAGAGGAGATACAAAGACAGAAACATGGAGATGAAGTACAAAGAGGGAGTCAAAGAAAGAGAAGGTCAGAGAACATAATTTTCGGACATTCAGAAAGGTTTCTGCAAGAATTGAAAACTTAAATATAATGCTTATCATAACAATTATCCTACAGAAAGTAAATTGCATATATGAATAAAGAAATAGAAGAAAAACAATAGTAAGCTTAGTCCTGCTTCACATGGTCACAAAGAGAATTTGAATTTCATTTCCCATTCAAGCTGCTGATTTCCATCAAACAGAAAGGAGCTAGTGCAGAAATACTTGTATCCAAAGAACATTTTTGGTTAAATTTGTATTCATGTAACCAAAAGGATTTTATGTCCTTGTGTCTAACTTGAAGTATCACACACACACACACACACACACACACACACACACACACACACCATCCATGATGAAATTCTAAAAAAATAAATGAATGACAAATTTTATTTTTGTTTTTTTAGGGTAGACTGGGAATATCACTGCCACAATTCTAATCACTCTTAGAATTAATGAAATTATGAATAAAATGATGGGTAGAATTAGTTCATCATGACTGCTGCAGTACATATTTGCAAAAGCCATTTTACATTACCATGCTGGGGACCCAAAATTGAAAATATTGTATAACAGCTGATACAAAACTTTTAAGAAGTTTTAAAAGTTTAGAAAACTTTTTTAATGCATTTATAGCAAAAATTAGATGCATAATATATCTTGTTCAACCCAAAATCAATGATGCTTTAGTTCTCTAGAAAGAGCTCTATATACATTTTGTTTTAATCCATATTAAAAGTTTATAATCACTATTGGTTTCCAGAAAAAAATACAATACGCCACCATAACTCTGCAAGAGTAGATCATGAATATGATGAGTGAATACCTGTCCCTTTTAACATAACTGAACATTACTGCTAGAACCCTGTTTAGTGACAAAAGATTATCTTATTTTCATTTACTTGACATAATGCTGAATTATGACAATTTTTTTTTCCTCCTGTACAACATAAAAGGGGAGGAGAAGTTAAGAGTAAAGTGATAATATCAAACAATGGTACTTCTGATGTTCTAATTCCACCTCCTATTGGCCCAATCTAGAAGTGCCATCTTAATTAAGAAATAGTACTATATTTGAAATGATTGGATTTAGCCACAATTATTATAACTTTTGTTTTATTTAGCTTCATTTTAGGATCAAAACAGAAATTCTAAGACATGACAATGAAAAGAATAACTTAGATGACAATATTAAGTAAATAAGCCTGTGCTTACACCTCAGCATTTCATTTATTTTTTTCTCTGTTAAATTGCTTACCAATGCATATATACAATACATTGTCTTGAAAATATTAGACTTTTCACAAATTATCAAAATAGTATAATTGTACTTAATTTAAGGGACAGAAAGGACAAAATATGAAATAAAGTTATACTTTCTTTCAAGATCTCTTAACATATGCCCTGTTCAGTTGGTATAAAAACATTAATTCCATTATTATTTACATGTTTAATGTACTGTTTATATCTAAAACATGTAAATTAATAATACTATCAGGAAAAATAAAATAACAACAAAAAGATAAATCCAAAGCAAAAAGAGAAAGAAAAAAAAAAGAATACTTCAATGGATTCATATTCCCATTGATTTAATACCCAGCCCTAAAGATTATAACCTACTCTTTTCTGCCCAGGTTGAGTGACTCTTGTCATATCTTTTTGCACATATTGCACACAGGATTTGCAGAAAGTGTTGGGTGATTTCTTCTAAATCTCTTGACATTTATTGGATACCAGTGTGGTGTGCAATTTGTCTCACTTTTTCTTTTCCTCACTCTCACTATATCATTGGTATTTTCCCTCTTTACATATATCTATTTGATGATAACTTCTTTTATTCTTTTTTCATGTACATTGCTAGCAATATATTGAGGCATATTTATATGGATTATGTATGTGGTCTTTCAATATTCCTTTGAATGGAATATATTTTTATTCCTCAAAGATTATTGTATTCCATGATTTTCAGGCACACAGAAAAAAAAAGGAGAATATTAATCTTAAATGATTTGGTTGTTGTTTTTTTTCCCTTTCTGGGAGAAACTTTAATCATAGAAACTTCTGTGTAAGTAAAAAGATAAAATACAAAATAATTCTAATCAATTCAGTCTCAATTCATTGACTTCCTTCTGTTTATAATAGTCTGAGACTACAAATATACACATCAAAATATAAATATTTAAAAATTCCTGTTTTTATTCATACAATAAACCATAAACCATTATATTAATAAGACAATACTATGTAGATATAAGAAAAGGAAATAGAACAAGTTTTATTGTCTATTTCAGGAATAAATAAACACACAGGCACACATATATGTGTGTATCTATTATATGTATGGATGTATATGTGTATGCATGCATGTATATATGTTTAAAAGCATGTTGGTATATGTGTGTATGTATATTCATGTAGATATAATATCTATCCAGCCACTTAATTACTTAATCCATACATATAATAGCTGTATAGGCTATGCATCTAATTGTGTCCAATAATCTATACAATGTACATCATACTTTCACTTTATTTGTCAAAATAAGAGAGTTGGGCCAAGCTCTTTTCTGTAATTGTATCTCATAAGTCTCATTAGGAGATTCTATAATGTTCTGAAATTGGAAGAAGTCTGAAAAATGTCATTCAAAAAATAGCAGAATTTGGAGAATTTTACTTTGTATAATAAAAACTTTTTTTTCAATGGAATTCTTGGTTGGACATACTGTTTAATACTACTAAACATTTTACGATGGACTATGGAATATGATGTATTGGAGAAGTGAATTTAATGATTCTTCTGGTTCAATTTTTTTCATATTTCCCATAATAAATACTATGATCTTTATTCTGAGAACATTTAATTCATTTATGATAATAATTATGTGGCTTGCTATTAAATAGAATAAGTAAAAATCAGGCTATTCCTCATTTTTTATTAAGGTTACCCACAATAAGCATGTAGATGATTTTCATAGATATTTTAGGAAGATAATAATGATATATGAGTCATTAATGTAGTATTATTCACTTTTTCTATATATTAATAATGTTGTTTTTTCTCAAAAAAATTTATATCTTCCCCCTTTTTGGTTATTTTGAAAATTGGTCTTTTAAAATTGTAGTGGGTCCATGTTAACCTCACATATTAGAGAAGTTCTTCTCTAACATATTTTTTGCTTTCTTTGATTCCTTTCTACTTTTTCATATATGAATTTGGAAACTACAATATTAGAGATAAAATATGGTGAATCATTAAAGATGACTGAAAAAATTGTTGTAGATTTCTTGACAAAGAGACAAAGCCAAGATGGTGGATTAAAGCCAGGAATTTGTCAGAGCTCTCTCCAAAATTCCTCCAAATGTGTTTAAATAATAACTCTAAACAAATTTTAAAGCATCAGAACCCACAAAAAGACAATGTGATGAAATTTTCCAATCCAAGGCAATTTAGAAAATCTGTAGGGGAATGAGTGAACCTTATTTTCATCAGAATTGGTTCAAAGGGGAAATAACACACACACTCAATTAGGTATAGAACTCTGTGTTATCCCACAGGAAAGTAGAAAGGGAAGGGGATTAAAAAGGGAGGAATGATAAAAGAGGGCAAATTGATGAGGGAAGTAGTCAGAAGCATAACACTTTTGAAGAGAGACAGGGAGAAAACAGAGAAAATAGAATAAACAGGGGAGGAAGATATAGCAATAATAATTGTAAAAAGAATTTTGAAACTAGTTTCTCTGAGAAAGGTATTTCTCAAACATATAGGGAACTGAATCAGATTTATGAAAATAAGAACTGTTTCCAATTGACAAATGATAAAAAAGATATGACATTTTCAGATGATGTAATCAAAGCTATTGATAGCTATGTGAAAATAAATGTTCTATGTCACAATTGATTAAAGAAATACAAATTATTAAAATAATTTTGAGATGCTGCTGCATACCTATTTGATTGGCTAATATGTCAGAAAAGAAAATTATAAATCTTGGAGAGCATGTGAGGATAATAAGCCAACAATGTATTGTTGGTAGAATTATGAATTCAACCCTTGTATAAGACAATTTGGGATTATGCCCTTCAAAACCATAGATCCTCTATGACCTAACAGTACTACTATTAATACTAATAATTCTTATACTTAATAAATAAATAATAAGTAAGTTATTTAAAGAAAAATAACCCATGTATATTAAAATATTTATATCTCTTTTGTCAGAGGAAAGCATTGAAAATTAAGGGGATGTTCATTGATTGGGGAATGGCTGAACATTAGTGGAAGGCTATAATGTTATAAGAAATGATGAGCAAGATGCTCTCAGAAAAATCTGGAGAGACTTCAATGAGCTCATGCAAAGTGAAATGTACTAAGTATATGAAATTATGAGATGATCACCTGTGAATAACTTAACTGTTCTCAATATTGCAATGATCCAAGACAAATCTGAAGGATTTATGATAAAAAATGTTATCCATCACCAGAGAAAGAACTGATTTGTCTGAATACAAATTGAACCGTACTTTAAAAAAAAACAAAAAACAAACAAAAGGAAAACCTTCACTTTTCTTGAGTTTTTTGTTTGCTTGTCTTTTTGGGGGGGAGGAGGGCTATGTTTTCTTTCACAACATGACTTTTATGGAATTGTTTTGTGTTACTTCACAACATCTTAATGGGAAGGTGGAGAGAAGGAGAAAATAAAGGAGAGAATCTGGGACTCAAAATTTTGAACACAAATGTTTAAACTGTTTTACATGTAATGGAAAAAATAAAATAATAATGAAAAAACAACTTTTGAAGGATCATTTTGACTTTTTAATTATCTATTCATTGTCTTTTTTTCTTCTATGGGATGATTCTGGTTACTTTTTTGTTTGCTTGCTTGTTTTTTTGGTAAATTTAACATCTCCTTCAGTGTATATGAGTTTTATATCAGTTTTACACATAACCTCAAACTTGCCTTCTGTATTGTATAGAATGACGAAGGCTTGTATTTGAAATCCCAATTTTCCTATAGTTGTAATTTTTCATTTCAGAAAGAGATAAAACATCTGCTAGCCATTCTTAACCTAGTATCGCATTAACCATAGGTTCTAAAAATCTGTGACGGTAGAATGGAAAATCTGTCGACCCTCAACAAACTGCAAGTACAAGGAATGGGTTATGTCTACCAGATCAGCAGCAGCAGCAACATCAGCATTGATCAACCAATCAATAATCTAGCATTTGTTTACTTTAAGGTTTACTAAGCACTTTACACATTTGCAATAACTTTGGAAGTGTAGATACCATTTCCCTCCATTTTACAGATGGAAAAACAGAGGAAAAGAGATTTAAATCACTTGCTCAGATTCACACAACTAATAAATCATTGAGGCATCCTTAGAATTTAAGTCTTTCTAATACCAAACTCAGCCTTTTAACTACTGCACTACCTTTTGAAAATCCTAGGACTGAGCTGTTCAATGAATAATGAATCTTTTAGCTTATATTTGTATTAACTATTATTCAGGTGTCCACATATAAAGGACAATATTTTCAGTAGACTTTCTAAGTAAGTATACAGAGTTTATTTTATTCACATTCTCTTAATATCATCTATCAGGGAGTTGGAGGGCAGAGTAAAATAACACCTCAATAAAACTATATCTTTCCCTCATCCTTAATTATCTTCAGATTTCTCAAATACTGAAGTCTGAAAAGGTATCTTACATTCTATACCTAGATTTTAATAGCAATAATTTCTTTTAAAATAATGCCACTATTAGGGTATTCTAAGTTGTGAAGCGTAACCTTGAAAATATTGCATTCTCACTCTTTTATTAGTTGTTGCAGTGTGCTCTGCAGCAATAAAAATACACTGTTTTGTGCAAAATATAAATTCATCATATTATGTCAACTTCTGTCAAAATATTTAACCATTAGTTGGGTTTGTGGCAATAGTGTTGCTATAGGCTATGTGTAGTAACATGAAGGTAATTTCTTATACTTTTCAACTGACTGAGCAGGCTGGAGAAATGATGCTAAAGTTTAGATTTAATAAATAATTAAATTAAATGTGAGAGGTGTTTTCCAAAGATAGTTTTAAATTTTGTTTCTACATTCAGAAGTAAAATAAAGACCATAAATTGTGTTCTATCACTTCCAACAACAATGGAGATAAGATGGAAAAATTAATAGGTCAAAAGGAAAAGGTTCAACAAAGTAACTCATTTTGTTTACAGAAAAGATAATATTCTCTGTAAACATAGAGTTCTATGACTAGAATGCTAGGCTTTCAAAGACTTCTTTAAAATACAATTGACAACCTTTGATAGTTTTGGATTTTGAGAAATTTCAATTTGTAAACCAATCAGTTAGCAAGAGTTTTTTAACTGCATGCTATGCACAAGGAACTGTGTTTGGCTCTGAGGACAAAAAATCAAATTAACCAAAAAAAAAAAAAAAATAATAATAAAGTCAATCTCTATCCTCAATAAGCTTTATATTGAATTTGAGAAAATAATGTTCATCTCTCTTTATGTCTGTATAGAATAAATACCAAAAGAATATTAACTAAACATCATAGAGTGAGAGAGAGAAACATATCAGGAAAGGCTTTATCTAGAAGATTGTACTTGAGATAAATCTAGAAGGAATGTGAGAGAGAGAGATAGTGTGGGCTTAGAGAAGAAAGAAACATCTAGAAAAAATATGAGAAGACAGGTACCATTTATATGTCTATGTTTTAAATAGAGAATGAAATAAATGAAAGATGAATACTAATTAATTTTATAGAAGCAAATTCTTCATTTAGAAATTCCAGAATTAACATCAAAACTGCAATTTTTCAAAATGGGACCATTGTGAAAACATACTATTCTTGTCTATAAATCTATAACAATATTTGATGAATAAATGAAAAAAGATGAGCAATGTTTTCAATTTCTAACATAGCCACAGATGTCACTAAGTTCTTCTTTAAATAATGATTTCTGTTTCAAATAATAAATATCACATGGGATTCACTTTTTAAATATACAAATAAATCAATAAGTACTTATCAAACTACTGTTATGTGCCCAATATCATATTTACTTCTGATGTAATGTGATTTTGTGGTTCCCTGACCTTGGGGGGCTTCTATTCTAATGGGTCAGTGGTCCTGGGTCTTCTGTCTTGGAATTTGCCACAGGAAACTCCCAACATATCTGATTCTGACCCCTCCTTAGCCAGATAGCTTCTGGCTTCAGGAAACTCCTACATCCAGTCTGACTGATTCTGAATAGATTGCTTCTCAGTTCATTGCTGACTGATGATCTGGTTGGTGATTATCAAATCAAACCTCAATTTATCTGGAGATTACCCCCTAGCCTTAACCTTGTGCTATAGAATTAATATATCTATGTGTGAATGCTGTATAAGTATATCTCTTGGCTATAGTTTTTTTCTTTTTACCTTACCTTAAAATTATCTTAGATTACCTTAGAATTTAGTCTGCTTACTAATGGCATACATTACTTTCAATAAAACTTTTCCCTTTACTGGGAGATGGCTTCAAGTCTGCAAATTCTTTTGAGAATTGTCCCAGACACCGGTCTGGGACTTTTGGGGTCCCCCTTTCCAACTTCAACACTTCTATGAGTTTTACAAGAGATGATCAGAAAAATTCTTCAAGGATATTAAAATTTAATCTTGCACATACGAGGAAAGGCAGGAGGTAAAATGTTTCTGGCATGAGAAATTAGGAAGATTTTAATAATTAGAAGAAATCAAATTTTACCAAACTCTTGTCAATTTACCAAATACTTGATAATGTCAGAATAACTTCATTGTGAATAACTTCAAATGGTGGAAAAACACATTCAACTCTTTTGTGTCTTTTAGGTGTAAGTTTAATTTAACAGAAAAATTACCAAAAACTATTCACCAGGCGTAGTGTTGTACAAGTTACTGTGCTAGACACCATGAATATAGAGACTAGAATTAACTTACTTTTTACTCTCAAGTACTGTTTGCTACAGGAAGTATGATATGAACAGTAACATGTATAATGAAAGTTATGGTGTTAGAGAGGTCTATATAAAATATTGTAAGATCATTTAGAAAGGAAAAAAAATTAGGTTGATCATAAAGTATTTAATATAGTTTGGTGAGATCACATGAACAAGACATTACATGGGTTTATAAAATTCAGCCTTACAGCATGCATACTTTGCTTCTATGTTGCAGAAATTTTCTCCAGTCTCAATAGCCAGCATGACCATAGTCTTTCAGGAACAAACGTCTTATAGGTTGCTGCAACTCAGAAATACTGGTGATAATAAAGTGTGAACTATAAATTCTGAAGCAAATAGCCTCTAAACTAACAGAACCACATCAGAAGGACAGAGTGAATTAGAACATCAGTACAGAATTAGTCATCAGTACAGAACATCAGATTGGGGTTGGGAGTAGAATAAAGAATCATTCTATGAAACCTGAGAGAAAGAACATAGAATTTAGCTAAACCAAGTTCTGGCCACCAAAATGTCTTGATTTTTTTTTTACCCTTCCCACCCACTTTCTTATCTCCTATCACCCCACTCCTTTCTCTTACTAATTTTTTTAACCCACTCCACCCATTACTTTATCTCCTATCATTCCTTCCCCCTTCTCTTGCCTTTTCCCCTAGTGTTTCTGCCTTCCCTTCTATCCTATTCCTCCATTTCCTTTTCTTCTTTCTCCTCCTATTTCTTTATAGGTTTAGATAAATTTTTATACCCAACTGAATGATTAAATTATTCCCTCTTAAAGCCAAAACAAATGAGGTAAAGCTTCAGATAATGCTCATCCCTCTCCCTTCTTTCCTTCAATTGTAATAGGTCTTTCTTACCTCTTCATGTAAACTAGTTGTCCCATTATACCTCCCCTTTCCTCTTTTTCCACTACAGACCTTTTCCCATCGATTATTGTCTTTTTTTTTTTTGATATTATCACTCAAGAGTCCATGTCACAACCACACCTTCTGTCCATGTCTGCTCCAGTAACAGATACAGTTCTCAAGATTTACAAATACTGTTTTTCCATCTAGAGATGCAAACAGTTTAATCTTTAAATATATATTTTTCTCCTGTTTACCTTTCTATGAGTCTCTTGAGTCCTATGTTTGAAGATTAAATTTTCTGTGTAGTTTTGGTAGAAATCATTGAAAGTTTCTTACTTCATTGAAGTTCCAGCTCCTTCCCTGAAAAATGATGCTGAATCTTTCTGGGTAGTTAATTCCTGTTTGTAACCCCAGGTCTTTTGCCTTCCACAATTTAGTAGCTTGGCCCTCTGATCCTTTATTGTAGAAACTGCCAAATCCTGGGTAATCCTAACTGTTGCACTTTGATTTGAATTGTTTTGTCTGGTGGCTTGCAGTATGTTTTCCTTGATGTTATAATTTTGGAATTTTGCAAAATGTTCCTCAGGATTTTCCATGTGGGATCTCTTTCCAGAGAATATTTCCCACTCTGTTTCTAGAATACTGGGGCAGTTTTACCTGATGACTTCTTGTTTTTTGTAGAATGCTATGCTATACAGGCTTTTTTTTTTTTTTTGGTTGTGACCTTTAGAAAAGTCAATAATTTTTAAATTGTCTTTTCTGTTTCTATTTTCCATGTTGGCTATTATTTCACATTTTCTTCCATTTTTTCATTCTTTTTAGTTGGTTTGACTGATTTTTGCTATGTTACAGAGTCATTAGCTTCCATTTGCCCTGTTCTAATTTTTAATGTATGATTTTCCAACTTGTATGGTTGAACTCTGCTCCTAGATTAAAGGAGGCACTGTCCCAAGCTTCCTGTACAGCTCTGAGCCTTGGCTTTGAACACAGTGGTCCCTTGTGTTTGTAGGGAGTAGCTTTGCCTGCTCTGTTCAGGAAACAGCCTGGTTTCCCAGAATTCTGGGTTTGTCTTCTGAGTTAGGACTGGAAGCTGCCCCACTGATTTGCTCCTCCACTGAGTCAGGACTGAAGGTCTTAGTTGCTGATTAATATTAAGACCCTCTCAAAAGCTTTCCCAACACAAAGACTGAATACTCTTTTCACCCCTGGGAATCTGACCTTTCTTGAAGTTTTTTCAGGTTATCTTGAGCTGCAGAATGGTTTCATTTCATCAGACTGTTCAGAGGCATGGTTTCATGTGTTTTTTGAGGAAAATTGGGAGAGTTCCAGCAGCTTCATGACTTCCCTCTGACATCTTGGAACCACCCCCTAGAACTCCCTGGCCACCAAAACGCTACTCACAAGAAAAGACTGAAACTCCTTAAAATCTGACCCCCAAAGAAAACAGAGAAGGGAGGATGTAAGGAAATAATTTATAAATAAAGTAAATGAGGAGGGGGGTGGGAAGATAGAGGAGAAGCAAATGTTTCAGTAAAAAGAAAATTCAAAGATCATGGAAAAAAAACAATAAATCTATAGGAAAAATAATAGCCAGAAGGAAATGATAAGTTGCATACTATAGATGTGTAATCAAAACCAAGACAGAAGGAAATATATGCCTTCAATTAACAGTTAACTAATTCAGAGATCCATGAACAAATACTGCAAAAAGCAGAAGGGGGCTGCAGAAAATGATTCTGTACTAATTGATAGAAGAACCTATTGAATGTGAGGAGAATATGGAACCACCATAAGAAGTTGAATCTACAACTGCAAGCCTTGCTAAAGAAACAAAAGAGAATAAAAGATTGAAAATACTAAAACGTAGAAGCAACCTAGAAGAAGATAAACAAAAAGCAATAACATTAAGATATTTATAATCTTCTTGGGAGTAACTCATTAAATAATATTAAATCCATTTTAATGAACTGTGAAATTATTTTACCTGATAATTATGTTTTATCATTCCATTTCTCATCACCCTCTGATTTATGATTTCTTACTTTCTTCCTCACCCTTCCTTGGTCTGTAGACTCTTCATTATTTTCCAAGCCAACATTATCAATATTAACTACATTTTCTACCTTTCTTATCTATAGCCTTTGATGAATCAATTCAAGTATAAACTATTCTCCATAATAGAAACTTTTATACCCCTTCCATAATTGTACCTTTCTAAATTCCAACTTTAGAATTTTCCTATTATTCATTATTTTCACTCCTATTAATTTATTGCTGAATAGAGCTGAAGATAATTACAAAACTAGATTGATTGAACTCCTTTCAAATTTCTGTTACATCATTTTAACTGAGCCCATACATCATCCAGAAATTTGTTTAATACTTTTCTAATCAACTAAGTATATCATTTAATAAAACAGATTCTTTAAACTTTATCATCACTCTTCAGATGTCCCATGGCACCCCTTTTTCTTCTACATTCTTATGATCTCACATTATACTTCACTAAAAAAATTAAAACCTTTTACTAAAAATTCCTTTTTCCTCCGATGAATTTTAAATCAATCATACTAATCATCTTCTTCTTCACTAGTTATCCTTTAAATTCTATCTCACATGAAAATGTTACTTTTTCCCCCCAAGGCAAATACCTCCTCATGTACTTTTGAATGAATCCCAATTTATTTGCTTTACTATATTGCCCCTATTGTGATTCATACTTTGCCTATTATCTTCAATATCTCCATGTCTACTGGCCACTTTTCTGTTGTCTACAAACATATTTGCCCAAGCTTAGTGCAGATATATATGCATACATATATGGATATATATATATATATATATATATATATATATATATATATGTATATATATAGATAGATAGATAGATAGATAGATAGATACACACATATATATGTATGTCACTTAATATATATGTATATATGTATATCTATGTATGTCACTTAATATATATATGTATATATGTATATATATGTCACTTAATCTAACCATCCTATCAAGTTATTGTTTTATTTCTATTTTGTATCTAAATGTTTTGAGATACTCACCTATAATTCATGAATCTACTTCTCCTCTCACTTGATTCTAACCCTGCTTCAATCTTACTTTCACCTCCATCTTTTTCTTTTCTTTTCTTTTTATTTAACTGAATACAAAAAAAAAAAAAAAAAAAAAAACAGAATAGTACAAGAAAGAAAAGGAAAATTTAAACAAAACATTATCATTTGCTCAGCAGAATGTCAGGGAGGATTCAAAATATATAACAATAAATTTCCATTTCAAAAAATTATATAATAATATAATGGTTTATATTCATAAATGATAGATGTCCATTTTTCCTTTGCTTTCTTGTAGGTTATTCTCTCATTCTCTGCTGTGGAATTTTCTCCCTTTGTTCTCATCATCTCCTCCAAACAGGTTGTAGTTAAACACAGATATATTTATACATGCATACATAGTATACATGTAGATATTGTATCCATGTAAATATCTGTGTATTTATATTTATATATATACCCATGAACCTCCATATATATGCCCTTCATGAGATATATGTAGTTTTGATTATTTAACTCATTCCTTGTGTGAATAGGTTTTCAGAACTAAGCCTTCCCCCTTCTAATGACTTTGTGTTTATTCCATCTATGTACCTAATTTCTATAACATAATTACTATTTTCACCTTTTCCTATACAATTACATTTTTTAAAGTAAGATCATACTCAACTCTGCCTCAGTCTTTTTTTTTTTTTTTTGAGCTACTCAATTACCATCAGTTTTAAACATATGAAATACATTTCTATGTAAAAAACACAAATTGTCCATGTTAGTTTCCTTAAAAGTAATCTTGGTACTGACTCTTATTTGTTAATTTTCTTTCTTTCTTTCTTTCTTTCTTTCTTTCTTTCTTTCTTTCTTTCTTTCTTTCTTTCTTTCTTTCTTTCTTTCTTTCTTTTTTTCCCTGAGGCAATTGGGTCTAAGTAACTTGCCCAGGGTCCCATAGCTAGGAAGTATTAAATGTCTGAGACCAAATTTGAACTCAGGTCCTCCTGACTTTAGGGCTGGTGCTCTATCTACTGTACTACCTACTTGTCCCTTATTTGTTAAATTTAATATTAAGTTCAGATTTGTTGAGACAAATATCTGCATGTTTTTTAAATGTCCTTTTTTTCCCATCTAACATTATAGATAATTTGCTGGGTATGATATTTTTGGTTGCATGCATACTTCTTTATATTACCAGCACATATGATTCTAGAACCTGTGGTCTTTTATTGTGGCTGCTGATAAATCTTGTGCAACTCTTAAGTGTAAATACAGAATATTTGAATTTTTTTTCCTTGTTTCTTACAAAATTTTTTCTTTCATCTGCAGGTTTTTCAAGTTTGGCAATAATATTCCTATATGTTTTCCATAAAGAATCTCTTTGAGGTGGTGATTAGTAGATTTTTTTTTCTATTTCTTGAACAATTTTCTCAGATCATTTCTTGCATTATTGTGTCAAAGGTTTTTTTTGTTTTTATTTATTTATTTATTTTTGATCACAGCTTTCAGGTAGTGCAATTATATTTTCAGTTTTTTATCTGTTTGGCAGATCTTTATCTTATAAGATGTTACACATCCTGTTATATTTTTTTTTCATTTTTTACATTTTGTTTTGTTATTTCTTGGTCTCTTGTAGCTTCTTTGGTTTCCCCTTACCCAATTCTAATTTTCAGAGAATTATTTTTTCCTTTAAGACTGCATCCCCATTTATAATTGGTTAATTATTTTTTCATAATATTCTTGTTTTTCTTGGATTTTTGTTTGTTTATTCACTTTTATTTTTTCCTCAATCACTCGCATTTGATTTTTAAAGAATTTTTTGAATTCTTTTATAAATACTTTCTGAGCAGGTATCCATTTAACATTACTTTTTGGGATAGAAGAGGCTTTTTTTTTTCCTTCACTGTGTTCTGAAGATAAACCCCAATCTTTCCTATTCCAATAAGTTTCTATGGTTGGGTTCCTTCTTGTTTGTTAGTTCATTTTCCCCCTTTTTAATGAGAATTATTACTGTAAGCACCTCTAATCTTGGTTGGAAGAATGATGCCTTTGGCTTCACTTCAGTTCTCCTTTCTGACCTAGTGTAATGCTGGAGAAACTGAGCAAGACAAAAGTTAGAGACCAATTTAATAGTTTATTGAATGGAGAGATATATTGGGACCAAATGGATCTTGGTCCCAGGGTTGGATGAGACGATCCTCTCAAAGAATCCAGCCCTAAGTTTCAGAGGGCAAGCTTTTTTATAGGATAACAAGAACCATGACATAATAGGGGAGGTACCTGGATGGGGATAACCTGATGAGGGGAGGCACTAGGATGAAACAATGGAGGGAGGTACTGGAGAGATTACTGATATTCTAATGACTTCTAAAATGGATAGACCTTTATCCTGTCAAACATTAAGAAGAAATGATTATAACCTAAAGATATAAAACCTTTATCTCATTAAACATTTAAGATGTAATGATTATAGCTTGGGGATTTGGGGCAGAGAAAACTGAGGTAGACCTTTATCTCATCAAACATTAAAAGGGAAAGGTTATAACCTGAGGTAGAACAACTAATAGGACAATGGGGAAATTAGGTCAGGACATCAAAAGGGAACTGTGGTACAACACTGGAACCCTATATCAAAAGCTCCACCCTTCTGCAAATGCCTGCAGTTTCCCTGCCCCACTACTTCTATATTCATGGGGTGTTCTGGTTCCTTCTCACCAGGGACTGCATCTCTGCAACACAACTGGGCCTGGAGTTACTATTCAGAAGATTCTAAGGGACCCTCTTCCTTTTTTAAAATTTTGAGTCTTAAGTTTTCTCACTTTCTAATTTTATCCTTCTCCCTGAGATGGTGAGCAAATTGATATGTGTTATACATTTGCAGTCATGTATATTAGTCATACTGTAAAAGAAGACAGATCAAAATAAAAAGGAAAAAAATAAAACAAAAAAGAGTATTCTTTGATGTATACTCAGACTACTTCAATTATTACTTTGGAGGTGAAAAGAATTCTTCATGCATCCTTTAGAATTGTTTTGGATCACTATTGTTGAAAAAAAAAAAAAAAAAACAAATCCTTCACAGTTGATTATTGTACATCCTGCTAAACTTTCATTTTTCGATAAAAACTTCTATCTCCCAAGTTAGCAATGATTTCTTAATTTGCTAATCTAATGACTTTTTTAGTTCTCTTGAAATATCTGCAGTCTTTTGCATTGTTGATCACATTTTACCCCTGAAGATTCTCTCTTCCCTTGGTTTCAGTACATGTTTCTTTTTCTTTTAGTTCTCTCTACATCTCTGATTTCTCTTTTATGCCTCTTTATTCAGTTGTCATGTATGATTTCTAAGGCTCTGTTTTGGACCTTCTTTTCTCTTTACACTATTTTTCTTTATGATCTCATCATTCCCCTGCGTTAAATTATCATTTCTATTTGAATAGTATTTCTCTGTGAATAATTATCAGATCTACTCATAACTCCCATCTTTTTCTTGAACTCTGGATTCACATCACCAACTGCCTGTTAGATATTTAGAACTGGATATCCTATCAACATGTTATTAAACTCAATATGTCCCAAAACACAACAATATCATCCTCTCCTCCCACCCAAAAAAGATAACCTCGCCTCTTCTAATCTTCCATTTTATTATGTCTAGGGTATTACAATTCTCCAGTTAGCCAGAAGTGAAAAGTGAAGTGAAGTGACCATCTAGATGCCACTTTAGACTCTTCACATGTATCTCTCTACATTTCCAACATGTTAACAAAGTTTTTTAACTTTTTAACCTTTTTTATAATCTTCACGTTTTCTCTTCTTTTTTTTTTTTTGCTACTGTGACTCAACCATTACTATATTGCAGCTTCTCATCTTCTCATTCCTGAACTACTACTTCAATAGCCTTCAATTTGTTCTTTATACCTCCCCCAAAGGCTCTCCATATATCAATCTACCCTCCAATCAAAAGTCAAGAAGATTTATCTATTGGTAAATTCTGCCTATAGCACCTTCTTATATTGTTTCCATAATATTCAAAAGAACAGATATAAAATCCTGTTTGGCACTATAATATTTTACAAATTTGTTCCTTCCTACATTCCTACTCTTAGTCTTTACTCTTTTCCATATGCTTTATGATCTAATGATACTAGCCCTGTAATTCTTTCTGCCAGCCACTCCATAGTTGTATAGAGGGGGTTATTTCCATTCTTATTTCTGGCTCCTATCTTCCCTGACTTAATTCACATTTTAACATAAAAGTTATCTTTTCCAGTAGGCAGAATCTCTTTCACTTCACTTCACTTTCCCCGCAATAGTAGCACTGTTATGTTTTCCCTCCATATACCCTAGATGTAGTCTGTATATTTAAATATATGGGTGTGTTTCTTTATGTATGTATTTGTATTTTTGTGTCACAAATACTTGCAGTACTCCAATGAAGTCTATATTCCTAAAGTCAGAATAATTATTTCAGATGCATAATATAAAGTCCATATAACTACAAAGGAAACAAATTATATTGAAATAGAAAGTAGTTAAATTCATGGATCCCAAATCAAGAATCCTTGTTCTAATCATATTGATAAGAAATCAGATATGGGAAATGGAGGATTCTTGACCTAGAGTACTCTAAAGTTTGGGGCATTGTAATAATATGAGAATAGCCATGACAAGATTTCTAAGGCAAACTGAAGTGGAGGGGAATGTAGAGTATGATGTTGTTGTGTCATCCTTTCTTATAGAGGATCATAATACCAGGAGGTAATACCCTGATGTATTATCAAAAGATCCTATGGAACTCAGCAGGTTTGGGGAATAAGCCCAGGATGAGATGGCACTGCCTTCTGCTTCCTAGTTGCAAGCTAGTCCAGGAGTATTACAACCAATGCTCCATTAGAGTGAAAGAACAATTCTTCATTCATCTACTTTCATGACAGCAGGGTATGCTCACAGGAGAACCACACATGTAATACAGAAAAAAGAGCAAGCTTTATATTCAAATTCAGTTTCCTTATCCTTCCCTTCAAAGTTCTGATTGGTCAGATTTACAATCATTTAATTATAATTGATTAGATTTACAGTTAGTTACAAACAATGTCTTCATTTGTCCATACCATATATCAAAAAACTTGTCTCCTATCATTAATTCTAGTTGGTTTGGGCCAGTTTAGACTTGAGCCTCTTTGTCAGGAACTTTGCTGTTTATCTAGTTCCTTGACTCACCCAGTGATTGTTTCAAAATTTTTGTTAAAATATTTCACCTCTCCCCTCATATATTTTTGACAATATCTGTGGAAACCTAACTTTTCATACTCCTCATCCATGCTAGTCAATTGGATTTAAATGAAGAAGGATTGTGGAAAGTCACCTTTCTCACTTTCTCCTCCTGAGCCATCCGGATCTAGTGGCCAGATATAGATCAGGAGCTGCTGGAGATGGTGCTAGAGCAGTGGGAGACCTAGACTGACTGAGGTCACACCCATTCAAGGATTAAGGTTAGATAGCAAATGAGGCAAAGAATGGCTTCTTTCACCTAGTCCAAATAATTAAATGAATGAATGGATGAATCTGGGAGGAAACGACCCTCAGGGTTTCTGGCCAAACAGAAAAGATTGTGGTTTACAATTCAATCTGAGTCAATCAGGGCATAAACAATAACTATTTAGGGTTAGGAAATAGGACCTATTTTTGGTCAAGACAGAAGAGTGGGAATGATTTGTGTTGTAGCCAGTAAACCCCAAGATATTTTAGGGAGGGTTCAGCAAGCAATTAAAAAAAAAATTAGAGCATCCACAGATATGGCTAGATACCCTATGTGGACAGAAGGAAGGGAAAGGAAGAGAGGAAGGGAGAGTGGAAGGAAATAAGGGAGAAAGGGAGAGAAGGAGGAAGGAAGGGAAGATAAAATAACTGGAACATTGTGGAGGTATTGAAACTTAGGAGAGTAGGAAAGAAAGATGCTACTTTTTTATAAGTGTAGAATGCTTAGAAGTGTGTCAAGGATAAACTTAAACATAAGTAAGCCCAGTATAAGTCTCCCCTATAGGACTCTGTTCACTGGAATTAACTCTCTTCTGTCTCTTGAATTTCTCAGTATTTGTTTATTTAAAACTTAGATCTCTCTTACTTGCAAGAGCATTTAGGTTAGAGAATGAAACATTATTTAAAATGAGAGGATCATGGCTAAAAACAGAACAGAAGTTATTTAAAAAGGAGCAGTAGGAGGTAGATGCCATCCAATATCTAAAAGGATCTAATTACTACAGTTGGAAATTGGATTTTGCTCTTGGTTTTTTGGCAAAGGAAAAGTAAAGCTGGATATTTCACCAATACTGCTTTGACCTTTTTGATTCATGAATTCCTTTGAATACCATTAAGATATTTATGAACTTCTTGGGAGCAACTCTCATTAAATAGTAATAAACCCATTTTCATAGAAATGTGATCATATTAAACAGACATTTGATATTTTTGTTTTTAGTAGAAGACCTTCAATGAAAGAATGATTAAAAGAAATATTTGAAGATACCTTCCCTTACTAATGTCTTTGCTAAGTAAAATATTGCTATTCCATATCGTGCATATTGCCAATAGTAGTAACCTGAACATCATCATGTTCTGAGTCATATCTATGATGGTAAAAAGAAAAAATAGACTTGGAGAAATATTCTGGATGGCTAAAAATCAAGATGTCACTTTTCATCATCAATTAAATATGAAAATCCATACAAAATCTCAATGAACTGGATTAAAAGTCATGGATTTTTATTAAACATTACTTCCCACTCCTACAGCATAATATTAATTACTTTCTAGTGATTAAGAAAACCTTAATATATGATAAACTGAGGGAAATACTCAAGGTGAATCTGACAACTGTTTTCAAGTTTTTGAAGGAAGAGAAAAATTATTAGATTTTCTTTTTTGTTGTTGTTTTTGTTTTTTGGTATGGAATCAAAAAGATGGTTTAAATTAAAACAAAATGAATAGAAGGAATTTAAAAAGCAATGGAATGCTCTGAAATTATAATGATTTAGGATGACCTCAAAGAAAAAGTGAGAAAAATGTGCCTGGTTATCTTGTTTACACAGTTTGTGAATGAGGGAAATGAAATATTTCCTCTCCTACTAAACATATTTAATATGCTCAAGGATTTTGATAAATTGCCTGATTCCTCTTTCTTTTTTAAAAGATCTTTATAGCTGTCAATAAAAAGTTATTTTAAAAAAAATCTTTATATGCAGGATAGATTTAGAAATGAAGATCATGTAAAATCAAAACATAAAAAATTTCTAAAATTGTTCTGTTTAACTCAAGAGAATAGAAAGGGTAAAAACAAAACAAAACAAACAAATAAAAAAAACCTGTGGAATCCCAATCTTGAATTTAATGTTAGAAAATTCATTAACAATTAGAGAGTTCCAAGTGTTGAATGGGCTACCTTGAGATGTCATTCAATTTTCATCCTTGGATGCCTTCCAGCAGAGGCTGTATAATGTGTTTGTCAGTTGAATTTTAAGGGATTTTCCTGTTTAGATATTAGTTGACCTAGATGTTCTAAAATATATTCTTCATTTCTAAGGTTCTAGAATTCTGGGGTATTGCTATGATAAGTAATCACCCACTTTTCAAATATACATTCATTTTAGTCCTAAAGGTATCATACACTTTGATATCCCGTGGATACATGAGCTTATTATGTTCCAGAATCCCGTAATAATGGATGGATGAGCAACAGTGCAGTTAGAAACCTGGTGATTCAGACTCCTCCAGTTTTAAACCTAATGAATTCTTCATGTTCAGTCCTCAGAAGCAAATTTTATGAAGCCAATTCCAGGCTCAAAGGGAATTCCATGATCAAAGATAGTCCCCAAGGCAGGTGATATTCTTTTGGTGCCTAAGTCCAGAAAGAGTGACAGTTAAAAAATAAAATCACTTAATTCCAAAAATGGGAAGATTTAGATTCTGAATACAGTACACCAACGTTTAGTCCACTCAATTAGTTTTTTAATTATTTATGATATATCATCTTGTGATATTAAACCTTGTGACCTCTTAATGTATAACTTATGTAAGTGGAAGAAAGTAATTATAAAGAGGTACTTTCAGTTTTAAAGGGACTCAGAAAAAGTGCTTATTGGACCCTGTGAGAGGGGTTGTGTGTTTGTGTGTGTGTGAGTGAGTGCACCTGAATAATTTTGTAGAAACTTCTGTGAGAGAAGCATATTTAACTAAGAGTTAGTCCATGTGAAAGATTAAAGGCAGAGTTTTTCTGAGGAGAAATTTAACACCATCAGTAAGGGAGGAAATAGTATATGCTGGTACAAGGCCATTGTGATCTTAGAAGATTTGATATATCTAGCTATCTATTAAGATAAATACTTATGTGTTTGTGTGTATACATACATGCATGTACATAAATACACACATGTATACATATATACACACGTGTGTAAATCTTTTTCTTGAATTCCTTGCCTATCATCTATCCTTTTCTTCTCTTTGATTCCTTTCAACATTATATCTATACAACATTTCTCTTTAATCTCTTATTCTGAAATCATACTGTTGCCACCTTAGTTAATATCATCATTATCCTCTTTCCTGACTTAGAGGGATAATTTACTAATTTTTATATGTAACACTGAAATTTCTGGAGTCTAGTCTAATCTACAGTTAGTAATTAACATACATGGGGAGACAGAGAAAAAAGAGAGACAGAAAGAGAGAAAAAGAGAAAAAGAAAGAGAGAGAAAGAGAAAGAGAGAGAGAAAGACTTATCTGGAATATTATGATCAGTACTTGTCTTAAGATTATAGAAGGAATATTGATAAATTATAAGACGTCTAGCCAAGGTGAACAATTTGATGAATATTTTTGAATTCTTGGTAAATAAAAAAAGGTTAAATAACTGAGGATCCTCAGTCTAGATAATAAATTTAATTGTAATATAGCAGTATTTATTTTAGCAGTTTAGAAGAGTTAGGAGTAATCTTATGGCTGTTAATATCTTCAAATATTTGAAAAATACATCATGTTGATGAGGAATTTGATGTGTTCTGCTTGATCCCGGTCTAGAACTAAGAGTAATAGGGTTAAAATGCAATTTTAATAGAAAGGGAAAAAAATGCATTCTGATAATTAGAGCTATCCAAAAGTGGAATGAGCTCCTGCTGTATATAATGGCTTTCTGCAAACTGAAAGACATCAACTATAGAGCAAGTTATCATTTGGGGTTATTTTATAAAAAGCATCTTTGTTGAGGTCTAGTTGGATTAGATGGCCCTTGGAGTTCCTTCTAACTCTAACTCCTAACTACCTTCCCTTAAGGCTCATCTGAGATATGTTCTCTGTAAAATGTTCTGTAATTTTCCAAATAAAATCATTCTCTTCATTTTTTTTCTAAAAAAAGTCTTTCTGGATAAGGGATCTAGGATTTTTACATGCTAATTCATATTATAAATTATTTGTGCACATGTGTTAACACTAAAATTCCCTACTTCTCTAATAAACTTTAAACTTGATGAGCAAAGAGATTATATATTTTTAACATTTGTATTTCATAATCTCTAATCTTTATTCTCTTGTCAATGCTCTTTTTGAATCCCAAAAGGAAGTTGTCAAAATTCTCAGATGTATCACATTTTTCCTAGATTATCTCTTTCTTTTTTTTTTTTTAAGAAGCTGAATATCATTTGAAAGTGATTCAAAGAACATTGGATTCAGAGATGTAGCATCTGGGATTCCAACCCAAGATCTAATACATATTCCCTTTGTAATGCTGGGGAAGTTCTCTTAATCTCTCTGAAATACTTATATGTAAAATTCTGAATTCTTCCCTATGGTCTAGACACATAGTCCTTAATATAGTCTTTAATATTATGTTAACATCTTCTATACATTGTAGAAAATAAGCTCATCTCCATTTAAAATATCTTCCTATTTCAGTTAATTTAATTAATAAATTAGCCTATTTCAGTTAATAGAAGTACCTTTTTTTTTAACCTCTACTTAAAACCCAGAGTCATCTATTACATACACTTCCCTACTCTAAACACAAATTAGTTACTGAGTATTCTCTATTCAGTTACTTTAACATCTTTTGCAATTGGATATAGATAGATAGATAGATAGATAGACAGACAGACAGATAGATAGATAGATAGATATATTTTTTTTTGTTTGTTTTTTCACTGAGGCTATTGGGATTAAGTGACTTGCCCAGGATCACAAAGATAGGAAGTGTAAGTGTCTGAGAACAGATCTGAACTCAGGTCCTCCTAACTTCAGGGCTGGTGCTCTATCCACTGTACCTCTTAGCTGCCCCGCAATTGGATATATTTATCCATTATTGATGAACATATAGGTTCTTATCACTTTTCACAGGATCTTTTTGCAATACTCTCTTAATTAATTCCACTTATTTAGCTTTCACAACTCTTATTCATCCTGTTTAATTCTATTGAATTAAACTTCCTAAAGTAAAACTCTAAACTGATATCAGTATCTCTTTTAAAAGATATTTTAAAATTTAAAACAAATGCAAAATAGAAAAAAGAAAAATAGGAAAAAAAAAAAAAAACATTGCCCTGTGTGTAACTGAACATGACAAAATTCAAATACAGAAACAATACATTTTCATTTCTTTTTTTTTTTTTAATTATAATTTTTATTGACAGAATCCATGCCTGGGTAATTCTTTTACAACATTATCCCTTGCACTCACTTCTGTTCCGACTTTTCTCCTCCCTCCCTTCACCCCCTCCCCCAGATGGCAAGCAGTCCTACACATGTTAAATATGTCACAGTATATCCTAGATACAACATATGTGTGCAGAACTGAATAGTTCTCTTGTTGCATAGGAAGAATTGGATTTAGAAAGTAGAAATAACCCGGGAAGAAAAACAAATATGCAGACAATTTACATTCATTTCCCAGTGTTCTTTCTTTGCGTGTTTTCTTCTGTTCATCATTGATCAATTGAAACTGAGTTAGATCTTCTCTTTGTCAAAGAAATCCACTTCTATGAGAATACATCCTCATACAGTATCATTGTTGAAGTGTATAATGGTCACCTGGTTCTGCTCATTTCACTTAACATCAGTTCATGTAAGTCTCTCCAAGCCGATCTGTATTCATCCTGCTGGTCATTTCTTACAGAACAATAATATTCCATAACATTCATATACCGCAATTTACCCAACCATTCTCCAACAATGGATGGGCATCCAGGGCTACCACAAATATTTTGGTATTAACAGTCATTTTAACTATTGTCTTGCCACTAGACTTCAGTGACTATGGAAAAGTGAGTGAGACTGTCAATTTTGCTCAACTCTACCTCATTTAAATCCAATTTGCAAACAAGACAAGATATCACTCTTTACATTATATCACAGGTTCTCTTTCAAAATAAAACATAAACACCTTGTGGATGGTGCAGTTTCTTCCAGAAGATGCTGTATCCTCAAATGTGCTTTCTTATTGGGGAACCTCAAATCCTTAAGATAATAAGATAAAGTTAAAATTCTATCTATGTCTCTGGGTAAAAAGTGGGATGCATCAGAATGTTAGGAGAATGCTCAATGAGCAATATCAACTTGATTCCTTTCTAAGAGGAATACAAAATCACAGGGAAGCCCCATGATATGGAACATTCATAAGTTCTTAAGACCCTAGAAAAAGAAGAATTTTTAAATTATAAAGAAAATAATATTGAAGGCTTATGGATTGTGACTTTAATTTTTTCTGTGACTTTCATTTTTAAAAAGGGAATAAATGCTCCCCCTGTGCATGATGTGAATCTGTTATATAAAGTACTTGTATATTATCTAAGAACATACCCCCCCTTTTTAATTGAAATTCACCTTTGTATTATCTTTATAATATATTCTATTTCCCTCCAAAAAAAAATTCCAAAGGAGACAATGCTCTTCACATGGCAAAGGATTATTTGAACTGCCACCAAGATCAGCTCTGGATTTGGGAGGCAGACATGCTGTATAAGTGACATTCTTAAGACTCAGTTCTGATCATGCACATCTTTCATTTAAGAAAGTTCAGTAGCCTCCTTATTACCTTAGTGAAAAAATACAAATTGATTTACCATATAATGCTCTTTATAATGTGCCTGCAGGCTATATATGTTAGACATGGGACTAAGTGCTTTACAATTATTGCATTAAATTATTCTCTCAATAACCCTAGGATGTAGTTGCTATGATTATTCCTATTGAACAGACAAGAAAACTATGTCCTAGGGTCATACAGCTGGTAAATGGTCGAAGGTTAGTTTAAAATTAAATCTTCCCAGTGGTCTATCTACTGTGTCTCCTAGGTACCTAATACACTTAAGTTACAAATTCTCTTTTTTGGGGGAAGAGGTGAGTTTTACTAGATAAATTATTGAGTCTGTTACTTCCTCAGACAAAAATCTAGGCCATGTCTATCTTAATTCTTAAGGTTTTTTTGTTTTGTTTTGTTTTGTTTTATAGATCCTATTGGAGATTTGGTGAAACCAATGGGATCTCTTCTCAAAATAATGTTTTCTAAGCCTTCAATATTATTTTCTTTATAATTTAAAAATTCTTCTTTTTCTAGGGTCTTAAAAACTTATGAATGTTCCATATCATGGGGCTTCCCTGTGATTTTGTATTCCTCTTAGAAAGGAATCAAGTTGATATTGCTCATTGAGCATGCTCCTAACATTCTGATGCATCCCACTTTTTACCCAGAGACATAGATAGAAAATAAAATTAAAATACAATTATCAATATACTTTTAAATCATAAATTGGGGTTTATAAGTTCCTGTTCTAGACAATTATTTACAGAGCAGCTACTAATGTGCATTGATAGAGAGTAGCTTATTCATAATCATAAAAGCAAAGATCCTATAAACAGTAACAAAAACATTTTTTATCTGACCAACTAAAAAGCTAATCCCTCTGCAAAAACTTTCTATCATCATTCTACTTGGAAGTCATCTCTCTTTTCTCTGAAATCTAATAGTATTTTGTCTCTTTCTCATGCACTTCTCAAACTCATTTTTATATTGTATTTATTGTAATAAATGCCTTAACTTCTCTACTAGATCTTAAGTTCATAGAACATATCTTAATAATTTTTCTCCCTCAATATCTTTCAAATAGTAGGCATCCAATAAATATCCATGAATGAATGTAGAAGTGAAGTCATGAA
Source organism: Antechinus flavipes (assembly GCF_016432865.1). Lineage (NCBI taxonomy): Eukaryota > Metazoa > Chordata > Mammalia > Dasyuromorphia > Dasyuridae > Antechinus > Antechinus flavipes. The sequence continues at coordinate 94,336,408 of NC_067400.1, forward strand.
ATTCAAATTTCTCTGTTAGGTCATTGAGTGATTCCTCATTTAACTTGCAGAGGTACTGTATCAGAATTTTGGTCAAAAAAAAAAAAAAAAAAAAAAAAAACCCTCTGCAATGAATTCATCTTCCTCATGATTGATCATGCTTAAGAAAAAACAAATTGAACTAATAATAATGAAAATCTTAAAATGTCTTTAAGTATATCACATTGACCACTTACATTACAAGCAATTTTCAATCATTTTCATCAAAAAGGATAGTTAATCTTTGGGCATGAATTGCTTAATCAAGTAGAACTATATTATATTTAATTATGTGATATTTAAAGTGACTTAGAGGAATATGACAATAATTTAGAGTACAGAACACACTTAAAATTTTCTTACCCATGTTACTCCTTTATAATTTTTATTAGTAGATATAGTTGATTAATAAATTGTAAGGGATTACCTTGGTGTTCTCATTTAATAAATAAGATAAAATTATTTATTTGAACTATTAATGTATTATAATATATATATGTATATCTATAATATATATATTTTAATGCTTTGGCAAAACTGTGTCCAAAAGAATGATAACTTATTAATTGCTCAATATAAGCCATATAATTAGTGTAAACAGATCCATAAGCAATATAAACTAAAATCATGGCACTTGGGATGAGGAATTTTATTAATCAAAATAAATAACTTCTCTATGTTACGGATATTTGGGAATGGCAAAAAGAATTTCCCAATAAACTTCCTGGACTACAAGATAGTGAGTTTTGGTTTAGGATTTTGAGAAAATATTTGTATTGAAAAAGTATATTAATATCTTGTACAAAGGGAAAAAAAATCTTCTGATTAAGTTTCATTAATTGATGATGAATGTATTATTTGCAATGAGATGTAAAATGGGTAAAGTCATTCTTTTAAGTTGTAGTGTAAAAGTAGCTGAGGAGTCATGTCTCCTTTTTTTTTATTCCTATGTTTGGTTTTGGTTTATTTTTCCTTCTCTTTGATATGCTTAGGGTCAAATAATGAAAGTGACTTGCAAGGGCCTGTATTTTGCTTTTACCACTGTTTTTTCAAGAAGCTATAGCATGTGCAAGATTCATAGCCTCATAAAATCATTTCAACATATAGGCTAAACCAAGTTGAGGGTAAGCAACAGATCTCAAATTCACTGGTGAATTGGGGAGATGTGTACCTAAAGCATCTGAAGACTTCACATAGTGAAATGAGGAGATGAAAACCATTTCCCCCCAACAGCCATAAAAATGCCTAAAGCAGGGACTCTGGGGTACTTAAGAGTTCAGTAAGGCAGCAAAGATATCAATGTTATCCACTTTATTCAGGGTCATTAACAGTACTTTTAACTATTGTTTTGCCACTGGACTTTAGTGACTATGAAATAGTGAGTGAGACTGATAATTTTGCTCAAATTTAAATTGTCTCATTTAAATTCAATTTACAAACAAGACAAGATATCATTCATTACATGATATCACAAGTTCTCTTCCAAAATGAAACATAAATATCATGTGGATGATATAGTTTCATCCAAAAAACAGTTTCCTATCTAGCATCCTCAAATGTGCTTCCCTATTAGGGAACCCCAAATTCTTAAGGTAATAAGGTTAAAATTCTATATATGTCTCTTGGTAAAAGGTGGGATGCATCAGAATGTTAGGGGGATGCCCTATGAACAATAGCAACTTGATTCCTTGGTGTACAAATCACAAGGAGGCCCATGATTTGGAGCATTCATAAGTTTTTAAAACTCTAGAGAAAGAAAAATGGGCCTCATAATTGATAGTAAAACCACCACAAATTTTATGAATTTGTTTTAGAGATGGCCATTGAGACCCAAATGTCAATACAAGGACTTCTCATGTTCCTCAGGATAGCCAGGGGAATGAGTAGATTCCAGTTCTAAGAACTGCCTCATGCTTTGCCCAAGCAAAGAGGTAACCTCCCACAGTGCTTTCATGTGTGTCAGTATATAGCCCTGGGGAAATGCAGAAATAGCCCAATGACCTCAGCACATTCCAGACATCACATTAGAACACCAGCTTAGCACCAGGTAAATAAACTGCTGGATCCCTAAGGCCTCATCCAGTAACAGCCATCCTAACCCCATCCCCTCAGCATTGGGGTTCTCAATGGATCTCAAGGCGTCATCAATGTAGCACCAGGTAAACAGCTAAAGTCTTTAGTCACTGGCCAAGGAAGTCTGAGATTAATGATACTTCCACACCAGGAGCAGAGCTCAGATTTAAAAGAAAGGGAAAAGGTCAAAAAAGATGATCAAAAAACACCATCACCACCACAAAAATAATATGACCATAGAAAGTTATTATAGTGATAGGGAAGACAGCAATGTAAAAATACCTATCAATAAAATCCCAAAGAAAAAATGAGAAATAGTCTCAAGCCCAGAAAGAACTCATGGAAGAGCTCAAAAAGGAACCCTAACCCAATTGAACAAACATAAAAAGAAAGTAGGAAAGCTAAAACAACTCCTTAAAAGGTAAAAATGGTAAGTTGAAGCTAATGATTCTGTGACATCAAAAATCAAACACATTCTAAACAATGAAACAAATGGAAGAAAAGCAAAATATTTCATATAAAATCAAGTGACTTAGAAAAGAGGTATAGCAGACACAATGCCAGGATGAAATGACTAATTGAATGCCATTATCAAAAGGAGGACCTTGACAGCAACTTTTAAGAAATCATCAAAAAGAATTGTGCTTATATCCTGAAACCAGAGGAAAAATAAGTGTTGAAAGAATCCACCAAGCACCTCAGAAAAGAGATCTGAAAATGTAAACTTCGAGGAACATTATAGCCAAATTTCAGAACTATCAAATCAAGTTAAAAATACTGCAAGTCAAAAGGAAAAGAAAAAGATCATATATTGGGTGGCTGTAATCAGGGATTACATAGGACTTAACAGCTGCAACATTGAAAGATTGGAGGTCATATAACATGATATTCTGGAAAGTAAAGAAAATTAGACTACAATGAATAATCACTTACCCAGCAAAATTAAGCATAATACAACCAAGGGAAAAAAATGAATTTGAAGGATTCATAAAGAGAAGACTAGAATTAAACCAAAATTTTAATCTTCAATATAAGGAGTAAAAAAGAAGTATAAATAGGAAAAAATAAAAATAAAATGTAATAGATTCAATAAACCAAAACTATATTCCTACATGAAAAGATGATACTTTTAATTCTTAAAAAATATAGCACTAATAATGTAGGAATATGTACACAGAGAGGGTATTGGCATAAGGTGCATTTTTCTTCATCCCTAATCTTACTAGAAAAGCTTCTAACTCATCTCCATTACAGACAAGGATCACTGTTGCTTTTGCATTTTATAATTTTGTGGAAATCTCCATTTATTCTCATGCTTTTTAATATTCTTAAAAGGAATGGAGGTTGTATTTTGCCAAAAATTTTCTGTATCTGTTGAGATTACCATATGATTTATGTTGATTTGGTTATTGATACAGTTAATTATGGTTATAGTTTTCCTATTATTGAATCAGCCTTGCACTCCTGTTATAAATCATACCTAGTAATAGCATATGATCTTTACGATGTATTGCTATAATCTTCTTGCTGGTATTTGATTGATTGATTGATTGATTGACTGATTCTGTGCCAATGTTCATTAGAGAAAATGACCTATAGGTTTCTTTCTCTGTTTTCACTCTTCCTGATTTAGGTATCAGCACCATATCTGTGTTGTTTAAAAAAAAAAAAAATCTGGTAGAAATTTGTTTCCTATTTTCCCAGTAGTTTATGGCACTTTTTAGCATGATATGGTTTCATTGTTTATCTCTATTAAATCAATCTATTTTTTCTTTTGTGTTATCTGAGATGATTGCTACCCTATCTTTTTTTTCCCTTACTTTAGCCATAAGATTATAGATTCTATTTCAGCCTTTTACTTTTAGTTTCTGTCCCTCTGCTTCAATTTATTTTTCTTGTAAGCAAAATATTGTAGGATTCTGTTCTTTAAGTGACTCTGCTTTAAAAGCTGCTTCTGTTTTATAGCTGAGTTCTTCCCATTCACATTCACAGTTATGATTACTAACTATATTTCTCTCCCAGCTGTTTCCTCATTTATCCTACTATTGCTCTAAGTTCACAGAGTAACTTCTCACTAGTTTATAGTCTCTGAACACTGCCTACCCCAATCTACTTCTTTTCTCTCAGTCCTCCATGTTTCTCTTATGCCCCTTCCCTTCTATTGACCTAAAAATAATACACTTTTTTTAAACCCATTTAAGTATGCATATGATTTCCTTTTGGACTAATTCCTATGAGAATAAGTCTTGCCTGTTACCCGCCCTCCTCATCTTTTCTTTCTCTGTTACAACTTTCATATCTTATCACATGAAGTAATTTATCCTTTTCTACCTCACTTTTCCCTCTTCTCCCAGGGCAATCCTATTTCTCATTATTTAATATTGTTTTCATGTATATCATCCCATCACAGTCAATTTGTACCCATTGCTTCTGTCTATGTGTATTCCTTCTAATTGCCCTAAATATGTTAAAGTTATTAGGAGTTGTAAGTATCATCTTCCCATTGTGGATATAAACAATTTAACCTTATTGAATCCCTTGTTTTATTTTTCATGTTGGTTTTTTGTTTTTTCTGTTTCTCTTGAGGTTTTTTTTTTCAATTTGAAAAATTATATTTTGATTTTCAGCTGTTTTTTTCATCAAAAATGCTTTTAATTCCTCTATTTAGTTAACTATACAATATTTTACACCTGAAGGATGATACTCAGTTTTTCTGAGTAGATGATTTTTATTTGTTATCCTAGCTCTTTAGCCTTCTAAAATTTCATATTTGAAGCCCTCTCTGCTCCTTTAATATTGAAACTGCTAAATCCTGTTATCCTGACTGTAATTCCAAAATATTGAAACTGTTTATTATAGACTCTTTGCAATATGTTGTCCTTAAATCTGGAAGTCCTAGAATTTGGCTATAATATTCCTAGAAGTTTTTATTTTGAGTTTTCCTTTAGGAGGGGATCGATAGATTCTTTCTATTTCTATTTTGTCATCTGCTTCTATATTATAGGGCAGTTTTTCTTGCTAATTTCTTGACATATAATGACTCATTTCTTTTTATGATTATAGTTCTTAGATAGTCTTAATTCTTAAAATATCTCTTGTAATTTATTTTCCAGGTGTTATTTTTCTGATATTTTCCATTTTCTTCTATTTTTTCATTTTTGGAATTTTGTTTTACTATTTCTTTATAGCTCATGAAATCATTTACTTTCATTTGCCCCATTCTAATTTTTAAGAAATTATTTTCTTCAGTCAACTTTTGAACCTCTTTTTTTTTTTTAATTTGGCTAATTCTACTTTCTTAAGGAATTGTTTTCTTCAGTGACTTTTTGTACATTTTTTTCTTCTAATTTTAGTGTTTCCTTTATCACACTGCTAATTATTTTTCTTACAATTCTCTTTTATTACACATTTATCTCCCCATTTTTTCCTCACAGCTCAGATTCATTTAAAAAAAAAAATCTTTTTTGACTTCTTCCAAGTATTTGGTTTTTGGGCCCCAAGACTAATTCATATTTTTCTTTGAGGCTTTGCATGTAATCACTCTGACATTGTTGTCTACTTTTAAATTTATGCTTGATCTTCCTTGTCACCATAGTCAATTTTTATATCAGGTTCTTTTTCTTGTTTGTTTTTTTGTTCATTTTCCAACTTTTTTAATTAAAAAAATATTAAAGTTGACTTTTGCTCTCAAAGTAGAGAGGATCTTATCTCAAGCATTTTGTCAGGGAGCCTGGGGCCTGATGGTTTTGCTGCTTTATTATTTATTATTGTGACATGGACCACAGAGTCTTACTGCTGTTCCTCCTTGGTCTTGTGCCTAGCTGCTAACTTGCAGAGGCATAGCCTGCTGCTAGCTTCTTTGGGTGTTTCCCTTTTATTCCAATGAGACAGATCTTTTTTGTCAACTTTGTAAGCCTGAAAAACCATATTACTCAATCTTTTTGTTGTTTATGCTTCTCCATAATTCTTTTTTTAGGTATTATTTTATATCTATTTCAAGATGAATTTGAGAGAGTTCAGACAAGTTCCTGCCTTACTCCACCATATCAGTCCCATCTTCTTCAATGGAATTTTAGAGGCAATACTTTAAAGCATATTTTTCTAATTTCAATACCAGTTTTTTACCTACAAACTTATCTCTATACAAAATAGTTTAAAGCATATAAAATAGTATGTTAACATAATTTTTATTCTGAACCAGTTTCTCATGCTATATTTTCTGTTTTCTTTAATCTTTCACACTATGAAAAGAATCTATCCAAGTTTTTCTATGTCATTTCCCTGTTCAGAAACCATTAATGGCTTCCTCTGATTTTTAGGGCAAAATAGAAACCTCTGAGCCTGATGTCAAGGACTTTTACAGTCTTTCTAAAATTTACCTTTCCAATCATTTCTCATTGACCCATTTCTGTGCATTATCTGATCCAACCATTTTGGATTTGTTGCTCTTCACTTCCTTGTTACACCCCACTTTCTCTGTGCCATTGTGCAAATATTACTTCTTTCTATTCTTCCTCCCCAACTGTTAATGATAAAAGTTTGTTCTTCCTTCAAAACTCTACTCAGGTGACACCCTTTAAAATATTCTATACCTTGAACTAAAAACTATCATAGCTCAAATTATGCTAGAACACTTTGTCTGGATCCCGCTTATTTGTCTCTCTAATTTTTATCATATATTATTATGATAAATTGAAATGTGGCTATGATTGTACAAAGAAATCAATTAATTCCAAGTCAATTCAAAGCCATAAAGTACTCTCTAATATAACTACCACATCCTTCTTTATTTATAAGACCAGAATCTTGTTAACTTTTATACCTTGATTCCAGACAGTCTAGTAGATATATTCTACCATATTCTTAAAAACAAGAACAAAAAAATTAACTGTCAAACATTTTCTTCTTTCTCCCTTGCTCTGAACCCCCATTTGCTTTCATGTTCTCATTTCTCCTCTTTCCCCTCAATTAACCCCAGGGAACATTTAATAACCATGAATTTCATTATAAGTTTCTAATAGCATATGTAAAAACATATATACACACACATACACATATATATACACATATCAAAACATGAGACAGGCTGTGATATTGATTTCAGCCAAGATTAAATTAAATTCTCCTGTGTTTTTGCCATTTGGATTTCTTCTGTACAGAAATTTTCTAAAGTCCCCTGGGAGTACAAATTCTAAAAGTGTCCTATATTCCTATTTGCAATATAATTTTTTGCCCCAGAATTATTCTTGATCTTCCAGAGGACCAATGACAGGGGAAAAGAAGAAAATCTTACCTGGTTTATACTAATTCATCTACATTCCTCACATTCTGTCAGTCTTTTAATTATTTGCATTATAAGTATTCTGTCCTGTCTCTTACAGATTTTATGACACAAATAAATTTTTGTTGATACAAATTGGGCAGTTAATAAAAAGTAGTGTTTCCATCATGTCTATGATCAGGGCAATATGTTTCTTTGATTCTATGTTTGAGCATTAATACATTAAATTGCTTAACTTTTTTTCTATCAGAAAATGCAATGAAAAAAAGATAAATTTCTAGGTAAAATTTAGTGATTGAAAAATTGGGAAGTAAAAAAAAATAAAATTAAAATTCTTATGATTCAGATGGTAATTTACTTCCTATTAAAAGTCTATAAATGGAAGACAGTTGTATAATTATAAACATAAACTACTGCACTACATTCACTATTGATATAGATTAGTGAAAATTGATACTGAGTGTCTTATTTCTCTAATTTGAATGGTGAAATACATCTTTTGAATGAACTCTCCTTGACAAGCAGAAAAATATCCTGAAGTTCCAACACCATTAGTTTTCAAAGATATCTTTGATTAAATGATTGAATAAGGCATAGTATTTAAAGTTTCATAGATGGATCTGCACTTACCCACTTTTTAATCAGTATCAGATATCTACTTGGAAAAAAAACTACATTTGAAGTATGTGTGCATATTATTACTGAAAGATGATAGCAGGCTATCAGGATCCTAAGCACAATTTAGGACCACTGAGTGTATTACTCTTCTAAAAATTATAATTGGAATTTCTTTCTATAGCTCAGAATTGTAAAAATGTTTTCTGATATTTTTTATATTAAAGATAAAAATGGGTTGAGGAGTCCACTCCCAGGACATTTATGCCAATTTTTCTTCTTCCAAGCTGACAAGTCTGAACTGATGGCTTAATAACTCAATTAAAACTTTTTTTAATGTACTATACTTCTGCCATTGACCGACTATCATATAAATGACTCCTATTAAAATGAAATGACTTTCTTGTAGATGAACCTTTGGTAGTGAGGGAATAACTTCTTTGTGTGTTGCACACATTCCTTATAAGTGGATTCAAATAAAAAAAAAGTAACTATATTTAGTATAAAACATTAGATAAATTAACTTAAGTCCACAAATTAAAATATATAACTTATATGGAAAATATCTTTACTTCCAAATTATTGAAAATTAGATAGGGCACAGAGCACAAACTATTTTTTTTTCCATTTTAGCATTAATCATTTATTTTTTCTCTTCTTATTATTACTATTAATAATGTCATTTTCATCATTCTTATAATTAACATCATTCATCTTTTTTTTTTTTTGAGTGAGTATTCTTTCTAGCTTTTGGATCTCTTTACTTTTGAATCTCTCTTCCAAAAAGAGTTATCCATATGGCAAAAAAAAAAAAAAAAAAAAAAAAAAGAGAGAGAGAGTTTTTTTTTTTAAAGAAAAGGAATATTAGTATAACCATCAAAACTAATCAATACAACATAAAAATCTGAAAATCTATGCCCTATACCCCACTAATATATCTCCCTTCTCTGAAAAGTGTAGTAAAGAGGTTTCTTCATACTTATTCTTGGTAATTTTATAGCATGTACTTTTGATTCTTTTTATAAATCTTTCCATTTATATCATTGTATTCATTGTTTATATTTGTAAAATACTATTCATATGACAACATTTGTTTAACAATTCCCAAGTTTTTGAACACCTTCTTTTTTCTCACTATATATTTTTGCTACTGCAAAACCTGCTGCTATAAATATTTTCATAATAAGAGGACTTTACTTTTATTAATTATTTCCTTGTACTATAAAAAAATTGTACTATCCCACTAGGAGTGGAATATTTGGATTTTAAAAGTATGGGTAGTTTAGTATTTTATTTGCATAATTCCAAATTGTTTTTGAAAAAAATATACACATATACATGTGTGTGTATATGCACATATACATGTGTGTGTGTATATATATATAAAGTCCAGATTAGCACCTTGGATGCCTTAGAATCAGCCGAAGTCAGGATAAGCAAAAGTCCATAATCTTTATTCTTGGTCTTTAGGGGTAGAAGTGAACAGGATGGATGCAGGACCTTCCTTCTCTTCCTCTATGCCAAAGTGACCCTGGCTTGTCTTACTCCACCCACTAATGCATCCCACAATTCTCTGTATACACGGAAAGATTGGACCAGCACAGAATAGCAGGAAGGGCCATTTTCCAAGCATATGCTAATAGAGTATTGTCCAATCGGTAATTAGCCTTAAGTGTTTGGTTGTTCAACCTCAATGCTCCTACTCAGAGTTTCAGCCCTTTACATCTTCTGCTTTCTTTTGTTTTAGAACACAGATGATCATGCCCTCCCTGACTTCTCAGGAAGGAAGGTGAAAAACACCAAAGGGAAGTGGGGGTTGCTAGCCTGTTTCTGGGCTGAAGGGTCTTACTAGAAACAGGTATGCACACAAACCCATCAGCATGGGAGGTATTACATGAGCACATAGCAATAACGCAGAGGCTATTAGTGATGACTCTCCCTATAGTCAGTGCAGGCTCAATATGGTGCAACAAACATGAATTGTACATGCAAGTAGTGATATAACAAACAATATAAATCAACATGGTATTATAAGAGATTTCCAGAAGTCCTAGAAGGAGAGTATGTAAATAGCAGTAACACATACACCTTCTTCAGCAGCCAAGAGATAGTCCAAAACCAATCTATTGTCCATTGCTTCACATATCAGGGAATCCAAGTATCCCCACAAGTTTTTGAAGTCCTGCAACAGTCTTATCATTTCTCAGAAAATGCAATGATTCCTGAAGGTTTTCAAGTCCTACAAGAGTCTTATCATGTCTCAGAGAATCCAGTGTTTCCTGAGGGTGTTGAAGTCCAACAATTTTCTATGTCCATGAGTCAAATGCCATAACTGCCACACTCTTTCAATGGTGAGCATAATCAGCAACAGAACCACCTGATGTTTCTTGGGTCTTCTCCTTCATTTCAAGGGTCTGCTCCATCTCTCTGCGATGGACAAGGTGAATACGGTTTGTTGGCATCCATCTGATTCCTTCTCCACCTGTAGAGATACAAGCAAAACCTCTTCCCCAAGCAGTTAGCCTATCTGGTCCCTTCCATTCACCACTTTCTGGGTCTCTCCACATCACCTGGCGATTATCTAAAGATAGTGGAGCTGCTCGCACTGGACATTGCCCTTCCGGTGGGTTATAAAACCTGTCTGCCAGAGCCAGTGAATCTTTGTCAAAAATCAAGAAGTTAATAGTATAAAGGTTTAGATTTAGTAGTTCTCTAGGGTTACCTGTGGCTTCCCCTTTCTTTTGTTTTTGGAGCAGCGTCTTAATGTCTCTGTTTCTCCTCTCTACTATTGCCTGTCCTTGAGGATTAAAGGGTATGCCAGTGGTGTGTAAAATCTTATATTGTGCACAAAAGTGTGCAAAATGTTTGGAGGTGTATGCAGGACCATTGTCTTTTTTTATTGCTTGTGGCACACCCATAATGGCAAATGCTTGGATAAGGAATTCAGTGACCACTCGGGCTGTCTCTTGCTGCTGGTATGGCAAAAGTGAATCCTGAGAAGGTGTATACCACAACATGGATAAAAGACAGACGACCAAAAGATTTATAATGGGTCACATCCATTTGCCAGATTGCATTGGGTCTCAAACCACAAGGGTTTTTCCCTGGAGTCACTGTAGGAGCGTGGAAAGGAAGGCAAGCCATACAGGCTTTTACTATGCTCCTAGCTTCTTTTCTTGTTACGCCAAATTGTAAATGTAAAGCCCGAGCAGCCTGATGATATGTAGAATGAAATTCTTGGGCTTCTAACTCCTAAATTTATAAGTAAATGATAAGTTTCCAGTAGGTAAAGAAGAAGTTGATTATGCAGCCTGTTGGGTGGAAGTTCGGTGGTGATAACTACCATATTAAGTAAATGGCTATGTGAAGAGAACAAGTTATTTCCTCTCTTTGCATAGTCAGAAAAGGAAAAAGAGGGAAAAAGACAGGAGGAAAGAAATTATAAGTGGGACCTTCTTTCAAATTTACCCACTCTTTATTGACCTCCTCCTCCTCCTCTTCAACCTCTTGCTGTATCTCTATTGTCCAATGACAACAACAGGACACAGGATAATAGTTAAGGAGAAAAGGAAAAGACTGTGTTCACTTCCTGAGACACTTAAGGAGGAGAGGTGACCCCACATTAGATTAAGGAAAGAATGAGCTCAATATCAAAAAGACTTAGAAATTTTTCCCTTACATTTCACTCTGACCCTCATGTAGTTCCCTTGGGGAGACCTGGAGGAGGACAAGGATATGTAAATGTGCCCCTTAATTCCATCAAGGTATTAAGGAAATTTAAAAAGGAAATGAAGCCCCTCTATAGGACCCCTTGATCATGAGTGGAGGAAACATTAAGGGGCTTGGAGTGTGTTTGGATCACTTCCCAGTTTAATAGATGAACTTCCCCCACTGCTGGTGGGAAAATACTGCAGAAAGTCAGTCTGATCAAAGGTTCACCTCTAAGATCACATTGTGAGAACTTGAAATGTAACCCCTTGATATTAACCTTTACTAATACAGATGCCAAAGTGAACATCTCCTATGGTATTGGATTCGACATAGCTAGAAGAGATCCACTGGGGAGATTTAGGATAATAGTTAAGGAGAAAAGGAAAAGACTGTTTTCACTTCCTGAATCAGACTCAACCACTATTGAGAATAGGATAGAGCCCAGTTTCCCTTTACATAATTCAAAGACAGTGAAGATCATTGAAATAAAGGATCTGAAGCAGACTATAAGTGGAGATAGGATATGGAGATATGAGTCCCTGGGGTGAATGGGGAAAATGTTCTGTTCAAAGTCTGAACAAAAGCAATTGCTATGCCTGTTCTTCTGGCAGTCCAATGGCACAAGTTGTTCATTTCCCCTTGAATATGGACAAAAATGAGGGAGAATTTAAGTGCATGGTCTGGCTATTTTTGGACAGCACTCCAAGTGGTAGGTCCTACTTATTTCATGAGATCAGGAACCCCAAAGGGATCTCTATAACTTTTCTACCTGGACCCAAAAGCCACTCTGTTCCTCTCTCTAGAGGAGTGAAAAGACTTTTTAATCATGACAATGTGACTTGCACCAAGACCTGGAACATAACCCAGAAGGACAATACTAACAATTTCTTTCAAATGAATATTCTTCAGGCAGGAATATTTTGTGGTGATTTTGTGGAAGAAAACCCTCAAACTAGTCTTGTCTAAGGACTGAGCTGGGACTTGTGCTCCGGTACAATTGGTTATACCATTCACATTGGCATTCCTAGACCCATTTCTAGGAACTAACTTGCCCCCTAGACAAAAGAGAGAAACTAAAGTTCTGCAAAGATCATTTTTTGATAAAATATACTTAGACAATATAAGCTTCCCAAGGGGGTGTACCTGATAAGTTCAAAGCCAAAAATTAAATGGCCCCAGGATTTGAATCCTTTTTGTTCTCGTGGGTAACCATAAACAAAAATACAGACAAAAATGTAGATTGGATAAATTACATATATTATAATTAACAAAGATTTATACATTATACCAGATATGCAATAAAAGGAATTGCCAAACAACTGGATGCCACCAGAAGGTTGGCATGGGAAATAAGACTGCCTCCGTGATACCATTGCAAAAGCTTGCCTCCTTTTCTGAGCAACTAGCTCAGAATTCAGGAATAAACAATCCTATCACTGACTTGTTTGAATCCTGGTTTGATAGAGGGAAAGGAATTACAGCATCAGTCTTCACCTCTCTAACAGTAGCTGTAGGAATCCTCATGGTTGTAGGATGTTGTATAATACTTTATGTTAGAGGATTAGTTCAAAGACTAATAGAAACTTCCCTGACAAAAGTGCAAATACCACAGCCAGGTCATGTCAAGATAATGACCCATCTCCCAGCAATGACAAATGTGAAATGATGATAAAATGGTTTGAAGAAGAAGCAGAAAAGGCATAAAAGGTGTGGAAACCAAATCTGTATTTTTTTAAAATGGGAGAAATTGAGAGAAGTATGAAAAGTTGGGTTTCCACAGATATTGTTAGAAAAGAATAAGGGGATGGAGAGGTGAAATACCTTGTTGAGATGTTGCCAATCATCTGTGAAATGAGGAAATGGTTAGACAACGAAATTCCTAACAAAGGAGGTTTAGGGTTAAATCAATCCAAAAGAGTTATGGTCAGTGACAAGGCATAAGACCTTTGAGAACATTGTAATCCAACCTAATTGCTATTCTGATGATGAACCTGACCAATTGAAACTTTGATTGTATCCAATCTAATTACTATTCAGATAGTAAATCCAACTGATTTTATCCACCCTAATTACTATTTGGATAGTAAATCTGAACAGTTGTAGCCACCCTGACTGTAAATCTGACCAATCTAAACCTTGAAGGGAGGGGTAAAGAATTGAGCTACCAGTATAAAGTTTGCTCCCTTGAAGTACTCAATGTGTACACCTACTTCTCATGAGAATCACTGAATAAAGGATTCTTCTCCCATTCTACAGAGCATGGGTTGTAATACTACTCTGGGACCAGCTTGCAAATAGGAAAGTAGTGAGCAATGGCAGTTTGTCCTAAGTTTATTCCCCAATCCACGGAGTCCTTTGATAACAGAGGCAGGGAAAGAAAAAAGAAACCAGTTCCATTTACTAGAACCAGTTCAAATGATCCCAGAAAATCCAATTGTTAAACTTTCAATATTTAAATACCAGAAATTGGCCAACACTCTGAAGAAGCCTATCTTACTTTGAGTTTTTAATCATTATTATTGCCAAAACTTAAGAAGGTGATAAAGAAAATGTTAATAATGCAATTTAAACATACAACTGTGCTATATCTAAATTTTCCCAGGAGAATTGGTTATTAAATATTTGCCAATATACCAATGCTTTTATTTCTTTCTTTAAGAATATTCTTGAGGCAGCTAGGTGGCTCAGTGGATAGAGCACCATCCCTGAAGTCAAGAGGACTTGAGTTCAAATCTGGTCTCAGACACTTAACACTTCCTAGCTGTGTTGCTCTGGACAAGTCACTTAACCCTTAAACCTTAGGAAGAAAAAAAGAATACATTTTCTTCCCATATTTGTGAGATGTGTTATATGTTTCTGCTTTAATTTCAAATTCTATAATCATTAATGATAAGGTTATATTTCCATTTTGAATTTATTGTCAAATATGGGATATGTAGATATCCCTAAACCTAATTTCTGCCAGGTTACTTTTCAATTTTCTTTGTATAAATAAATAAATAGATTAAATTTGTATTTTTATGTTTATCAAACACTGACCTATTGGTTTCTTTTTTTTTTATTCTCCATTTAAACTGTTAAAATGATGTATATCTTTTTTTTAAATTGATACCAAATGGATTCAATGAATATTGCTTTTTAATATTTCTTTTAGTACTAGAAATTCTATTTCATCTTTAAACCAACCTTTATTTTATTATTTTTTGTTTGTCCAATGAATTTTATTTCATTTAGTTCTGCAACATAACCATTTGTAAATTTAAATGATATATCTTTAAAAGAATAAATTAATTTTTGGTAATTTTATCATTTTTATCATACTGGAATAACCAGTCCATTCATACTATTATTTTCCTCTTGAAATTTTAATTATCTTTTTTTTAAAGATGCATTCTATAAATGAATCTATACAAATGTTGAATGGGTTTTCATAGATTGAGTTGAATACATGCATGCCATATTTGGGGAAATATACATGAAAACCCATATATATACATACATGTATGCATGTGTCATCATATGTTTATACACATATACCTGCAATCACATATACACATACAATCATTTCATCTTCTTTTTTCCTATCTTGCCACTTTTAATTTCTTTTGCATTATTGCCATTGATAATATCTTAAATTAAAGTAAATATGAGTCATTTCTACTTTGCTCCCTTTGCTTCTTTATAGCTTTTCCAGTTTTCTTTTGCCTAACACTTACAAGTGCCCAACACTGAAAGATTAAGTTATCTAACTTATTACAGATAGTCTTCTATGTATTGACATATATTATACATATATATATATATACATATATGCATATATGTATATATATCAACATTTAGACAATATTATCAAGAGTGCACCTTTATTAATATGTGGCAGAATGGACATCATGACTGAACCACCAATATGTACATAAGGCAGGAATAGCACAGATGGAAACTGAGCTGGACCCAGAGCTGAACAGTTATATGAGAAGAGAATGTTATGGAGCTTGTTATGAGAAATTGCAAAGTGTTTTTCATGATACCCATTTCCCCAAATTGCAAAGCTTTATCTCTTTACTTTAGCAATTTTTCAGTTATAACTAGAATATGATTGTCTTCAAAAAATTGAAGATGAGGTACAGTTTGAGCTTCCTATAATATAATGAAAAAGGAACTTCAAAGAAGAACAATCAATAAACTGTGTTATCAGAGATCCTTATAACAGCAAAAGTAGATGGCCATTATACTCTATTGGTACCCTTAGAATGTAGAGAAAATATCAGTCAGGTTTCCAGTGTGCTAGAGGAATTTCTACTTGTGACTTTTTTAAGGCAACATGGATTTGAGTAATAAAAACCAGTAAAGCATGGATAAATTATAGTCTGCTTCATTGAAAAAAAAGGCCCAATTTGATTAGAAAAAACATCTATTTGGGGGCAGAGTCAAGATGGCTGGGAGAAATCAGGAAGTTCCTTGAACTTTCTCCAGTTTTCCTCAGAAACAACATGAAACCAAACCTCTGAATAAATTCTGGAGACAGAATTTATAAAGAGACAAAATGACATAATTTTCTAGCTCAAGGTGTTTTGGAAGGACTTTAGGAAAAACAGTCTCACTTGGGTGAAAGAGGAACACCACTTAGAACAGGCAGTATCCTTGCAAGCCAGTGGGAGGATATTAGCCACAGATTAGTGCCTCAAACCCCTCTATTTTGAATCACTAGGACAGTAGCATAGCAGATCAGTGGTGAAGAGATTGTAGGAAAATTAGAACACTAATCTATTATTGGTGAAATTGTGAAGTGATCTAACATTTTTGGAAAGCAATTTGGAACTATGCCCAAAGGGTAACCAGATTGCATATATCCTTTCACTTAGCAATCATTCTACTAGGTTTATAGAGCAAAGAGATCATAAAAAAGGGAAAGGACTTTCAGGTGCAAAAGTATTGATAGCTGTCCTTTTCATTGTGGCAGAATATTAGAAATTGAGAGGATATCCATGAGATGGAGAATGGCTGAACAAGCTGTGGTATATGAATGTGATAGAATGCTATCATGCTATAAGAAATGATGAACAGGCAGATTTTAGGGGGGAAAACTATAGAATGATTTGTACAGATTGATGCAAAGTAAAATAAGCAGAAGCAGGATACACAGTAGCAGATATACAGTATCAGAAACATTGTATAATGATCAACTATGATTGAATCACCTCTTCTCAGCAATGCAAGAGTACAAAGTAAGTATAAAAGACTGATGAATGAAAATGCTATTTGTAATGAGATAAAGAAATGATAGACTCAGAATGCAAATTGAAGCATGTTTTTCCTACTTTGATATTTCAGGAATTTTTTTTTCCTTTTAATCTGTTTCTTTCACAACTGTGACTAATATGGAAATATATTTTATATGATAATAGATGTATAAACTAAATCAAATTGTCTACCATCTTTGGAAGAGGGAAGGAAAGGGAGTGAATGATAGAGGGCGAGAAAAATGTGAAAGTTAAGACCTTATAAAAATGATTGCTAACATTTTTCTTGACTTGTAACTGAGGAAAGTAAAATATGATTAAAAATTAAGATCAATGACAGAGTTCACAACAATAGCAATGCCTGTAATGGGCTGAAATTGAGTTGATGCACTGAAGTCCGAGCACTTAAGGCTAATTACCAAATGGACAATACTCAGTTAGCATATGCTTGGAGAAAGAATGGCCCTGCCCACTATTCTGTGCTGGCTCCATCTGTTGGAATATAGAGAGATTTGGAGGAGGTATTAAAAGGTGGAGTAAGACAAGCCAGTATGACTCCTGGCCAGATTCCTGTGTTGATTCCTCTGACTTCAACAAAGAATAAAGACCAAAGGCTTTTGCTTATCCTGACTCTGTTGATTTTAAAGTATCCAGGGTGCTAATGCAGTCATCGCAAAGACTAGTGATTAATATATATGATTTTTTAAATGTGTGAAATAGGGCACACTGGTACAATAAGGTGCATTTAAGTGGCACATTGGATAAAGCCCAGAGTGTGGTTTTAGAAAGAATCATTTTCCTGAGTTCAAATCTAATGTCAGATACTTACTGATTATGTGATCCTGGGAAAGTCAATTAACTCTGCTTCCATTTTTACTATGTAAAATTTAAAAAAAAAAGAGAGAGAAACTGTTTCAGTGCCTTTGTTAAGAAAATCCCAGATGGGGTCACAAAGTGTTGGACATTATTTTAACAAACATATTTGTGTACGTATATACATGTATATGTATGTATATACATATATGTATGTTTGCAGATATATGTGAATCTATGTGCATATATGTATGTATACACATATACTGTGTGTTAAAGACTGATTAGTATTAGAGATATGAAGAAAGACAAATATAAATTCCTCTCAACAAGCTTACTTTCTAATGGCAGAAAGTGACATATGAATATACTAAATGGAAAAAGATTAGACAGAAGGCATCGACTGGAGAAATCACAGGTTTATAGAAATACTGGGAAAGGCTCCTTGCAAAAGAACAAAATTTATACCAACTCTTAAAAGTAATTAGTGAAATTAAGAAACAATGGAGAAAAGAGAGTATTCCGAGGATCAGAACCAGCCAATGCAATGATACACCAATTAGAGATTGAGTGTTATGTAAAAGAAAAAAAAGTTTAGTGTAGCTGAATTTGTCCATGGAGGGGAGGAAATTGTAAGAATGGAAAGGCAGGGAAACACCATGTTGTAAAATTGATATTTGCAAAAAGTCACCTCACATGATATTTGAAGTTAAATTCAGAAGGTAGGAAAAAAGAGTGGCTCATTTCAAAATGCTACACAAGAGTAGCAATACCCAGTGATTATCAGCATTATGTCAGGTCACTAGGAAAAATTTTTAATAAGCACAGCCATCCACAAGATGAGGGGATTTTACACAGATACACACACAAAAGCAGAAAATATCAACTTGCCAGCATGAGAAGCATGAGTTGCCCCATGGCACATGAAATACTTGTTGCCCTGAGCATGCCCCCTCTTCTTTTTATTGATATGCAAATTTATGTTTGCCATAGGTTTGTGGATAAAATTATCTTGCTTATTCTGATGTTTCATTAAATCCCTTTGTTTTCAAATAATTGTGTCCTCTGGCTAAAAGGACAATGTAAAATGTATTATTTGGGGCTTATGAATAATGTATTCTTATTGGAAGTGGATACACCAAATACCTTGACCCTAAGGGCCAGTCTTAAGTGTTGTTATGTGGGGTGGGGAAAAGCTTACACATGTTCTACTGAAATGTATTTAGAAAGCTTGGCATGAACATGTTTTTACAAAATATTTTCAGCAGTTTTTGTTATGTTTTTTAAGGAATATTAATGTGTAATTTCCAAAATGTTGTTATAATCACTGAGAAATTAGTTTAACCTGCTATCAACTTGGGTAATTGTTGAAAAATTGACTAAAGTCCTTGGAGATTCCTCTCTATGAGAACTTTTAAATGTTATAAATGATACATTTAAGTTGGTAAAAAGAAAGAATTTTAAAGCAGGTTTTAGTTTATTTTTTACAATAGCCTACTGTTATTTTCCACTACTCTTAATGTGACTTTGAAGCAACAATGGATTCTTGAAGACTAAGACAGTAGAATGAAATGTCTGGCTGGTCCTAACAATGTAAAAAGGCTATTCACCTGGGAAGAGACTCTGTAGTATGAATGAGCTTGCTAAAGTTAGAGGTGATCTCCTGGTAAGTGATTACCAAATATTGCTTGCTTGTTTTTGTTTTGTTTTTTCTTTCACCAACTTGTTAAAGTGTCTACCAAGACACTATGTGATAGTTCCAATGATTCCTTGATACAGATTCTTTCCTCTGATGAACAACATGGGGATGATTGAAGTAAAAGAAGCAAACAACCCTTAGGATCTTATTGGTCTCAGCTCTCTTGACATAGATTTTTCTCTAACCCAACCAAAGCCAGCAAGTCCCAGAACAAAGATTCTTTTGAAAATTAATTGACTCAGTTGGAACAAAAGGTTTTGCCAGGATAAATGTTGGAAAAATTACCCATGCATATGATTTGCAAATAAACCAATAAAAAATAAAATAAATGAATGAATGAATGAATAGAAAGAACAGTCATTGACTATAGCTTGTATTATTCAGATTTCTAGTCCTTTCAAATCCTACCCATATGAAGTCTGGAGCCCTGAGATTTTATAGGTACTTAATGAGTTTCCATAACATAATAACCAACAAACCTGGATGTTATGGCAGAAGTCACCCATAGAAGATATGTGCTACTATATCCTTGTTGAATATCCTTGTTGTTTTAGGACAAAGTAAACCTCTTTTTGATAAATATTCAAGGATTTATAAGTACCTCATTTGTAGATGAAATTCTAATCTAGAATATTGTTATTAGAGTTGCACCTCCAATGTAACAGATTATAGCAAAGTCATAGAATCATAACATAGGCATTCATTCTGTTAATATTAATTTAAAATAATATTGATCTATTATCATATAAATTGTATCATAAAATTGAAGAGGGGACCCTCAAATTTAGAAAATCCTTGTAGGACAAAATCTTCAATTCTACTTCAATAAGAGACTTTGCCCCATGTCTTCTTAAGTGAATTTAAGTTTCAACTGCTTGAGGGGAGAATGATGCAGGTATGGTCCCTTTAAGAATTGACTTATTCCTTTCTTTTTGATTCCCAACCCCTCCTAGTTAATATAATTATCAATCAAGGACCTTTTGATTCATAAATCCTGGTCCCTTTGAATTCCAATAGAAGATCTGGATCTGTGCCAAACTTGGGACTACTCCCACAGGCCCCTGTAGCTAAATCTCCCATTATAAAAGGGCCAAGCTAGGACTTCCTTTTTGCAGAGGTTCCAAACATGGTAGCCTTACACCTGGCATCCAGGACCCTCTGTCCCCTGGAATCCTGTGTCCAGTGCCTTTCTTATCTCTACCTTCACCTATTTTCTTAACTATACTTTAACCTTACTTCCAAACCCCATAATAAACCTCTCTTATCAATCTAGCTTTTTGGGACAATAAATGCTTTTATTAGGGACTTGCATTGCTTCTAGACCTTATTTAACTCAGTATCCTTGCGTTGAATCCAAAGGGGTTGCAGGGGAACCCTCTTTGACTCCCTGTACCCCAAACTTACCACTAGACCTCAATTAAACCCTAATTTCATTTAGGTACCCCATATCTAGACCTCATCAAAATGAAGTAGAACCTATTGTTCTTTTAAATTTATATTGCCAAATAAAATATGCAGTAGTTTTTGTAAGCTTTTCAGTGAGTTGTTACACACATTGTAGCATTTATTTACCATTTCATATCAGAAAAGACAAGTTAGCTATGATATTGAGTCTTTCAAATTTTAATTTAAGAGTACTACAGAGATTGGAGGAACAAAACCAAGATGGCAGAAAGTAGACAGATCTTTGAACTCTTCCTGGCTTCCTTCAGAATCAATGCCAGATCAAGTCTTTGAAGGTATTTTGGAGTGACATAAACCACAAATATTTTGAGTGTAACAAATTTTCAGCACAAGATATTGTGGAAGAAGTTCAGGAAAATTCTGTCCCAATCTGGCAGAAGTGGGATGCAACCCAGTTCAGGCACAGCACAGGGAAACCTAGGACAGAGAAGCCTCCAGGCCAAGGTAATCTCCTGAGAACCTTTCCAAAATATACCACTCTTGGCTACTCTGTCTTGATTCAGAAACCAGTAGTTCAGCAGACTAGCTGTGAGATATGTAATACAACTACAAAAAACAAATATTAAGCCTTTGAACCCCAGCATAACAAGCAAGACTAGCCATTTCCCCCCAGAACAGGAAGGAAGCCAGTCCTAGGGCAGCAGAAAACCCCTGTTGTCTATGCTGTAGGAGCAGACCTCAACCTTTAAAAATGGGCAAAAAAGCCCAAAAAGCTCTGAACATAGAAAATTACAGAGATGGGGAAAAACAGATCGCAAAACCTAAGGACACTAAAAGTAAATCACCTCCAGATGAAGTTTAAAGGGGTGATATGAGTTGGCTTCTAACTCTTGGAAGAATTCAAAAAAGATCTTGAAAGAGAAAGATGGAAGAAAAATGCGGAAAGAACATGAGAACTTTATAGAAGAGTTTGGAAAAAGAAATAGAGAAATTATCTGAAGATAATAACTCCTTAAAAATAGATTGGTTGAAATGGAAAAAGGAAACAACTCCATGAAAAATAGAAATGATGAAATGGAAACAAAGAATCACCCCATAAAAAATTTTCTGAAATGGAAAAAAATCCAATGAACAAAACAACTCATATAAAAGTTCAATTTCCCAAATGAAAAAGAAGGTAAAGAAGCTAATCTAAGAAAATACTTCACTAAAAATTAGGATTAAATAAATGAAAGTGAATGACTCAATGAGACATCAAGAATCAAACAAAATCAAAAAAATGAAAAAATAAAGTTCATCTAGGTGGTGTAGTGAATAGAGCAGTAGCCCTGAAGTCAGGTGAATCTGAGTTCAAATCTGACCTTAGACACTTAACATGTCCTAGCTTTGTGACACTGGGCAAGTCACTTCACCCCAATTGCCGAAGAGGAGGAAGAAGAAGAGAAAGAAGAGGAAGAGGAGGAAAAGAAGGAAGAGGAGGAAGAGGAGGAGAGCAAGTTATCACCAAGATAATACACTATCACCAAGTAGGATTTATACCAGGAATGCAAGACTGGTTCACAGGAACAAATGGAGTTTTCCTTAAAATGGTCAATAGTATCTATCTAAAATCATCAGTAAGCATCATATGTGATGAGGATAAACTAGGAAGCATTCCAAATCAGATCAGTGATGAAACAAGGTTGTTCATTCCCACCATTACTATTTAATATTGTATTAGACATGTTAGCTTCAGCCATAAGAGAAGAAAAAAGAAATTTAAGGGACATTAGGTAACAAGAACAAAACATTATCACTCTTTATAGAGGATATGATGGTATACTTAGAAAATACCCCAGTTTCAACTAAAAAATTACTAGAAACAATTAACAACTTTAGCTAATTTGCAGGATACAAAATAAATCCACACAAATGATTAGCATTTTTATATGCTACCAACAAAGTCCAAAAGCAAGAGACATAAGGAGAAATCCCATTTAAAATAAGTGTAGGTTATATAAAATATTTGGAGGTCTACCTGCCAAGACAAAGTCAGGAACTATGTGAAGACAATTTCAAAATGCTTTCCGCACAGATAAAGTTTGATCTAAGCAACTGTAATATCAAGTTTTCATGGGTAGGCTGAGTTAATATAATAAAAAAAATGACAATTCTACCTAAATTAATCTACTTATTCAGTGCTATACTAATCAAACTGCCAAGCAATTACAGAGCTAGAAAAAATTAATAATAAGATTTATCTGGAATAAAAAAGGTCAAGAATTTCAGGAGAATTAATGAAAAAAATGCAACAAAGGAGGCCTAGCTGTAACAGTCATCAAAACTATTTGCTTTTGGCTAACAAGTAGAGTCATTTATGAAGGGTCTAGTTGAGCTTCACACGATGTAATAGTTAATGACTATAGTAATATATTGTTTGATAAACTCAAAGACTCCAGGTTCTGGGATAAGAACTCACTATTTGACAAAAATTGGTGAGAAAACTGGAAAAATCACATGGCAGAGACAAGGCATTGATCCACACATAGCACCCTATATTAGATAAGATTGAAATAGGTTCCTGATTTAGACATAAAGAGTGATATAATAAGCAAATTAGGAGAAAAAGGGATAGTCTACTTTTCAGATCTTTTGAGAAAGAAGGAATTTATGTCCAAAGAAGAATTAGAGAACATTATGAAAAACAAAATGGATTAATTTGATTATATTAAATTAAAATGGATTATACAAACAAAACAAATGCAACCAAGATTAGAAAGAAAGCAAAAAGAAACTGGGAAAAAATCTTTACATCCAAGGGTTCTGATTAAGGCTTCATTTTTAACATATATAGACAATTGACTCAGATTTATAAGAACACAAGTTATTATCTGGTTGATACAAGGTCAAAGGATATGAAAGATAATTTTTAGATGAAGAAATTAAAAACAGTAATAATCAAATGAAACAATGTTCTAAATCACTATTTATCAGAGAAATGCAAATTAAGACAACACTGAAGTACAATTACATATCTCTCATATTGACTAACATGACAAGAAAAGGTAACAATAAAAGTTGAAGGGGGATGTAGGAAAACTGGGTCACTAATATATTGTTGGTGTAATTGTGAACTAATCCAATCATCCAAGAAAACAATTTGGAACTATGTATAAAGGGTAATCAAACTGGGCATACCATTTGATCTGGCAATGTCTCTACTAGACCTATATCCAAAAGTGATCATAAAAAACACAAAGGGACCCACATATGAAAAATGTTTGTAGTAGCCCTTTTTGTGATGGCAAGGAACTGGAAACTGAATGGATGCCCATCAGTTGAAGAAATAGCTGAATAAGTTGTGGTATTTGAGTGTTACATAATATTTCTTTATTACAAATGATTAGCAGGATTATTTCAGAAAGGGCTGGAGAAACTTATATGAAATAATGCTAAGAGAATTGAGTAGAACCAAGAGAACATTGTATACAACAACAATAAGATTATGTCACGATCAAGTGTGATTTGGATTTTTTTCAGCGATAAAGTTATTATGCCCAATTCCAATTGAACTGTGATAGAGAAAGCCATCTGCTTCCAGAAAGAGGACTGTGGAGACTGAATGTGAATCACAATATAGTATTTTCACCTTTTTTGTTTATTTGTTTTTTCTTTCTAATTTTTTTCCCTTTTTGATATGATTTCTCTTGTGCAGCAGCATGTGGAAATATGGTAGAAGGTTTGTTTATGTTTATCATATATTGGATTGCTTGCTCTGTAGGGGAGGAGAGTCGGAGAAAGAAGAGAGATATTTGGAACACAAGGTTTTGCAAGGATAAATGCTGAAAACTATTTTGAATATATTTGAAAATATAAAACCATTATTTTTTAAAAAAGAATACTACAGTATTACAATTGACTATCATTTCATGGGTAGAGTTACTCCTAAAAGTACGGATCACAAGTTCTCAGTTTGATTTTAGAAATTTGCTTCATTTTTAAAAATGAGTTTGTAGCTTTTTTGGTGATAAGACTTTCCAAAATTATCTCTTTCCAAAAGTAAGTTGGTCCTTGAACAGCAAGCATATAACCAGTCACCAGACTCAAATCTGAAGCTTTTCTAATTTGCCAAAACCTGTCAAAATTGTTGTCATTTTGGTGAATCTTTTGCAAATTCCAGATTATCTTTTCTATACTGATTGGTTTAAAAAAAAAATGTGGGTTATAAGAAGAAAGAACTACAGCACAGAAATTTTGAATGGTTCCTATCTCCTAAGCAGAAAATATTTAAACATACACATATACAAACATATGCACAGAAATAAATAATCTAGATATCTATGCTTATATCTGTATTTTATCTCTAAATCTCTCACAAGCTCTATGTTTATATCATTTATATATAGAGAGAGACTGGGCAGAGACATCTAGGTTGAAGTCTTGCCTCTAATATATCAAAATGACCATGTCACCATGGTAAAGTTGCTTAAGTTCTTAGTATCCCTAGGACATCTAAGACTATTAAGTTGCAAAGAAAGTCTTGACCTACATCAGGAGTTGTCCTGTCTCAGAATTCCCACAGGCAATGAAAGCACCAAGTTCCTATCCTCTATTATATATATCTATAATGAAATATTGATATGAATATATCTTAAAGCTTACATTCAGAGACAAAGAAAGAATCTCTATTAGTTTTTGTTTTTGTTTTTGTTTTGTGTGTGTGTGTATGTGTATGCACACATTTCATGTGTATATTGGCAGAAAATTTGTTAATATGACAAAAATCATTAACATGGTTTGCCACTCCTTTAATTATCCTAATAGTGTCAGAATTTCAGTAACATCTTTATATTACTACTCAAGATATTTACTCAATTAGATTGAACTGAATCACACCCTAAATTTCTAATCCAGAGATTTTATTTTGTGAAGGAGCCTAGCTTAATCTGGATCTCAGCTTCTGATATCTTTGTCCCATTCTGTTGGAATTCATGGCATGAAGGGCAAATCTGCCAGAATGAAGAGGTTTTTCTTGTCCAAATTGCCATTGGCCACTGGGATTTCATGACCAGGCTTTGCTTTCTTATACTACCTCCTCCCACTCTTCTCCTAAAAGTATAACAACCTTATAAATTTCACTAAGTTCTCTCTAAGTTTGAGAAATGAGACCTTATCAGAGAAACTTGCTTCAATTTTTTTTTTTAACAATTATTATTTTCCCCTGAACCATCAGCACTATTGCTGATTCACAGGTCCTGCCTCATTAACACTGGTCTCGGCTGGGACTGGGGCACAGGAAGGATAAGGGCTCAGTGGGCCTCCCATTGGGGGGGAAGAATTGAATCTTGCATTGAGTCTGGGGCTGCACTTGCACCATCTGCACTGGCATTGTGCGGAAGGCTCCTACCTGGTCCCACATACCTTTTTTTGTACTGACCTTGTAAATTGCTTTCAGCTATAAAATGTCCTATTCCATCTTTGGGGTATTCTAACACTCTAAAAAAATTTTTTTAGAATCATTATTTAAAGAATTTGGAGCAGTTTGGAATAGAGGTTGGGCCAGTTTTTGCCTTTACTCCACCATTTTGGCTCTGCCTCTATTAACTCTGTTAAATCTAATTGTGTCTTTCTTCTAATTAGTCTGAAACTATGTTATTTGGACTTTTCCTGACTTGGTTCTTCTCAGAGGCTTAGTGATACAAAGCAATCACAATAGGCTTCGGGAAATGCTATCTGCATCCAGAAAAAGAACTATGGAGATTGAATGTAAATCAACACATGCTATGTTCTCTTCTTTTCTCTTTCTTTTTTTTTTTTTCTTTCCCATGGTTTTTCTTTTTTGTTTTGATTTGTCTCTTTCAACATGATTCATAAAGAAATATATAGTAAAATAAATTAATTAAAAAACAAAATGTTGAAAATGGAAAAAAAAAGCCTTTTTAATACTATTATGAAAATAATTTTGAACTGAGAATCATAAAAATAGTCTTGGAGACCCCCAATTTTCCTCATGTACACTTTGAAAATTGTTAAAGTAGAAAAACAAAGAACTATAAAACCATAGAATTACCTTTAAAAAACACAACACTACTCTTATGGAGTTCATTGAAGGAAAAAATGAAAAATATATGGCTGTTAAATACTGAAAAGTTCCAAGAACTAAATTTAATGAATGCCATAGTGACTAATAAAATAGAATTGGTGTTCACTTGTGCCATATATTTCCTCAGCATGATGACTGCAAACACAAATGTAAATATGATGCTAATGATTTTAAATAAACCTAAAATCAAAGAAGAAATCACTGGAATAACTTACACTAACCAAACAAGAAATGATAACAAATAACTCCGTGTCAATGCTCCAGTGCAGTAATGATTTTAAATTAGAACAGCAACATTTCCAGAATAGGTTGCTCATTTAACATTTTTAGGATTTGTCAATAAGATCACTTTTGGCATGAAACAGCCTATTTATTTTGATTAGAACAAAAATCCCCCAGAAACACTGGAGCAAATGCCAAGCGCCAGTGCTTGACTTCCTAAGAGCCTGGTGAGTTCTTGCATATAATAAAGGCTTGAAAAAAAGAAACCAAACAAAGACCTGAAAATGTCAATGTAGTTTTCAGACATAGGACCCACAGCCCTGAAGAGTACTGTTCTACAAAGGTGAAAAAGTTAAAAGATCTGATCAAGTGATTAGGGAAACTGTATGTAGTGATTTATAATGCTTTGACTTGATAGACAATGTCCCAGTTGTACTCACTTAGTGAAATGAACTTTCTAATGAGCCAGAACTGCTATGTGGGCAGATATTTGATAAGATTTGAGAAAGGTTATCTAGTTGCCAGTTACTTAGGAGTAAGTAGATATCTATGAATTGTTGTGTTGCTGTGAATAACTTAAGTTCTATGTAAAGCTGTATCACACAGGTTTCATGGGAGGAAAATGAGTGAATTGGAGCATATTCATGAGTGAAGATCATGCTCCATTTTGAAAATAACTTTGCATAAATATAAAATACCGTATCATAAGAGATTTCAAACAGCATCAGTATTCATTCCCATAGCATCCCTAAAAACTCAGGGTAGAGCTGGGGAACTCTACCATTCTTAATTAAACTATACTCATCTGTATGTACTTTCTCCTTGAATATTTATTTATTTTTATAAATGTTATGCAGCACTCTCTCCCCCTCAGTAGTACTAAAGCTCCATTCTGTTTCATTTTTTGTCTTGTATAGAAAGGGCAAGATAAAGTTACTGGAACAGAGTGTTTAAGAAATATTTGTTGGAACCCTTTATCTACTCCATTTCCTAACTTCTGTATTTTTGATAAAAAATGCCAATATCTTTTTAGACCCAAGGCTTACAATTTTAGAATTCATGCTCACCTCATCTATATATCTCTGTCTAATTATTTCTTAAATCTGGCCAAATCTATTTCTCCAACATATCTTACATCCATATACTTCTCTCCCAGAGGTCCTCAAACTAAGGCCACGGGCCAAATGCCATAGCTGAGGACGATTGTCCCCCTCACTCAGGGCTATGAAGTTTATTTATTTAAAAGCCCACAAAACAAAGTTTTTGTTTTTATTATAGTCCAGCCCTCCAACAGTCTGAGGGACAGTAAACTGGCCTCCTATTTTAAAAAGTTTGAGGACCCTTTGGCCATTGAATGGCCAACACCATAGATAGATCAGGCTAAAATCACCTCTCCCCTGAATTAATGCAATAGCATATTAATTCCTCTCCTTGTCTTCAATATTCTTTCCATTCCTTTTTTTCACAATTGCTACACTGTTTGATATTTGTAAGGTTAAATATAAAGATATAATTCTGCTTTTTAAAAAATTAATTTATAATTGACAAATATTTATTTTTTCTCACAAAGAAAGAAAAGATTATAATAAATATATATATAGTATACAAATTCCCACATGGAACATATGCAAAAATAAAACAAAACAAAGTAAAACAAAAAGTTTAATTTAGCAATGTTCAAAGGCTTACAAAATCTGGCAGATGATTCCAGAGTACTAATTATGAAGTTACACACCTCTTCACAGACATGTGTAGCTCTGCTTTAAAAAGCTTGATTCCTCTGATTGACCCTTAATCGTGGTCTTTTTCAACCTGTCTTTTCAAATCTATTTCATCTTTCTCCCCATAATTCAGTCTCTTTTCCCGTCAAAGTGTACTACTTGTTATTCCTCATACATGGTATTCTATTACTTTTAAAATCATGTATTTTTTATACAGTGTGATATATAGCAAATCATGTAATACTCCCAGTGTGACATGATGATAGTACAGAAATACTATCACTTCTTTTTTGGGGGGATGCTATGTCTCTTTTATGGTAGTCTGAGATTACTATAAATTTCTTATCTATTATAAAGTTCCATTGAGCACTAAAAAGTTTGTAGTCTATTAAAATACTTTATTTATATTCTACTTGCAAAGTTGATTTTTAAACTAATTGTAAAACTTAAAATTTCATATGATCACATTCGACTTACAATTTTAGCTTATCAAGCTATTTTTTTCAATGCTGATTATATCACTCAATGTGTTTTCTCTGTCTCTTGGCTTTGTATAATTGGCAAATTTGTTAAATATGATTCAATCTCTTTAACCAAGTTGTTGATAAAAATCATTTTAAGTGAGATAATATTTAAGATTTCTACTGAAACTTTTACATACTCTCAGGGAAAAGAAAAACACTATTGATATGTACAATTGAGATACATAAGCTCAGGCCTTCTTAGGTTTGTGTGTGTGTGTGTGTGTGTGTGTGTGTGTAAGATATAGTAAGATTTTTAATCCAGAATTTACTTCCTTTATCTAATTTATATAAGATCATATTATCTATATAAATAACAGGAGTAGTAGTAATAATAGTAGTAGTAGTAGTAATAACTGCATATATAGTACTTTGGAGTTATGTATGTATTGTCTTAAATGCTTTTCATAAAAATCCCATGAGTTAAGTTTTGTAATAGATTATATAATATTGCGGAGTTAATCTCTAACATTGATGAGCTTAAGTGAGAATTATGAGGAAGAGAAGAATCCTATTGTATATTGAGATCTCATTTCCATAAAAATTCCTAAATTTCATAAGAAATCTGATAAAGGAAATAGCAAACTCAATGTATATGATTATAGTTATCAAAAATCATTTATTGTTCAGTCATTCAGCCATGTTTCACTCTTCATGATTTTATGGATCACAGAATGCCAAGCCCTTTTCTCTTCCACCAACTCCTCCAACATCATCCTGCAATTGTTCCAAATTCATGTATTGCTTCTATGACATTTTCTATCTATTTCATACTTTACTGTCCTCTTCTCCTGTTGACTT
Source organism: Antechinus flavipes (assembly GCF_016432865.1). Taxonomy (NCBI): domain Eukaryota; kingdom Metazoa; phylum Chordata; class Mammalia; order Dasyuromorphia; family Dasyuridae; genus Antechinus; species Antechinus flavipes. Next base: position 94,366,609 of record NC_067400.1, read on the forward strand.
TAATCTTTTCCAACATCATTTTTTGTTTTGTTTTTCCCCCAATGAGTTCTATTTTCCCATTATGTGACTAAAATATTTAAGCTCCAGTTTCAATAATAGACCTTCCAATGAATAATTGAATTAGTTTTTTTAAGCGTTGACTGATTTGATCTCCTTGCTGGTTAACAGATTCTCAAAAGTCTTCTCCAGCATCACAATTCAAAAGCATCAATTCTATGAAGCTCATCTTTTCTCATAGTCAAACTCTCACAGCCATAAATTGCTATTGCAAAAACAAAACAAAACAAAACAACAACAACAACAACAACAACAACAACAACAACAAAAAAAAAACAAATAAAACCAAATAAGAACAAAACAAAAACAAAAACAAAAACAAAAACAAAACAAAACAAAACAACAAAAAAAAAAAAAACAAATAAAACCAAATAAGAACAAAACAAAAACAAAAACAAAAACAAAAACAAAAACAAAACCAAAACCAAAACAAAATAATCACAAAAAACCCACAGCTTCAACTATACAAAACTTTGTTGACAATTTGATTATGTCTGCCTTTTAGTGTATTGTCTAGATTTGCTAAAGTTTCTTTCCAAGAAGAAAGTCTCCTTTAAATTCAAGACTACAGTTATTGTCTGCAATGGTCTTTGAACTTCCAAATACAAAATTGGACATTTATTTCCTTTTTTGATTTTCAGTTTACCAGGAAGTGATAAGTTTGTTTGCCACGAATATAGTTATATTTTTGTTTGGTTGCTTTTGGTTTTTACACTATTCTCATTGAAACTTACCAAGAAACTTCTTAATTCTTTTCTAATTCCTGCCATTAAAAAGTGATGTCATCTATATATCTGAGACTATTGATTTAACTTTTGATTTATCAAGCCTGGCATTTCATATGATGAACTCTGCAATAAATTAAATGACAACAAAAAACTTTATCACACTCCTTTTCGAATCTTTTATTTTTATTTATTTTTTAAATTAAATACAAAATTTAAAAAAAGAAAGAAAAGGAAAATTAAAATGAAACAAAACATTGTCATGTTCCCAAAAGGATATCAGGGATATTCAAAATATGTTAATATATATTTAAATATGGTATAGGCACAAGTAGACATACACACACACACACACACACACACACACACACACACATACCATTGTGTGTGTGTGTGTGTGTGTGTGTGTGTGTGTGTGTGTATGTATTTACATAACAGTGTATGAGCAAATTTCTAAGGCTGCAATAAAAGCTTGGAATTCTCTCCCTGGACAGAAAGATGGAAATAATGTTTTCACAAAAATAGAGCAAGGTCCCAATGAACCTTTTGCAGATTTTGTGGGACGTTTACAAACAGCTGTAATAAGAACCATTGGAAATAATACAGCCACAGAAATAATGACTAGACATTTGGCTAAGGAAAATGCCAATGAGGTTTGCAAGAGAATTATATGGGGGCTAGACAAAAATGCTTCTTTAGAGGAGATCATTAGACGCTGTGCCACAGTGGGCACAAATGCTTATTATACCCAGACTATGATGAACATGGAAAGACAAGGTCCTTCTTGGCAAAGGAATTATAGAGAAACTCGTCGATGTTTTCAGTGCGGAAAAATTGGACATTTGAGAGCTCATTGTAGATATGGAGATAGCGTGAGAAAACAGGGTGAGAGAAAACCCAAAACCCCATGTCCAAAATGTAACGGAGGCTTTCACTGGGCCTCTAAATGTATATTGATCCAGAGGAATGAGAGGCAGGGCCCAGCTCTAAAGTATCAATCAAAGGACAGGTGGGGCATGATAGCAGCTGAGGTTACACCCAGAGAGACTCTAGAAATTCAGAACCCTGATGTCATCAACCAACAGAAAAGCAATCAGGATTACAGTTGGGAAGAATACAGGCCTTTTAAGACAACAAGACAATATCCAATGCAAACAACTCCAATGTAATTACCAGATGATGAGGAGAAATCCCAAACTTGGTAAATAGAAGGGAATTAGATTAACTGCTTGGGGAAGAGGATCTGCTTATATTTCCACAGATGAAGAAAGAATCAGATGGCTGACAATGAGACTGTCAAAAGGACTCTTAAAATCTTCAGAAATCATTGGGTTCCCTGAGATGAAAAATTGTTGATGAGACTTTTTGCAGTACTTCAGAGCTTACAGGAATTATTAGATTCCTGGCACATGAACTAATGGACAATGGATTGCTTATGGACTATTTCTAGGACTTATGGACATGTGTAAATTTTCAGGTTTATTTATGTTGTTACATTACTACTAGCCTGTGTTATATTGCTATGTGCTTATGTAAATTATGTATAATGCCTCCCATATTGATGGATTTATGTATAGCATGTATATCTGTTACAAAGTTCTGGTCCATATTGATGGATTTATGTGTACCCCCTCAGAAACCCCCTATGTTTTAAAACAAAAGAAAGAGGGAGATGTTGGAATCCTTACTAACTGCTAACTAATTAGAGTTGATCTAATCTTACAAGAAGATGTTTTGGCCAGAACCTGAAACTAGGTACTAAGTAGAACTAATCAATACAAGGCTTGTGTTCACACCTTTACTCATTGGAGTTCAATGAGTTCATACCTCCCTTGAAGCTCTTTGGGCCAGAGAGCACTATGGGAGAAAACCCATAATCCCTCTCTCTGGAAGGAGCATAAATAGGCCAATGGGCCAGTCGAAGAAGTTCTTCAGAGGAAGACGCTACAAGTCGAGATTTCACTGGAATGACATGAAGACTGGAGCTGGCTGGAGGCTGAAGAAAGCAGAGGCAGAGGCTGAAGGACCAGACCTTTGGATTTAAAGACATTTGGAGAGAGCTCTTGGAACCAAGCAGAGAGATAGGCCTCTAAGCTAACCGGGCTATATTGGAGATAATAAAAGATCTGAACTTTTATCACCTGGCTGCTTTTTGAGAAGAAAAAGCTCACAACATACTCCCAGTGTGACATGATGACAGTACAGAAATACTATCACTTCTTTTTTGGGGGGATGCTATGTCTCTTTTATGGTAGTCTGAGATTACTATAAATTTCTTATCTATTATAAAGTTCCATTGAGCACTAAAAAGTTTGTAGTCTATTAAAATACTTTATTTATATTCTACTTGCAAAGTTGATTTTTAAACTAATTGTAAAACTTAAAATTTCATATGATCACATTCGACTTACAATTTTAGCTTATCAAGCTATTTTTTTCAATGCTGATTATATCACTCAATGTGTTTTCTCTGTCTCTTGGCTTTGTATAATTGGCAAATTTGTTAAATATGATTCAATCTCTTTAACCAAGTTGTTGATAAAAATCATTTTAAGTGAGATAATATTTAAGATTTCTACTGAAATTTTTACATACTCTCAGGGAAAAGAAAAACACTATTGATATGTACAATTGAGATACATAAGTTCAGGCCTTCTTAGGTGTGTGTGTGTGTGTGTGTGTGTGTGTATGTGTGTGTAAGATATAGTAAGGATTTTTAATCCAGAATTTACTTCCTTTATCTAGTTTATATAAGATCATATTATCTATATAAATAACAATAGTAGTAGTAATAATAGTAGTAGTAGTAGTAATAACTACATATATAGTACTTTGGAGTTATGCATGTATTGTCTTAAATGCTTTTCATAAAAACCCCATGAGTTAAGTTTTGTAATAGATTATATAATATTGCTGAGTTAATCTCTAACATTGATGAGCTTAAATGAGAATTATGAGGAAGAGAAGAATCCTATTGTATATTGAGATTTCATTTCCATAAAAATTCCTAAATTTCATAAGAAATCTGATAAAGGAAATAGCAAACTCAATGTATATGATTATAGTTATCAAAAATCATTTATTGTTCAATCATTTAGCCATGTTTCACTCTTCATGATTTTATGGATCACAGAATGCCAAGCCCTTTTCTCTTCCACCAACTCCTCCAACATCATCCTGCAATTGTTCCAAATTCATGTATTGCTTCTATGACATTTTCTATCTATTTCATATTTTACTGTCCTCTTCTCCTGTTGACTTCAATCTTTTTCAACATCATTTTTTGTTTTGTTTTTCCCCCAATGAGTTCTATTTTCCCATTATGTGACTAAAATATTTAAGCGCCAGTTTCAATAATAGACCTTCCAATGAATAATTTGAATTAGTTTTTTTAAGCGTTGACTGATTTGATCTCCTTGCTGGTTAACAGATTCTCAAAAGTCTTCTCCAGCATCACAATTCAAAAGCATCACTTCTATGAAGCTCATCTTTTCTCATAGTCAAACTCTCACAGCCATAAATTGCTATTGCAAAAACAAAACAAAACAAAACAAAACAACAACAACAACAACAACAACAAATAAAACCAAATAAACAAGAACAAAACAAAACAAAACAACAACAACAACAAAAAACAAATAAAACCAAATAAACAAGAACAAAACAAAACAAAAACAAAAACAAAACAAAATAATCACAAAAAAACCACAGCTTCAACTATACAAAACTTTGTTGACAATTTGATTATGTCTGCCTTTTAGTGTATTGTCTAGATTTGCTAAAGTTTCTTTCCAAGAAGAAAGTCTCCTTTAAATTCAAGACTACAGTTATTGTCTGCAATGGTCTTTGAACTTCCAAATACAAAATTGGACATTTATTTCCTTTTTTGATTTTCAGTTTACCAGGAAGTGATAAGTTTGTTTGCCACGAATATAGTTATATTTTTGTTTGGTTGCTTTTGGTTTTTACACTATTCTCATTGAAACTTACCAAAAAACTTCTTAATTCTTTTCTAATTCCTGCCATCAAAAAGTGATGTCATCTATATATCTGAAACTATTGATTTAACTTTTGATTTATCAAACCTGACATTTCATATGATGAACTCTGCAATAAATTAAATAATATGACAACAAAAAACTTTATCACACTCCTTTTTGAATCTTTTATTTTTATTTATTTTTTAAATTAAATACAAAATTAAAAAAAAGAAAGAAAAGGAAAATTAAAATGAAACAAAACATTGTCATGTTCCCAAAAGGATATCAGGGATATTCAAAATATGTTAATATATATTCAAATATGGTATAGGCACAAGTAGACACACACACACTCACACAGAGAGATATGTGTGTGTGTGTGTGTGTGTGTGTGTGTGTATGTATTTACATATATACAATAAAGGGCATAGCCGTCTCCAAAATCTATAAATAAGAGTTGAGAATAGGTAAAGTAAGGTAGATTTTTTCAAAGTAAAGGTAAAGTAAGGTAAAGTAAATAGATTTATTGCAGTGGGAAAAGATATATAGATTAATCCAAAAGGGATAAAGAAGTAGGGAAAACCTAAAGAATAGATTAGGAGGGGATCCATGTGAGGAGGAGGATAAGTAATACCAAGGCAAGTCAAGAAGTAAAATTAAAATTAACTGTCAGATTTATAAGAATACATATCATTGATAAATGATCAAAGGATATGAACAGACAATTTTCAGATGACAAAATTAAAGCCATTTATAATCTTATGAAAAAATGCTCTAAATCACTATTGATTAGAGAAATGCAGATTAAAACAACTTTGTGGTATCACTTCATATCTCTCAGATTGACTAAGATGACAGAAAAAGATAATAATAAATGTTTGAGAGAATATGGGAACTCTGAGACACTAATGCATTGTTGGTGGAGTTGTGAAATAATCCAACCACTCTGGAAAGCAATTAAGAACTATGTCAAAAGGGCTATAAAATTGTGCATACTCTTTGACCCAGCAGTACCCTTGCTGGGTCTATATCCCAAAGAAATCTTAAAGGAGGGAAAAGGATCCACATATGCAAAGATGTTTATAGCAACTCTTTTTGTGGTAACAAAGAATTGGAAAATGGGTGAATGCCCACCAACTGGAGAATGACTGAACAAGTTGTGGTATATGAAGGTAATGGAATGTTATTGTTCTATTAAAAAAATGATGAACAAGCAGATTTTAAATAGGACTGGAAATTTTTACATGAATCAAGGCTGAACGAAACAAATAGAACCAAGAATACATTGTATACAATAATGGCAAGAATGTGAGATGATCAACTATGAAAGACTTGGTTCTTCACAAGATGTGGCTCTTCTCAGTGGTTCAGTGATTAAAAGCAACCCCAATAGACTTTGGACAAAAAATGCCATCTGCATCCAGAAAAAGAACTAAGGAGACTGAATGTAAATCATTACACACTATTTCACTTCTTTTTTTGTTTGTTTTCTTATCTCTTCAAGGGTTTCTCCATTTTGCTCTGATTATTCTCTCCCAATATGATTCACAAAGTAATGTGTATTTAAAATAATTAAATTTACTAAGGGAAAAATAGTAGAATTAAAGTAGAAGAGTTACTAGGAATGGGAAATAAGGAGATATACACAAACCCTACAACAAGGATCAGGAGTTGAATTTAGTAGGAAAAAAAAAGAAGATCTATTAATGTTGATTTCAGAAAAAATCAAGTTTGAAGATTCAATAAGAAAGAAATCTATATTATGTCAACCATATTATTATTGATTTAGATGAGTGTTTACATATTTGTAAATGTGTATGTATATATCTGTGTATATGAGTGTATGTGTGTATGCAGATGTATATGGATATGTATTATTGAATATCTATGTTTGCACATATGTGTATGTGTATATGCATTATTGTGGGTGCATATGTACATATGTGTATGTACATGCCTTAGCTTAAATGTAGTCTTGGAGGAGCCTGGGTGGGGGGAATAAAAAGAAGAAAAAATAATAAAATAACAAGTGCACAACAGAGAACAAAAAAAAAAAAATCATCTATAGTAGGCAATATTTCAAACAAAATGGAATCTGTGTTTCCTGATTTTTTTTTCATTCAAAATGAACTCTATATTGTTTGCATTGGGATCTGAGTTTGAGGGAGGCTTTAGTCTATTATGTGTTATTTATTCCCTTATTGAACTTGCAAAAAAGATTAATATAAATATTACTTAAGCAAGCTGAATAGTTGCTTTTTTAATTGAATCAAATCCTTTCTAAAAATACAAATATACAATATAAATAATACAAATACAAAATAAGAAAAAATAGAAAAAGAAAGAAAAAATGAAAAAAAAATGGTCATATGCCCCACAGAACATCAGGGAGTATTCAAAATATGTAATAAATTTCCATTTCAAGAAAGCATAGTTAATAAATAATAAATTATATTCCTGATTGATGACTGCCCATCTTTTCTTTACCTCTTTGTAGGTTACTCCTTTGTTTTCTACTGTACACTCTTTACTTTATTCTTTTATTCCCCTTTCATCCCTCCCACCTTCCCCAAGTGGGCTATAATTAAGCATACATATATAAGTTAACATATATATAACCACATGCATAAATACATGCTCATACGTATATACACACATACCCATTTAAAACATTTATAGGCATGCATCTAAATCTTAATATGGATGACATATAATGCATATTTCTCTCTTGATTGAATCTTTAAGTTTGACTTTGTCTAAGATCAGTGATTACTAGCCCTAAATTTTTTTTTCTAATAAATTCTATTCTTGACCTTTATTATACTGTTTATACATATAGATATAGAGCTAGATCTAAATCTAAATCTATATATCTATATTTTTATATCTTATTTTCCATCCCTACTAACTTTTCTACTTCAATTCTACTCTTTAACTTGCCTTGCTTTTATACAAGTTCCCCTCACCCATAGATCCCTTCATTATCTTCTCCCTTCTTTCTCCCCCTTTCTCTTTTTCTTTATCCCTTTCTTATTAATCTGTACAAGTCATCCTTCTGTATCCCACCTTATCCTAAGTCACCCTTTACTTCCCTCTTTATCTTTTTCCCATTAATTCAAACATCTTGTCTCACTACTATAAATTTATATACTCTTCTATACCTCACCTTATCCTATTCCTTCTTCATTTATTTCTTTATAGATTTTGGAGGTTGTTGTGTCCTTCATAGTACACAAACACACATAAATACACACACAAATGGTACACACACACACACACATCGCAAAGTGTGTGTGTGTGTGTGTGTGTGTGTTTGTGTGTATTCTATATAATTTACTTAAATCAACAGAAGTGAATAGTGACCACTATTTGTGTGGTTTTGTTGTTGTTGTTGTTGTTTTATTCTATGCTGGAAAAGTGTTCCTGGAAGAAAGTTTATTTTCCAATTCATCAAGTTATGCTATGTGAGATTCTTTTGTTGCTGTGATTCAAGCATTAATGCTCTTCTTTATTTGCTTTGCCTAGGTCTCTTATCTTGGAGTACATGGGATTCAAGTCATCAATATATATAACTGGAAAAGTTACTCTCTTATCAGGAAGTCCAGATTCACCATTAATGGGAAGAATCTCAAACCTGTTATACATTTCTACAAAAAAAGGCAGTTATCTCAATAGACAAAGCAAAGTGGTATAATTGGGGATCATAATGTAATTAGGTCTGTACAATTATGCATCAGAAACGTGGATAAAGGCAACTATAAAAGTAAGGCAAATTTTAGCAGCTATTGTCTTTGCAAGAAAGATTAAGGAGCAGGTATCTCAACAAAGACATTTAATATGCATATATTGGATTTAACATATATTTTAACATATTTATAATCTAGGTCACCTAAGCATGAATGATCTCTTCCATTTTGCCAGAAGTCTTCTTGGAAGAATGTATCAAAAAGATAATGAAGATTTTATATATATATATATTTTTTTTGAACCACTGTCATAAATGTCTTTTTTTTTTGATAGGTAACAATAGTAGACTTTTTTTTAAATGATGTAACAACAAGTAATTTATAATTATTGAAAATTAGGGGAAAGAATTCATTTGTAGATGTGAGTTGGTTTAATTTAGAGTTTTCCATTAGTGCTTAATTTCTTATCAAAATATTGTAAGGAAGAAAAAATACTATTCTAGAGATTATTAATCACTTGAGCAATGAAATAATAACAACTATTTTTAAAACCATTTATCTTTAAATGCATTTATGATCATAGATCAAGGAAGACTATTAGAAGTCTTTCATTGTCCAAATGAGAAAATTGGCCAGGAATATTACAACACTGGTAATAAGCATCAGGGGCAGGATTCTCAATAAACAAAGATTTATTTAAGCAACACTATAAGCAAATTACCATGCCAAATTCTGCAAGGCATACAAAAAAGAAGATGTAATTCCTGTCCTTAGGTAATTTACAACATATTTAATGATGACATACTTAAAAAAGTAAAATCATGGTACAACATGAGAATGCAATGAGTACTCAGAAAAAATAGTTCAGATCAAGCTTATTTAAAAATTTCCAACATGAAAATGTTTCAGAATGAAAAATGAAAATGTTTCAGAAACATCATGAGTTTGCGCTCATTCCTATGTGTAAGTTTTGTATAAAATTCATATTTTATTACTCTCTGAAATCTGTTATTTTTCTTATAAATAAGTAATGTAAGCCACCCTGGGGAAGGATTAAGAAAAATATTCTCTACTTTAATGAGAGTGAAGGGAATGTGTTTTGTATTTTTTGCATAAGTAATGTGTGTGTGTGTTGTTGTTTCCTTACTTATCACCCAACACAATATCAAATTATACTCAAAGAGCAACCAATGGCTTTGATGGACTATAAAGTAAAATCTTGTAGTTATACTTTAAAGAATAAGTAAAGTTGGATCAAAGTAGGAAATGACACAGTTGATCAGAATTACAAAATACTAAAATTAGAAATTTTATTAATGTGAAATTGAACATGTACATCCTTCTCACATTAACAACTTGTTAATATTAAATGAAGGCTATTGGATCTTCAATTAGAATGTGAGTGACAAATGCAATAATTAAAATGAGTAGAAGAAAAATGTGCTATTGTTCATTGAGTCTGTGTTACTATCCCCCATTCCACTTCATCCAAAGGAAACTATATTTTTCTATCTCTTTAAAACTCTGTTTACAAATCATATTTTCCATCATGATTGCTGTGACCTAAATAAACAATGGCCCAACATACTTCCCATATCCTGTAACTCCTTATCTCACATAAAAACATTGTGAATCTAAGGTTTATAGCTTTCATTAGTTTTGTATTTATATTATTGTCTGTCAGTTTTCTCTTTTTTCATAGTCTGAATGCAAATTTCATCAGTACAAGCCTAAAATTTGTCTTTACATCCTCACCTTAGCTTCTCTCAAACAATTTATGTAATAGATTAGGATTCTTTTATGAAAGATTTTTAAAAAAATATTTTAATTATTTTTTTGAAATTTTAATGCTTAATTTCCCCCAGTTATATGTAAAAATAATTTTAATGTTTATTTTTGAAACTTTGGGTTTCAGACTCTCTCCTTTCCTCACTTACCACATGGCCTTCCCATTAAAATACAAGCAATTTAATACTGGTTATACATGTATATTCATGTAAAACCTTTCTATAATATTCATGTTGTGAAAGAAAAAATTAGAAATTTTCAAGAAAACTTTTAAAAAGTAAAAACAAAAGTACACTTTAATCTGGATTCAGACATTATTATTTCTTTCTCTGGGGATGGAAAGCATTTTTCATTATAAGTCCCTCAAAGTTGTTTCAGATCACTGCATTGCTGAGAATAGTTATGTCATTCACAGCTAATCATATTACAATATTGCTGTTACTTTGTACACAATACATTTCACCTTGCATCACCTTATAAAAGTCTTCCTAGGTTCTTCTAAGAGGATCCTGATACTCATTTCTTATAATACAATAGTTTTCTATCACAATCACATACTACAATTTGTTCAGTCTTTTCCCAAGTGATGGGCATCCATTCAATTTCTACTTTTTCCCCTCAGAAAAGACCTGCTATAAATATCACACACACACACACACACACACACACACACACACGCATTTGTATATCCATTAAAAAAATATATATATATATATATCTCTTTCAGGACATACACCTAGCAGTGATTTTGCTATGCCAACGGGTATATATGGTTTCATAGCTCTTTGAGTAAAATTCCAAATTGCTCTATAGAATGGTTGAATCAGTTCACAACTCCACCAACAATGCATTGATTTTTTTTTCCTCATTATGCTTCCACAATTTGTCATTTTTTTTTCCTGTTCTATTAACTAATCTACAGATATGTGGTAGTACCTCAGAACTGTTTTAATTTGCATTTCTTCAAACAGTAGTAAGTTAGAAACTTTTTCATGACTATGATTACTTCATCTAAAAACTATTTTATATCTTTTGACCATTTATCACTTGGAAAATGACTTTTATTTTTATAAATTGGACTCGGTTCTGTATAGGTCCTTATCAGAAAAAAATGCTTCATTTTTTAACTATTACTCTTGCTAATTGTATTTCCCCTCTCTCATTCTATTATCTCTCTCCTTTCACTCTATCCCTCCTTAAAAGTGTTTTGCTTCTGACTGCTCTCTCCCTCAATCTGTCCTCTCTTCTATCATGTTTCTCCTCTTTACTTTTCCCTTTTCCCTCCTACTTTTCTATGGCTTGCTTGTTGCCTTTCATCCTCAAAGAAGACTAAAGTGACATTACTCTGTTAGAGTCAAGAAATACAATATAATAAATACAAATTGTATTTATCTGTAACTGATCAGATCAATTAGAGTTTGGAATGCTCTGCCATAGGTTTGACACAAATAGTTCATATGGACATTGGGAATGGATTCTCTAACTGCACATCTAACATTTCTTCTGAGCTACTTCAATTCTGTTTGCTCACACAGCATAGCGCTTTCTCTGATAAGGGCACTCCATGGTTGGCAGTCTTGTGCCAGCATTTCCCCATGTTGTGCAATCAATTCTAAAGTTCTTAAAAGAGACCTTGAAAGTTTCTGGGAATCACTTTTTTTTTTTTTTCTGACCATCACATAAAAGCCTCCCCTGTGATTCTCTATCAAGTAGTCTTTTTGGCAAGTGTAAATTTGGCATTCAAATAATATGCCCAGCTGTGCTTCCTGTAGTAGGATTTGAATGCCTGGCAGTTTAGTTTTTGAGAAAGGATCTCAGTGTGTGGTATTTTACCCTGACAGGTGATCTTCAGAATCTTGCCAAAATAATTCAAATGGAAGTCATTTGGTTTTCTGGCATGTCACTGCTGCAATGGCCAGGATTCACAGGCATCCAAAAATGAGGTCAGTAAAATGCCTCTGTAGACCTTCAGTTTGTTGATCAATCTAATACCTCTCTTCTCCCATGCTTTCTACTGGAGCCTCCCAAACTCTGAGCTAACTCTGGCAATGTGTGTATCAACCTCATTATCAATGTGTACATCCCTGGAAAGTATACTGCCAAGATAGGTGAAGATATATACAGCATTCTAAAATTCTTCACTTGTTGTAATTGATGATTCCACATATGGATAGTGTGGTGCTGGCTGATAGAGTAATTGCATTTTAAAATTATTAGTTGGTAGGCCAAAATTAGCACAAGTAAAAGAGGATTGATCTATACTTTATCATATTTTCTTGGATGCAGAGAATGCTTTGAGTGCACAATCATCTGCAAATAAGAAAAAAAAAAAAAAATCATGCACCAGCACTCCCTTTACTTTAGGTTTGGCTTATATTCTTTTCAAGTTGAAAAAATTATCACCAGGAGCAACTAGGTGGTACAGTGAATAGAGCACTAACCCTGAAATTGGGAAGACCTGAGTTCAAATCTGGTCTCAGGCATTTAACACTTTTTAGCTGTTTAGCTGGGCAAGTTACATAATTTCAATTGCCTTAGACAAAAATAAAATTAAATTAAATTAATATCAGTGAGGTGATTGACCATTGAAACCATTTGACATCATTGCTGAAAACATAATGCTAAAACTTATATGACCAAGCACATGTTTCATTCCAATAGTAATTGGGAATACTTTCTTCCAGGGAAAGACAGATTTTTATACCCAATTTAGTGTGTATGTTATTACTTCTTTGAGCCAGTTCTGATGAGAGAAAAATCACTTACTCCCTGTTTTCTCTTTCTCATTCCCTTTCCATTGTAAAAGCTTTTCATTGTGATTTTGATAATTTACCCCATTTTATCCCTCCCTTTTCCTCTCTGCCACTACATTTGAGTCTAATGTCTTAGTTTCATTTTTTAGATACTATTTCTTCATATTCAACTAACAGTAGTGCCCATTGTCTTATATACTCCTTTTAACTGCCCTAATAATGAGAAAGTTCTTATAATTACAAGTATTACCTTCCCATGTAGGATTGCAAACAATCCAACATCATTAAGTTCCTTATGATTTACCTTTCCTGTTTACCTTTTTAATACTTCCCTAGTCCCTGGTATTTGAAAGTCTAATTTTCTACTTATCTCTGACCTTTTCATCAAGAATGGTTGAAAGTACTTTATTTCTTTGAATATCCATTTTTACCCTGAAGGATTATACAAATTTTTTACTGGGCTGTTGATTCTGGGTGGTAATCCTGGCTTATTTGTTCTCTGGAGTATCATATTAATGCTAAACATTGTGTTAATCTAACTATGGCACCATAATATGTGAATTGTTTCTTTCTGGTTACTTGTAGTATTTTCTTGTTGACCTGAGAGCTCTAGGATTTGACTATAATATTCCTGGGAATCTTTATTTTGGCATCTCTTGGGGAGGTGATTGGAGGATTCTTTCAACATCTTTCTTACCCTCTGGTTCTAAGATATGAGGGAAGTTTTCATGACAATTTTTTTTTATCATGGTTTTAAGGTAATCCAACAATTCTAATTTTAAATTATCTCTTCTGGCTCTATTTTTCCATGTCAGTTGATTTTTCAATGAGATTTTTCACATTGTCTTCTTTTTTCATTCTTTTGGTTTTGTTCAATTGTTTCTTAATTTCTTATAAAGTCATTAACTTCCCTTTGCTCAATTCTAATTATTTTCTTTGATGAGTTTTGGTATCTCCTTTTCCATTTGTCCAATTCTACTTTTTATTTAATTAGCTTAATTTTTTTTAAAAAAATAAATCTATCTAGATATATATATTTATGTAAGTACAAATATTTTTTTCTTCAGTTACATTCAAAATATTTTTTTAACATTTGTTTTTGAGATTTTTGAGTTCTAGTTTCTCTTCCTTATCACTCCCTTCAATTAAGAAACTACATATGAAATTATGCAAAACATTTCCATAAAAGTCAAGTTGTGAAAGAAAAAATAAATTTCCCACCTTAATAAAAACAAAAACCTTCAAGAAAAATTAAGTAAAAATAAAGAGAGATATAGAGAGAAATCGAGAATGATTCAACATGTAGCTCCTTCTCTGGGTATGAATAAGATTTTTCATCATAAATCCTTCAAACTAGTTGTGGATAATTGTACTACTGAGAATAACAAAGTGATTTACAACTAGTCATTCCAGAACATTGTTATTACTTTGTATATAGTGTACTTCACTTTGGTCATGGAGGATTTTCCAGATTTCTTTCTCCTGAGAGCATCATACTCATCATTTCCCAGAGAACAATAATGTTCCATCAGAGAAACTTTCTTTGAATTTTTTTTTTTTTACTATTACTACTGCTAATTGTTTCCCCTCATTTATTCTCCCTCTCTCTCCTTTCACCCTATCTTTCATCAAGAATATTTTATTACTGACCACTGTCTTCCCCATATACCTTCTTTTTTATCACTTTCCCCACCCCTCCCATATCCCATTCCTTTCCTATTTTCCTGCAGGGTAAGATAGATTTCTATACTCCTATTAAGTATGTATTATATTTTCTATTTAAGCTAATTCTGATAAAAGTAACGTTCACTCACTCATTCTTTGCTCCTCCTGTTTCCCTTCATATAAAAGCTTTTTTTTTTTTTTTTTAATGGCAGATGATTTGCACCATTCCTTTTCCCTTTCTCCCAGTACATTCCTCTCACTCCTTTATTTCATCATTTAAAAAAAAGATATTGTCTCAAGCTCCAGGGGCTTTGTGCAGCTGTTTTTTAGAGATACTTCTGATGACCTGCAATTTCTAAGATGGTGTGATGTAAGAAGAAGTGTATTTACTGCTCTTCTGGTCTTTGCCCTGGTCTGTGAATGACCACAAATACTCATTTCTGTCCTGGAACTGTGTGGAGCATCCTCACTCTACTGTAGGTGCAATCTCTGGTGTGTTACTGTCCCTCCTCATCATGAGATTGCCACTCAGAACTGTGAGCTATATTTGAGTTTGGGCAAAACAACAGGTCCTTCCCTCAATGTTACTAAAGGGATCTCAGTAATCTCCTTCTGACCATTTGTATGACCTCTGTAATATGGCCTGAGAGCTCCAGAGGTCTCCATTGCTGCTGATTATTCAATGTCTCCTGAGGCCAGCTTCTGTTTGGCAAGAGTTAGGGTTAGAACTCTGCAAGGAAGCCTGAAACCTACTGTGTTTTACTCTCATTTAGATGCAATAGATCTTTCCTTCTGACCTTCTAAGTTGTTTTAGACTCGAAAAAATTTTTTTACTCTGTCTTTTTGTGACTTCTGTTGCTCTTGAATTTGTTTAGAGTCATCATTCAAAAGTATTTGAAATGTTTGGGGGAGATCTCGCTCAGGCTCTTGGCTCTAGCTCTGCTTTTATCTTAACAGAGACAAAATCACCACATTTTCAAGTGGAAAGAAAACTCCTTCATGTTAAAAATAAATGGAAAATATATTCATAACTAAACTAAAAGAAATTGCACATTGTCCAGGAAAAATGGAAAGACAGAAGATTCTTGTGACTAAAATATTAGCCACAACATG
This sequence comes from Antechinus flavipes, assembly GCF_016432865.1. NCBI lineage: Eukaryota > Metazoa > Chordata > Mammalia > Dasyuromorphia > Dasyuridae > Antechinus > Antechinus flavipes. The sequence goes on from NC_067400.1 coordinate 94,382,376, forward strand.
GAACTTTTCTGTCTATAACAGACATCAAATAGAATAATAAGAGAGAGAACTGGGACTTGACACCAATGTGTGGATGGTTATGGAAATAAAACTTGAAGCCAATATGACTGGCATTTATTTAGGGTTCATTCTGTGTACTCAATTGTCTCCTCGGTAGAAGAATTGAGAAAAGTGAATATCCCAACTCAGGAATAGAATAAGATCTCTGAGGAAATGAAAGAAAAAATCAAAAAAAAATTTAAAAGAATAAGCAAGAGGTTAATACAAATATTATCAGTGCAAAATTAAGTTTCATTAATAGCTATTCCCTATATCTATATCTATATCAAAATATCAATAGATATATCAATAGAAATTTCCTAAATACTATTGTCTTTGGGGTTTGTCCTTTGTTCTGGAAGAGGATCATGATATCAGGGATCAGGATGAAAGTGAATTGGATTTAAGTGAGGGAAGGCTGTGCAAGGTCACATGCTTCACATTCCCCTCTAGAGCCATCTGGATCCACTGGCCAGATATAGATAAGGACTATTGCAGTTGTTCCTGGAAGAAATGGAAGACCTTGACCTTTTTAAGCTTTAACAGATCTCAATTTGATTAGGTCACACCCATTGAGTGATTAAGGCTAGGTAGCAATTGAGGCAAAGAATCTTTCATTTTACCTAATACAAGGGGAAAAAAAAAAAAAAAAAACCCTAAATAAATGAGGAAATGAATCTGGAAGGGAAAGACCCTCAGAGTTTCCGGCCAAAGCAGAAATGATTGTTATTTACATTCAGTAAAGATCATATCTTTCCTACAGATGCTCTTAAAATACCATTTTCAATGTGTCTTTTATTCAGGTGTAAAATTTTGGAAACTTAAAAAAAAAAAAAAAAACTACAACAAATTGTTGCGCATTCAATTGTTTGCCTTGATTGTGGTTAGATATCATACGTTTATTTCTTTGTGGTATATCATAAAATTATACACAATTGAGGTATATTACTAAGATTATAACCAGAAGTCTTCCTTCAATTGTAGTGGTGAGATTTTGAAAGGTAAGCAACAACCCAAGGGTAATGTAAAAGGCAGATGTTTCTTTTCTTTCTTGCTTCTCAGTGTATATATATACACACACACACACACACACACACACACATATATATATATATATATATATATATATATATATCTTGTGAGGTAAGAAGAAAAAAAAGACAACTAGAGAAATTAGAGTATTTCTATTAGGCACCTTCTTAAAGGTCTCATTTTCTTTTTCAAGCACAGAATTCTGAAGAGAGACTAAATAAAGAACAAATCTTAAAAGTGCAACTAATAAGAAAAATATTCAACAGAACACTAGTGGATATCTGAATTAAACAGCGAGTTACATTAAACATTGGCCCTGATAAAAGTTTTCTCTAAAAGAAAGAAGAAAATGTTTCCTGCTTATATTTGAGGAAAAAAAGGATCTGGTTAGAGAAGTAAAAAAAAAATGAGAACGTTGGAAGAAAGCAAATACATTGCTTTAAAGGTTGATTAAACAAATTCGACTTTTCTTTGGTCATAAAAGATGTGTATTCTGTTACTTACAAAAGCAAATTAGAGAAAGTTCAAGTACCACAGAAATAATTCCTTGGACTCAAAAGAGAAATATGGGATGAGAAGGGTAGTAGGCATTTAAAAAAAATCTATTAAGGAACTTAAGAAAGTAAAGGGAAAGCCACCCAAAGAAATTGATGTGGTTTTAGAAGTAGATCTCCAGTGAGATCAGATTTTAACAAGACAGGTGCACAAAAGGGTTGTGGGGCACTGTCATCAAGTATGAATACAAAAGTGACATATGCAGGCACACACACACACACACATACACACACAAAGCAAAAAAAAAAAAAAAAAAAAAAAAAAAAAGGTTGGGGGGAGGCTACATTGAGAAAAGCATATTTAAAGGGTTTTCAACCAAGACGAAAATAATTGATGAAGAGTCTTTGGGGCACATGTTATGTTAAAACAAAAACAGTGATCTATTTGTATTTCTTTTCTATCAAAAATAATGCTATTACAAGCAGAAATGGTAGAACAAATGTGATAGAAAGTAAATTCAGCTCAAATTGGAGAACCAAGAGTAATATAATATGTGTTCTTTTTGATACATTCCAGTCTCTTAGTTCATATAAACTGTATAATAAAGTAAAGGAAGAACTTTCAAATGTAATTACTTAATGACCATAAATGAATTTTTTGGAATTATGAGAAGATACTGAAAGACCAGAGATATTATCATGAATTTTTTATTTTTTATTTTTTTATTTCTTTTTTTATTATTAAAGCTTTTTATTTTCAAAACACATGCACAGATAATTTTCAACTTTTACCCATATAAAAGTTTGTGTTCCAAATAATTATTCCCTCCTTTCCCCCCTCCCCTCTCCTAGACTTCAAGTAATCCAATATATGTAAAGCATGTGCAATTCTTCTATATATATATATATATATATAAGGACAATTATCATGCTGCACAAGAAAATCAGATCAAAAAGGAAAAAATGAAAAAGAAAACAAAATATAAGCAAATAACAACAAAAAGAGTGAAAATATTATGTTGGAGCCACATTCAGTGCCCACAGTCCTTCCTTTGTACAGATGGCTCTCTTCATCACAAGACCATTGGTATTGCCCTGAACAGCTCATTGATGAAAAGCACCATATACATCAGAACTGATCATTGTATAACCTTGCTTTTACCATATACAATAGTCTCCTAGTTCTATTGACTTCACATAGCATCATTTTATATAAGTCTCTCCAGGTCTCTCTGAATCATCCTACTGATAATTTCTTATAGAATAATAATATTCCATAACATTAATATAGTACAACTTTTTCAGCCATTCTCCAACTGATGGGCAGCTACTCAGCTTCCAGTTTCTTGCCAGTTCAAAAAGGGCTGCTATAAACATCTTTGCACATGTGGGTCCTTTTCCCTTCTTTATGATCTTTGTGCTCTAAGCCCAGTAGTGAGATTACTGGATCAAAGGTATGCAGTTTGATAATCCTTTGAGCATAGTTACAAATTGCTCTCTAGAATGGTTGAATCAGTTTACACTTCACCAACAATGTATTAGTGTCCTCTTTTTCCCACTGAACAAGATAAGGTGAGATCTTTCAAGACAGTTGTGAAAATTGAGTAAGGCTTCATCTATTTCAAAGTTTGAGTATGCCTGAAGGACTTTAAGCATTAAGTCAAGGGCATACTTAAAGTGTCTCCTCCCTGCCATTCTCCTAAGGACATACTTAAAGTCTCCTCCCTGCTATCTTAAGGACATGCTTAAAGTCTCCTCCCTGCCATTCTCCTAAGGACATACTTAAAGTCTCCTCCCTCTTATCCCCCTAAGGGCATACTTAAGTCCCCTTCTTGTTATCCTCCCTTTTCAGCCAAATATGGGCAACTATATACTTATTGGTCAAGTTCAATTTCTTGGGTAGTTCCTGCATTTAGAATGTAAGATCCTCAGCCAATAAGGATGAGGGTCAGTGGTGGGAGGGGGAATTTGCGTTAGGGATTAAAAGCGTGGACCTTGCCCCCTATGATGCTTCCTCCCTTCTATTGTCTGCTCAATGGGTGGGACACCCGATTCTCGAGAGAATGTATAATAAACTTTGCTTTGCTTCTAGAGATCTATCCAGTTTTTGTTAATGGTTTCTGACCCACACCACCATGTATCATTATCTTTTCCTTTCATCTTAGCCTGAGAGGTGTGTAGTACTTCAGAGTTGTCTTAATTTGCATTTGTCTGATCAATAGTGATTTAGAGCACCTTTTTATATGACTAGAAATGGTTTCAATTTCTTCATCTGAAAAACCTGTTCATATCTTTTGACAATTTATCAACTGAAGAATGGCTTGAATTCTTATAAATTCGAGTCCATTCAATATATATTTTAGAAATGAGGCCTTTATCAGAACCCCTGAATGTAAATTTTTTCCCAGTTTAATGCTTCCATATATGTGTGTGTGTGTGTGTGTGTGTGTGTGTGTGTGTGTGTGTGTGTATGTTTACAGCTGGTATTTCAAGCAGTTTATATATATATAAATACACACACACACACATATATATATATATATATACTTATAAAAGAAATTAATATAAAAAGAGAAAAGAAGGGGATCCTTGATTAATACTCACCTTCAACTTGACAGAATGATAATTTGAGGGGAAAACTTAATTCACAATATGTAATGGGCTGAGGCTTGAGTTGATGCACTGAGGTCCCAAGCACATGAGGCTAAATAGTAATTGGACCATACTCTATCAATATATAAGTTTGGAGAAAGATTGGCCCCCTCCCACTCTTTGTGCAAGTCCTGATGTGTTGTATAGGAAATGATGATTCTGGTGGGTGGGCAGGGGAGTGGAAAAGGAAGGGGAGGAGAGACTGCTGGCTTTTGCCATTACGACGACCTTTCAGCTCAGATCTCTCTCTCTGCTAGCTGGCTTCCTGTTGCAGCTGCCCATATTGCTATCACAATCCTTATTCACCTCTTCACTTCAATAAAGACTGAAGATTTTCCCCTTAACCTGAGTTCCTGACTCCAGCTGATTTTAAATACACAGTCATTACAACAATAATTATAAAATATCTTGATAGACTAAAAATTTAGAAATTCCCCAATTCTAAGGTGACTTAAAAGTAGAAAGTTTTCAGTCCTTAATCAAGGATATAGTAAAACATAAGCTCTCATTTACCATTATAATAAATACTTACTCTCTTTGGATAAGATAACAATTTTGTCAAGAAAGGCTACATTCACAATTAGAAAAAAAGTTGTTGTTTTTTTTTTTTCCTTCCCCTATCTCCTAACCTTGAACAAGGAAATATGTTATTTTGATAATAAAGCCTGTCAATTGTATTTCAAATTCCAAATAATCCCTTTCTTTCTTTAGCTTTCTACTTCTCTATCTTCTATGAAATTCTTTATTTTTTTTTATATTAAGTAGTCAAAGAATGCTGCTAATTGGCTCTGCACTGTAAATTAATGTAAAAGTTTATTTTAAAAAATTGTATCCAAAAAACCTCAATTTGCTATCAGTGAAAGCAAATTCTTAGTATGTTAATAAATCTCTTTACTTTCATTTAGTCTCTGATTTTAAATACACAACCATATCATGCATTTTAGAGAGTTCCCTTATCATCAATAAAAGATACCATAATCAGAAGAAAGTCCATGATAATTTCAGTGGAACAAGCCGGAAAGTTTAGTGTCTTAGATGGAAAAAAAGGAACTGAAGCTGTATATAAGAATAAGTATTAAATATTGCATACAGTTTAAGAAGGATGGATACTAAAAAAAATTGGAATCATTGAATATGGAGGTAATTAGAAGCCCTTTAAACAGCAGCATTCAGTCAAATGGGAGAATAAAAATGAGATTATGAGTTGAGGCATGTGTAATGATGAAGTGGACATATAATAATGTAGACATTATTTTATATTGCTTGATTATTAAAAGAGAAAGATAGGATGCTAAACTGTATTTCCTCCATTTTGAAGCAATAATACCAGTCACATGCATATGTCATACAACATTTTTCTAAATGGTTTTACAAGCATTGACTTTTATTTGAACTTCACAAAAACCCTTAGAATTACTGAAGGGACACTTTTTTTTCCACTCTATTTTAAGATGTGGAAACATTTTTAAAGAAATTAAGTTATGACTAAATCAAATCCAAAAAATGGAATCACCAGACCTAGAACCCAGGTCTTCCTGCTCTGAAACAAATTTCTTTTAAAAAATATTTTTTGAGAACATTGATGCTTAGTAGCGTGACATTATGTTATAATATTGAACAAAACATATAGCCTTTGCCTCAGTTTGCTTATATTTAAAATTGTAGGTTTTAACAGTTGACTCAAAAAATTGATTCAAGATAAATAATTAATGTAATATAATATATATACCCATACGTGTATACATATAATTGCTTTAGTTTGATAAGAAACTTTTTTCATGAGAAAAGGGGATATGTAAAAGCATGAAAATGTTGTTTTACTCTAAATATTATACTAAAGATATGAGTATTTCAGAAACTCTGGAAATGATTACTAAAAATGGAGATGTTTTAATAAAGTCCCCTGTTGTTAACTCCCAGTGTCATTGAAGCCCCAATTCTTGAAGGTTATGCTGATCAAGGTTTCAAAATATATTTTTTCCAAAGCAGCTTCCATATTATTAAAGCAAAATAAAAATTAAAAAAAAACATGCACAAGAAAATGCATTGTAGGTCTTCTTCCTTTCAGCCCTAACCCTACATGTCCTTTTCATTTTAAACACGGATCAGTGAAAGAAATACAAGGATTATTTACAAAGTGGAAATTGTTAAAATGTCCCATGACCCTTGGGAAATTCAAAACTATTACTCAGCAAAAGGCCAAGTTTAGGGAATCTGCCCACCCACAATAAATGCTAGGGAAATGAGAGTACTGCCCTTTGGCTATGTCTTGACAGCATTTATTAGCAACCAAGGTTTGTAAAACTGAGACTTGGTCTAAGAGGATTGTAAAAGTAAAAGCTGATAAACACAGAGGATGGTCTCCCAGGCAGAGAGAAAATTCATTCTTCATGCCCTGAGGGGTAAACTGGAGCCTGTAATAAATGGAATAAATTGGAAGAAGGCTTAAATTGAGTTATTCTAAAATACCTAAAATATGCATGATCACAATGACCACAATATAGTTATATATCATTAAGAATCTTCAAACATGCTGATGAATATGTGACAGCTGATAATTTAAATATACTGAAATAGTTAAAAAGTATTGACTAGGCTACTTTCTCTCACTATCACTATATAAAATTAATAAATTATCACTAATCCCCTCCCAACCTGTACCCTTTTACCCTACAATAAGCCAATATATCAACTAAACATGAAAAACAATGAAACAAACATGAAAAAAAAAAGCTTTGTATTTTACATATTGTTATCACCATATTGTATAAAAAAATTATGAAAAATCTGTTTAATTTTGTTTGTTTTTTTTCTTTTAAACATTTTGTATAAGATAGAAATATTAAAATGTGAGTGCATTTTTTTTTAATAAAGAGGGGAGGCCTTGTGTATAGGAACTAATCTACCAAATGATTACCCTCTCTCCATATAGAATGAGATCATTCTGATCTACAATTTATAGTGTTAGATACTTTCTTATTTCATCAAGAGAGTAAGTGATTTACCCAAAATCATAGTCATTATGTTTCAGAGATTAAAATTAAGCTCAGGTATTCTAGGTTCTCAGGTCAGCTTTCTATCCAATTTGCCATGTTGCCCCTCATTATCATGGCTGTGTAATAAGAGATTATTTTAGTTTCTACAAATGAAAAGATATTGATAATCTGGGTTGGCATTTATATTTGGCATAAAATTTTCATTCACATCTCTCTCTGGCTTCATTCCTGACAGGGGTCATCATTGTCCTAATCTTTAAATAAAACTTTTTCCCCCCTGAGGCAACTAGGATTAAGTGACTCGGCCATGGTCACACAGCTAGAAAGTGTTAAGTATTTGACACAAGTTTGAATGATTCTCTATCCACTGTACTAACTAGCTGCCCCTAAATAAAATTTTTAAAAGGTTCTCCTATTAAGAATTAATTTTAAACAACTTGTTTTTTTAACAAAGCAAACTCAAAAAGGCATTTTATTCCAGTGTCCTTAATATGCTTCTAAATGTAATATATTAAGTTATCTTGCTAGATGACATAGTGCATGGAGTGCTATATTTTCAATCAGGAAGATCTAATTCAAAATTAGCCAGGACAAATTACTTAATCGTGGTTTATTTCAGTTTCCTCATCTGTGTCTGCTATTGTTTGTCTTTCAGTCTCAAAGAGGATCAATGACATCAGAAGAGTGATGTCTTGATTTGTGAGTGAACTGGATTTAAATTAGGCAAACTCTGCAAATTCTTCAGCTTCACTTGCACCTCCAGAGTCTTTGGTGTCCAGTAACAAGGCATATATCAAGAAGGCTGGCAATGACTCCATTGATGAATAAGAAGACATTTTTATTTTATTTTATTTTAATTTGTTTATTTGTTTAAAAGTAAGGTCTTTCTCAGATTTGTTTCAGTCAAGGTTTATTCAGCAATTAGTTGTTAGGTAAGAATTGAGGCAAAATATAGCCTGATTTTCATTCTTTTATGAAGGCAAATCCTTTTATGGATCAATCTAGGAGAAGAAGACCCTCATCTATAAAATAGGGATAATAGTTAACACTTACCTCCAGGGTGATCATGAGGTTAAAATGAAATATCTATAAAGTGTTTTGTAAAGCTTAAAGTGCTATATAGATTCTACTTATTTTATTGTTATTATTATAATGGCAAAGTATTTTGAAACTGAAGTGAGCAAGGATGGGTGGCTCTGATTTATTACTATTTGTTTCTTTGAACTAGTCACTTAATTTCTCAGATCCAAATTTATTAGGCAACTGAGTTAAACTAGATAGTTTTTGTAGGCCCTTATATCTCTAGAACTATAAATCTATAATGTCTAATTCATTGTAAGCTTTATCAGATGTTCTTTATACATCCCATGGGATAAAAAAGAAAGCTAATTGTTTTTTGCTGGGATTTTTTTTTTTTGCTTACTTTTTGTCTTTGATCCACATCCAGATTTGAACCCAGATATTCCTGATTCCAAGTTTACCATTCTATCTATCATGCTAATGTCTCATTATATCTTTAAGTCACTATTATTCTCTTTTTAAAGAAAACTATGAAATTTTCAATTGTGAATAGTTCTCTTAAATGATCTACATTTTCTCAGCATGTAAAAATACACCCTGTGAGTGAATCCACTCTCTTAAACAATTAGGTCTCATTTGATAATTAAAGCTCCAGTTCGTCTCTAGTACACTACTTTTCTGAAAGGGCCAGTACACTCCCCCAAAGAGTCTCCATATTGCCTAGGAATAATCTGAAAGGATCTTAGAGGTTGAGGAAATATTTCAAAATAACCCAGAGATAAAAAGAATTTAAATGAAATAGCTAGTTATTGATGTTTCTATGGTAACTGGGCAAATTAACCCATATTCATACCATTAGAACCTGCAATAAATTAAATCAGACTTAAAGAAAATAAATTACATCTGTAATATATGGAAATAATTTTAAAAAAACTGAAATGCTTTGCCCTCATCATTTATAATTATCTTGTTGTTTGTCATTGTTAGCTGTAAATACTGTTGGTGATGAAATCATGCCCTAGTATGAGAATATTGATATTAATTGTGTTAGGCAGGGGGACCAGAAGATCATTATTAACAAAAGGTATTGTAAACCCCTGAATTCTACTTTCCCCCAGGCAGGCTAAGGGCATGTTTCTTAGCCTTATCTTCTCCTTCCAGCCAAGAAAATTTACCAAAGATGATATTTTTTGATCCTTAAAGATTTGAACATTAAGTGGACCTAAGCAAAACTAGTGAGTTGACCTAAAATAAATGTAATTAGATATATCTTCTTTTTTAGTCTTCCCCAGGGGGGAATGTGCAAGGGGAAAGCTAAGAGAACTCTGTCCAATTAGGTGGCTGTGTTCTATTAGTCCAGAAATATTGGATGTGTGTAGTGCAAGAGGGTCAGGGCTAACAAAAACTCTTTCAAACTATTGAGTGAGAATTGTTCAGTGGAAACAGTACCAGTTTGGTTGTCATGGGACTTATGTTTAAATCTAGTCTCTGAAACCTATCTATATGACCTGAGGCTAGCCACCTAAAGTCCACTGGCCTCTTCTATAAAATGAGGAGGTTGAACTAAATGGTCTCATAGGTTCCTTCTAACTCTCAATCCTTGAGTCTCTGAAACTGACTATGGTTTTTCTGTATGCTTCAAGGACTTATTTTTTTGTCTATGGGTTCTTTCCTTTTTCCCTTCCTTCTTTCTTCCCTTACTACTTCCCTCTCTCCCTTCTTCCCTCCCTTTCTTCCTTCTTCTCTTTCTTCTTTCCAACTTGCCTTCCTTTCTTTTCTCTTTACTTTGTCTTCTTCCTCTTCCTCTGTATGCTTAGGGAATTCTGTCCTTACCTGTGGATGTTCAGTCCAAAAGAAAATAAATCTTAATTACTGCAACTTTATGAGATATCTTGGAGTTTACCATCAAGAATTCTTTTTTAAATTGAATGTCTTAAAACCAAATCATTCTGGCTCTCATTGATGGGCCAGAAATAGGTCCCAGCCCATGACTCACTGTTTGGTCATTGTTTGGGTTCTGAAGGTTTGGAGTGAGTGTAGATAGCAATTATTTTTATTTACTAAAAAGACTAAAATCTCTAGACATTATACATAATGTGTTATATAACTCTGTGTGTTTGTACATACCCCAAGGAGTTCACAGACAGAAAAGAGGGCCCCATATATAACAAAGCATTTATAGGAGCATATTTTGCTAAAGAAAGAATAAGAAAACAATTTGGGAAAATCTAATCAATTCATGTTATATTCATATAACAGAATATTACTGCATCATAAGAGTAGTTGAATATGAAGAATAAAAAGAGACATGGAAAAAGCTATAGAGACTGATTTAAAAAGAAGCAATTAGAACCAGAAAAAAAGTATGTACACAGTAACTATTAAAGTGCAATTAAAAAGACCATGGATAAAAAAGAAACAATCTCTATAATTATAATGACTAAGATAGACTCTAAAGAAGAAATGTGAAAATGTGCTTCCTTCCCTACCATTCTTTCTTCTTTAAAGAAATGGTATGCTGTAGGCATGAAATAATGTATATACTCTCAGGCTTGGTTAATATGTTGTTTTTTTAACTAATTTATTTTTCTGCTCTTTTTTTTTGTTACAAGGCATGACTCTTTGGAAACAAGGGGAGAGGAATATCAGAAATGAAGATAATGTAAGCCCAAAAAGTCAGTATTTTTAAATCACTTTAAAAGGTTTGATCCTTACCTTTGTATGAAATTTTAAATTTCAAACTCATAGTATGGGGGGAAAATGAATTGTCAGCTTCTTAAATAAGAAAATTATCTCTGCAACATTAATCTAATATTAATTAATTGATTTAATTATTTAAAATTAATAAATTCATCATTTCAAATTTTTGGGGAAAAAGATAGTGCTGGAAGTGAAACAGAGGTAGGGGCAGAATAAAAGTGCAAGTTATCCTGATTTTCTTCTATGTCAATGGACTTGTGCCAAGGAAGTTTTCAGTGAAACTTCAGTAAATAAGCTCATAACCTTCAAACTTTTATTCAGTTATTTAAAAAAAACATTTTATTCATAATTACATTATATGAGTGAACATTTATATATAAAAGAATTTTAGCTGATTAACACTGTGTTCCATAACTGTAAAAGTTCTTATCTGAATTGTTGAAAAAATGAAATGATGATGACCAGATTCATAATAGGTCATATTTAAACAATACTTAAAAATCTACAAAATACTTGCTTCAAAACAGATAAGTCAACTATTACACATAATATTAACTTCATTTTACAGATATAAAAACTGGGGAATAGAGAGGTCAAGTGAGTAATGTAGGTCACCCAATTAGTAGTAGAACTGGGATTTTGCCTACAAATTCAAACATGTTTTTATCTTCAATCTCAATAGATCTTTAACTGAAAGGGACCTCTAAAACTAAATTTATCTGCTTTCCAATATTTCAGTTAAATGTTAATGATTTATAAGTAAACATGTAACAGAAGAGAAACTTGTTATTTAAAATATTTTGGGGTGAATTACTTGGTAAAGTGAATAATCTCTTGCCTTTTTTCTTTCCACTCAACTATTCAATATATTTGTACATTCATATGTTGGGTTAAATTTCTTAAGCAGGAACATATCAATTGTCAAAGTTTTAGTTAAATATGTAGACACTGGAATAAGAATACAAAAGGAACACAAATATATATATATATTGAAATGCATTGTGATCTTGAAAAATTGGAGGATAGAAATCAATAAAATGAAATTCAATGAGAACAAATGAAAAGTGGCTCATATAAGGTAGAATAATCAAATGCTCAAATACTTAGCCTTTTGCCTGAAGGAGTAGCTGAGCAGGAGCTTTTGGCGGTGAATTATGGTAGCAACTTGCAAGAGTTCTTTGTATTTGATGGTTTGGTCAATATGTTTTTAAATTGAGTAAATGTGCCCTGAGGTCTGGCAGTGGGTATAAGGTTTTATAAATCAAAAAAAGAGGAAAAAGGTGGTCAGGAAATAGTAAGTAATATAAAGGAGGATTTGTATTTGCAATTGATAATGAAATAATAATCAAGACTATATCAAAGTTATATAAGAAACAAAAACTTAGTGAGGAGGCACTGATTGAGGATTTGAGAATTTTTTAAAGGACCAAGGCAATGATAATTCTTCTTAAATGTGTTAAAAGAAAAATGCTGTATTTATTAAGTCCTCAATAATTTGGATAAAGCAGGAATGTTTCTCAATTTTCTCTCAAAATGATTCAGATTTTTAGGATCTATAAAATATTTGCCAATAGAATATAATAGCTTAATTCTTTTCATTAGATAAAACAAATTTATATCACATATGCTAAGTTTTTCTCCTTTGTATTTGCTTTATATTATATTTACCAGAAGTCTAATCTAACCAACAAAGTTGGTTTAAATGGCCTTAGACATCATATGCACTTCCTTCAGAGAGCAGTAGAAGAAAGCAATATGGTACTTGTAGCTTACACAGTTTCAATACAGAGAAATAGTAGTGTTCACCAACTTTTAGTTATTTTATTTCCCAACACACCACGGTCTCTTTTTCTTTAATCTTTGTAATACCAAGTTGCAATTATATCTAATGGTTATATTCCTTCTCTAAATTCAAGTATTCTCAAGATCTTAACACAGGTATATTCTCAAGAAATTCTTCCATAATTCTCAATTATTTTAAGCTCAAATTTGGGAAATGAAAATTTTGGGAATTTGCTGTGCAATATGAGTGTGCTTTTTCATAAAGATTTTAAAGATACCATACTCAAGAAATGTATTTAGATACAACCAAAAATTACCTGCCCTGTTTAAATTGAAAATATTCCCAATCCCCAAATAAACTATTTTTCAATACCTCATTTTCTTTAACTTTTTATTCTATGCAATATTCACCCTGATATGACTCAATAAATAGCTGAAAGTAAGTTTGCAAACCTTCTAATACTGCCACATTAAATGCCAGGTAAAAAGACTGTCATTTTAGATAATGGCATTATGATCACCAAACAGTATGTATACAAGTCTTTTGGGCCAATCATGTTAATACATGCCTGTCATCATTATTTTTGAGCAGATTATAACTGGAAGACTGCTTGAACTTGGAAGTTGAGCTGCAATAGAACTGAAATCTATTACATTTCTGGTTATCAACCCAGAGAGGATTTCAACCTAGAGGTATGCTAGACTGCCAGAGAATTAGTGATCAAGTTCAGGTAAGAAACCAAAAAGGAATCTTATCAAATTCCTTTATCAAAAAAGTTGAAATTTAATATGAAAAAATGCATTTTTTTCATTCAATGATGGCTCTAACCTAAATTTGACCCACTATAAAAAGAGGAAATTTCTGCAAAGCTATCTTGATAATTTCTTGGAATAATTATTCACAATGAGTCAAAATTAGATAAATTATGAATCTTTTGAACAAAAATTAAAAAATACAAAGATAGAGATGTGAAATTGTTGGATCTATCTTTTAACAAAGTGATCCCAGTAATAATGTATAAGGAGGATATAAAATCATTGCTGGAGATGATATATAAGCAGATTACTAATAGAGTTAATATTTTGCAGCCATAGAAATGGTGTTAAATTGGCTCAATCCTAGAAATACTGAAATAGGCAAGGTAATATAATTTGGGAATATCCATATGAGGAACTATAAACAAAAAAAGATAAGTATATAAAACAAAATACCAATTGCAAATTTCAAGTTAAAATATTTACAAAATTTGTAACTACTTTATTCATCATTGCTTACCTCACAGTCATGCTGAGGCTGCTTGTCTTGGAGGAATCATAGAAAATGGAAAAGAAATTGAATATCTTCATTGTAACATATTCCTATTTCAAAGAAAACATACTAATGATTTCAATGACAGTTGAGATAGTGTTACCTTGTTTGGATGGCCAAGTGTCAGAAGAACGAGGATGACATCTTCAAGACAGGGATGACCTCCTAAAGTAGTATGTCTTTTGAGTAACCACAGGCCTCCCATCTTTAATTTAATTTAATTTTTTTATTTAAATTTTATTTATTTATTTTTAATACATATCATGTAGGGAAAGAAAAATCAGAACAAAAGGAAAAAAGCATAAAAGTAGAAAAAAGAAGTGAACATAGCATATGTTGATTTACATTTGATCTCCATAGTTCTTTTTTTGGATGCAGATGGCATTTTCTATCCAGAATCTGTTGGGACTGCCCTGATGACTGAGACACTGAGAAGAATCAAGTCTTTCATAGTTGGTCATCACACATTACTCTATTATTGTGTACAATGAATTCCTGGTTCTGTTTGTTTTGCATAGCTTCAGTTCATGTAAACTTTCTAAAGTCAGATTGTTCATCTTTTTTTATAGAACAATAATATTCCATTATCTTCATTTGCTACAACTTGTTCAGCTATTCCCTAATTGACAGGCAAATACTCATTTTCCAATTCTTTGCTACCACAAAAAAAGCTGCTACAAACATTTTTGCACAAGTGAATCCTTTACCATCCTTTATGATTTACTTGGGATAGAGACCCAGTAATGGCACTGCTGGATTAAAGAAATGCACAGTTTTATAGCCTTTTGGGCATAGTTCCAGATTGCTCTCCAGAATGATTGAATCATTTCACAACTCTACCAACAATGCATTAGTGTCCCAGTTTTCCCATACCACCTCCAACATAATCACTATCTCCTCTTATCATCATGAAAGGTATGAGGTGGTATCTCAGAGTTGTTTAATTTGCATTTCTATAATCCAGTGACTTAGGGAATTTTTTCATATGACTATAAATGACTTTAATTTGATCATCTGAAAATTGTCTCTTCGTATGTCAAAAAAAAAAAAAAAACAGAAAAAAGAAGTGAGCATTGCATATATTTATTTACATTCAATCTCCATAGTATTTTTTTTTCCCTCTGAATGCAGATGGGATTTTCTATCCAAAGTCTATTTGTATAGCTTCAGATCACTGAACTGTTGAGAAAAACCAAGTCTTTAATAGTTGATTCTCTCACAATCTTGCTGTTATTGTGTACAATATATTCCTGGTCCTACTTGTTTCACTCAGCATCAGTTTGTGTAAATCTTTCCAGGACTTTCTATAATCAGCTTGTTCATTATTTGTAGAACAATAATATTTCATTACCATCATATACCACGACTTTTTTAGCCATTCCTCAATTGATAGACATCTGCTTATTTTCCAATTCTTTGCTACTGTCAAAAGAGTTGCTACAAATATTTTTTACATATGTGGGTCTTTCTCCCTTTTTTATAACTTCCTTAGGCTACAGACCCAATGGTGGCACTGCTGGGTCACAGAATATGCATAGTTTTATAGTCCTTTTGCCATAGTTCCAAATTTTTTCCAGAATAATTAGATCATTTTCCAACTCCACTATACATTAGTGTCCCAGTTTTCCCACATTCCCTCCAACATTTATCCTTTCTTGTCATTTTAGTCAATCTGAGAAGTGTGAGGTGGTACCTCATTGTTGTTTTAATTTGCATTTCTCTAATGAATAGTGATTTAAAGAATTTTTTCATATGGCTTTAATTTTGTCATCTGAAAATTGTTTGTTCATCTCCTTTGACCATTTTTCAGTTGGGGAAAGATTGTGTTGTCATAAATTTGACAAAGTTCTCTATATATGTTAGAAATGAGATCTTAGAAACACTGGGTAAAAAGTCTTTTTGGTTGTTGTTGTCGTTAGCTTTGTGTTTCCTTTTTAATCTTGTTTCTATTGGTTTTGGTTGTGCAAAACTTTTCAATTTAATATAATCAAAGTTATCCATTTTGCCTTTCATAATGTTCTCTAGTTTTTCTTTGCTCATAAATTCCTCCCTTCTCCAAAGATCTGATAGGTAAATGATCCCTTGCTCTCTTAATTTATTTATGGTATCACCTTTTATGAAGAAAAAAATGTAGCCATTTTAACCTTATTTTGCTATGGGGTGTGAGATGTAGGTCTATGCCATATATCCAACAATATTTTCCATTGTTCCTAGTAATTTTTTGTCAAATATTGAGTTCTTATTCCAGAAGCTTAAGTTTGGGGGTATATTATACTAGATTACTACACATTGTGTCATGTGTGTCTAGTCTATTTCACTGATGTACCATTCTATTTCTTAGTCAGTACCAAATGGTTTTGATGACTGCTGCTTTATAATATAGTTTTAGGTTTAGTACTGGTAAGCAACCAGCTTTTATTTATTTTTTTCATTAATTTCCTTGATATTCTTGACCTTTTACTCTTCCATATGAAGTTTTTTTTTTTTTTTTTTTTTTTTTAGTTCTTCAAAATAATTTTTTTAGCAGTTTGGTATGGCACTGCACAAGAAGATAAGTTTAGGCAGAATTGTCATTTTTATAGCTCAGTCTACTCATGAGGAACTGATATTTTTATAATTGTTTAGATCTGACTTTATTCATGTAAGTGTTCATATAGTTCTTGGGATTTATCTTGGCAGGTAGATACCCAAATAATTTATTTTGTTTATAGTTATTTTAAATGGAATTTATCTTTCTATCTCTTAATGATGAGCTTTGTCAGTAATATATAGAAATGTTGAGGAGTTTTGTAGTTTATTTTATATCTTACAACTTTCCTAAAGCTGTTAATTTCTCAAGTAGGTTTTTGGATGACTTTTTAGGATTCTCTAAGTATATCATCATGCTATCTGCAAAGAGTAATAGTTTTTATTTCCTCACTGTCTATTTTAATTTTTTCTTTTCTTTTTTCCTTATTGACAAAGCCAACATTTTTAATACAATGTTGAATGATAGCGAGGATAATGGGCATCCTAGTTTATTTTATTGGGAATGCATCCAGCTTCTCTCTGCTAAAAATAATGCTTGCTGCTGCTTATTATTTTAAGGAAAGTTTCATTTATGCCTATATTCTCTAGTGTATTTAATAGGAATGGATGCTATATTTTGTCAAAAGCTTTTTCTGCATCTATTGATATTATCATTTGATTTCTGTTGTTTTTGTTATTGATATAGTCAATTATGGTAATGTTTTTTCTGATATTGAACCAGCCCTGCATCACGGTATAAATCCAACTGGGTTATAGTGTACTATCCTGCTGATAAGTTTCTGTAATCTCTTTGCTAATATTTTATTTAAAAATTTTGTTTCAATATTGTTTAGGAATATTGTGCTTTTTTTTCTCTGTTTTGACTTCCTTGTTTAAGTATCGGTATATTTGTGTCATAGAGGGAATTTAGAAGTACTCCTTTACCTATTTTTCAGAATAGTTTACATAGTATAAGAATTAAGTGTTCTTCAAAAGTTTGGTGCAATTCATTTGTAAAGTTTTTCTTAGGGAGTTCATTGATGGCTTTTTTTATTTCTTTTTTCTTTTTCTATTTCTACTTTAGAAAAAGAAATGGAGTAATTAATTTTTTTCTTATGTTAATCTGGACAATTTATACTTTTGTAAATATTCATTCATTTCAGTTAGATTGCCAGACTTTCTGGCATGCAGTTGAACAAAATAGCTTCTAATTATTGCTTTAATTTCTTTTTCATTGGTGTTAAATTCATCCTTTTCATTTTTGATGCTGGTGATTTTTTTCTTTTCTTTTTCTAATCAAATTAAATTCAAAGTTAAATGCTGTGAAACACATATGAACTTTGATTTGACTCAGAAATATAATTCCAAATAACTTAGGTAAGTCCTAAATGTTAGCATTTGTGTATTTCTTTGATATTCAAGCCTGTTTGCTTGGCTGTCTCAATTGAGAGAGTAAAGCAAAAGGAAAAGTAACAGAGTGTAGTAGCATCATTTAAGTCTGTCCAGAAATGAACAATTCCAAATTGGGCATTGCTCCAGGTTACTTTCTCAAGTGTTTGGTTTTACTGGGTTGAGGAGGTAAGCTGACAGGCTGAATTGCCTGCCTCACAGATCACTGACAGAACTCCAGCATGATGGACAACATGTGCAACAGTGAATTCAAATGAAACTTCAATAATACCTGTGATCATGGAAGAGGGAATTTAGTTTTTTGACACAAAAGTGTTTGCAACAAAATCATTTAATCCAAAATCATATAATCATGTAAGCCTATGGCTGAAACACAATGAAAGATACTGGTCTACTCAAACTGTTTCTTTTAATCATGAAAACTACAACTCATTAGAAAGATTAATTGTGATAGTTTGAATCGCTTAGAAATTCATAGTTTGATACAAACTACTAGAAAATCAATTCAGTTAAAGGAGATAAATAGGATATAGTTGATCCTAAATAATGTTTCAATATAATCTTTTAAATACACACACATGTGTGGAACAAGTCCAGTGCAAGATACCTTTCCCAATTAACCAATCAGAGACATCATCAGGTACAAAGAGAAAGCAGTTATTTTATCCCTGCAGGGAGAGGCCCAGACAAACCTCGGAGCCATCCCATCTCCCACCATGTGCACCTGGAACCTGACCAGCTTCTAGCTTGTCCAGGATTTAAAAGCAAAAGACTTGAGCCTTCTCATCGGATAGACTAAAAAGATGTAACCATTCTTGACCAATGGTCACCAATGCTGGCTGCCTCCCGCAGGTCATGTTACTTCTTGTGGCTTCCTATATCTTCAGGTTCAAAATTCATCCTTCCAGAAATCAAATGATCTCCCAAGGTTCCATTATGGAAACAGGGATCATGTGACTCAATTCTGAGAAATACTTTATCCAATCAGTCCCATTCAGTCCTCCCTCTTTTTCATCAGTTTGAAGATTTCTCACCCCAATATCCCACCTCAAGCAGTTCAGCTCCAGACTCATTTGGGACAAAAGGACAGAGGTCTCAGCTTCTAGAGCTGCTTCAGGCTGACCAGGGGCATATAGCTGACTCTACCCAGTGGGATTCGGACCGAAAAGGGGAGATGTGTGAGTTGTAGGCAGTGGCGGCAGCAGCAGCAGCAGCATCTGGTGCTGAATGTCAGAATCAGGTCACAGGTGATTTCAGGTTGACTAAGTGGTTGGAATTTCATGTCTCAGAGTCTGGAAGAAGCAACTCTTACAAGTATATTAAAATGCAAGGACTAAATATGAGTAAAAGAGAAAGAATAAACAAAGCTAGAGTTAATGTAGAGGTTACTAGGGGAATAGCCAGGAAACCCACCCAGAAGAAGGCTGGGGGGAGGGAGGGATGGACGAGGGGCTGAGGGGATGAGGCCATCAAAAATGCTTCTCATTCTAATGGCTTTCCTAGGATAGATATCAAAGAATGTTTTTCCCAAATTCTTGCTTTTGTTTCCTCAAAGGAGTAGGGGCAATAGATAGACCATGTGCTCTCCAGTGAGTATGACTTCTTCCACAAAAAGACATTAGAGTTTTATAAGGGAAGGTTTTTATCCAATTAGTACAGGTGTTAACAAAACAAAACAGTTTGAAATCCCTGCCAGGAGCATATGTGCAGTCCCTTTTCAGAATTTACTTGCCTGGGAGCTATATGAGGGAATGCAGGAGTCAGGGAATTAAAGTTGCCATAATCAGGGGCAAACAATCACCAGCATGGACAGCTTCCCTTTACCTGGAGTGAATTCCCCTTCATTTAAGAAACAGAAACCTCTCTGGGTCCATGGATAGCTGACAGTAATCATTTTCTCTGCATACTTAATGGGGAATTTTTTGGGTGTCAAAAATTCTCTTTCCATATAGCCCTCCATGATCATGCAAAACATGAAAAATGCTTCTTCCTGACTCTGATCCATGAAATTCCAACCACTTGGTCAACCTGAAATCATCTGAGACCTGATTCTTCCTACCTACAAGTAGCCTACAAGTAACACATTTCAAATGCATATAGATCTTCAACAAATAAGTCAGGAGTCTAAGATTGGGGTTCCAGAGACCCCTAGCACCTAGCCCTGCCTTCCATCAATATATAGTATAAAAGACTCTAGGCAGATTAGTTTAACTTTTAGGGTCCTAAGGGAAAACAAAAAACAAAAACTTAACCTAATCAGGGCATGATAAGATTGCCTTGTTTCTCTTAATGAACAAAAGGCCAAGTGGGAGTGGCCCCAAGTACTTGGGCAAAGTAAACCATTCTGCGGTCCTCAAACTTTTTAAATAGGGGGCTAGTTCATTGTCCCTCAGACTGTTGGAGGGCCCGACTATAGTAAAAACAAAAACTTTGTTTTGTGGGCCTTTAAATAAAGAAACTTCATAGTCCTGGGTGAGGGGGATAAAGATGCTCAGCTACTGCATCTGGCCCACGGGTCTTAGTTTGAGGACCCCTAAGTTCTCTAGCCCCAGGAAGTAAAAGAGTTAAAAGATATAATAGCAGGAAAAAAAAAAAAAAGTCCTTCAGGGCTGGGCTGCAAATTAAAATATCTACATACTTTTATTGTGTTTTATATCTCACTGACCACTTGCTCTGATTACAGATATTTGCTGTAAGAGGAAAAATCAGGGACATGATTTATTTAAGATACTTTTACTTCAGCTAACTGTCTAATTTATTTAACCATTTCACCTTAAATCAGACTCAGGAATAACTAGGTGGGTTCTCATTCAAAAGAAGACCACTGGAAAATTGAATTAGAAGGATTCTACATTCAGCAAGAGAGCAAGATCATCCTTCTAATTCATTCCCAAATGTTACCTTCCAATTGTAACAGCTTCTTCTGAGTAGCTTGTGGCATATTCCTTTCAGATGGTAGACCACTAGTTTGATGTTCTATCCAGACAGTCATATCTAAATTTAAAACTCCAAATAAATATCAGCTGCAGTCCCAAAAGATTTTATCTCCTACAGCAATTATCATTAATCAAAGCTCCAGATGACTCTAGCTTTCAAGGATCACAGTAAGAGATTCATCCTAGATAGTTCACCAATTATACAGCTTATTCTTCATATCTAAGTAGATGGTTCTAAATTCAACATTACACAGATAATTTTGTTTTTAAAATACCCAATACAGAGAAAAATTCTAAATTGCATATTGTCCATCCTGTTTCCACATAAAAGAAACTTTTAGATTTAACATTAATACTCTTCATTCTAAATAAATAAATAAATAAATGAACTTTTGGAAATAACCCTATCAAATTATCAGGTCAGATTAAAATTCTGCTCTAGGTTTTTTTTTTTTTTTTTTTTTTTTTTTTTAAATCATATCCCTTAAACAAGGAGACTATTATGCACTTAAACATTAAATAATTTGCTGAAAACAGAGGGGATATCTTAATAGAAATAAATTGCTTTCAGAAAATTTACAATTCCAACAAACTTCTTAGAGCAGCTATAGACTTGGAAAAAAACAAACATTCAGTTATTAACACCATATAAATGGAGGCTGTTCCTGAAGCAATTAATGCTTGAACTAGTAAGGAGCTGAAGTTTGTTAAAAAGCCACCATACTTAATAGGGGGAGGGGGATTAAAGGGTCACCTGAAAAGGCCTTCTTCCACGTAGTTGACCTTCCCCCACTCCAAGCTTCCTGACCCCAACTTCTCACAGCTAACCTTTTTAGGGTGTCATTCCCCTCCCCATCCTTACCTTCTCCCCCCTTTCCGCCCCGCCCAAGGATCCAATCTGCCAGCTAAAGACCAGCTCCAACCTCATGGGGTATCTCCTGTCCCATGGCAAATGGCAAATTCACTATAGGGTTGTATTTTTGTTCCCTATTTCTGGAAAGCCATTTTTCTTTCTTTCTCCTACTTTCACACCATCTCTTCCTGTCCCATTTCTGTCTCTCCCCTCCCAATGCTGACTTGCTCAAACCTTCTCCAATATACTTTAAACACTCCCAAACCAATAACCTTTCTGATTAGATGCTCCATTTAAACTATTAATTGCTTTTGCAAATCACTCTTGTCCCTTGTTTTTAAATCACTTTTTTTAAACTTTAAACTTCAAGATTCACAAATAACTTTGTATTTTTTTTTATTATAATAGCTTTTTATTTACAAGATATATGCATGGGTAATTTTTCAGCATTGACAATTGCAAGACCTTTTATTCCAACTTTTCCTTTCCTTCCCCCCACCCCTTCCCCCAGATGGCAGGTTGACCAATACATGTTAAATATGTTGAAGTATAAGTTAAATTCAATATATGTATACATGTTCATACAGTTATTTTGCTGTACAAAAAGAATTGGAGTTTGAAATAGTGTACAATTAGCCTGTGAAGGAAATCAAAAGTGCAGACAGACAAAAATAGAGGGATTGGGAATTCTATGTGGTGGTTCATAGTCATCTCCCAGAGTTCTTTCCCTGGGTGTAGCTAGTTCAGTCCATTACTGTTCTATTGGAACTGATTTGGTTCATCTCATTGTTGAAGATGGACACGTCCATCAGAATTGATCATCATATAGTATTGTTGTTGAAGTATATAATGATCTTCAGGTCCTGCTCATTCACTCAGCATCAGTTCATGTAAGTCTCTCTAGGCCTTTCTGAAATCCTCCTGCTGGTCATTTCTTACAGAACAATAATATTCCATAATATTCATATACTACAATTTATTCAGCCATTCTCCAATTGATAGGCATCCACTCAGTTTCCAGTTTCTGGCCACTACAAAGAGGTCTGCCACAAACATTCTTGCACATACAGATCCCTTTCCCTTCTTTAAAATCTCTTTGAGATATAAGCCCAGTAGTAACACTGCTGGATCAAAGGGTATGCACAGATTGATAACTTTCTGAGCATAGTTCCAAATTGCTCTCCAGAATGGCTGAATTCACAATTCCACCAACAATATGTCACTGTCCCAGTTTTCCCACATCCCCTCCAACATTCCACATTATCTTTCCCTATTATTCTAGCCAATCTGACAGGTGTGTAGTGGTATCTAAGAGTTATTTTAATTCGCAAATAACTTTGCACCAAATATCATGAAACTTATACATATACCCAACAGAGCTGACAAAATTTTAAAGCATAACTCATAGTTTACAATTTACCCGATACTCCTAGAAGGCAACATACTATCTAAGTAGGGAGATACAAACACAACTTCTCCTAAGGTAAGCTATTAGCATTGTTTTAATTACCTATATTTTAACTTAAAATCCAATCAAATAAGCTTTAAATTCCCAATAACATAAAACTGCTTTTGCTATCATATTTCAAATAATGAATTTCATTAAACAGCATAGTTTCTTTCTCTCCCTCTGGACCCATGTGGCCATTATTCCCAATGGACTTTTTCTAAACTCCAACTTTGGCCAGAGTTGGAGCCTTCAGAAAAGTCAGAACCTTCCCTCTTTTTTTTTTCCCTAACAAAATCTAGCTCACAAAACAAACATGACAAAGACATTCTGCACAAAGACACACATAGACAAAAATCACATGGAAGAGACCATCCCTTCCCCACTTTCCCACATACAACAGAAATACCCAAGTATACTTTTTTTTCTTTTTGCTCCAAAGATTTGAGTTGGACTACCCCATCAAAGCATCCAATCTCACCTCTGGTCTCCAGCAAACACAGAGCTGACTCCCGCTGCCCCTCTCCCCGCCACCCCGGGTGGCTTGGCAGAGCAGGGTCAGAAGGAGTTGCCTACCTTCATATCCAACCATAGAAGACCCTTAACCTGTACTGTTAACAGAACTCCTTAATCTGGCCCTAACCTGGATCACCCAAGGCTTGATGATCCCAGGGCCCACAAGGATAGTTCAAGGACACATTAACAGATAGTGCCTTTAGGATTACCTATGCATAAATTACCTGGCTTTATCTCACCTGGGCGGTTTCATCTTTGAAGACTTGGAAGTCTTCTGTTTGTATCTGAGTGTCTCTTCTCCCTAGGCCCATTCCTCACAGAAAGGGAGACTGAGCATCTGATCTCAAGGTCGGTTGGAGAACCCAACCTGGTACCTACCTTGAATCAGAGGCCCACCAGCCATCTCCCTGGGAAGCCAGATCCTGGATGAGCCCCCTTAAACTGTGTGGGACAGGTCAGGTAGAAGACCTTCTTCCCAATTAACTAATCAAAGACATATTCAGGTACAAAGAAAAAGCATTTATATAATCCCTGCAGGGAAAGACCCAGACACACCTGGGAGTCATCCCAACTCCCACCATGTGTACTTGGAACCCAACCAGCTTCCAGCTTGTCTAGGGTTTAAAAGCGAAAGACTTGAGCCTTCTCATTGGATAGACTAAAAGGACTTAACTATCCTTGACCACCAATGCCGGCTGCCTCCCACAGATCATGTCACTTCCTGCAACTTCCTATATCTTCAAGTTCACAGCTCAATCCTCCAGAGATCAAATGACTTCCCATAAATGTATGTATGTTATGTACACACTTAAAAACAAATTCTCCCTATTGTGCCCAAGTTATTCACAGGCCTTCCCTGTGATCAAAGTAGATCAGCAAGTATGAGAGTTTTTCATTCTTTATGTTCTGACTAGAATCAGTTTGCCCCTCTTTAAACAACCCAACAGTCCCCTGCTCCTGAAATTTCATTATATTAATGCTAAACAGTGAAGACACCTGATTCGTTTAGCTCACTGCAGTCCAAAAATCTTGATTCACAAAATTTGTCAGTCTGCACTTCCCCAGTAGCTGAGATTTCTGTTACTCGCTTAAATGTTTGCTTCAGTCATACTTGATAACAAATGATTTTGAAAACTGTAGTGGAAGAGTCCCTTGAAATGTTCATATTTTTCTGTTTATAGCATTCTCCAATCACATTCTCCACAATAATTATTCTAAAACTTTTTATCTCTTTTTATGTCCCTAAATTCTCCATCCCACTGACATTGTTAATTGCTGATATAAAATCTTTTTTACAAAGGATATTAACAGTGAGAGTACTCATTGTCTTCTTCTTCCCTCCAGATGCAATTAAGAAAGCCTCCTACTTGCCAAGCTTTACCATTACATCAGAATTACCTTTTATTTTATATTCAAATATCTGCTAAATTTATCTTTCTGATAAAAAAATTTACTAAATTTTTTTTGATTTTTTAATTTATCTTTATATTCTTTTTTCATTTTTAAACATTTTATTTTTCTAATTACATGACATTTTTAAAAAAATTTATTTTACATTTTAAATCTTCTTTCCTCCTCTTTCCTCTTCTCTCTCATTTTGAAGACATGCAATTTAATAGCAGTTATATATGTGAAGACATACAAAACATGTTAATCCTACTCTCTGGAGTTGGGTATCATATTTCCTTATGAGTGATTCAGAACTGTCTTTTATTGATGAGAATGACTAAGTCATTCACAATCTATGATCTATTACTCTTGGTTCAGTTTGCATCAGTTCTTGTCAACCTTTCCATTTTTTTTTTCCTGAAAAAATCCTATTCAATATTTCTTAGAGCACAAAAAAAATTCATTTATGTTTTAGCTAGTACCAAATTGTTTTCTTAATTATCACTTTGTGAAATCTGGTACTGCTAAATCACGTTCTTTAATTTTTTTCATCAATTTCCTTGGCCTGCCTTACCAAAATTTAATTATTCCAGATTAATTTTGTTATAATTTTATCTTGCTCTTGTTTTGTGGTTGTTATTGTTGTTGTTGTTGCTAATTTTATTGATATGTCATTGAATAACTAAGTTAATTTAGATAGAATTTTTATTTTTATTATATTGATTCAAGCTACCCATTAACAATTAAATATTGGCAGACCTCTCAATCCAGAGACATCAAAGAGGACTTAGAAAGTCAGCATAAAAAATCTGTGGAATCAGAGCCCAGACTGCAGTCCCAGCAGCCCCAGAATGGGCCCTGGGCCACTACATAAGATCTCACAGTTACAAAAGAGCAGGGACACATCTAACAGCTCCAGGATAGAAAAGAGTACTTGTAGTCAAAGAAAAGAAGGGCATATTGGGGGAAGGAGTGGTCAGTAGCAAAACACTTTTGAAGAGAACAAGGTGAAAGGGTAGAGAGAATAAATGGGGGGAAATAAAATTAGCAACACTAATTGTAAAAAAAAAATCAAAATTTCTCTGATGGAATATTATTGTTCTCTGGAAAATAATGAGCAGGACACTCTCAGGGGAAAAAAATACTGAATAATCCTCCATGAACAAAATCAATTATACTGTATGCAGAGTACTAGCAATGTTCTGGGATGACCAGCTGAAAATGACTTTTTTATTCTCAGTAGTACAATTATCCACACTTAATAGGAAGGAATTAGGATAAAAATCCTATCCATATCTAGAGAAGAAATTGCTGAAGTCCATATATAGATTGAAGCATTCTCTATTATTCTCCCTATCTCTCTTCTTATTTTTAACTTAATTTTTCTTGGGGGGTTTTATTTTCATTAGTGTAATGCCAGAGAAACTGAGCAAAATAGTGATTAGAGAAAAATTTAATAATTTATTTAAAAGAGAGATTTACTGGGATCAAATGGATCCATGGTTTGGTCCCAGGGCTGAATGAGACTATTGTCTCAAAGAATCCAGCAGTGAATGTTAGATACAAGATTCTTTTATAGGGTAACAAGAACAATGACATAATGGGGGAGGTACCTGGATGGGGATGACCTAATGGGAGGAGGCACCTAGGATGACATAATAGGAGGTACTGGAGAAGTTCCTGATATTCTAATCATGTCTAAAATGGATAAAGACCTTTACCCATCAAACATTAAGAGGGAATAAGTATAGCCTAAGGTCTAAGATATAAGACCTTTATCCTATCTAACATTAAGAGGGAATGGTTATAACCTGAGGCAGAGTAACTAAATAGGACAATTAGGGAAATTAGGACATTAAAAGAGAACTGTGGCACAACATTAGGATGGGAGATCTATTTTATTTATTTATTTATTTATTTAGAATTTGACTTTTATGGAAATGTTTTGCATAACTTCACATGTGGTTTCTTAACTGTGGGTGGGGATAAGGGAGAGAACCTAAAACTCAAAAATATTAAAAACAAATGTTAAAATAATTATTTTGAATGTAACTGGGGAAAATACTAAATAAATTAATTAACAAAAAAAAAAAAAAGAAAGAAAGAAAACATAAACCCCTGCTTCACTCCACTGATGACTAGAAAAACACAAAAGCATTGATCTTAATTCAGACCCCTTTCAAGCATACTATCATGAAATTGACTTACAGCACTGATAAATTTTTCTAGGCAACTACATTTCCCCCCATGTTTTCCTGAATTTTGCCATAAATATCTAATTCTCATAAGTTTTATCTTTATAAATGTCATAGCTCTCTTCCATTTTCTTTTAGCCAAATTCTTTGAGAAACTTATCTTATTTTGGTCTACATTTCTTCTCTTACTCCTTACACTCAAGTGAAATTGTTCTCTAAATTTACACTTGTTCTCTTAATTGCAAAATCAATTTTTTTTCTTATTCCTAATCCTTCTTGAAGTCCTTACTCTCTTTGATGTTTGATAGCTTTTTCTCTTCACTCTGTTAATTAAATAATACAATCACAAATGCTATTTTCTATTCCAAATTTCCTTCTTTTTTTTTTTTAACATCTGAAATTGCTGTGATCACCTCATATTATCATAGTTCTATACCTCTAAAGATAAATGGTTCAACTAAGACATTGCTTTGAAAAAATTCATCAATTTAGGTAACTTAGAGGAGAAAATGAATTCCTCATTGGCAAAAATTTTAATTTAGTCAAAGTATCCTATATTGTCCTCCTCTCCTTTAATTTGTAATCTAACAAATTATATTTTTCTTTCCTAACCAATCTCCAGGTAGGGTTTTATTAACATTTTTAAAATATTTTAGAGTATTGTGCTTTTGACTCTGCCTAGAAACCAATTCGTACTGGTTGTGTACTGAAGAAAATATATTTATTTGAGTCCTCAGTGACTGTTCTATTACAATTCATGAATAAGTTTTCTAAGCATGATAGTAACTTTCACTAGAAGATGCTTTCCTTTTCTTTAGAGAAGAAAGACCCTAATGATCTGGTTCTTATGTTACAGTTCCTCTTATCTAAGCTTTGTGAAGCAGCAACTCTTTTTTGTGGTGGCAAAGAATTGGAAAATGAATAAATGTTAATCAAGTGATGTGAACATTTTTTCACATGTGGGTCCTTTTCCCTTTTTTATGATTTCCTTGGGACACAGATGCACTAGTGGTATTACTGGATAAAATGTGGAGACTGAGCTATTCTATTTTATTACTAGATTGGGCTTGTGACTTATAATAATTCCTGTCTAAAACTATTCTATCTTCCTAAATGAAATATACATAAAATTCTGTGTACATCACTTTCTAAACTATCAAATATTTTAAAAATGTGCAGTAACTGGTTTGAGTTGTGAAGCTCATTCTTTATGTGGGGGACATCATCTATTGACAAGGAGTCAAGAGTCTTGGAATCAAGGCCTAGCTTTGTCAGTAAGTAGTTGTCCAGTTATGAGCAAGTCACCTAGTTAACCTTAATGTTGATTTTTTTTTTTACTGTATAAAGTTATTAGGTTAGACTAGACAATTTTCAAAGCCACATACAGTTCAAATATTTGACTGATCCATATGATAATAATGATATTTCATTTTCAGAGTAAAGTAGCATGCAGTACCCCTTTTTTTTTAATCTCCTGTGATTGCCTTCCAATATTTTTCAAAACTTTCAACTATCAAAATTCAACTTTTTTGAATTACAATTTTTTCTATTTGTCTTTATATCCCTAACACATAAAACAATATCTAGAACATTTACGTTCTTGATAGTCATTTGTTTGATTATTAAATTTTGGTTCAAAAAACAAATACTATCGCTACCACATATGTGTTTTGAAGAACATGATGCATCTCTTATGTTGTATTAGCAAATATGTTTATGAAAACATTGAAATAAACCAATGTCCATAAGCTTTCCTCTTGGAAATTAAGTGAAAATTACCCATAGAAGTTTAAGTACTCTTAAAAGGATTCGGTTATACTCTCCATGCTTTATCAGATAAGACTAAAGAGAGTCTAAGTTAAAAGAATGGATTTTATAAAGTTCCAAGGAGGGAAAATTGAATATATGACCAAAAAAGTCCTAAACTTTCCTAATACTGTGAATGTATTATTTCTTGAAGTAGTTTATTGCATTTTAAAACAAAATACATAGATTATAATAAAAACCTATATAGAAAGTTGAATTTTCAAATTGCTTTTCATGTCATTTTATTTGGTCCTTTTAATAACCTTATAAGGTTATTGTTATTAATATCCCTGTTTTTAACTATGGAAACTATGGCAAATAGAAGTTAAGTGATTTGCCTAGAATCACAACTATTAAGTGTCTGAGGTCAGTTCTGATCTCAGTTCTTCCAGACTACAAGTCCAGCATTGAAGTTGTGCCATCCAATTAAATTACAAAGACTAGTGAAGCTCTCAGTGGCAAAGGATCTAAATAAAGAATATGTTCCTATAATAAATTTATTATTAATATTCACATATAGTAAAATAATACTATCTAAACATGTTTATATGTCTCAATATGCAATGCTTCTAAAAATGTTCTGTACACAAATCTACAGACACAAGTTACTTCTTTTATTGAGTACCCTCAGAAAATAGTATTATCTCCCTACACAATTAACTATATTAAGCTTCTTTTATAGAATTGTAATCAGGAGAAATGCTAATGCTATAGTATGTAGATAGTTTATATGGAAGATGGACGATTTATATTCAAGTCTTGTCTCAAATACTAATTAATTGTGTGACAATGGTCAAGTCACTGAACTCTACTGTCCTCAGTTTCCTTAACTCTAAATAAAGAAATTTGAACTCAATAGATTCTAAATCTTTTCAACATCTAATTCTGTGATCTTACACTACTAGTATTGTCATTATATGACAGTATCAATAAAAAAGATTTATCAAAGTCAGAAGAGTTGAATATATGTTATTACCATAATTAATGGTCTCTGAAGACCAATATAATACTTAGCATTTACAAGCCTGAACATTTCAATAATTTCAGTGATTGGCCTTCAAATTGAAAGCTCCTTGAGTACAGGAAATACAATTTTTTTGGATCCCTGGGGCTTATCACAGGGCCTGGCACACAAAAAGATGTTTAATAAATATTTATTGTCAAATGATAGATGGACTGATTTGCACTGCAAAAGACAATAAGAAAAAATTGTTTCTCTAAATTATATTCAAAATGTTCCCTTGGCCCTGAAATTACTTTGTCTGAAAAAAAAGTATGAGGAAATAGAAAACAAGTTGTGGTCTTCAATTCTCTTTTGCAGGAAGTATATACATAGATACCTGGTTCCCATGTGAAGTGAAGCCATGACAATAAGCATTTATTAAGTGCTTGCTCTAAGCCAGATACTATACTAAGCACTGGGGATACAAAGTAAAAAAAAAAAAAAAAAAATCTATAATTAATTAGCAATTAAAGAGGAAAAGGTAAATACGTCATCAAAACAAGCATTTTCAGGTTATTATTCACAATTTAAATATCAGAATTTCAGAAACAAATAGAAATCCAGGAGTAGGGAGTAAAAAAAAAAGAAGTTTTATTATTTTAAATACATTTTAGCTCAAAGTTTGTTCAATGAATTTCAGTGTGAAAGAAAGAAAAAAACTGCAATACTAACTAAATCTAAATGAAAATAAAAGCTTTTGGTTCAGGTAGAAAAGGTCATCATTTCAAAGTTTAATGATAGCATTCAGAGAACTAGAGTTGACATTGAGGTCAAAGGGTTACCTTTCAATCCAATCAAAGAAAAATGATGCAAAAAACTATGTCCAAACAAAAGATGTATATATTGGATATAATCCTCTTGTATGGGGACTAGAATTGAGGTGGGGAAGAAAAGATTTTTTAACAGAATGTGAGATTTTAGCTGAGACATTAAATAAGTCATGGACCCCAGAAGGTATAGCCATTGAGGAAAAGTATTCTAAGCATGGGGAATAGCCAGTGAAAATTCATAGAACTTGGTTACATCATATTAAAAAAATATATGGAAGGGAATAAACTTTAACAATATTGGAAAGGTAGAAAAGGATATAGTATGATTTTGCTCTGAGTGATTCAATTAGAAGATAATTATACTTGTCAGGGAAAAGAGACAAACATGACAAGCAACTTAAGAATGGTTGGACAGCTCCTCAGTAGCTCTTTTTTTCCTCTATTCTTTTGTAATTCCTTGTTTTATATTGTTGACAAGGCACTACTCAGACCATTCAGGAGAATTAGGACAACATCTAATATTGCCGAGTTGTCCTTTGCAGAAGCACACAAACAGTAGCCTTAGTGTTAAATAAATTCTTAATCATGTCTACAAGGAAGCAAAAAGAACATCTTGGATTCTTATTGATCATAAATTCAACATGTTATCTTCACCATGACTCTTTTAGATGTATTTGAAATATGAGTCTTGGACTTGAATTCATGCACCCTTAAAGAAGTATCCATTGGTATGAAAAATAGTTATTCATCCTACATAACAAATAAAACATATCTTCATCACTTGTTATTTTATTAGAAAACCAGGTAGAGAAATCAAAAGAACTCTTCTGGGAATGAAACAATATATTGGTTCCAATTAGGATTTCATTGAATTTAAGATTATTACCTTCAAGTGAGGAAGATGAAAGCCTCTGAATTGTTGACTTCAGTATCATGACCCATCCTGTAGATTTGTTTTTCAGATCTCAAATAAATGTGCATTAGCCTGAAGCTTGCTGCTGTTAGGGTTGTATTTCATCAAAGTGTACTCTGATTTAGTAAATGAAATACATTTTCCCCATATGTTTATTAAAGAAAATTTCCATGTCTTTGAATAATGTAAAAAACTATATAAACTCAGCCACAATTGAGAATAATTCACATTTCTATATGAAGTTGTTGTTATAAAACACTGTATATAAATTACTTTATTGCATCCTATTAGCAATCAGATCAAGCAAAGATCAACATCCAGATAAAATTAAAAGTGACAGAGATGAGAAGAATCTCCTGCATACAATGTCTTTTAATATTTTTAATTAAATATATCTTATGTGTTAGGGTTCTTACAAGGTGGTAAGTCAGTTATTTAATTTAGTATGGTACT
Source organism: Antechinus flavipes (assembly GCF_016432865.1). Classification (NCBI taxonomy): domain Eukaryota; kingdom Metazoa; phylum Chordata; class Mammalia; order Dasyuromorphia; family Dasyuridae; genus Antechinus; species Antechinus flavipes. The sequence continues at coordinate 94,414,599 of NC_067400.1, forward strand.
TAACAGTTCTCTAGTTCACTAATGTACTTAGTGCTTATTAGAATTCTACAAGAACACACCTTTAAGAGAACATATTCTCAACCAGGATTCAGTCCAGGACATTCAGAAATCAGAGAGGACACAAGCCCACTAGAAGCTCATTCAGAGGAAACTAGAGGCAGAAGCTGGCAGAGGCAAAGGACTAGTGGCAGGAGCTCTGGGGAACCAAGGAGAGAGATAGGTCTCTAAGAAAGCTAATGGGGCCCCAGGAAAGAGACAAGAATTTGACGTACAAAATAAAGGATTAAAGCACCCCCAAGAAACCTGCTCCCAAAGAACATTATATTTTAGAGGAGAATATTACATTTTGGCCCTGAGCGTGGGACAGACACAATACTGATTTCAGTAGAAAAGTCTCCTGGACCCAGAAATTAGAGTGAGTATAAAAATAAACAAGGAAACTTTGTTAAAGGGTTAAAATAGTATTTCATCTAAAATGGGACAGATGTTTAGAAAACAGCCTTCTTTTTCTCTTCAAGGAAAATGTGTTAAAGCTTGGTCAGATTGATAAAAAATCAAGATTTAATTGTAACCTGGGATCAGATCATTGATCTTTTAAAAACTGTAAAGTACACATCTCTTGGTTCTCTAAGGAAAAAGAATTGGATCCAAATGAGTAGAAATCAGTAGGAGAGCAACTATGTCAGTTCTACAATGAAAATGGACCTGACTCAATTTCCAGACACACTTTATATATACAATTTAATATAATTGGATTTAGGAAATTATATAAGTATTAGAATAAGGAAAAAGAAAAAAAGAGCAGGAGGGGGAGGTGCCAGATAAACTGGGTGAAAAGGATGAAGAATCAGATAAGAATGGAGTTAAGTACAATTTTAAGTGTGAAGCTTCACAGCAGAAGAAATTAGGTCATTATCCATCCCCTGACCTAGTTCCCTCAATTAACCCTTCATGGGTAGAGGGAAAAGGAGGAGGGGGAGAGGCAGTGACACAATCAGCACCATCTAGGAAGCAGTCTATGACAAAATTGCCAAAGGCATTGGTTAAAGCTAAGAGAGAAGTACAGGATATATCTGATTTAAAAATAAATTCATACCCTGTGACTGAAGCGCTTGACTCTTCAGGTCAAAAAAGGAAAAGATAGATTCCTTTTGATTTGAAAAAAACAAGGATTTGAAAAAACGGATAGCACTTTTTATGGGACTACATTATCTTATGTTAACATGTTACTAGATAATTTGGCTTATGAAATCTTAACCCCAAATGATTGGAAATCCATAGCTAGGACATGTTTAGAACCTGGACAAAATTTGTTGTAGCTTTCAGAGTATCATGAATTAAGTAGGATCCAAGCCCAATGAAATAGGCAAACTGGAGTTAATGTACAAATCACTTTTGACCAACTAGTAGGTGAAGATCAGTATGTAGAAAATTCAACACAGATTAATAACCTATAGGAGCATATAAGCAAATTGCAACTGCTGCTATAAAAGCTTGGGGTACCCTTCCAGGGAAAGATCGAGGGGAAGCCTTCACAAAAATAGAGCAAGGTCCCAATGAACCCTTTGCTGATTTTGTGGGATGTCTGCAAACAGCTGTCACAAGAATCATTGGAGAAAATGCAGCTACAGAAATAATGACCAGACATCTGGCTAAGGAAAATGCTAATGAGATTTGCAAAAGAATTATATGGGAACTACACAAATGCTTATTATAACCAAACTATGATGAACTTCTCCATGGGAAGACAGGATCCCTCTTGGCAAGGGATTTCTAGAGAAACTCGTCGATGTTTTCAGTGTGTAAAAGTAGGACATCTAAGAGTTCAGTGTAGGCAAAGAGATAGAGTGAGAAGACAGGGTGAGAGAAGACCTAAAACTCTATGTCCAAAATGCCACAAGGGCTTCCACTGGGCCTCAGAATGTAGATTGACCCAGGGAAACGAGAGGCAGGACCCATCTCCAAGATATCATACAGAAGACAGGTGGGGCATGATGGCAGCTGAGTTTACACCCAGAGAGTCTTTAGAAGATCAGGACTCTGATGTGATTTATCAGCCAAAAAGCAATCATATGGCAGAAAGGGATTACATAATCAGTCATCCAAAAAGCAATCAAATAGTAGAAAGGGATTACAATTGGGGAGAATATAGAATAAAGTGCTTTCATTCCTTTTTTGAGCAGCCAAGGAAGACATGATCACTTTCTTTTTTGGGGTTCTCACCTCCTTGAGAAGTCAGGGAGGTCATGACCACCTATGTTCTAAATCAAAAGAAAGTGGGATATGTTAGGATTCTTACAAGGTACTAAGTCAGTGGAATTGATCTAGACAATAATTATCTAATTTAGCATGGTACTTACCAGTGCTCTAGTTCACTAATGTACTTAGTACTTATTAGAGTTCTACAAGATTCACACCTTGAAGAGAGCTTATATAAGCTAGGAGCCTCAACCAGGTTTCAGTCTGGGGCATTCAGAAGACAGAGAGGACATTCTCGGAGGAGGAGACAGATTCATTCCAACTTCCACCTTTGTGCTGGCTGGAAACATTCGGAGGATGCTAGAGGCAGAAGCTGGCAGAGGCAAAGGACTAGTGGCAAGAGCTCTTGGAACCAAGGAGAGAGATAGGTCTCTAGGAAAGCTAACAGGGCCCAAGGAAGGAAACAATAAAGGATTTGGACTTTAACATTTGAGGTGCATTTGGCTGCATTTGGGGTGATTATTACTTTGAGCTGAAACTAAGGCTGCTTCCAGAAGTCCCCCAAGAAACCTGCTCCCAGAGAACATTATTTACTTCTTTGACATCAAATTTTAATTGTGTAAATTAAGAATTGTGGACCATATTACCTTTAAAGTCCCTTTCAGCTCTCTATTTGTGATTTAGCATTTGTGATTTAGATTTGTTGACATTTAGTGAATAAATTTATTCATAATAAACTCTTTAATCTTTGTCTCATTTGGACTCTAGAATCTAAGTATCTAACAGACCAAATAAAAATGTTAAAAGAACAGTTTATAATACGAAGTCTGATAGAGCAAAAACAGACTAAGATTGACAACAGAAGTCTGTACTAGAGGAAGTACACTATTAAAAATATTATAGATCATTTTATAAGATTTTTTTGAGATTTATAGAATTAGAAGAAAAATATTAAAGGGTAAAATGAAAATTAACACAAATATATATAACAACTTTTGTAAATATTGAATCATGATTCCTATTTCCTCATTGTTATAAAATCTTTATCAGAATAATCTATGCATATATATGTATGTATGTGTGTGTGTATATACATATATACACACACACTCATGTATACACATAAATACATATAGGTGGGTGTGGGTGGATATGTACACACACACACACACACACACATACATATATGAAAGATACACTTGGAAAAATTCTGAAAAGAAATGAGCTTGATTCAAAAAAATCATGAGAAAATTGTCAGTAGCTTATTAAAGGAGATACAAAAAATACTAAAGAAAATAACACTTTTAAAAATAGAGATCAAATGGTAAAAGATGCAAAAAATTTGATGAAGGGACACCATAAATAGTAGAATAGACCAAATGGAAAAAGACATACAAATACTCAGTGAAGAAAACCATCCCTTAAAAATTAGAATTGTCAAGTGGAAGTTAAAAATTCCATGAGCCATAAAGAAACAATCAAATAAAAAAATGAAAAGAAAAAAAAATAGAAGAAAATGTGAAATATCTCATTGGAAAGATAACTGACTGGGAACATAGATCCAGGAGATATAATTTTAAAATCTTTGCACAATCTGGAAGTTATGCTTACAAAGAAAACCCTACATATCATCTTTTAAGAAATTATTAAGGAAAACTATCATTATTTGCTAGACCTAGAGAATAAAAGAGAAATTGAAAAAATCCACTGACCATCTCATGAAAAAGATTCCAAAATAAAAATTCCAAAGATTGTAGCCAGATTTCAGAGCATCCAGTTCAAGGAAAAATATAGCAAGAAGCCAGAAAGAAGGATATAAATATTGTGGAGCCACAGTCTGACTAATATGAGATTTACCAATTTCTATATTAAAGATTTGGAGGGTTTAGAATACAATATTCAGGAGTGGGGAGGGAAACTAGAATTACTATCAAGAATTACTTACCTAGCAAAATCGGATACAATCTTCCTGTGGGTATTCGTGGATATTCAATGAAATAGAGAATTTTCAAGCATTTCTGATGAAAAATCTATATCTGAGTTGTTATTTTTTTAAATTACTTTCAAATACAATACTCAATAGAAGCATAAAAAAGTAAACAAGAAACAAATAATAAGGATTCAACAAAGTTAAACTGTTGATATCTCTACATGGGAAGATGATACTTGTCACTTCTAAGAATGTTCTCATTATTAGGACAGTTAGAAAAAGTGTACATAGACAGTTGAATGTAATGGAATATCTTCTTTAAAAATAGAAGAGTGAGAAAGAAGAATACATTGGGAGAAGGGGAAAGGGAAGGGTAGACTAGAATGAATTATCTCACATAAAAGAAATATGACCTTTTAAAATGGAGGGTAAAATTGGACCCTAAGGGGTAGCATGTGAACCTTGTTTTCATCATAATTGGCATAAAAGGGAATAAAATATATACTTAGTTGAATATAGAAATCTATCTTAACCTAAAGAAAACTAATAAGGGAGGGGGGAAATAAAAGAGTGTAGATGCAAAAGAGCATTGATGGGGAAGGCAATAATCCAAAACAAAAATAACTTTGAGAATGAACAGGGTGAAAGAGAAAACAAAATAGAAAAAAAATGGGGTGAAAAGAGAATGGAAGAAATACAATTCGTATTCATAACTGTGAAAAAACCTAGCAAGTTTAATAAAGGCCTCATTTCTCAGATATATAGTGAACTATTTTAAATTTATAAAAATAAGAGCCATTCCCCAATTGTTAAGTGATCAAAGTTATGAATAGATGAAGTAATTTTCAGATGATGTAATCAAAGCCACTTATAGTCATATAATGATAATTGTTCTAAATAACTATTGATTGGAGAAATGCAAAACAAAACAACTCTAAACTATCATTCCATACTTATCATGTTGACTAATATGACATAAAAGGTAATGACAAATGTTGCCAAAAATGTGGGGACATTGAGATATCAATGCTATGATTAAACTATTCTGCAGAACAATTTGGGATTATACTTAGAGGATTATAAAACCATGAATAACCCTTGACTCAGTAATACCAATATTAGGTCTATATACTAGAAGGATAAGAAACAAAAAAGAAAAATGGCCCATATATATATAAATCTTTATAGCCACATATGTCTGGCTGAAAAGAATTAGAAATTAAGATGGATGCCCATTAATTAGGGAATGGTTGAATAAATTGAAGCATATGATTGTGACAGAATACTATAGTGCTATAAGAAATGATGAGCAGCATGTTCTCAGAAAAGTTTAGAAAGACTTGAACTGATGCAAAGTGAAATGAGAAAAGCCAGAAGAACATTTTATAGATTACCATCAATATTGTATAATGACCAGTTAGGAATAATTTAGTTATTCTCAGCAATACAAAGATCCAAGACAATTCTGAAGACTTATGATGAAAAATCTTATCTATTTTCAGGGAAAGGAATAATGAAGTCTGGGGATACAGAATAAAACATCAAATTTTTATTATATTTTTAATTTTTCTTGTTCATTTTTTTGGTTTGTTATCTTTCATGATGTGATTGATTAATATGGAAAGATGTTTTAAATGACTATATGTGTAACATTTATCAAATTACTTGATGTCTTATTGAGAGAGAAAAATGAAACTGAAAATTCAAAAGAAATAGAATGTTAAAAATTGTTTTGACATGTAAGTTGGAAAGAAATAAAATACTAAATAAAAATAAAAAACAAAAATGATTATGATAGGCAATTAGAAGACCAAAATATTCAAATGATATATCAGTATATATCTTTGGGACAGACATTACATATGAATGTGAAAATGAGCCCAAAACTGAATAGGAGGGATATAAAGAGATAAATTTGGGAAGTTACACAATGATTTTAATAATCGATCTGCACAGAATCATATCTTTTTGTTTTTTTCCAACATGCATTCTTAGTGTTTCAGAATTTTGTCTTTCCATTGAATTTGAAGAATCAAAAATTTTGGATTAATCAAAAAATAGACATAGAAGTGGACAGCATTGAACTTTTAATTATTTCCAGTGAAACATATATTAAGTGAAATAAAAAGCAGATTATTTCTAGGAAATACATGGAATGGCATAGGAATATTGGATGGAGAACTGAGTACTGCACTACTATGATCAAACTAAAAGAGACTTTGAGGAAGTTTTCAGCACATTGGTCATATCATCCATTTTGGCTATATGGATGGAGTTTCTATATTTTAGTGATTTGTTTTTTTTTTTTTTTTTTTTTTACTATTTTTATTTGGAAGAAAAAATCTGTATGGGCACAGTAGGTGATAGATTTGAGTTGACAACAAAGGAAAAGATGGACAAGTACTTATGAAGGGGATTGTGAATGTTTTCAAATAAGATATTTACATTTCTTAAGAGATATTTATCAGAACTAAAGTTTGTCAACAGGAAAATGAACATTTGAACTGCAAGAAGGGAGATGAATAAAAAAAGAAAAAAGGACTTGGGGAAAAGAAAATTGAAGAGCCTAAGGACCAAGTAAGAGGAAAAATGATGAGAAATATAAAGAACAAAAAAAAAAATGCTTAATCTAAAGGACTACATGAGGAATATAAGAATAGGAAAGAGGGCAAAGAGAAGGTGAAAGTTGGTAAGGGAATATAAATTAAAACAATGATGCAAGACAAAACAGCAGTTTAATAAAATAATTAAAATTGACTTTGACAATCAAGGTATTAACAAGCAGGTAATCTTGTTCCTTCCTTAAACTTGAAACTCTTCCCTTCCTTTCAAGTAGTTGATAATACAAGTCCTTAAATAGAGCTAATATAATAATAGCAAGGAACTAAGGATTTCACTTGCTCGAAGAATAAAAAGGAGAACAATTATTTTACAATGATCTGATTGAAATATTTCATACTGATGTTTCTGCAAAGCACATAGCTATCATCCATGCCCAAAGTGCATTATTAAAGCTTCAAAGGGCAATATTTAGGATTAAAATAAGGGGAGGGGTCTTAACAATTAGAACAATTCAAGAGAGCAAGTTACAACAGCCACTTATAAGATGTAAAATGGATTATTGATTAGAACGCAGTTCTAATGAAACATAATCTAATTTTTTTAATCAGATAAGTTTCTTACATCACATAGATGCTTCTGTAAAGTCAAACATGACCAAAAACTAAAATTAAAATATAGAACAAGATAAAATTAGAATTTATTAGAATGAATGTGACTTGTTGATCTTTACAACATGTGATCTTCCTCCAAATTATCTCCTTAATAATAGAAATTACTCTTTATGAGGATAAGTTTTTAATGAACTGCTGGCTTTTAGCAGTTATAGATCTGTATGCAGATGACCTTTGCTTCACTTCCCTGCATTCTCTATAATGTTCCTGTCAAGTATCATTGACAGGAGTCAAAATATAATCTGATACATGTGAATATATCAAGTATGCTGAGGGAACACTATTAATTAAGCTATGGAAAGCTCCAGTTATGCTTCCCTGACAAGATTTGTACTGCTACCTACAGTGGTTTCTTATCTCTTCTTATTACAAAACAATCCTAGAAACATGGAAAGGTAGTTTCATAAAAGTAAGAATATACAAGTTGAGAATTGCCGCACATAGAAACTGAAGAGTATGCAAAACTAGGGAGATTTGATTCAATAGAAAAAATGTTTGAGTGGGTTTTCTAAATTTGCCTCTTTCTCACTTAAATTGATTCTGCAGAGAAATACAGTTTTCAGGAGCTCCATAATCCTTCTCCATGTATAGTTAGTTTTGCTTTATTTAATAAAGTATTATCTCAGTAAACAACCAAAATATATTATACCTCCTCAAGGTTTACTTTTGATAAGGGGGAACAGAAAAATGTGTAGTTGTTTTAACAAGGTTGTTTATTTCGAAAGTGATGTCCCTTGGTTATCATCTGAACTCTCATTTAAGATAACATAAACATATTCAATGCAGACAGAATTTCCAAAATTATCATATTTGTAATGCATCTCTGCCTCCAAAACCGACATTCTCAACAACAGAGTATGTCAATCAAAGGACAGTGTATGTGTTTCTACAGATAGTGATCATAATTATAAATCATGCCTAATGCTGAGGTGCTGTGCCGTGAGGAAAGTAATTGGACCTTGTGATTCACACTTCTGATGAATTTCAAATCAATGGAATTGCCCAAAGGCCACTTTATATACAGGACCAAACACAAATAATACCAGTTCTGACAGAAATATTACTTTTAACCTAATAAAAGCAACTTTACATGGGGATTTTTCAAATATAATTAGGGTCTGTGTGCTCACAAAGCTTTTCGCAGTTGTTATTCCATTCAGTCGTTCTGTCTAAATCTTATAACTAAATTGTATGTTCACATTGATGTATCTTTCATAGCAAGGTGACTTTATCTCCAGAATCAAGCAATATATAAGCATCAGTTTGTGATTATCATCAGCATATGCATAGTATATGTGTATGTACATATGTAGATAAAAAGTAATAAACATACTAGCATAAAACATTTCCATTAAAAGATGATACTATTTGGTTCTCTCATTTATTTAGATCATGTATGGAAAAATATGAAGAATCAATATTTTCCATACTTTATATGAAGGGCTATCTATAACATGACAGTTTTTATGTTCTGTTTTTATAATGAAAAAATAAACAAAATAATATTTCAGAAAGAGTATGTCTTCAGACAAAAATTAAGGCAAACACCATCTGAATCAAAGATGCTCAACCATCTTCATTAATTTCAATGAGCTATACAGACTATTCTCTTGTTTTATATCAGTATCTTCAAAAGTCACTGACTCCATCATAGTCTGTGGTTTCATATTTTCCTTTGTATTCTAAAAGCCTTCAACTGAGTTTTATACATAAGGAAGATTTAATTGATGTGCTGAATGGAACTGAATTCAATATTTTCACTATCAAAAAGATATTTTCATATTTTAGTTCTTAAAATAAAACTTGTCCACATGTGACTGATATTGCTAAGCTAATCTTTTAATTTAAATTTGTAAAGATGATTCAACAAAAAAGTAATCATTTTGTGCACATACATGGAACTACATACAAAAAAAGCAGACAATTCCTCTCTCTGAAATAAGACTGCTAAACTAATTATTACATATTTTTTCTATTGCTATCCCACTACATAAAACATACTCAAAGTTTGCTTATTTAGGAAGAATCATTCTTCTTCTTCTTTTTAACAAAAAACAAAATGGGAAATTTTGTTGCTCCTTCTTCTAAAGCCATGATTCTGAAGAATAGTCATTTTCCATTTCCTCCCTATTAGTCACAATCTGGATGAATTTCTTCCCAGCATATCACCTTGCCTCCTTCTTCAGTGTAAGCTTTACTTTGTAGTGAGCTAGGGTATCCTTAATGGAGACAAATATTCTGGGTTTCTATCTGTTCCAAAGTTAACAGTTGTTTCCTAAGGTCTCCTTTTCTTACTCTTAATTGACAAGGCTTTGGAAAACGAACTTATGGTTGTCATTTTTGCTACTTGTCCTTTTGTGGTACCTGGCTCAGGCATATAATGGTGAATTATGACAACATATGGAAAATCAAAGCAATACAAAGTAATTGAGAATGTGCACAAAAGAGTAGTACTATCCAGTAAGAAAAAGAAGCCCAAAAGTGGGAGGGGGGGAACAGGTTCTGCTGAGTGCTAAAGATAAAGCTATTCTGGGAACATTATGATACAATATAGATTTTCTTTTGTATAATTGAGAAGCCTGAGTTCTTGAGACTAATTTCACTTCTTTTCTCTATCATGGAGAATGATGCTGAAACTGGGGAGGATTTATCACAAGGATTGTTAATAGGGAATTAAAGGTGAAGGAGCAGGAACAAAAGTATTTATCAATGACAGATTATCAATGAGTTCAAGTCACTGAGAACCAGTAAAATACATTCTGCAGAAAGAAATGCTTGATGTAACTTATGAACTCCCCAAAGTGTTTTCATTTCATTTTATTCATTCATTCATTCATTTGTTTTGGTGAGGGATTTGAAATTAAGTGACTTGCCTAGGGTCCCAAAGCCAGTATCTGAGACCACATTTGAACTCAGGTCCTCTTCACTACTAGTCTAATATTCTATCTATTCTACTGTATTATAACAGTATTTTCCAAGATAGATGATAGAGAAGTAGATGTGGATAAACAGATAACTAGATTGACTAAAAGGTAGAGAGTCACAGGACTGGTAAAAGATAAATGTTTTGAAAATGAAGAAAAGAGAGAGAAATTCCTTGAACTATACATTTTTGGGTTTAACTGGTTATGGGCAAAATTCTAAAAGGTGTAGTTAAAGGGAAGACACTTGATTATTCAGATATGATATTAGAGTTCAAAAAGTACATTCAAAAGAGTATTTTGGATAGGCAATCCAGAAAGACCAGGGTTCAAGTCCTGCCATTCCCATAGACTGGTTTTGGGCAAATAATTTAACATCTTACTACTTTAGACATCTATTGAAGACTATAACTTACAGACAAATCATTGGCCTACTTTGGTAGAATCTGTTCCATAAATCAATGAAATAAGTTTACTTTCTACTCTTATCTCTAATTGGTCACAGCCAGCATGAATAATTGTAGGTATGCTATTTTCTATTTCTTTTCTTTTTGATAAGATTACTGTTAATGGAATTTACTTTTTTTGTTGTTTTGTTTCAATAAAGCATATTATAAAGGCTCTCATACTATTCTCTTGGACAAAATGTGTGATGCATTATAGGTGGTAATAAAACAAGATGAATGAGTTGAGAATGTAATGAATGTATAATAGGCAGTCTAAGCATTTATTTAGCACTAACTATGTACCAGGGATTGTATTATTTTTAAAGCACCATCCTTAGATCAGAGTAGTGATAAGGTGATTAAATGAGTTATGTAACTTTCAGAGGCTATAGGCTAAATTTTCCAAAATTTACTTGTAATGTTAAAGTAAACACTATTATGAAATCATGGTTCCCATTTAAAAACCCCAACTGCACCTTTAACTGGTTCTATTTGCTTGTGAACTTGAATTAAAGGGTTGATTCAGGAGGATTCTGGGAAAATAGTAAAATAGGTCAGAAAATTCCAAGCTCTGCAAATTTCTCCCACAAACAAAATAAATTTTTTTTTGAAGAGAGAATAAAAATCCATAAAAAATAAATAATACTTTGCACAGAACAAGTGTTCTTTTGGGGTACCCTGAGAAAATCTGAAGACCCCAGGATTGGGGGTTTAACCAGTGTGAAGTGTAAACACCTCCAGGCCAACTCCATGGAAACCACAAGGGCTAGCTGGGTTCAGAGGTAGCCCCAGGCAGAACCACAGGAACTTTCATCTCCTGGACAATGTGGAAAGTAAGGAGTCTGAGCTTAGGAAGACTGGTGGAACCTCTACTAATTAGAAACAACAGGCCCAGCTGCATTGAGGAGACTCAGCTGTGAGTGAGGAGAAAGCAGAATTCCTGTTTACTGCAGAAGCCATGGAGCAGGACACTGCTGGCTGCAGGCACATACATTATTTTTTGGTATGGAGTTTCAGGTAACACAAAAGAGCTGAAGTGAAGTCAGAAGCACTACCTGGAGTTCAGGGTTAGAGATGCTTACACTAATAGATTTTAACCTTAAAAACAAACAGGCCAAGACGAAAGAATCCAATCATAGAAATTTACTATAGGAATAGAGAAGACCAAGATTCATGTTCAAAGAAAGATAGTGAAATATAAAAATTCTCTTCTACCACAAAGAGTAATATTCATTAGCTACCTACCCAGAAAGAATTTATAGAACTCAAAAAAGACCTTAAAAATCAAATGATAAGAGATTGAGAAAAAAACTCAAAGTAAATAAATAAATAATGAGAACCATCCAAGAAAAAAAAGGTAATAAGAGAAACTATTTATGTTTTTTACTTGAAAATGTAAACTATATTTAAAATTTACATCAGTAATTGGATTGTTCAAAAGAAAGATTGGGGCAGAACTTAGTATGATCTGAAATCTTAAAAGCAAAACTGCTTGGAAAAATTATATGCTATAGGAATAAGGTGTATAGGAAGAACTGATACAAAGGGGAAAGAGGACTGATAGTTCTGAAAACCTATTCAGATCAGTAATAGGTTTAATAGGGAAATGTGTACACATACACACACACACACACACACATACACACACCATAAAGAATATAACAGCCTCCAAAATCGATGAAGAAATAAGGAGAGAGTCAGTAGAATATGGGTTATAGAAGGGTGTGCAGATTTATGACAATGTGACAAGATGTATGAAGGGAAAGTGAAAAAGAAAGGGTGGGAGAAAATAAGGGAGGGACCTTTGGGTATGTGGAGGTTAAGTAAAAACAAGGCAAACTAAGAAGTAGAATTAAAATAGAAGAGTTACAGAATAGGAAATTATATATATATATATACATATATATATACACACATATATATTATAATTATATATAATAATAATAATAATTATAATAATAATAATAATTAAATAATTAAATTATTTTTTTAATTCTCTGCTGTTTCCTCTGTACTTTGTTTTGTTTTGTTTTGTTTTTTTCCCCATTTCCCTTCTATTTTGACCAAGCAGACTTCAGTTAAGCACAGATGCACTTACACACCCATAATCATACGTATGTGTGTATACATATATACATACATATATATGTGTATATATGTATATATACATATACATACATATATACACATATATATGTATGTGTATACATACACACACACACACATACACACACACAGATATATTCATACCCACATCTACACAATACATATGCAATGCAGAGTATGGTCAAGGCCAAACCTGGAAAGGATCAAAATTGTGCTTTCCTGTATCTGATCTTAAAACTTCTGATGCCTAAGAATTAGGTCACAGTTTTTCTCTTTGTATCTCATCAGATTTTTGAATTTACAGTAGAACTGACAGATAATAGAAACTAAAGTTTCAGATGAGTATAGACATTGAATGTTATCAAATATCTAAATGGAGAAAAAATAAATAGGTGAGAAAGAACAATTATTATACAAAATTAATAATCCCAAGGCAGTATTCAAATCTAATTTTTTCTAGCTTCATATCCATTACTGTTTCCTCTAATCCAGAATAACTTCATATTACCTCAGCCTCACAATATTTTTTCTTGTAAATTAAATAAATATGCCAGCTACATTATTATTGAAATCATCTAGGAAAAAAATGTGAAAAAATGTTAGACTAAAGACAAACAAACAAAAATGGAGATTCCATATTCTGAGTTCAATCTACTTAACAGAATATTACTTCTCACACATCTTGAATTTTCCTTGATAACAACCTGATGATAGAGTTTTAAATGCTTTATCAAAATCAAGATATGATTTGGTTGTGAATATTTCTCTGTTCTCGTAGCCTATTTATTTCATTAAAAAGGAATCTGAAATGACCTGCTTTCCAAGTACCTGCAATGAATGACTCTTAGTGTTTATTGCTTCACATATGAAACATGAAGAAAAAAATTTTCAATTTAGCTATAACAACCTAGCAATTATTCCCTCATGCTTAACTCTCTTTAATTGTGTCCATTCAAATCTATGAATCTAGTTATATTTATGAATTTATAATTATGTGTATATTTGATTATTTTCATTTCTGCTTTTTTTTCTTTTTCTAATTTCATATATTTCTTACATTTAAAGCTTCTTATAATATTTCTTACATTTAAAGCTTCTTATATTAAAAACATCATTATGTTATATTATACCATTACATTTTGGCCTATTGTTCATTTAGTCATTGCTCATTTGCTGCTCATCTAAGTTGTTTCTAGTTGGTTTTATTCAATTATAAGTAACAGTATTAGAAATACTTTTGAATAGATAACTCTTTTATTTTTGATGATGTTTATAGAGTATGCTACCAATCAGCTATGTGGCTGATTTATAACATATGATTGAAAAAAAAAAAAAACTTTTTTGATACATCTTACAGAAGACAAACTTATTACCCAGAAAAGAGTGCAAATGCTTCCAAGATTTCTTTAGCAGTCAGCTCAGAGAAGCATAGCAATAACAAAACATTTTCATGTGAAGATTAGCTTATCACTGACTATTTACTAGGACTAAAAAGCAAAAAAAAAGTTAGTTGTTAATTATATCTTTTGTACTTATGATTAACACTAAAATTCCTTCTCTTTCAATTACCTTCCTTTGAATTTTTTTGTTTTTTTTAAGTTGTATCTTTTCCTTTCTCTCAGAAGTTTTGCTGTTAAATGAGTGGCCACAGAGACACATGGCATGTGATTATCTTTGTCCCATTAAGGAAATAGTGACTGCAATAGTCTTCTCCAATTCCTTATCTTTTAAAACTAAAGTAGCTATTGTTTGCTTTGACTAAAATATTAAACATTATCCACTAACTCAATATATGGAGTTCAAACCTACCCTAAAATTTGTGGAAAGGATTAATGATCATTACTTTTGAGAACTTTAAGACTCATTTAAAAGGAATATGTTGGTAAATTGAGAGACAATGGTTATCAAGACAAGATGGGCCATCATTATAAAGTTCCTACTGTGTATATATAGGAGAGTAGGATGTAAAGGGAAGGGAATGTTGTCTGATAGATAGCAATATTTATCTAAGACACAGTTGATTGATGTGGTCCAAGAACAATGACCACAAGGGAGATAGAGTGCTATTCTTAACATTCAATGCTGAATAGTAATCATTAACAATGATAACAAACTGTTTAGAGGTAGGAGAGAGATAAATCCATCACTGGAGATAGAGAGAGTTTGCATAAATCTGAATACCTGACTACCTGGCCACACTACCTTGCCCTACTGCACTTGCTAAATTACATTAAATTCAACACTATTTGAATCACTATTCTGTAGAAAGAATTGTTCCAGGTACTGAAAAGTTTAGAAAAAAAAGAATGATATGGCATTCTGTTTTTAGCTGATAGAAGAGGTCAAATAATTACTATAATTAATCATGTATATAATTACTATACTTCAAATTACTATAATCAAATCATGATAGGATGAGTGCTGTAGATGAAACAAATAAAATGACAAAGGATCATAGAAGATGGAAATATTGCTAATAATTGAAGACAGAGGATATCAAAAAAACATTCATTGAAACAATACATTTGAGCTATACTTTTAAAAAATAGGTTTGAAAAGGAAAAAGAAAAAGAAAAGGAAAAAAAAAATTTCCAAATAGATATAAATATAAAGGCAGAAAATTGCACAGTATTTTCTGTGTGGTCATGATAACAGTTTGGATGAGACCAGAGAGTATGTGAAAAAAGGAAATGGATGGTAATGTTAACAAGAGAAAAATAAATTTGTAATTTATTCTGTTAGTAATGAGGAACCACTGGTGTATTGGATTAGAAAAGTATTATCTTATTGAGTACTAATTTGTCCCTGGTCTGTATAGGGAAGTTGCAAAAGATAAAGGAGAATAAGATAGAATAAGAGCAAAAAAAAGGAAAAAATATTCAGCAAATTTAAAAAATAGTTCCTATATTTTAAAAGTATACAAATAGCCAATGTGATGTATGATTTTCTAGTCCTATTTGCTTAACTCAATGACTACCGAATCATTCCTCAATTTTCAGGACAGATCCTTCCAAGAATATCCATATAATTTCTAAGATAGACTAGGTAATAAAACAGTAGGAGATAGCAGAATTACTTGATTCAATTAGTATTAATTATCGAATTGGTGGTGTTGTAGAAAATATATTTCTAATATATAAAAAAGAGCCCTATCTTTTGTGTGTGAGATGCAATTAAGTGATATGCCCAGGGCCATATTTGAACTAAAGTCCTGGACTCCAGACCTGGTGCTCTACAGCTATCTAGCTTCCCCTAAAAGGGGCCTATCTTTAGCTCCATTCTATTCAATGTTTTTATAAATCAATAACAATTAAGGATAGAGATATCATTCTTATATCTTTTCATGACAGGAATGTTGGAGATTTTAATTAAAGTTTTGGATAACAGAACTGGTATAAAACAGGTTAAAAGGATAGAATGATGAACTGAATATAAAGTAGAACTTCATAGTTATAAATATGAAAATAACACTTAGTTTGGGGGAAAAATCAATTAATTTTACAAGGACAAAGTAAGGGAGTTATGCCTAGACAACATTTTTGTGGGAAAAATAAAAAAGGACTTATTTTTGGTTTAGTTAAAGTTTTCTATAAGTCAGCAGTCTGATATAGCAGCCAAATAAACTAATACTAAGTGGGCTGCCATAATACAAAAGTTTTCAGATCAAAGGAGATAGTCCTTTTTTATTCTTCTCTAGTCAGGATATTTAATGTATTATACTCAGTATTGGGAAAGAGTGGGGCATATGTTAAGATAGATATAGAAAATCTAGCCTAAATTGTAAGGAAAATTTAAACCATAAGTGAAGGAACAGTTGAAATTGGGGAAATTTAATCTGAACAATAAAAGCATAAATTTTGAAGGGATCTTTGTGACTCTACTTAACCTAGTGTCATATAATTTTTAGTATGAAACCTTTGTGGAAATTTATTTCCATTGCCCTCCAGATGCTTTGTGTCAACTATTTGACTTTGGTATAAAGGTGAATTCCTTAGCTTGTAGGCTCAATGATTGTCAAAGCAGCCACACAACCCTCCCCAATACATCTTTTTCCCTTTAAAATGCACCTGGAGAAAGTCAGGCACACTGTGCTGTGATTCCTATAAGCCTAAAGAACTTGGAATAATTAGTAATGATACAATATTTGCAAACAAATCTGTACTGACACCATGTTTTATTGATATAGCTTAGGCAAGGAGCCAGCAGTATGATTTTTGATTATGGGGATACAACCTGAAAAGACTGAATAGATACCTCTCACTTTCATATGACCTTTTCCAAATTCCATGGGAAACCAGAGCCAATTTCTTTATATAGTCATTGATTCATACTCATCTTCTATCCTTCCTTTTTGCAGTTTCATTGTGCTTTCCAGTGTCAAGGTACTGTAATTATTTATATTCCTGTTAACATTCAAAGACTATAAAGCTTCTCATTGACTTCACTTATTCCCTGGATGATACCTTAACCCAGATGCTAGTTTCATGTTTCCTGGAGTGACTCCTGTGGGAAAAGATCATTGCTTTTTGTTCTTATGTACTTTTTTTCTGCCTAACAGCAGCAGGCAGGAAGTTTAAATGGAGATGAAGAGGCTTTTTTTCCTATTGTTTCTTCCATACTAACCATAGTCATCAAACTAAACACAGATTTTTGTCTTAAGGAAGAAGAAATTCAGAAATGTGCCACTTGGACTTTGTCATCCTATTGTTACATAATGAGCAGAGAGAGGATCACAAGAGAAATAAAAATTTGTCAGAACCTGTCAATATTGAAGAAGCTCTTCCTTCTCCTCCTTAAAGTAGTTCCTTCAAAACTCTCAAGCAAAACTTTGTTTAATAGGGTTACCTTTGGATCTATAGAATGGAATTAAAAAAGAGTGGTGTTTTTCTTCTTTAAAATATAATGGTTCTCTCTGAGAGCAAGTTTCTTGGGGGGGTTTTCTGGAGGCAGGCTTAGTTTCAGTTAAAAGTAATAATCATCCAAAATGCAGCCAAGTGATAAAAGTTCAAATCTTTAATTGTGTCTTTCAATATAGCCCGGTTAATTTTTCTTAGAGGCCTATCTCTCTGCTTGGTTCCCAGAGCTCTTGTTGCTAGCCCTTTGCTTCTGCCTCAGCCTCAACTCCAACTCATGGCAATCTTCCAACTGACACTCCTCCACTCTGAATATTTTCAACTGAACTAACTTGACTAGGCTTCTGTCTGCTTCTTATATATGATCTCCTCTGAGAGAGTGGGATTATGGGTTTCTCCCAGAGTGCTCTCTGCTCCTAAGAGCTTCAAGAGAGGTATGAATTTGGATATCTCATACTAAACCCTGAAATCTCCCAAATGTGTGAACTCCAATGAGTACTTAAATACTTCTTGCTTATATGAGCTCTCTAAAGGTGTAAACACAAGCATTGTTTCAATTCCATTGAGTTAACACTAGGATTCTGACATCTCCCTTGAGTTATCACCTTGTTTCAAGTTGAGTTAACACTAGGATTCCAACACCAAGGATTATTAAGAGCCACACTGCAAATACACTTGTTTGTATTTAAATATGACTATTATTCTGAATCTTGGTTTTAGTAGGGCCATCTTGGAACACAATTATAGTCAGCTAAGGTTGTGTCTAACATGCCTATAGAAAAAAAAAAAAAATCCTTCACCCAGCAGGTAAGTTCTGCTACTTTTGTTCCTGCAGTATCCCATCTTTTCTTTATCACCAGTTTAATGAGTTCAAAAAGCCAATTAGAATTTTGTTGTATTTTGCACAAGAAGATTCTTCCCCTTATTCATGAATACACACATTGGATTGGTGAAATACAAATGAATTAGCCATATCACTGACTACATCAAACTTGAGCTGTTTTTGGACACTTCAAGAACAAAAGAAATATGATTCAGCTATTAAGATTTTTTTTTTTTTTGGTACAAAGAGGCATCTAGGAAAGATCCATGGTCCAAGGGGATGTTTTAAGACAATTTGAATGGAAAAGATTTGCAAATAAAAAAAAACTTTCTTTTTGGAGGAAGAACATATTATATAAGAGTCTAATAAGGGAATAGCAATGAGTTCATAAAGATAATTTTAAATATTTAATCTTTCTCAATAAAAACTAAAGAAAAGTAGTGTGGTAAGCTAATGGAAAAACCAATCAATGACCATTTACTAAATTTCTAAAATGTGACAAATCCCAGGTTGCAAATTCAAAAGTTGTTCTCTGTTCCTGGAATCTTTGGATTCAAGAATTATTTCCAACATATGTTATCTGTATAGCTCTGGGTAGGTCATGTCACCAATCAGTGTCTCAGCTTCATCAGAAGTTTCTAATACTTTGTTATGGGATTTTGAAATTTTTTGTTATGTGTTCTGGACACACAAATATTGATATACTGAATTTGTTATACTGGTGAAGGCTATAAATCTCTTCTGAGAAAAGAAGATTTTTACATATTTGGAAAAAATACTAAATTTCAAAAGTGAATAATACATCGATGCATACATATATAAACAAGTAGATAGATATAGATATAAATATATGGATACATGTATCTGTATGAATGTTTTTGTCCCAAAGTTTATTTAACTTGAAAACTTTTTTTTTTTTCATGGATTCTTTGAGGAATGTGTTGCTCTGGGTTATGTAATTCACTACTACAAGTTATACAGTAGGCATTGATGTATGTTGCTAAAGAAAGTTTTCTTAGAAGATCTTTACATAAATGAAATCATAGATCTAATTCAGTAAATAGCTGAAGAAGGAGGAGAAAGAGGAGGAGGAAGAAGAGAAATAGGAGGGTAACAATGATGACAACAACAACAGTAGTAACACAAAAAAGAACAGGAAGAAAAATAACAAGAACAAGAGCAAGGAGAAGAAACACTATTGTTTTTCAGCCATGTTTGACTCTGGAGTGATTTGCTATTTTCTTTTCCAGATCATTTTACAGATGAGATGATTGAGGTAAATAAGGTTAGATGACTTCCCCAAGATCACACAGTTAGTAAATGTCTGAGGTCAGATTTGAAGTCAGGAAGATTAGTCTTTCTGACTCTAGAATTGACAGTATCTACTGGACTACCTACTTGCTTAATAATAACAATTATTAGCATTTAAACACTTTAAGATTTGTAAAAAATTGTACATGTTATTTGATTCCACCTGTAGGATTTGTGCTATTAGTATTTTCCCATTTTAAAGCTGAAAAATCTCAGGCTAAAAGAAATTATTTAACTTTCCTTGCCTTAAGTGGAAGACCAGTAAGCTTTGTCTGATATTGGATTTTAACTCAGTTCTTCCTAACTCCAAGTGCATCACTCTATCCATATCACTAATATGGATAGAGTGTTACAGAATTACTCATCATTTACATAGTAAACACATGGTGTCTCATTATTTTCTTATTTTCACTAAGAACCTATGACAGGAACATGTATAACCTGAAGCTCTTTTGTAATCTAAAAGTACTGAAAAAGGGGCATGTGAAAAGAGAAGGGAGTTGAAGTATTTTTTTTTCACTTTCCTTCCATTGGTCAAGATACTGTATAAAATGATAACTAATGGAAAACAGATGTGGGAGAAAGTTTTGGAGCATCAAAGACAAGAGGTAAGAAAAAGAACAAGACTGGAGAGTGGAGAAACCAGAAATGATTGGGACCTGAGGGCAGGTAAAAAAGGAGTGGAAAGTGAGGTAGAGAATACTTCATCTGTAACTGTCATCTAAAAAGTGAGTTCCTTGAAAGAGATACTATCCTCATTTACTTATTTTTATGCATATTTCCAGTACTTAGAATAGTGTTAGGCACATAGCACATGTTAATAAATGATAATAGCTGATACAGAATTTATTGTATGATAGGCACATTACTAAGCATGTTAAAAAAAATCATCTCATTTGATTCTAAAAGCAACTTTGGGAGGTAGGTGCAATTATTATCCCCATTTTACAGATGAAGAAACTGATGCAATTTAGAGTTAAGTGTCTTTCTAAGGTCACACAGCTAATAAATGTTTGACATCATTTTTGATTCCAGATCTTCCTGATTATAATCTCAGCTCCCTATTTACTGTCACCTAACTGTTTCCATCTCCTTCACTAATTTTATAATTTTCTTCTCTTCTTTGCAGTATTTTTTTTCTTCCTTGATTCAATCTCCCAAATTTGCCTAATCTGGAAGTGCAGGGGATACTATAGAATGATCTGATAATTGATTAACAAGGCAGATTTGATTTCTTCCATTTCCTCTTTGATTAAATATCTTCACTCTTAGGTAATGTGTGTTTACTTTTGACTCTCAATCCATTATTATACAGGGACACACCATAAGGGTGAAGCCTTTTATGTAGACACTTAGTCAGCTCAGTTCACTGCAGCTCAGAATTCCTAGGCTCAAGAGATGCATATGTCCCAGTTTCCCTATTGTAAAATTTACCAAATTCAGAAAGGTTACCTCTCCATTTCCCAAGACATATTTTAAAATCCCTATAAAAGCCTAATGCTTAACCAATAGCTGTGTGCATATGTACATATACAGTCTCTGAGTTCACAGTTGAATCCATGTTCTCAGTAATCCCAGTCTCTTGTTCCATCTTGTTCCATTGTTCTAGCTACTTTCAATTTGCCAGTACTACATGATACCAGTCTCAGATTGTGAAATATTTTTAATTGATTCTATTCAAAAGCTTGGATGAGAAGGCAATAGTGAAGCCGACAGTGTAAAACTAAATATCTGCTTGTTCTAA
Source organism: Antechinus flavipes (assembly GCF_016432865.1). Lineage (NCBI taxonomy): Eukaryota > Metazoa > Chordata > Mammalia > Dasyuromorphia > Dasyuridae > Antechinus > Antechinus flavipes. The sequence goes on from NC_067400.1 coordinate 94,436,165, forward strand.
TATTTAACTGAAAAAACATTTCAATCATAGAAATGATTAAGGCGTTTTCTACTTCTCTTTACACTTTCCCCAGTTGTTATATTCCAAGTCTGGAATAGTGTACTACCACTTTGTAATTGAAATACACGTAGAAGTGACATAGAGTTGCTAGTGTCACAATATAAAAAATATCTGGCCTGAAATTAGAAAAATTTGAGTTCAAATCTGGCACTAACTGTGTGACCCTACACTGTCCCTTAACCTCAATTACCTCAATTTCCTCACATGTAAAATGAGTAGAGAAGAAAATGCGAAACTATTCCAGTATCTTTGCCCAAAAAAATCACAAATGGGGTCTTGGAGAGTAGGAGACCACTGAAAAAGCAACTCAACAAAAATTAGACATCACAGTGAAATAGGCAGCTCATTCTCTTGCTTTGCCTAAAGACCACTTTCCTAAATCTTTTGCAAGTTACAGAGACATGAAATAGGATGATTGAAGAAAGTGTAGCAAATAAATTGAGTCAGGAAAACCTGAGTTGTACTTTAACCCCTGCTCATCTGAATGGGTAGTGTGGCTCTGGGAGTGGCAAACAAACCGGTGACTTGTAGAAGAGATGTTAATGTTCATTGGGTTTGGGAGTTTCATCATTGGAACTCTCTTTAATCAATAAAATCACATGTCCATAAACAAACTTGGTTTCAGACTGTCCTATACTGTCCTTTGTATTCTACACATGATTCTCATTTAATTTGATTGCAAGAGCCATTTCCATTTCTAAATAATAAAATGATGAAATTACTAAAAAAAACTATCCAACATTATAGGATTTTTTGTTTGTTTTTGGGGAAGGAGGTTTGTTTTATTTTGTTTGTTTTTGTTTTGTCTTTATTTTGTTCTTGTTCTCCCCAAAAAGAAAAACAACAACAACAAAAATACTGAAATCACTAGGAAAAAAAAGTTTGATTGTCACATACTCTATCCATACTTTGTCATACAAGAAAGGTATGATTTTGTTTTTGTTATTTATTCTCCTTTCCTATTCCCCTTCTGTCTTTGGAGTTCAAGGCTGATTTTGCAATACTTTTACAAACATCAGGATGTGTTTATCATCCTTTTTTCCAGGTAAGGGACAATTATTGGTAGACATCTGATTATAGATGATAGCAGTGGTTTCAAACCTCCCCCGCCTACTTTTTCTTTAAGATCACAACACTTTTTAAATTCTTTTCAACCAATCACCTATGGTTGGAAGTTTAGCCTAACTTGGAGATGACCAGACCCCCTGAGATATGATTCAAAAATGTTTTTTTGTTTTGTTCTGTTTTGTTTTGTTTTGTTTTTCACATTAGAGCAATCCTCTTGGACAAAGCATCTACATAGCCATCAAATTACCCAGCACCTCAGAGCTTTCTACTACTATACACTTCTCCTGTAGGGACATATTCTACCCCCTTATAATTTGCCAGCTGATTTTTCTGTCCTGCTGTGTTTATCAGTCTCATTTCTTCTTATGAGCTCCTTAATACTTCTCTTTCCATCCATTCTGCTTATGCTCCAGTTTTTGACTTCTTCTTAAGCAGTCTTTATTGTAAAGCATAGACTATTTATATGTCAGTAATAGAGTTCTTTCTCCTGGCAGCAAGTATAATTTTTTCTTACCAGTTTTTCTAAGACTCTTTTTTTTCCCCCTTAATTCCAATGAAGCTGTCTTTTCCTAGTAATTCTACTTCAAATAACCAATAACCTAATCTTAATGATGTTACCACATTCTTTACCCAATAAAAATTTCCTGGAAAGAGAATGAAAATGTAAAAATAAAACAAACACAAAAACAGGCTTCCCAGTTCCCTTATGATCATGTACCTCATGAAAATTTCTTAGTTCTGACCTGATTCTTGCATAGAATGACCTAAGCCCATTTCTGTGAACATCAATCAGTTTAACTACTTACCCATGATAACCTAAGCATGCATCCCCTTTCAACAATAAAGAGGAGTGAAATGGATCTCCTAAAAGTTGCACATTGAGAGGCCTTAAGGAGTTTCTGAATATTTGGAATGCTTGTTTTAAGTTAGCTTGATAGAGGCATTAAAGCTAAATAGTACAGGTAATATAATTACACACAATTATGTGGGCAGAATAATAATGGGCTTTGGAAAACAACAATGGTTTTAATTTATATTTGAATAAAATTGATTGATTCTGTCAAAACTAAAACATAAGCAAGTCATTATTTAAAACAGTTTGTGACCTAGAAACCAAACAGGGTAGGGGCAGGGAACAAAACAAAACAACAAAATGAAGTAGCTTATCTACAATGCTTCTTATTACATTCAAAAAGCTCATTATACTTTTTTAAAAGATGAAGGCAGTATCTTATTCAAATATTCTAATTTGATATACTGAATTAAAATAAAAATGCCTTTACCTTTATTACATTCTCAAGGGCCTTTATTACATTATGACAATCTCCTGATCAAGCAATCTAACTTTCAGTTTACCTTTCCTGGCATACGCTCTTACAACAGCTGGAGGCCTGCACAAAGAATACCTGCTGTAGGAAAGTTACTATTCTTTCTTTTAATGTGCTCTGCAGGCTCTCAACATGAAAAACTGCCACTCTTTCTTGCTTGAAGACTCTAATTAAATTACCCTATACTCTCTGTACGATAAACTTGTAAAACACACCTATATACAGTCACCACCTCTTCATATTTTTCATGTCCTTGCTAAAGATTTATGGTCAGTATGGCAAACGAGCATATGGATCATCTTATTGAAAAAGCACAGTTGAATAGAAAGACAGAATCCCTTTTTTTTTTCCCTCCCTGGTTTTAAACAAAATGGAATTAATAGCAAAAATATGCCTTTGCTTAAAAATTTCAAAAGGAATTTTGAGGAATTTCAAAAGGTTATTCTCCTCTACTAAATGACTAATTCAAAATGAAAAAAAAAAAAAAAAGAAAAAGAAAAGAAAGGTTTTTCCAGAATAAGGGGGAGAGGGAGAACATTAAATCCATTATTTGCAGTTTGTTTGCATTTGCTGTTTAATTTGGTTTGATATGACTAAAAAAAGGAGATAGACAACTTGAAAAAAAGAGAGGAAAAAGGGGAAAGAGATTTTTTAAAAAGAAAGAGAAAGATAGGGAAAAGAGAGAGATATTTTTTTTAATTCACTTATTATGGGCCAGGAACTATGCTATATTGTGGTGCCCTGTACCCTGGAACATGGACAGGTAACAAGGTTAAAGTTCTCATTGCCATCAACTGGTATATGTTTATTCAAGATCATGATTTTCATTTGTTATTTACCAAAGACATCTTAAAATAGCAAATACATCAAAAAACAGACCTCACGTTCCTTTTTTTAAATACAGGAGTACGGCTTTAGTGCCAGAAGGAGACTTAAGAGATCTAGTTCAATCACCTAATTTTTTTTTTTTTTAATGAGGAAAATATACAAAGAGGTTAATTGATTTGCCCAGATGTTTCAAACCTGGAGTCTTATATTCTAAACCCAGTCATCTTTCCACTTTGCAAATTATCCTTATTTGTATGTGAGCAACTTTGATAAATATTAGATGATTTTTGTATTATCTACTTTGTTTTATTTTGAGTGATGATGTTGTCCCCTGGTAGACTGGTCTGTAAAGTGGCAGATCAGCTGGAACACTTCATGATATAGCCATTTGGGAAAGTAATATTCTCTAGTCAGTATAGAGCTGGGAAGGAAAAAGGTCACTTCCATTACAAGGTCTACACAACTTGATTCATTTTTGCATAAGCTTATATGACATTTAATGCCATGCTCAAGCACATACAGGTTAATGTAATATTTCCTTTGTCTTATCCTCTTTTTAGTATACCCTTTTCTCTATCCATTTTCCTCACTGGGTTCTTGGGGCCAAATTCTTTATAAATATGCAGTTAATTATCAATAAAAGTAAACTGCTTTTATGTTTGATCTATAGGATTAGCAAGTCAGTGAAAAACCATTCATTAAGTCTTGAATATGTGCCATTTATTGTGCTAAGTACTGGTGGTACAAATACAAGTAAAACACCTTTCCAGATTTGGAGGAACTCATGGCTTGTTGAAGGAGAGAACATTTCTAAAAATCCATGGCAACAATTAAAACATGTCCTTATACATCACCTTATATAATATATTTGTTATTGAAAGCTCCCAAGCTCTCTATTCCTTGGGCAACAAATTTGCACTTTTTGTGACAATCCACTTTCAATCACTAAACAAAAAAATGATACATTGGAAAGCACAATTGTTTCAGAAATAGAAGGTATAGGTAGGAATCAAAGTTCTGCTATTTATTTATGTGACTTTGCATAAGTCAGTTTGCTCTTCTGGCTCTTTGTTTCCTTATCAATAAAATGAATTGATTTGATTTAATAATCTATATTAGCCTTCTAGTACTAAAATCATTTATCATTATTACTAATTATATTATGGATTTATGTATAGTAAACTATTGGGGTATATTGGATAATTTTATCCTACACTAAATTTTAGGCTGCCCTCTTTTTATGAAATTTTAAGTTATCTTTTAATATTTTTGTCTCCTGTCTAGCTACTATATTTCAGCTAGCCTTCCTTCCTACTACTGTTATACCCATTGTTCTCTGAATGCTTATTTCTCTTCTCCTTTAGCAATGAAAATAAAATAGTCAAGCTTGATAAAACTGGTTCTGAAATAAAAGAAGATGGATTCTGAGCAAGAAACTGAGTGTGCTTTCATATGAATAAAATATAATTTTTGTGTAAGGACTTGGTTTTGTTTTGTGATAGTTGGCGATTTTTGAATATTGCTTTTAGCTTTTCAAATTTTGTATTTTGCTTGTTCCCTTTTTCTTTACTTTGCTCTAGTTATGTGAAAGTGCTCAAAAACATCATTATATAGGGAAAAATGCTAGAGGTAGAATCAGAAGTGATAATTTTTATTGTGTTGTGTAAACCCAGTCACTGAACTTATGTTTCATCTAAGTTAAACAAGGATGAGAGAACTAGGTTAATATATTTGAAGTGACTTGTTCTTAACTGCCTCGCTATAGCTATCACAGCACTCTGGAGGGTACAAAATAAACCAGGCTTCAGTAACCCCTATCCTTCCCATATCCCAGTGAGATCTATCCTCCCTAATTTTCTTACCAATTTCCCTTCCCCTTGAGCTTTTCTAATTATATTCCACTTCCTTCTTACCCATTTAAGAGTATTCATTTCACCTGGACACTTGGGCTTCCAAAGAATTTCTAATAGTGATAGGCCAGAGGTCACTTTATATCCTTCAATGGGAGACATAACTGTTCATACTAATTTGAAGAATATAGGGACACAAATTATGATTATTCCAGGAAAATAATAGATATCAAGCCTTTCTACACACCACTGAAGACTATTATAGGCATATACTGTCACTCCCAATTACAGTATTCCCTGGAGAATTAGGATAGTTTTATTTTTACTCTTAGCTATGATCATAATGCCTGTAACATAGTAAGTGCTTAATACATACGTACATATGTATGTAGTATACATGAATGTAAGTGGAATGCATAAAGGAGGACATTTAGTAACAAGTTGGATTAGAAAATAGAGTGATTAATGGCAGAAAGCTCACTTAGGGGAGGTGTATTAATATTAGAGTTTTTCTGGTCCCCTTGACAATGCCCTGTTTCTAATTGGTATAATAAGAAAATTCATATGTAGCCAGCATAAGGTAATAGTATCTGAAAGTAATATTCCAGAGGGAATCCTAGAAATCTTTGTTCCAAATATCAAAGTAGCATCATTTACAACCTGCATCATCTATTAACCAAAAATCATATGCTTGTAATATGTGTTGATTCAGGGGAAGCCCCAGAGTTTTAGTGTCAGGGCTTTTTGATCTCATGTTATATAAATCTCAGATAAATTCTATACATCTGAAAAAAGACAATCAGAACACCTAATGATGCTAATAACTCTAAGATGATATGCCTATGTTAATAAATTAACCCCAAGGTGGCATAGTTAAGAATATTGTGTTAAAAAACAAAACAAAATAAAATCAACACAACAAAAAAACCTATAAAATGAATCTCAAACTGTTTCCCTTACTAACCACATATTTTATGCCTTTCCACCTTCTCTTCCTCTTCCTGCACTGCCTGCCTTCACTCTATCCCTGACTCCATATCATTTACCTTTATAAACACCCTTTCCTCCTTGTTTTTGTACTTTCTTTATTTTTGCCCCACCCTATACCATCTGTACCTCATTGAAGTGTGATTGCATCTCATTGCCCACTGTCATTGTGATATTTCCCAGTAAATGCCTAAAGAACTGGGTATGGCATTTCTTAAGTCCATAAATTAATTAGCAATTGAGAAGGTCATTACAAAGAGGTAATGATGACTAAATAAGTAAAGATAAAGATGTAGATATAAGATATATTAGGAAAGTATGATTGACTTGGCAATTGATTGCATGTGAGAGATACGGGGAGATAAAGAATTGATAATCTCCTAAATTAGGAAATCTGTGTGATAAGAAAAGATGGTGACAATTCTCAACTGAAACATAAAAGTTAGGAAGGGGCAAGAGTTTGGGGAAAACAATAATGAATTCTTTTTTAGGCATATTGAATTTAAGAAGCCTACTATATAGGGATGGTAATTCAGAAACTTGAATTTAGTTGCCCATGTGTTGTTAATTTCCATAATTAATATATATTAAGGAGTAATTTCATAGAAATTCTGTGTAGCTTTGGATTATGGTTTCCCTTAGCCCTAAAACCTTGTTCTTACTTGTAATGCCTTTTAACCCAATGTTCAAATATCTGCAAAACTATTCAAATAGTAAATACTGTATTTATTTATCATAATAGATTTGTGATAAAAATAATAATTGTATAAATAGTAACAATAGAAAATACATCTTTAAAGGAAATTATTGAAAATATCTCTCCTAAAACCTGCTAATTTTTTTTCTTGCCTAGCTCATAGGTCACCTGAAAGACATGGATAACAGAAATATCCAAAGGGATGTGATTTCATTAACATGAAGCACATATCCTCAAGGTTGAAGCTGCATTATGAAAGCAAACTCAGTAAAGTGTAAATTGAGAGAAGCCAAGCTTCTAAGTGGATATGTCCACCCCAATTAGAAGTTATATATAGATAGATATGCATATATATGTGAATGTTTAGGTAAGTATAAATAGTTGTATACTGTGTATATGTATATATATATATATGTAAACATATATATATATGCATGTACATATATAAGTATATGTGTGTGTTTCTCTGTAGATAGATAGACAGACAGAAAGACAGACAGACCCCAACAGATAGATAGATAGATAGACAGAAAGACAGACAGACAGACCAACAGATAGACAGACAGATAGATAGATGGATGGATACACACACATATATTTTGCAAAGACTGAAGTTTTATCTTCTAAAATCAGAATAAAAGCAACATGGTGAAAAGGAAAGTTCTGGTCAAGAATGTGGGGTCAGAGTAAAGCCTTGTTTGAGACCTTGTTTTGCTGTGTGACTTTGATCTAGTTATTTCAGCTATTTGGACTAAGCTCACTTTTCCATAAAAGTTAAAGAGGACAGGATATACTAAATGACCTTTAAGCTTCTGCCCAGCTCTAAATTCTAGAATCACATGAACTCTCACTAGAAATGCTGGCAGTACAAAGCAGAAGGAGGTGATTGCCAACAATTGTAAATAGACTACAGAAGATTCTCAAGGATAATTTAGGAATATGCCAAAAATACAATGATCCATATGACCTCAAGAGAAAAAAGAAAAAAAAAAAAGGAAAGTTATGAAGTAAAGATAATGTTCTCAGAGTAGCCTGACAATATTAAAAGGGATAACAACATTTTTAGTTGCTGTCAGAACTAAAACCATGTGCCAAGAGCACACTATGCCAGACTGCCAGACCCAGTTCTAGAAAAAAATGTCAATTCAACAGTTCTTTAGTTCAAAAAAGATTATAATCATTTTCTGCTCTGGTGAGATCTCTCATTTAGTGAGATAAAGATATCTTTGTCATTTTGGATGATATAATATATTTTCATGTATGAACATATTTATATATGTTGGAGGTATATTCCTCACTTTAAATGAGTGTTTAAATTAGACTCTCTCTATATCAATACTTAAACACACACACACATATATATACACACACAAAAAACAGAGAGGGTATATATATATATATATATATATATATATAAATGTAGTAGTATATACTATATAGCTCACTATATAGCATATGAGAAAATTGAGTTATTGGGATCCCCTACTCAAACACTAATCAGTATTAATCAGTCCAGTATGCTCTTATAGGGGGCAGTAATTATTATTCACTTAGCATAAATTATATAGAGATTCAGATTCTGACAGAGTCTTTTTGCAGACCTCATGCTTATATAATTGAAATTATTTTTGTACCAGCCAGGAGACCTATTTGTGTTGGAATGTTATGGGCCAGAACTCTGAAACAAGGATTCTTACAAGGTGTTAAGTCAGTGGAATTGACTTAATAGTTCTCTAGTTTAGTACATGTACTTAGTACTTAATATAGTTCCACAAGATTCACATCTATGATAATGGAGTATATAACAGCCAGCAAAGGCTGAGACAGATTCATTCCATCCTCTACTTTTGTGGTAGCTGGAGGCTGAAGTACAAGCTTTTGGACTGAGACAGATTTCAAGACAGAGACCCTGATGGTGGTCCTCCTGTCTCCCCCACAGAAACCAAGACACATTCAGGAGAACCTCAAGAAAGCTGGCCCAGGCCCCAGGTAAGGAGATAATAAAGGATCTGGAATAAAAGAAAGCTAACAGGGTCCCAGGAAAGGAGAGAAAACTTTGAAAGAGATAATAAAGGATTTGGACTTTAAGCCCTGGCTACTAATCCCCAGGACTCTTCTTCCTTAACTCTGGAAGAATCCTTCTCACAAGCAGCTCTGGTTTTTCTTGTAATTCTTACCCCTCATTCAGGCACCAGATGTTGGAAGACACAGGAGAGCGGCTGGAATACATGGGAGCCACCTGACAGTGGCTGCTGGAGATCCAACCCAGAATGGATCTCCTCTTGTGAGAGGATGATACAAGAAGACTGAGAAGCAGTTGCTGTTCTCTAACTTCTCTGACTAAGAGGTCGTTGTTTTGTCTGACTCTTCTCCTCTTCCCTCTGCCTCCAAATTATCTCACTCCCAGTCCGCAATACCTGTGTCAGCAAAGGCTGCCCTGAAACTCCTTCAGATGTTATGATTCACAACTGTGGAGGCTCTTAAAGAATTGTTCTGCCACTTAACATATTTGCATAACTACAATATCATAAGAATGCTGACATGAAGTATCTCTATCCTGTTTCACCTACATTCTATGCTGGCACTATGAAACTCCTAAGTTCTTCCTCCCTTCCTGCCATTGAAATGTTCTTGGGAATGTGCTATGTTTGTTTGCCCAACTCAACAGTTCATTCCTCTTATGATCAATAGAATGTACCCTCTCCCCTTGTATGATCATCTTATGACCATCTAGTTAGCGGAAATATTCCCTACGCTACTCATCTTGAAATGTGTGACTCTGCTGGTATTCACATTTTAGCCTATGCATTATATGGTAACCACACGGTGTTTATATGGTCATTTGAAGCTAAATTCCTAAAACTTTCTTTATGTTATGATTAATTGATCAGAGATAAACAGAAATAAACATTTCTATGACATACATTTTAGAATGTATTAAACAAATATACTAATGAAAGGACCATTTTTGCTTATCCTTTTACCTTGTTTCTATTTTTCTTCTTTACTTCCTGTCCTATGATGGAGAGCTTTAAAAATAAAATCTTGCCTATCAAGAGATCATATTCTTACTCTGCTTTTCATGATCTCCATTTCCCCTTTCAGACCAACAGCACAGATTGCAGGGTGAATTTTGAAGTCAAACGAAAATATACAATTTTGCAACTCTGCCCCTGCCTAAGCAATGTTTTATATGCCAAGAAATTGTTTCTGCTCTGTTTTTGTTGTTGTTGTTGTTGTTGTTGTTGTTGTTGTTGTTGTTGTTGTTGTTAGAAATGGATTTTACATAATATAGAATTCTTAGTTGGGAACAATTTCTGACCTGAGTTATCGTGAAAAAGAGAGAGCAGTGTTTAACTGGAAAGCTGAATGAATGAAATTATAAAGGGTATCTCTGAGAAAATGAAATTGTTTATAGGCTCAGATACTATAAATATTTGGGGGCTTTACTAATAGAACAAATTCTCTGAGTAGACACTGTTTGTTTGTTTGTTTGTTTTTTTCTATTTTTGCAACCCTAATGCTTAATCACAAAGTCTTGTATCAACTTATCTATAATGTCATTGATGGTGGTTCTCTCAAAATCATAAACAATCTTATGCTCAAATGATGTTTTAATTAAGAAGAACTGAGAGTCTTCTACTACTTATTCTTATTTCTTCAAAGTGTCTCACAAAGTTACTCTCTTCCCCATCACATTACTTTGGGTCACACAATTTTATTATTGTTGGGGATAGTAATTATAATTAATCAATAGTTGTTCTCCTTCATTTTTGAAGAGGATCAAGTCACAGTATGTCAGACTGTGGCTGATCAAACCAATATGAGCTCAGAATGCTCTGCCACAGGTTGAACATAAATAATTCGTGTGAACATTTGGGGTGAGTTCTTTAAATTTGTTACTTTCACATGTCTTTTGAGTTACTTCAATTCTGCTTTGGTCATAGAGTAAAGCAACTTCTCTGATGATGGTAGCAATGAATCAATAAAAATTTATTAAGGACTTAAAATGTGTCAGATATTCTCTTATTCTGGAGATATAAACAAACAAAAATTTTAATTCAAAAAACTCACAATTTATCACAAGATATAAATAGATATAGATAAATATCACAATACCACAAGATATTGATAAATAGATATAAATACACAATATGTATACATAGATATAAATGTGGAAATGTACAATATGTATGTACATATATATGTATAGCATATGCTATATACATTTGTGTGTGTATCTGTATAAAATGAAAGAAGTCATGAATCTTAAGAAGGATCAAATATGATACTGGGTCATTTAATTTAGAATAGGAATGATATTAGAAGTCATCTCATCCATTCTTTTATTTTGCAGATGAGTAGACACAGATTGGCAGAGATGAAGTGATTTGTCCCAGATCATATACTCAGCAATAGGCCCAGGATTTAAAACTTGATGTTCTTACCTCCAAATGCCTTTTTCTTTTCACAAAACCATTTTTGCTGCATTAAAATTGGGTATGTTATTAAATTTTGAGTATTATTAATATTTGGACTATTATCTTATTATTTTCTCAGACCCAGGAATTTTTTTGGCATTCTTTTTTAAAAATCATATTCTTTTAAAAGGTGAACTAAAACAGATGCACAGAGTAAGCAACAGATTAGATGAAGTTCATTCAAAGTAGAAATGATCAGCTAAGGTGTAATAAAACAATTCTAATTTTTTTTTTTTTTAAAGATAGAGTTGCTATCATGTTTAATAGTGTTGTGAAAATAATACCCTGAGGGGGTGGAGGGAGGGAGGGGAAAAGTCGGAACAGAAATGAGTGCAAGGGATAATGTTGTAAAAAAATTACCCTGGCATGGATTCTGTCAATATAAAGTTATTATTAAATAAAATAAAATAAAATATAAAAAAAAAGAAAGAAAGAAAATAATTCCCTGAATTTCAATGGTCGTATATGCCACAAAAGACCCAGAAATTGTGGTTTCAAGGATTCTATCACTTTAACTATTATAAAATTTCAAATAAATTAGAGAACTTCAGCCTGATCTTTGAGCTTTTAGGTAGGGTGTACAACAGCTTCCTTTATGTGGATTCTTTCTGGCAATTTCTGAAGGCAAGACTTTTTGCATTAAAATAATGTTAACAATTTTCCATCTAACTTAACATTGATTTTGTTTTTCCCCTGTGAAAGTCTAGTTAATGGCATAGAGACATACAATTTGGGATTGAGGCAAAATTTTAAAGTAAAGAAGAATAAAGAGAAGGCTATTTCTTGTCATTATGCCGGGGAATGACTTTTGAGCAATCCTCTCTCCTCCCCCTCTCCTCCCCCTCTCCTCCCCAAACACAGGAAGTTGGATTTATAATGCAATTTGGAGGCAAAATCCCATTTCTGCAACTCACAAGTATCCTAGATTTAGCTATAGACTTAAACACTGACCCTTATGTTGCTAAGATAGCATAAGGAAAAATACAGTAGATAGAAAGAGGTCATTGCCTTACATCTTGTGAATTCTATATGACCCATGAGAAAGAACTAAGAAATTGTGTAGAATGATTTTTGTTCAAGTAGAAGACAATGTTTTCCTATTTCTCTGTCCTGCTTTAAATTTGTGGAGAATTTATTTCTTTCTGATTCTATTGACAAGTCTCTGACAAATGGGGAGGGAAAGCAGGTAGAAGGGTAACAAAAGATAAAAGAAGCAGAGTTGGATTCAGCAAAAATCAAGGACCTTATAGACATGTGCTCAGAAATATGTTCTAGCCTTTCAAGGACCTTGCCTGAAAATATAATCAGTTTGGCTCCTATTTCTTTGCCCTTTAGACTAATCTATTCCCAAATGTCACTGAAATTTTCTTATGGTTCTATTAATAGCACTATACTAAAACTTTCCTTTTTTTTTTCTTTTAGAAACAGTTTATATTTTGTATAAATATAAATAAATGATGCATTACCTATGAATTCATCATTTATATTATCACTGAATTTGAAATGATTGTGTTGAATTTATAATGCTTAATTTAATATACTGGCAGTTTTCCTTCCTTCTTGTTATGAGAATTATTACAGTACATAAAGTATTCTGCCTTTCACCCTCCCTTAAACAATACTTGACATCCACATGGAACATTTTTAGGTTGTATAATTGCATAAATGTTCTATATAATTTGAAGAAAATATAATTAAAATAAGAACAAAAATTAACATAAAATGAAATTTAGTTCACAATAATAATATGCTGAGCTCCTTTCTATATATGCACTAACAAAGGAGATTGAAACTTTTTTTGAGAGTTTCTTGTTCTTGACCTTTATCCTCCTTTGCTTTCAGTTTCATGGAAACTTTTTTCATTGCATTTTATCATATTGAGGTGAAAACACTGAGTTCAATTTGAACAAAACCAATGTTGTTAGAATAAGTCACAACTAACAGAATTCTAAGCTTTTGAGACTTACAGTAAAAGGATTGAGGAATTAGCCAATCACCAAAGATATTACTAATATTCAGTGAATTTTCATTTCAGTACATTTGAGTTTTATGAATTGGCATATATATAAATAAAAATAGGTCTATCTTAACCATGAAGCCTAAGATAATTCTTCATAATATGATATGATTGAAATTATTATTGTTATGGGACTTTGTGATGAGATAGAAAAATAAACGTGGGCATATGTATATATTTATGTATGTATACATGTGTATGACTTCCCTTTCACTCTCTCAGATTCCCAAAAATCACAGATTTTTTAAAAAGCTTTTTTATGCTTTAGAATATCCATTCACCTCTGCAAAAGTGGAACTTGTGTTCCAATTTTTTTCTCCCTACTTTCCCTCCTCAAAACAGCAAATAATCTGATGTAGGTTAAAAATGTGCAATTTCCATATTTTTCATGCTATGTAAGAAAAATCATCTCAAAGGGGGGGGGGAAGGAAACATAAGGGGAAAAAAAGCAACAACAACAACAAAAAAAACCCAACAAAGTGAAAAATATTATGCTTTGCTCCATTTTCTCTCTCTGGAACTTTCTATCTCAAGTCTATTGGAATTACTTGAATTACCTCATTGTTGAAAAGGGACAAATCCATCAGATGATTATCACATAATCTTGTTACTGTGGCAGAGAGTAGACAGATTTTTATCTGAGTTATTCCTGTCTTTCCTTTGATCAGTACCAGACCAAGACTCTGAATTACTTTTGGAGTGAAAGAATCCACAGATATTTGGAGTATAATTCATTTCCAGCAGAAGATATTTGGAAGAAGGAAAGGTTTGTCTCAATTGGAGGGGGAAAGGAGGAAGAAGAGAGGAAGTTAGCAGGCTAGTGCAGGCACAATTTAGCACAATGCAATGTGGGGAGACCTAGGACAAAGAAAGGTCTTCCCACTGAGAGAATCTAGTGGGAGGTTCTTGGCCAAAATATAACAGCATTTGCTACTCTTTCCTGGTTCAGAAGACAGTGGAACAGCAGAGTAGCTGTGAGACCTCCAATGCAATTACAGAAGGCAAAAAAGTGAGCCTCTTAACCCAAGCATAATGCCAAGCCCACATAAGAAGGAAGCCTGCAGGACTAGCCCAAAGGCAGTGTGAAGCTACTATCTCCTGCAAAGGAAGCTTGGGTCAATCTCCCCTTTTCCCTAAGAACAGACTTCAATCTTTAAAAAATGAGCAAAAAACAAAAAGAGCTTTCAACATAGATAGATTTTAAGGAGATAGGAAACTACAGACTTCAGACCCTGAGGACACTAAAGACAAAAATATCTCCAGAGGAAGCCTCAATCAGTGATATAAATTGGTCTCCAACTCACAAGGCTCTTTTGGAAAAATTCAAAAAGGATCTTAAAAGAAAGTTAGAAGAAAAATGGAAACAGGAAATAAGAGTTCTGGAAAAGGAAACACAGAGATTGTCTGAAGAAAACCACTCCTTACATTTTGATGAAATGGAAAAAAGAGAACAACTCCTTAAAAAACAGAGTTTCTGAAAATGTAAAAAAAAAAAATCTTATGAACAAAATAATTCATTTAAAAGTTCAGTTGGCCAAATGGCAACAGAGATAAAAAAGCTAACTGAAGAAAATAACTCAATAAAAATTAGAATTAAAAAAAATGGAAGCAAAGAACTTAATGAGACATCAAGAATCAAACAAAACAAAACAAAAAAATTAAAAAATAGAAGAAAATCTAAAATACCTCATTGAAAAACAACTGACCTGGAAAAACAGATCCAGGAGAGACAATCTAAGAATTACTGGACTCCCTGAAAACCACAATTTTACAAAAGAGGCTAGAAACATCTTTCAAGAAATCAACAAAGAAAACTGTACTGAGGTCCTAGAAATAGAGAACAAAATAGCCATTGAAAGAATTCATAAATCACCTCCTGAAAGAGACACCAAAATGAAAACTCCAAGGAATATTGTAGCTAAATGCCAAAATTATCATATTAAGGAGAATATATTGTAAGCAGCCAGAAAGAAACAATGCAAATATCAAGGAGCTACAATTGGGATTACCCAAGATTTAACAGCTTACACTTTAAGGATCAAAGGCCCTGGAATATGATATTCCAAAGGAACTTGGACTGCAGCCAAAAAACAACAAACCAGCAAAAATTAACCATTATCTTTCAGGCGAAAAAATAGATATTCAATAAAATGGGATATTTTCATTTATTTTTGATAAAAAGACAAGAGCTAAACAGAAAATGTGATCTTCAAATATAAAACTCAAGAGAAGCATGAAAAGGGGAAAAGTGGGGAAAAGTCTTTTTTTTTTATTTTTTATTTTTTTGTTTTTTGCTGAGGCAACTGGGGTTAAGTGATTTACCCAGGGTCAGACAGCTAGGAAGTGTTAAGTGTCTGAGTCCAGATATGAACTCAGGTCCTCCTGACTTCAGGGTTGGTGCTCTATCCACTGCATCAAGTAGCTACCCCCAAACCTATGGTTTTTTAAAAGGTTAAAATGTTTACATCCCTATAGGAAAGATTACATATTTAACTTTTGGCAACTATAACTCTGTTAAGGGTATACTTAGAGAATATAGATATAATTTGATGTGATGATATGAAAAAGAAGCAATGAGCAGAAAGGGGATTGTACTGAAAGAAGAAGGAAGGGAAGATAAAATAGGAGAAATTATATCAGATGAAGAGGGAAAAAAAGACCTATTACCATTGAGGAGACAAAAGGAATGGGAATAACTATTGTTTGAACCTTAAGAAGGATAAGGGGGCAGCTAGGTGGCGCAGTGGATAGAGCACCAGCCCTGAAGTCAGGAGGACCCGAGTTCAAATCTGCTCTCAGACACTGTCTAGCTGTGTGACCCTGGGCAAGTCACTTAACCCCAATTGCCTCAGCAAAAAAAAAAAAAAGAAGGATAAGAAGGAGAGGCTTTAAAAAGTGAGGGCAGATTGAGGGAGGTAGTGTCAGAAGCAAAACATTGATGAGAAGGGAAAGGGGGAAAGGAAAAAAAATATATATATATATATAACTTGGGGAAAATAAGATGAGAAATACAATTAGTTATTTAACTATCCAAATCTGTCCAAATAAACTGTCCAAAAGCAGAAAGGTCAAAATAGTAAATGAATATTTTTTTAAAATCATGATGCAATAAAAATTAGTTGTAATAAGGAATCAGGGAAAATAGAACAAAAATTAATGGGAAACTAAATAATAAAATTCCAAAAATGAGTGGATGAAACAACAAATTATAGGCACAATTGATTACTTCATTCAAGAGAATAACAACACAGACACAACATACCAAAATTTATGGGAGACAGCCAAAGCGGTTCTTAGGGGAAGTTTTATCTCTCTAAATGCTTACTTGCATCAAATAAAGAAAGAGAAGATATATGAAATAGACATGCAAATAAAGAAGCTAGAAAAAGAACAAATTAAAAACCTCAATTAAATATTAAATTTGAAATTCTGAAAATAAAAGGGTAGATCAATAAGATAAAATGGAAGAAAACTATTGATCCAATAAACAAAGCTAAAATTTGTTTTTTGAAAAAAAAAACAAAATAGACAAACCTGTAATTAATTTGATTTGAAAAAGCACAGAGGAAAATCGGATTGTTGTTAGTATTAAAAATGAAAAAGATGAACATTCCACCAATGAAGAGGAAATTAGAGCAATAATCAGCAACTATTTTGCCCAATTGTATGACAATAAATCTGATAATATAAGTGAAATGGATGAATATGTACAAAATATATATTGCCCAGATTAACAGAGGAGGAAATTAATTATTTAAATAGTCCCGTTTTAGAAAAAGAAATTGAACAAGCTATTAATCAACTCACTAAGAAAAAATCTCCAGAGTCAGATGAATTTACATGTGAATTCTACCAAACATTTAAAAAACAATTAATTCTGATACTATGCAAACTATTTTTAAAATTAGGGAAAGAAGGAATCCTACCAAATTCCTTTTATGACACAGATATGGTGCTAATAGCTAAACCAGGTAGGGTCAAAGCAGAGAAAGGAAATAATAGATCAATTTTCCTCATAAATGTTAATGCAAAAATCTTACATAATATATTAGCAAAGAGAATTACAGCAAGTTATCCCCCAGATAATACACCTGGACTAAGTAGGATTTATATCAGGAATGTAGGGCTGTTCAATATTA
The DNA here is from genome assembly GCF_016432865.1 of Antechinus flavipes. NCBI lineage: Eukaryota > Metazoa > Chordata > Mammalia > Dasyuromorphia > Dasyuridae > Antechinus > Antechinus flavipes. The sequence continues at coordinate 94,453,620 of NC_067400.1, forward strand.
GGAAAACTATTAGCATAATTGACTATATAAATAATCAAACTAACAGAAATCATGAATATCTCAATGGATGCAGAAAAAGCATTTGACAAAATCCAACACCCATTCCTATTTAAAAAATAAAAGTATAAGAATAAATGGAGTTTTCCTTAAAATGATCAGTAGCAGCTATTAAAAACCATCAGCAAGCATCTTATGCAATATAGATAAACGAGAACAATTCCTTATAAAATCAGGGTGAAAAAAATTGCTCATTCTCACCAATACTATTCAATATTTTACTAGAAATGTTAATTTTAGTAATAAGAGAAGAAAAAGAAATTAAAGGGATTAGTGTAGGTAGTGAGAAATCAAATTACCACTTTTTACAGATGATGTGATGATATACTTAGAGAATTCTAAAAGAAAATTTTAAAATATTCTAGAGAATCAAATAAAAAAAAAAACTATTAGAAAAAATTTACAAAGTAGCAAAGTAAGAGCATACAAAATAAATCCATGTAAATCACCAGCATTTTTATGTTACCAACAAAGACTAGCACTAAGAGATACAAAGATAAATTGCATTTTTACTATAGATAGGGGCAGCTAGGTGGTACAGTGGATAGAGCACCAACCCTAAAGTCAGGAGGACCAGAATTCAAATCTGGTCTCAGACACTTGATGCTTCTTAGCTGTGTGACCCTGGGTAAGACACTTAACCCCAATTTCCTTGGGGAAAAAATAACCATATATAATATAAAATATTTGAATGTCTACCTGACAAGACAGTCAGGAACTATACGAACAAAATTACAAAGCACTTTCTGCAAAAAATAAAGTCAGATCTAATCAACTGGAAGAATATCAAGTTCTCATGGGTAGACAACAAATATAACAAAAATGATAATTCTACTCATATTAATCTTATTCAGTGTCATATCAATCAAACTCCCAAGAAATTAGTTTACAGAATTAGAAAAAATAATAACATTTATCTGGAAGAACAAAAGGTCAAAAATTTCAAGAGAATTAATGAAAAAATTGCAAATGAAGGTAGCCTAACTATGCCAGATCTAAAAGCTGTATTTAAAAGCAGAGGTCACCAAAACCATTTCATACTGATTAAGAAATAGAGTAGTTGATCATAATAGTCAATGACTATAATAATGTAGTGTTTGATAAATCCAAAGACCCCATCTTCTGAGATAAGAACTCACTATTTAACAAACATTGCTAAGAAAATTGGAATATAGTATGGCAGAAACTAAGTATTGACTCACACCTAACACAATATACCAAGATAAGGTCAAAATGGGTTCATGATTTAGATGTAAAAAGTGATACTATAAGCAAATTAGAAGAACATAGTATAGTTAGTCTTTTAGATCTATGGAGAAGGAAGGAATTTGTGGCCACAGAAGAACTAGAGTACATGAGAAATGCAAAACAAATAGTTTTGATTATATTAGATTAAAAAACTTTTGTACAAACAAAACCAATGCAGATAAGATCAAAAGGAAAGCAGTAAACTGGTGGGGGAGGGAGGGCATTATACTGAAGGGTTCTGATAAAAGCCTCATTTCTAAAATATATAGAGAATTGGCTCTAATTTATTAGAACACAAGCAACACAGAAAAGATGAATGTTGGAGGGGATGTGAGAAAACTGGAACATTAATGTATTTTTGAAGGAACAACATTTTTTTTTCCTGTCATTTTTTTTTTTTAGCCAATCTGAAAGATATGACGTGGCACTTCAGAATTGTCTTAATTTGTATTTCTATGATCAATAGTGATTGAGAACTTTTTAAATGACTAGAAATGGCTTTAATTTCTTTGCCCAAAAATTGTCTGTTTATATCCTTTGATTGTCTTGCATTGCATAATTAAATGTCTTGCATTCTTATGAATTTGAGACAATTCTCTATGTATTTTAAAAATGAGACCTTTATCAGAAAATTTGGATATAAAATTTTCCCCCCAGCTTTCTGCTTCCCTTTTCATATTGGCTGCATTGGTTTTATTTGATTAAATTAATAATTGACTTTAACACTGGAGGATTGTATACAATGCTAGAAAAATCTTAAAAGTTATTCTGAGCATTCTCTAAGTTTATTAATGAAGAAACTGTGACATGAGTTAAAATATTAATAATTTAAAGTAACAATTAAAATTAAAAGAATAAAAATATAATTTAAAAATGGCTTGAGTTATAATAATAATAAAATAAAAAACTCAGAAATAATATTTAATATTAATATCAACTCAAATCCAAATAAGTTTTTAAGGAATTCTTGGAATACTTTGCAATGAAATCTAAATGATATTCCATAGACAAAATTAATTTCATCTCTCTATATAGCAATATGCTTGTTGAAAGTATATTTTCATTATAATCAACAATAGTGGTCTTCTATGTTCAGTATTCAGCCCTTTTCTTTAAATAATCTCATTTAATAGTTCAACCATCATTCGAAAGATCAGGGGATGGAATCTGGGGCTATATGTTTCCTAGAAGTCATCAAAATCTTCTGTGCTTTCCACCAATGTCAAAATTCAGATGCCTTTTTGGTTGGTATTCCCTCATGTTCCTCTGACCACTGCTAAGTATGATGAAAGAAGATTGTAGTTTATTCATGCTATACACAAATTTACTCTTTTAATAATGCTACTCTTGACTTTGAAAAGGAAGGTAGATGACATCTTACAAGCTTATGAAATCCTAGATAGAAAATTAGGAGGATAGATAGTGGTCTCATATTGGATTAGGCTTGGAATCGTGACTCATATAATCTGTGGCTCTTCCCATCAACTTTAAAATATTAGACTCAGATGCAATTTGTCATTTCTTTTTCTCCATTCAGATATCTTTTTTTTTTCTTTTCAAGGCAAAGTAATCTTATCTTTGCTACTATTGACAAATGATATAAGCACAACTTCCTATCCTAGTACCTTTCTTCAAAATTCGTTACTTGTCTTGACTTCATTATTTCTACTGGTAATATCACTGGTCACCCTTTCTCCCATAATAGAAAACTGTAGTTGATCTCTTGATTTTTTTGCATTTTTTAAAATTTCTTATACTTAGTCATCAAATCTTAACAGATCAACCATAGTAAAATATCTCACATTTATTCTTTTCCTTTCCATTTCCAATGCAACTACCCAAGTAAAGGCTCTTAATATATACATCTAGATAAATTCTACTTTCTCCTTTCTATGTCTTCTAATTTTGTCACATTTTTTCTCACTTATTTGTTATTATTTTAATTCTCTGTTCAAAAGTCTGTTGTTATCAATTTCCTGCCAAGTAGAGTTCAGACTTCATTAATATTATTCAAGGTTCTTTACAATGAGTGTTAACTAATTTTTCCAGTCTCGTTTTAAATAATCCATCCTCTTAATCTCAACTACATTGTGTCTCCATAAAATGGTCTGGTTTACAATGGATTTGCTCAACATATTCTATATGCCTGGAATGACTTCTATCACATCTCTTCTCTGTTTCATTTTTGATATTTGTATCACCCCTCCCTCCCCAGAATATGGTATAGCCTGGTACAAATGATACAATGATTGAGTAAGTACTTATCAAATGCATTGAATGGTATAGTGAAATTTCTGTATATCTTATATATATATATGAAAGTATATATTGATGCTTTTTTTTTTTTTGAGTTAACTTCAGACTCTACATAGCACTATGTTTCAGGCTTCTCTAATCATTTATTATTGTTCATTCTATTTGTGAATCAATCTTTTCAACATAATGAATGATAAGCACCTTATACTAAACTGGTATGGATACAGCATCCTGACTAAACCTTGTAGCTCTAGTGTTACAACTCCAGCTTCCTCTTTGATACCTGTATCTGCATGTAATGGTGACATCTCAAATTCATTTTATACTTTCTTCACCTTCCCTACCCCTCTCCTAATGCCAAACTTTCCTGTTTCTGTTGAGGATACTAGCATCCTTTGGTTCTCATAGACTCAAAATTATATAGCCATTTATAACTCTTCCTTAACTTCCCTTTTTGAAGTTTTCATGGCAAAGATACTGAAGTGATTTGACATGTCCTTCTCTGACTCATTTTACAGAGGAAATTAAGGCAACCAGGATAAAGTCCCTAGCTCAGGTTCACACATTTAGCCAATGTCTGATGTCAAATTTGAATTGAGCTTTTCCTGATTCCAGGCCTCGTGTTTTATTCACTTCATTTTTAGTATATGCATATATGTATGAGTATGTATGTGAATATAAGTATATATAAAGGGAGAGAGAGACAGAAACAGAGATAGAAACAGAGAGAGGGGAGGACAGAGAGAGAAAGAGAGAGAGAGAGAGAGAGAGAGAGAGAGAGAGAGAGAGAAAGACACACAGAGAGAGATAAAGAATTGGGAAGGAGTCATTGATGTCATATTGAAAAAGTGTAGCCCAAAATATGGACTTAGCTATAGTGAATCATTTCATTTGATTTTTGAGTCTTACCACAAAATTACTTCCAAAGGCATATCTCTTATTAATAGCAAAATATATTTTCACATCACTTTAAAATTCGTTCTTACTTCCATATTACTTGAGAATGATGCTAAAGGACCATATTATATCTATACTTACTTTCTTAGTAACCCAGAATCTTCATCAAATTTTATCAGGACATAGATTTGCACTTTAAGTCAAATCCTATTATGTACCTAACACACTGTCTTTGAAGGGAAATTCTTTGCTTGGAGGCTAAAAGCTATTTGACAAACATGGACTTCTACTTAATGTTATTTTACACTATAGAATTGGTTATAGCTAATCTGTTTAAGGAATGCTATAATTACAACATATTTTAACACTTTTACCACTACAGGCAAAAAAAGGAAAGATTGTAGGGAAATATGACACAATCTAGAGGAATTAACTTAAAAACAAAAAATGCTAACAGTGTTAGAGATGTCACATTGTAACAGAATGAATGAAAGTTGAAATGTTGAGAAACTTGAATTCAAATCCCTCTTTTGACCTAGACTACTTCTGTAACTCCAAATAGTTACTTTATTTTCAAAGTTTTTTCGGACATGAAAAATGGGCATCCTCCTCAAAGTAGCAAGTAAACCATAGATTTTATAACAAGTTGTCTAAGGCATATATATGTATATATGCACATACATACATATACATCTGTGTATATACAGGTCTATAACTATGTATATAAATGCACATACATCAATACATACATATATACATAATATATACATTATACACACACATGTGTGTTTGTATGGAGACTACTCTCTGTCTTTGACTCCAACTCCAACCAAATGTCTTCCTGGCAAATTCAGAGTGTCACTCATACCTAGGTCCCTAAAAGGTATCTCAGGTTCCATACAAATGCTCAAACATAAAAACAAACTTGAACAACAACACATGTACACACACACTAGATATAAGACTTGGTCTATTCATGAAATAGATAACATGAAACACAAAGAATTTAAGCTCCTAAATAGTCAAAGCAACTCTTTTTTTCTTATTAAATGAATCTGATTTTCTTTAGGGAATCTGTGTAGCTCTCTGTAGTATTATTGACAATAGTCCTATATTTCTCGTCTGTACCTCTACATGCTAACCTTTTCTTAGTTCTACCTTCTGCTTGGTCTTACTACTCTTCCACTTGGTTTATTAAAATGGTATTAACTGTAAGCTCATTCTCTTATCTCCAGTAGAGAAGAAGCTTAATTCAGCAATCTCTATACTCCAATTCTGCTATTAGGTACTCCCCTCAGGGGCCTCAGAAGGTTTCTATTGAGTTAATCACAGCTATGAACATTGGACATGGATCCCTTTCTTTCACAGCTCAGTTTTTGTTTGTTGTTTGTTTTCCCATCATTCTGTCTAGGTAAGAGTTGTTTCTGTGTTTATTAAAGCTTTTTAGTTTCAAAACATATACATAGAACATTTTCAACATTCATCTTTGTAAAACATTGCATTCCAATTTTTTCCTTCTCTTCCCCTCATGTTAAACATATATAAGTCTTCTATACATATTTCCACAATTGTCATGTTTCACAAGAAAAATTAGATCCAAAAGGGAAAAAATGAAAAAAATGCAAGAAAACAACAATAAAAAGAATAAAAATGATATGTTGTGATCCATACTTAGTTTCCACAATCTTCTTTCTGTGTGTAGATGGCTTTCTTCATCACAGGATCATTGGAACTGGCCTCAATCATCTCATTATTGGATAGTGTCACATCCATCAGAATTGATTGTTGTGTAATATTGCTGTTGCTGTGTATAATGATCTCCTGGTTCTGCTCCCTTCATTTAACATCAGGTCATGTAACTCTTCAGGACTCTCTGAAGTCATCCTGCAGATCTTTTCTTACAGAACAATAATATTCCATAATATAACATTCATATGCCATAACTTATTCAGCCATTCTCCAAATGATGGACATCCACTTAGTTTCCAGTTTCTTGCCACTACAAAAAGGGCTGCCACAAACATTTTGTACATGGGGATCCCCTTCCTCCTTTATGATTCGTTGGAATACAGGCCCAATAGAGACACTGCTGGATCAAAGGGTATGCACAATTTGAAAACCGTTTGGGAATAGTTCTATATTGCTCTCCAGAATGATTATATCAGTTCACAACCTACCAGCAATATATTAGTGTTTCAGTTTTCCAACATTCCCTCCAACATTTGTTATTATCTTTTCCTGTCATCTTAGCCAATCTGAAGAGTATGTGATGATACCTCTGAATTGTCTTAATTTGTATTTATCTGATCAATAGTGATTTAGTGCACTTTTTCAAATGACTAGAAATTGTTTCAATTTCTTCATCTGAAAATTGTCTATTCATATCCTTTGATTACTTATCAATTGTAGAATAGTTTGTGTTCAAATAAATTTGAGTCAATTTTCTATACATTCTAGAAATGAAGCCTTTATCAGAACTCCTGAATGTATTTTTCCCCTACTTTATTACTTCCTTTCTAATCTTGTCTGCATTTATATATACAAAAACTTTTTAACTTAATATAATCAAAATTATCCATTTTGTATTTTTATTCCATAATGTACTCCAGTTCTTCTTTGGCCACAAATTCCTTCCTTCTCCCCAGATCTGAGAAGTAAATTATCCTTTGTCCTTCTAATTTGCTTAAAATATCACCTATTATGTCTAAATCAAGAACCCATTTCGACCTTATATTGGTAGAGCATGTTAGATGTGGGTCAGTGCCCAGAATAGTGCAGTATTTCTGCCCTACTCATTTACAATTTTCCCCACAATTTTTGTCAAATAGTGAGTTCTTATCCCAGAAGCTAGTGTCTTTAGGTTTATCAAAGACTAGATTACTATAGTCATTGTATTGTGTCTTGTGAACCTAACCTATTCCACTGATTGACTTCTCTATTTCTTAGCCATTACCAAATGGTTTTAATGACTTCAGCTTTATAATATAGTTTTAGGTATCATACAACTAAGTACCTTTCATTTGCATTTTTTTCATTAATTTCCTTGAAATTCTTGAGCTTTTGTTCTTCCAGATGAACTTTGTTATTATTTTTTCTATCTTTGGGAGTTTGATAAATATGGCACTGAATAAGTAGACTAATTTAGATAGTATTGTCATTTTTATTATAATAAAAGCTGTTCTTTCTAAAGGCCAAGCTTAAGGATTTAACTCTAGAATATCTTAAGCACTCTGAGGTTTGGGAGAGGACATGATACACTTGAAAAGAGTTTGTAATCGAAAAAAACTGGGTTTTAATCTTAACTTTGCCTATTTAAACTTGGGCAAGTCGCTGAACTTAAAGAGGATTCAGTTTCTTCATCTGTAATATGAAAAGATTGTTTCTAAGGTTCCAAAAGCTCTAATTCCATGATACCAACTACTTTCTTTTATGTCTTTGCTCCCCTCATGCACAATACAGTTTTGTTTTAATACATACAGGGATTTTTTTTTTTTTTTTGCCTCTTTTTGTATCTCCAGAACTTATCACAGTGACTATCACATAATAAAATCTTAATAAATGATTACTATCTAAAACACCTATTTGCTGAATTAAAATCAACTGAACTCTAGCAATAAACAGACACAATTGAGGTATCAAGTCCTAAAAATAGTTATCAGTGGGCACACTGATAATGTACATAAGAATCATTAAAGACATCATCTTTCAATGATTACTAATCTTAACATTAATCTTACTTTTCCTGATTATACTCTCTTCAATAAGGCAGTTAGGACTCAGTGGATAGACTGTTGCTTCTGGAATCAGGAAGTCCTGACTCACCAGACATTCTTTAGGGTTGTGATTGTGAGTTAGTCACCTAATCTCTGTTTTCCTAATGAACGGGAGAAGAAACGGCAAATTATTCTTGCTGAAAAACCTCTAAAAGGAGTTACAAAATGTCAGATATGACTGAATGACAAGGAATGTTACTGTCATTTAAACCCAAACAGGGATACAATATTTTGAAGAAGATGCTTTGCAAACTTTGAAATGTTTTTGAGATATTAGTTATTAACATTAGTCCGACTTATTCATTTAAAAATTGTCTAGCTTTGGTGTATTTATTTGTATTTTTATATTTTGTATTTGAATATCATTTATTTGTATTTCTATATGTTACATACTGTGTTAAGTGCTGGAGATAGAAAGATTCATGTGTGTTCATGAGTGCAAATGCACAGAGTCCCTGATTTGCTTAAAGTCACATATCTGTACAGTCATCAAACATAGCACAACTCTTCTGTCTCCGAAATATCCTCCAGCTCCTCCCTAAGTGCCCCCCCCCCATTTCCCTGACATGTGCACATAAATCAATTTAAAGTCAAGTTAATGACCTCAGAGTAGGCTCACTTTAAGTCCTACTGAAGTTAAAGCTCCATTCAGTGAATAGCAAACCAACTAAAGTGGTTTGTATAATCCTCTTCAGTTACTTGAGGAGAGTAATTTGATGAATAATTACAATTCAATTCCAGTTAATTTTCCCAAGAAGATTAGGTGGATCCCTATCTTAATTTTTACTCATAGAATTACCTCTGTTCTTTCCTTCAGTTTATGTGAACATAGGAAATTTTTGATTTGTGGTTATATTTATGACATAATAACAATAAAATAAAACATTGATATAGAATATGTCCCTCTTTTTTCCCTTTTTAAAAAAATTTTTTTAATAACTTTTTATTGATAGAACGCATGCCAGGGTAATTTTTTACAGCATTATCCCTTGCATTCACTTCTGTTCCGATTTTTCCCCTCCCTTCCTCCACCCCTTCCCCCAGATGGCAAGAGTCCTTTACATGTTGAATGGGTTGCAGTATATCCTAGATACAATATATGTTTTTTTGTTGCACAGGGAGAATTGAATTCAGAAGGTATAAATAACCCGGGAAGAAAAACAAAAATGCAAAGCAGTTTATATTCATTTCCCAGTGGTCTTTCTCTGGGTGTAGCTGCTTCTGTCCATCTTTGATCAATTAAGGCTCTCTTTATCAAAGAGGTCCACTTCCATCAGAATACATCCTCAAACAGTATCGTTGTTGAGGTATATAATGATCTCCTGGTTCTGCTCATTTCACTCAGCATCAGTTTATGTAAGTCTCGCCAGTCCTCTCTGTATTCATCCTGCTGGTCATTCCTTACACAACAATAATATTCCATAACGTTCATATACCACAATTTACTCAACCATTCTCCAATTGATGGACATCCTTTCATTTTCCAGCTTCTAGCCACTACAAACAGGGCTGCCACAAACATTTTGGCAGATACAGGTCCCTTTCCTTTCTTTAGTATCTCTTTGGGGTATAAGCCAGGTAGAAACACTGCTGGATCAAAGGGTATGCACAGTTTGATAACATTTTGAGCATAGTTCCAAATTGCTCTCCAGAATGGCTGGATGTGTTCACAATTCCACCAACAATGTATCAGTGTCCCTGTTTTCCCACATCCCCTCCAACATTCCCCATTATCTTTCCCTGTGAATATGTCTCTCTTTAGAGTTTGACTAGAACTTTGCAGAAGTAATGACAGCGTTAGGAAGGAATTCTTGTTCTGATGTCCTATGACAAGAACTGTGATTCAGTGATGGGAAAGGTACAATTTCTATTAGGATAGGTCAGCTTTTAAGGTACCTTATTCGTTATTTTGTCTGATGTGTGTGTGTGTGTGTGTACACACAAAACCTTTTTTATGTTTGCTCCTCTACTTTTGGCATCCACCTAATTCAGGTAATTCTCACCTGAAGCTCCAAGAAGCTTTAGCATCTGCAGTGGCCACACCCAGTTAACCATTTAGGCAGGTGAGCTAAACAAGTAGAAGGTAATTCACAGGCCTCAAACCTGTTAGTGAATTAAGGGGATTTCTAGCCCAGGCAATTAAAAACAGTGGAATGGGCAAATATAAACAATTTGTTCCATTGACCCCAGTGGAGGCTGAAGCAGGCACCATGTATTGTTTAGAGTTTGGTCAGGTATCAAAGATGCAAGGTCATTCACTACATCTTGGACTATTGCCAGTACTCTTAAATTTTGTCTTGCTACTTGCATGACTTAGGAAGAGAGAGTGAGACTGATGACATCGGGCAATTCTGTCTCACTTTAATTAATGTGCATATCAATACATCACTATGATGTCATTGGTCCTCTGAAAACAAAAGACAAAAAAAAAATCTGTAATAATTTCAAGAATGTGATTATGTTTGTAGATCTTATGGAAATACAATTCCCAGTCAAGATGAATGAATTTTAATAGATCTGAAAGGAGATAGCTTACTGAAGAGATGAGGGAATTTCTCCTCCCTCCTTCCCACCTCCCCAATATATAACTTGGTTGCTTTGTGTCTAGAAAATTTTCTGACATTTGGGCTAAAAAAGAAATATATATTTATCAGAATTTCTTGGAAATTTTTCACCTTACAATTCAGCTAAATTATGTTACATATGTATCATTAAATAAACATGTCGTCTAATCAACTTGCATGCCATTTATAGTGATATAATGAAATATATTCATTTCCGACCCTTCTTGAATGATTTAGTAAGTATCCTTTCAGTTTTCTTAGGAATTCCACCAATATGTTTGGGATTGTCATTACATTTCCCTAGCAAATCAAGGATATCAAAGGTGCTTTCATATCATTTACTAGTTATTGATCATTCTCTCCATGTGAGCATTTAGTTCTGTTCTTCTTCAAAACTCTTCATTGGTCAAATGTAGCTTGGTGCCATCAAGTGCTTTCTCTTTGCCCTTTCTGAGATAATACTTTTCAAAACCTTTTATACTGTAGTGTTTCATGTATCACAGTCAAATAGAAATATTGAGAAAATATTGCTATAAAATGTAAGGCCTTTTATTTCTTAGGGAAAGTTTGGTGTCCTTAAACTTTATAAACTGCTGAAAGCAATCCAACCCACTTATGAACATCATGGAAATATATTCATTTTTAATCATGAAATGCTCATGTTACTTTTGTAAAAAATGCTAAAAGTCTATTAGAGAAGTTATATTCTGAATTTTGAATTTGTATAACATTTTATACTCATGCTATGAACACTTCTGCCACAATTCTTAAACAAGTGAAATCTATTAATTTTAAAGCCTGATAACAACAAGCTTATGATGTTGGTAGACTATATATACATTCTATAAATATAAATTAAAAAACCTTTTTTTCATATTACTTATTTCTATTGAGGCTGACCTGACTTATATAAGACTAGTTAATTAGGAAAAACAATGTTTGATTCATGGTTCTGTTTCATATGACATTGTTCATGGAATTTATGCTAACATACCATAAAGGAGCTGCACTGTGGACTGCTTGGAAGTGACTGGATGTTCTTTCCTTTCTCACTCAGCAGTTTACAGTGACCCTGGATTTCTTTTCCCTGTGGAGAGAGAAGGAAGAGAGATAGAGAGAGCAGGTGGTATGGTAAATTTACAACCTTTTATTCCATTTTTAGTGAAAAAAAAACTACTGTCCTTACAGCAACACAAACAGGCTGAAATGTACTTCATCATTTCAGTTGAAACTCTGATAAGTCCAGATGTGTGATGGCCTTCAGCTCTAAATCAGGCCTTGTACTTTAAACATGACCTTCCCTTAGGCACTGTGATAATATCACGAGCCCAGACTTGCTGTACACAAATTGAATTGGGGTACTTTAGATACATTTAGATACAAATAATGAGCATGGAGAGATTTTTTTCCCCCCAGTTTCTGGCTTGCCCACTTCTCAGCTTGGATTGTAATGGTAATAATGTTTTTATTCTCTAGATTTGAACAAAGAAAAGAATAAAGTACAGCTGGCGGGGGGAAAATATCTCCGTGCATTCCAGGCAGGATAGACAAGTAAATAACAGAGAAGCTGCAGTAATTTTTATAAAAAATGCATTTCTAATCTCATTCAAGATATAGAATAAAGTAAGATAAATTATCAAGGCCCCTCAGTCACCCCAGAAGCAACCTGTATTCTTTGAAACTCCAGTTTCATGGTATTCATTATGGAATTCTTCAAATGTAGCCTGAAGCACCTGTTTGTATCTGAAGTGCCACTTAACAAAAGATTTTTTGAAAATTCATAAATAGGTTTAAAAGTTGCTAATAGGGTAGATGTGACCAGAATAATCAGACATAGGTGAGATTTAAACACATAATTACAAGTTTAACTTCCGTTCTTGTTTTATACAATGCCAGCTCCATCCTTTTCATGCTCTCAGATTCTACCTCTTAAGCTTCATTTTGTAAACACCAATCACTTGAACTTCAATATCCTGAAGATTAGCCATTTCAAGAACCATATGGACTCACCTACTGAAACATGCTAATAGAGTAAGTTCCAAAGACTAGGAATCTCTCCCCTTCCCACTTCTCTATTCAAGGCAAATGCCACCACCAAATACTGAAATATTATATTGGATATATTTTATGTATATTGCAAATATTAAAAAGGGTGATTTAGTTGGATTTTTTCTTCAGCTCTTAGATTGCTTCTGAAAATCGCCTGAGTCTAGCACACATTCGTGACAGATTTATTAAAGACAAGTGATGTATTAAATCCTGGGAAGTTATATTTTACATTAAAGGTAAATTAAAACTATAAATTTAATGTGTTCACAGATGAGCCCAGTCTTCAAAAGTGGTAATCAGTTGCTGTTTAATTTTCCTAGACTGGATTGCTTCATCAGGAACTACTAAGCTTCTCTGGCTATCTTGCCTGCCCCCATATGCTTGATATTTGGTTCATTAAGAATCAGTTTTCCTCATCATCACAATAGAAGATGCCCAGCTTTATTAAGAGGAAATGATGGTGTTGCCTTGGCCATAATTGAATCTAGAAGATATATCTGCAGTTCTTCAGAATGATATATTCAGGAAGTGAAATAATCAACCTCAAGGAAATAGCTTCCTCTGTCTAAAAATAAGTTCCTTAGTATTTTAAAAAATACTATTTTTATTCAATGAAAAATGTGAGTTTTTTTTTTTAATTTCTGTTGTTTTTTTTTTTTGTTTGTTTGTTTTCCTGAACTAATTAACCTGCCTGATAAATTTATCTGTTTATTTGTTGTTACTGTTCAATTTGGATAGATGAGAGAAGAAAAAACAAATGCTTATTGGGGGAAAAATGGAAGATTTTCCTTGAACAAACTAGTCTGTTAGACAAATAGTCATGTCCTATAGAAATTTTTTTCCTGTAAAAGAATTTTGAAAATACATTAATTCAGAATAAATCTTAGAGTAAATATTTTTATGCAAATTATCAGACATGAGCTTATTCTTGTTTTTTTTTTTAAATAAATCAGAGGCTAAGAAAAAAAAATATGATTACTTATATTCAAATATTGCATACAAGTAGAATCTTTTACAAGAATTACTAGTTATACTTTGTTAAAGAGAGAATAAAGCAATATTTTGTTTTTATTCAATAAATACTTATTAAATATCTTCTTATCTATGGGAAAGATGGAGTTAGAGTAGTAACTTCCCTTTTAGGTAATTCAAGGTCCACAATCAGTTTTATTTCAATATGTTGTTATCCATCAAAGAAATTTGAGAAAGCATATTTTTTCCTGTTCATTTGCTTATTGTATCACCATACTTTAGTAGCCATTTCATGTTTCTTAGAGGAATTTTCTTTTTTCCTCTAGTCTTTTTCCCCTGGACTTTGACTTTTATTTATACTAGGTTTTTTTGTTTGTTTGTTTTTGTTTTCTGTATGAAATTTATTGCACTTTGTCTCCTTCATTAAAATATAAGCATCTTGAAGGCATGGACTATATTTTATTCTCTTTTTATTGCCAGTATTTAACATAATATAATATATATATGTATACATATATACATACATACATATATATATATATATAACATATATAAAGCATTTTTAAAATTCCTCAAAGTTTGCTAAGTGATTCACAAATAACATTTCATTTAATTTTCATAACTTCACTGGGAAGTAAGTGCTATTATTATCCCCATTTAACAGATGAGCAAAATAAAACAATGCTATTAGGTATCTAAGGTTTGTTTGAACTTAGGTTTTCCTAACTTTATGTCTACTGCTCTATCCATTACACTACCTAGCTGCAATATGCACTTATTAAATGCTTGACTGACTGATTGACTCATATATATATATTAAGTTTTATTTTTGTGAACAGAAATAAATACGATTAGTTAATTTAACCATTTGTTTCCCACTTCAAATAGAAGACCCTAAACTCCTTTTTTTTTTTTTTTTTTTTTTTTTTTTTTATAAAGGCTTTATATTTCTGTGAAATCTCTTTTTTTTGTTATAAGGAAAATAATAGAAATAGCTTGGCAGACCTTGCTATCAGAATGTGAATAACCCTGTCTTCCTTTGTGGGAAGTTGTAAAATACTGTCATATCACAATAGAATTGAAATAAAAGCAATATGTTTTTAGCAGCAAGTGTGTAGTTTAAATCATATTTTAATTAAATTATTGCCTTGAAGTTCAATTTTATTATAATTAGGTTTGTAGCAGACATGTATGAAGTTAAGATTTCTAAGATAGAAGGGCATAAGGAATACACTAAAAAAAGAATAAAAAATCATAGGCCAATCCTTTGTATTTCTTGAGCTGTGCAAGGTTAAGTGTTGACAATTGTAATTAAAACCCTTTGTCTTTGAATTTTTTTGCATTACTGGCAAAAAAAAGTGCATTAGTAAGTATTAGTGGTTAATAGGTTTTCTTAATGTTAACTTTAGAAGGATAATAGCTATATTTCTTAAGACTCCCTATGCAAATAATCAGGGCATAATGCTTTTAAAAGAAAAGATTTGGGGGAGTGATTTTATATATTTTCAGTTCAAAGTTAACTTTTAAAATTTATTTCAAAATGAAATTTTGTGTAAAGATTGATTTCTGATTTTCATAATTTCCCATTGAAACAAAGAATTTAAACTACAATGAATCATGTAATCCAACCAAGGTTATACACATGAAATCATACTAGTCATATTTCCACATTAGCCATGTTTTGAAAGAAGAATCAGAATAGGGAAAAAAAAAAAAAAAAACACATGAAAGGAAGAAAAAAACAACAAAAAGAAAGTAAAAATATTATGCTTTGATCTATATTCAGATTCCAAATTTCTTTCTCTGGATATGGATAGCATTTTACATAGAGTCTTTAGGAATTGTCTTGGATCATTGTATTACTGAGAAAACCTAAGCCTATCATAGTTGATCATTGAATAATGTTGCTGTTACTGTGTACAATATTCTCCTCATAACAATAACTTCTTTCCACAGCACTATCATAGAAATACTACCTAAGATCAAAAATTCTTCACGCCTGAAATAAACTTTTTTTTTTCCAGGAAAGGAAATCCTAAATGTAACTACAATTTGTACAATTTGTACAAATTTACAATTTGTAAATTACAATTACAATTGTAATGACAATTTGTCATTTTTCAGATCATTTTCTTCCTTTTAAATATGCTTCTCTTCTCTTTCACTTTCAGATAAAGGACTCTCATATAGAGACAAGAGGACTGACTGCTATCTATCTATGATAGATAATTGTTAGATAGATATTATATAATATATATAATTTATGTGTGTAAGTATCTGTATATAATATGGTATACAGAAACAACTACACTTACATACATACATTACATATTCCTTCAGTTTTGAAGAGTACCAATGACTTCAATAAATGACATTTTAACTCACAAATGAATTGGATTTATGTGAAGTAAAGTTGCCTAAGTTATCAGCCTCACTCTTTCTTCCAGAATCAAAAAAGTCCAGTGGCAAGACAAAAGTCAAGACTACTAGCAGTGGTCTGGGATTCGGTGAATAACAATGGTATCTTCAATATCTGACCGAGTTCTAAGAGCTCCATAATACCTTTTTCAGTTTTCTTCATTACTGTTATAATTGTTCTCATCTGACTCTTCCACTGGGGAAAGTCATAATATGTTTTGGTTAGACATCCCACTAACTCTTTGATGAGTTTTAAGGCCATTGGTTATCCACAATTGGTTTAACACAGCTGTGAAGACAATTTACCAGGGTGTGGTCACTGCATATACTATAGCTTGTTAGAGCCACAGGAAAAGTTGAATAACAAGTAAATAACAAAGATAGATAAGCAGCCCTTAAAAGGCTCAGCAAGTGCTGATACAGTGCTAGATCTTCTTGAATACTTTTAACAATACTCTATGTATATGTATATGTGTCTACATATATATAATATACATATATATAGTTTTAGTTATGATTGTGTTGTTTTTGTTTTATTCTTTTATTTACAGGCTAAAATAAATATTTCCATATCGTAATATAATAAAAAATGTTATTAAAGATGAAACTAGAAATCTATTGTTTACAGCTTGCTATTCCCTTTAAATGCATAAAAGGCTTATCATATACTTTTTTTCTTTTTCTTTTCTGTAGTTTTCTTCCCTCTTCCTTGGCCCTGACAACTAGAGATGGCTATGATTAGATACTCACATGTATGTATGTGTGTATATATGTGTGTATACATATATTTCTAATTAACATTTCTTTCTCTGGATACAGATAGTATGTTGCTTCATATGTCCTTCAAACTTAATTTGGGAATTTATTACACTTAAAAAGATTCATTCACTCAAAGTCACTCTTAAAATAATATTGCTGTTATTTAATGCAACATTTCACTCTTCATTATTTTGTGTAAGTCCTTCCAAGTTTTTCTAAAATCATTGAGCTTATCATTTCTCATAACATATTACTATCCCATCATAATCATAAACTATAACTTGTTCAGAACTTCCCCAAGTATTGGGCATCCCTACAATTTCTAGTTCTTTGCCACCCAAAAGAGAACTCATATGAATATTTTAGAATAATAAAAGTTTTTTTTTCTTCTTTTCACCTATTGTCTTGTCCAAGTCTTCATGCTTCCATTTGGGATTTTCTTGGTAAAGATATAGGAGTAGTTTGCCAAGTCCTCCTCCACTCATTTTACTGATAGGAAAATGAGGCAAACAAGTTTACATGGTCTCATAACTAGGAAATGTCTGAATCTGGATTTGAAGTCAGGTTATCCTGACTCTTCAATATACCACTTAGCTGTCAGTTATTTACAGATACAGCTATCTATAACTATTTTATTTGTTGCATAGAAGAATAACTGAATGTTTGTGTATTTATTTTTACATAATACATATATCTTATTTATCAATTTGGAAAGAAGTAGAAGATGAACTTGAGGGTAAATAAAATTTGAGTCATTTTATGTGGGGATAAAAGAAAAGCAAGTATTTATTCTTGCCAACCCCAAAATCCTTTTCAATTTAAGTTGTATAATACCAAAAAATTAATACCCAATGAGACTTTGTTTACTAATATTTTCATTATTGGTTTTATATGAATGATGACATGATTTAATGGAGAAAAGAATGTAAATTTCTGGTTAGGAGGTATGATTTTCAGTTTATGCTCTTAGTACATGTGTGATATTTGTCAAGTCATTTTCGACACCAGTCTTTTTCTATTATATTGCTTGCTATCTTGTTGAGGAGTTAGGTGAAGGAGTGAAGAACAGAAATTTGGAACTCAAAATATTATAAAAGCTAATGTTGTAAACTATCTTTACATGCAATTGAAAGAAATAAAACACTATTAAGGGGGAGGAAGAAGAAGATATTCACATGGCCTTAAAAGATGAATAGTTTCAGAATTAGAATCACAGAATTGAAAGGGACTTCAGAGGTAATTCAACCAGTTCCAACCCATGGAAGAATTGGAATCTCCTCCATAGATCCCTTAAAATAAATGATTGTCCTAGTTTCTGCTTGAATATATCCATTGAAGGAGAACACAATACCTTCTAGGGGAAATAATTTAGAAGCTCCAGTTGTTAAGAAGTGATTCCCAGTGTTCAAACTTAATATTCCTTTCTACCTCACATGTTACTCCTATTTTTTATGTTGTGGGACCATACAGTGCAGAGTAGATACAGCTTTGTATTTTTAATAATCCTTCATTTTGAAGATTATTACTAAATCTCAACAAAATTTGTTCTTTTCATATTAGAAGATAAGCATCCATAATTCTGTGATTAAAATAACAACACTTAATATGAGTTTTCCTTTTTTTATCTCCCCATGAAGTCTTTCATTTGAACCTAGGAACAACACTGTGTAGTAGAGATTTGAGATATATCTATGGCTTTTTTAAATGAGGAAACTGAAGTTGAGAGAAACTAAATGACTTGATCATAGTTGTACATCTGATATATCAAAAACTAAACCTATATCCAGGTCTTTATGCCCTTATATCTATAATACTATCCACATTATCATATTTGAACATGCATTTTTAAACTCAATACTACCATAACTACTCTTTCTCAGTCTAGACTTTCATTTAAGTTTCATTGAGAAAATTAATTTTAACACCTAATTTCCCAGTTGTAGTCATTTTAGTTCATCACAATCATCTAGCTATCAATACAGAAAGGGACTAGTTAGGAATAATGAAACTATCAACCTTTGCTCTATTTTCTCCTAGCAAATATAATGTAATGAGTGCTATCTAACTGTGCTTTCCCAGAGAAAAATTGGTTTCAACTCTCCTTCAGTGTGCATAAGGTATTCTTGAGTTGAGGTATCTCTTTTCTAACAATATTGGATACATCTCCATTCTCATGTGTTTCCCCATTGTAAATTCCTCAATTCCATCTAGTCAGTTATTATAAATGAACTTTTATTACAAGATATTCAATTTAAAGTTGTAATAAGAAAAAAAAGACAAACATTCCTCCCAGTTCCTTGGGAGCACACTTTCTCCTAAATTACCCTGGTCTCTTAAGGAGCCACACAGTCTTTTATATTACCTGGAGATATCTTGAGAGTATGGTTTCATATATGACACAGTTTCTCTATAACATAGGTCCCACCAAATGCACATCCAAATGAAACATTGTCTTTGTTAGCCATGTCTGACTCTGTGATCTTATTTTCGATATCCTTGGTAAAGATACTAGAAGAGCTTTGCCATTTCTTTTTCTAGCTTATTTTACAAGTGTGGAAACTGAAGCAAATGGGGTTATGGGGTATGTCCAAGATCATACTGCTTTTAGGTGTCTGAGATAGAATTTGAACTCTATGTACTTTATCTGAGCAACCTAGCTGGCCAAAGCAGGACTGGACCCAACATGGAGTCGACGTTTGATTTTACTCAATGATTCATTCTTTTAACTTACTGAAGCATATGCTATCTTATATTCATTTTAAGGAAAACTCCATTTACTGCTGTGCACTCTAGTTTTTTTTTAAAGGAATGGGTTTTGGATTTTGTCAAATGCCTTTTCTGCATCTATTGAGACAAACATATAATTTCTGTTAGTTTTATTATTGATAGAATCAATTATACTGAAAGTTTTCCTAATATTTAACCAGCCTTATATTCCTGGTATAAATCTTACTTGGTCATGGTGTGTTATCCTGGTCATAACTTGCTTCATTTTCTGCTAATATTTCATTTAAGATTTTTACATCAATATTCATTAGAGAAATTGGTCTATCAGCACCATATCTGTGTCATAAAAGAAATTTGATAGGATTCCTATTTTTCAAATTGCTTACATATTATTAGAATTAAGGGTTCTTTATATGTTTCATGAATTCACTTGTAAATCCACCTCGTCCTGGAGATTTTTCTTTAAAGAGTTGATTAATAGTGTGTTTAATATTTTTTCTAAAATGGGATTAAGTAATTTATTTGCTCCTCTGTTAATCTGGGAAATCTAAATTTTTGTAAGTCTTCATCCATTTCACTTAGATTATCAAATTCATTGTCATATAGCTGTACAAAATAGCTCTGAATTATTGATATAATTTCCTCTTTGATGGAAAGTTCACTCTTTTCATTTTTTATATTAATAATTTAATTTTCTCCTTTTCTTTTTCTAATCAAACTAAATAAAGGTTTATCTATTTTTGTTGGGCTTTTTTTTTTTCATAAAACCAATGCTTAACTTTATTAATTCTATAGTTTTGCTACTTTCAATTTTAGTAATCTTCCCTTTTATTTTCAGAATTTCAAATTTAGTATTTAATTGGGGGGGTGTTAATTTGTTCTTTTTTTTTTCTTTTTTAATTGCATGCCCAATTCATTGATCTCTTTCTTTATTTGATGCAACTAAGCATCTAGAAACATAAAATTTCCCCTAAGAGCTGCTTGGATTGCAACCTATATATGTTAATAAGCTGTCTCATCATTGTCATTCTATTGCATGAAATTTTCAATTGTATCTATGACTTGTTTCACACATCCATTCTTTAGAATTAGATGATTTAGTTTCCAATTAATTTTTGGTCTATTTTCTCCTGGCCCTTTATTATGTGTAAGTTTCATTGCACCTTGATCTGAAAAAGATTCATTTCCTTTTTGTGCCTTTCTGCATTTGATTTGGAAATTTTTATGCCCTAATACATGATCAATTGTTGTACAGGTTCCATGTATCACCGACAAAAAAAAAAAAAAAAGTATATTCTTTTCTATCCCAATTCAATTTTCTTCAAAGGTCCATCATAACTAGCTTTTATAAAATTCTATTTTCCTACTTAACATTTTTCTTATTTATTTTATGGTTTGATTTATCTACTTCTGATAGAGCAAGGTTGAGATCTCCTACTCTTACAGTTTTGTCCTTTATCTCTTCTTGCAACTCTTTTAACTTCTCTAGGATTTGGATCTGTTTAGTATTTATATTGCTTCCTTTTCTGTGGTATCCTTCAGCAGCATATAGTCTCCTTCCTTTTCTCTTTTAATTAGATCTATTTTTGCTTTTGCTTGATCCGAGATCAGCATTGATAGCCCTGCTTTTTTTACTTCATCTGAAGCATAATAGATTCTGCTCTAGCCTTTTACCTTTACTCCGTATGTATCAATCTGCTTTAAATGTGTTTCTTGTAAATAACATATTTTTGGATTCTGGTTTTTAATCCAATCTACCATCTCTTCCGTTTTATGAGAGTTAATCCTATTTGCACTCAGTTAAAAAAATTAACCCTGTATTTCCTGCCATCTTATTTTCCCCAAGTTATACTTCCTTTTCCCCTTTCCCTTCTTCCTAGTGTTTTCTTTCTGACCACCACCTCCCTTAATCTGCTCTTTTTTTTTTAACAGCCTTTCCCTTTTCTTCTTATCTCTTTGCCTTTCTACTTCCACTTTCCTTTCTGTTAACTCTCATCTTTTCTTTCATCTTTCCCTATCTACTTCCCTATTGGGTGAGACAAATTATCAAACTACGGATGTCAAAGTAATATTAAACCAAATATATCTTATATTCTCTCTCTGAGCCAAATCTGATGAGGTTAAGGTTCATACAATCCTCATCCTCCTCCTTTCTTTCCCTCAATTGCAATAGATACTTTTTGCCTCTTCATGTGATATAATTTATCCCATTTGCCTCCCCTTTCTTCTTCTTCCAGTACAATCCCCTTTTCACTCTACCATTCTTTTTTATATCATCACAATGAAGTCAAATTATACCTGCATCCTCTAAGTATAGCCCTAACAAAGATAAAATTCTCAAGAGTTAAACATCTCATCTTCCCATATAGGGATGTAAACATTTTAACCTTTGAAAAACATAATTTTTCCTCTTTTTTCCTTTTTATGCTTCTTTTTATTTCTGTATTTGAAGATAAAATTTTCTGTTCTGTCTTTTCATCAAAAATAAATGAAAATCCCCTATTTCATTGAATTTCCATCTTTTCCCCTGAAAGATATTGCTTAATTTTGTTGGATAGTTGGTTCTTGGCTGCAGTCCAAACTCTTTTGTCCTTCAGAGTATCATTTTTCAGGCCTTTGTTCCTTTAAGGTGGAAGCTTCTAGGTCCTGGATACTCTTGATTGTGACTCCTCAATTGCTTCTGTCTGGCTGCTAGTAGTACTTTATTCTTAATCTGCTAATTCTGAAATTTAGCTACGATGCTTCTTGGAGTTTTCAGGAGGTGATCAGTGAATTCTTTCAATAGCTATTTACCTTCTGGTTCTAGGACATCAGAATAGTTTTCCTTGATGATTCTCTGAAAGCTGGTGTCTAGGCTCTTTTTTTTTTTTCATCTTGGTTTTCAGGGAGTTCAATAATTCTTAGATTGTCTCTCCTGGATTTATTTTCCAGGTCAATTGTTTTTCCAATGAGGTATTTTACATTTTCTTTTTTTCCTTTTCATTTTTTTGGTTTTGCTTCACTGATTCTTGATGTTATTTAATCATTTCCTTCCATTTGTTCAATTCTAATTTTTAGTGAATTATTTTCTTCAGTTAGCTTTTTTAATCTTGTGCATTTAACCAATTGAAGTTTTAAAGGAATTGCTTTGTTTATTAGAATTTTTTTTCCTATTCAGAAATTCTGTTTTTCAAGGAGTTGTATTGTTTCTTTCCATTTTATCAAAACTATTCTTTAAGGATTTATTTTCTTCTGACAATTTCTGTGTTTTCTTTTCTGTAATGGGCTGAGGCTTGAGTTGATGCACTGAGGTCCCAAGCACATGAGGCTAAATAGTAATTGAACCATACTCTATTAATATATAAGCTTGGAGAAAGAATGGCCCCCACCCACTCTTTGTGCAAGTCCTGATGTGTTGTATAGGAAATGACGATTCTGGTGGGTGGAGGCAGGGGAGTGAAAAAGGAAGGGGAGGAGAGACTGTTTGCTTTTGCCATTGTGATGACCTTTCTGTTTGTTTCTCTTCTTCTTTTTTGATTTTTTTTTTGCTGAGGTGGTTGGGATTAAGTGACTTGCCCATGGTCACACAACCAGGAATTGTTAAGTGTCTGAGGCTGGATTTGAACTCAGATCCTCCTGACTTCAGGGCTGGTGCTCTACCCACTGAGCCATCTCCTCCCCTTTTTGCCATTGTGATGACCTTTCTGTTTGTTTCTCTTCTTCTTTTTGCTTTTTGCTGTTTGCCTTTTCCTGTTTTTCTTCCAACTCTTTTTTGAAGATCCTTTTTGAATTCTTACAAGAGAGCCTTGTGAAATGGAAAACAACATATCACTTTTTGAGGCTTCATCTGAAGATGTTGTGCTTTTAGTGTTCTCAGGGTTTGAGGTCTGCTCTTCTCTGTCTCCATAAAAGCTATCTATGGTCAAAGTTTTTTGCTGATTTGTAAAATTGAGGCCTACTCTTAAGCAAATGGAAGAATGTCCCCAACTTCTTCTACAGGAGACAGTGGCTTCATGCTGCTGTGGGGCCAGTTATGTTTGGCTTCATTTATGTACTTGGGAGGAATATCCCACTTGTTATGCTGGGGTTGAGGGACTCATTATTTGCCTTCTTTAGTTGCCTTGGAAGTCTCATAGCTAGTATGCTGATCCACTGGTTTCTGAAGCAGTACAGAGTAGCAGATACTGCTGTATTTTGACTGAAGACTTCCTAGTAGATTGCTCCTCCCTCCCCACCAAGTAGGTCTCTCCATCCTAGGTCTCTCTGTGCTTTGCATGTGTTGGGCTACCTTCCATTCCTACCAGATCGAGACAGATCTTTCCTGATGTTCTTCTGCTAGGAATTTGTTACACTACAAATATTTGTGGATTCTCTTACTCTAATACCCATTCAGAGGCTTGATCTGATATTGGTTCTGAGGGTAATCAGAAAGAGCTAAAACGGCTGTCTACTCTCTTCCATCTTAACACCACTGAGATTTGCTTTATTTGCTTTTCATGTCCATACTCCCCAAGTGTACCCTGCAGGGAATGGAGAAAGGATGGTCTGTAAGAAAAGGAGGTAAAGTTCTGAGATTTTGTTTGTTGTTTGTTTTGTTTGATAAATAAAAGTGATAAATAGGTTCTTTCTGAATCATTATTTGGTATTTCAGAACAAAATGTTTTGCCTTTGCACTGTTTTTTTTTTTTAAATGATACTTACATCACTTATATAATCCTTTAATATAATATATGAAGAGGAGCATAGGAGGTAGCTGGGGAATTTCTCTGAAGTCATCCTACTTGGGCTACTATAGGGAAACAACTCTGCAATGATTGTGTTTCCCAAAGGACTCAACTACAGCCTTCAGTTAACTCTACCCCTAAGCCATTACATCCAATTAGACAAAATATACTTGTCAGAATTTGTGAAGCAAAAGATTCCCTATCTTTTAATTTTCCTTTCTATAACTTCCTGTTCTCTCACTATTCTTTATTTTCTTTATAACTTTGTATCTCAGCATCTAAGATTGCCATGCTAAACCTACAAAAAAAATTTTTTTTGTCTAAATATATCATCTCTATTACAAAAATGTTAGAATTATAGAGTTGTCTAGAATACTCAAATGTTAAGCATTTTTATCAAGAGTCACAGTTAGAATATAGCTCAAAGCAGAACTTGAATTCAAATCTTCCTGATTCAAAGTCCAATCTTCTATCCTTTATGCCATTCTCTCTACTAAAAAAAAATAATAATAATAATGAATAGGGATTGTAACTGAAGTTTCACTAGGATATAAAATTTTCAGATAAGGAAACTCCTAAAAATGAATCCCTCACTGACAGGATAAAGTGATTTGCCCAAAATTATATAACTAGTATGTGTCAGAGATAGTCCTTGAACTTAGGTTTTCCTGGTGTCAAGTCCACCTTCCTCTTCAGTGTACCACTTTACCGCAGTACAAATTTAATTTAAATAATTATAAGTATTTAAATAAGAGTCCCCATTAGTCAGTTTTAATTATGTAGAAAATAAAGAATTTTGGATTTAGGGTTGAGAGACTTGGATTTAAATTCTACCACTGACACTCATTAACCATTTATTCTTAGGCAAACTTCTTTTTGAGCTTCTATTTTCTCATCTCTAAATTGTGATTAATAATACTTGTTTGATCTGTGTAACAGTATTGTAAAATTCAAATGAAATAAAGCATTTTTAAAGAACTTATATCAATGTCAATTATTACTATTCCATATTATGTTTCTAATTTCAGCATTACTGAATATAGCAGTTAGATATTTGATTACTCTAACAATAAAAGCCTAGAGCTAGTAAACTATAGGTATAAGTCATAAAGCCTTCTTTTTTCCTGATGCTCACTAAGCAATTCTATCATTTCCTTTTACAGAAATGGAGCAAACTTACTTCTCCTGATGAAAACATTCATTTAAAAATGATTTAATTTAAGTAATATTAAACATTAATAAAATAAATCAAACTTTATAATTATTTACATTTAAATAAATTAAATTCACTCCTAAAAGTTGTGATTTTTTTCATTCACTCTCTTATTCCATAGATGAACCTGGACTCTAAAGAGAAGTTTTTTTTTGTTTGTTTGTTTTTTTTTTTTTGTTTTTTCCTTCTGAATAAATGCCCTTTAATGATAAAAAATGAAAAGGTCATTGGTGTACTAAGCCCAGTGGTTACATTTGCTTGCAAGCTAAAAATAAATGGAAAAGACGTGAATAGTACATTAGATTCATTCATGAAACACATTCTGTTTATAAGAAAATATTTTATGTTTCCTGCAGGTGTTAACCAGAAACTAGTCCCCACCATAGCTAACCTAATGACAAAAAAGATAAATGAACACAAGAATTCACATAGTAGCTTGGATGTAGCTAATAAATAAATGCCACAAATTCCAGAAACTTCAGCACAAGCATAACCTTCCCCCAAAAGATTTTTCTGATAGTGCCCAGAAAATAGTTTTAGAATAAGACACAGAGATATTAAATAAGATCCAGATGATGCTGATACACTGAGTTTAGGAAGCAGGTTTATAACTTATCAATCAGCCAAGATACTTACTGCCTGCTGGTTAAGCAGTTGCTCTTGAAGATATATAAACCATTATACCAAGGAAAAAGGATATTGTCTCTCCCACAAAATTTTGTACACATTCTCTACTTTTTCAGCTGTGCAAACTAGCATGTATCTATATAATTTAGGAGAAAAATAAAACTAATATTGCCCTAAAGTGAATAAAGGAGATGCTTTTAAAAAGCAATGAGAGAATGAACTACTTCTTTCTATTTCCTTACTTTTAGATGTTCAAGGGAGTGGGGTTTGGGCAGAAGACAGACTCTGAATTTATTTTATGTATCTAGATAATTTCCTTTAAATTGCACATATAAGAAAAGCTATGGTAAAACTAAGAAGATTCTCAAAAGAAGAGATGACTAATTAGTGAAGTAGGAAACTACAAGAATTTAGTGAGATTATGTGCCACAAGAATTTTTAAAATAGCCTATTAGCTAATATCAGCCAAAAATATACTATATTAGTACCTTGCCATAGATATTCCTATTTATAGTATGGCATATATAAAATTATCATTTGTAGCATTGTTAAATAGCCAGACGCCAAATAAGAAGTGATTTTTAAATACCTCATAAATACTAGGGTAGCAGAGGGAGAAGTAGGATGAGAAAGGAAAGTCTTAAGATTTCTGAGTATTTTTGAAGATTCTCTTTCTCTCTGACTCCTTCCTTCCATCTCTCTCTCTCTCTGTGTGTGTCTCTCTCTTTCTCTCTGTCTCTCCCTCTTCTTTTCTATCTGTGTATGTGTGTGTGTGTGTGTGTGTGTATGTGTTTGTGTGTGTGTCTTGTTCTGTTTCTCTTTGGCTCTTCTCTTTCTTTATGAATGTTTGTATACATTCATATATATGTATATATTTACATATATACATATATACACACATATATATACATATTTATGCTCTATACGCATATATATGTATGTTTGTATACACATACTAACATACAAACACAGGGAAAGAGAGACAGAGAAAGAGACAGATACAGACAGAGATAGAGACAGAGACAGAGAGACAGACAGAAAGAAAAAAGGTTCTTCACCACACCATTAAACATCTTTAGGTAAGCCCATACTTAGAAAGTACATTTGTTACTATAATATTTTGTGGTTGTTTTCTTTTTGCTCACTTTTATGCCCTTGCTATTATGCATTTAATTCCTTTTTATCATGTAGATAGAATGGTAAACCACATTGTTTATAAGTTAGCCTTGCACCTGACCGAGGTGCTCAGTTTCATTTGTGTACATTTCTTTCAGAAAATAAAAAGAGAGAGAGATCAATAAAAAGTCATTATGGGAAAGGTGAAAAAGAAAGGGAAATAAGAGAAAATGAACCAATCCTTCTAATGCTGATGTATATATCTATAGTTAAGGGAATCATGTGCTGTACATATTTATGAGCAGAAGAAAATGAACAAAAGGTATATCTTTGAGTTGTAAGTAGAATTAGATTTTCATATATGTATATACATTTCTTAACAAAAATGTAACTACCAAATTAATTTCAGCTATGTTAACAATCTATACTATTTCAAAAATAAAATAAAATAAAATTCTTTAGGTAGGTGGGGGAAAAATACAAAACAACAACCACGACAGAAAACAAAACCTTTCATCAAGATAGTAGCCCTTAGCTTATACCCCAAAGAGATACTAAAAAAGGGAAGGGGACCTGTATGTGCCAAAATGTTTGTAGCAGCCCTGTTTGTAGTGGCTAGAAACTGGAAAATGAATGGATGCCCATCAATTGGAGAATGGCTGGGTAAATTGTGGTATATGAATGTTATGGAATATTATTGCTCTGTAAGGAATGACCAGCAAGATGAATACAGAGAGGCTTGGAGAGACCTACATGGACTGATGCTAAGTGAGATGAGCAGAACCAGGAGATCATTATACACTTCGACAACGATATTGTATGAGGATGTATTCTGATGGAAGTGGATTTCTCTGACAAAGAGACTTAACTGAGTTTCATTGGAGAAATGATGGACAGAAACAGCTACACCCAAAAAGGAATACTGGGAAATGAATGTGAACTATTTGCATTTTTGATTTTCTTCCCGAGTTATTTTTACCTTCTGAATCCAATTCTCCCTGTGCAGCGGGAGAACTGTTCGGTTCTGCAAATATGTATTGTATCTAGGATATACTGCAACATATTTAACATATATAGGACTGCTTGCCATCTTGGGGGGGGGGGGAGGAGGGAGGGAGGGGAAAAAACGAAACATAAGTGATTGCAAGGGATAATGTCGTGTAAAAATTATCCTGGCATGGATTCTGTCAATACAAAGTTATTATTAAATAAAATAAAATTAAAAAAAAAAAAAAAGATAGTAGCCCTTAGCTGGAAGTTAAACATCTGATACCTTGGTGATATTATAGTGTTATAAATCATAAAACTTTAAGATGAGTGAGTGAATGAATAAAATGATAGATAAATAAATAGCCATATATAAATGGGTTTTTTATTTATCTATTCTTTTATTCATTCACTGTATACATATAATTTCTGCCAAGCTTTTAGCTAGGGATGCCAACAAATGTCAATCCCTACCCTCAAAGAGCTTACTTACTTTCTAAAAGGAAGAGGATACATATATAAAGGAGCAAAAGATACAGAAGAGTGCTTGGTATTGGAAAATCACAGGATTGGTGAGTAGAGCCATGGGAGAGGTAATTGAATTGCCCTTTTTCAGAAACAAGAGAAAAATCAATTTTGATTGCTTTTCCCAGAACAAGAGCAGTAAGGAGATGAAGGAGAATACTTTACAGGAGCAAGACTGTTACATGGCAAGGAGATACAGATGCCAGTGTTGCAGGCCAGTGAGATATGGAGTATTATAGGTGTTTTATATAGTCAGCATAGGACAACTGCAGGGTGGTGATTCAAGAAATGAATGAAGTCACATAGCACACTGCCACTAGGAGATTCAGAGAATAAAAGATTTTGCTAGGATGTTATTCAGATGGCCAGGAAGGATGGCTATCTAGGATGTATAAGGTGATTATGTAATAATCAGACAAGAATCAAAATTCTCAGTGACCCAAATGGTAATTATGTGAATAAGCTATTACCATCACTGACTTGCTTTTGAGAAAGGGCATTAAAGCCATTATCTATTAAAACTGTGATTGAATAAACCCATAGAACCTGAGCCCTAACAATAGTTTTAGAAAGCTCAGAGTCATCTCCATGTTACAATGAGATGATGTAATAGGAATTTTGGACTACATACAAGGGAAACAAGCTCTAATTTCAATAACTTATGTTTTCACATGGTGGTTACTCCTATAGGAGACAAAATAAATTCATTTTAAGTTTCTTTTATCTTTTATCCTTTATAAAGGCAAGTTAGAGGATAGGATAATTACCAAAGTTCACCTAAAATCAGTTCCATAGGAAGCCTTAACAATAGGATATGTATAAAACTAAAACAAGCTGCCTGGAGATAGAGTGAGTTCCTTATCACTGGAGGTTTTCAAAGGAAAATTCTATAAACACTTATCAAGGATGTTTGAGAAGAGTTCCATCTATTAGACATAGTGCAGGAATAAATGGCTACCTCAGTAGCCACACATAACTGTTAGATCCTATGATTATATATCTTTAAGCTGCAACTCCTGAGAAGATATGTATTTACAAAGTACAATAGTACAACAAAGTGGTGCTATATAATAGAAAAAAGAAACAAGAACTAGCTCCCCTTTATCTTCCTTGCTTTTCTCCACATATATTTAAGAACTTTCACCATATTTTAATGCACTTGTATGCAAGTTTACTTCTCCTGTGAATGGGAAATTATATATATAAGTTTTCCAAGTTTTGTTGCTTATACCTCAATAATTTCTGTTCCATCTGCTCCTTTCACCTTGTTCATAAAGCCACCATTCTGGTTCAGACCTTTACCAACTCTTACCTGTACTGTTGCAATCACCCCTTAATTGGCTGCTACCTCCTTTCTCCTTCCTTTCCAGTTTTTCTCCCACTCAGCTGCCAAACTGATTTTTCTAAAGCATAGATTTGAGAGTGTTTTTCAAATGTCTGACAAGCTTATTGGCTATCATTGACTTCTGGGGTAAAGTGTAAATGCTTCTGTTTGGCTTTGAGTATCTTTTTCAATCTGGCCCATTCCCTTCTATTACAGGTTTGTTGCTAAATACTTTCCTTCAAATAATCATATTACATCCAAAGTACCTTGATTATAATTACCCCTATATGATATTTCATCTTCTCTCTCCATGCCTTTTTGCTGGTTATTTCCCATCCCAGGAATGAAGCAAATAGCCTTTCCTCATCTCAATCTCTATGAAACATCAGCTTAAAAGTTAATTCTAATTCACTTGGGTTTGGTGACCACACACTGAAAATGTACTGGTATCTGAATGTGTGAATGTGTATTTACTCTACACATATATTATTTTCCCTCATCTCTCAATTGACTGTATGGTTTTTGAGGTCAGATCCTGTTTCTTTTTTGTTTTTAATGGTCCCAATGGCTTGGTACACAGCAGTTGCTTAATAAATATTTGTAAGTAAATCCTTTTTTAGAATAAAATATTATTAATATAGTTCATGAGTAAGACATGTTGAACTTTTTTCCCCTTTTTTTAGACTTGAGAGGCATTTCTCTAATATCCAATATAATAAAAGCAGAGATGATCATTTATGCAAAGATTTCTATCCTGCTGATCATAGCCCACCTGTGAATGTACAAACTCAGATCTGTAGGATTGTGCTGGCATATTTCAATCATATTTCTAAATGTGCAGTATGTGACATCTTTGTCTAGAACTCGTAATAAGGAAGATTTTTTCTGTTTTTCTTTAACTCAAAGTATGATGATGTGTGGAGATTATTCTGGATTTGGAATAAAGAAAATGTAGGTTTAAATCTAACTTCAAATAATAACTTTCGATCTTGGTAAGTAACAATCTTTATGAGTATCAAAGACAAGTTGTGATTTCTAATAATATCTTGACCTTTAAAAATCAGGATTTGAAAGTCAAAGTATTGGTGCCTCAAAGCTAAGTTATTTGTGCCCTTCCCAGATTTCACTGGTGGGGATGAAATTTTAAGAGAAAAGTACATACTTTTAAAGGATAATCATAATTTCCATAATTTTTTTTTCCATTTTGCAGAATAGGGGAATAATGTTGAGATAAGATAAATGGTTTTGCCCAGTGTCTCATGGTTAGCAATTGTTGGAAAAGGGACTCTAACCATTCTCAGTTTCATATTCTTTCCATTCCACTACACTAGAATTTTTCTTAAGTAAGAGAGGGCTGGGAATTAAAAGTTACCCTAGTAAGAGAAGAAATACCATATGTGGTAGACCATGTTTAGCTTTCCATTCATTTTCTTTACTCTTAACCATAGCATGTATGTGTCTATATCATAATGGGTACCACAAAGAAATACAGGTCAATGGCCACTTCAAATGAAAACCTGGAAAATTCCTGGAAAATTCAAGGAGAGATAAAATTTCATGTAAAATGATAAGTAACAGCTAAATACTAAATTTGCTGATTTCATCCACATGGTATATGGGAGTGTCATTATTAGAGCTTCTTTCTTAAAAAGTAATTTAAAAAAATTTAAACTCACTGCTCATTGAAATAGCATAGACTCAAATTATCACTTGTCAGTATTTTTCCAATGACCTTTTAACTGAAATTAACATCTCAAATTTCTGTAATCTCAATTCTAACTTATGTACTGCTCTTTGAATGATTTTTTTTTCATAGCCTAGACACATTACTCTTCTGCTCTGTAAGCTTCAGAATTACCCATTATTTATTGAATTAAGTAATAAATATTTTGCTCAAGTAGGAACTTTTTTTTATATTACTCTTTTCTAAATCAAGTCAACAAGCATTCATTAAACAGTTGTTATCTATTAAAGATTCTCTAACTTCTAGGTATGCAAAGAATGGCAAAACATTCCCTGTCCCTAAGGATCTCACATTCTAAAAAGAAAAACAGCATGTTAAAACAATAACAACAACAATAACAACAACTGTACAAACAAAAATTATAGAGGATATTTGGAAGTAATCTTAGAAGAAAAGTTTTAGCGTTAACAGAGGCTGGGAAAACCTTGTAGAAGGTCATATTTAGCATAAAGGAAACTAAGGAAGCTAATGTATCACTGACTACCCTGGCTCCCCTGCTTGAAAGGCAGATATATTATTTTTCACCCATCTCTTAGTGTTATGTAATAGTTTCAAGGTAAACTAATGGGAATGGGTGTCCAGGCTCCAATCCCCACTAATACCATTCTCTCAAAAATTGGAATCACACAGCAGTCAGATTTATTAGTTTAAAAAATATTTACTTCAAAAAACATAATCACAAATATAAAAACATATTCTCCACTTCTCCCCTCAAATATATGGGCCTTTATCTTCGTTCCTTATATTACTTCAGTCTCTTGATTTATTTCCTATAAAGCCCAGTTCCATGTTCAATTCCAAAATGCCTTTAAGCTTGTGTCCCAAGCACCCTGATTTCTCCAGGATTCCCTGCCATACTCTCTGGACACAATATTTAGCCTGTGATTCTTGTTCCAAGATCATCTTAGTTCAAATTCTGGTTCAATTAGGGATTACCCCTTGCACTTGAAAATGAAAAAGAAAACTAAAGAGATCATGACAAAAGCTCCAACCATAGTGTCTAAAAGGAGAGATGGAAGAGGAAACTTCTTAGTACAATTCATAGCACCCACATTGCTGAGTGAACTGTGATCTTTACCTTATGGAGAGGGTAGATAAAATACACAGAAAAGAGAATTATTATCCTAAGCTCTTGTTTTTAAAGGTTTTTCTTCTGATTGTATAGTCAGTCAAAGAAACTACTTTGATCAGCAGGGTCAAGTATGACTTTAACAGATATATGTTTGATTTCATCTCAGAATCACAGAATCTCCTATTTGGACATTCCTTTGTAGCTATCACAAAGAAATACAGATCAATGACCACTTCAAATGAAAACTTGTAGAATTCCTGGAAAATTCAAAGAGACATATAACCCCATGCAAAAGGTTAAGTAATAGCTAAATACTGAATTTGCTGATTTTATCTATATGGTATATGGGATTGTCCTTGTTAGACATCCCTTCCTAATAAGAAATTATTCTTTTTCTTTAGTACTGACAAGTGATCGAATCTATGCTATTTCAATGAGTAGCTCAGAAAAGAATAAAAATTGTCTTTTTAGTATAGCAAATACTGGTCATTCAATCATCATTTGAAATCATTAATTAGAAATCTTTGTGATTATCGACATAGTCTTCATTGTATTGAAATTTAAATGATAGAATGTTCCTGAAAGGGATGAAGTGTGGCTCTTTACTGGCAGATAGGAATGTAGTTAGGTCTTTTCTGGAGTTAACTAAAGTAGTTTGCAATGAGGAGGTTAATTGGGACACATAAAGTAGTGGAGAAATGGCAAGAGAGATAATACTTGAAGATAAAATTTATTATTAAAGGCTTGTTGATAAAATGTTAGGATCAATTAAACTAACCAAGGATATTCAGCCTAGAGCTCTACATAAAATTTGCTAATAATTAAAGCTGCCCAAAAATAGTATAGGCTACTTCAAAAAGTGGAGTTTTTTCCCCCCATCATTAAAAAAGTTTAAAGCCTATTTAATAGGAATGGAAAGCAAGGGATTCCTGCATTGGAAATAAGAGTGGGACAAAAAGATTTCTTTTAACCATGAGATTCTGTTATTCTAAAATAACTGAAAGCTGCTTTACTAAAGCATATTCTTTTAAAAATATATATATATATATGTATATATGTATATATATATATCCTTGATGAGATCCCAGGTATTAGAGAAACAGAAATACAATATTGATACACACATTGAAATTTTATTATGATACTAGTCACTGTAATTTAGTCTATGGATTTTTTGCATTGTTTTTAGGCTCAGAAATCAAGGATTCCAATGAAGTTTACAGTAATCACCAAAGTAATGAAGATTGATTAAAAATTCCTATTAATAAAGCTATCAGAATGATCAAGGGATATACCTGTTAATCCCTCAGAGATGACAAATGAAGGCCCATGCTTACTTTGTTAACTTAACTTACTCAACTAAACTTGCATAGGTTCAAATGCAAAGCTATTAAAATAAAGCTGTCAATAGTCAAGTACTATATTTATGTAGTTGTGTAGCTAATGCAATGGCTTTCAGAGCTATAGAATATAAGACTAGTCATAGAAGGAGACCAGCCAGTGGTCACTGGTTCATTTAAAATAATTCTAACCTTGTGACCAAGAGAAAAATACACGTAAAATGTCTTTTATTATTTCATAAAATTTTGTTCTGTTTTGTATATGTGATATATTAATTTCAACTAATTGTGCGATATATAAAATAGTTTCAAGGCTTTTAAAAAAATCATCCAACATTGTTGCTTATCCTTTGTTTCAAAAATGAGCAACAATATTATGGGGTAAATTGAATTTAAATTAGCGGGGGTTTCACAAAGTCTGACTCTTCTAGAAACATTGAAGTCTAGTGGCAAAACTGGCTATCGTCTGGGGATGCAGTGAATGACCTTTGATGACTGACAAGCTCTGCTTTATCTGTCACTATGCCCATTGTAGCAAATTGTTCTCACCTACCTATTCTTCCAGAAAAAGTCCACATATGCTTGAGATAGAAAATCCATAGATTTATGGATTGAGCCTGTTAGTTGTCTTCAACTTGGTTGGAATAGCACATCTACAGGGGGGAAGTCTGTCATGTGGCCTTTGTGACTGCTAATGCTTCTTGGGGCCTCTGATGAAAATTAGGTGAAAGGAGAAACCAAAAATGAATTATTAGCCTTGAAAAGGGATCCCTGAATACTATATCTGACAGTCATTCATTTGAGGTAGACAAGAAATTATACTTAAGGAAGTTTTGTTTTTCTGTTTATAATCTTTCAAACTACAAAATGACATTTTTTATTCAAATGAAATAAAAGATTTACACATTCTTTTTGTTTAATTGAAACTAGAACATTAGCATTAAAATGTTGCTTTCCTATTGTCATGCTTGCTACTGTTTTCAGACATTTTTATATTATTATTTTGAAGTTCTTAATATAGCAATGTACAGATATTTCCTAACTAAAATTAGTTTGTCATGCTATTAAAACAGATTAATACTGAATTTCATACTTCATGTTAAGTGTGGTTATCAGTGCTACCCCCCTGAAAGGGAGCTGTTGTCCTCTCTCCTAATATTATTTCCTACAGAGTAGAGATGGAGGGAACCTTAGAGAAGCTCTGAAAGGAATATAAAATATTCTGCTGGGGAACCAGTTTTCAATTACTGATGTATGTGATGAGATTAGGCTAGATCCTCAGTTCTTTCCCATCATCTACAGCTAGACATAGCATCAACAAAAAGTAAGACCATTAAAAGAAGCATAGATTAAGAACAAAATAAAAAACAGTAGCATGGATTAATGGATTGAGTTGTCAGCTGAGTCAGGAATAGGTAGGTTCAAATCCTATTTCTGACAAATACTGATTGTTTAAACTTAAGCATGTCACTTAATCTATAAATTGTAAAGAATGTGCCTATCTGCATGGTAGAGGGAATTTCCTCTAATGTCTCATGTCAATGAAATCCCTAGTCTCTAACTATTCAAAGTTTGTAAAACGCTTTAAATGTATTTTCTCATTTGTTTCTTACAACTCTGGGAAGTAAGTGCTATCATTATCCCCATTTTACAGATATAGACATTGAAGCCAGAAGGGGTCCAGTGACTTGCCTAGAATCACCGAGATATTGATTCAAAGGATTCAAACTCTGATCTTTCCACCTCCAAGTCCAGTGATTCCTTTGGCTATAGTACACCTACCTCTATTTTCTGACCCTAGCCTGATAGGAACTAAAGTTCCCACCATTTTGGTACTAAAAGATTTAGTAACAATGAGAGAAACAGGATGAATTAAACTCATTAGAAATAATGAGAAAGTTCCCTGAAGAATCAAAATCTGAAGGCTGACCTTGAACAACCAGTGGGAATCAAGAATAAAGAGAAAGACATAGGATTTATTTTGAGGAGTGGAGACACCGTTATCAGGGTCAGAGGAATTCTAATGGGCAACAAAAAATTAACAGAATTTATTGCCATTCACTCGGGACTGAAGTAATTGTAATTAAGACATTTGGGGAATGATCTAAGTAGACCATGAATAACAATATAATGTACTTGAGCCTAATCTCAATGTAATTAATTTGATTACTGCAAAACTTAAAGGAAGGGGGCATAATTAGAGTAGGTAGGTGGCAGAGTCTTCCTGACTCCAGGCCCAGCATTCTGTCCATTGTACCACCTAGTTACTCCACATACGAAGCACTATTCATATGTTAGCTATTTTCATGAAAAAGAAGATGATGATGAAGATGATGAGGATGATTATGATGATGATACATTTGTGGAATATTTTGTTCAATGATAGATTTTGGGTAAATATATCTAGAGGAGAAACATCTCTTATTTTATATTTTGCATGTAGATATGGCAACAGCAACAACTGTCCCTCCTCCCTTCCCAAGAAGGCTAAAATTTAACATGGATACACACACACACACACACACACACACACAAACATACTTCCATACATATATACATATCTAATGTGTGTGTGTGTGTATGTATGTGAGTGGATGTGTGTCAACAGGAGAAACCGAGGCTGGCAGATTTCTTGAGCTAATGAGCTCAATGAGTAAGCTGCAATGGATTAAGCCAATGAAGTGTTAGTAATCATACAAGTAGGTAAAACACCATGACCAGAATAGTGCATGGTTATTCCTAATTGGTAAAGTGTGGATCACTGCTTACAAATTTATTGATTAGCTAAAACTAGAGAAGAGAAATTGGGCAGAGCTAAACCTTATTTAAAATATTGCATGCAAATATTCATAAAAAGAAAACAAATAGTAGATAATCCATAAAGAGAAAGCAAATACAAGATGATTCCTGAATAGACCATAGTTTATAACATCAACAGCCATGAGGAAATAATAAGATTATAAATTTACTTCTACAAGATGTGTTAGTCCATTTATTCCAGTCTGTTCATTTTATAGATGAGGGTGTGGAGTTTCAGAGAGATACAATCACTTGTTTAATGTTACTAAGATAGTAAATGACAAAACTAAGATAAGAAACAAATCAAATGTATGTTACAAAATCAAGTTCAAAAGAAAGGTTGGTCAGCTTGGAAGGCTGAGAGCAATCTGCTAGTCATATATCATTTTTTAACTTAATTGCACCCTCAGTATAATTCTGCTTGTTTTCCTCAGTACTTCAAGGATGTATTGCTTTATCAAGGTATTCTTTTGTTTTTTTGATGAAGATGACAACCCCTAAATAACCTGATAGACAATCTGTGAGAGTTTCCATAGACTAAAAATTCATAATTGTCTCATATGAAGAGCCTTTCAAAATCTAGCTAAGCAGGTCTCCAGATAATGATAAAAGCTTTTGCAAGTTGATAATATCTGTCAGAATTTGTGTTCCATTGACAGTCTTGAAAATTTAATGCTACTTTCCATACAATAAAAGGAAAGTCAGGATTTAAAGGAGGTGAAATACTATCTCACCAAAAATGAAATCTTTTCCTAAGATGCCAAATTAGTTTGAGTAGATCACACATTATAATGCAAAAGAAAAATTTTGAAGAATATCTTATCCTTCATAAGCTCTTTTACAATTTTCTTAGCAAAGATATTAAAGTGGTTTCCCATTTCCTTTTCAAACTCATTTTACAGAAGAAGAATTGAAAGAAATAAGGTTTGATAACTTGCTCAGAATAGCACAATTAGTAAGACTCTGGGATGATATTTGGAATGGCAAAGTCTTCCTGACTCCAGC
Organism: Antechinus flavipes; assembly: GCF_016432865.1. Lineage (NCBI taxonomy): Eukaryota > Metazoa > Chordata > Mammalia > Dasyuromorphia > Dasyuridae > Antechinus > Antechinus flavipes. The sequence continues at coordinate 94,491,795 of NC_067400.1, forward strand.
TTGGGACATCTGTATCTGCTGTGTAATCTAGCTTTTCCAGAGAATAAAGATTGCATTGTGATTACATGCAAAGTAGAAGGGATTTTATAGGAAATTGATTAGTCAGTCAACTAACAAGCAACAGTGCGAAATGCTATAGAACAGTCAAAAAACATGTGAGCAGTAAAAAAAAAAAAAAAAAGAAGAACCCATTGTGCCATCATCTTAGCACGCATATTCCTGAAAGCTTCTAAGAATATTTATCCCTAGCTGTATTCCTATCTTCATAAGGCATACAAAGGAGATGATGGTTTTAGTTTTTGAAAAGTAATCTATCTTCATTGTCTCCATTAAAAAATTTAAATAACATTGCTAGAAATAAGAGTTCAAAGTGTCTTAGCTTCATAAGTGACCAAGAAGATGAATTGAGAAGGAAAATCTTGAATCATTTTCTTCTGTAGCTTATTTGCAGACTTGACATCTTCCCAGTAGGGAAGATTGCTAGCCAGTTGTGTTCCTACTTACAAAGCTTTGACAGAGCCAGTTTATCTATATTCTCAAGTAGCTGGTGCTTATTAAGATCCAATCAAAGAAAGCTGCTACCAAAGAGAAATCAAGAGGAAAAGAGAAGAACAAAGGATTGGAGGCTAGCTGTGTTCTACTCATATGGAGATGATAAAGGTTATTGACTGTCAATTGAAATAGGCAAAAGTGATCATTATAGATGCAGGGAGATTTTACTAGCAGCCCCCAGATCCCATCCTTAAAAAACTTACACTTCATATATTATATTATTGGTCCAACACATTCTTTGACAAGTACTACCCTAGTAGAACATTGGGATTATTGTTTTTAGTGTTCTGCTCTTTCCCATTCTGAAGATTTAAATGAAAAAGGCCAGGAGAGGATAAGGAAAAAGGAAAATTGAAGTGTTTGTGTCTTTTTTTGTTGTTGTTGTTTCAGCAACTCATTCAATGCTTTTATTTTTATACTTAGTAAAGAATGAAAATATTGATGGGTAAATTAGTGATTTCTTTTTGCCCTGGGCAAAAAAAAATGTCACTAGTAGTCATAAATAATTTCAGCTTTTGAAATGGAAATTATTATTATTCTAATCTACCATCCGGAGACTATCATTTAACCTACATCTAGCTACAGCTGGCATTTCTGTTATTCAATGATTCTATGTCTATCTAGAGAGCTGTAATACCATGTCTCCAAGGAGAGAGTGTTATATTATTTTAGTTTTTAGGCCAAGGTAGTTCACTGCTGTCTGAAAAGCCTATAGAGCAGCTGAATTTCAGTTCAGTGGCAACGAATTAAATTTTCCCTTAGAGACATATGCAGAGATTCATCTAGTCAGATGTGAATAGTACTCACTTTAGCTCAGTGTTACTTCCCCACATTGAGACTATTCCACACAATCAAAGTGAAACACAGTCAAATAATATGTTCTAGAGTTGTTTACTGCAAGTACCTACATTTTGTCTATATTAAGTCTTGTGAAGAAATTGAAAAGAGCGGCTCCCCTAACACTGATTCTACATTTCACTTGTAGGCAGAATCTCCAATGAATTGAAATAGTTGCTGGTTCACAAGCTAGCATTCATGAACAAATAATTTTAAATCTATATTGATACAGAAACAATGTTAAATGCTTTAGAAAAATTTTGTAACTGGATTAGTTTTAATTCAATAAAAGTTGAGTGAGTACTTAATATTTGCAAAATAGTAGACACAGGTACATGTCTAATAAATAATGAATCAAAAAAGGTTTTCTGCTTTACATTGGGCACTTTCAATCATTACTTTATTACCCATTTACTTAAGATTTCTATCCAAAGTGGTTTATTGTAGCCATTGTGAAGTTTTAAAAAAAGAGTTCATTTTATTTCTAATTTTATTTGAAATCAGCAATTTTGAAATACAATGATAATCTAATCTTGTCAAATGGCCTATTTTCATGCATCTTAATTTCTCTAAAACATTTGTGAATTTTGATCACTTGGTAGTATTTGATTTATTTTATTCTATGAGGTTTCTTACTGACTTCTCTTGTTTCTGCTACTTGTTGGAGAGATCTTTTTTAAGTTTTTTGAGATGGATCATCATAGTGACTTGCTTAGTATGTGTGCATATATCCTAGAACTTTTTCCTGGGACATTCAATTTTGAATTATATTTCTTATGTACATCTCATGTGATGCCGGAGAAACTCAGGCAAGATAGAGATTAGAAAGTTTTTAATATTATTTTTGGATTTCTGAGAGGCAGAGATTGTGCTGGGGGCATGCTGCCCCCAGGGCTGATGTCCAAAGCATCAAGCACCAAAGCATATTCTCAATAACATATATATCCTTGGCTCCAAGTTTGGGCCTCTAAGACAAAAGGGGATGGAGTCCAAACTCTGATGAGCAGGAATCTCCAGGAAGGGACCATCAATCGGTTCTGACAGATTAGGGGGTAGGACCAAAAATTCTAACAAACTGGGAGTTAAGGAGGTGTCCACCTTTGAGCTAGGAAGTCTGGACGCCCCTTTATCTTGAGTTTGCACATTGACAATTTACATATTGACTTAGAGTAAGAAGCCCTGAGTTATATCAGTCTTAATGAACTGGAGGGGGAGTTTGCAACTAAGGGGATTAAGGCAGATTAGGGAAACTGAGACAGGACCAATTAGGGAAACAGGCAGGACAAGTAGAGAAACTGAGGCAAGACAATTAGGGAAACTGAGGCAGAACAATTTAGGGAAACTGAGTCAGAGCAATTTAGGGAAACTGTGGCACAACACTCAAACCCAAACTAATCAAAGAAAATCATTTTGTTTTCCCCTTAAAATCCTCCCCTTTTCTTAATTTCCCTTTTTTTTCTGTTGGAAATAGCTTTCTTCTTGTCACGAAAGTTCCCAGATTTGAAATCATCCTCAACTATGTAGTCTTGTTCATCCTAAATTGCCAATAAGTTTCCAAGTTCTGTTAATTCTACCTTCCTAGTATATCTTACATCTTGCTTCTCTTTCCCATCACAGCCACCATTCATCCTTGTTCAGTCTTCATCATTTCACCTTAATTACTGCAATCAATTCCTAACTGGTCTCTCTCTGCATCTTTCTTCCCTTTCTAATTTGTCATCTCATTTACATAACTATATATATTACATTGTTAAATCATAGATCTGATCATTTTATTTCTCTGTTGAACATGTTCCCATTACTTTCTCCTACCACAAGAACAAAATACAAACCCATTTGTTTGACATTTAAAGTATTCATCTTCTTCTGGCAAATGTTTCCAAGCTAACTGACCATTTTTTCCTCATATAATCTATTTCAGGCCAATTCTTCTACTTGCTTGCTGTTTCCTATACATGAAGTTCATTTTCCTATCTCTATATCTTTGTTCTGACTGCTTTCCATGTCAGAAATGCACTTTTTTCTAACCTCTGCCTTTTGGAACACCTAATTTCATTTTCCTCAGTTACAAGGATGCTTACTCTGACCCTTTCTAGGACCAAGTGTCTTTTCCCTGGAAATAACATTATGTATGTGCTTAGATGTACTTTGCATTTATTAAGCTGTATAAATTTCATCCATAAAATGGAGTTGTTTCATTTTTTTTTTCATTGTTGTATCCCTAATTCTTGGCACATATTTATTACTTAATAAATAATTGTTAGTTGTATTATAACAATAGTATCAAGTAAATGAGAAAATAAAGCATATTTTTAGATTTGTCCATATCTTTTTGAACATAATTTACTCATTCACATCACCATTTTTCTTATACTATTTAAATTACAGATTCTCATTCTCATGGATAAGCTTTTCCACCTAATGATATTTTTCTTTCCGTAGAAACTCTCTCTTACTACTATCTTCACTTTCCAACCTATATCTAAGTAAAATTACTCTTTTTTTTGATCATTTTGCAATAGTGAGATATTATTTCTGCACTTACTGTAGGACATCTATAACTTGTAATTTTATATATATATTTTTTAAATTTTCTTTTGTTTACAGATATATTAAGGAACTTCTCAGTATAACTACCTATAGGCTGTCAAATTATTACACAAAATTTACTTTGAATAATAAAAAACTGAAAAACAATATAAACATTTTATTAAAATCATACTAAGACAATGTATTTAACTATTACTGTAATTTTTAACAGTTTTATTTGAGGTCCCCCATATGAATTCTTTGATAGTTTGGTATAAATGTTATTTTATTATCTATGATCTTGAAAAGGGACCTCTAATGGTCTATAATAGGAATTTCTAATGTTTTATAACTTTCCTAAGTCATACATATATAATAAAGCTAATAATATATCCCAAAATATAATAAATTACTTCCCAAGGTGACTACTTAGAAGACAATACTTAATGTGATTCATCAGTTCTAGTATGTTTGTTAAGCTATCACTATCTTATATTTTAAACACAAATGATATAAATATGTGATACAAATTTTTAAAATAATTTCTAAATGCATAAATGAATACAAAATATGTTCAAACATTTGGAAAATCCTTGGTCTATGATTTCTTAATAGAAAACATGTTAAAATATCTCAATTTTACAGTTAACATGAAAGACTGTAAACAACTTCTGATAAAAATAACTAGCATTCATATAGCACTTCACCGTTTACAAAATATTTACAAATAATATCTCAATTTGTCCTCAAAATCGCCCTGTGGTATAATTGCTATTATTATCTTCAATTTACAGCTGAAGAAAGTGAGGTACAAAGAGGATAATAATTTTCCCATGATCACAAAATAAATAAGCAGCTGAGGTCAGATTTGAATTCAGGCTTTCCCGAATCTAAGACCCACACTCAATCCATAATGTCACTTGTCTACTTCTAACTGTTATAATAATTCATTTTTTTCTTGACATTTTCCTCTCAGAAGAATTTCCCTGTAGAAGAAAAACTTTTACACCTTATATTTGTGAGGTAGGAGTTAGAAGACATACCTTTCATTTATTTATTTATTTCCATGAAACACTTCTGATTTTGATAAATATTAAGGCAGTTTCTTTTTTTATATTATAAATGGCCCAACTGCAGAATTTTTTTGCCTTCTCATTTTTTCACTAGTTTTCTTTAACCTTTCAAATCTATGAATTATTCAGAATATTCATAGCCATCAAAGCACCCATGACAAAAAATATTTTAATGAAAAATATGTCTTTTTTGTTGTTTATTTGTTTCAAATATTAATGAATGGGTATTATATGTTCTGGGCACCATATTTTGTTGTTTCCTTTCTTTTTTGCTAGGGAGGTAAATAAATGTTTGTATCTTATTCATTCTTTCCTCATCATAGGGACTTTACTCTAACAACTCTTTCTTGCCCTATTAAACACTGTTGACTTTAAATCTTTCTGTATGATCTCCTTAATTTGTATTTGTATTATATTCCTTAACTGCTTTTATATGCTAGATTGAAAATCTTATATAAGTACTCAGTAGACTACAGGGAGTTTGTTCATGTCCTCTGGTCATTCTTTGGTCCCAATCCACAACAGCATAAAAATGCATAGGTTTAGTAGACTCCGTAGTCATCCCTACATCTGCGGTCTAAAACTGAGAAGTTTTCCAATCCACTTACATTCATACTACATTGAAAAGGTGCATAAGCCTTGGTACTGATTCCCCAAACCTGACAGCATAAAGAAATTTGCTCAGAAATTGCTTGTGGAAATAGTCACTGAGGGACCTGCAGGAATTACCATTTTCTTCCCAGTGTTTCATTTACTTCAATAGAAAGATGATTTACAAAGTAGAATGAATTTATTTCATTAATATCTTATAAATAGAGCAACAGAGGTAAAATAACTTGGCCACCTTATACAAAATATAACTTAGGGTGTGTGTGTGTGTGTGTGTGTGTGTGTGTGTACGCAATGGACAATATTTTCTTAAACAAATTTATTCTTAAATACTGAAACCAGGCATAGAATAATAGAAAGAGTATAAGGTATCAGGCATGTAATGGTGTTGAAGAGATCTTTCTTACCCTTAAGACATTATGATACATTACAAAGATGAATAATACTTGCTTTCTGGATTGAGAAGTCAAGTCACTGGAGAGTAGTCCTTCCCTTTATACTTAATTCATACTCCTTTTTATGTATCATGTTTCTAGGTGCAGGTTATGGAATGTGTCCCATTAATCAAGTCTCTACCTAGGAACAATACTCTTGATCAAACTGAAATATTCCTGTACCATTCTGAATAGATTACTTATTTGTAAGCATCAAACTACATGTACTTTAGGCATGAAACATTAGAAATATATTTAATTACAGTTTTGATTTACATGATTTTCACCATTCAAATAAGAAAACATTGGGGTAATAATAAAGTATAAAACTATTACCAAAATGCACTTTCAATTTCAACATTCAAAACCCTGCTACATTAGAAATTATTTGTGAAAACTGCTATATAAAAGATGAAATATGACAATGTAGAATGAAATTAGAATATGAGATACTGTAAAATGTTTTCTGTTTTGTAAGATCCCTGCATTAGGTGTCAAAACAATACAAGTAGAAATTTTAAATAATGAACAATGTAAATCAAACATGATAAATTGTCTTCCAAAGAAGAGTACTAAAAGCAATGGAAAATAGATTCCTCCTCAAAATGAAATAGTGTACATTTAAACAGTAAAAGCTGTCAACATAGTCCAACTTTAATGCCATTTTTGTAATTCTCTGTATCATAACTGATGGATGGCATATGATATTTGACATGGCAAGAGTTTCACTGAGAATCCAATCTGCAAAACAAGAGTGCAGTGAAGGCTGAGATAAACTCAGTCTCAGAGCTAAAATTATTTCATTTCTCAAAGCAGCCAAAACCACAAAACCATTTGAGAGCTGATGGAGGCAATTAAGTTCATGCAGACACCAATCAAATTAAAGTAGAGTAAAACTTCACTAATTGGGCAGGGAGGGTGGGGGTTGGAAGAAGAGGCCAGCCTGAATTGGGTACAAATTAAAATTAGAGAAAGCTTGAAAAGAAATATAGTGTTATAATTTTCAAGTAAAAATTGTATTTATAAATAAGCTAAAAAAGTTGTTCCTCATTAAGGTCTTTAGTTCCCTTATTGATTGCTTATAGACAGATACATATTTCTTAATTAATGATGGGAATTGAAAGTTACTTCAACATCTAATATTTTTTAACTTACTTATCTAAGCATGGCTTAGGACATAAAGTCAACTTTATACACTCTCATTTTACAGATAGAAATACTGAGATGCAGTGAAATGAAGTCATTTGTCGAGTATTACATATCTTGTTATGTGGTACACATAGAATTTCAGTTCTTCTGCTTCAGGTTTCTTAGATAATGAAATGATAGGTATCAGCCTATCCCTGGAGTTTCCCTGAATTCCAAATGAGTAAGAGACACTTTAATGTAGTGTTAGTGTATGTAAAATAAAAAAGGAATTATAGCCTAAGCTTAACTGCCATTTAGCTGGCACTTGCTCAGTGGACTGCTTGGTCCTCATAATTCAATTAGAAGCCAGCAGAGTTGGCTTTTCATCAGGGAAAGGAATCATACAGAGGAGCATAAAGTCCTAGGATAAAGTCATGGTATTTCATTTCAATGTTTACATTATAATGCTGACATGATAACTCTGCATCATTTTAATGAGAACCCATTACATTACAGGAAAGCCATAGCTCAGCAATTGCATGTGGTGTCAATGTATTATGCCACTATTATTTTCTATATCCTGGATATTTATTTCAAATATATATATTTTTTCCTTTTCTTCTTTCACTCTCTGAGTTGACATTTTTGAGTAAAAGATGTTTTGGTCAATGATCTATCATTCTACCTTAAAAGTTGAACTAAGTAGTTATCTCAGATACTATTTTATGAACTCCAAATCCAGGAAAGAATAATATGAACAGTGTAGTGGATAAGTGTGCAAAACTTAGAACCCCAAATGTCTACCTTTAAATCTCTCTGTAGATACTCACTAGCTTAATGTTACTATCCAGGTGTTTAAAATCTCTTTGAGTTTCACTTCCTCACCTAAAAAGGAGGAACAATAATGGAACTCATCTCAAAAGATTGTGGAGTATCAAATGTTATAATATATTAAGTACTTCAGTAACTTAAGAAGTCATAAAAGTTACATGTATTATTATTATTAAGAATAAGTATCATTGATTTTACTCATAAGAATCATTGAAATTTTAATACATAAATTATGATATACTTCAGAAAATTTCTGATTTAATTTATACTTTCCCTTAAAAATGAAGCACAATGAACTTTAAGAACATTTCAAATATCTTTAACAAGTGAAGAATAGCTTATCCAACACTATTTGGAAAAGAGTGCCTTACTTTTTCTGCCATATGAAAAGATAATAGATTAAGGTTGTAGAAAGAGGCATGTATTTTTTCAATCATGTGTATCCTTTTTTCTATTATAGTTCTCTCTTACAAAGAAGTATTCTAATAGCATTATAAAGAAATGTCAGTTTAAGACAAATAATAAAATATTTATCAAAAAATAAAGAAAATAAAGGTTGACATGAATTATTATGAGGTAACTTCTAGGGGTGAAACCAAGATAGTGGAGTGAATCCAGAAAGCTGCTCCAACTCTTCCATTTTCTCCCAAAAACTATATGAAATCAAGTTCCTGAACAGAATCTGATGGAATGAAACCAGTCTCCAGCTCAAGATAGATTGGAAAAACTTCAAGAAAGGTCAGTCTCACTGGGGTGAAAAGAGTGTTTAACCAGCTCAGACAGACTCGAGAAAGCCAGTTAGAGGATCTTAGTCACAGCAGATCAGCAACTGAGACCCTCCATCCTGGCTCTGTAAAAGATCAGACCAATGGGATAGACCCAGCTCAGAAGGCAAATTCTGGGAAACTAGACAGTTTCCTGGGGGAAAAAAAAAAAAAAAAACAAAAAAACAGATAAAGCCACTCCCTACAAAAACAAAAGGAACCTGTGCTCAAAACCAATACTCAGAGCTGCACAGGAAGCTTGAGACAGTGCCCCCTTTACCCCAAGAGTAAAACTCAACCATAAAAGTAAAAAAAAAAAAAAAAAAAAAAAAAGAGGAAAAATACAAAGAAAAGGAAAAAAAAAGCAACAAATAGAAAAGATCCTTGATCATAGAGAGCTACTATGGTGTCAGGGGAGATCAAAAAACCTACTCAGATGAAAACACAGAAGAAATCTCAAAGATTGATATGAATTGGTTTAAAGCCCAAAGAGGCTTCTTAGAAGTGCTCATAAAAAATTTTAAAAGGCAAATAAGAGAGGAAAAAGAAAAAAAAAAAAAAAAAGAAGAAGAAAAGAAATGAGAGACATGTAAGACAAAGTCAACATCTTGAAAAAGGAAGGCAATTCCTTAAAAAATACCAGTGGCCCAAAGGGAAAAAAAACACACTAAAGAAAACAATACATTCAAAAGGAGAATTAATCAAATGGAAAAAGAGATACAAAAATTAATTGAAAAAAATCACACATTAGAAACGAGAATAGGGCAAATGGAAGCTAATGACTTTCTGAGACATCGAGTCAAACAAACTAAGAAGAATGAAAAAATGGAAGAAAATATGAAACAATTCATTGGAAAAACAGGTGACCTGGAAAATAGATCCACAAGAGACTATTTTAAAATTATTGGCCTACCAGAAGACTATGACTAAAAAAAAAAAAAAAAAAAAAAAAAAAAAAAAAAAAAAAAAAGCCTGGATAGCATTCTTCAAGAGATCATCAAGGAAAAGTGTTCCAATATTATAGAACTAGAAGGCGAAAAAGTCATTGAAAAATCCACCAATAATCTTTGCAAAGAAATCCCACCAGGAAAACCCCAAAGAGCATTGTCACCAAACTCCAGAATTAGTCTTAAGGAAAAAAATACCGCAAGCAGCCAAAAAATAAAGAAATTCTAATATCAAGGTGTAACAGTCAGTATTATCCAGGAGCTGGAATCTTCTACAATAAAGAATCAGAGGGCTGGGAATACCATATTCATGAGGGCAAAGGACCTGGGGTTACAAATAAGAAATAAGTACTGAGCATCATCTTTCAAGGGAGGCAATGAATGTTCAATGAAGTAAGAGACTTTTAATCTTTTCTATTTTAAAAAAAACAACTAACCAGAAAATTTAATCTTCAAGCACAGGACTCAAGAGAAACATAGAAAAGTAAACAGGGGAAAATAAAGGTTAAACTGTGTAATGGGCTGAGGCTTGAGTTGATGCACTGAGGTCCCAAGCACATGAGGCAAAATAGTAATTGGACCATACTCTATTAATATATAAGCTTGGAGAAAGAATGGCCCCCACCCACTCTTTGTGCAAGTCCTGATGTGTTGTATAGGAAATGACGATTTTGGTGGGTGGAGGCAGGGGAGTGGAAAAGGAAGGGGAGGAGAGACTTTTTGGGATTGCCATCGCCATGGTTGGCTCAGCTCGCGTCTCTCTCTGCTAGCTGGCTTCCTGTCGCAGCTGCCCATATTTGCTATCGCAATCTTTATTCACCTCTTCACTTCAATAAATATTGAAGATTTTCCCCTTAACCTGAATTCCTGACTCCTGCTGATTTTAAATATGCGGTCATTACATTTGGCGCCCAAGCGTGGGAACCAAGGACCCTACTTTCACTGAAGAAGTCTCCAGTGACCAGGAACTTAGGTGAGTATAAAACAAACAGGGAACTTATTTTCTTAAAGACGAAAGCAGTAACTTTTTGGCTGAAATGGGACAGATCCTAGGTAAAGATTCTCCATCCCCCACCCCAACCCCCCCACCCCCAGCCCCACCCAGGAGTGGTGCTATAAAAAGCCTGATTAAGCTGATAGAAGAGCAAGGGCTACTTGTAACTTGGGAACACGCAGCCAAATTTCTGGCTATATTAAAACGCACCTCCCTTTGGTTCTTAGAGGAAGAGCAAATCTCTCTAGATAACTGGAAATTGGTTGGTCAACAGATCCCCACATATAACAATGAAAACGGTCCTTATTCAGTTCCCTTCGAGGCATTTTATTTATACAATATGATACAGTTGGCCTTAAAATACCGTATAAGTTCTAGAAGAAAAGGAAAAAACTCTTAAGAATGGCCAAATGCAGAAGCCTGAGATAAAGGAGGAAGACAAAGAAGAGATTAATGGCCATATCCCCACAGGGCATGAAGACTTAAGTGAGGCTCAAGGGCAGGGTGAATCTGAGGCAGCTTCTGCCCCATCTGAGGAGCAGGTAATTGGTTCTCCTCCATCAACTCCACCCTCCGGGATGGAGGGAGGAGTGGTTGTGGGGGAAGCAGTGACAGCACCAGCACCTTCCCCCCAGCATCCAGCTGCTCCTTTGAGTAGATTGCAAAAGGGACTAATTAAGGCCAAAGAAGAAGGGAGAAATGTATTGGAAATCCAACACCACATTTTTCCAGTTATTCAACAGTTTAATTCTTCAGGTCAAGAAAGTAGAAGATACTCTCCTTTTGATATAGATATCCTCAAAGACCTGAAAAAAGCTTGCACTCTTTATGGGGCTACATCAGCTTATGTTAAGATGCTATTACAAAATTTGTCTTTTGAAATCTTGACCCCTGATGACTGGAAATCTATAGCAAAGATATGCCTAGAACCTGGACAAAACTACTTGTGGCTTTCTGAATATAGTGAGCTCTGTAAGATACAAGCCCAACAAAATAGTCAAAGTGGAGTTCATGCTGCAATCACCTATGACCTACTTACAGGTGTCGGTCCTTATGCAAATGTCGCAGCACAAATTATTCTGTAGCAGCATATGAGCAAATTGCTGCTAATGCTATCAAAGCATGGGCTTCTCTCCACAATAAAGACGACAAGGGGGGGAGGAGATGGTTCAGTGGATAGAGCACCAGCCTTGAAGTCAAGAGGACCTGAGTTCAAATCCAGGCTCAGACACTTAACAATTCCTGGTTGTATGACCATGGGCAAGTCACTTAACCCCAACTGCCTCAGCAAAAAGCAAAAAGAAGAAGAGAAACAAACAGCTAACAGAGAGAGAAAAAAAAAAAAAGCAAAAAAAAGCAAAAAGAAGAAGAGAAACAAACAGAAAAGCCGTGGCAATAGCAATCCCAAAAGTCTCTCCTCCCCTTCCTTTTCCACTCCCCTGCCTCCACCCACCAAAATCGTCATTTCCTATACAACACATCAGGACTTGCACAAAGAGTGGGTGGGGGCCATTCTTTCTCCAAGCTTATATATTAATAGAGTATGGTCCAATTACTATTTTGCCTCATGTGCTTGGGACCTCAGTGCATCAACTCAAGCCTCAGCCCATTACAAAACTGTTTACATTCCTAGGTGGGAAAATAATATCTGTAATTCTTGAGAACTGTCTCTGTTCTTTGGCAGACAGAATAGGGCATCACATGGACCAGGGTGTGGTTATATATATATATATATAGAGAGAGAGAGAGAGAGAGAGAGAGAGAAAGAGAAAGAGAGAGAGGTATATATATATATATATATATATATATATGTGTATGTGTGATTATATATGTGGTCATAAATATATATGTATATATATTTGCATGTAATCATGTGCATATGTAGATAGAAATATACATACACATACATATATATTCTCATGTATTTTCATGTGATTAGGTGGCACAGTAGATAGATAGAGTGCTGTTCTCAGAGTAAAAAAGACTCATCTTTATGAGTTCAAATATGGCCTCAGACAGTTATTAGTTATGTGATCCTGGGAAAGTCACAATACAATTTGCCTCAGTTTCCTCACCTGTAAAAATGAGCTGGAGAAGGAAATGGCAAACCATTCTAGTATCTTTGCCAAGAAAATCTTATATGAGGTCACAAAGACTCAGACAAAAGTGAACAACATTCATGAATATATGTATATATGTATGTATATGTGCATGCATATGTAAATATACACATAAACATATTACAAATATTCTATTTTGTTTTAAATTTATTTTTAATTTATTCAGACAAAAAGAGACTAAAATCCCATTATTTAGATTAGTAAGAACAAGTTATAAAACTGCTGATAAGGATTTTTGTTGCTTTTGTTTTTATTGTTCTTTAGAATACAAGCCCTCTACAATGCTCGCTGAGAGGAGAATGAGTAGTGATAAAATGTGGAATTCTTCCTCTTTCTAAGACAGAAGTTAAAAATATAATATTTTTATCCTAAGATAGGAATATAACTAGCAAGCCAATTATTAAAAAGAAAAAGGGGGGAAATATCAAGGAGTGGGAGTTTCCATCTGGAAGATCCATCCAGAAATTTCCTCCATAGGAAACAAAATCAGATGAGCAGCAAGAGTTCTGTCCAAGTTAATAACATCTTTAACAAAAAAAATGTTATCAAGTTAGGAGCTTTATTTGCAATAAAAATGTAAGATCAATTAATGATAGAAAAAATCATCTAGTCCAAGAGATTTAAACTTTTTTGGTATGAAACAGCTATGGATATCTGGTGAATACAATAATATCTGGTGAAATCTCAGAAAAATATTTTTAAATGATTAAAACAATGCTATTGTCAATGTCATCAACAATAATAGATTACAAAGGGAAAAAAATATACTAATTTATTTAAGTCCTTTCCTCCTCTTCATTTTTAGCTCATTGGTAAAGCTATTCCACATGTGAACTACAGGATATGGGAGGGTAGAACAGTCCTAATTTTACTAAATACGATAGAATCTTATATTATTTTTTTAAAAATGAGTTTTTAAAAATAATTATGTCATAATTCATTATTTTCTCATTACTATCTTTGCATAAAGAATTTGTCAAGATGTTATATAGAACAATAATTATGTAATTGCAAATATATTGACAAATTAAATAAGAAAAAAATCTTAGAAAAAATCTAGTGCAGCTATCACATTTAAAAAATTATGAATATTTTTAAAGTCCAGAGGCACGGAAGAAGGAAATGGATTTCATTATGTCACAAAACTAATTAAAAAGTGATTAATGTGTGGTTCATGAATAATTAGCAATAGAATCTGGATCAGAACTCAAGATGTCTAGTGTTCAGTCTCTGCTTTTTTCATTTGACTACAATGCATCTTGTTAACATGTGTCTCAGGATTTATTACTCGAGTTTAACTAGAACCCACTGAAACTTTGTTTTTAATATCAGGGATGATTTAGTTAAGGAGTTTGTAATTTGAATTATATTTTTCATGGACCTCTTTAAGACTGCTAGCCTAAGTATACCTTCATGGGATTGTTTTTAAATATACAACATAAAACACATCAAATACATTTATCAATATATGTTATACATGTTTACACAATCATAGTATGTAGATTTGTGTATGTACATATACATGTATGTATAAATATACATGCAAATACATTCATACGTGTTTGTACATATTTACACATATATATACTCACAAACCAGTTTATGGATCCTAAAATAAGAATAATAGCTAACATTTATATAACTCTCACAATGTGCCAAGCACTTTGTTAAGTATTTTGCAATTATTGTCTCATTTGATCCTCATAACAACTTTGAGGGGCAGATCCTCTTACTATCTTTATTTCATAGAGGGGGAAATTGAGGCAGACTGAAGTTAAATGACATTTCCAGCATCATATAGCTAGTAACTATTTGAGATTTGATTTAAACCCAGGATTTTCCTGACTCCAGACTACTCTATACTCTATACAGGAGTCCTCAAACTATGGCCCGAGGGCCAGATGCGTCCGCTGAGGACGATTATCCCCCTCACCCAGGGCTATGAAGTTTCTCCATTTAAAGGTCCACAAAACAAAGTTTTTGTTTTTACTATAGTCCGGCCCTCCAACAGTCTGAGGGACAGTGAACTGGCCCCCTATTTAAAAAGTTTGAGGACCCCTGTCGGGTGTCATCTAACCAACTATATAAGAGATATGGGATATATGTTACATAGAACTTATAGAATATATAGGCAATAAAAACTCCTGGTTGATGTTATGCTTCTTTTGAAAATGCTTTGGTCTATTTAATTCAAAGTTAGAACATGAGGATTTTTTTTTTTTTTTTTTTTTTAAGAAATGAGAGCATAGGGAGACCTGGGAAACTAAAAGAACCAAAAAGACACTGTTCAATCCTCTACTTTTCAGATCAGACAAGACATTAGAACTGGTAGTCATGAAAAAAAGCTTCTGCCAAATGCATCACATGATGATTACAGTGATCTAATTATTTTATCATAGAAAGCGAATCAGATAAAATCACCATTAGCAGTTTAAAAAAAAAAAAACAGTAAAGAGGAGTAGCACTGTTCTTACTCTATCTGATTCATGTATTCAAAAACTCAAGCCTTGCAGGCTCAACTGATAAGGGTTTCTATCTGTCTAAAACTGCTTCTATTTGGTTTCTTGACTTTAGAAGAAATGCAGTGTCTAGTGAAACAAATCAATCTATTTCTTGCATGCTCCCAGCTATGCTGATCCAGTGGAATGTTAGTATATATGTGTGTGTGTGTGTGTGTGTGTGTGTGTGTGTGTGTGTGTGTGAGAGAGAGTGTGTGTGTGTGTATGTATGTATGTATTTTTCTGTTATGCCTTCATTAATACAAACAATAGGAAATTTTCAAAATATGCAATCAAGTAGATTGTAATTTCAATGAAAATAGATATTCTTTTATAAGTCATGAAATTATCCATGCACAGTCGAATGGTGTGAGTGTGGCTCTCTCTATATATGTTTGCTATGTGTATTGTGGGAAAAGGGTTATAAGTTCATAATTCTGGAATTCTGGTCAGCTTCAGATCATTTCAATAATATGCAGTTACCAAAGGCTCATAGAGTTAGAATTGGAAGGGAGCTTGGAGGATCGAGTCCAACATCCTGGGTGAGGAAACTAAGGCATAAAGAGGTTTAACAACTTGTTTCAGGAACTATGGTTAAAGGAAGTAGAACCTAAAGAAAGGGTGGCTCTCCTTAGAGAAATAAACAATCAATTTGCCAGATTAAATTTATGGAGCATCAAAAGGGGAAAAGAATCATCATTTCATGGGTCATTTGATATTTAGAATAGGAAAATAATTGAAACATATATCATCATAAATTATAGAAGATAATAAGGTAAAAAAGAAAATTCTATTTACAGCTTAATTAAACAGATTAAATCAAAATGGTGGATATTACAGATATACAAGTCTGAAAATATCTCTAATACCCACAACTTTAACATATGTGTGAAAAACCAAGTCAAAAGTAGGATAGCATAATGGATGAGGAAGTTAGGTGACACAGTTGATAGACTACCAAAGCTGAAATCAGGAAGACATGCAAATCTTGCCTCAGATACTATCTCTGGGAAAGTCACTTAGCCTTATTTGCCTGAGTTTCCTCATCGGAAAAATGACTTTGAGGAAGAAATAGTAACCCATTCCAGTATCTTTGCAAGAAACTCCAAATAGGATCAGGAAGAGTCAGACATGAAGGAAACAATGAATAACAAGCATAAGTACAACAATAGCATCATGGATAGATAACTGATCCTTGATTAAGGAAGATATGAGTTCAAGTATAGCATTTGCTGGATGTGTAAATCTGTACAAGTCACTAAATCTTTTAAGGACAAATTCCTTATCACTCTAAATTCCTGAGAAGACACAAATCTCAGTGTAAGTAGAGGGAATTCTTTATTGGGAGTTCTTTTCACTCAAAAAAAAAAAAAATCATGTGTCTCAAAAAAAAAAAAAAAACCATTTTGCAGATAGAATTGAAATGCAGCTGCATATTGTAGGAGAATATCTTTCTTCTTGGAATTAACATGATATAGTGTGTGTGGAGGGGAACATTTGTTTTCTGTGGGAACTTGGATAAAATGAATTGATCAATATCCATGGCTTCAATTTCAAAAAGACTTAGGATAGAAAGAGTCATCTGCATGCAGAGAGGGAGAACTATGGAAAATGAATGTGGATCAAAGCATAGTATCTTTCACCTTTGTTTATATTTGTTTGTTTGTTTTTCCCCCTTTGCATCTGATTTTTCTTGTGCAGCATGACAAATATGGAAATATGTTTAGAAATGTATGTATTCAACTTATGTCACATTACTTGAAGCAGTATTGTGATTCATTTTAAACTTGTAGTCCACTAAAATTTTGAGTTCTTTTTTGTTGTTGTTCAGTCATTCAGTCATGTTTGATTTTTCATGACCTTATAGACCACAGCATGTCATTACTGACTATGAGATTTTCTTGGCAAAAACAAAACAAAACAAAACAAAAAAAACAAAACAGCAAAAAAACACTGGAGTGGTTTGCCCCTTCTTTTTACAACTCATTTTATAGATGAGGAAACTGAGGCAAACAGAGTTAAGTTCCTTGCCAAGTGTTATACAGCTAGTAAGTGTCTGAAGCCAGATTTGTACTTAAACTTTCCTAACTCCAGGTCTATTACTCTATCCGCTTGCTCAAAACAACAACAAAAAAAAATCCTTAGTTCATTTTTAGAGAAATCCTAACTTATTTCTGCTTTGCCTATGTTATACTTGTGATATTGATTGATTTTTTTCTTTTTTTGGAAATTATGTAAGAATTTAAATCTTTATTGATTCAAGATTTGTATCTAGGTCTATTGTACAAAATCTTTATTGAATCTCATAAGTACAATGTTCTAATCTGGATTCTTACACTCTCACACAATGTGTTAACTAAGCTTCCCAATTTAAATTTGTAATTAAATTAAATTGGAAAATACAATGTATTTATCTTTATGTATGCTTTTGTGAAAATTATTATTTTTTAAATTTTAAATAATAGATCTCTGGAGCATTCTACTAGAAACTGCTTACTAAATTGTTGATATTTTATCATAAATGGCTTGTCTTTGATTCTGTCCATTAAATCACTTCTCACTGCATCTAATTATGTCAGAATTTGGTTCATATCTTTATATCTTTTCAATAATAATAGTATAACATACTTCATCGAATCTATCTAATTTCTTAAAAAAACTATCTTTACAATATTCCCTTGTGCTATTAGCTTAGTAACTCTAGTAAAAAGGCAATAAGAATTGTTCTAGTATGATCTATTTTTGATAAAACCATTATGACTCTGCGTCAGAGTGCTTTTTAAATGTATCAATTAACCATGCCTTCAAAGAGTCAGTGTGGAATTTTCCCAAGAACTGAATAGTCATGCAGATCTTTTGTGAAGCTGTGAATAAAGAACAAGAAGGTTTTTCCAAGTGACATTGAATAATAGACTCACACCTTTAAAGGAAGAAAAATGACTAAAATACAGAGAATTCAAGATCTCATGATTTTTCACCATTTACTGATTTTCTAAAACACATTTCTTTTGAAAAAAACTACATGCGTCAGAAACATGTAAGATTTTAAAAAGATATGAAATAGAAATAGTTTTGACAATCCTCTGATTATTAATATTAATTGATGCAAAACAAAAACAAAAACAAAGTCTCACAAGAACAAAATCCCTCAATGGACAAGATTTTTTGCCCCTGGCATGAAGGAGATTCAGCACAGAACCCAAGTTGAAAAAGAATATCTTAAAGATATTGTGGTCCTCCAGAATCACTTTTATGGGGATGTTATACTAGTTTTATCAAGCTCCCTAAACATTTCTGAGCTTCCAAAATTAATCAAAAGAATGGGGTGGGGGGGATTAGGGGTAAAAGTAGCTAAAGAATGTGTTTTTTTTTTCCTTTAAAGAATAAAAAATGCAATTGGTTAAACAACCTAAATTATTCTTTCATCAGTACATGTATCTGGGTCAGACAATGGACAATGAGTCATGCCTAAAGCTGAAGACTAGACTGGATGGCATTGAGTAAGTGCAAATATATTTTAAATGATTCCAAGCTTCTTCCTGAAACAAAGATCAATTCTTTCTAACACTAGCATGCTTCTGGTGCTGTGTGACTGTATATCATGGGATTCTTTAGCTTTTGAAGAATTGAAATAGACAGTCTTACAAAGGGCAAGGGAAAGATACAGAGTGAGCACGAACAGGCTGTAATACTTAATGAAAAAAGAAATGGAGAAAAGAAGAAAAAAGCAACAAACATTTATTGCAAAACACTTGCATTGTGTTATTCTCCCTTATTAGAATGCAAACTCCATAATGGCAGGACTGTCTGGTTTGTCTTTGTATGCAAGAACTTACAACAGTGTCTGGCATATAAAACACTCATATCTCTCTCTCTCTCTCTCTCTCTCCTCTCTCCCTCTCTCCCTCTCTTTTTCTTCTCTCTCTCTCTCTCTCTCTCTCTCTCTCTCTCTCTCTCATTTTCTCCTTTTTGCCTCCCTTTAGGTCTCTGTTTAACTATTTCCTTATTTGTCTCAGTTTTTTTTTTTCTGTCTCTCTATTCTATTTTTCTGTCTCTTTCTTTTGAGGTTTTATTAATATTTTATTGCTCCTTTAATAAAACCAAACTTTAATCCAGAATCTATTATTTGTATTGATTATGTAATCAATTTCTCCATTAAAAATAATTTTTCTTCCCTTTTTAGAGCTAATTCTAACTAAATTTAATTTCACACATTTCAAATTTGATATGAATTAAATGACCACCAAACTGTTTTTTGAGCATACCTATTTTATTGACTCCTGCAAGAGGACTAGAAAAAACAGTAAGTCAAAATATAATTGTGTAATAGAGATGTAAGGCTTTATTGCTAAGGCAGAATGGTCAGATCTGTCACAGTTCCTCTGATTCTTGAAAATAATATGAGGATTTTATCATTTAGTTATTTATATAAAGTAAAAATATGAAATCAAAAATTGATCAGTGGTAAACCCTATGGTATTAATGCTAAGGCTAATGGGTTCTGACAATATAAAGATCAGAATAGATAGAAAAGTTGGGATTTGCATTGGATTTGGGATTTGCATTGGACTTTGAATGATTGATGAATATGATTAATAAATAGATGTAGGCCCTTCCAAGTGAAGGCTACATAGGAAACTAATAATCATTTGCCTTTAGATCAAATCCAGACTAAAATTGCACAATTATTTTATGGCATAACCAGAGGTAGAGCCAGATTGGTGTGAGAAAATGGAATATTGACTTATTCTATGGTTGCCCTTCTGTCATTCTGTCATTCTGATCACTCTAAGAGCTACAAACCAGTTCAGAGTTATCCACCCCTTAATTTAAAGGACCATCAGAACAATATATGAGTTCAAGGTCATTCTTCTCTTCACTTATTGAAGAAAGGAATTCAGCTAAGAAGTCTTTCCTGCTTTGCTTGCATTTACTACTTCCATCAATATGGTTCAATGCTCTATCTGTAATACATCAAGCTCTGAAATGGAACTATCATTAATAGATACTCAGCTTTAAAAAAAAAATAGAACACGAGAAGTCATTCCATCTATTATGTTGAAAGTTCGACATAGTACAAATCAATTTGTTAGCATTCCAGGGTGCTACTAGTTCCTCTGTCTTAGCCAGATGTCATATTGTATGCCACATAATCTGAATTCCAATGAGACTTTATTGCCTGGGCCATTTAATGACAAAAGAATGTGATCCTGGGTCAGAAGCACAAAGGTTTATTTCTTCCTCTTATAGTATAAGAAATTAAGGAATTTTGAGAACTAAGTTGAAGCTGGGTTCAAGAATATAGATTTTTCTGAGTATTTCACTAAAATAATCATTATAGTTGAAACCAGGAAAATCATGCTGGGGGAATGAATTCTAACTCTGGGTTAGAGAAGATAACTTAACCTTTCCATAAATCTGCTGCTTACAAAAGGCACAAAACTGTGTCTGATTTTATTTTATCCTCCCCTTGAGGGAGTGAATTACCAAAAGCTTGAGTGACCATTTCAGAATTATGCTGACTGGGAAGAATCATGTGTTACCCTACAAAGGAAGAGACTGATTCTCACACAATATTCCACAACCATTAAAAACAATGTATATAGTGACAACACAACTAATCTTGGAATCACTCCAACCTGGGTTTAATTCTTAACTTTTACACACATACTGAATGTGTGCCCCAAAGCAAATCACAACTCAGACAATTCTCTAATAGTGTAAATTGCAGAGTCGTTTCTAATTCATATTGGTAGGGGAAAATTTTTTACCAGGCCAATATTGTACTAATGACATAATAAATCCCACCAAACTCCTACCTTGCTGTGTGTATATGTGTGTATACATACATTGACACAAATATATACATAAATATGCACATGCATATATATATATATACATACACATATATATATATGTATGTATTATTTATGTATAAATTAGTGTGGGGCAAAGAACTTAGAAAATAACTAATCAGCATATAACTAACCAATCTTTCATAAAGCCTCTTTATACTTCCAAATTCTTCAGATCACAGAGACTGCCTCTATTGAGTAATCTGTATTACTATGGATTAAGAGATTCAGATTCAGAGATAATTACTATGAAATCCTGTGAACCTAAATGGATAAAAGATAATATTCTCTCCTTCATATATTTAATTATAAAAAAATTAAAATTTCATTTTTACATTTCTCACCATGTTCCCTAAGTGAAATAACAGCTTGTAATGACAGAGAAACAGAGCAAAATAGAGATTAGAAAACAATTTAATAATTTTTTAAAAGGGAGAGATTTACCGAGACCAAATGGATCCGTGGTTTGGACCCAGGGCTGAATGAGACTATTGTCTCAAAGAATCCAGCAGTGAATGCCAGATACAAGATTCTTTTATAGGGTAACAAGAACAATGACATAATGGGGTAGGTACCTGGATGGGAATGACCTAATGGGGGAAGGCACCTAGGTACTAGAGAGCCTCCTAGTATTCTAATGATGTCTAAAATGGATAAAGACCTTTATCCCATCAAACCTTAAGAGGGAATGATTATAGCCTAAGGTCACAGGGGCCCTCAAACTATGGCCAGATGAGGCAGCTGAGGGCATTTATCCCCCTCATCCAGGGCTATGAAGTTTCTTTATTTAAAGGCTCACAAAACAAAGTTTTTGTTTTTACTATAGTGCGGCCCTCCAACAGTCTGAGGGACAGTGAACTGGCCCCCTATTTAAAAAGTTTGAGGACCCCATAAGATCTTTATCCTAATATTAAAAGGTAATGGTTATAATCTGAGGCAGAGTAATTGAATAGGACAATTAGGGAAAAGGGGTCAGGACATTAAAAGGGAACTGTGGCACAACAAGCTGGGCTAAATTTCAATTGTTTTGGTAATAAATAATAATACATTCTGCAACCTAAGTTTCTATCTGAAGTAATGTTAATGTTTCATTACAAAGTATCAAAGAACATATTAGACCTAAGGTTTTTTGTGTGGCCTTAGAGGGTAATATATTTTTTTAAATGACTAGAATACTATTTTACTACTTAAGCCATAGAAAAGGTGGATTATTTTCCTTGTTTTTTGTCTGTGTTGGAGCATGTACCCATATCTTTGCTCTTGTCTATCTAAAGAGGAGGAATGATTGATGAGGTGAACAAGGAATGGAAATTCATTAAAAATTTACAAATCTAATGAAGATGACTTTAAAGGAAAAATAGTAGTATAGAGACATAATAGGCCAAAGTTACCTCTAAAGCTAGATATGAAAGAATAGTAAATACAACATAAAGCTTAGATAATTCAAGATCTTTTGAGAAGATTGTAAATTTCAATTTTTAGTTATCTCTGAGTTTGGTAGAATGGGACACAAGACAAGACAAAGCCACAAAAGCTATAAAAGGATATGCCTTGTTTTTAAAGAAAAAAAAAAGATAAGACATAAAAGGGCAATAAAATGACATTGCAATTGAAATATATAATCATACAAAGAAATGCATAAATCAGATAGATATACTCACACCTACATACATATATATATATATATATATATATAGAGAGAGAGAGAGAGAGACCTACATGCATACATACTACATATATTCAAATACAAATATATGCATATGCATGTACCCATATATAAACTTGAATCTATAACAATAATATAGCTTACATATAATATAGATTTCTCTCTTGAGTGAATCTTTAAGTTTGACTTTCTCCAAACTAGCCCTCTTTTCTTCCCTAATAAAATCTACTCCTGATTCTTGTAGTGTTTCTATATATCTTTTATTTCCTATTCTTGACAACTTCTACTTTAATTTTGTATCTTAACTTGCCTTGCTATTACTTCATCTCTCCTCACCTATGGATATATCTCCCTTATCTTTGCCTCCCACCCTTTCCTTCCCTATTTATTCCATTCCCTCTAATCTATACACTTAATCTCACTCAGATAAATTTAAACACCTTCTGTACCACCACCTTATCTTGTGCTACCCCTTTTCCCCCTTTATCCTTTCCTATTTATCTACACACTTTCCCATTGCCATTACTCTACACACCCTTCTGTACCACATATGATCCTTTGTCTCTTGCTTTTTAATGTGTAGATTGTATCTTTGTATCTACACATTTTGTCCCATTGCCATAAATCTATACATCCATTTATATCTCATGTGATCCTATTCCCTCCCCTCATCCCTCTTCTTTTATTTCTTTATAGATTTTGGAAAATGCTATACCTTTCATGGTATAGATGTAGTACTATATAGTTAACCTATTCCCAATGTGAGTACATTTTTAGAGCTATGAGCCCTCCTACCGCTCTAATAATGTCTCTGTGTCTATTCTCCCTCTATACATCATTTGTATAACATAATGAGAATTTACAGCTATTTGGGCATAGAGAATATCTTTTATTCATTTATCATTTGGGGCTTGGCTCTTTTTTTTTTTTTTTTTTATAAATTTGACTATATAAATTTGACTCAGTTTCTTCTATGTTTGAAAAATGAGGCCTTATCAGAGATGAAAATATAATTTTATCAAAGGAACTTGCTTATAAATTCTTTTTCATAATTACTATTAATAACTATTTCCCCCCATTTATTATCTCTCTTCTTTCACCCTATCCTCCTCAAAAGTGTTTTAGTATTGACTACTCCTTCCCCTTATATGCTCTCTTCTTTATCACCCTCCACCCAATTCTAATTTATTTATTTTTTAACAATATTTTTTTTAATTTTCAGAATACATGCAAAGATAGGTTTCAACATTCAGCCTCATAAAACCTTGTTAAAAAAATTTTCCCTCCCTTTCTCCCACTCTGTCCCTATGCAGCAAGTAAAGTTAAATATGTGCAATTCTTCTATACATATTTACACATTTATTATGCTGCACAACAAAAAATCAGATCAAAAAGAAAAAAAAACACAAGAAAATAAGAACAAAAAGGTGAAAAATACTATGTTGTGACCCACATTCAGTCCCATAGTCCTCTTTCTGAATGCAGATGGCTCTCTCCATCAAATCTATTGGGATTGGTCTGAATCACCTCCTTGTTGAAAAGGGCCAAATCCATCAGAGTTGATCATCACATAATCTTATTGCTGTTTCTCTTGGCTCTACTCACTTCACTTAGCATTCATTCATTTAAGTCTCTCCAGGCTTCTCTAAAATCATTCTACTGATAGTTTCTTATAAAATAATATTCTATAACATTCACATGCCATAATTTATTCAGCCATTTCCCAACTGATAGGCATCCACTCAGTTTTTAGTTTTTTGCTACTACAAAAAGAGCTGCTACAAACATTTTTGCACATGTGGGTTCCTTTCCTTCCTTTATGATCTCTTTGGGATACAGACCAAGTTGAGACACTGCTAGATCAAAGGGTATACTCAGTGTGATATTTCTTTGGGTATAGTTCCAAATTGCTGTCCAGATTGAAAAGGAAAAAGAGAGAGAGGGAGAGAAACAGAGACCAAGAGAACACTTTTATGTATAAAATATTTGTACTCTGGGGGCAAAGAATTGGAAATTAAGGAGAGGCCCATGAATGAGGAAATAGTAAAGAAATTGTGATAAGGGATTATGATGAAATTCTATTGAGGTATAAGAAATTATCAGCAGGATGCTCTCAGAAAAACCTGGAAAGACTACCACAAGGTGATCCATGTATAATTTATATTATCATGTGAGGGCTTTGTCAAGGAGGGGAAACAAAGAAAGGAAGAAAAGAGAGAATTTGGAATTCAAAAATTTTTGAATGAATGTAAAAAATGTTTTTTTACATGCATCAGGGAAAAAAAAAAACCTAAATGCTAGATAAATTTTTAAAAAAGAAAATTTTGTACATTGGCAATACTTTTCTGATAGATTCATAAATTTTCCCCTCTTCTCCCTCCCCACAATTTGGTATATATGTTTATATCAAGTTTTCCCTGATTAAGTATGTCATAGCAATGGATGATGAAGAATTTAAATAGTATAAGGGATATTTTGGAACAGCTCCTATTAACTCAGGAAGCAACTTAATAAATTTTCTTTTTCTTTTTTTTAATAAAAGCTTTGTATTTTCAAAATATGTACATGGATAATTTTCTACATTCACCCCTACAAAACCCTGTGTTCTAATTTTTTCCCCTTCCTTCTCCCTCTCCCCTCTCCCAGCCGACAAGTGATCCAACTGTGTTCAACATGTGAAATTCCTCTATGCACATTTCCACAAAAAAATCAGATCAAAAAAGAAGAAAAAAGTGAGAAAAAACAAAATGCAAGCAAAAAACAACAAAAAACATTAAAATACTATGTTTTGGTCCACATTCAGTTTCCACTGTCCTCTCTCTGAGTGCAGATGGCTTTCTTTATCACAAGACCATTTGAACTTTTCTGAATCACTTCATTGTTGATGAGAGCCACATCTATCAGAATTGATTACTGTATAACCTTGCTGTTGTTGTGTATAATGATCTCACTTAGCATCATTTTATAAAAATCTCTCCAGGCTTCTCTGAAATCATCCTGCTAATCATTTCTTATAGAAAAATAATATTCTATTATATTTACAAACCATAGCTCATTCAATAATTTTCCACCTGATGTGCATCCACTCAGTTTTCAATTTCTTGCCACTACAAAAGACTATTACAAACATTTTTGCACATGTGGGTCTCTTTCTTTCCTTTATGATCTCTTTAGGATACAAGTCCAGTAGAAACATTGCTCGATCAAAGGGTAAGCACAGTTTGATAACTCTTTGGGCATGGTTCCAAATTGCTCTCCAGAATAGTTGGATCAGTTCACAACTACACCAAGAATGTACTGATGTCTCAGTTTTCAGACATCCCACAATATTCATTATTATCTTTTCCTGTCATTTTAGCCAATCTGAGAGGTATGTTGGGGTACCTCAGAGTTGTCTTAATTTGCATTTCTCTGATTAATAATTGAGAGAACCTTTTGATATGGCTAGAAATGGTTTTACTTTCTTTATCTGAAAATTGTCTGTCCATATCCTTTAAGCATTTAGCAATTTGAGAATGGTTTGAAATCTTATAAATTTGAGTCAATTTTCTATATATTTTAGAAAAGAGGCCTTTATCAGAACCTATGAATGTAAAATTTTCTTCCCAGTTTATTGTTTCCTTTCTAATTTTATCTGCATTGGTTTTGATTGTGTAAAAACTTTTTAACTTAATATAATCAAAATTATCAATTTTGTATTCAATAATGTACTTCAGTTCTTTTTTGGCCACAAATTCCTTCCTTCTTCACAAATGTAAGAGGTAGACTACACTATCCTTTGCCCTAATTTGCTTATAATATCACACTTTATGTATAACTTATGAACCAATTTCGACCTTATCTTGTTAAATGGTGTTAAGTGTGAGTCAATGCCTAGTTTCTGCTATACTAATTTCCAAGTTTTCCAGCATTTTTTGTCAAATAGTGAGTTCTTATCCCAAAAGCTGGGGTTTTGGTTTTGTCAAACACTACATTACTATAGTAATTGACTATTTTGTGCTTAGAATCTAACCTATTCCACTGATCGACTACTCTCTTTCTTAGGTAGTACAAAATGGTGTTGATGTCTGTGCCTTATAATATAGTTTTAGGTCTGATACAGCTAGGCCACCTTCCTTTGCAATTTTCATTAATTCCCTTGAAATTCTTGATCTTTTGTTCTTCCAGATGAATTTTGTTATTATTTTTTCTAGCTCCTTTGAAATAATTTCTTGGAAGATTGATTGCTATGGCATTGAATAAGTAGACTAATTTAGGTAGTATTGCGATTTTTATTATATTAACTCAGTCTTCCCAAAAGCAACTTGATATTTTTCTAAGAGATTAGATCTGACTTTATTTGTGTGGAAAGTGTTTTGTAATTATGTTCATAGAGTTCTTAACTTTGCCTTGGCATATAGACTCCCAAATATTTTATATTATCCACAGTTATTTTAAATGGAATTTCTCTTTCTATCTCTTGCTGCTGGACTTTGTTGGTAATACACAATAAATTAGCTCATGATTTTTGTGGATTTCTTTTATATCCTGAAACTTTGCTAAAGTTGTGAATTTTTTTCTAATAGTGTTTTAGTTGATTCTCATCATCTGCAAAGAGTGATAATTTGATTTCTTCATTTACTATTCTAATTCCTTTAATCTCTTTTTCTTCTCTTATTGCCAAAGCTAACGTTTCTAATACAATATTGAATAGTAATGGTACTAGTGGGCAACTTTGTTTCATCCCTGATCTTATTGTGAATGGTTTTAGTTTATCCCTATTACATCTGATGCTTGCTGGTGGCTTAAATAGATGCTATTCATCATTTTAAGGAAAATTCAATTTATTCCTGTACTCTCTAGTGTTTTTAATAGGAATGAGTGTTGGATTTTATCAAATGCTTTTTCTGAATCTATTGAGATAATCATATGATTTCTGTTAGTTTAATTATTGATATACTCAATTATGTTAATGTTTCCCTAATATTGAATAAGCCCTGCATTCCTACTATAAATCCTACTTGGTCATGGTGCATTATCCTGGGGATAACTTGCTGTTATCTCTTTGCTAATATTTTAAGATTTTCTGCATCAATATTCATTCAATAAATTGGTCTCTGTTTTGACCCTACCTGGTTTGGGTATCAGCACCATGTCTGTGTCATAAGAATTTGGTAGGATTCTTTCTTTCCTTATTTTTCTAAATTATTTGCATAATATTGGAATTGATTGTTCTTTAAATGTGTGGTAGAATTCACATGTAAATCCATCTGGCCCTGGAAATTTTTTCTTAGAGAGTTGGTTAATAGTTAAATTTCTTTTTCTAAAACAGGACTATATAAATAATTTGTTTTCTCTTCTGTTAATTTCTATATTTTTGTAAATATTCATCCAGGCCACTTAGATTGTTATTATATGGACGTATAGTTGGGCAAAATAATTCCTCATTATTGCTCCAATTTCCTCTTCATTGATAGAAAGTTAATCCTTTTCAGTTTTGATACTAACAATTTGATTTTCTTCTTTCCTTTTTCTGATCAAATTAACTAAAGGCTTATATATTTTGCTGGGTTTTTTTCATAAAATCAGCTCTTAGTTTTGTTTATTAGTTCAGTAGTATTGTTTTGCATTCAATTTTATTTAGCTCCATTTTTATTTTCAGAATTTCAAATTTAGTATTTACTTCATGTTTTTTATTTGTTCTTTTTCTAGCTCTTTTTGTTGAATGTCCAATTCATTGCTCTTCTCTCTCTATTTTATGCAAGTAAGCATCTAGAGATATAAAACATCCCCTAAGAACTGCTTTGGCTGTATCCCATGAATTTTGATATGTTTTCTCCTTATTGTCATTCTCTTGGATAAAATTATTAATTGTGTCTATAATTTGTTGTTTCACCCACTCATTCTTTAGGATCAGATTTTTTAGTTTCCAATTAATTTTTGGTTTACTTTTCCCTGGCTCTTTATTACATGTGATTCTTATTGCATCATGCAGGATGAATTTACTATTTCTGCCTTTCTGTATTTGATTTTGAAGTGTTTATGCTTTGTTACATGGTCAATTTTTGTACAGATTCAATGAACCACCAAGAAAAAATAATACTCCTTTCTATCTCCATTCAATTTTCTCCAAAGATCTATTATATCTAACTTTTCTAAAATTCTGTTTACCTCCTTAACTTTTTTTAAAATTTATTTTGTAGTTTGATTTATCTAGTTCGGAGAGAGCAAAGTTGAGATTCCCCCACTAGTATAGTTTTGCTTTCAGTTTCTTCTTGAAGCTCTCTTAATTTCTCCTCTAGGAATTTGGATCATATATCACTTGGTACATATATGTTTAGTATTGATATTGCTTCATTATCTATGGTACCTTTAGCAAGATATAGTTCCCTTCCTTATCTCTTTTAATTAGATCTCTTTTTCTTTTGCTTTATCTGAGATCAGGATCCCTACTTCTGCTATTTTTACTTCAGCTGAAGCATAATAGATTCTGCTCCAGCCTTTTATTTTTACTCTGTATGAATCACTTTGCCTTAAATGTGTTTCTTGTATATATATATATATATATATATTATATATATATATATATATATATATATATTATATATATATATATATTAGGATTCTAACTTTTAATCCAGTCTGCTATCTGCTTGTCTTATGGGAGAGTTCATCCCATTCACATTCACAATTAAAATGACTAATTCTGTGTTTCCCACCATGTTATTTACCCCCAAGATATGCTTTTCTCTTTCTTTTCCCTCCTCCCCAGTATTTTGCTTCTGACCACCACCTTCCTCAAACTTTCATCCTTTACAGCCCCTCCCCCTTTCCTATCCCTTTCCCCTACTACTTCTGTTTTTCCCTCTATTAGCCTCCCCCTTTTCTTTGCCCACTTTCCCCTTCTACTTTCTTATAGAGTGGGACAAGTTTTTCTGTGAAGCCAAATATTTATGATATTCTCTCTTTGAGCCAAATAGGATGAAGGTAAGGCTAAAACAATGGTTATCCCTCTCCCTTCTGTCCTTCAATTATAACAAGTTTTCTTTGCCTCTTCATAAATGTATTTTCCCTCATTTTATCTCCATTTTCCTTTTTCCAATACAATCCCTTTTTTGCCTCTAGTTTCTTTTTTATATTATAACAATACAATAAAATTATACCTGTACTTTCTAAGTGTACTCATAATAGAGATAGTTTTCAAATGTTCTTTCCTTTTTTACCTTTTTTATGCTTCTCTTGAGTTCTGTATCTGGAGATCATATTTTTTTTGTTCAGCTCTGGTCTTTTCATCAAAAATAAATGACAATCCTCTCTTTAATTGAATCTCCATCTTTTGTCCTGAAAGATAATGCTCACTTTAGCTGGATAGTTGATTCTTGGCTGCAATCCAAGTTTCTTTGCCTTTTGGAATATCAGATTCCAGGCCCTTTGATCCTTTAAGGTGGAAGCTGCTAGGTCCTGAGTAATCCTGATTGTGGGTCCTCAATATTTGAATTCTTTCTTTCTAGCTATTTGCAATATCTTTTCCTTGATCCAATAATTCTGAAATTTAGCTAAAATATCCCTTGGAGTTTTCATTTTGGGTCTCTTTAAGGAGGTAATTAATGAATTCTTTCAATAGCTGTTTTGTTTTCTGATTCTAGGACATCAGGACAGTTTTACTTGATGATTTCCTGAAAGATGATGTCTCTACTCTTTTTTCATCATGGTTTTCAGAAAGTCCAATAATCCTTAAATTGTTTCTCCTAGATCTGTTTTCCAGATCAGTTGTTTTTCCAATGAAATATATTACATTTTCTTCTACTTTTAATTTTATTTTGGTTTTGTTTGATGGATTCTTGATGTCTCATTGAATCATTCTTTTCCATTTGTTCACTTCTAATTTTTAATCAATTTTTCTTTAGTTATCTTTTTTATTTCCTTTTGTATTTGGCCAATTAAATTTTTAAATGAGTTGTTTTGTTCAACAGATTCCTCTCCCTCCATTCCTCCCCCACATTTCACAAATGCTGTTTTTCAAAAAGTTGTTTTCTTTTTCCATTTTGTCAAATTTACTTTGTAAGGAGTTATTTCCATTTCACTAAGTCTGTTTTTCTTCAGATAATTTCTGTTTCCTTTTCTAAACCCTTTTGCAAAGTTCTCATTTTCTTTCTCCATTTTTTTTTCTAATTGTCTTTTAAGATCTTTTTTGAATTCTTCCAAGAGAACCTTGTGAGATGGGGACCAATTTATATCACCCTTTTGGGTTTCATCTGGAGATGATCTTCTTTTAGTGTTCTCCGATTTTGAAATCTGTTCTTCTCTTTCTAAGGTCAGAGTTCTTTTTGTTTTTTTGCTCATTTTTTTTTTCCCAAACGTTGTGTTATGTTTTCAGGGCAAAGGGAAGGTTGTTCAAGTGTCCTCTATGGCAACAGTGACTGCTCTGGAGCTGACTAACTTCCCATGACGGGTGGGCATGGTCAGGTTCCATATTATTCTGGGGTTCAAGAGCTTACTATTTGCCTTTTGTATTTTTGTTGGATGTCTTATAGCTTCTCTGCTGATATACTGATTTGCCACCAAGACAGAAAAGTTAACACTGATTTAGATTCCTCTCTTTATATTCCCAGGCCCCTAACACTCTGGGTCTCTGCACTATGCCTGCACTTGCTGCCTCTTTCTATGCTTGATTGAAACAGACCTTTTCTGAAGTTCTTCCAAAGTATCTTCTGCTACAAATGTGTTAGACTACAAATTTTTGTGGGTTCTGTCATATCAAAACCAGTTCAGAGGATTGATTTGATATTGATCTGAGGTTCATCAGGGAGAACTCAGATAAAAATGTGACTCTTCTCTGCCATATTGGCTCCATCCCCAAATTATTAATTTATCAGTGTAAATATTTACATTTTGCAAATTTGCAAATTTTGTGATTTAGACTGATTTATTGTTTTGTTGATTGTCTGAATTGAAGAACATGATAGAAAGAAGTTAATAATTCAAATTAAAAGCAAATTTGTGCTATGTGTACATTCCCCCCCCCCACCAAAAGAGCCAATTGTTAAACAATTATTAGCACAATGACAGGTATTGACATTTTTAAAATTTTGATTATTAAAAAGAAATAATTGTGAATGAGTTAACTAAGAACAGAAAGATCATATTGATGATTTTTTTACTTAGATTAACAGTCTGTTTGATAAAAATCTTCCATGCTATTCTTGTAGAAAAGATAAAGATACGCAATACAATATATTTAGTTATATTTGGCTATTCCTAAAGAATACAGTTGAATATTATCTAAGAAAGAGATTTTGCAATGCTACAGGAATCAGAGTGTTTTGCATTCTTATATTTATTTGTTTGTTTATTTTAAATCAAGGATTTTGAAAACAAATTACCTAGATAGCTTGATTATCAAGTTTGCACTAGAAAACTTTAGCTAATAAATTCAGACTCTGATTCAGACAATTGATTCAGTTCATTAAACATTTATATGGAAAACACTATACTAAATGTGGTTGCATAAATAAAAATAAGGGTGACAATCTTACATTTTAATAGAATATGAAAACCAAAAGGAACCAGAACAACTAAATCATGATCAATTTTTTGTAAAGTTAAATAATATTACAATGTTCTTTTAAGAAAATTTTTTAAAACTCTGTCATATTGAAGTATTAACTTTTCTTCACTATTTTTCACAGGTTTTCAAATACCTCTATAATAATGCACCTTGTTAAGTAGTAAACAATTTTAATAAATATTATTAAATGTCAATTTTAACTCACTTGAATTTTGGCAAGTGAATACAACTGATGTCCCTGCTTTCCATTTTCACTCTCCCTAAACTATCATCTACAGAACTTTTGAAAAAATTATCTTAGTTTGGTCCTCTGTATTCTGGATGAATTGCATCCCTTTATTTCTTTTGTGTTCTTAATTTGGTTAGCATATTCATGGTTTGTAGTGGATATTGATAATTCTTTTCATGTTTTCTGCATTTTGTTTTTGCTGAGGCAATTGTGGTTAAGTGACTTGCCCAGGGTCACATGGCTAGGAAGTGTTAAGTGTCTGAGACCAGATTTGAAGTCAGGATCACATGGCTAGGAAGTGTTAAGTGTGAGACCAGATTTGAAGTCAGGTCCTTCTGACTTCAGGGCTGGTGCTCTATCAACTGCACCACCTAGCTGCCCCTTGTTTTCTGGTTTTATTGTGATTTTATCTTCATCATTTGCTATATTGTGCACTTGATGTTTTGTCTCTTTTTAATCATATTGGCTAATGGCCTACCAATTTTATTAAGCTTTTCAACAAGACAGATTTTATTTTAATCAATTATTTCTGCAGCATTTTTAAGAGTAGCTAACACTTTACCTGGATAGCTAAGTGCTGGAGTTGATGGAGAGTTGAGCTTAGAATCAAAAAGATACCTCTTTTTGCTTTCGAATCTGACTTCAGAAACTTACTCACTGTCTATAGCTAGACAATTCACTTAATTTTTGCTTCTGTTCTGTAAAATGAAGTGGAGAAGGAAATGGCAAACTACACTCATATTTTTGCCAAGAAAGCTCCATTAGGAGCCATGAAGAATCAAAAATGATTGAATAGATCACCTTTCTTTTTTAAGTATATCTTCTTTTATTGTGCTTTTTTTAGGTTTTTATATTCCTTGATTTTCTAATTTTGTTGTGCATATTCATTTCATGTATCCTCTACTTTTCTATTTTCTTAATGCATATTTATATGTGTGTATACTTACACATTTTTAAAGTGTCTATTTGTTCCTTTTTTTAAAAAACTCTATTATCATCATTATTTTTAATCTGTTATGAGCCTGTAAAATATGTTTGCTGTTTCTGACTTTTAACATTTCTTTTTACTATCTTTATGCTCTAATAGTATGGTCACTTTTTTTTAAGTCCCAAGTATGCATAAGTCTAAATATTATCATTTAGAAGATGATAAATCTCTCAGTTATAGTATCTCCAATAATGTAGTCAGTTCCATACTGTAACTTTTATTTATGTTTATGTTAGATTGTTCAATACTAAGAATAGAATATTAAATCTCCTGGCACAATTTTATGACTAAGTACTTTTTCAGAATTATTTTTCTTCATGAATTTAAATGTTAAAATATGTGGAGTATCTACATCTAATGTTAACACTTTTTTTTTTACCTATAGTTCCTTTAAACCTAATTTTATTTTTTATGAATTTCTTTTTAGATTGTGACTTCTTTTTTTATTTTTGTTTTCTTACCCAAAAAGTTCTTTACTGTAGATATATATTTGTAGGTTAAGATTCATTGCAAAATAAATTTGAACTATATTAATATGATATATTCATAAGAAGTCACATGTTCCTGAAAGTTTACAAGTAGAAACTATGAAACATCTTGAAAAAGCAAAGTTTATATTTTAAATTAATAAAACATAAAATTGTAGTCTCTGAAGAAAGGAAAGTTGCTAAGAACAAAAAGCTTATTGATTTTAGGTCATGTAGTCAAGCAGCACTGTATGTTTTCTTATTAATCTAGCTAAACAAAATATTTTTATTTAATTAAAAAAAGGAAAACAAAAATTGGTTTTGCCAACAAGGATTAAAAAAAAAATGTTACTAATGTTGCTGCTATTTGTTTTTTAGATAACTTCAAAACCTAATATTAAAACTAGTAATTTTGAAGCAATTTTATGCAGAAACAAGTAAAGAAAGACAGCATATTGAGATGAATGAAAATTCCACAACAGAGTTTTAGACTAACTAATAATCCATTTATCAATTATGGCTAGCCAAGAATTAAGAAATTGAGGTCAGAGATTTCTCTCAGTAACAACCAAGAATCCTTAGTGGCTATTTGAATGTTTAAATAGTCTTGAAAAAGTGCTTATCCCAGATGAAAGGTAATCAACTTGATTGGTTAACAATTAATGGTAAAGTGACTATTATAATAGAAGATGATCTTATTCTAAAGAGAGGCTTTGATCCTTTCACTCTTGGACAGAAACTCAAACCTGGCCAACCCAGCCTCAGGCTATCTAGACAAAAGGTTCTATCCCCTTTCAGATAGCTGAAGAATGGGCTAGAATTCACTTCCATTAGATTTTACTGGAGATGGCCCTAGATGACACTCTTAGGTGACTCTGGAGGGGAAAGTAAGCCAGGGCACCTTGCCCAATTCTCCCTCATTTAAATCCAACTCACTTTCATATCATAGCATCACCTCCCTGATGTCCTGGCCCTCTTAAATAATGAAAGACAACAAGAAGATAATATTCTCTTTTCCCTTTAATCAGAAATAAACTCTTCAGTTGGGGTGCTGCTGAAGATTGAGGAGAATATTAACTTAATCTCATCATCATCCCTGCCATTCAGTCTGCCTTGACTTAGTTTTTAAATGAGAAAACAGAAAAAGAAAAACAAACAAAACAAAATAAAACCTGTAGCCCTAATATTAATAAATGGTCATTTATAATCATATCTCCCTGTTTCTGTCTCTTTGTATATATGTATATGATGTGTGTGCATATGTGTATAATTTATGTTAGGAAAGAATTTATGTAAATATAAAAATCTCCTTAATCCCAGTCATATGAGCTTTTATTTATGCTAACTAATTCTCACTACATTTTTTGAACTTGACAAGTAATATGTCTTTTGTCAAGATAATTAATCTTTCCAGACCTTTGGAATTATCTGTACAATATAAACATTATTCAGGAAGATATTTTCTAAGGTTCTCAATATTAACATTCTGCAATCATACTTTTTAAGGAGAAAGTGAACTATTTAAACTTTAGAGAGATAAAAGTTTTCTAGGAGTCTTCTGCAGCACATAAACACACGCATGCAAAATAATATTGGAATAAATTATGTTTATTAATATGTTCACTTTTAAAACTAATTACATAGTAAATTGATAAATTTTTATGCATAAATCTTTTGTTTTAAGAATTATTTTATTTATTTCTTTTCAAATTTTTTAAACTTTTTTTGTTTTGAAATTTTGACCATTTTTCCATCAACTACTGAGAAAGCAAGAAAGGTGATATCAATTGTATATGTGAAATTATGTAAAACATATTTCCATTTAGTCATACTGGGGGAAAAAAGAAACAAAAGAAATATAAGGAAAGTAAAGAAAGTAGGATTCAATTTGCAATCAGTCTTCATCAGTTCTCTCTGGATGTGTATAGCATTTTTCACCAAAAAATTTGTTATTATTTTTATAACATTAATGGATGACATAATTCATGATTATGGATATTGACATTATTAAATCTAGCTTTTTTTTTTTTAAAGAAAAATAAAAAGGGTTAGACTACATTTATGAACTAAATATTTGAATGTTATTTTTTGTTTTAAATTGTGTTTTGCTATATTTATAATGTTCATAAATCTATTTGATGTCCCAAATACAAATGGTACACATACCCTATGATTCATTAAAAATATCCTCAGGTTAAATGACAAGCAAATGGGAGTTAAATAATTACATCATTAAATTAAAGAGGGAGAAGGTGGAGGGTCATTGACTGTTCTGGAAGTTGTTTCCTGTCATCTGTAACCATTAGTTTGGCACAGCCCCAGTAATTATCCTGTTCTACAGAGAGTGACCATTTTATTTTTCTCCTCTATTTAGTCTAAGACAGTTTTACTTTTTGCCTCTTTGTTTTTCTAAGGACTAAAATAGAGCTGAGGGATAGAAGGGTCAGGATGGGCTGAATTTTGATGAAATTAGCATAATGAACTAGCTATATGTTTTATGCCTTTCTCTCCCACCCTCAATAAAAAATAGCTTTACTTTGCCCCCAAATCCAGAAAATACAGTAACTTTGCTGGGGTCACATACCTAATAAGTACCTGATTTTCGATTAAAAGATAGGGAGAGCGGCAAAAGGGCAACAGTGGATAGAGCACAAGCCCTTCAGTAAGGACCTGAGTTCAAATTATGGGCAATTAAATTACATCACCAAAAAAGAGGGAGACAGGGAAAAGATAAGAGAGAGAGAGAGAGAGAGAGAGAGAGAGAGAGAGAGAGAGAGAGTTGTTTTAAACAACACCATTGTTTAAAAAAATTTAAAAAAACTCAAGTAGAAATGAGGGACACTTATTTCTTTAGAAGGATCCATGAATTTATGTTGACTTAGAAAACAAAATGTTAATTTTATCTTGTTCTATTGTACTTTTTTTTTTTTTTTTTGGTGAGGCAATTGGGGTTACACAGCTAGGAAGTGTTGAGTATTTGAGATTGAATTTAAACTCAGGTCCTCCTGATTCTAGGACTAGTGTTCTACTCACTGACCCATCTAGCTGCCCCTGTCTTGTACTTTTTAAAAATGCATTTCACTAACTATATCCTAATCACATTTTAATTTGTTTAAATTGCATTCAGGAATGTTGTGGACTGTGTGTGGCATTTTTGATATCATTGAGGTACTCCATGTTTCCACAAAGGAAAACTTGAAACTTCCTAAGAACTATATGCATGTCATATATGTCAAGATATGCTATCCAGGGAAAAATACAAAGCAAAAGATATTGGTTTTATAATTAGAGAAATGAATTTTCATCCCTCTTTCTGGCATTTAAAACCTAAATATATTTAGATAAAATGCTTTACTGAAATCTTCTGAAAATGAAAAGCATATAGATTTGACTGATGATCTTTTTGTTTCTCTCTGTCCTTAAAATTCCATAATAGCTGAGCAAATGAATGAATTCACACGTGCAATGAGCAATTTAAGTTAGCCAACTTAATACTGCATAGTTGAGAGGCAGTACCACATAATGAACAGAATCCTGTGTTTTAAGGCAAAAGAGTTGCTCTGATCCCTAGAAGTTGAATGTTTATATTTACATCCCTGAATGTTGTAGGCCTTTAATTTCTTTAGCTATGAGGAGAGGTTAAGCATATTATTGCATCTTTTGCCCAGATCAGTTTTTAAAATGACATCTTTTTATTTTCAAAATACATGCAAATATAGTTATTAAACATTGTATTTCATTTTTTTCTTTTCTTTTTTTTTTTTAATTTTATTTTATTTAATAATAACTTTGTATTGACAGAATCCATGCCAGGGTAATTTTTTACAACATTATCCCTTGCACTAGCTTATGTTTCGTTTTTTTCCCCTCCCTCCCTCCACCACCCCCCCCCCCAAGATGGCAAGCAGTCCTATATATGTTAAGTATGTTGCAGTATATCCTAGATATAATACATATTTGCAGAACCGAACAGTTCTCCTGTTGCACAGGGAGAATTGGATTCAGAAGGTAAAAATAACTTGGGAAGAAAATCAAAAATGCAAATAGTTCACATTCGTTTCCCAGTGTTCCTTCTTTGGGTGTAGCTGTTTCTGTCCATCATTTATCCATGGGTCTCTTTGTCATAGAAATCCACTTCCATCAGAATACATCCTCATACAATATCGTTGTCGAAGTGTATAATGATCTCCTGGTTCTACTCATCTCACTTAGCATCAGTCCATGTAGGTCTCTCCAAGCCTCTCTGTATTCATCCTGCTGGTCATTCCTTACAGAACAATAATATTCCATAACATTCATATACCACAATTTACCCAGCCATTCTCCAATTGATGGGCATCCATTCAATTTCCAGTTTCTAGCCACTACAAACAGGGCTGCTACAAACATTTTGGCACATACAGGTCCCTTTCCCTTCTTTAACACCTCTTTGGGATATAAGCCCAATAGAAACACTGCTGGATCAAAGGGTATGCACAGTTTGATAACATAATTCCAGATTGCTCTCCAGAATGGTTGGATTCATTCACAACTCCACCAACAATACATCAGTGTCCCCGTTTTCCCACATCCCCTCCAACATTCATCATTATTTTTTCCTGTCATCTTAGCCAATCTGACAGGTGTGTAGTGATATCTCAGAGTTGTCTTAATTTGCATTTCTCTGATCAATAGTGATTTGGAACACTCTTTCATGTGAGTGGTAATAGTTTCAATTTCATCATCTGAAAATTGTCTGTTCATATCTTTTGACCATTTATCAATTGGAGAATGGCTTGATTTTTTATAAATTTGAGTCAGTTCTCTATATATTTTGGAAATGAGGCCTTTATCAGAACTTTTAATTGTAAAGATGTTTTCCCAGTTTGTTGCTTCCCTACTAATCTTGTTTGCATTCGTTCTGTTTGTACAAAGGCTTTTTAATTTGATATAATCAAAATTTTCAATTTTGTGATCAGTAATGGTCTCTAGTTCATCTTTGGTCACAAATTTCTTTCTCCTCCACAAGTCTGAGAGATAAACTATCCTATGTTCCTCTAATTTATTTATAATCTCATTCTTTATGCCTAGGTCATGGACCCATTTTGATCTTATCTTGGTATATGGTGTTAAGTGTGGGTCCTTGCCTAATTTCTGCCATACTAATTTCCAGTTATCCCAGCAATTTTTATCAAATAATGAAATCTTATCCCAAAAGTTAGAATCTTTGGGTTTGTCAAACACTAGATTGCTATAGTTGACTACTCTGTCTTGTGAACCTAACCTTTTTCACTGATCAACTAATCTATTTCTTAGCCAATACCAAATGGTTTTGGTGACTGCTGCTTTATAATATAATTTTAGATCTGGTACAGCTAGACCACCTTCATTTGATTTTTTTTTTCATTAATTCCCTTGAGATTCTCGACTTTTTATTGTTCCATATGAATTTTGTTGTCATTTTTTCTAAATCATTAAAATATTTTCTTGGAAGTCTGATTGGTATAGCACTAAATAAATAGATTAGTTTAGGGAGTATTGTCATCTTTATTATATTCGCTCGGCCTCTCCAAGAGCACTTAATATTTTTCCAATTATTTAAGTCTGACTTTATTTGTGTGGAAAGTTTTTTGTAATTTTGCTCATATAATTTCTGACTTTCCTTTGGTAGGTAGATTCCCAAATATTTTATGGTATCAACAGTTATTCTGAATGGAATTTCTCTTTGTATCTCTTGCTCTTGGATTTTGTTGGTGGTGTATAAAAATGCTGAGGATTTGTGGGGATTTATTTTGTATCCTGCTACTTTGCTAAAATTATGAATTATTTCTAATAGCTTTTTAGTAGAATCTCTGGGGTTCTCTAGGTATACCATCATATCATCTGCAAAGAGTGATAGTTTGGTTTCCTCATTGCCTACTCTAATTCCTTTATAATCTCTTTCTCGACTCTTATTGCAGAGGCTAGTGTTTCTAATACAATATTGAATAATAATGGTAATAGTGGGCAACCTTGCTTCACTCCAGATCTTACTGGGAAAGGTTCCAGTTTTTCCCCATTGCATATGATGCTTACTGAAGGTTTTAAATATATGCTCCTGACTATTTTAAGGAAAAGTCCTTTTATTCCTATGCTCTCAATTGTTTTTATTAGGAATGGCTGTTGGATTTTATCAAATGCTTTTTCTGCATCTATTGAGATGATCATATGGTTTTTGTTTGGTTGGTTATTGATATAGTCAATTATGTTAATAGTTTTCCTAATATTGAACCAGCCCTGGATTCCTGGTATAAATCCTACTTGGTCATAGTGTATTATCCTGGGCATGATTTTCTGTAGTCTTTTTGCTAATATTTTATTTAAGATTTTAGCATCAATATTCATTAGGGAGATTGGTCTATAATTTTCTTTCTCTATTTTCAGCCTACCTGGTTTAGGTATCAGTACCATATCTGTGTCATAAAATGAGTTTGGTAGAACTCCTTCAATCCCTACTTTTTCAAATAGTTTATTTAGCATTGGAGTTAATTGATCTTTAAATGTTTGATAGAATTCAGATGTAAATCCATCTGGTCCTGGGGATTTTTTCTTAGGGAGTTGATTGATAGTTTGTTCTATTTCTTTTTCTGAGATGGGAGTGTTTAGGATATTTACTTCCTCCTCTGTTAGTTTAGGCAAGCTATATTTTTGGAGGTATTCTTCTATTTCATTTAAGTTGTCGAATTTATTGGCGTAAAGTTGGGCAAAGTAGTTCCTAATTATTGCTCTAATTTCCTCTTCGTTAGTGGCGAGTTCTCCCTTTTCATTTTTAAGACTAACAATTTGATTTTCCTCTTTCCTTTTTTTAATCAGATTTACTAAGGGTTTGTCTATTTTGTTGGTTTTTTCATAGAACCAACTCAGTTTTATTAATTAATTCAATAGTTTTTTTACTTTCAATTTTATTGATCTCTCCTTTTATTTTTAGAATTTCAAGTTTAGTGTTTGACTGGGGGTTTTTAATTTGTTCCTTTTCTAGCATTTTTAGTTGCAAGCCCAATTTATTGACCTTCTCTTTCTCTATTTTATACAAATAGGCCTCTAGAGATATGAGATTTCCCCTTATTACCGCTTTGGCTGCATCCCATACATTTTGG
The DNA here is from genome assembly GCF_016432865.1 of Antechinus flavipes. NCBI lineage: Eukaryota > Metazoa > Chordata > Mammalia > Dasyuromorphia > Dasyuridae > Antechinus > Antechinus flavipes. Next base: position 94,532,978 of record NC_067400.1, read on the forward strand.
TATGATGTCTCATTATTATTGTTTTCTTGGATGAAGTTATTAATTATGTCTATAATTTGCTGTTTCACCCAATCATTCTTTAGTATGAGGTTATTTAGTTTCCAATTATTTTTTGGTCTACTTTCCCCTGGCTTTTTATTGGATGTAAGTTTCATTGCATCATGGTCTGAAAAGGATGCATTCACTATTTCTGCCTTACTGCATTTGAGTTTGAGGTTTTTATGTCCTAATATATGATCAATTTTTGTATAAGTTCCATGAACTGCTGAAAAGAAGGTGTATTCCTTTCTGTCCCCATTACATTTTCTCCAGAGATCTATCATATCTAATTTTTCTAATATTCTATTTATCTCTTTGACTTCTTTCTTGTTTATTTTGTGGTTTGATTTATCTAATTCTGAGAGTGCAAGGTTGAGATCTCCCACTATTATAGTTTTGCTGTCTATTTCTTCTTGCAGCTCTCTTAATTTCTCTTTTAAGAATTTAGATGCTACACCACTTTGTGCATATGTGTTTAATATAGATACTGCTTCATTATTCATTCTACCCTTTACCAAGATATAGTGCCCTTCCTTATCTCTTTTGATTAGATCAATTTTTGCTTTAGCTTGATCTGAGATCAGGATGGCTACCCCTGCTTTTTTGACTTCACCTGAAGCATAATAGATTTTGCTCCAACCTTTTACCTTTAACCTGCATGTATCTCCCCACTTCGGGTGTGTTTCCTGTAAACAACATATTGTAGGATTCTGGCTTTTAATCCATTCTGCTAACCGCTTCCTCTTTGTGGAGGAGTTTACCCCGTTCACATTTATGGTTAAAATGACCAATTCTGTATTACTTGCCATCTTGTTAACCCCGGTTTGTACTTTTCTCCCTTCTTACCCTTTTACCCCCCTTCCCAGTACTAAGCTTGTGAGCACCACTTGTTTCTCACAGCCCTCCCTTTTTTAGTATCCCCCCCCCCCCTTAGAGTTCCTTCCCCTATCTTACCCCTTTCCCTCCCAGTTTCCATATTCCCTTCCACTTAGCTTATTCCTTCCCTTTTCACTTTTCAGTGAGGTGGGAGAAGTTTCACCATAGATTGAATATGTCTAAAATTTTTCTCTTAAAGACAATTCTGAACGCAGTAAAATGCTCACTATATTCATCCCTCTCTATTCTTTCTCTCAGATATAATAGGTTTCCTATGCCTCTTCATGAAATGTAGTATCCCCACTTTCCCCTTTTTCTGGTACAATGTCCTTTCCACATCTAGTTTCTAGAACAAGGTATATCTGTATTCTTTATACATCTTTATAGCCGAAATATAGTTCCCAAGATTAATCTTTACCTTTTTAGATTTCTCTTGAGTTCTGTACTTGTAGATCAAATTTTTTGTTAAGTTCTGGCTTTTTCATCAAAAATAGGTGACATTCACTTACTTCGTTATATGTCCATCTTCTTCCCTGGAAAAAGATGCTCATTATCGCTGGGTAAGTTATTTTTGGTTGCATCCCAAGTTCCTTAGCCTTTTGTTAGTATGGATTCTGCCAGATCCTGGGTGATCCTTATTGTGGCTCCTCAATACTTGAATTGGGTTTTTCTAGCTGCTTGCAGTATTTTTTCCTTCGTCTGAGGGTTTTGGCATTTGGCCACTATATTCCTTGGTGTTTTGATTTTAGGATCCCTTTCAGTAGGGGATCGATGAATTCTTTCAATGTCTATTTTACCCTCTGTTTCTAAGACTTCTGGGCAGTTCTCTTTGATAATCTCCTGGAAAATAGTGTCCAGCCTCTTTTTTTTTATCATACTTTTCTGGAAGTCCGATGATTCTCAGGTTGTCTCTCCTGGATCTGTTTTCCAGGTCTGTTGTCTTCCCCAGAAGGTATTTCACATTCTTTTCCATTGTTTGAGTTTTTTGGATTTGCTTGACTGATTCTTCTTGTCTCCTCGAGTCATTCAATTCCATTTGTTCAACCCTGATTTTCAGTGAAGTATTTTCTTCACTCACTTTTTTAAGATCTTTTTCTAATTGTCCAATTGAGTTCTTTTGTTCTGTGGAGTTTTTTCCATTTCGCCAATTTTGTTTTTTAGAGAGCTATTTTCTGTTTCTAGTTCACCAATCCTATTTTTCAAGGATTTGGTTTCTTTATCCACTCTCTCTTTAACTGACTTCTCCAGGCTCTTTTGCCAAGCCTCCCTCTCCTTTTCCCAAGCCTCCTTCTCCTTTTGCCAAGCCTCACTCTGCTTTTCCCATTTTTCTTCTAGCTCTCTTGTGAGAGCCTTTTTAATTTCCTCCATGAGATTCATCTGTGCTGAAGAACATATGATCTCCTCCTTTGGGGATTCACCTGGGGACTGTTTGTTTTTAGTCTCCTCAGGATTTGGAGTCTGCTCTTTATCTGTATAGAAGCTGTCAAGGGTGAAAGTCTTTTTCACTTTCTTACTCATTCTGTCTAATAATCAAAGACAAACTAGCCAAGAAACAGAAGAAAAAAACCCTTGAATGGAGCTGCTTTCTTTGGGGGAGGGACAGGGTAACAGTGAGGCACTAGCAGGACTGTGCTGTGCCTGCGCTCTGAGATCCGAGAGCGTGCTGAGACACTGTGGGGGAGGGGTGGCCAGATCCCGAGAGACTCCAGCTGTTTGGGGTTGTATTCTTTACCCTCGGTGTTTTTAGCTTCTCTGCTGGGCTGCTGACTTGCTGCTGGAGCAAAGTATCCAGTCCTGTAGCGAAGCTCTCCCCGCAGAGACGGCTGCGATCACGCCCCACCCCCTCTCCGCTCTGCTCGGCTCAGAGCCGCTTTCTGTGCTCTCGCTGTCGCTGCTGCCCACAGGCTGCTTCCGATCTAATAACCGTCCCCACCCTCCACAAAAACAGACCTTTCCTGATGAGTCTCAAGGATGGTTTCTCTTGGTAACTAGTTGTATGTTTTTTTTCAGTCGAGCATTAATTCAGAGGCATGAAATGAAATGGATAGTGAGAGAAAAACGCGGAGGTTACACAGCAGTGTGCTTCCTCTCTGCCATCTTGGCCGGAAGTCCCATATTTCAATTTTTTCTCTCTTCCTTCCCCTTACCCCTTCCCTTAGTTAGCGAATAATCAATTTATATTAAACATGTACAATTCTTTTATATGTATTTCCACAAATATCATGCTGTGCAAGAAAAATGAGATCAAAAAGGAAAAAAGAATCAAGCAAATAACAATAAAAATGGTGAAAATACTATTTGATGATCCATATTCAATCCCCATAGTCATCTTTCTGAATTCAGATGGTTCTATCTATAATATGTCCATTGGAATTGGCCTGAATTACCTCACTATTGAAAAGAGAGAGACAAGTCCATTATAGTTGATCATCACATAATCTTGTCGCTGTTGTATACAATGTTCTCTTGGTTCTATTCACTTCACTTAGCATGAATTCATTCAAGTCTCTCCAGACCTTTCTGAAATCATCCTGCTGATCATTTCTTGTAGAACAATAGTATTTCATTACATTCATAAACCATAACTTATTCAGCTATTCTCCAACTGATGGGCATCCATTCAGTTTCCAGTTCCTTAGTACTACAAAAAGGACTGCTTCAAACTTTTTTGCACACATGGGTCCTTTTCCCCTTTTTGATGATCTCTTTGAGATAGACACCTAGAAGAGACACTGCTGACTAAATGGTAGCAGTTTGATAGCCTGTGGGGCTTAGTTCCAAATTACTCTTCAGAGTGGTTGGATCAGTTCACAACTCCACCAACGATGTATTAATGTTCCAGTTTTCCCACATCCTGTCTCACATTTATCAATATTTTTTCTTGTAATTTTAACAATCTGAGAGGTGTGAAGTGGTACCCCAGAGTTGTCTTAATTTGTATTTCACTGATCAATGGTGATTTAGAGCAATTTTCATATGACTAGAAATAGCTTTCATTTCTTCATCTGAAAATTGTTCATATCTTTTGACCATTTATCAATTGGAGAATAGCTTGTATTCTTATAAATTTGAGTCAATTCTGCATATATTTTTGAAATGAGGCATTTATCAGAACTTTTGGATATAAAATATATTCCCCAATTTTCTGCTTCCTTTCTAATCTTATCTGCCTTGGTTTTGTTTGTTAAAAAAACAAAACAAAACAAAACAACAACAACAACAACAACAACAACAACAACTTTTTAATTTAATATAATCAAAAATATCTACTTTGCAATTCATAGTGTTTTTTACATCTTCTTTGGCCAAAAATTCCTTCTTCACAGATATGAGAGGGAGACTCCATTGTTTTCCTAGTTTGCTTATAGTATCAACCTTGATGTCTAAATCATTATAATGTTCTCTCTTGAAGTTTTCTTGGCGTCTCTGGAGGCAGCCTTCGTTTCAGTTCAGTAATCACCATGAGAGTAGCAGGGGTTAGAGTCCAAATCTTTATTGTCTCCTTCAAAGTCCTATCTCCTTCACTTGGGGCTCAGCTAGTTTTCTTAGAGGCCTATTTCTCTCCTTGGTTTGGAGAGCTTGAGCCCCTCCCTCCTTCTCTGCCTTAGATCACTATTGTCTCTATCAATTCCACTGACTTAGTACCTTGTAAGAATCCTTTGTTTCAAGTTCAGAGTTCTGGCCCATAACAAATCATGAACCCATTTTGAACTTATCTTGGTATCAGATATCAGGTGTTGGTCAATGCCTAGTTTCTGCCACACTATTTTCTAATTTTCCTAGCAATTTTTTTATTTTTATTTTTATCAAATAGTGAGTTCTTCAGGCTATTTCTGAAGAGAGTACTTTGTAGATATTGAACTATTTCAAAAATCAATCTGAAAGTCATTACTAAGCACCTATGTGCCAGGTACTCAGTTTGTCACTGATGGAACAAGTGATTAGAATGAAACAATTTTTACTTGATATATTTATATGATAATGGATAAGACAAAATTATATTTAAAATATATGTTGTTGATGTTTAGTCATTTAGTCATGTCCTTTTCTACATGACCCTAAGGATCATAACAGACAAGTTCTTTCTTTTCTCCACTATTTACTGAAATATGTTCAAGCTCATGGTTGTTGCTTCCGTGAGACTATCCATCTTATCCCCTTCTGTCTCCTTCTCCCTTTGTTTTCAATCTTTTCTAGCATCAGTCATTACAATGACTTCTGTCTTTTCAAAGTATATTGCTTTAATGTTAGTAAACATAAATGTACACAAAATTATTATAAGATAGTTTGGGAGGGAGATCATTTTCAATTAAGGAGGATCAGGAAAGGCTTCATGCATAAAAATGATATTAGAACTTCACTTTAATGGAAGAGAGGGACTTGCAGGATGGACAATGGTCAAGGCAAAGGCAAAGACATGGTAGGGTGACTATTATTATTTTTTAACATAGGGTACTTTGGCTTTCAGACTACTGAAAGGGAAATGATATTTCATGACGATAAGATTAATTAAGGCCAGTTTCAGAGAGTATTAATTTTGTTTGTTTTTAATCCTGGAGGCAATAATAGGAAGACAATAAGTTAATTGACTAGGAGTTTCAAATAGTCCTTATCTCCACTTAAAAACAAACAACAGCAGCAGCAGCAACAGCAGCAGCAGGAGCTACATTAATCTTTCAGTGTTGTATAAAGTAGAATTAAGTGGTCAAATATTTGGGGAAAGAAGACCAATTAGGCAGCTATCTCACTAATCTAGACAAAGTGCTAGCTGTGTTAGTAAAGGGTCAGATATGAGAGATGTAAAGCTAGAAATGCAAACATTTGACAATTACTTGAATTCATAGTGAAACAGAGGGAAAAGTTCATAATAATTCTAAGTTTACAAATCTGAGACACTGGAAAAAGAAACAAACAAAAAAACTGGTACCTTCAACAGAAACAGAGAAATCTGAAAGACTAAGGGGTCTTATGAGGACAGATACATGTGTATATGTGTGTGTGACACAGAGAATGAGAGACAGGAAGAGACATAGAAAGGAGACAGAGACAAAGAGAGACAAAGACAGAGACAGAGAGACAGAGACAGAAAGAGACAACAATGACAGAGAGATGGAGACAGAAACAGAGACAGAAAGAAAGAGACAGAGAGCGATAGACACAAACGCAGAGAGACAGAAAGGCAGAGACAGAGACAGAGAAAAATAGAGCGAGAGGAAGAGAGACATAGAGAAAAAAAAGAAGAAAGAGAAGAAAAAGAGACATCGGGACACAGTCATAATTTGGGTCCTGACATGTGTGACAAGCCAGAATATTAGACTGAGAAGGAGCAACTAGACAAATATACAGAAAAAGAGTTTGGCCATCAGAGTCAAATGCAATTAAAAGTCGGAGAAGTATTAGGAGAGAGAAAAGATTTATAGAGCAATGTTTAGAGAGAATAGTCTGAGTTAAGTGATGATGTTACATATATCATCATCATCATCACCACTAACATCTTTATATTGCTTAATATATGTCAGGAATTATACTAAACATTTTATAATGTTTATTTGAGCCTCCCAAGATATGTGCAAAGATCATCAACATTATCTTTATTTTACAGATGAAAAAACTAAGGCAAACAGAGTTGCCTCGACTTACTTGCCCAGGATTACAAGCTAGTACCTACCCAAGACTATATTTTAATTCATTTTGAATTCATTTATTCCTGACCCCAATTTCAACTCTCTGTTGCACCATCTCTCTATCTCACATTATTTACATTAATATACATGTTTGTGAGTGAACTATTATTGTTTTTATTATCTAAAATGAATGGCAGTAATGCATAATAGATAATGAGCTGACATCAGAGACAAAGATCTGAAATTAAGTTCCACTTATGACAACTACTTGGCAAGTCTTTTAACTTCTCATCAATTATATAAGACCATGAACTGCAGACCAAGTACCCATCTACATTAGTAAAGGGAGGTCCTTCATCCATAAGTTCCTTATATCAATGAAATTAAAAGTTTTATCTTTCTAGTAAGCTACAATGTTATTGTTCCCATTTGAAACACTCTATATGTCTTTTCTATAAGATATATCATTAGTGAATTAAAAGCTTGCTAACATAACTGAGAATTTTAGGGACTTAGTGAGGAAAAAGAAAAGCATGGAAGAAAGGAGAGTTTTGAAGGACAAGAAGATTATCATTATATAAAGAGATGAGTGGGAGAGATTTATGAAGAATGAAGAATTCTGATACTGAAATGTACAAACAAGTGAGTATAAGTATGTTTCCTTTGTTGACATTGGATTCCTATAGTTAGATGCAGAGAGAATAATTGATGAAGAGATTAGAAGGCCAGGAATAGGAGATTTGATATGATTCACAAAGCAATAATTCAATAAAGATCTTGCTGCTTGTGAATATCGGTAATGAAAAGAAATACAGATTTAATGATGTGGAGTGAATTTCTAATTGATATAAGCTTATAAGACTGTAGTTAGGTTTCTCTTAGGACTTTTTTGTTTGTTTCACAGACTCAGATGCTTGATTCATTCATTCATTCATTCATTCATTCATTCAGTTTTTCAGTCATTCAACTGCAATTTTAAACAGCTACTCTGGGCCAGGTCCTGGACTAGGTGCTACAATTGAAAAGATACAAATTAAAATTTCCCTCCCTACTCTCAAAGAGTTGATACGTTGTATTATGGGGAAAAAAAAGCACAACAAACAAAAAGATAATTGGATACAAAATAGGTAAAATTGGAAGAGACTAAGCAACAAGCAGGATAGAAATAGGTCTTATTGAGAATTAAGAAATTAGATGAGCCTTGAAATTCATAACTGCTTATTTTAATCATTTTCAAAAAAATAATGAAATAATGACATTAGCTAAAGGATATAAAAAACTTGAAAGGACCTTAGTTTAAAAAGAAAACAGAGATAGAGCCAGATTAACTAATTTAAGAAAGGGCATTTATGTAACAAGGAGAAGAGTTCAGATTTTATGTGTGAAGACTCTCAATTGTTCTTTCTACTGTACTAAACTACTATTCCCATTTGAAACACCAATTTTGTCCTACTGAGTGCTTCATGAATCTATTTTTTCCCCCACTTAGAATATTTTATTACTAAAAGGAAAGTGAGGAGAGATTTTAAGATAATTTAGCTTGGGAAGTGTTGCTTTTTGCATCTGAATGTAAAGCTAATTGGATAGCACAGGGAATAACATCAAAGAATAAATGCATTTGAAATGTGGCATTTACCCCAGTGAGAATTCATTTAACCAGTAAAATCACAGATCAAGATAAAAAAAAAATGCTAGTACAGGTTTTATCTAAAACTATAGGTGTAGAAGAGAGGCACAGATAATAGGAATTGTTGTTAACTTTGATTCATTAAAATGGATTACTTTATAAATGATCTGGATAGTGGACATTTTATCTGAAATAAAACTTAGAGATCACCTATTCCATTCCCACCTTACTTATAAGAAAAGGAAAATAGAAATCCATAAAGGTAAGTGACTTATTTAAGGTCATGCAGGTATATAACAAAATAATTGGACTAAGAATGCAAATTTCTTGCACCTTTATTCAGTACTCATTTCTCCAATCAATTTTCCCTTCCATTAGTTGGAATCATGGATAGATCATAAAGAATTTCTTGGACTAATTTTGCTATTATTTTGCTTTACATAGCAACTTTAGATTTAGTGTAGCACTATAAACCACCTCTGGGGGGGTTAGGTATTTTTTTTTCTCAATCATTAGTAAGGTTTCTCATACCTCATTCTTTTTAAAAATATAATAATAGCTTTTAGTTGCTTTTTTAAAAAAATACATGCAAAGATAGTTTTAAACAATCACCCTTGTAAAATCAGAAGCACTGGTCTAAGAAGCAGCATGAACACTAAGATCATGGTATTTTAAACTATATGGTTCAAAAGCCATAGGATCTTTCACAGGCAACAGCCCAGATGACAGGCTAAAAGGATAAATATCCCAATAAGGTGTAGCTTTTGATATCATTTTTGATTAATAAATTTATTTTAAAAAGCACATCTAGATAGAGAAAAGAAAGAAATAGAGATAAGTAAAGGGAAAGAGAAAGACAGAGACAGAGAGAGATAGGGAGACAGAGACAGACAGATAGACACAAAGATAGACAAACAGATACAAAGACACAGAGAGAGAAGTAGCCCCAAAACCTCTCACCTCAACTGGGAATATCTTCATAGAGAATAGTATTTAAGTTAGCAGTAGTTTGGAATGACAAACAAAATAGAAATTAAGTTTCTTCAACCTTGAGAATGAAATCTATATAGATACAATAAAAATCTGTTTTAGTTTCCTGTAAATGATGTTTAAGTGACCTAAAATGAAGTACTTTTTGAACTCTACAAATTTTATAGCTTATTCTAATTGGCCAAAACTTCATTTTAATGAAAATTGGCCTGAGGTACTATTATTTTTCTTTGGCAAGACAGATGTGCGGCCCAATAGCCTGCAGTAGATAATACTGCAGGATAATTCTCAGGTGACTAATTCTCACAGAAAAAAAGGGACCAAATTATTTCAGGAAATGAAAATCTGATGAAATTAATGTGTGTTTATTGCCAATAAACAAACAAACAGGGAGGCAATGATAAAATTAGACTACATAGACAAACAAAAATTCCTTAAGAGAAAATTTAATCATTTACATTTGTGAGCAGTGCTATTAAGTATATAAATTAATATGAAGTTAACCACCAACCATGGCCTCTTTGTTAACATCTTGCACTATGCACTTTGCATTGGTTTTTATATAGATGATTTTGGATATCTAGATAGATAGATAGATAGATATAATTTTTTAGAATTGTCAGGAAGAAATAAGTTCATATTTGGCTTAGATTCTTATTAGCTATATAACCCTGGCCAACTCACATAACTTCTATTTACCTAAATTTCTTCATCTCTAAAATTAGAAAAATATCACTTCCTACCTTCCAGGGCTGTTGCGATGATAAAGAAAAATAAAAATTGTAAAACTATATATAGAAGCTAGCTATTATTATTATTATTATTATTATTGAAGTTAGATGGCACAGTGGATGGAATACAAAGATTGTGATCAGGAAGCTTTATTTTTATGAATTTAAATCTGGCCTAGTTGTGTGACTTTGCCTCAGTTTCCGTATTTGCAAAATAAATTGAAGAATAAAACAGCAAACCACTCCAGTATCCCTGCCAAAAGAACCCCAAATGGGAGGATGAAAAATTGGACATAATAGAAAAATTGACTGAATAGCCACCATCATCATCATCATCATTCAACAATGATAAAGGAAAATGACTCATATATTAAAAAATTCTTTTGCAGAGGCAACATAGTTTGGGGAATAGTTTTGGACATGTAGTCTGGGAGACCTAGTTCTAAACCTAATCTCTATGACTCTGTTACTAGAGAAGAACCTTTGTCATCCCCAGGAAACTCTCTATGACTATATGCTAATTATAAATCATATTATTGGATGAAGTTATCATGCCATTAGACTTAGATGTTGACATTTGAAGAAAAAAGGACTCAACACCCTCTTTACCAGTATTTCTGAGCTATCCTTCAGCATCAAATTAGACAAGATATGGTAAATTGTTTGTTTTATGTTCCTAGGTAGAATGCTTAGGTTGTAAAAAGGAATAATGCTGTAATATTAATCAGCAGATATGCATTGGTGTCCTGCCATGCTTTACTAGTAACATGATCTCTGCTGATTTCATTTTTTCCTCTAATTCTGGGTTTGTTCATGAATACAGTTGTTCTCTTTTCACATCTAGAAACTACACTGAATTCTCAGAAGATAGCCATTGTGATATAGAAAAAATGTGAACATATTTTCTCAGCCTTGTTCTTTTCTCCCTTCTTTCTCCCAAAATGGCATTGTTGAGAAAGAGAGCATCAGACAGAATCAGTGCAGTGATGCCATGGCTTCAGTATGTGGAGACAGTAAATTAGCCTCTATGTTAGCAGAATAGTAATAGAAGTAATCATATGCTACAACTATTATTTCACTTCTTTTCTGTTTCTCAAATCAAGGCATTATAATACCTCCACAATATTATCCTTATGTTCAAAATCCTAGGTTTCTTGGATATATTTTCTTTTGATCTCCCTCATCTACATATACAAAGTCACCAAAGGAGTTCAAAATCATAGACCCTCTCATAATAGTGCATAGCATAAAAACCATTCTGTGTTTTCTTCTAATATTCACACTATTGTTCTTTGGATTGACTCCACCAGAACAGCAATTCTCTCATTCCTGGAACTATTTTCACAAATTCAAACAAGGAAATCTTAATGAAGCTCTTTGCAAAACAAAGTGCTGTATAAATGTCAAGCTTACCATGAGAAAATAACTTTTAAAAAAAGCAGCAAAAGCAAAACAAAACAATTATATGATTTGTTATTAGTTTTAATTCTTTTTCATTTTCTATTCTTTTTTCCCCTGCTTTATGTGTTCAGCCATAGCTTTCCCAAAACTCAATGTGGTTAATTGCTTTGGTCTTACAAGAAGCAATTACAATTATGATAACTAGAGGAGAAAATTTTAGAGTTTTATCATTCTCTGGGAAATAATTTAAGATGTATGGGGGAAAAAGTTGATTTGGCTGCTTTAGAAAGTAGTGTTCTTACTAGAAGTCTTCAAACAAAAGTTGGTAGAGGTTGGCTAAGGGTTGATAAGGAGGAGATTTCTAGTCAGTCTAATCTGATAACTTTTAAGATTGTCTTCCCCAAACTCTCTAATCCTTTAATGATAATTTAATAAAATACCTACTGATAACCAGCCTTAAAATGTGTATAATAAAACACAGGAATTCTCATAATATATGATTGCTAGTCTGTGTTTATTTGGGAGATCCAGAACTCTTCATTCTGGTAAGTTTATATTTTCTGTTTAAAAATGAAATGATTTATGTTTTGGGTATGAATTTTTTCTTGAGTATATTAAGGAAGGGTATATCTATAGCAAGAGAGGCAAATTTGTATGATTATTCTTCCCCAAAAGTATATTTTTATGATACAGATTTTCACTTAAAATTCTCTTGAAAGCCCTTCAGTGCACATTCTAGTACAATTATTGGTAATGATTAAATGTTTTATTTTTTTTTAAGTACAAATTGTGTTGACAAACATTGACTCAGAGATATTAATCCCACTTATCATAAGTTAAGATACAATAATTATTATAAGATTATGCTTTTATATTGTCATAACCATCTACTATTTTGATCAGTAGATAACTATAAGTAATTATCTATCACTGGGAATTTTTTGTTATCTCTTATTTTCCTTTTTTTTTAACATGTTTCATTTTCTTTGTTTTAATTTGGAATTATGCTTAAAGTAAGTGATTATTCTTTAACTTTAACATTTCTGATCTTGTATCAAGAAATCAGAAAATTAAATCTAACTATTTGATTGGGTTAAAAAACATGTCATTTGAATAAATTGCACAGAAAGAAATTTACAATCTTAAAAAAATTGGCGATAATCCAACTTAATATGTCAGTCACAAAATCGGTGACTCCTACTTGCATTGTTTGTAGTGGTAACCTAAAATATATAATTGAGTTAAAATACATATGCTATTAAATTAGCTAAAAAAGCAGTTTGATTTAATGGAAAGTAACCCAAATTTAGATTCAGAAGACCTGGGTTCATGTCCTATTTCTGAAACCTATGACATTTTTTTTTCTTTTGTAGCACAAATCTCTTTGTTTCCTAGCTTATACACAATTTTAAAACATTATCTGCAAACTTTTTGATGTAACTCTCCCAGGACATTATTCTTATGCTAGTTTATTTTTATAAGAATGTCATGTTGTGTTTCTGCTAGTATCTTCATTTATTTATATTATATTTTACATAATCCAGGAGAAATCTGATTTTCCTTTAAATGTTAGTTATGAAACATGATTTGTATGACAATGATTTATACTTATAAAATAAATACTTATTAAGAACTGATTTCCTGTCAGGAACTTTGGGATACAAAGAAAGGCAAAAAGCCCACAAGTAGCTCAGTCTAAGGGTGGAAATGTGAAAACAGCTATGCATTAATAAAATATCTATACACAGAATAAATTGGGTTTCAACATTAAAAAGAACACATTAGCATTGCAGAGATCAAAAATGTTTTTTAGTACATATTGGAATTTTGCTGGGACTTAAAGGAACCTAAGGAATCTAAAAAATAGAAATAAAGAGAGTAGAAATTCTAGGCATGTAGAACAACCAGTGAAAAGTTTTAACTCTATAGAGATGGAGGAATATCAAGGAGAGTAGTATCTCTGGATTATAGATTATGTGAAAGGAAGTAAGGAGTAAGAAGACTGGGAAGGTTGAAAAAAGTTATAAAAGTTTTTGAATATCAAAGAGGGGGCTTATATTTGATCCTGATGGTGACAGAAAGTCAACAGTTTATTGATGAAAAGAGCTTATTGATAAAGAGGGTGACATGATCTGAGCTATGCTTTAAAATGATATTTATAACTGAGTAAAATGAACTGAAGGATGGAGATTTGTGACAGACCAATCTGTATTCTATTGTAAATGTCCAGTTGTGACATGAGAGTCTAAACCACGTAATGTCAATGTCAGAGGAGAGAAGGTGTGATATGTGCTTGAGATGTTATAAAGATAAAATTATTTTTAATGAAGCTTTTAAATTTCAAAACATATAAAATATATGCATAGATAATTTGACAACATTGACCCTTGGATAGCCCTGTGTTTCATATTTTCTCATCCTTCCCCCATTCCCTTCCCTAGATAGCAAGCAATCCAATATATATTAAACATGTTAAAATATGAGTTAAATCCAATATGTATAAAAATATTTATACAATTCTCTTGATGCACAAAAAAATCAGATCAAAAAAAGAGAAAATAAATGAGTATAAAAACAAAATACAAGCAAACAACAACAAAAAGAGTGAGAATACTATGTTGTGGTCTCTGTTCCCACAATCCTCTCTCTGGATGCAGATGGCTCTCTTCATCGCAAGATCATTGGAACTGGCATCATTATTAGAAAGAGTCATGTCCATCAGAATTGATCTGTCATATAATATTGATGTTGCCATGTACAATCATCTCCTGGATCTGCTCACTTAGCATAAGTTCATGTAAGTCTCTTCAGACCTCTCTGAAATCATTCTGTTACTTGTTTGTTACAGTATTCCATACCATTCATATACCATAACTTATTCAGCCATTCTCTAACTGATCATTTTCCAGTTTCTGGGCACTACAGAAAGGGCTGCCACAAACATTTTTACCCACATAGGTCCCTTTCTCTCCTTTAAGATCTCCTTGGGATATAAGCCCAGTAGTAACACTGCTGGGTCAAAGGGGATGCGCAGTTTGATAACTTTTTGAGCATAGTTCCAAATTGCTCTCCAGTATGGCTGGATCTATTCACAGATCCACCAACAATGTATCAGTGTCCCAGTTTTCTCACATCCCCTCTAACATTTGTCCTTGTCTTTTTCTGTCATCTTGGCCAATCTGACTGGTGTATAGTGGTATCTCAGAGTTGTCTTAATTTGTGTTTCTCTGATCAATAGTGATTTAGAGCACCTTATCATATGATTAGAAAAGTTTTAATTTCTTCATCTGAAAATTGTCTATTAATATCCTTGACCATTTATCAATTGGAGAATGGCTTGAATTTTTATAAATTTGAGTCAATTCTCTATTTTAGAAATTAGGCCTTATAAAAATGAAATAGGATTTAGCAAAAAAAAAAAAAACTTTTAGGGAACTGAGGAAAGTAGGGAATTAAGGAAGACACCTAGGATATAAGGTGTTATCTTGAAATAAATAGGGAAATTTCAAAAGGAAAAGGCTTAGTGGGGGGTAGGATATAGTATTAGATTCAATTTTGGGCATGCTGGATTTAAAATGTTTGTGGGGCATCTAATTTTAGATTTCTATTATATAATTGAAGGTGTGAGTCTAAGATTTATGAGGGAGGTTAGGAATGGACATGAAGACTGGAGAATCATCTGTTTAGATAAGATAATTGAATTCATGGGAGTTGTTGAAATCACCAATAAACTAGAAGAGAAGAAAAAGAAGAATCAAAACAGTATTCTGGAAGGTAGCCAATATTAGTGAGTCTAATCTTACATAGCCTTTTAGAAAGGTGGATTGGAGAGTGAAGTTTTACACTTTTCCCAAAGCTTTCCTTTACATAGGGCTTTGAACTTTCCAGATAATTTTCCGGTTTCCATCAGCAATTTTACGTGGTTTAAGCTACACAGAATGTTATGGTCCCATTTTGTGTACTAATAAGCTCCTTAAGGTAGGAACTATTTCTTTTTTTTTTTTTTCTTTATTTTTATTCTCAGCACTTAGCAGTGTTTGTTATATAATAGATGCTTACAAAATGTTAATTGAATTGAATTGGCTTGGTTAAAGATCTATCAAAGTGTTCAGAGAGATAGAAGGAAAACCAAGCATGGAGTTGTGTTATTGGAACCGAGAGAGTTAAAATATCAAGAAAAAAGGATGATTCTTGGTGTCAGAGGCTACAGAAAGGTCAAGAAGGATAAAGATTAAGAAGAGAATATATCAAGATATTAGGACACACTCTGTTTTTTTGTTTTGTTTTGGTTTTGTTTGTTTATTTGTTTGTTTGTTTTTCAGAACTAAGGCTCAGCCAGAAGACTGTGCCCTGAGTTTGGCATATCAACAATCCTTTGCACTCATCTCTGAATGATTTCATCCTCTGGCAAAATGCCTTGCTTTGATGAGCAATGAATAATTGGTACAAATCTCTAAGGGATTTATAATCTTCCTCTTAGTAATTTGTTGGAGCTTCTGTATTTCCCAAGGACCAGAGAACCAGAGCATACAATGTGTTGTAGTAGAAAGCAATCACCTCTCCTGACATTCTGAACAACTTCTGTGTTTGGAACAGCTAAGTGAACCAAACTAGAGCCTGCATTGCTTTTCTCACCATACCAGTTCTGATTCTGTACCTTGCTGAATTATGACAAGGCTCAGTAATCCTAAAGGCTTGTATTTTAATTTTAATATCTTAGGAACTGTTTCAACAGAACCCAAGAATTATTGCATTGTCTTAGACATGTCTATAAACATGAGTCTGCCATGGGAACTATTTATTAAATATTTAAAAATGACTGTGTTGGGTCCTACATTTTTGTGGTTTCTATCCCTGTCACAAGTCCAAGTCGCCAGCCTTCCTCAGCAAGACTTTGGTTTGCAAACCTGTTTTCCTCAGTCTGAAATTAATTAAACCTCTGTTTGGTTCCTGATTTTCCTGTCTCTAGTCTGTTTTGTTTGGCTCTGATCACCTACAAGTTAGTGATCAATTCCAATCTGATTGACAATCATAAGATTGGAATTAAATGGGATTACTGATAATTGTGAAGAGAATTTTTTTTTCTTTAATGAATGATAGGTATGGAAACCAAATTATAGAAAGTTAAGAAGAGAATGAGAGAAAAAGAAGTGGAGACAGATTGTAGATGATTATTTTAGAATTTTTAACCATAGTAGGAAGGAAAAAATATGAAATTTTAACTAAAGGGGATAAATAAAGTAAGGATTTTTTGAGTATAGGGGAGACATGCACTGTGGAAGGAGCCAGTAGAGGAGCCATTGAAGTTAAATGAAAGAGTGGGGATACTCTAAATTACTAGAGGAGACAATTTACTGAGCAAGGCAAAATTAAGATCTCAATGTGAACTTCATTTTTGTTTCTCAATCAGTCTTTTCCTCAGCTACTACCATATTATGGAATTCATTCAAGATTCTTAAAGGCAAATTAAGGAGTCTTATTGTAATAAGAAGACAATAATAATTGTAAAAATAAGACCAATCTTTTTTGGTCATAAACAGGTCACTAGCTGATGATTTTGTGTATAGATTTGTGTGTGTGTGTATGTATTTTGTGTTTATGTTTTGGCTTTATAAACAACATAAAGGATATCCTGAATCATTTGAAGCAGTGAAGAATGAACATATGAAAACAGTTTATTAATTTAGAACATGCTGAACTTGGTTTTCCTTTTCACATCTGTGAATATTTGAATCATTGATTTGAAAATCCCATTATATTTATACATATACATACACGTACACACATACACACAAGTATATAATGTCTTTATATATATATATATAATGTCTTTAAGCTTCCCTTTCAACTTCATTTAAGTACCCCCTGAATGCATATTGGCTATAGTAATTTAGTTATGTGCTTTTTATTTAAAACAATAATACTGTCAAGAATTCAAAACAATAATCATCAGCAGTGATGAATATTTTTAAGAAAAAGCTAAGTCAAAAAGTCCTGATTTTAATCCTATTATGACAGTTATTGATTAGGCTTTCCCAAAACCAATTCAAGGAGTTAAAACCTTTAGGCTCCAACCTATTCCATAAAATGAGACAGAATGTTCTATTTATACATCATCTCTGGGCAACAGCATGAATCACAGAACAATCAAAGATTTTTGATGAGAGTTTTGAGTCTAATTAGTAGGATTATAGCATTGAGTAGTTAAATAAACTTTGATATTTATTTTACTTTCATTTGCTTTTAGACATCACTATAAATTTCTTATATATATTATCTCATTTGATCTTTGCAATATCACTGTACCAAAAGTACCAAACAGTAATTACAACTGTCATTTAGATATAGAAACTAAAGCTTAAATAGGCTGAATCACTTGTTCAAGGTCACAAAATGAGTTGAGAGGCTTGAAGTTTGAATTTAGATATTTTGTTTTTAAGAGAATTGACTTTTCCTTAGTGACAAAAAAAATTAGGCCATATGGAAAACAAGTTTTATATTTTTTCCATCTAGATTTTTATGCTCCCTTGACACATTATACAAATGGCTCTCATGTAAGGAGTGGGTATTGCACTACTGGATTGGAATAAATGGGACCTAAATATAAATCCTACCTGTGACACTTTTCAACTGTACCATCAACTTCAAAGGAGGGAGTTCATTGTGGACAAGTCCTTTAATTTCTATAAAGCTCAGCTTTTTCATTTATTAAATTGAAGTTTCAGTACCTTTAATATATATGAAAGTAGTTGTGAACCTTAAAAAATTAATAAAGTTAAAGTGCTTTGCAAAGATTAAAGCACCACATAAATGTCAGTTATCATTATTATTAAAACAAAACAAAACAGAAATACTCTGAAGATCTCTCTGTAAAGAAAAAAAAATCATCCAAAGCAACAAAATTATTTTTTTAACATCTTGCTGAAAACATAAGTAAATTATTATTTCCTAATCACAGCCATTTTGAATTACTTATATAAAATAAGAAATGGATGTTTCTATTCATCAAGACATGATCATATATTTAGAATAGGAAGGACTTTAGAGACCAGGTTGTTCAAACCTCCTCATTTTAAAGATGAAAAAGACCCAGAGAGAAGAAACGGGATCCCTTGAAATTAATTGATTTTATAAAGCTCACCTAGATAATAAGTGATAGAAATCAGTCTGTCCATAAGCATTTTTAAGATTTTATTATGTTTCAGGTGCTGTGTTAATTATCTATCTAACATCTATCATTATTTCTCGCTCTATTTCTCTTCTTGTCTGTCTGTCTGTCTGTCTCTCAGAATATATTAAAGACAAAAATATGGGCTCTAAACACAGGGACATATGTTAGAGTATTGTATATGTGAGAAACAGCAAAGAGGCTAGTGAAGCTCAATCCTATCCTATATAGTGGGAAGTAAAGTATGGGAAGACTGGAAAGTTAGTAACAGTTCTATGGAGATCTTTAAATGATGAACAAAGGATTTATTTGACCAAAAGTTAAAAGTGAGGCAATGACCTTGATTGATTTGAGAAGAGGAGTAACATCAGCAGACTTGAGTTTTAAGAAACTTATTTTGGCACCTGAGTAGAGCTCAGATCGTGATGGGAAGAGATTTTAGACATGGAGATCAATTAGAAGGCTATTGCAATATTCAGGGTGAGAGATAATGATATCTGTACCAAGGCAGTTGTTGTGTTAATGGTGAAAAAGGGACATCATATATGAGAAATTTTGTCAAGATTGAAATGATAAAATTTGACAACTAATTAGATAAATGAAGTGAGTGTGAATAAGAAGTTCAAGATGACACCAAGATTTGTGAACATGGGTGATCAGAAAGATTGCCTTCCAAAGCATTAGAAAAGTTGAAGAAAGGGAAAAGATTTTTTGAGAAAAAATAATGAGCTTCATTTTGAACATGCTGAGTTGAGATACCTTCAGGACATTCATTTTGTGGCACAATAGATAGAATACATGACTGAAAGTTTGCAAAAGTTGTGTTCAGATCTTGTTTCAGGTGCTTACTACTCAAATGATCTTAGATGATTGATTTAACTTCTTTCAGCCTCAGTTTTCACTTCTATAAAATGGGAACAATAGAAGTGCTTACATTGTAGGTTTGCTGTAGGAATCAAAATCACATTACAATTATTTGAAAACTTTAAATTACTATATAAATTCTGGCCATTATGATAATAATCAGGATATTCAAAAGACAGTTAGTGATGCAGGACTAGAAATCAGGAGATAAAAAGGATTTGAACTGAGGTCCTTTGATCATAATATACCACTGTTTCCTGCAACACACATTGACTTTATGCAACTCAAGGTAATGTTTGTGTCTGTATCAAAGACAAAAATACACTAATTGATTTAAATCTACTACTTACCTTTAAGGTGATATTTGTTTTCTGTATGTGCTAAATAGCTTTATCTCTAAGGAAATATTTGGAAGCTGCTCATTATGGGCAGAAAAACTTTTGGTTTGAATGTATGACCATGGGTAGGGTTTCTATCTTGTTTCATTTTCAGATTCTTCATGTATGAAAATGGTAAAGCGTAACACCTGATTTCTTTCTCGCTACATTTGTAGGCTATAAGTTAACATGTGGTTGTAGAGATACAATACATGAAATTTATTCTCTGTATGTATGTGTGTATGTGTGGGTAAGTGTGTGTATGTATCTCATAAATTACTGTGACAAAAATTCCATGATATTTGTCATTTACATATAAAAATCCCAATCAGTTTTACATTGATTTTCATAAAATTGAATGTTTGGTAACCAAAGCATACCTAGCAATGAATTGTGTCTGCTTTTAACCACTGTTTGATGGCATGAGTAATTACTAATCCAGAACAAAAGCTTAAACATTGTCAATCTTTATTTCTGAAGAGATATTTGGGGAAATTGATCACAGAATAACTTATGAAACAATTTCATTTTGGACTACTTACTTCTATAAAAATTCTTGCAAAAACATTCTTTGGCAAAGTTGCTATTTTAAAACAGCTCTCATGAGTCAGACATATATTATTAGATTGACAACTGAATCTCTCCAAATTATATTATATCAATATCAAATTTGAAGACTTTAGTTCATATATTTGAAGAAATGAAGAAATTTGAAGAAACAATTTAAACCTTTCAATGGAACTGGTCTGTTTTTTTTCTAGTTTCTTATAATTTATGGTTCTCAGTCCTCTTTGTACTAGAACATATTAATATATTTTGTGTAGAATGAGCAAAGGTCTTCTTTATATACCTTCTTCCTTCTTGTTTATAGTAAATATCACAACATCTGAGAATCTCAGAGTGTAGGAGACCTCAGAAATCATGTAATGCAAACCATACCTGAACAGAAATCAGTTTTACAAAATTGTCTATGAATGTTCATCTAGCCTTTACTTTGAGACCACTAATGATAGGTCCCCACTACAAACAGCAATTCTACAGCTGAATACTTACTTTCAGGAGATAATTTACTCCTGTAGTCTCTAACCTCCACACAGCTGCCAACTCACATTTAAACGTTGGTGTGGCCTTTTCAGAATACCATAAATGAAAGAGGGTAGATTGTGTCCATGATTTTATTCTAGTAAGAGTTGCTAGAGGTCACTCATAGCCAGCTGTGATGTTGAAAAAAATTAAATCAGAGCATACCTGTGAAGTTTTGTTTTACTATTGTGAAGTAAAAGGCATCTATTTACTCTATGCTTTCAAAAGACTTTCCATGATATTATTAAAAATCATAAAAGCTTCCTCAATCCCCTCATTTCTCATTATTTAGCTATTTTGACTCAAAAATGTACCAGTATAAGTTACAAATGGAAAAAAAAAGTCCTCTTTGGGAGAGAAGCTATAACTGGGATAAAGCCACTGGTGAATTGCTTTGAGGATGTAAAAATCAGAGCTGAAAATTACTGTTTTGCAGTCTGTTGTCCAGTTTTGTGACACATTGGTTTTTAACTATTGATTTTACCTACTTCTTCTTTGACCATTAGCAATCTTAGGGTCTCATTGTCATGGAACATATGTCTTTGAACTTCCCCCTTTTTTTTTTTTTTTCATCAAACCCCTTGGGGATAATTACCCGCCTTCAGATGAAATTTAAATGTTCCCATATTCTTTCTCATCTCAAATGATATTATTGGTCTGTGTCCCCACATTTCAATTTTAATATACCCTTCACCTGCCATTTCTACCATGACTGTCCTCCATCTCTCCTATTCATTATAGGTGAAGTTATTTCTAGATAAACTTCCTATCCTAAGTTTTAACCCCCAATACTAAGGCAAGAAAAATAGATTAAAGATATTTTTATGTTTTGCTTTCTATGTCCTTCTATGTAAAGGTAGCTTGGTGCTCTGGATTTGACATCAGAGAATTCTGTAGAGTGACAGGATTGACCTGGATGACCTCTAAGGTCTCTTTTGACTTAAAATCTTGTATTTTCTATAAACACAGTGCTTCTATTTAACCATCATTAAAACAGTGATAAAGTGTTCTACTTACCTAGTATATTTGAAGTCTCTTAAGTTATTAAGGTTATGAGAAAGATCAAGAGAATTTTCTTATAAATAATACTTTTACATGTTTTTTTTTCTTTTAAAACTCAAATTTATACTTAACCTTCTGTTACTTTCTAATAGGGCTGATTCTTAGAATTAATAGGCTGGACTATCTGCTTTATCCAGAGAACTCTCTATTATTAACCAGGGCTAGCTGTTATTTTAAAACATCCAAGCTCTAATTGCCTGGAAAAGTACTTTTATCTTAGTAACAGGAGCTCTGATACTTGCATAAAAATGGATGAGAGAAACTCTTTTTCAGGGAAAGTCAAACTATCAAATTCAATGTCTGTTCCTCCTGACCACTGCAAGCATGGCTAGCTTCTTCTCCTTTGATGCTTCTC
This sequence comes from Antechinus flavipes, assembly GCF_016432865.1. NCBI lineage: Eukaryota > Metazoa > Chordata > Mammalia > Dasyuromorphia > Dasyuridae > Antechinus > Antechinus flavipes. The sequence goes on from NC_067400.1 coordinate 94,555,175, forward strand.
TCCTACCACTTCAATAATTTTTCTATCTGTTCTTAATTTGAAAACTACATCAAATGGACTCTTTTAACATCACAATAATTTTCCAATCACCCCTTCGTGTGATAGAAAGAGAAAATCTATATACTTTGACCTGCTCTGTCCAGCTTTTTTCCTTTTTTTCTGGCAATATACAGCACCTGTCTTCCTAACATGTTAAAGATAAACAACAGGGTGCCAAATCTTACTTGCCCATGATTCCCGCTGACTTCAGCATGAGAAACACTGGGGTGGGAAAGGCCTATATACACTGAAATGGAGCAAAAAGCTGGCTCTTTATTCAAGTCATGTTAGATGCCAATTTATAATAGGATTGACTAAAATACAATTAAAAGATCAAATGTCTTGGCTGGTGATAGTTACACCTGTTTGTTTATCTATCTCAAGATGTCTAATTGTAACTTATCATTCCATTAATTACACTAAAAGCATCTTTAGTAGTGAAGATTCTGCCATATTAGTGCTAAGTAATGGGAACCAGTAAGATCAACTAATCCTGTTAAATAGAAATTGAGTCAATTTCCTATCTTGAGAAAGGCTTTAGCTCCTGAATTTGCTCCGGTTTTCCCTTAGGAACTGTAGAAGACACTAAATAATGGCAAAATAAATGTGGGTAGAAGTTTGGTATTATTAAAGTTAAACAGGTACACAGTGTTCAGCCACGAAGATACAAAAATGGGATTTGATTTTGAAGCTAGTTTAATTGTAAACCTTAAAATATATAATATTTGATATTTGATATTTGATAGCATTGCAACAAATAATAACCACTCCCTAATAATTAGTTTTGCTATGGCAATAGATTTGCCCTGTTTACTGGGGGAAGGAAGAGAAGGCAGATGTCTCCTTCATTAGAGAAGGGTTTATATATTGTATAAGCATTAAAAAACTAAATTCCACTCATCCACAAAAAATGGATATACAATATGATTAACATAATTTTTTTTTTTTGGTAATACATGTTTTCCTTGAAGTATTTATATTTGCTTTGTGAAAAGTGGATCAGCAGTAGCCTTTCCCTTTTCCCCAACTAAGTAGGAGGGATCTTAACATTTAAACAAAAATATACATTTAAATACTGTGTGTGGGAAAAGGTAAAGAACTTACAGATTAAGCACATATTCATCAGACTGTTAGCTAAAGCCTATAGGCCTCAGTTTCGGCTTCTCCAGAGTCACGTGAGTTTAGATTAGGCCTGGACTACATTTCATTGTCCAAGGAAGGAATTAAGTGGCTGAAGAAGCTGTATATCACCTTGTCTACTACATTTCACTGATCAACTAGGGGAACATTAGACTTATGTGACCAATCACAACATATAAATGGTGGGATTTTGGAGGTTCTTTGTCTGAAATGTATAAAACCTGTAAGCATTTTCAAGGGTCTGGCCCTATCTTGCTGTGAAATTTTGCTTGCAGACCAGGGTAGGGTCTGCTTCTTGAGATTCTAATAAATAATTCTGCTTTCTATGAGTGATCTCTGAATAGTCAATTTGGTAGGTCTTTTTGTCCCAAAAAATACCAATTGCAAATAGTAAATTCTGAGAATTGATCAATTTTTTTTTCAAATTTGTACTGCATATCTCCAGTGATAGAACCAATTACCATATTTTACATCTTTATAACTTCAAATAATACATCTTCAAATGTGACCATTTCACAAGATTCATTATTTACATTAATTAGGACTTAAGTATATTATAAGAATAAATCACTTAGTAATCATTTGTGCAGAACCCTATGTTAGTTAAAAAGTGCCAAAGAAGAGAGACAATTAAATTTATATAAAGCAGAATTCCTGCTCTAATGGGATTAATAATCTGATAAAAAAAAAAAAAGACAAAAATTTTAAATCTTGAATATTTTTATAATGATGTTCAAACCAATAACAGTGGTGGTTTTATAAACAGCTATAAGATAGACATTAAAAGGGTGATTCAAAAGATTTCATTATGGAATTCTTAAAGAAAAGAACAATAAAAGAAAATATACATTCCAAGTTGAGCAAATGTAGTAGTAAGACACAATGTAAATCAAGATTGATTTAGAATCAAAAGACCTGAGTTAAAATCCCACTCATGTCCCTTATGATTTTTTAAAACTTAATTCTGCCAATTACTTAACTTCTATAAGGATCATTTTTTCCTCACCTGTAAAATAAGAGGGTTGGATTAAATGACATCTAAAATCCTTTTCAATTCTAAATCTATAAATAATTGTTGTTTTTCATTTGTACCCAATTATTCATAATAGCATTTTGGGATTTTCTTGGCAAAGCTTCTGCAATGGTTTACCTTTTCTTCTCAAAGCTTATTTTGCAGATGACAAAATGAGGCAAACAGGATTAAGTGACTTGCCCATTCAAATAGCTAATAAGTGTCTGAGGCTGAATTTGTTCTCAGAAAGTGGCGTTTTTCTTATTCCAAACTTAGTATTCTATCCACTGTTCCATCTAGCTATCCTATCCTTTTAGGTAGCAAAGGTGCAATAATGTAAATTATTAAATTAACATTAAAAAAGTAAAGTTAAGACCCTCATATATATTTACCACCATCATTGTCCATGTAGTTTACAGACATAGATGAGTTACATCATATTATTGCTTGCTGCATCTGAATATAAATATATGAGTTCAAATTTAATTAATTTTGAGTAGAAACACTGTTATATAAATACACATTCATACATACAAATGCACACAATTGGTTATGCATATATGTACATATACATGCAAATGCCTACATATGTTCACAATAAATGCCTATATATCACATCATGTGCATGCACAATATACCACAGTGCATTTGCAATTATGCATGTATAAATTATGCAATTATGCATATAAATATGCAATGTTACAAGCACAATGCACACAATACCCATAATACATTCATACTTGTGAATGTGCGTACATAATACATGTGTGCACATACATTTTATTATATGTGTGTGTATATATATGTTTGTGCATGATGCATTCATGGTATATAAGTATTGTAACAAATGCATATATGCCAGGTATGAGAGTGCTTTCATGAATATATGAATATATTTATTTGCATATCATATGCCTATTTAATAGTTTACACAGATGCATGTATGTTTGTATGCACATGTTTATATGTGTATGTGTCTATGTCAGAAATGAGGTTATTTTTGTTTCCCCCCAGATTTTCTCAGAACTCAAAACAATATTCAACTAAATTTGAATTTAATTGTCTTTAAAGTTTTCTTGTCTGCAACTTTTAAAACACAATATTTTTGTAAAAATTAAATACATAAATGATTTGAAGAGAAAATAAACTAGGGCAGTTTCAACTTCTATCAACAAAGATAATTAAGATAGTTTATGTAAGAGAAATATAGAAAGCAAAAGCAAAACAGACCAAATATAGAATTGTGAAACAATTACATTTGAGTGTTTTAATTAACAATAAAATAAAGAGGCAGGGACTTGAAGGAAGAGGGTCATTTTTAAATCATGCTAGAATATGAAAACACATTTGTACATACACACACACAGTTTGTGGAAATCTAGAATGAACCTTTAGTTTGCTTATATGATAGTATCATGGCATGGGGAATGAATGGGCAAACACTCTCCCTAACAACATATTTAAACTAATGGAGTTCAAGAATTGCCCAAAACTCTGAAAAAGAGTGAATAGTTTAATCTTTAACATGATTTGGTAGTAGGAATCTTCTTCAGCTATGGAGAAATTGAGAATATTATATGAATAAAGCTGATTGTTTAAATTATAGAGAACTAAATGGCTTAGCATAAGTAAAACTAAGGCAATTAGAATAAGATAATGCAAAATAGACAAGGAAATGATTTTTATGAAGCATCTTTGATAAGGGATAGACATTGAAAAATGTATGGAAAAATTAACATGAATCTTTAAAATCCACATTTTCCTAAATGTAAATAGAGAATAATTTTTAAAATAAATAGGAATTAGTGGTTTTCAAAAGAAGAATTGCAAATTCTCAAAAATCATTTGGTAAAAAGCTTCAAAAATGGTAATATTCACATTCTAAATCAAAGCAAATCTAAATCTGATACATCACCACATGCCATCAGTTTGGTAAACATAAAAAAAAAAAAAGATGAACATTTTTTTTTTTTGTATGAAGTGATGCCAGTTTGCTGCTAGTTAAGCTGTGAATTATTCCAACAATTTTACAAAACTATTTGGAATTACACAAAGTAATATGTTAATTTTTTATCCAGGATATATAATAAGCATTAAATGCTTGTTGACTAACTGACTGACTGAATTGTGTGGAGTTAAGAGATCAGAGAAAATAAAATATATACATATTCACCATTCATTGCCAAAATAATAGAATCAAAGAATATTACTTATTATGTAATTAAATAATATTCTTTGATTCTATTATTCTGGAAATAATTATGAAATTTCTGTCAAATGGAATGTAAAACATTGAAACTAATAAATTAAACTTCACAATTTTTCTTACATTTCAAAACATGGCTTTAACATGACCTCTTCCCATTTTAGTCTTCATACTCTTAATTTGGTGAGAATGCATCTTATTTAATCATAGATTTTGCATTGAACTGGATTTCCACAGCACAAAAATAATATTCAAGTAACCTGAGGATTCTTGGTTATGTCTTGGAGCTAATCTATAGATTAACAAGAGAACTGAAAAACATATTCATTCCAAAAAGTGAAGTGGAAGGAGAGACCTAAATATTAGACTAAAATTACTTTACCCATCTCATTCAAAAACAGACTACATACAGATGCAATAAATTCAAGGAAAATTTCTTTAGCTCTCCAAATGAGCCAAATTTATACCAGGATATATAAATTATCATTTGATGTGTGACTTTGTGTCTATTCCCTAGCCTGTATGAACTTATGGGAGTGTGTGTCACAGACTTTGGAGAGATGTACCACCATAGTGAATATGCCTTTCTTAAAGCAACTTAAGTTTGACTCATTAATTAATTCTCAGTTAATAATGTTGTTAATGAGAGTGTGTGATGTAGGACTCAAGCCAATAATATAAAATTACCCTTGACTCCAAGTCCTATAAATCCTGTATGAGTGATAAATCTTACATAAAGGACTCAGTTCATTGGAAAGAATAGAAATTAAAATTTAATATGTCAAAATAAAATCTATCCATGAAATAGATAATTCTTTGAGTTCTTGTCAAAATTAAGACATTTTTCATTTTAGATGTACTTATTTATTTAGATTTATTTATCTATTTATTTATGTAACTACTAAGTTGTTAAAATGAATGTTTCAGTTATTCTAAAAGATATCAGTTTTATTTGATATTGATTAAGACTTGATTGGTCAACATTAGCCATTATTCTCCTAATAAGAGTATAACTAATTGGACTTATTTTGAAGTTTGCTCAAATAATTTTCTTTTGAAGTTAGAAATCTTTTTCATTACAATAAATTACAAAAAGATTCAATTACAGTCTCATAGAATTACAAGTTATCTTTGGGGAATTTTCAGAAATGTTCTCTCTAAACATGACCCAGTGAAGCAAAGAACATATTACTTGCCTAAAAAAAGTTAATGTTCATCGTGAAATGACTAATTTTCTTTGAGAGAGCAATTTAGTGTCTTGATATATGTTACCATACTGACAACAAGATGAACATGCAGAGCATATAAAACACTTTTGGTTGCTCTATAAAGATAGTCTGTATTTGAAGAATTTCTTGAACTTCTATTAATAACCTGTGTTGTAGTAGGGCTATTGAATTTACAAAAGAGCAACTGAAAAACTCCTGCCCTCAAAGAAGATATGATTTTCTTTCAGAGTTACCCAATAAGTTCACTAAAATTCAACATGAAAACCTGAAAAAATGGGCATCAATGGACAAGTCTGGGATTTTTTAAAGTAGTAAAAGAAAAATCCTTCATTTTGTTTAGGACATTTTCCCCTCATTTTATATTTATTCACATATAATTTATACAAAACAATTTGTATTAAAGATATTAGCTGAAAATTGTAGGTGCAAGGCTTATACACAGAACACCTAGCAACTTTCAGTATTTCAAAGATCTAAGCTGCTTCTCACATCAACACCTGTGCTTTCTCTGTAACCCTGCCCTTCTGGTTCAAACTGACATCATTAGCCTCCCATTGTTTTTATCATGTACTTAATCTGTCAATGGGAATCACCATCTGGGCCATAGTTAAGAACCCAGGTGTGGCAACCATAGCCCTCAATGGGTGACCTTTCTATTTCAAAGGGCTCTACTTACCTTTGAAACCATCAATGGCAATTTGTAGTTCCATCTAAAGGTTGATTATTTCATGGGGTAGCTCAGTGATTCAATGACACAAGGCGTTTAAAAAAAATTAACCTCACTATATAGAAATAATTTTACAAGTTTCCCAGGTCTTTCTGTTCTTTATTAAAGGATTTTCCTTTATATCTATGGCATGCAATTTTCCTTATTCATATAGTTAGATAAAAGTCACAAGCTCAAAAAATAAACTCTATTCTCCAAGATTAGGAAATTCAAACTACAATTAATGTTTTAACTTATTCCTAAGTCCAGTTTCTAAAGTCCAATTGATATTAGCTACCTTGATTATTTATATTTAAATCAATAATAATGTTTCCTATTCAAAATGTTAAATCTATTCAAAATAATGATAATGATTTGATAGCAAAATCTTGCTGATATGAAATATCATCATTCTTCATTTATTGCATGTCTACTGCATTCTTCCATAATTACCAAATTCATAATTCAGTCAGTAACATTTGCTTAGTATCTACTATGTGCAAGACACTGAACTAAGTGTCAGGGATATAAATAGAGTCCAAAGACTGTATCTTTCCTCAAGGAGCTTCCAATCCAATGGGAGAAATAGAAAGCAAATACAAGTTAGTTATATGCAGACTAAATAGGAAAACAATATTAGAGGGAAGGTATTAGAATTAGGAGAGTTTGAAAAAGGCTTCCTATAAAAGATATGATGTTAGTTGGGACTTAAAGTATGTCAGGAAAACCAGAAAACAAGAGATAAAGAGAGAGAGCATTCCAAGCCTATAGGGCAGCCAGAGAAAATACCCAGAGCTAAGAGATGGAACAGTAAGTAAGCTGTGGCAAGTAAGCTTGTGGCAAGACTGAGAAGGTAGCAGGGGACTAGGTTGTGAAGGGTGCCTTCATATTTTGTATGCCAGAATATTTTGTATTTGATCCTGAAAGCTACTGGAGTTGTAGAGTTGGGAAAACTCTACATTTCCCTCCTTTTTAATCCAACAGTTATTTAATTATAATAACCTGTATTCTTTCCTCATAGAATAATTGCATGTTTCTTCAACTCTCTATAGTATATTATCATTATCCCTTTTATAATTAGTTGCCAAATTCATATATATTGAAATTGTATTTTTTTCCTAATATAATTCCAGATCTTTGATAGCTAAATAGTTGCTTCTCATCAAAGTTATAATGAAGGAATGTATTTGGAATAATACATACTGGGTTCCTATTACTGCTTCCTATATTATTGTGAGCCAATCATTTCACCTCTCTAAGCCTTAGTTTCCTTACTTACAAATGCAGCATTTTAGATATCAAACAACTGCACATAAACCCTCAATGCCTTTTTTGTTTCTTCTTTTTTTATTATCTAATCTTTTTCTAGGTCTGAATGATTTGATCTCTGAAATGTTTCAGATACACATCCTTTTCTTCATTTTCAATCATGATATTTTGGCAATTTATATATGAACTGCTGGAATTGTGGGAATTGAGTGAACTACATTGACTTCATTCCAGACTCAATTTTGGATCTAGCTCCATTTCCTCTATATTCAGTTATGAGCCTAGTACAATTTCTGTCTTGTTAAAAAACCTTTGTTCAGTTATGGGAATTGTGAAGAGGAAAAATTGCATTGCTGAACCTACAATTCTAGGAATCTGGAACACAACTACCTGTTACTCAGAGACATTTAGTTAAGGATCAATGTTATACTAACCAGAAATCGAGTCAGATCTGAAGAATGAGACAATGTATATGTATGTCTTATCTGAAAATGGGCCCCATACTATGCAATTGATTATTGTTTGCAGCTACTGAATATAGTCACATGGGGGAAGGAAATGCCTCTTTTTTTGATTTTGGAGAATTGTACCTGTTCACTTTACCCTTCTCAAATCAGAAAGCCTCTAATTTTTTCTTCATTTAGAAATCATACTGTCTAATTTTATAATCCTAGTAAATTGTTTTCTTTTAATTAATTATTTATATTTAAAAAGTTGTTTTTAACTTTTTAAAGTTAAAGTTTAAAGTTTTAAAGTTTATGTCCTACTCCTGTATTTGGGATCCAGTGCTAAAGTTGAATGGAGCTGCTCCCATTTTTTTACGCAAATGTAATGCAGTGCTTAATACATTGACATGCTTAGAAGTTTAAGACATTGTTTCCTCAGTCATTTTATCTTTCCCCCTCCAAAAAACTAAATTTAATCTTATCCCTCAAAAATCAGTTCAATACTATTTCATTTAATTCAACAATTTTTCCCAATATGCCAAATATTCTGGTTAAATTTCAACCCACTCGATACTCCAAACATCTTTTGAATATTCCCATATGCACATCTTTGTTTATGATTTTTCCTATAATGGATGATGATGATTATAATAATTTCCATTTATTTATAAATCAAAGATTTTTAAAGCTTTTTACACATATTATTTTCTCCAAGTCCAGTTTTCTAATGTCAACACACTTGATTATAAGCTCTTCTACCTTTTGTCAGAGCAGGAATTAGTTCCATTTTTTTTTTTTTTTAATTTCTTTGAGTCTACCAAACTATGTGGCATACATCAGGCCCTGAATAAGTATTTTTTTAAAATGAATTCCACTTCGATGCTCTCACTTAATGTGGGACCTTTCTTTATCTTGTGATATAATCTCTCTCTTCTCCCAACTTCTTTAGTTTTTCCTATTGAACTTTTTGCATTTCTTTTCTTATAATTAATTGCTTGTATTGCTGTCATATCTCTTCTAGGAAACTGTAAGGTCTGCAAAGGTAGATTTAATATCTTATTTTTTTCTTTTGTCTTTCACAGAACATGTCATGTATTTGTGATTGCTAAATTTATTCAATAATTGTTTTAATAAGTAATTGAGTTCTTACAGGCTTGTTTTTCAAAGAATATTCACATACATAATTTCAGTTGATAATTATTACCCCTTTCAATTTTTGAGGATAATATGTATAAAACAAAAACAATATCTCCCTTCTCCATAAAAATAGATTATGTTTTGAAATAAAATGATTCAATATACTTGCATATTTTCAGGAAGTGTTAGCTTCATTGTACAAATAGTTGTCATGTGATTAATTTATTCAACAGCAAAAATGTCAGTTTTTGATAATTTTCTCCAAATACAAATGGGCACAATAAATACTCTTCTTTTTAGCTATATGAAATAAGTTATTCAGAAATAAGCTATACCTGTTCTTTTCTCTATGTGTATATTTTAAAATATAGATAGATTTTTCAAAGTTGAATTATGCTACTTTAAAATAATTGTTAAAGTAATTTTATTTTGTCATTGTTAAATGTCTGAAATTATAAGCTTCTAGTCACTACTTTAAAGTTACCTCCATAATTATGTATAATACCTCTACAGTTTTCTGAATACAGGTTGGCACATAACAATGAAACTAAAATGAATGAATGAATAGAATGAAGAAAAAATATTTATTAGGCACCATGTGCCAAATAATGTTCCAAATGCCACAATTTGAGGGCTTTCTTTACTAGACCATGCTACTGATGAAATGAGAAACATAAATTGTCTTCTACCATGTATATACGTAAAACAATGGAAGGGGCTTCTTCCAGCTTGAATGAGGCATTTGGAAAAACGTCTCCTTTCTTGGGACCAGTAATGGAAGAAGTTCAGTATAGAAAGCAAGCAAACACAATAAGTCATGGTGCTTACCTCTTCTATAATACAATTCAAAGACTCTGGAAACTACTTGTAGATAAAAAGTAAATGAAAGAGGTTGGGAAAAAGTCATATTTATAGATATTTAAATATCTATAGAGAAGTCTTCTTTTTCAACTCAATTTGCCCCCACAGCATCTTTACCTCCAATTATTGGTTGATGTGTAAGCTGAGCATGATATAATGTATGCCTGAAAGTATAAATCTACATGAATTACAAAATCTGGTAATATAATCCAGAATGACTCTTTCTTCAATTCTCAGAACTGAATGGTCTTTTAAAAAAATAATAGATTTTTATTTTTAAAATATATGCAAAGACAGTTTTCAACATTCACCTTTGTAAAACCTTGTATTCAAATTCTTTATTCCTTTCCTTTCACCCACTAATCCAATACACGTTAAACATGTGCAATTCTTCTATACATATTGCCATAATTATTGTGCTGTGCAAAAAAATCAGATCAAAAAGGAAAAAAAATGAGAAAGAAAACAAAATGCAAGCAAATAACAACAAAAAGGTGAAAATACTATGTTGTAACCATATTCAGTCCCAATAGTCTCTTTCTGGAAGCACATGGTTCTCTCCATCATAACTCTATAAGAATTGGCCTGAGTCACCACATTATTGAAAAGAGCCACGTCCATCAAATTTGATCACCACATAATCTTATTGTTGCTATGTACAATGTTCTTTTTGTTCTACTCACTGCACTTAGCATTAATTCATCTAATGTTGGAATCCTTATTAACTGCTAACTAATTAGAGTTGATCTAATCTTACAAGAAGATGTTTTGGGCAGAACCTGAAACAAGGTACTAAGTAGAACTAATTAATACAAGGCTTGTGTTCATACCTTTACTCATTGGAGTTCAATGAGTTCACAGCTCCCTTGAAGCTCTTTGGGCCAGAGAGCACTATGGGAGAAAACCCACAATCCCTCTCTTGAAGGAGCATAAATAGAGCTTCAATGGGCCAGTCAAAGAAGTTCTTCAGAGTGAAGAAGCTACAAGTCGAGATTTCACCGGAATGACATGAAGAGTGGAGCTGGCTGGAAGCTGAAGAAAGCAGAGGCAGAGGCTGAAGGACCAGACCTTTGGATTTGGCGACATTCAGAGAGAGCTCTTGGAACCAAACAGAGAGATAGACCTCTAAGCTAACCGGGCTATATTGGAGATAATAAAAGATCTGAACTTTTATCACCTGGCTGAGTTTTGAGAAGAAAAAGTTCACAACATTTGAACTCACTACAATCTAAGTCTCTCCAATACTCTCTTTAGAATACTGCTGGATCAAGGGGTATGCATAATTTGATAGCCCTGTGGGCATAGTTTCATATTGTTCTTCAGAATGGTTAGATCAGTTCAAGACCCCATAAACCATATATTAGCCACAGTTTTCCCACATCCTCTCCAACATTTATCTATCTTTTTCCAACATCTTTGCCAATCTGTTGTCTTAATTTGCACTTCTCTGAGTAATAGCAATTTTGGAGCATCTTTTCATAATATTTGAAATGGCTTTATTTCTTCATCTGAAAATTGTCTGTTCATATCATTTGGCTATTTATTAATTGCAGAATGGCTTATATTCTTTTAAAGTTGTGTAAATTCTCTACATAGTTTAAAAATGAAGTTTTTATCAGAACCCTTGAATATAATTTTTTCTCAGTTTTCTACTTTCCTTCCAACCTTGTGTATATTGATTTTGTTTGTACATTTTTTTAACTAAACATAATTAAAATTATTCATTTTGCACTTCATAATGTACTATTCTTTCTTGGCTACATATTTCTTTCTTTTCCAGAAACCTGAGAGGTCAATTATCCTTTGTTCTTCTAATTTGCTTATTGCATCACTTTTTAATTATAAATCCATTTTGACCTTATCTTCATATGTGGTGTTAGGTGTTGATAAATATCTAGTTTCTGCCATATTATTTTCCAATTTTCCCAGAAATTTTTGTCAATTTATTTTTTATCAGAAGCTGGGGTTTTTGGGTTTATCAAACACTAGAGTACTATAGTCATTGACTATTGTACCTTGTGAAGCTAACATCCAGTTACTCTATTTCTTAACCAATACCAAGTGGCTTTATTCCTGCTGTTTTATAATATGATTTTAGGTCTGGTACAGCTAGGTCACCTTCATTTTCATTTTTTTATTAATTCACTTGAAATTCTTAATCTTTTGTTCTTCCAGAAGAACTTTTTTTTATTATTTTTTCTAGCATTATAAAGTATTTCTTGGAAATTTGATTGTTATATTACTGAATAAGTAGATTAATTTAGGTAGACTTGTCATTTTATTATATTAATTCCATCTATCCATGAGCACTTGATATTCTTCCAATTGTTTAAATCTGACTTTATTTGTATGGGAAGTGTTTTGCAATTATGTTTATATAGTTTCTGACTTTGTCTTGGTGGATTGATCCCCAAACATTTTTATATTATCCACAGTTATTTTAAATGGCATTTCTCTTTGTTTTTCTTATTGTTGGACTTTGTTGGTAATATATAGAAATACTGATAATTTATATAGATTTGTTTTGTGTCCTGCAACTTTACTAAAGTTGTGAATTTTTAGTTTTCAGCTGGTTCTCTAGGATTCTCTAAGAATACCATCACCTGCAAAGAATGATAATTTGGTATCATCATTACATACTCTAATTCCTTTAATTTATTTGTCTTCTCTTATAGCTAGTTAACATTTCTAACACAATATTGATTAATCATGGTGATACTGAGCAACCTTGTTTCACCCCTGATCTTATTGCTAGTTTATTGCCATTACATAGGATGTTTGATGATGGTTTTAGACACATGCTGCTGATCATTTTAAGGAAAACTTCATTTATTCCTATGTTCTCTAGTGTTTTTAATAGAAAAGGGTGTTAGATTTTGCCAAATGCTTCTTCTGCATTTATTGAGATAATAATATGATTTCCATTTAATTAATGATGTAGTCATTTATGGTAATAGTTTTCCTAATATTGAACCAGCCCTGCTTTCCTGGTATAAATCCTACTTGGTCATGGTATTTTATCCTGGTGAAAAATTGCAGTAATGCTAATATTTTATTTAAGATTTTTCCATTAACTTGTAGGGGCAGAGGCAAGGTTGTGGAGTGAAGCATGAAAGCTGCACCGGCTCTCCAAATTTCCCTTGAAAACCACATAATATCAACCTCTGAACAGAGTCTGATGGAATGAAACCACTCTCCTGCTTAAGATGGATTGGACAAACTTCAAATACCCTGGAGTGAAAGGGGTATTTAGTCTAGCTCAGACAGACTTGGGAAAGCCAGTGAAAGGGTCTTAATAACAGCAGATTAACAACTAAAACCTTCCATTCTGGCTCAATAGAGGAGCAAACCAGTTTTGCAGTCACCAATCCCAGCTCAAAAGGCAAATGCTGAGAAACCATGGTGTTTCCTAGAAAGAGCAGATAAAGTTACCCTCTGGAAACACAACACTGCCAAGGCTCGGAGCTACACAGGAAACTTGGAACAGCACACTCCGTACCCCAAGAGCAGAGCTAGAGCATTAAAAAAAAAGATAAATGCAAAAGAAAAGGAAAGAAAATGAGCAAGAAACAGAAAATAACTTTGACAATAGAAAAACTACTATGGTGACAGACCATAACCAAAGACCAAAACCAAGGACAAAATGTTTATAGAGAATATCTCAAACAGTGATATAAATTGTTCTCAAGCCCAAAGAGACTTCTTGGAAGTGCTCATAAAAGATATTAAAAGGCTAGTAAAAGAGTTTAGAAGAAAAAAAATGAGAAAAGAAATGAGAGATATGCACGAGCAAGTCAACAGCTTAAAAAATGAAGTTAATTCCTTAAAAAAAAAAAAATACAATTATCTAAATGCAAAAAAAAAAAAAAAAAAATCCCCTGAAGAAAAATAGTATTAACCAAATGGAAAAAAGACATACAAAAACTGAGGAAAATCACACATAAAAACTAGAATGGGGAAAATGGAAGCTAATGACTCTATGAGACATCAAAAATCAGTGAAATATACTAAAAAGAATGAAAAATGAAGAAAATGTAAAATACCTCATTGGAAAAACAGCTGATTTGGAAAATAGATTCAGAAGAGACAATTTGAAAATCAGTGGCCTATCCAAAGGCCATGACCAGAATTAGAGCCTGTATTGTATTCTTCTAGAGTCCATCAAAGAAAAATGTTCTGATATTCTAGAAACAGAGGAAAAACTACTCAGTGAAAGAATCCATTGATTTTCTCTAGAAAGAGATCCCATTAGAAAAACCCCAAGGAATATTGTTGCAAAATTCCAGAACTACAATCTTAAGGAAAAAATACTGTGAACAATAAGACCAAAAAAAAAAAAATTCAAATATCAAGGAGCAACAGTCAAGATCACCCAGGATCAGAAGATCTGGAATACCAAATGCCAGAAGACAAAAGGGGTTACAACCAGGAATATACTGCCCAATGATACTGAGCATCATCTTTCAGGAAAGGAAAGGTGATGGATCCTTAGTGAAGTAAGAGACTTTCAATCATTTCTATTGAAAAATCAGAACCAATCAGAAAATTGAATCTTTAAGCAGAAGTCTCAAAAGAAGTATAGAAAGATAAATAGGGGAAAAATTCATGCATACATTATATATATATATATATATATATATATATATATATATAAATTTAAAGTTTAAACTGTTTAAATGTCTACAATGAAAAATGATATTTGTAACTCTTGAGAACTATATCTGTCACTGGGGCAGACAAAGGGAGCATCACATGGAATGAGGGTGTGTCTGTGAATGAACTCTGATGTGATGATATTAAAGAAATAGATATTAAGGGGTGAAAAAAGAATTATATAGAGACAAGAAGATAGGGGAGGGACAAATTAGATCACATTAAGAGATACAAAAGACCTATTACAATTTAGGAAAAGAAGGAAGGGGGTGAGTATTGTCTAAAGCTTGATATCATTAGTATTGCCTCAAAGAGGGAATAACTTAATCCTTTACTTGAGAATAGAAATTTTTTTTTTAAAAAAGAAGGACAAGGAAGAGGAAGGAAAAGGGAGGAGTGGATAGAAGGAGGACGGAAACACTAAGAACAAAGGCAAGAGGAGGAGAGAGGAGTGATAGAGGATACCAATATGTGGATGGGATAAAAAAAGCAAAACACTAATAACTAAAAGGAAGAGGGGTGATAGAATATAAGGGAGTAGGTGGGGTGGTAAAAAAAAAAAAAACATTAATAAGAACAAAGTGAAAAGAGAGAATAAATGTATATACCCGGGGAGAAAATAAGATGGAGGGAAATAGAGCTAATAATCATAACTGAGAATGTAAATGGGAGGAACTCTCTCATAAATGGAAGTGAATTAGCAGAATGGATTAAACAACAGAATTCTACAATATGTTATTTAAAATAAACACATTTGATACAGAGAGGCATGTATAGAGTAAAAGTAAAAGATTAGAACATAATTTATTATGCTTTAGGAAAAGTAAACAATAAAAAAAAAGCAATGGTTGCATTTCTGACCTCAGATAAAGCAAAATTAAAAGCTAATTAAAAGAGATAGGAAATGAAAGTGCATAATGATAAAGAGCACCATAAACAATGAAATAGTAAAAATATTAAATGTATATGCATCACGTGATAGAGTATACAAATTCCTAGAGAGGATATTAAGTCATTTAATGGAAGAAATAGAAAGCAAAACTATATTAGTGGAGAACCTCAAAGTTCTCTCTCAAAATCAGATAAATTTAACTAAAAATAAACAAAAAGGCATCTAAAGAGATTAACAGGATCCTAGAAAAGCTAAATATGACAGACCTCTGGAGAAAATCGAGTAGAATCAAAAAGAAATACATCAAAATAAAGATGTCTGATAGTCTCTCTTTGAGTCAAATTTGATGAGATTAGCATTCATACAGTGCTTATTCCCTCTACCTTATTTCCCTAAACTGTAATAGGCTTTTTTCCCCCCTGAGGCAATTGGGGTAAAGTGACTTGCCCAGGATCACACAGCTAAGAAGCTGCCCCCTTAATAGGCCTTTTTTTGCCTCTTTATAAACTGTAATTTATCCTATTTTATCTCCCCTTTTGTCTTCTTCCAGTGCAATTCCTTTTCCACCCCTACTTTCTTTGTTTATCATCACAATAAAGTCAAATTTTATTTAAACCCTCTAAGTATATTCCTATCAAACATATAGTTCTCAAGAGTTAAACATATCATCTTTCTATATACTTCATCTGGATTCATTTTGCCTTCAATGTCCTCAGCATTTGAGATCTGTTCATCCCTATCTCTATAAAAGGTATCCATGGTCAGACTTCTTTTTGCTTTTTTGCTCATTTTTAAAGATTGAAAAATGCTTTTAGGGCAAAGAAGAGATTGTTCCACAGGGTGCTGCCAGCTTCCTTCCCATGCTGTATGGACTTGGTCAAGTCCTGCTTGTTATGCTGGGCTTTTTGCCTTCTGTGGTTGCACTGAAGGTGTCACAGCTAGTGCATTGATCCCCTGGCTTTTGAACCACAATAGAAGTGTGGAAGCTTTTCTACCCTGGACTGTCCTGGACTTCCCTGTGCTGCTCCTGTGCTTGTCTGTCTCTCCTCTGCCCAACTGAGATAGACCTTTCCTGAAGTTCTTTGAAAATATTTTCTGCTGGAAAATTGTTACATTACAAATGTTTGTAGGTTCTGTCTCTCCAAAACCCTTTCAGATTCTTGATCTGGTGTTGATTCTGAGGCAGACAAAGGCTGGCCTACTCTTCACCATCTTGGCTCCACCCAATCTGACTGAATACTCTTAACAATATACTTTGTTCAAAGCATGATATTTGGGTATTATGAATATGTTTTGTTCAAATCATTATGGTATACCAGTTGACACAGTCAGTGATCCATCACAAGTGATGAATTTTGTGCTATACTGATAAAAAGATAATTAACTCTATTGTCCCATTGGATAGTTGACTTCCTTTCCCCTTCCCCCCCAAGAGCTAAGTGCTGTTTTTACATCATTCTTTGTTTTGGTTGATTGTGTTGTTAATCATTTCCAGTTTTGGCCTTCTATAACATTGGCCAAATGTCTCAAAAATTAATATGATTTGAAAATTTAATGATTATAATATAGATTGCAACTATATTTTTAACTTCATTATATTTGAAAAAAAATTGAAAAAAAAAGCCTAATTACTTTCCCTTTACAATCTACAGGGTAGAAGGTAGTAAACAAATGTGAAAACCTGTAAAAAATATTCCTCTCATTTTTATAATTCATGTATTAGATTTTGTTTTATCTTTATAAGATTATTATTAATTTATTGTTTTTTATAATGATAGTAATATGTCCTGGATATGATCATTTATGTCTAGATTTATCTAGAATCCCTGAATAATGTATACTCTACAGTACAAATCAGCTGAGTAAAGGAGGAATAGTGTGAAAATAGAAGATAAAATAATAAATTTGATTCTGTTTGTTTCTCAGAAATTAGCACCCACATGCTGCTGCCTATAAGAATGGAATGGGGACCTCTTTTTGTTGGCTACTTAAATGTCATTGAGCAAAGCCTAGATTCCCTGCAGCTTACTATTTTAGCCTTTAAGCTACTATTTTCAGTCTCAGTAATGAGAAATAATAATATAATTAACTCTCAATTATCCCTCCCTCCTTTTTCTTCCTACCCCCCATTATCATTCCATCTGATTTTTCTTCAGAATATTATCTCTATTCTTAAATTGCTTTGTAATGCTTTTCTTCATCTCAAGATCCAATGCTGAAAATGAAGCATAATTCACACTGTAATTTTTAAAAATTACTCATACCACCTCTCTATGGAACCTTTCCATTTATTCCAATCCAGACTGATCTTTAGCTTTCTATAGCTATTTCTTTCTTTATTTAAATTCTCATTGGATTTTAATTACATATAATCTGAGTTGTATATCCAGAACAGCAGAATTTCTAAGATGTGAGAAACTTAAGAACTCATTTTGTTAAACGTATGGAAAAGGATTCTTTACTTCTCTTCTCCCCATGGACCCCTTGACAATCTGCTAAAGGTTATTGATCACATTCTTAGAATAATGATTTTGAATTGACATAATGCATCGTTTTACATTTATATGGTATTTACATTTACAATTATATGGAGATAAAGATGAATTTTTTTTCCCTTGACAAATATTTATACATCCACTGAGCTCTAACCGATGAACCTTTGGGGGTCCCTGAAGACCATGTTAAGTCTCACTGTCATAGATTAGCAAGAACTACCTCAACAAAACCCTCAGCCTATATTTATTAAGTCTTTATTTGAAATTCTCTGCTAAGGGAGAACCTACTATCTCCCAAGGTAGCTCATTCCACTTTTTAATTGTTTTAATTAGGAATTTTCTCTTTAGATCAATCCTAAATGTGACTCTTTGTAACTTCTACTCATTGATCCAAGTTTTACTATCTGAAGCCAAGCTAAATAATTCTAATCCAAATTATTTATCAGCCTCTTCAGTTCTTGAAGACAATTAGAAGTGTTGTCTCTTTGGCTGAGTCATTAATTTTCCAACTTAAACACCATCATCTTTGAATTACATTTACATGGTGTCACCTTCTATTTGCCTTCTCAGAAATCCATTGTCTTTGCTAAAATGCAGCTTCCACACACAAGTGCAGAGTACAGCAAGACTATCATATCCATTATGCTATGCCTTATACCCATTATGCTATGCCTTACAATGCAGCATAGTAATAGATTGTTGACTGCCAGGTGCAAACTTAGGGTAATTCTCATTTTTCCCTCATCTTTACCTGCTCCCTCCTCATTTTTTTTTAATAATGAACTTCCAGTATACTTAATTCCCTAGAATTTTTTTTTCCAAATAAAGGCCTCCACAATGAAACATCACTGTTTGACACTAGTAAAATTATATGTTTTTAATCCTGTGTACAAATTTACATTTATACATATTCATTTTCATTTTATTAGTTTTGACCTGGTTTTTTATTCCTTCACAATGTTGTTGGATCTTAAATCTCATTCCCCCAAATTTTATATAATTCAGTTTATCAATTTCAGATTTGAGAAACATGGTATTTATGCCTTTACTCAAACAGACTAATAAACTGATAAACAAACAACCAAACAGCATAGGCCCATGAAAATATCACTGAAGTTCTCACCTGAACACCTCTCTCCAAGTTCAAGATTATTCAATCAATAAATATATTATCTTTAAATGATATAAAAGGGAATTTTTATTCCAGGCTTTGATATTCCAGCAGATATGAATATGTTTAACTGTGTAATTGTCTATCCATTTATTGATGAGCATATCATGAAAAATTTTCAAATATTTATCTGAAATTGAGATGCTTACTATTTACTATCTTAACTTTACTTGGCTGGTAAGCAGCCCTTCTAGCCCCCCCAAAAGAAGGGTCTTATATATGAAAAAATAATTTATATAACTTTCATTTCAAAATATATATCATATGATAAATAAGGTAGAGGACTAGATATTTTCTTTGAATCTCACAACCCCACAGTTGTCTTCAAAAATATTAAGCTCAAGAAATAAAAGTTTTAGTTATCTTTATAATCTAAGAAACAGAGAACCTAAAACAAGGAAAACCTGATGAACTGACCCCACAGAAAACTAATAATCCCTAACTCCTGATCATAGTCACTCAGAAAACTTGTTTCCCATTGCCCAAATCTAAGCAAGCAGCAGAACTGTAAAAGCAAGCAGAATTCTATTCTTACCCGTACTTTTCATTCAGGTCCTAGATATACAAAAGGAAGAAGATTGTTCAAAGAGTGCTCTGAGCCATAGTAAAGCTCAGCTAGGTAATTAGAACAGGAAATATTTGGTGAATGTGTGTCATTTCACTAAGTCTGAAGGAACATCATCAATCTGGAGTTATTTCTGTACCACTAAAAGTCAGTTGGGACAGAGATTGAGGTTAGTGAACTTATGAATTGCCCAGAGTAGGAGGAGGCTATGTCAGTTTTGAGATCCAGTCCTAGGGAAGCTATCATCAAAAAGGAAGGAGAAAAGGGGAATAATGAGAAGAAATACTGAAATTAACAAACAACCTAAGAGAAAGGAAATTCAACTAAATATCTTAATCATAAGCAGATAAACCCATAAGGAAAATAGTAATTAAACAAGGCAATGTAGCAATCAATTTAGTCATACATGAATAAACATTTAATAGATAACCCTTTCTCTTACCTTCCCCAAAGAACCATGCTTTGCGAAATCAGTGGGGTGAGCAGGAGCCTTTCACCTAAAATAGCCAAAATTTCAGTTAAGTAGGACAATTATATTCACATTTCCAAATACACTTAAATCCTTCTGTCTCCAAGAATGGAAGCTTTTCTTGTTTTTTTTTTTTTTTTTGGTGGAGGAGGGAATTGGGGGGTGGGGGGCAGTGTTGATCTTGACCATTATGGTTAGATAGCACAGAGTTTCATTTTCTTTAGGTGGTATTAATAGAATTGCCAGCACTTTATGAATCCTATTTATCACCAATCTTTTTTTTTTTTTTTTTTTAGAAATCTTCTGACTTATTTACATATTGAAGAATTCTTAATACAGTATAGAATTTTTCCAGAAATTGAATTCAAGCTCCCTAGTCTGGAATTGTCAAACTCTTTTTTTTTTTTAAATCAAGCTATTGTTTATCCCAAATTCTGCATTCCCTCTTCTGTTATTATTTTTTCAGAGATTAGTGACAATGGCTCAGCAACATTTGCCTGCTCATTCAGGATACTGAACTATGATTTTAAAAGTTCAGATTCCTTTAGATCAAATTTTAGATGCTTTCTCAAAACATAGTGTGGATTTCAGCACTCTCTTAGCCTTTGATTCTTCTTCCAAACCAATGATTATTGCCTTAGCAGAGACAACAAATGCAACATGTCAATTGAATAAATTTTCTTTTAATTTTATATTATAATCATCTTACTCCTCCTCTGCATTGTTCCAAATCATCTTCACAACAATGTAACTTTTTTTTAAAAATCAACTTTTTGTTCTCCTGTGAAATCATGATCAACATTATATTATTTTAAATTTTAGAGTTTTTGATAATATTCTTATAGAATTGATTTATACTTTTGCCTTTGACTTCTGTTATTTAGACTAAATTCCATAGTCTATCCATATATCTATATTTATCTCTCTATAAATGTAATCATGAACTCACTATGAATCCATTTATTTTAGACAGCTTTTTTTAACTTGTTATTTAAATTTTGTTGCTGTTTATTTCTAAACAATTTATTTTCTTTCTTTTATTTAGTTACTAGGGGAAATAGAGTCAACATAGCAGATAAAAGGCAGGAATTTGCCAGTGATCTCCCAAATTTCATCCAAACAACTTTAAATAATGCTTTGAAACAAATTCTGAAGTGGTAGAACCTGAAAAAGATAGGGTGAAACAATTTTCTAGACCTAAACAGCTTGGAAGATTGATGGTAAAAGTTTGCTGCACTGAAATGAGAGTGGAGTAGAATTTATGGCAGGCTTCAGGAAATCAGTAGATATCAGCATCACATTCTCCTTTAAGTCATCTCAGTCTGGTGACCAGATAGAGATCAGAATGGCTGGAAATGACCCTGGATGCAGGGGAAGTTCTCAGTTTGGTGATTAAGGCTAGATAGAAATAAGACAGAGAATTGGTCTCTTTTATCTAGTTTAAATATATATACATATATATATATGTATGTATATATATTTAAACTAGATAAATCTGAGTTTATAAATCTTAGTATCAACATATATATATACATATATATGTATATATATAGATATATAGATACTAAGATCAAAACATAAACTCAGAAGACCACAAAGACAAAACTATTCAGTCCAAGCCTCAGAGAAAAATTTGGAATGGTT
The DNA here is from genome assembly GCF_016432865.1 of Antechinus flavipes. NCBI lineage: Eukaryota > Metazoa > Chordata > Mammalia > Dasyuromorphia > Dasyuridae > Antechinus > Antechinus flavipes. The sequence continues at coordinate 94,577,109 of NC_067400.1, forward strand.
TAAGAGCCAAAAAATAATTCTGAAAAAAGAAAAATTTGGACTTTAATAATCAAATTTAAAAATGGATGAAAAATGAGAAAGAAAATGGCAGTGAGGGAAAAAAAATCATGAAATAAAATAAAAAATGGCTGGGTAAAGAAATCACAAAAATCACTGAAGAAATACTTTAAAACACAATAGACAAAATAGTAAAATAGACACAAAAATCCAGTGAAGAGAAAAACTCCTTAAAAAGCAAATTTGGCCAAGTGGAAAAATATGTATAAAAAATACACTAAAGAAAATATTTCTTTTACAAATAGAATTGGGCTAATGACTTTACAAGACATCAAGAAGTAATAAAACAAAACAGAATAGGAAAAATAAAATATCTCATTGGAAAAAAAAAACAGTTAACTAGGAAAATAAATCAAGAAGGGATAATTTAAGAATTATTGAACTTTTGAAATCTTTTTTTATTTTAAATTTATGGAATAAAAGAGACATTACCCTGACATTTAAAATAAAAGAGAATGATTGCACATGAACATTCAAATCTATTCAATAAGGTTGTACCATTTACCTTTCTACATCAAAAGATCATACTTGTAAATACAAAGAACTTTCTCATTATTATGGCAGATAGAGTGTACATTGTCAGAAGGCATAGATGTGACTTGAATATAGTGGGAAATAGTTTTAAAATTAAATTAAAGGGTTAAAAAATAGGAATGACCAAGGAGAATAGAAAAGGTAAAAGTAAAATGATGCAAATTATCTTATATAAAAGAGGTGTAAAAGAATTTTTACAACGTAAGAGAATGTAAAGGAAGTATAGGGGAGTATTGACCCCTACTTTCATCAAAATTGGCTCAAAGAAAGAATAACAAACATACTCACTGGGGTATAGAACTCTATATTGCCCAATAGCAAATTAGGGGGGAAAGGGGATAAGAGAGTGGGTGGGGGGCTGATAGAAGGGAGGGCGGATTGATTGATTTGTTAATCAGAAGCTTGACAGGGTGAAAGGAGAGAGAGAAAAAAGATTAACAGGAAAAATAGAGAGAAATAACATTGTAATCATAACTGTAAAAATAATTTTATGACAAATTTCTTTTTTAAGGGACTTGTTTCTCAAATATATAGATAATTGAGTCAGATTTATAAAAAAAAAAAGGAAAAATTGATATAATAGTGCATGTTGGTTTAGTTGTGAACTAATTCAATCATTCTGGAGAATAACTTGGAACTATGTCTAAATGGCTATAAAATCATGTATACCCTTTGACCCAGTAATAGCACTATCAGGTCTATATCCCAAAGAGATAAAAAGAGAGTGCACCTGTGTGTGTGTGTGTGTGTGTGTGTGTGTGTGTGTGTGCATGTATTAGAAGTTCTTCTAGTGGTGGAAATGAATTGGAAATTGAGGGAATGCCTACCAATTAAGTAATGACTGAGGAAATTTTCTATATGATTGTGATAGAATATTACTATGTTATAAGAAATGATGAGTAAGATACTCTTTAAAAAACCTGGAAAGACTTATGTGAACTGATGAAAAGTAATAAATTTAGAACCAGATCATTTTAAATTAGGAGAACAGCAATGACATAAAATGATCAATTGTGAATGACTTAACTATTCTTATCAATACAATGATTCAAGACAATTCTGAAGGACTTAAGAAGAAAATGTTATCCATCACCAGAGAAAGATGTGATGGAGTCTGAATGCAGATTAAAGCATACTTTTTTTAAAAAAATTACTTTTCTTGTCTTAATTTTGTTTTCTGTGCTTTATTTCACAACATTACTAAAATAGGAAATATGTTTTCCATAACTACACATAAATAATTTATATCAAATTGTTGTTTCAATGAAGGCAAAGTGAGGAGAGAGTGACAACTTATAAAACTCTTTCTCTCTCTGTATTTCTGTCTTTCTCTCTCTCTCATGTGTGTATGTGCGTACAATGCATGTAATTTTTTTTTACATATATTTGGATACAAATACCATGTTAAATAAATATATTATTGAAATAATTCATTTTTGAAAGATTTCCAATGCTAGTTAGCTAAATAAATTATTTGTAAGCTATTTAGCCATTCAACATTATTAATTCTTTAAGCCCTTTAAAACTTGATTTCCCAAACTTTATGGTTCATGTAAGACTGTGTATAATTTTATTGTCACTTTTTAATCATAAATTTTAAATTGTTGGGGCTAGTTTTCCCCAAGGATCTCATCATTTCTACTTCGTCAACAGGTTCCTTTTAATTTTCAGAACTGGACTCAGAATATCAATTCCCCTTAGTGCAAATTTATAACTAAGGCACACCTAAAATATTTTAATCACTCTACTTTTGTGAAAGAAATAGGGATTTCAAGAAATATGGATAATTAAGGTCTCCTTTCACTTTTTAAAAATTGAAATTCAGCACCTTTATCAATGAACATAATAAATGGAATAATAAGTGAAATGACAGAGCAAAGTTACACCTAATAAATGAATATTTTGTCTTATGGGATTCTCCCTTGGCCAGTAAGTCTAGAAAAAAACTGGAACATCCAGACATAATTGGAATCTATAAAATTTGGAGTCATGATTTTTCTGTATTTGGAAAACAGATGATCAATTTTATTGTAGTACATAGTTTTGTTGTTGTTTGTTTTTCTTAAAGAAAAACATACAATTCACATATACATCATTGTATTCATGAGTATCTTAACTTTTTTCTAAATAAAAACCTCACTAAAAGCTCATTGCCATTTATCATTAATTTTCATTTATGTTCTCTTAGCCAGTTTCAGTCCATGAGATGGTTGGTGCGTATATTCAAGTCAATTTCATTATTTTTTTTCCTACTAAGAGTCTGTGAAACATGGTGTCAACTGATTTATTAATACCAACATATATTACATCAAATACACCAGCAATATCCACTAATTATTTCAAAATAAAAGATATTTTTGTTTTCTTGTTATGACTTATTTTCCATGAAGCTTAATATAAAAAAATAAGATTATCTTAAGTAGATTTCACATCTACTTTTCTTAATTTTTCCCACCTACTGTCCTGATAAGAGGCATCCCTTTATAATAGATGCAGCACTGGATCTTTTTGAAGAACTGGGTTTTAGTCATTACTTTAACTCTTATTAACTATATTATCCAGGATGAATCTACTGTTGTAATGTCTCAGACATCTACAAAATATGAACAATAATAGATAATTTGAATGGTTAGTCTAAGGATATTTTTCTGTTAATAAGTAGAAAAATAAATTATGTTTTTATATTTATTGTCATTCACAAAAATCATAATTAATGTCTTATATTGGAATGGAAGTGATCCTAGATACCCAAAGATTAGTCTTAAAAACACAAACTATGTATAGACTGATTAAAAGGCTGCTTATTGACAGGCCATTATTTGATTTTTTTTTCTTTTGGTCCGTAATAGTGTAAGAAGTAGATTAAAATGTAAAACATTCCTTTCTTTTGGATATATTTCCCTTTTATTTTATAATTGAATGGGAGAAATGGAGCTTGGATATACTAAGAATCATATGCTTGTACAGGTACTACTTTAAGTGTTCATATTCCTAGGGTTAAATCTACACTCAACAGAAATGCATATACTCTGTTAGGGAAATTGAACCACATCACATTGATATTGTCATTCTTGTGATAAATGAATGATCTAAAAGAGTCACTTAAAATACATAGTAATTACATTTTACTATTTATTTAGATGGATAGCTACTTTTCTTCAGAGAAGCAAATAAAGTTAGGGAATTTTATGTCATCCTTTGCCTAAGCTAAGAAAATGATATTCTTTGGGGGAAGGAGAAGATTTATTAGCAAAAGAAAATATAATTGAAACATTTTCTAACATTATCTGTAAGATTATGAACTACAGAAATTCTATTAAGAATTTGAATATTATTTAATCAACATCTCATATTGTAGCCTAAATAAAGTCAAAATACATATATGACCTATCTAAAGGGTGCAATTATAAGTAAAATAGGGAATCATCGGAAAAGTTATCTATCAGATGTATAGATAAGAGAATAGTTTGTGTCAAAATAAGAAATAGAGGAGCCAAAAGGAAATAAAGCAGATAATTTTGATTAAGTGAAATTAGCACGTTTTTGCACAAACAAAACCATTATAGCCAATATTAGACTAAAAGCAGAAAATTGGGGTAGGAGTAATGCATCAGTTTTCTGGGACAATGGTCTCATTTCTCAAATATATTTTAAGCTGTGACAGTTTTTAAATGAATCTTTCCCCATTGATAAATGTTCAAAGAATATAACAGGTAGGTTTCAGGAAGAAAAAAAAAAGCTGTCAGAATTCATATAAAAATGCTCTAAATCACTACTGATTAGATAAATGAAAATTAAAACAACTTCAAGATGGAACTTTATACCTATCTTATTGACTAACATGAGAGAAAATGAAAATGACTAGTGTTGGAATGGATGTGGGAAAATTGGGACAATAAATCACCATTGATGGGATTATGAGCAGATCCAATAAATTTGTAAAAAAAAAAAACAAAAAAAACAAAAAAAAAACAGTTTTTTTTGTTTGTTTAACAAAGAAATGAAAATTGATAGGATGGCTATCATTTGGGGAATGGATTAAGAGGTTATGATATATGATGGTAATGAAATACTATTGCATTATAAGAAATGATGAGCAAAATGAGTATCAGAAAAACTTGAGAGTCATATAAATTGCTATAAAGTGAAGTGCACAGAAGCAGGAGAATGTTATACAAAATACTAACAATGTATATAAGCACGATCAATTGTGAAAGATTTTTGTACTCTCATCAAGGTGATGACCTAAGACATTTCAGAAGGACTCATGATGAAAAATGCTATCCCTCTCCAAAGAGAGAATTGATGAAATCTAAGTGAAGATTTTTCACTTTCTTTTTTTTTTCTTTTGCATCACTTCACATATTGCTTGCCTTATAAAGAGAGGAAGAGAATCCAGAACTCCAAATTTTAGAAGTTCAATGTAAAAAAATTATTTTAAAGAAACTGATTGAGGTTAATGAAGGGGAGTATCCTCAGGAAAAAAATATGAAGTGCTGAGTCAACAATGCAAATGCAGTTGACTTAAAGACTCTTTCTTACGTTTTCTATTGTCTCTCTTTGATGACAATATTTCCTCATTTACAGAAACATGAAAAATGGTTTATAAAATATCATCATTTTGATAAAAAAAGTTACGTTTTTTGTTAAGCCAAGAGAAAGATGAAAATTGTTATTTATTTTAAGTATATATATTTTATCCATTGATCTTGCCAACAGTTATGATAAACTGACAGATTTAACCCATACAAGGAACAACCACTTAAAATATAAATATTAACTTAAATAGTAAGAAAAGTACTTTTATTTTTTCTTTGTTTCTGGAATATTCCACAGGCTTATTTATTATAAGTTTATACAGTTTAGATTTGTTCCAAGGGGCTTATTTTCTGAGTACATTCAAGGACATATTTTTCATTTTGAAAAGTATTTAATTATGCTGTTTTAAAGTGAGTCATTTCTTGCACCTGCTAAGATCACATTTATTGGAGAATGTAAATGAAGAAGACAATATTGCTTTTTTATAGAGTTGAGAACACTGCAAAATCTCTTCTATATCTAGAATAAAGTGTAATCAAAAATGTGGATTAAAACTGAAAACTGACTTTTCCCTAAAAATGAAATATTTTAAGATATTCTATTAAACAAATTGTTTTTCTCTTTCAGGCTTTCATGATGCTGACAAATTTTGACTTAGATGTTAATTTCAATTGATCTATATAATGCCAAAGCCTGGTACTGTCACTCTAATTGGAGCTAAAAACAATATGAAGTCAAAGTTAATCCATTAAAATAGCCCAAATCCCCAGGAAGACTCATCAAAATTCTTTGTATGGAGAAAAGGTATTAAACATTTTTTTTAAAGATCAGTTTCTAAGCAAAGTTTCTGAGCAAGACTTGTTCCCTAGGTATTATTTAAGACACTGTACCTACAATGGATACCAAAAGAAAAGGGGAAAGAAAATGAAGAGATAATATTTATCTGCGTAAGCCAAGGTTCTTGCTTCAGGGTAAACAAACAAAAAATATTTTTGTAAAAGTCTGGACTTTTCATACATATTTATTTAATAATGATGTAGTCTGGTATCCATCAAAATTAATGTGTTGCCTTACCTTGCAAGTCCTTTTTTTTTTTTTTTAAAGAAAGAGCCATAGTATCCTAATATTTTTAATTTATTGTTTAAGCAGCATGCTCTCTCTCTCTGTGTCTCTCTGACTCTCTGTCTTTCTGTCTCTCTCTCTCTGTCTCCCTCTCTGTCTCTCTCTGTCTCTCTCTGTTTCTGTCTGTCTCTCTCTCTCTCTCAGTAGGAAAATAAAGGGAAAAATTTCTTATAATAGATAACCATAGGGAAGCAATAGAAACTAACACACTAAAAATTTATATAGATGTGTATGTGTACACACACACACACACACACACACACGTATACACACATCTTATTCTATTTTTTTATCTCCTTTTTTTTCCCCAAGAGGTGGTTAGCATTCATCTTGAGTAACATTTTGGAATAAGGATTGATGTTTGTGTAAATCAAAGTTCTTAAGTCTTTCAAAGTTGTTTGTTTTCACAATGATGTTCTTGAAATTGTATAAAATATTCTTCTGATTCTTCTCTCTTCATTGAATCAGTTCATAAAGTTCTTTCCAAAATGCTTTAAAGGCACCAATTTCAACATTTATATCAAAAGATGCAGAAAACTCTCTTGAAAAAGTATTATACTCATTTTTTGTTTTAATAGTTTCTTTAGGTACTTAGCCATTAGCTAAAGCATCACACTAGATCAATATACCAATAAGTAGGTTAGAGTACATTTTTTTTTGCTTAAAGAAGATAAACTCAATCTGAGTTTATTCTTTACCTTTTGCAATCTCATTTTTTCTCTTTGGAGTCAGTTTCCTCACTTATAGAAAAGAGGTTTATACATGATCTCTGATCTCTTTGAGCTCTTAAATGCTTGATAATCATAGCTCTTATTTATATAACATTTAATATATGTTGCTATCACTTTATACTTAAAATAATCTTTTAAGATTATTATGTGTATTACTAGTTCAGTTTTACAAATGTGGTGATCTGAAGCTCAGAGAAATTAAGTAATTTGATTGAGTGTATTTAACTAATAAGATAATGATTCTAGAATTAGAAAGGGTATTGTTTTATTGTTATTACCTTAGCATAGGGAAGGGTTTTGAGAGTTGTAGGTGGTTAATTCTATTACAAATACCATTTCTCTTTTTCTTTTCTATTCACTTTAAAAATTATATTTAATACTTATATTCTCTGTGTGTGTGTTGGCATTCTACATTCACCTTTGGCTATAAAAAAGGATTGTGAGATTGAAATCACTATATATTAGTGACACAGTTATGACTCTTACACATCGTATCATTTGGGAAAGAGAGATAGAACAAGGCTAAAGCTAACAAAACATACATCATATCTCAATGGGAAACAATTTGAAAAAGTTAGTCAAGGATCAATCGTGGAATTTGTTTTCCACAAATTTATGAATTAGTTAACCCTAGATTAGTAACCTCTTATTAATTGTTAACTTAGGCAGTTATCTAAACTATTTTGTCTACTGATAGTTTGACTTATACAAATTCTTGGAATACAAAATTCATTTGTGTGAAGTCCTTGTTTGTTTGTTTGTTTTACAAGTCTTAATAGAGGAGATGCCAATATGCATGGCTAGGAAAATTTTCCTCTCTGGAAGTTTTCTGTGTGAATGAAATCACAGACCTGTTTCCATACACTCAAATGTGGAATTTCTGGGCCAAGCATATGCACTATTTAGTAGCTTATTTTATGGAACTCTGTTTTTAGAAATATATAGAATCAGTGAAACAATTTATAATTTCAACAACAGAAATGAAAGTATCTAGATAACCACAGTTCTTCTTACAATGAGTTTATTCATTTTTAGTATCTTTGCCACCTTTAATATACTATTAAAAATGACATTTAACATGATTAGGGTGATAGCAGGTTCTGTCAGCTTCCTTCCCATTCTGAGGCAAAGTCCTGAGTTATGTTTCGGTTCAGGGGCTCACTATTTGCCTTCTGTAGTTGTGTTGGTGGTCTCATAGCTATTCCACTGAATCACTGGCTTTTGAACCAGGACTGAGTAGTTTACATGGCTGTATTTTGACTAATAGCCTAACAATACATTCCCCTAGCCTGTGGAGGGCACTCTGCTTTGGATCTCTGTGTTGTGACTGCTCTAGGCTGCTTCCACCTGCCTTCTCCTCCCCACACCACCCCATGGCAATTGAAATGGACCTTTCCTGAAGTTCTTTCAAAATATCTTTTGCTAGAAATTTTTTTACACTCCAAATATTTGTGGGTCCTGTTACTCCAAAACCTATTTAGAGGCTTGATCTGATGTTGATCTGAAGGAAGCCAGGAAAAACTCAGACAAAACCTTTCTACTTTCCTTTCTTCTTGGCTCTGCCCCCTGTAACATTTTTTTTTAAAGAGGGATTAATTCTGCCTTGTAAAATACATATGACTAATTTTGAGTTAAAATATCACTTTAAACAGCATTCTATAGTGCATATTTTGATGTTCCTTATTTTATAGAGTACTTTTTCAAGTATGTCTGACTCTTGTGACTCCATTTGGTATTTTCTTGGCAAAGATATGAGTAGTTTGCCATTTGTTTCTCCATCTCTTTTTGTCTCCATCTCTGAGACAAATGGGGTTAAGTAACTTGTCCAAAATCACACTGCTAGTAAGTGTCTGAGGCCAGATTTGAACTCAGGTCTCCCTGATTATTCCATGGAACTGCTCCCCAAAATGATGAAATAAATTACACCTGAATTTTGTGACCATAAATTGTGACTTCAAAACAATCTTGTTTAAATAACTATAGTTTTAACTCACATGCCAAAGAAAGAGATCCAAAATTGTTTCACTTTTCCTGAAAAGAAAAATTAAAAATTAAGTTTCTAAGAATATTTCTCCATATGTTCACATGGGAAATTAGATACCTTATATAAATTTTCAGAACCATGCCTTCTGAGGTCCTGTAAAATGAAAGGGTATGAAGAGGTCACCAGAGTATCAGAACTTTTGGGACTTCCGGAGTCCACAAACATTAATAGTCAGTCAGCTGGATATAGTCATACAGTTTGAAGGTCTAGTTCATCTAGTAAAAACATCGAGCTAACAACATTTAAAACAATGCAAATGTTTTAATCCTTTGGGGGTACAACCAAATTCTTGTCTTTGTTTATACAAAAACTTTCTTTTCCTTTGGGACTTTTTTTGTAAGAGAGAATTTTTTTTTCCTTTTGAATTTTTTTTTCTTGTTATGAAAGATGTTAAAACAAAATAAGACAGCTTCCATTGCAACAGTGTTAATCAGTATAGAACTTGTCTGCTGTTTTATTAATGAATTGGCTTTTCCAATTAAAGTTTAGCTTTTTTAACTAATTTACCTAGACATCATACTAAACCAAGGGCAGAACAATTTATCTCAGTTACAAATTTTCAAAATAACTCTGATGAGCCAAGATTGGGGAGACTGTACTGTAATTGGGATAAGTAACTTTATTATATGGATCCAAAGCAAAGAAGGTCAGATTTAATAATGTTTTCCGTCAGTTGTGTCACTGATGTGAAGTTATTAGAATAAAGTTAAGCCACACTTGCCAGTAGAAACAGCCTAGCAAGTCATCATTTTGACAAATATTATGACTAATGATTTCTTAAACTATTACACACTGATGCTGAAAAATTTTGATTATAAAATTCATTATTTAACAGGTTACTCTTCTATCCTTGGTAATTTTCTTCTGCTTCCAAATTTTATTTTACTAATGACACTCTAAACTTTATAAATTATGTAAAATTTAACTCAGAAGTTTATATATCTATGCATCTTATCTTCACATATGCCCAAAGAAAATAAAACTTGAAAATAAGAATCAGTAGTCACAAAAAGAGTACAGAAAAAATAAAGAAGGAAGAAAAAAAAAACTAAATGTGTCTAGGTGTGTACAAATACAGAATGCAGTTCCTTTCTCAACTATAAATTGAGTTGGAAAATGAGATGGCAAACCACTTCAGTATATTTGACAAGAAAACCACAAATGGGGTCACAAAAAGTGGACAAAATTGTAAAATGACTGAAAAAACAATAAAATGATATTTGATGAAAATTTTCATTCTTATCAGAATAGTTGAAAATCACTGAAAGTGTCATTCCTTTGAATTATGTTGCTGTGTTTAGAAATCCATGGTCAAAATCTAAATATTAAACTTAAGACCTATAAGACATTAAAGTAATACTATTAACCAAGATCAGGCCCCTAAAAGGAGGAGTTCAAGGGATAAGAAGATTTGGATAGGAGTTTAGTTTGGGGAAATTCGGTTGCTTCAGTCTCTATTAGGCACAAATATGAAATTAAATAAAACTTGAGGAAGATAGAGACTCCATAGATGTTTAACCCAATGTTGTGAAAAATGATCCTTTTACTCAATGGATAGCTCAAAGTTACCTATTCAACATACTGCCAATCTGTTCTCTTAGCTTAGTTGTAGAAATAGTATCAGGACAAAACAAGCTCAACTCTGGGCTTGGATTGGGATGCTGGATGACTTAAATACATTTTATTTTAGTTTCTTCATTTTTAAAAATGGAGATAATAGGCAGATCCAAGCTGATTGAGTAATAGAAACTTTACAGTCAAACTCTCCCTAGTGTTTTCCTCCAAAAAAAATTAAAAACAAATCCTCAGACCAAATGTTGGAGTAGCATGACCAGATAATTGGGGTTAGATATTTTTCTATTACAAGACAATTTTGGTAGTTACAACAAAAGGTCTGTAACACTGAAAAAGAGACTGGTTCAGAGTATAGCACTGCAGGAACAATACCTGTAGGCCTTGGAGGAAGTAGCAACAGCAACAACAATAGTGTTGTTAAACAAATAAAGGATTGGATAACTGATCAAAAAGATTTTATAGGACATTCTTATTCTAGCACTGGGTGCAGGACCAGAAATTGTTAATAAATTCACTGCCCATGCTCACTCCTAGGTTAGTTATAGGGCCTAGAGGAGAGCTTGCAAATGAAAAGAAGTAGGGGCCCTGCTCCCAGGTGCAGGGCAAGGAGGAGCATTTGTGTTTCTGAGGGATCAGGGGCCCTGACTCTGGTTATAGGGAAGAGAAGATCTTAAAGCTGTAGACAACAAGGAACCAGGGAACCATTTTGGATAAGGAGCAGAGCTGAGATCAGAAGAACATTGAGACCATATCTATCCTTGGATAACATCACCATGGAGGCATCAAAACTTCCAAATTGAAAAATTTGCTCCAAAAACAGCAATTTAAAGAAGTTTGAAGAATAGGATAGTACCCTCTTCTACCCTGGAGAGCAAAGCCCAATGTTAGCCTGAAGATCAATAAAAAATTTGTTGGACAAATTGTGCAAACCTTAAAGTTAGCAACCTGATCCTAAAAAACTACTATGTTAAATGAATGTAAAAATTAACGAACAATGAATGAATCAACTCAGAAAAATAGAACATTGCAGAAAATATCTACAAAGCCTCAAAGAAAATTATAAACTGGACAAAAGCCAAATAAGAATTCCTGGAAGAGCTAAAAAGAAAAAAGAAAAAAAGGCAGAATCTGCTAAACAATTTGCAAAAAAACATGCAATAAATGTGATAGAGGAAAAAAAAAGGGAAAATAAAAATAGAATTGGCTAAATTTCCTTTTTTTTTTTTTAAAGAAAAGAAAACCAAACAACTTTAAAAAGCAGAATTGGCCATATTGTAAAAGAAGTACAAAGCTTCATTGACAACAATAACTCTTACCCTGTGGGAAAGTAGGAGGGAAGAAGTTATAAGGAGTGGGGAGAATGATAGAAGAAAGTACATATTTGAGAAGTGTTGGTTAGAAGCAAAACCATTTTAAGGAGGGACAGGGTGAAAGGAGAGAGAATAGATGAAACAGGGGTGAAATATGGTTAGTAATAATACTTGTGAAAATAATTTTGAAGCATGATACTCTGATGAAGACCTCATTTCTCAAGTATATAGGGAACTGAGTCAAATTTATAAAAATTAAGAGTGATTTCCCAATTTATAAATAATCAAAAGTTATGAATAATGCTCAGTCTAAAAGGGCTATACTCAATCATGCATATTCTTTAATGTAATAGTACAACTACTAAATATGACTTCCAAAAAGTTTATAAAAGGACCTATATGTACAAAAATCTTTATAGCAGCTCTTTTCTCATGGAAAAGTTTTGGAAATTGAGGGGAGGCCCATAAATTGGGGAATGGCTAAATAAATTGTGGCATGTGGTTACAATGCAATATTATTGTTCTATAAGAACAGGATACTCTCAGAAAAATCTGGAAAGTCTGCCATGATGTTCAGCAAAATGAAAGGTATTGAATACAAAGTAATGTTGTAAGATGACTAGTGATAAATGACAGCTACTTCGAACAACAAATCATCTAGGACTACTTTGAAGTATTTATGATGAAATATACTATCACATCCAGAGAAAGGATTGATTGGGCCTGAATACATACAGAAGTATACTTTTTATTTGCTTTATTTTTTTGAGGGTTTTTTCAGGGGGATGTATGTTTTCTTTCACAACATGACTTTTATGGAAATATTTAGCATAACTTCACAAGTGTCTTCTCAATGTGGAGTGGGGTGGGAAGGAAGGGAAAGAATCTGACACTCAAAGCTTTAAAAGCAAATGTAAAAAAATGATTTTACATGTAATGGGAAAAATGTTTTTAAATAACCATAATAATAGCAGCAGCAGCAACAACAATAAAAGAATTGACCAAATTAGAAATTTAAAAAGATACAAAAACTCACTGAATTAAATAAGTCCTTAAAAATAGAATCTGAGACTTCTGATGGCAGAACAAATAAAACAAATAAATAAATAAAACAAGTAAAATGTTAATTATCCCTTGGTGGGGAGGGAGACACGACTAATTTGGAAAATAAATTTAGGGAAGATAATTTAAGAATCATTAACTACATGAAAACCATGTTAAAAGAAAAAAAATCTAGATATTATATGTAATGAAAATATATGGAGAAACTACACTGGTATTCTGGAACCAGAAGGTAAAATCAAATTTGAAAATATTCACCAATCAATACCTGAAAGAGAACCCTAAATGAAAACTCCCAGTAATAGTATACCTAAATTTCAAAGTTCCAGGGATCAAGAGAAAATATTTAAATTGACCAGGAAAAAAATTCAAATATTGTGAGACCACAGTCAGAATTACACAAGATTTAGCAACTAATATTTTAATAGTATTTTATTTTTCCAAAGATAGTTTTCAACATTCTCCTTTGCAAAACTTTGTGTTCCAATTTTTCTCCCTCTTCCTTCCCTTTCCTTTTCCCAAGACTACAAGCTGTCCTATATAAGTTAAGCATGTGCAATTCTTCTAAACAAATTTCCATTTCCATGATGCATAAGAAAAAAATCAGATCAAAAAAAGGAGAAAAAACAAGGGGAAAAAAAGCAAACAGATACCACTAGCAAAAAGAAAGTGAAAATACTATACTTTCATTCATAGTCAGTCTCCATCTCTCTCTCTCTCTCTCTCTCTCTCTCTCTCTCTCTGTCTCTCTCTCTCTCTCTCTTTCCTTCTCTCTCTGGATGAAGATGGCACTTTCCATCACAAATTTCTTGGAATAAAGAAGTGAAGGGCTCTGATTATGATAGTCAAGAAGGCAAAAGAACTCTGATTACAAACAAGAATAAGATATCTATAATTTTTTTTAAATCGAAGACTTTTAAGCATTCTTAATTAAAATGCAATTACTTTGTAGAAATTTGATTTTCAAAAACAAGACTTAAAACAATAATAAAAGATAAACATAAAAGAAATCATAAGTGATTCAATAAGCATAAACACAATGATTCCATTATTCAGAAATGATACACTTATCTATTAAGAACTTTCTCATTATTGAGGCAGTTAAAAGGGATCTATATGGCAGAGGACTTATTTTGGGATGATATAAAAATGCAATAGAAAATAGAAAGAAATAGAAAAATAGAAAAAGAAGGAAAAAAATGAAAGAAATTATCTCAAAGAAAAGAAGCATACAAAGACAAGCTTTTACAGTTATAGGGAAAATGGTCCTGGGGCAGGAAATTCTTGATCCTTACTATCATCTAAATTGGTTAAAGGAAGGGGAAAGTGTATGTTTGTGTGTGTAAATGTGTGTGTGAGAAACTGATGGACAGACAGAGACAGAGAGACAGAGGACACAGAGAAAAAAAGAGTAAGACAGAGAGAAAGGAGAAAGAGAGAAATTGGGAGGGAGGGATGAAATACACACAGAAAACTATCTTTCCCAAAAGGACAGAAGGAAAAGAAAAAAAGGGAGGAAAGGTAAAAGAAAGTAGTGGTCAGAAATAAAACAGAGTCTAGAGGAAGAACAGAAAAAAAGAGAAAGCTAACCAGAAAAAAACTAGTAAAAAAGGAAAGCACAATTTTTGTTCAGTTGTTTTCCTTATGTACAACTCTTTGTAATACGATTTGGGATTTTCTTGGCAAAGATCCTAGTGTGATTTGCACTTTTCTTTTCCAGCTCATTCTAAGATGAAGAAGCTAAAGCAAACAGAATTAAGTGAATTGCCCAGGATCACACAGCTAGTAAGAAAGTGTCTGAGGTCAACCTTGAATTTGGGAAGGTAAAATTTCTTCATTCTAGTCCTAGCACTCTATGCATTGTAGCAACTAACTGCCCAGCTAATGCCCAGCTAATAATAGTTACAATGTGAATGGGGTGAGCTCACCCATAAAACAGAAGTGAATAGCATTAGAGATTAGAAAATAATAAAAGAACAACTACTGAACAATATATTGTTTAAAAGACATTTGAAATAGTGAGATACACACTAAAAGGGCTAGAGCAAAATTTATTATTGTTTCAATTGAAGTAAAAAAAGATACAGGGGTGGTAATCTTGATGTCAGAAAAAAAGTAAAGGTAAAAGTAGACCCAATTTAAAGAGATAATCATGGAAACTATAACTTACCTAAAATCACCATAGATAATGAAATAATATCCATGCTAAATATGTGTGTACTAAATACCATAGCATCCAAATTCCTAAAAGATAAGTTACATAGATTAGAGAAGGAAATAGATATTAATTCCATTCTAGAGGGTAATCACAAATTTCTCCTTTCAGATCTACATAAATTTAATCATAAACTAAATGAGAGACATTATGGAGATGGAAAATATCTTAGGAAATCTAGGTATGATAGGTTTCTAAAGAAAATTGAATGGGAACAAAAAGGAATATACCTTTTTCTAAGATTATATAGCACCTTCAAATAAAAAGACTATCTATTAAGACATAACAAATCTCTCAAACAAATTCAGCAAAGCTAAAATATTAAATACACCCTTTAAGATTATAATGTAATAAAATTACATTCAATAAAATACCATGGAAGCTCTGATTAAAAATGAAATATAAAGAAGATAATTTAATCCTAAAGACTGAGTGGCTTAAAGAAAGAGTCTCACAATAATTTCATCAATGAAAATAACACAAAATTAAAAAAATACTCCAATATTTGTGGAACAAAGTCATACCTTTACTTATGGGAAAATTTATATCTATCAATTCATGCAACAATTAAAAGAGAGAAAGGATAGATCAGAGAATTGAACATTCAACTAAAAAAAACTAGAAAGAGAATAAATTAATACAACCCTCTAATAAACAACAAAATGGAAGTCCTGAAAATCAAAGAAAACTAAGAAAATGTAAAGTAAAAAAGATAAATAGCTTTCAAATTACTGATTACTTGGATTTAAAATAAAAACAAAGTAAATCAAACTCCCAATAACAACTTTGAAAAGAGTGAATTCAGCTAAGAAAAAGCGTATGTAGAATTATTTTAACATATGCATATTTGAGTTTGTAGATATACAATATATTCGAGAAATGAACATGGCAATGTGTTGTTAGATAAACCCCAAAGATCCCTTTTATTGGAGAGGGGGGAGAACTTAACATTTGACAAAAATTGTTGGGAAAATAGGAATGCAAATCTTTGCATAGACACAGCTTTCAAATTATTTAAGAATAAAATGAGTAATTGATTTAGACATAACATGTAATATCATAATTATGTGAAATTTAAAATTTTTATATGAACAAAACCATTGCAACTAAAATTAGAAGAAAATTAGGGAAAATGAGAAATAAAATTACAACAAATTTCTGGGAATTTCTGGGCAAAAGGTTTCATTTCTCAAAACTTCAGGTAAATGATACAAATTTATTAAAATGAGAGCTGTTCATCAATTGATAAATGGTCAAAGGATATGAATAAACAATTCTCCAAAGAATACTCTAAATTATTAATGATTAGATAATTGCAAATTTTAAAAACTCTAAAGTCCAGCTCTCTCCTATTAGGTTGAGTATCCTAGCATCATTAGCTATTCTTCTTAACCCCTTCTTAATATACATTTCCTCAATTTCACTCACATCCACATTATTCTTATATTATGGTAACTCATGAAGTTATCCATTATTAGACAATAACCTCATTCCAAGGGAATTCTGTAAGGTTACATCTGAGGGACACAATTTCACTCAGAATTTTTCCTTTTTGAGGTCTTAGCCTCTAGGCAGTTTACAATCTATACATGAAAACAGCTAAATCCTCAGACAACTTTTAATATAGTTCATGAATGAGGGGAATTTTTACTATAAGAAAATGAAGTGACCATTCAACTTTTCTGCCTGGAGGAGGAGAAATTTATTTGAATCAGCTCACTGAACTTTGATACAATTCAAAATGTATTAAGTTTTATTTTTTCCCCCTGACATAAAGGTTAAATTTGCTTCTTTCCAATTTCCATCAATGGTTTTTTTGTCCATTCATAGAAATATAAAAAATGCATCATGAATTGATATAAAACATACAAAATGTAGAGGTCATATCTGTATTTTCCCCCTGTTAAAAATTCTTCAAATCCTTGCTCCAGACCAGTGCATGTGTCTGCTTTATTAAATTCTGGATAAATGAAAGAATCAAAAGTGGGGAATGGAAGAATTTTCCACAATTTCCTACATTACTGTTGATAAATTGCTTGATTGATGGTGCCCAGACAGATTCCTTAAATTATATGAAGTTTCTTAATGATATGAAACCTACATATTTGCTTGATGATGAATCTCTTAGACATAATGCCTCCCTTTCACTGGGATTACTTCAACCACCCAAAACTTCTTATCCCTTATAGTTTAATTTGTCAGGAATTGGCTGGATTTATGTGCTCATATTCCTTTATATCTTCAAAAAAGTATAAATCCAAAACCTTATCAAAATATGGAGGTTATCCTGGATTCTCAAATGCTATGCTAGCAGAATCCAAGCTCTTCTCATTTCTTCCATTTTTTAAAGACTTCAAGTATCATTTGGATAATAGAATATAT
This sequence comes from Antechinus flavipes, assembly GCF_016432865.1. Lineage (NCBI taxonomy): Eukaryota > Metazoa > Chordata > Mammalia > Dasyuromorphia > Dasyuridae > Antechinus > Antechinus flavipes. The sequence goes on from NC_067400.1 coordinate 94,594,680, forward strand.
CTGCTTTCTCAGGATCTAGCTAGCTATGTACAAAAAGACTTATTATAAGTATATTTGCTAGGTGACAAATTCTTTGGCTCAGGCATCATGTGAAATAAAGAAAAATAGAAAACAGTTCTCAATCCTCTGCATCCCTTTTGTATTCTCCAATGAAAGAAGGAAAAATGAGTCAAGATACATAATAGCACTGACTACATTTGAAGACAAAGAACCCTGCTTTATAAATAATGTTGAAATAATATGTCAAGCCAATAGCAAACTAGAAACAAAAGTAAAAATAAAAACTAAGGCAAGAAATTTTAAAAGTTCCTAGCTAACCTAATTTAATGACTGTTTGATGCCTAAAAATGAAATATGTTAATGATGCAGGCTTTAACCATTCCATAATGAAGTTTAACTATAATGAAATAATTGCAACAAGGAGTCTAAAAGAATCTCTAAGTTTATGAGAAATCAATAGCCCCTTGCTCAATTGAGAGATATGGCATCTGAGGGTAATGCTATTTTAGGATATAAAAAATTTATTAAATATCTCAGCGAGATTGATATTAAATTATTATGAATAGAATTATCTTATAAAAGAGAACAAAGTAGTTGAGGAAACAAATGAGAAGGTAGCTTGCCAAAAAACAACAATACACTTGTTAGATGATCATGAAAAAAATTAATAGCTAACATTTATATAACACTTTAGTGTTTATAAAGTGCTTTACAAATATTATCTTGTTTTATTCACAACCCCATAAAATAAATTATATTATCCCTATTGCAAATATAAAAAAATTTAGATTGAAAAATTAAATTATTTGCTCAATTACAGACTCAAATAGTATGAAGTCAAATTTAAATTCAAATATTCATGACTCAAGTTCGACATTCTATCCCTTATATCACCTTGATCACACATTTAATAATGAACTTGAAGGGAAGATGAGACAAAACCTCTTAAAATATTTTTCACTATTTGACAAACTATTTAACCTTGTAATTACAGTAGAGCACCATAATTTAATTTTATCATCACAATTACATCAATTTAAAAAATAAAAACCATAAAATTAATAAAGAACAGTTGAATTGGACCTGTTTTACACAAATAAGGCTTATTTGAGCAATATAATTTCAAAGAAATTGAGGTGTCCATTCTGATAGGATACAAGTTCCTTCTCAGAAACTTACCTGCTTTGTGATATGTAAAGAATAGAAATCTGAAAAGGAGGTTATGTAATGAATCATTTTAAATGACAAAGAAACATCTTTGTATTTTGATGCTGGGGACATTGAAGAACCATTGCTATTTGTTGAGTAAGAAGGTGACTTGGTCAGAATTACACTTTTGGAAAATCACCTTAGTGACTAACTGGAGAATGCATTGGGGTAGATAGAAACTTGAGACAGATAGCCCCACTGTCAAGGTAATGAAAAAGTTCAGATAAAGATTATATCAGAATGATACCAATTAAAGAGAAAGGGGTCTATATTTTGAGAGAGCTGCAAGAATGAAATTGAAAGAATCTGACAATAGATTGGGTAGGGGGGAATGAGAGATAATAAGGAGTTAAAGATAATTCCTAAGCTGGGAGTTTGATGAATTGGGAAGATGATATTCCTTTGAGAAATAATAGGTAATATGGGAGGTGGAGAAGGTTTAGGGGAAAAGATAATGAATCAGTTTCTTTTTTGACACAATGAGCTGAACGTGTTTACTGAATATCCAGTACAAAATGTCTGAAAACAGTTGGAGGTGTGCAATAGGAAAGCAATAAGAGTAAAAAATTGGGGCAAAAGAGCTAAATTTTAGAATTATACATAAAATAATATGCAATTTTACTTGCAGCACCTGTCTTACCTCTATAAAACCTTTTACAAGAGTGATTGGCCCATAAAGGAACTACTAGAATAAGGTGCTAGAATGGGCAGGCTTTTTTTACATCTTAATATGTTCACAGTTGATCAAAATATATAATTACACTGTGTTTATTGTTTGGTGACCACAAAAAAGCATTCAGTTTGATAGAATTAAATGAACTTTTTTTACATTATGTTCCATCAATATGTGTCTGATGTTAAGAGCATAAAATAAATTCCTTGAAAAATATAATAGAAGTCACTTTGTTCTATCACTTTATAATTATTGATTTCATATAAGGGATAAAACTGGAATGTTTTTCAAGTCTTAGTCATCATCATGGTGGCATTACACATGTTAGAGAAATTCTACACAGATAGTGAAATTTTCCAGATGCTTCTGCTTGCAAATAATGTGTACTGATTGTATTTAGTCTTAGAATGATGTAGTACTTCCAAAATTCGGTTCAGCATCACTGAAAAGATTCCATTTTAAATATTCAAAACAATAAAAACCAAGTAATAAAAATGCTTGATTGTCCAAACTATGGTGTTGCATTTTGCTTGTCAATACATAAAGCTGGGCAATAAAGTATGTATATACTGGATAGATGCTAGAAATGAACTTAGAACAGGGAAAAGAACTAAAAAAAAAAAAAAAAAAGTAATCTATATTCATTTGGCAATGCGTTTAGTGCTTTTACCGAAATTAAGATTGTCTTTGAAGGAAGAAAAATGGGAAAAAATGGCTTGTTAACACTAATATTCTTGTGGTAAAAACATATTTTTTGAGTCATGAAGTTTTACACTATAGAGAGGTTTTTTTTTTTTTTTTTTTCAGTCATTTATAGAACAATGGAGGGCAGGTTGGTGGGACAATGGATAAAGTGCTGGACTTGAAGTCACAAGAACTCAGTTCAAATTCAGTCTGAAATATTTAATAATTTTGTGATCCCCAATAAGTTACTTAACCTCTATTTTCCTCAGTTTTGTCATCTGTTAAATGGAAATAAGAATTTTTGTAAAACTAAAATGAAAAACTTGTTAAAGGATTTATACATGTTAAAGCTTTATAAAAATGCTAGGTATAGGAGACAGAGCAATGGGTGGGAGAAAGAATCAGTATATAATTAATCAACAATTATATGCAGAAAATTATTTTAAATCTGTCATCAAAAATGTGCCTGACCAGAAGAGATGTCCTGGTCATATACTAAACATAAGTGATGGATAACCTGTACAATACATTTTAATCTCAAGATACCAAGAGATATATAATGAAGGCACAAAGTCTTTTGGATAAAAATATATATATATTTTTTTCCCTCAGAATCATATAGATAGTAGTAACAGTAAAAGAATTTTTTAAAACTTTGCATGAGCTGTGAGCCATAACACTACAAGGAATATACACATGGATAAAATCAGAGATCTGTTGAAACTTTGAATCAAATTCTTTCACAATTTTGCATCATGGTAAGCCTGGGGTCTACTCTTGAGGCCTTCTTCTTCACAAAAATGTACACTTCATGTCAGTAAGACATTAAACCATAACTGAATGAAAACTTATTGCAATATCTGAAAGGCCATTTCTTATAATTCTTGGTAGATTTTAACCCCCTTTTTGTAAGTCAACATGATGCCCTGAAAATATCAAGAACTTCAGTTTGAATTTCAGGCAAAAATTTATACCTACTGAAAAATTTCAAGAACTTTATTCTAAAAACCTGAAATAAGGTTTTTACTATTTATACACATTTTGGATGTATCTGTAAACCTTCAGACATTAAGGTGATTGTGGCTTTTATTTCCTTAAACTTTGTGTTTTCTTTATACATCTCTTGTTTTCCTCTGTTGAAATGCCAAAGCCACAATGCCATACACAAATTAGAAATTCTCATAAGTGAAAGGCATACTTCTCCTAATGGTGGGAAAATATTAAAATGTATCTAAACATAAAACAATAATTAATTTGGAATATTAAGCTCCAATTCATAAATTTCTGAAAGGATTCCAGGGCACTGGTCAATTGAAAAATCTCAACTTTGCATTTATAATAGCCAAATTGATATAGAATATTCTTTTCTATTGATTCCTTACATTAATTCTATGATCACTATAAGTGCCCTACAAATGAAGGTTTGCATAAATGTTGACTCCTTTTCTTTTTATGAAAGTGGTAGAAATGAAGGATGCTAGGAAGCAGTTTGTGATGGACAAATATGGTTGGTTGGTTATTATTTTTCATCTTCAGAGAGGATTAAAATAACATCATTATGCTAGAGTCAAGTTACAATGTATCCTTCTGTGATTGATCAGATCAATATGAGCTCAGAATTCTCAATCACAAATTGGTCACAAATAAACCTCAAGGACTTTTGGGGTGATATCCCTAAATTTGTGCATCTCACATTTCTTTTGAGTTACTTCAATTCTCCTTTGCTGATATAGCACAGCACCTTATCTGAGGTGGCTCTGGCAATGTGTATGTCAACTTATTATAATTGTGTATGTTCCTGGAAAGTATACTGCCATGGTAAGTGAACTTATTCAAAACATTCAAAATTTCTCAGTTCCACAAGTGGATCATATAGTTCTGGCTGATGGAGCACCTTTTTTTTTTTAAATGTTAATTGTTAAACCAAAATTGGCACAAGCAGAAGAGAATTGATACATACTTTGTTGCATCTAAGCTTCAGAGGCTGCATTTAGTGCACAATCATCTGAAAACAAAACAAAAAAGTCATGCACTAACACACTCTCTACTTTATTTTTGATTTATAGCCTTTTTAAGTTGAAGAATTAAATTTCAAGGTGGTAGCTGATTTTGATGCTATCTATCTTCATCCTCATTGAAGGGGTCTGACAACATTTCTGAAAGCATCATGCTAAAAATCATGAGAGAAGCAAATAGACTTGTTTCACTCCACTGGTGACTAGGAAGCATGAGAACATTGTCCATTATGCAGAACAGATGTATATGACTGAATAATTTTTCAGGACAACCAAATTTTGATATAATTTTCCATAAGCTCTCATGATTGACAATATCAAAGGCTTGGTCAGATCTCCTAATGTTGCATACAGACCTCTGTTCTGTTTCTGTCTTTTCTCCTAGAGTTACCTCATAGAAAACACTATTATCTATTTTTCCTTAGCTCCTTTTGAAGCCACATTGGCTCTCGAGTAGATTACCATCTTCCAGGTGAAATATCTGCCTATTAAGGAGGCTTCTGTCAAGAATCATGTCAACAATGCATGATAGAGACCCCACCCTGTGATTAGGGCAATCTATTTCCTTTATCATTATAGACATGGATAATGTTGGTATCTTTTAATTCCTGTGGAATAACCTCCTCTTGCCATATAACTTGGAAAATTTCATTCAGCTTCTGTAAGAACAATGGACCCCTTACTTTGTAAATCTTGGCTGGAATAGAAGCACCAGGTGCTTTGCCACACAAAAAGCATTAATAAAAGAATAACAATAATAAAGAAGAAGAGGAACTGACCACTATTTTCTCAGTAAAGTATCGGGCAAGGTCTTTGTCTCAGAGAGACAGGGAAAAGCTATGTTAAATAGGCCTGAGGAAATAAGAGAAAATTTGAAACATACAATGAAAACATAAAATAAATATGTGTGAATATATACATATACATATATATAGAATGCATAGTATATAAATATAAAAAATAAATATGTGTATATTAATATATCTATCTGTCTGGATGTCAGTCTTACAAATTAATATAGGCAATTGATTGGCTTAGTCCATATATTTCTTACTAGTTGGGTGAAACTGGGGAAAACATCTTTTTTTTTTTAATTTAAATTTTATTTTATTTAATAATAACTTTGTATTGACAGAATCCATGCCAGGGTAATTTTTTACAACATTATCCCTTGCACTCGCTTATGTTTCATTTTTTCCCCTCCCTCCCTCCACCCCGCCCCCCCAAGGTGGCAAGCAGTCCTATATATGTTAAGTATATTGCAGTATATCCTAAATATAATACATATTTGCAGAGCCGAACAGTTCTCCTGTTGCACAGGGAGAATTGGATTCAGAAGGTAAAAAAATAACTCGGGAAGAAAATCAAAAATGCAAATAGTTCACATTCGGGGAAAACATCTTTTATTGTTTTCCAGTCATTTTAGTCCTAACTCTTTGGGAACACATTTGGAGTTTTCTGGGCAAAAATATTGGAGTAGTTTGCCATGTGTTTCTCTAGTAGATTAAATCAAATAGAAATGAAGAGGCTTGCCCAGTCACACAGTTCCTAAAGTCCTGAAGTCTGATTTGAACTCAGTTCTTTCTTACTGGAGGCCCAGCATTCTATTTACTGAGCCACCTGGAGGCCTCTGTTTTTCTTACTTTGCAGAAAAATCAGTGATACAATTAAAAGTCTATTTACAAAATTATTACTTTACAGAAATAGAACCAAAGTACAATTTTATCACTCATACTAATAAACAAAGATAGTAGATAACATAAATCATAGACATAATTGAATTTGTACACACTACAATCTAAGTTGTAAAGCCACTCAGTTTATATCAGTTAAATTATTCTCAGTTAAATAATGAGTAATTTAAAGAAAAATAGTGTCTCAAATAAAATTTACTTTTTTTCTCTATCTCTAAATGACATTTCCAAAACAATTTATTATTTTTTAATTTTAATATCACCTGAATTTTTCCATATATTCCTTTGCTCACTTACTCAGAGTATCATGATCATCTCTTCCCCCCACCCCAAATAAAAGAATACAAAATTAAGCAAAAAAGAAAATCAGCACACTAGCCAAAGAATCACTTGAATCAGCTACAGTACCCAAACTGTGCATAGAAAGGAGAGAGGTAAATCTCATCTGTGAAGCCAAATGTGTTCATTATAATTAAACCTCATTCAGTTTCATCTTTTGGTGTTGTTCTACTTTCCATTCACATTGCTTTGGCAACTGTGTATGTTGTTTTCTGGTTCTGCCTTCCTCACTATGTCAGTGCACAACTTCTGCCAGAAGCAATTTTCTACAACTGACACTAAAAAGAAACAAATTTCAAGTTTATACAGAACAACATTAACCCAGCTTGGCAAGGTAAAACTCACTTACAATATTGATTCTAAGTTTTGAACTATACTTGAACCTGGGGATTGGAGTTTATGCTAGGTTGGTAAGAGGCAGTTTCCTACTTTGAAGGAAAAAGGTTGGAAGGTTGAAGTGAATGTTTGAATAGACTTCTAGAAAGTCACATACTTTTTATCTAAAAAAATTTTGGGTAACTGAATTATGGGTAATGTCATAAACAAAAGAAGGAAAAGTTCTCAAAGAATTTTTACTGATATAGACCACCTAAGTACTGTTTCAAATTCAAGAGTTGTGTTGCATACATTAGCATAAATATATTTTTATGGTTTTCAACTTTAAGTTTTCTTTCCTTCATTAAAATGATACTTTGATAATACAATATGGTTACATTATGCTGAAGCTGAATTCTAGAATCATTTGGTTGGGGAGTTCAGGTTTCCTCAATTTAGAAAAACGTCAAGAATAGATTGAATGATAGAGTGACCTAGGTAACACTAAGCCTTTATAAAGTTTTTTCTATTTGTCCAGGCACTGCATTTTTTGAGTGAGTTAAAGCTAATAATTTTACCAGATTTTATTTCATACCAGGATTATGTCCATAATATAATGAATTATATTTTATCTATTTTTCATTGAAATTCATGTCTGTGCAGGCAAAACTGTCATGAAAATGTTGGATTTAAAGTCAGAGCACAATGGTTTCACAACCTGGCTTTGAAATTTACTGCTTTAGTCACTTTGGTAAAATCATTTAGCTTCTTGAGTAATCAATTTCATCCTTTGTATGATAAGAAGCTTGTACCATATGACCTCAAAAATCCTTTTTAGCTTTAAAATCATGCTTTACCAAGGCAGAAAGATTTTTTTGATATGTTAGATTACTTAGAAAAACTTCAGTAATGAAATTATGTATATTTTGAATTATTGAAGTATGTTTTCATCATGGCAATATAGAATATGGGTCACATTATAGTGAAAAGATGATGTGAGTGCTCACTTCAGCAATGTACATCATAAAGTAGGGGAAAAAAAGTTAGGGGATAATAGTGTGAGCCTTGAAAAAGAATGAAAAATAAAATCCTAAAGAGTTCCATATAAAAATATTGACCTACAATAATGAGGGACATGGCCTCAAAGTTAACCTCTAACTTTGATGGATATAGATGGATAGATGATAGATAGAGAGATGATACCTAGATAGATAGATCAATAGATGAATCATACAAAAATTGTCTGCAGGCTGAAAAAGAGAGGGGAATAGAAAGGAGTAGCAAATACTTTTCTGGATTCTAATAGATGGCTCCAACTATTCACATAGCTCAATTAGTAAATACAATCAACCACTGATAAATCCCATTTTTGACTACAGAGATTGTAAAGTTGTGTGGAGGAAGGGAAAGATAATTAGCATGGAAGCCTTTCTTTCTTTCTTTCTTTCTTATAAAATATAAATTTATTTATCTATATTCAGGTATTAGCTTTGGCAAGAAGGGAACTTCATTATCTGAGATTGGAGGAAAGAAGAGAAGAAGGACTGGTGAGTTATGATGAAAAAAAGATGAAAGATGAAGAAGGTTTCAGTATTCTGTCTCTTTTGTTATTATTAAATTTTATTTTTAATTTCTGAAATAAAACAAGCATTTACTTAACAGTATAATTTAAAAAACTGATTGCCCATAAAACTGCAAATCTACAATGTACAATTTTATATTCCTTTCAAATATAAAAATGTGTAAGAATTTTGCCTATCATGAATTGAGAATTTCAGACTGCATGAAGGAAAAGATAAGGATAATTGGGTGGGATAGGGCTGAGGAAATTGGGAATAAGAAAGTGGGAGGTAGTATTTTAGGAATACTTTATTAGTGTTCCAGAAAATTAATAAGCAGTGTCAAATTGCTACCCATAGAATTACTTTGTGAATTGTAATGCTTTCTGTCTCCACAGAATTGGAAAGACTATTTTGAAGCAAATACAATGGGGCAAACTGTTATTGTGCAGTCAGTTCAGTCCTTTATTACTTTTCCTAACTCCATTTTGGTTTTTTTGGTAAAGATACTTGAATGGTCTGTTATTTCCTCCTCCAGATCATTTTGCAGATGAGGGAGAGCTGAACCTTCATCAAAGCCTGTTCCTCCAAGCTGGAGGAAAGGAGCATGAGGTGTTTCAGAGACAGAAGATAGCATTTTATCAATAGTGTATTGACTGGAACTGATTTTTTTTTTTAAGAGAAAAGGTTGATAGCTCAGGCCAGATGACTCTCCAGAGAACTCAAAATTGATTCTGTATTGTGCTGGCCTAATCCTTGTCCATCATTGATTTAATAAGGAATAACAATAGAGAAATATGTGCTTCATGATTTTTTCCCCACTTGTATAAATGAACATTTTTTTGATCTATAAAACTCTTTGTACAGCCAAAGCAAAGGCTGATATCCTGGAAATAAATTTGCATCTATAGGATGACAGAAAATCAAGAAAATTTTAAGTGGTATACTTAAATAAGAGCCTGCATTTGCTGAAGTCAACAAATCTTTCAAGTATTGAATGAATGCACATTCTGTCCTTGTGTCCTTGGACAAAAAAAAAAAAAAAGAAGTACTGAATAATAATAATAATAGGAAGAAAAATCAGTTGTCAGGTCACTTCTGAAGGCATGTAAATCACTTATTTGCTTGTTTTTTGTTTTGTTTTTGACTTGTCTTCCTAGAAGAATTAAGGTATGTTTTGTTGTTGTTGTTGTTTTGCTGTTGTTATTCTGTACTCACTAGAATTCTTGACATAATGACTCTATACTCTGTTTCATTTTTTTAAAGATTAAAATTTCGTTATATACATCCTTAAATGTCAAAGAGGATTTTATAGCAATATACATATATACACATACACATTATATATATATTTCTAAACATATTTATATATACTTAGGATCCTATTCCAGGACTTTATTTTTAAGGGGTTAGAAGTCTAGACATTCAAAACAGCTATATCAAATACAGAACAATTCCATTGATTGACATATGATGCATAAGCTAAAATAAGCAAAAAAATGTCAGCAGGGTCACAAGTTGGGTGAAGCAAGGAATATCTCCATAGAGAATGGACAGGCTTAAGTTACACAGGAAAAAATGATATAAGCTTATCACAGTCAATGCCTAAGAAGTCATAACATTGTTATCTGTTCCTTTTGGACAAGTGATTGGTTCAGAATTGGTACAAATTGGTTTAGATTGGTACAAAAATATTTCGGGGGAATTTCCATGTAATTGTTACTTCTGCCATTCTGGGCTTGGTCACCATGACAAATTAAAATAAAGGTAGAGAGCCTTTAATTAAACCTCTAATTAAGCTAGTGAACTTAGAATCTGCAGCTCACAGCTCTAGGGTCTGATGTACTTTGATATGATTCCATAAAATTGGTTAATAATGATTAGAATAGAATAAGGGTCAAAATGAATTATTTCTCATAAGCTAAAACATAAGGAGCTTTGTCTAGATGACATCTGTGGCTCTTTCTAGTTCTATATTTATTATTCCTTTTTACTGATAAAGGAAGTGAGTCACATTGAATTTATATGTCCAATGTTCCACAAATAATTACTATAGTTGGATCAGAAACTATGATTGTGGTTCTGGCTCTGAAGTCAGCAGCCTTGACTTATATAACACTATTAACAATTATTATCTATGTAACCTTGCTTTGAGAAGTCACTAATCAGACCTAGACATTAATTTACTCATCTGTAAAATGACAAAGCCTAAGTGGTCTCCAATGTGTCTTTCATCTCTAGATAGATGAAATTATGATTCTACACCTTCTAATTCAAAGCTCAATCATTTCCTCTATACTATGTTACATATATTTATATTTATATATCCTCTTCTACTTCTGTATAATGATTGTCAAAACTACTATATTTAAAAACATGGCCTATGCTTTTTTTCAGTTTTCAGAGCTATCCATAGGATTTGCATGGCTTTACTTAACATGTTCTGTGTGTCTGTTATTATGCATAATGTTATGCTCAATTAGGTTCAGACAGTTGGCAAGGCAGGGGACTCATGTAATTGCTATCATGCTCTGCAGGTTTTTACTTAATTGTCATCTACTGTGAAATGAGAAGAAAGGATTTTTCAGTGTGTGATGTTCACCTGTTTGTTCATTACATTAATTTAAATTGTCTTCCCTGCGATTTGTTAAAAATCTACCACTGGCTAGGGAGTGGTATTTGGGAGAGACCATGCTTTTATACCATTGATGCTGCCTAAAGATATCTATAAGGTGAATTATATACTCCATTATTTTCTTCTGCGATTCTTTTTAGCAATATCAAATTTCAAGACTAAAAAGATTTAATAAAACAGAGAAGTCACAACATAGTCTAGTCTACATATTGAATTTCCCAGTAAGCAAATCATCCTATGTCAATATCTTTATAAATTGTAAAGATAGTCAAACTCTTTTATGTCATTAAAATTGAATTAAACTTAGTGATATAAGAATTGTCAGTTCAGTATCAGGTGAATACACATGGATTTTGGACTAATTCTTGCCAAAGGAATGTATACCACATTAAGGTAATTTATAACTTTTGTTTTCTTTTCTTTTCCCATAGCAACATTAATATAATATGATGTTATGTTTCCACCATCAAGTTTGGTAACAATTTTATACAAAATTGCTTGTAAACACAACACTTAATCAATGTAACTGATATTCTTATATGTTCTACATATAATTACTAAAATATATATGAATTAGATACAGCACTATAATAAACAATAAAAGCTTTATTTAGTGTCATAACATTAAATGAGCAACCATGTATTGAGCACCTACTTGTTTCCAAGCATTAGGTTAGGAAGAGGAGATTAAAAATATAAACAGTGAATCTTTCCAAGAAATTTTGTTCATTTATGGAACAAGTATACAAATAAATAGGTATGGTTAAAAACAAAAACAAACAAACAAAAAAACCTAATTTCAAAGTATGTGGAAGAACCAACAATAAGGAAAATATGGAAAATCCTCCTATAAGAGGTGGTACCTACTAGAGAAAAGAAAACATTCCAGAGATGAAGGAGAACTTGTATAAAGATATTTGAAAGGGTAGATGGAATGTTTTTATGTCATTGTTATTCAGCCTTATTCAACCCTGTCTGACTTATAGTGATCCTACTGGGTGTTTTCTTGACAAAGATACTAGAGTGGTTGCCATTTCCCTCTCTATCTCATTTAACAAATGAAATCCATGAGGCAAACAGGATTAAGTGACTTGCCCATAAAGCCAGTATCTGAGGCTGTTTTTGAACTCAGAAAGATGAATGTTCCTGAACCTGGACCTGCAATTTCCTGCAATTTTATCCATTGCATTACTTAGTTGTCCTAATATATATATATATATATATATATATATATATATATATATTTAAGGAATGATAATGAAACCTTTATTGTACTGATAGAACATACAGTATTTTATGAGTTGTTAATCATTTCCTGTACAACTTTCCTTATTTTCATTCTACCAGATCAAAATATAAAAGATTTTCTAAGAATACAAGGAAAATTTGGGGGAAGAGATGTTTCCAACAGAAATTATTAGAAAAGTGAGATGTAGTTTAAATATTTTTGGTGTGCATTAAAGTAATACTCAAATTCAAATCTTGCCTTTTACACTGTCATGGAGGAATTACTGAAGATATATGCAAAAAAAATTGCAAAGTTTTTAATAGAATATAAATTTCAAGTACCATTATCACATGTGAAAAAAAAAACTGAAATAGCCTGTAACTTTGTTTTTCTATTGGCACATTTCCATGGAATAGGTATGAGACATCAGATATTGGTCTTTGCACAGCATTCAGGCATAGGATCCATTTACTTAACGTTGAATGAACTGCTCATATTTCTGTGCTATTGGCTTTAAGCACCTTAAGTAATAGCATAAGTATAGTTGGCAAAGTACTGTAAGTAAAAATTGCTGCAAGTCAAGGACTGTACAATGTTCTGTATACGGTAGGCAATGAATAATTGCTTGCTTACTACTCAGTTTAGTTGATTGATTCCCTAAGTGACCAATTCATTATAGTGAGTGAATAGCTGGGAAAGAGAAAAACTGTGAAAAAGAAAGCATTAGAGTTTGTGGGGGGTTTTTCATCTCAAATCACAGATCACAGACAAAGAGAGAAAATTACATTCAATTAACAACAGCAACAACAATAGCAGCAGCAATAATAATGGCTAAAATTTATATAGTACTTACCATGTGCCAGATACCATGGTCAGCATTTTATAATTAGTATCTAATTTGATCCTCATGATCCTGGATAAATATTGTTATACTCATTTTTGAAATGATAAACTGAGGCAAAAAAAAAGCAATTGATTCACTTGAAGTCACACAGCTAGCAGTTGTTTGAAAACAGATTTAAACTTGTGTTCCTGATTCTAGGGCAGCACCCTATTCACTGTGATGCCTGTGTCCCCTCCTCCATTCCAGGACTATGGAACATCTTGTTTGCTGTTCTGGCACTATCAAGGCAATTGCAGGTAACAACAACCTCCCACTGCTTGAGTTCTTTAAATTAAAAATTTTATATAATTCATGAATGATATTACAAATATCCTAATGGCCCTTGACAGAAAAAAGAAAAAAAAAAAAAAAAACGGTTCTCTATCCCTGATTTAAACAAATAATTCAACAAATATTTATTACATATCAATTCACAGTTGCAAGATGCAGTGCTAGCTGCTAGTGATACAGAAGTGAATAACCCTTTTCTTAAGATGTTTAAAACAAATTGTGATTAAATATGTACATAATGTACATATATACATTTTTTTGAATTCTTTTTTTATTGAAGTTTTTTTCTTTTCTTTTTTTTTATTATTATAACTTTTTATGGACAGAACCCATGCCTGGGTAATTTTTTTACAACATTATCCCTTGCACTCACTTCTGTTTTGACTTTTCCCCTCCCTCTCTTCACCCCTCCCCCAGATGGCAAGCAGTCCTATACATGTTGAATATGTCACCGTATATCCTAGATAAAAAATATGTGTGCAGAACCGAACAGTTCTCTTGTTGCACAAGAAGAATTGGATTCAAAAGGTAAAAAATAATCTGGGAAGAAAAACAAAAATGAAAACAGTTTACATTCATTTTCCAGTGTTCTTTCTTTGGGTGTAGCTGCTTCTGTCCATCAGACAGTTAAATCTCTTTGTCAAAGAAATCCACTTCTATCAGAATACATCCTCATACAGTATTGTTGTTGAAATATATAATGATCTCCTGGTTCTGCTCATTTCACTTAGCATCAGTTCATGTAAGTCTTTCCAAGCCTCTCTGTATTCATCCTGTTGGTCATTTCTTACAGAGAATAATATTCCATAACATTCATATACCACAATTTACCCAACCATTCTCCAATTGATGGGCATCCATTTATTTTCCAGCTTCTAGCCACTACAAAAAGGGCTGCCACAAACATTTTGGCACATACAGGTCCCTTTCCCTTCTTTAGTATCTCTTTGGGGTATAAGCCCAGTAGAAACACTGCTGGATCAAAGGGTATGCACAGTTTGATAACTTTTTGAGCATAGTTCCAAATTGCTCTCCAGAATGGCTGGATCTGTTCACAACTCTACCAACAATGCATCAGTGTCCCAGTTTTCCTGCATCCCCTCCAACATTCTGCATTACCTTTCCTTGTCATTCTAGCCAATCAACAGGTGTGTTGTGGTAACTCAGAGTTGTCCTAATTTGCATTTCTCTGATTAATAATGACTTGGAGCACCTTTTCATATGGCTAGAAATAGTTTCAATTTCTTCATCTGAGAATTGTCTATTTATATCCTTTGACCATTTATCAAGTGGAGAATGGCTTGATTTCTTATAAATTAGAGTCAATTTTCTATATATTTTGGAAATGAGACCTTTATCAGATCTTTGACTGTAAAAATGTTTTCTGAGTTTATTGTTTCCCTGCTAATCTTGTTTGCATTAGTTTTGTTTGTACAAAAATTTTTCAATTTGATATAATCAAAATTTTCTATTTTGTAATCAATAATGATCTCTAGTTCTTCTTTAGTCATAAATTCCTTCCTCTTCCACAGGTCTGAGAGGTAAACTATCCTATGCTATTCCAATTTATTTATAATCTCATTCTTTATGCCTAGATCATGAATCCATTTTGACCTTATCTTGGTGTACAGTGTTAAGTGTGGGTCAATGCCTAGTTTCTGCCATTATACTTTCCAATTTTCCCAGCAATTTTTGTGAAATAATGAGTTCTTATCCCAAAAACTGAGGTCTTTGGGTTTCTCAAACACTATATTATTAAATCATTGGCTGTTTTGTCCTTTGAACCTAACCTATTCCATTGATCAACTAATCTATTTCTTAGCCAATACCAGATGGTTTTGGTAACTGCTGCTTTATACTATAATTTTAGATCTGGTACAGCTAGGCCATCTTCATTTGTTTTTTTTTTGTTTTGTTTTGTTTTGTTTTGTTTTTTTGTTTTTTTTTTCATTAATTCCCTTGAAATTCTTGATCTTTTGTTTTTCCATATGAATTTTGTTGTTATTTTTTCTAGGTCATTAAAATAGTTTTTTGGGAATCTGATTGGTATAGCACTAAATAAATAGATTAGTTTAGGTAGTATTGTCATCTTTATTATATTTGCTCTCCCAATCCAAGAGCATTTAATATTTTTCCAATTGGTTAGATCAGACTTAATATGTGTGGAAAGTGTTGTGCAGTTTTGCTCATAAAGTTTTTGACTTTCCCTTGGCAGATAGATTCCTAAATATTTTATACAATCAGTAGTTACTTTAAATGGAATTTCTCTTTGTAACTCTAACTGTTGGGCTTTGTTAGTGATATATAAGAATGTCGATGACTTATGTGGGTTTATTTTGTATCCTGCAACGTTGCTAAAGGTATGGATTGTTTTTAATAACTTTTTTGTAGAATCTCTGGGGTTCTCTAAGTATATCATCATATCATCAGCAAAGAGTGATAATTTGGTTTCTTCATTGCCTGTTCTTATTCTTTTAATCTCTTTCTCAACTCTTATTGCCAAAGCTAGCATTTTTAATACAATATTAAATAGTAACAGTGATAGTGGGCAACCTTGTTTCACTCCTGATCTTATTGGGAATGGCTGCAGTTTGTTCTCATTACATAGGATGTTTACTGATGGTTTTAAATAGATATTACTGATTATTTTAAGGAAAAATGCATTTATTCCTATACTCACAAGTGTTTTTAATAGGAATGGATGATGGATTTTATGAAATGCTTTTTCTGCATCTATTGAGATGATCATATGGTTTTTGTTACATTTGGTTATTAATATGGCCAATTATACTGATAATTTTCCTAATATTGAACTAGCCCTGCATTCCTAGTATAAATCCTACTTGATCATGGTGTATTATCCTGGGGATGATTTTCTTTAGTCTTTTTGCTAATACCTTATTTAAGAATTTAGCATCAATATTCATTAGGGAGATTGGTCTATCATTTTCTTTCTCTGTTTTCAACCTACCTGATTTAGCTATTAGTACCATGTCTGAGTCATAAAAGGAATTTGGTAGGACTCCTTCATTCCCTATTTTTTCAGATAGTTTATATAGCATTGGGACTCATTGTTCTTTAAATGGTTGGTAGAATTCACATGTAAATACATTTGGACCTAGAGTAGATTAATAGCTTGTTCTAATCCTTTTTTTTTCTGAAATGGGACTATTTAAGCAATTTACTTCCTCCACTGTTAATCTGAGAAGCCTATATTTTTGGAGGTAGTCATCCATTTCACTTGAGTTATCAAATTTATTGGCATAAAGCTGGGCAAAGTAACCCCTTATTATTTCTTTAGTTTCCTCTTCATTGGTGGAAAGTTCTCCCTTTTCATTTTTAAGACTACTGATTTGATTTTCCTCTCTCCTTTTTCTAATCAGATTTACCAAAGATTTATCATTTTTATTGTTTTTTTTCATAAAACCAACTCTTAGTTTTATTTATTAATTCAGTAGTTCTTTTACTTTCAATATTATTAATTTCTCCTTTTAATTTTAGTATTTCAAGTTTAGTAGTTGATTGGGGGTTTTTAATTTGGTCTTTTTCTAGCTTTTTAAGTTGCAAGCCCAATTCATTGATCTTCTCTTTCTCTGTTTTATTCAAGTAAGCCTCTAAAGATATAAAATTTCCCCTTATTACTGCTTTGGCTGCATCCCATAAATTTTGATATGATGTCTCATTGTTGTCATTATCTTGAGTGAAATTATTAATTGTGTCTATAATTTGCTGTTTCACCCAATCATTCTTTAAGATGAGATTATTTAGTTTTCAATTACTTTTTGGTCTGTTTACCCCAAACTTTTTGTTGAGTATAGTTTCTATTGCATTGTGATCTAAAAAGAAAGCATTTACTGTTTCTGCCTTGCTGCATTTAATTTTGAGATCTTTATGTCCTAATATATGGTCAATTTTTGTGTAGGGTCCATGAACTGCTGAGAAAAAAGTATACTCCTTTCTGTCACCATTCAGTTTTCTCCAAAGATCTATTATACCTAATTTTTCTAATATTCTATTTACCTCTTTAATTTCTTTCTTATTTGTTTTGTGATTTGATTTATCTAATTCTCAGAGTGCAAGATTGAGATCTCCCGCTATTATAGTTTTGCTGCCTATTTCTTCTCGCAACTTTCTTAACTTCTTTAAGAAGGTAGATGCTATACCACTTGGTGCATATGTTTTTAATATTGATATTGCTTCATTGTCTATAGTACCCTTTAGCAAGATATAGTTTCCTTCCTTATCTCTTTTAATTAGATCAATTTTTTGCTTTTGCTTGATCTGAGATAAGGATGGCTACCCCTGCTTTTTTGACTTCACCTGAAGCATAATAGACTGTGCTTTAGCCTTTTACCTTTACTCTGTATGTATCTCTCTGTTTTTAATATGTTTCCTGTAAACAACATATTGTAGGGTTCTGACTTTTGAATCCAGTCTGCTATCTGCCTCCTCTTTATGGGAGAGTTCATCCCATTCACATTTACAGTTAAAATTACTAATTCTGTATTTCCTGCCATCCTAATATCCCCAGATTATGCTTTTCTTTTTCTTGCCCTCCTTCTCCCCTTCCCTAGTATTAAACTTATTGATCCCCTTTGAGTCATGCAGCTCTCCCTTTTTAGGATCCCTCCCTCCTCCCTTTGAATCCCTTCCTCTTTCTTGTACCCTTCTCTTATTACTCTTTTTCCTTTTCTCTTTTCCTCTCCCACTTTTTAATGATGTGAGAGAAGAATCTCTGTAAAACAAATATGTCAATTATTTTCTCTTTGAGCCAATTCTGATGAGAGTAGGATTCACACAATGTTCCTCCCCCTATCTAAGTTCCCTTAGATATAAGTTTCCTTTGTCTCATCATCGCATGTAGTTTTTCTCTTTTATCTCCCCTTTTCCCTTTTTCTGACTCTATCCCCTTTCCATTTCTACTTTCCTTTTTTATGTTATCTCAGTAAAATCAAATTATACATATGATTTTTATGTATATCCACAACAGAAATACAGTTCAAAAGAGTTCCGTTTATCTTTTTCTACTTCTCTCGAGTCCTGTGGTTGGAGATCAAATTTTTTGTTTAAGTCTGGTTTTTTTCCGTAGAAACAAATGGAATTCCTCTATTTTATCAAATGTCCATCTTCTTCCAAGGAAAAAAATGCTCAGCTTAACTTGGTAGTTTATTCTTGGCCACATTCCAAGTTCTTTTGCCTTTCGGAATATCAGATTCCAGGCCCTTCATTTCTTTAATGTTGAGGCAGCCAGATCTTGAGTGATCCTTATTGTGGCACCTCGGTATTTGAATTGTTATTTCCTGGCTGCTTGTAATATTTTTTCTTTAGTCTGAAAATTCTGAAATTTTGCCACAATATTCCTTGGAGTCTTTATTTTAGGGTCTTTTTCATAAAGTCTTTTATGAATTCTTTCAACGCCTATTTTACCTTCTGGATCTATTACTTCTGGACAGTTCTCTTTGATGATTTCCTGTAAAATCTAGGCTCTTTTTTTCATCATAATTTTCTGGTAGTTCAATGATCCTCAGGTTATGTCTCCTAGATCTATTTTCCAGGGCTGTTTTTCCAAATAAATATTTGACATTTTTTCCAATCTTTCTTTTTTTTTTTTTTTTTGGTTTTGTTTGACTGATTCTTGATGTCTCAATGAATCAGTCATTTCTCTTTGTTCAGTTCTGATTTTTAGTGTGTTATTTTCTTCATTAGCTTTTTTTTACTTCTTTTTGTATATGTTCAATTGAGTTTTTAAATGAGTTGTTTTGCTCTATGGAGTCTTTTTCCATTTCACTAATTTTTTTTTAGTAAGTTATTTTCTTTTTCCAATTCACAAATTCTGTGTCCCTGCACTTCTTGGGAGTTTTTTATCTTTTCCAATTCACATTTCAGGAAGTTGTTGCTCTCTTGCATAGCTCCTCTTTTCTTTTCCCATTTTTCTTCTAGTTCTCTTTTAAGGCTTTTAATATTCTCTTCTAGGAGAGCCTTTTGTATTGGGGACCAACAATTGTCTGGAGACTGTCTGCTATTAGTCTCTTCAGGGTTGAAAAGCTGTTCTCTTTCTGTATAGAAACTGTCAATTGTCCTTTTGATTTTTTTACTAATTTTTTACAGCCTGTAGGGTCTTCCTTCAGGGCCAGGAGGTTACCAGCTTCCTCTGTAGAACTATGATAGGTGTATGGATGGGTAGCTGTCCTGCCAGCTGGCTACAAAATGCAGCGAGGTACTGGAGTGCTCTGGGAAAGAGTTCCCCGCTGGGAAGTAACTCAGGCCTACAGGGCTGAGCTAGAAAAGTGCCCTGCAAAGAACTCCCACTGTGTGGGATAAGGACTGACCTGGGGCTAGACACTTAGCAGTGAGAGTTTCACTACCCCAAGCCAAATCCTGCCCTGGGACTGTGGGTATTAGAAGCTGAGCAGTGAATGGCCCCATAGGGACCAGAAGTGTCTCTGCCCCAGGAAGCACAGTCCTGCTGAGGAAGTTCTACTGCCCCAGGCTGAGCCCCACTCTGTGCAGATTAGAGGCTTCTTTTATTAGGCATGGCTTCAAATTTTACACATGGGTCTCAATTAAAATTAACCAGACTATAACATAATTGGCAATGGATTCTTGAAGAAAAGGTTTCTAAAGTTCCTTTTAAAGGACCAACTATCTTACAGATGCATCCAAACATAATTTTTGTGCTGTATACTCTTGTGACTTAACTATAAAAAGATAGTCAAAACTCCTTTTCGGTCCACTCAGCAAAATAAATTATATGCAATCATTCTAGCTCTTACTTATTATCCAGGAGATATAAATATAATATCTGATTTGGCCTATTCAGTAGGTATGGAACAAAGAATTGCCACAGCTCAAATAAAATTTGTAGCCTCCAATATATGTCAGCTCTTTAAGGAACTTCAAGAGCAAGTGAGAAAGCATCCAGGTAAGATTTATATATTGTATGTCCACTCTCATGGTGTACTTTCAAGTCCTATTTCTGATGGTAAAATTAAAGGCGGATAGCCTTCTTACTATGCTGGCCAATACTCCTTTATTTCAAGAAGCCCAAGAATCTCATTTTAAATATCATCAGGCTGCTCGAGCTTTACATCTGCACTTTGGAAAAACAAGAGAGGAAGCTAGAAGCATAGTAAAAGCCTGCAAGCTTGCCTTCCTTGCCACACTCCTATACTGCCTCCAGGGAAGAACACTCGTGGTTTGAGACCCAATGAAATTTGGTAAATGGATGTGACCCATTATAATCTTTTGGTCGCCTGTCTTTTATCCACATTGTGGTAGACACCTTTTCAGGATTCACTTTTGCAATACCAGCAGCAAAAGAGACAGCCCGAGTGGTCACTGAATTCCTTATATAAGCATTTGCTATTATGGGTGTGCCACAAGCCATAAAAACAGACAGTCTTCTGGAATATTCTTCTACAAATTTCACACACTTTTGTGCACAGTATAAGATTTTACACACCACTGGCATACTCTTTAATCCTTAAGGACAGGCAATAGTAGAGAAGAGAAACAGAGACATTAAAGCATTCCTCCAAAAACAAAAGAAAGGACGAACCACAGGTAACCCTAGAGAACTTCTAAATTTAACTCTTTATACTATTAATTTCTTGATTTTTGACAAAGGTGCACTGGTTCAGGCAGACAAGTTTTATAACCCACCAGAAGCGCAGTGTCCAGTGCGAACAGCTGCACTATCTTTAGATAATTGCCAGGTGATGTGGAGAGACCCAGAAAGTAGTGAATGGAAGGGACCAGATAGGTTAACTGCTTGGGGGAGAGGGTTTGCTTGTATCTCCACAGATGGAGAAGGAATCAGATGGGTGCCAACAAGCTGTATTTGTCTTTTCCATCAGAGAGAGATGGAGCAGACTCTTGAAACGAAAGAGAAGACCCAAGAAACATTGGGTGTTTCCATTGCTGACTGTGCCTACCACTGAATGAGCATGGCAGTTATGGTGTTTGAGTCATGGACATCAAAATTGTTAGACTTCAAAACCCTCAGGAATCATTGGATTCCCTGAGACAAGATAAGATTCTTTTAGGCCTTCAAAACCCTCAGGAATCATTGGATTCTCTGAGATATGATAAGATTGTTGTAGGACTTCAAAACCCTCAGGAATCATTGGATTCTCTCAAACATGATAAGACTGTGTAATTATCCTCCTTCTAAGACTTTTGGAAACCTCTTATAATATCATATTGATTTATATTGTTTGTTATATCACTCCTTGCATATACAATTCATGTTTGTTGCACCACATTGAGCCTGCACTGGTTGAGAGAGAGTCATTACTAATAACACCTGTGCGTTATTGCTATGTGCTTGTGTAATACCTCCCATGCTGATGGGTTTGTGCATACCTGTTTCTAATAAGACCCTTCAGCCTAGAAATCTGCTAGCAATCCCCACTTCCCTTTGGTGCTTTTCATCTCCCTTCCTGAGATGTCAGGGAATGCGTGATCATCTTTGTAGTGCTTTCACTTCCCTTCCTGAGAAGTTGGGGGTGGGGGTGGGGGCGTGATCACCTCCTTTACTGTGTTTTCACCTCCCTGAGTCAGGGAGGGCATGACCACCTGTCTTCTAAAACAAAAGAAAGTGGGAGATGTAGAGGGCTGAAACTATTGAGTTGATGCACTGAAGTCAGGACTGCCGATTGGACAATACTCTATGGGCATATGCTTGGACAATGATCCTTCCCACTAACCTGTGCTGGCTCAATGATTGACGTATACATAGTATTGTAGGAGGGACTAGGGAGTGGAGTAAGATTAGGCAGTCACTCTTTGGTGGTATATGAGGGAGAAGGCGGTCACGGAGATTCTGCTTCCATCCTGTTCAATCCTGCTTCTAAAGACCAAGAATAAAGACTGGGGACTTTTGCTTATCCTGACTCCAGCTGATTCTGGGGTGTCCTGGGTTCTAGTGCAGTTGGCACACTTCACTAATGCTGAATCAGAAATCATTCAGAGTAACTGCCATGACACTAATCTGACAATATTATCTTCAAATAAAAGACCTGCTAACTAAATGAATTATAGTTATAAATAATTCTAAGTGGAAAACTTACCATTTAAAGAGAAATTTAAAAAATATATATTTCATATGTGTCTGGAAATCACATTCAGACTGAGAACAGTCACCTAAAACTAGTCGTAAAAATAGACAATACATGCAGCTGCAGCTGCTTTAGAAAGTCCTCCACTACAAAATATCTTTCCCATTAATCTTCTAGTGTTAATGATGAGGTTTGTATCCCCCTCCAATTCAGGTGGTGACGAGGTTAGTGGCAATAAGAGAGCTGTTAAAATCCCCTTTCTTTGGGCTACATGTTTAAAGTGAAATAATTCACTTATTCCCAAATTATTAATTGCAAAATGAAAGTTTATTGTTGGATAGAAATCAGTTTGCTAAGAGACTGACTTCTATAGTGGCAAAGTCCTATGGGAAAATGGAATTCGGTGCTGAGAGAATGCCCTCTCAGAGGGCAGAGAGAGTCCTAGCAGCTGAGCAAGCTACTTTAGGCCTTCTTCAAGGAATTGAGCTGAAGGAAGCTAGTTATATGGGTATCTTTGTGGCGGGGCTAAGACAGCCTGACCTGATCAGACTAGGATTGCTCAATTGAATGAGAATTTAGAATTTCAAAAAGATCTATGAGAATTGATTTGTCTTTGAATACTATTGCTTCCCTCATCCTGGGAAGATGGACCTTTTCTAGATTCCTTGGAGCCTGGGAGATCCTGATCTCTCAGATCAAAAAGGGGACACAATAAAGGGAATCTTAAAAGAGAATACAGCTTCAGTAAGGGGAACAGTTTTCCTCCCTTTTCATTAACATTTACACTTGTTTAAGCAGATTATGGCAGTAAGGTAAGAAACTGTAGGGATTAGTTTATTTTACTTTGTTTATCACCATCATCTCAACACCACAGTGATGAATAGCAAAGGAAAACATAGACAGTGGTAGTGGAAAGTTAGAATGGATTATAAGGATTGGAAGCCATATATTAAGGATAAAGCTACTATAGATTATAAAAGAGCAAAAGGAAAAGACGTTATGCAAATCACAATTTTAGTGAAAGTTAGCTTTTTCCTCCTCCATATATTAATCATTTAGCAATTTAATTCAATATTTTCATTCTTGGAAAGTTTTGTTCCTTGGATAACTATTATCACCTCTAAGATTCTTT
Source organism: Antechinus flavipes (assembly GCF_016432865.1). Taxonomy (NCBI): domain Eukaryota; kingdom Metazoa; phylum Chordata; class Mammalia; order Dasyuromorphia; family Dasyuridae; genus Antechinus; species Antechinus flavipes. Next base: position 94,618,396 of record NC_067400.1, read on the forward strand.
TTCTTAAAGATGAGATGTATTATCTTAAAAGTAATCTAATAACTTAATAACTTCCATTTATTTTGGAAGAATTTTGCTGCTTATAAATAACTTTTAAATGTGGTGCTTATTTGATGATAAACAAACAAATAAACAAATTCAATACTTATTTTGTGTCAGATTTTATCTACTGAAGTTAAAAAGACAAAAATGAATAAATAAATGAAATATTTTGCCTTAAATAACTTAAATTTTTTCTTGGGAGATAATATGTAAGATTTATAGTGAAGAATTTTTAAAAAAAATATATAGTTCCATGATCTGTGTTACTTAGAACAAAAAAAGTTGCTTTTTTTGTTTTGTTTTGTTTTGTTTTGTTTTGTTTTTTCCATTTTGCAGGTGAGGAAACTGAGATAGCTATGGGCTACTATCACATTGCTCAGTCTCACTCAGAAGTGGGTACATACACACACACACATACACACACACACACACACACACACTCATTCATTTCCACTTCTAAGTATTAAAAATACTGATTGTCTCAAGCTTCACTATCTGTCTCTAAATGTGTAGATGAGAACAAATGTTTTGCAACATTGAAGAGTATTGACCTGTCAATATTTTCCCACAAGTTATTAGTACACAACTCAAGTTTAGTAAAATGATTACTATGACAGTCTAATTGTATAATTCTGTACTTGAAGAGGGGAAATTTTTTTTCCCAACTCTTACTAAAGATGCTTTACTCCATGCTGCAGGGAATTTGAAGTTTCTTATTTCAGAATGTACAGCTTTATTTTTTTTATAATAACTATTTATTGACAGAACTCATGCCAGGGTAATTTTTTTACAACATTGTCCCTTACACTCGCTTCTGTTCCGATTTTACCCCTCCCTCCCTCCCCTCCCCTAGATGGCAAGCAGTGCTATATATGTTAAATATGTTGCAGTATATTCTAGATACAATATTTGTTTGCAGAACCAATCAGTTCTCTTGTTGCACAGGGAGAATTGGATTCAGAAGATAAAAATAACCTGGGAAGAAAAACAAAAATGCAAGCAGTTCACATTCGTTTACCAGTGTTCTTTCTTTCGGTGTAGCTGCTTCTGTCCATCATTGATCAATTGAAACTCAGTTAGGTCTCTTTGTCAAAGAAATCCACTTCCATCAGAATACATCCTCATACAATATCGTTGTCGAAGTGTATAATGATCTCCCGGTTCTGCTCATTTCACTTAGCATCAGTTCATGTAAGTCTCTCCAAGCCTCTCTATATTCATCCTGCTGGTCATTTCTTACAGAGCAATAATATCCCATAACATTCATATACCACAATTTACCCAGCCATTCTCCAATTGATAGGCATCCATTCAATTTCCGGTTTCTAGCCACTACAAACAGGGCTGCCACAAACATTTTGGCATATACAGGTCCCTTTCCCTTCTTTAGTATTTCTTTGGGATATAAGCCCAGAAGTAATACTGCTGGATCAAAGGTGTGATAACTTTTTGGGCATAATTCCAGATTGCTCTCCAGAATGTCTGGATTTGTTCACAACTCCACCAACAATGCATCATTGTCCCAGTTCTCCCGCATCCCCTCCAACATTCATCATTATTTTTTCCTGTCATCTTAGCCAATCTGACAGGTGTGTAGTAGTATCTCAGAGTTGTCTTAATTTGCATTTCTCTGATCAATAGTGATTTGGAATACTCTTTCATATGAGTGGTAATAGATTCAATTTCATCATCTGAAATTTTTTTAAATTTTATTTAATAATAACTTTATATTGACAGAATCCATGCCAGGGTAATTTTTTACAACATTATCCCTTGCACTCACTTCTGTTCTGATTTTTCCCCTCCCTCCCGCCACCCCTTCCCCTACATGGCAAGCAGTCCTATATATGTTAGATATGTTGCAGTATATCATAGATACAATATATGTTTGCAGAACCAAACAGTTCTCTTGCTGCACAGGGAGAATTGGATTCAGAAGGTAAAAATAACCCGGGAAGAAAATCAAAGATGCAAATAGTTCATATTCGTTTCCCAGTGTTCTTTCTTTGGGTATAGCTGCTTCTGTCCATCATTGATCAATTGAAACTCAGTTAGGTATCTTTGTCAAAGAAAAACACTTACATCAGAATACATCCTCATACAATATCGTTGTCGAAGTGTATAATGATCTCCTGGTTCTGCTCATTTCACTTAGCATCAGTTCATGTAAGTCGCTCCAAGTCTCTCTGTATTCATCCTGCTGGTCATTCCTTACAGAAAAATAATATTCCATAACATTCATATACCACAATTAAGCCAACCATTCTCCAATTGATGGGCATCCATTCATTTTCCAGTTTCTTGCCACTATAAACAGGGCTGCCACAAACATTTTGGCACATACAGGTCCCTTTCCCTTCTTTAGTATCTCTTGGGGTATAAGCCCACTAGTAGCACTGCTGGACCAAAGGGTATGCAGTTTGATAACTTTTGGGCATAATTCCAGATTGCTCTCCAGAATGGTTGGATTCATTCACAATTCCACCAACAATGTATTAGTATCCCTGTTTTCCCACATTCCCTCCAACATTCTGCATTACCTTTCCCTGTCATTCTAGCCAATCAACAGGTGTGTTGTGGTATCTCAGAGTTGTCCTAATTTGCATTTCTCTGATCAATAATGATTTGGAACACTTTCATATGAGTGGTAATAGTTTCAATTTCATCATCTGAAAATTGTCTGTTCATATCCTTTGACCATTTATCAAGTGGCAAATGGCTTGATTTCTTATAAATTAGGGTCAGTTCTCTATATAGTTTGCAAATGAAGCCTTTATCAGAACCTTTAATTGTAAAGATGTTTTCCCAGTTTGTTGCTTCCCTTCTAATCTTGTTTGCATTCGTTTTGTTTGTACAAAGGCTTTTTAATTTGATATAATCAAAATTTTCTATTTTGTGATCAGTAATGGTCTCTAGTTCATCTTTGGTCACAAATTTCTTTCTCCTCCACAAGTCTGAGAGATAAACTATCCTATGTTCCTCTAATTTATTTATAATCTCATTCTTTATGCCTAGGTCATGGACCCATTTTAATCTTATCTTGGTATATGGTGTTAAATGTGGGTCCATGCCTAATTTCTGCCATGCTAATTTCCAGTTATCCCAGCAGTTTTTATCAAATAATGAATTCTTGTCCCAAAAGTTAGGATCTTTGGGTTTGTCAAACACTAGATTGCTATAGTTGACTATTCTGTCTTGTGAACCTAACCTTTTCCACTGATCAACTAATCTATTTCTTAGCCAATACCAAATGGTTTTGGTGACTGCTGCTTTATAATATAATTTTAGATCAGGTACAGTTAGACCACCTTCATTTGATTTTTTTTCATTAATTCCCTTGAGATTCTCGACTTTTTATTGTTCCATAGGAATTTTGTTGTTATTTTTTCTAGCTCATTAAAATATTTTCTTGGAAGTCTGATTGGTATAGCACTAAATAAATATATTAGTTTAGGGAGTATTGTCATCTTTATTATATCTGCTTGGCCTACCCAAGAGCACTTAATATTTTTTCTAATTATTTAAGTCTGACTTTATTTGTGTGGAGACTTTTTTATAATTTTGCTCATATAATTCCTGACTTTCCTTTGGTAGATAGATTCCCAAATATTTTATGGTATCAACAGTTATTCTGAATGGAATTTCTCTTTGTATCTCTTGCTGTTGGGTTTTGATGGTGATGTATAAAAATGCTGAGGATTTATGGGGATTTATTTTGTAGCCAGCTACTTTGCTAAAATTATGAATTATTTCCAATAGCTTTTTAGTAGAATCTCTGGGGTTCTCTAGATATACCATCATATCATCTGCAAAGAGTGATAGTTTGGTTTCCTCATTGCCTACTCTAATTCCTTTAATATCTTTCTCAACTCTTATTGCCAAGGCTAGTGTTTCTAATACGATATTAAATAAAAATGGTGATAGTGGGCAACCTTGCTTCTCTCCAGATCTTACTGGGAAAGGTTCCAGTTTTTCCCCATTGCATATGATGCGTACTGATGGTTTTAAATATATGCTCCTGACTATTTTAAGGAAAAGTCCATTTATTCCTATGCTCTCAAGTATTTTTATTAGGAATGGATGTTGGATTTTATCAAATGCTTTTTCTGCATCTATTGAGATGATCATATGGTTTTTGTTTGTTTGGTTATTGATATAGTCAATTATGCTAATAGTTTTCCTAATATTGAACCAGCCCTGCATTCCTGGTATAAATCCTACTTGGTCATAGTGTATTATCCTGGTGACGATTTTCTGTAATCTTTTTGCTAATATTTTATTTAAGATTTTAGCATCAATATTCATTAGGGAGATTGGTCTATAATTTTCTTTCTCTGTTTTCAGCCTACCTGGTTTAGATATCAGTACCATGTCTGTGTCATAAAAGGAGTTTGGTAGGACTCCTTCAATCCCTATTTTTTCAAATAGTTTATTTAGCCTTGAGTTACTTGTTCTTTAAATGTTTGATAGAATTCACATGTAAATCCATCTGGTCCTGGGGATTTTTTCTTAGGGAGTTGATTGATAGTTTGTTCTATTTTTTTTTCTGAGATGGGACTGTTTAGGATATTTACTTCTTCCTCTGTTAGTTTGGGCAAGCTATATTTTTGGAGGTATTCTTCTATTTCGTTTAAGTTGTTGAATTTATTGGCATAAACTTGGGCAAAGTATCTCCTAATTATTGCTCTAATTTCCTCTTCATTAGTGGCGAGTTCTCCCTTTTTATTTTTAAGACTAGCAATTTGATTTTCCTCTTTCCTTTTTTTAATCAGATTTACTAAGGGTTTATCTATTTTGTTGGTTTTTTCATAGAACCAGATCTTAGTTTTATTAATTAATTCAATAGTTTTTTTACTTTCAATTTTATTGATCTCTCCTTTTATTTTTAGAATTTCAAGTTTAGTGTTTGACTGGGGGTTTTTAATTTGTTCCTTTTCTAGCATTTTTAGTTGCAAGCCCAATTCATTGACCTTCTCTTTCTCTATTTTATACAAATAGGCCTCTAGAGATATGAAATTTCCCCTTATTATCACTTTGGCTGCATCCCATACATTTTGGTATGATGTCTCATTATTATCGTTTTCTTGGGTGAAGTTATTAATTATGTCTATGATTTGATGTTTCACCCAATCATTCTTTAGTATGAGATTATTTAGTTTCCAATTATTTTTTTGGTCTACTTTCCCCTGGCTTTTTGTTGAATGTAATTTTCAGTGCATCGTGGTCAGAAAAGACTTATTATTTCTGCCTTACTGCATTTGAGTTTGAGGTTTTTATGTCCTAATATATGGTCAATTTTTGTATAGGTTCCATGAACTGCTGAAAAGAAAGTGTACTCCTTTCTGTCTCCATTACATTTTCTCCAGAGATCTATCATAACTAATTTTTCTAGTATTCTATTTACCTCTTTGACTTCTTTCTTATTTATTTTGTGGTTTGATTTATCTAATTCTGAGAGTGCAAGGTTGAGATCTCCCACTATTATAGTTTTGCTGTCTATTTCTTCTTGCAGCTCTCTTAATTTCTCTTTTAAGAATTTAGATGCTACACCACTTGGTGCATATATGTTTAATATTGATATTGCTTCATTATCCATTCTACCCTTTAGCAAGATATAGTGCCCTTCCTTATCTCTTTTAATGAGATCAATTTTTGCTTTAGCTTGATCTGAGATCAGGATGGCTACCCCTGCTTTTTTGACTTCATCTGAAGCATAGTAGAGTTTGCTCCAACCTTTTACCTTTAACCTGCTTCAGGTGTGTTTCCTGTAAACAACATATTGTAGGATTCTGTCTTTTAATCCATTCTTCTAACCACTTCCTCTTTATGGGGAAGTTTACCCCGTTCACATTTATGGTTAAAATGACCAATTCTGTATTACTTGCCATCTTGTTAACCCCGGTTTATGCTTTTCTCCCTTCTTTCCCCCTTATCCCCCTTCCCAGTATTAAGCTTGTGAGCACCACTTGCTTCTCACAGCCCTCCCTTTTTAGTATCCCTCCCCTGCCTTAGAGTTCCTCCCCCTATCTTACCCCTTTCCTTCCCAGTTTCCGTATTCCCTTTCCCTTAGCTTATTCCTTCCCTTTTCACTTTTCCCTTCTCACTTTTCAATGAGGTGGGAGAAGTTTCACCATAGATTCAATATGTCTAAAATTTTTCTCTTAAAGCCAATTCTGAAGGCAGTAAGATATCCACTATATTCATCCCCCTCCATTCTTTCTCTCAGATATAATAGGTTTCCTTTGCCTCTTCATGATATGTAGTACCCTTACTTTACCCTTTTTCTGGTACAATGTCCTTTCCACATCTAGTTTCTAGAACAAGGTATACATGTATTCTTTATACATCTTTATAGCCATAATATAGTTCCCAAGATTAATCTTTACCTTTTTAGATTTCTCTTGAGTTCTATATTTGTAGATCAAACTTTTTGTTAAGTTCTGGCTTTTTCATCAAAAATTCGCTTACTTCATTGAATGTCCATCTTCTTCCCTGGAAAAAGATGCTCATTCTAGCTGGGTAAATTATTTTTGGTTGCATACCAAGTTCCTTAGCCTTTCAGAATATCATATTCCAGGCCCTTTGATCCTTTAATTTGGATGCTGCTAGATCCTGGGTGATCCTTATTGTGGCTTCTTGATACTTGAATTGGGTTTTTCTAGCTGCTTGCAGTATTTTTCCTTCATCTGAGGGTTCTGGCATTTGGCCACTATATTTCTTGGTGTTTTGATTTTAGGATCCCTTTCAGTAGGGGATTGATGGATTCTTTCAATGTCTATTTTACCCTCTGTTTCTATGACTTCTGGGCAGTTCTCTTTGATAATTTCCTGGAAAATAGTGTCCAGGCTCTTTTTTTCATCATGCTTTTCTGGGAGTCCAATGATTCTCAGATTGTCTCTCCTGGATCTGTTTTCCAGGTCTGTTGTCTTCCCCAGAGGGTATTTCGCATTCTTTTCCATTGTTTGATTTTTTTTGATTTGCTTGACTGATTCTTCTTGTTTCCTAGAGTCATTCAATTCCATTTGTTCGACCCTGATTTTCAATGAAGTATTTTCTTCACTCACTTTTTTTATATCTTTTTTTAATTGTCCAATTGAGTTCTTTTGTTCTATGGAATTTTTTTTCATTTCGCCAATTTTGTTTTTTAGAGAGCTATTTTCTGTTTCCAGTTCACTAATCCTATTTTTCAAGGATTTTATTTCTTTATCCACTCTGTCTTTAAATGAGTGGGATGACTTCTCCAGACTCTTTTGCCAAGCCTTCCTCTCCTTTTCCCATTTTTCTTCTAGCTCCCTTATGAGAGTCTTTTTAATTTCTTCTATGAAGTTCATCTGTGCTGAGGAACAGATGATCTCCTCCTTTGGGGATTCACCTGGGGCCAGTCTGTTTTTAGTCTCCTCAGGATTTAGAGTCTGCTCTCTATCTGTATAGAAACTGCCAAGGGTTAAAGTCCTCTTCAATTTTTTGCTCATTTTGTCTAAGAATCAAAGACAAATTATCAACAAAAAAAAAAAGAAAAAACCTCTGAATGGAGTCTACTTTCTTTGTGTGTGTTTGGCGGGGAGGGGGGACTGGGTGGTGTTACCGAGCTTCCCCTACAGACTGTGGGGGCAGCAGCGAGGCATTAGCCCAATTGTGCTGTGCCTGTGCTCTGAGACTCCGAGAGCATGCTGAGACACTGTGGAGGAGGGGTGGCCAGGTCCCGAGAGACTCCAGCTGTTTGGGGTTGTATTCTTCAGCCCCGGTGTTTTTAGCTTCTCTGCTGGTCTGCTGGCTTGCTGCCGGAGCAAAGTATCCAATCCTGTAGCAAAGCTCTCCCCCCAGAGACTGCTGCGATCACTCCCCACCCCTTCTCTGGTCTGCTCAGCTGTGAGCTGCTTCTGTGCTCTCAGCTGCCTTTCGTGCTCTCCCTGCCACTGCCTGCCTGCCCACAGCCTGTGCCCGATCTAAAACCGTCTCCCCCCCTCTAGTAAAAAAGACCTTTCTTGGCGAATCTCAAGGATGGCTTCTCTTGGTAACTATTTGTGGGGTTTTTTCAGTCAAGCATTAATTCAGAGGTATGTAATGAAATGGATTCTGAGAGAAAAACGTGGAGCTTACACAGCTGTGTGCTTCCTCTCTGCCATCTTGGCTGGAAGTCCTCATCATCTGAAAATTGTCTGTTCATATCCTTTGACCATTTATCAATTGGAGAATGGCTTGATTTCTTATAAATTTGAGTCAATTCTCTATATATTTTGGAAATGAAGCCTTTATTAGAACCTTTAACTGTGAAGATGTTTTCTCAGTTTATTGCTTCCCTTCTAATCTTGTTTGCATTAGTTCTGTTTGTACAAAGGCTTTTTAATTTGATATAATCAAAATTTTCTATTTTGTGATCTGTAATGTTCTCTAGTTCATCTTTGGTCACAAATTTCTTTCTTCTCCACAAGTCTGAGAGATAAACTATCCTATGTTCCTTTAATTTATTTATAATCTCATTCTTTATGTCTAGATCATGGACCCATTTTGATCTTATCTTGGTATATGGTGTTAAGTGTGGGTCCATGTCTCCTAATGTACAACTTTAAAGGTTAATTTTGGTCATAAAATTATCCAACTCAATTTAAATTTATTTACAGTATTTAGTTTTGTGCCCTTGTGAACCAAGGAAAGCTTTGCACTTTCAAAAAAAACCCGATGAATTCTACAGTATCTGTATTTTGTAGAAAGAAAAAAAGAAAAAAAACCCTCAAATTTACCTGTCATCAATATAATGAAATGGAGTATTACTTGAAAAGGAAGAAAAGCACTAATTATTCTTTTGTTTCCAATCCTCATTTTCTTCAATTTAAGAATTCTTCAAATCACTCTAATTAATGGGATAAGTAATTGTGGCTTTTATTAGTTACTAACATCTATATCTCCAGCCATCTTCTATATCTGATTGTGTGTGTTGGAGTGGAGGACATCTTTTTTCCCCATGGTAAAAATCTGCCTACTACAAAACAGATTATCACCAAAATTTTCATACGCTATAAGGCAGTAAAGAGTCAGAAAATGATAATGACTTTTAATCACTACTAATCTCTTTTCGATTTACACCAGTGATCTGGACAGAGTTCCAAACTCCAGAATCATTTCTCTTATATAAATAAAGCTTGTAATATACCACATCCATTGTTATCCTGTTAAAGCAGGGGCTCTGTTGTGTTGGTTTCTTTCTTTTGCCCACCCAAAATATGCCTAAGAGCCCCCAGCAAGTTAATCAATTTCGAGCAATAGTCATAGGAACATTTAAGTTATTTTACCATATTATAAATGAGGGGTTCAAATAAATGGTAAAAATACTAAGATTTTGACTATTTTCTCATCACTCTCCTCTACCTAGTCAGAATGCTGAAGATAAAAGTGAAACTAAATTTTATTTGACATCTAAATCTTACATTTCATTTTCCAAGATACCACCAGGGTCTAAGTCTTCATTATTTTACTCCTATGTCTCTACAATATCCTGATACTGGTCTCCTAATTTTCCAAACTTTTCTTATTCTGATCCATTCTACAGACATCTGACAAAATTATTTTCCCCAAGACCCATTTTCATCATATCATTCTTCTATTCAAGTATGTATAGTACTTCTCTCTACTTCTGCCTATCAGTCAATGTCCTCCATCAAATGACTTATTCCTTCTCTTGTCAAATCCTCCTCACTCAAACCTTATTTCCACTCCAAACAAACTATTCTTATTACTATTCTTTATTTAACCTGCTCATTCTTTTTTTTTTTCTGACATTACATATGTCATTTTCCTTACCAGAACACTCTTTCCTCTCACTCTGTCAATCTAAAAATTGAAAAAATCACCTAGAAATGGCCCACATTTTACTTTATTCTCTTCTATAATTTAGCTCATCAGCACTTATCAATTTCATGGTATATTCAGGCTTGTTGCTTTGCATCATTTTTATGCTACATGTGCATATTTTGGCTTTTTAACAATATTACATAAGAAATATATTCTCTGAAATTATAATGCTCAAATTTGGTCCCAATGAAGAGTTGTTAGAATGTCTCTCCTTTTCTTGTTTACAGAGATATGAGAATCAGTGCTACTTGAATGTTTAATTTAATGATTTCTTTCTCTCTTTTATTCAAGTAAGCATTTGAAGATATAAAATTTCCCCTAAGAAGTGTTTTCGATTTATCCCATATGTTCACTCATTATTGTCAATCTCTAGGATGAAATCAAATAACAAAGAAAAAAGTATATTACTTTCTATCTTCATTTAATTTTCTCCGGACTATCATATCTGTTTTCTAACATTCTATTAACCTCCTTAACTACTTTCTTCCTTATTTTATGATTAGATTTATCTAATCCTGAGAGAGAGAGGTTGAGATCTTTCACTAATATTGTTTTGCTGACTATTCTTTTTTTATTTTTTATACAGCTTTTTATTTTTAAAAACATGTACCATTCACCCTTGGAAAATCTAGTGTTCTAACTTTTTTTTTCTCCCTCCCTTTCCCCCCAGATTATAAGCAATTCAATGTATATTAAAGATCCAATATATATTAAAGATGTGCAATTCTTCTATACATATTTTTACAATTATCATGCTGCACAATAAAAAATCATCAAAAAAGGGAAAAATGAGAAAGAAAACAAAATTCAAGCAACAACAACAAAGGGAAAATATTATGTTGTGATTCATACTCTGTTTCCACAGTCCTCTTTCTGAATGCAGAAAGCTCTCTCCATCACAAGACCTGAATCACCTCATTATTGAAAAAAGTCAAGTTCATCAGAATAGGCCATCATATAAACCTGTTGCTGTATACAAAGTTCTCTTGATTCTACTGACTTTACTTAGCATCACTTCATGTAAGTCTCTCCAGGCCTTTCTAAAATCATCCTGCTGATTCTTTCTTATAGAACAATAATTCTCCATAACATTCATAAACCATAACTTATTCAACTCTTCTCCAACTGATGGGCATCCTTTCAGTTTCCAGTCCTTGTTACTACAAAAAGGGCTGCTACAAACATCTTTACAAGTGGGTCCTTTTCCCCTTTTTTTAATGATCTCTTGGGGATACAGGTCCAGTAGAAATACAGCTGGATCGGGGACTTCCAGCCAAGATGGTGGAGAGGAAATACACTGCTGTATAACCTCCGTGTTTTTCTCTCACTATCCACTTCATTTCATGCCTCTGAATTAATGCTTGACTGAAAAAAACCATACAATTACTTACCAAGAGAAACCATCCTTGAGACTCGTCAAGAAAGGTCTGTTTTTGCGCGAGGGTGGGGACGGTATTTAAATCTGAAGCAGTCTGCAGGCAGCAGCTGCAGCGAGAGCACAGATAGCAGCTCAGAGCTGAGTAGAGCGGAGAGGGGGTAGGGCGTGATCTCTGCGGGGAGAGCTTTGCTACAGGATTAGATACTTTGCTCCGGGAGCAAGTCAGCACCCCAGCAGAGAAGCTAAAAACACCGAGGGTGAAGAATACAACCCCAAACAGCTGGAGTCTCTTGGGACCTGGCCACCCCTCCCCCACAGTGTCTCAGCGCACTCAGATCTCAGAGCGCACGCGCCATAGCACAGTAGGACCCGTGCCTCACAACTACCCTGCCCCTCCCCCAAAGAAAGCAGCCTCCATTCAAAGGTTTTTTTCTTCTGTTTCTTTGATAGTTTGTCTTTGATTATTAGACAGAATGAGCAAGAAACTGAAAAAGAATTTAACCCTTGACAGCTTCTATACAGATAAAGAGCAGACTCCAAATCCTGAGGAGACTAAAAACAAACAGTCCCCAGGTGAATCCCCAAAGGAGGAGATCATATGTTCCTCAGCACAGATGAACCTCATGGAGGAAATTAAAAAGGCTCTCACAAGGGAGCTAGAAGAAAAATGGGGAAAGGAGAGGGAGGCTTTGCAAAAGGGGAAGGAGGCTTGGCAAAAGGAGAAGGAGGCTTTGCAAAAGAAGAGGGAGACTTGGCAAAAGCAGAGTGAAGCTCTGCAAAAGGAGAGGGAGGCTTGGCAAAAGAGCCTGGAGAAGTCAGTTAAAGAGAGAGTGGATAAAGAAACCAAATCCTTGAAAAATAGGATGGGTGAACTGGAAAACAAAATTGGCGAAAAGGAAAAAAATTCCACAGAACAAAAGAACTCAATTGGACAATTAGAAAAAGATCTTAAAAAAGTGAGTGAAGAAAATACCTCACTGAAAATCAGGGTCGAACAACTGGAATTGAATGACTCGAGGAGACAAGAAGAATCAGTCAAGCAAACCCCAAAAAATCAAACAATGGAAAAGGATGTGAAATACCTTCTGGGGAAGACAACAGACCTGGAAAACAGATCCAGGAGAGACAACCTGAGAATCATCGGACTTCCAGAAAAGTATGATAAAAAAAGAGCCTGGACACTATTTTCCAGGAAATTATCAAAGAGAACTGCCCAGAAGTCATAGAAACAGAGGATAAAATAGACATTGAAAGGATTCATCGATCCCCTACTGAAAGGGATCCTAAAATCAAAACACCAAGGAATATAGTGGCCAAATGCCAGAACCCTCAGGCGAAGGAAAAAATACTGCAAGCAGCTAGAAAAACCCAATTCAAGTATCAAGGAGCCACAATAAGGATCACCCAGGATCTGGCAGCATCCACATTAAAGGATCGAAGGGCCTGGAATATGATATTCTGAAAGGCTAAGGAACTTGGTATGCAACCAAAAATAACTTACCCAGCGAGATTGAGCATCTTTTTCCAGGGAAGAAGATGGACATTCAACGAAGAAAGCGAATTTCATCTATTTCTGATGAAAAAGCCAGAACTTAACAAAAACTTTGATCTACAAGCACAGAACTCAAGAGAAATCTAAAAAGGTAAAGATTAATCTTGGGAACTATATTTCGGCTATAAAGATGTATAAAGAATACATGTATACCTTGTTCTAGAAACTAGATGTGGAAAGGACATTGTACCAGAAAAAAGGGAAAGTGGGGGTACTACATTTCATGAAGAGGCAAAGAAAACCTAGTCTATCTGAAAGAAAGAATGGAGAGGGATGAATATAGTGAGTATTTTACTGCTTTCAGAATTGGCATTAAGAGAAGAATTTTAGACATATTCAATCTATGGTGAAACTTCTCCCACCTCATTGAAAAGTGAGAAGGGAAAAGTGAAAAGGGAAGGAATAAGCTAAGTGGAAGGGAATACGGTAACTGGGAGGGAAAGGGGTAAGTTGGGGGGGGAACTCTAAGGGGGGGAGGAGGGATACCAAAAAAGGGAGGGTTGTGAGAAGCAAGTGGTGCTCACAAGCTTAATACTGGGAAGGGGGGTAAGGGAGTAAGAAGGGAGAAAAGCATAAACCGGGGTTAACAAGATGGCAAGTAATACAGAATTGGTCATTTTAACCATAAATGTGAACGGGGTAAACTCCTCTATAAAGAGGAAGCGGCTAGCAGAATGGATTAAAAGCCAGAATCCTACAATATGTTGTTTACAGGAAACACACCTGAAGTGGGGTGATATATGCACGTTAAAGGTAAAAGGTTGGAGCAAAACCTACTATGCTTCAGGTGAAGCCAAAAAAGCAGGGGTAGCCATCCTGATCTCAGATCAAGCTAAAGCAAAAATTGATCTAATCAAAAGAGATAAGGAAGGGCACTATATCTTGCTAAAGGGTAGAATGAATAATGAAGAAGTATCTATATTAAACATATATGCACCAAGTAGTGTAGCATCTAAATTCTTAAAAGAGAAATTAAGAGAGCTGCAAGAAGAAATAGACAGTAAAACTATAATAGTGGGAGATCTCAACCTGGCACTCTCAGAATTAGATAAATCAAACCACAAAATAAATAAGAAAGAAGTCATAGAGATAAATAGAATACTAGAAAAATTAGATATGATAGATCTCTGGAGAAAATGTAATGGGGACAGAAAGGAGTACACCTTCTTTTCAGCAGTTCATGGAACCTATACAAAAATTGACCATATATTAGGACATACAAACCTCAAACTCAAATGCAGTAAGGCAGAAATAGTGAATGCATCCTTTTCAGACCATGATGCATTGAAAATTACATTCAATAAAAAGCCACAGGAAAGTAGACCAAAAAATAATTGGAAACTAAATAATCTCATACTAAAGAATGATTGGATGAAACAGCAAATTATAGACATAATTAATAACTTCATCCAAGAAAACGATAATAATGAGACATCATACCAAAATATATGGGATGCAGCCAAAGCAGTAATAAGGGGAAATCTCATATCTCTAGAGGCCTATTTGTATAAAATAGAGAAAGAGAAGGTCAATGAATTGGGCTTGCAACTAAAAATGCTAGAAAAGGAACAAATTAAAAACCCCCAATCAAACACTAAACTTGAAATTCAAAAAATAAAAGGAGAGATCAATAAAACTGAAAGTAAAAAAAACTATTGAATTAATTAATAAAACTAAGAGTTGGTTCTATGAAAAAACCAACAAAATAGACAAACCCTTAGTAAATCTGATTAAAAAAAGGAAAGAGGAAAATCAAATTGTTAGTCTTAAAAATGAAAAGGGAGAACTCACCACTAACGAAGAGGAAATTAGAGCAATAATTAGGAGTTACTTTGCCCAACTTTACGCCAATAAATTCGACAACTTAAATGAAATAGAAGAATACCTCCAAAAATATAACTTGCCTAAACTAACAGAGGAAGAAGTAAATATCCTAAACACTCCTATCTCATAAAAAGAAATAGAACAAACTATCAATCAACTCCCTAAGAAAAAAACCCCAGCACCAGATGGATTTACCTCTGAATTCTATCAAACATTTAAAGATCAATTAACTCCAATGCTAAATAAACTATTTGAAGAAGTAGGGATTGAAGGAGTCCTACCAAACTCCTTTTATGACACAGATATGGTACTGATACCTAAACCAGGTAGGCTGAAAACAGAGAAAGAAAATTATAGACCAATGTCCCTAATGAACATTGATGCTAAAATCTTAAATAAAATATTAGCAAAAAGATTACAGAAAATCATCCCCAGGATAATACACTATGACCAAGTAGGATTTATACCAGGAATGCAGGGCTGGTTCAATATTAGGAAAACTATTAACATAATTGACTATATCAACAACCAACCAAACAAAAACCATATGATCATCTCAATAGATGCAGAAAAAGCATTTGATAAAATCCAACAGCCATTCCTAATAAAAACACTTGAGAGCATAGGAATAAAAGGACTTTTCCTTAAAATAGTTAGGGGCATATATTTTAAACCTTCAGTAAGCATCATATGCAATGGGGAAAAACTGGAACCTTTCCCAGTAAGATCTGGAGTGAAGCAAGGTTGCCCACTATCACCATTATTATTCAATATTGTATTAGAAACACTAGCCTCTGCAATAAGAGTCGAGAAAGAGATTAAAGGAATTAGAGTAGGCAATGAGGAAACCAAACTATCACTCTTTGCAGATGATATGATGCTATACCTAGAAAACCCCAGAGATTCTACTAAAAAGCTATTAGAAATAATTCATAATTTTAGCAAAGTAGCAGGATACAAAATAAATCCCCATAAATCCTCAGCATTCTTATACACCACCAACAAAATCCAAGAGCAAGAGATACAAAGAGAAATTCCATTCAAAATAACTGTTGATAGCATAAAATATTTGGGAATCTACCTACCAAAGGAAAGTCAGGAATTATATAAGCAAAATTACAAAAAAGTTTTCACACAAATAAAGTCAGAATTAAATAATTGGAAAAATATTAAGTGCTCTTGGAGAGGCCGAGCGAATATAATAAAGATGACAATACTCCCTAAACTAATCTATTTATTTAGTGCTATACCAATCAGACTTCCAAGAAAATACTTTAAAGATTTAGAAAAAATAACAACAAAATTCCTATGGAACAATAAAAAGTCGAGAATCTCAAGGGAATTAATGAAAAAAAAATCAAATGAAGGTGGTCTAGCTGTACCTGATCTAAAATTATATTATAAAGCAGCAGTCACCAAAACCATTTGGTATTGGCTTAGAAATAGATTAGTTGATCAGTGGAAAAGGTTAGGTTCACAAGACAGAATAGTCAACTATAGCAATCTAGTGTTTGACAAACCCAAAGATTCTAAATTTTGGGATAAGATTTCATTATTTGATAAAAACTGCTGGGATAACTGGAAATTAGTATGGCAGAAATTAGGCAAGGACCCACACTTAACACCACATACCAAGATAAGATCAATATGGGTCCATGACCTAGGCATAAAGAATGAGATTATAAATAAATTAGAGGAACATAGGATAGTTTATCTCTCAGACTTGTGGAGGAGAAAGAAATTTGTGACCAAAGATGAACTAGAGACCATTACTGATCACAAAATAGAAAATTTTGATTATATCAAATTAAAAAGCCTTTGTACAAACAGAACGAATGCAAACAAGATTAGTAGGGAAGCAACAAACTGGGAAAACATCTTTACAATTAAAGGTTCTGATAAAGGCCTCATTTCCAAAATATATAGAGAACTGACTCAAATTTATAAAAAAAAAAACAAGCCATTCTCCAATTGATAAATGGTCAAAGGATATGTACAGACAATTTTCAGATGAAGAAATTGAAACTATTACCACTCACATGAAAGAGTGTTCCAAATCACTATTGATCAGAGAAATGCAAATTAAGACACCTCTGAGATATCACTACACACCTGTCAGTTTGGCTAAGATGACAGGTAAAAATAATGATGAATGTTGGAGGGGATGTGGGAAAACGGGGACACTGATGCATTGTTGGTGAAGTTGTGAACGAATCCAGCCATTCTGAAGAGCAATCTGGAATTATGCCCAAAAAGTTATCAAACTGTGCATACCCTTTGATCCAGCAGTGTTTCTATTGGGCTTATACCCCAAAGAGATACTAAAAAAGGGAAAGGGACCTATATGTGCCAAAATGTTTGTAGCAGCCCTGTTTGTAGTGGCTAGAAACTGGAAAATGAATGGATGCCCATCAATTGGAGAATGGCTGGGTAAATTGTGGTATATGAATGTTATGGAATATTATTGCTTTGTAAGGAATGACCAGCAGGATGAATACAGAGAGGCTTGGAGAGACCTACATGGACTGATGCTAAGTGAGATGAGCAGAACCAGGAGATCATTATACACTTCGACAACGATATTGTATGAGGATGTATTCTGATGGAAGTGGATTTCTCTGACAAAGAGACTTAACTGAGTTTCATTGGATAAATGATGGACAGAAACAGCTACACCCAAAGAAGGAATACTGGGAAATGAATGTGAACTATTTGATTTTTGATTTTCTTCCCGATTTATTTTTACCTTCTGAATCCAATTCTCCCTGTGCAGCGGGAGAACTGTTCAGGTCTGCAAATATGTATTGTATCTAGGATATACTGCAACATGTTTAACATATATAGGACTGCTTGCCATCTTGGGGGGGTGGGAGGAGGGAGGGAGGGGAAAAAACGAAACATAAGTGATTGCAAGGGATAATGCTGTGTAAAAATTATCCTGGCATGGATTCTGTCAATACAAAGTTATTATTAAATAAAATTAAATTAAAAAAAAAAAAGAGATACAGCTGGATCAAATCACATATTTCTTCTTGCAAATGACAACTTCTCTAAGAAATTGGATGCTGTACCACTTGATGCATATATGTTTAGTATTTATATTACTACATTTTCTATGGAGCCTTGGGGCAAGATGTACTTTTTTTCCTTACCTCTTAAATTTTTTCTTACCTCTTAGAACTATTTTGGCTTTTGTTTAGTCTGAGATCAGAATTACTATCCTTGCTTTTTTATTTGTTTTTTCAATTGAAGCATAATATATTCCACTCCAACCTTTTATCTTTACTCAGTGTGTATGTCTTTGTTTCTTTTTTTTAATAGGCTTTTTTTTTTTATTTACAAGTTATATGCATGGGTAATTTTACAGCATTGACAATTGCCAAACCTTTTGTTCCAATTTTTCCCCTTCTTCCCCCCACCCCCTCCCTAGATTGCAGGATGACCAGTAGATGTTAAATATATTAAAGTATAAATTAGATACACAAAAAGTATACATGACCAAACTATTAATTTGCTGTACAAAAAGAATCAGACTCTGAAATATTGTACAATTAACCTGTGAAGGAAATCCAAAATGCAGGCAGGCAAAAATATAGTGACTGGGAATTCAATGTAATGGTTCTTAGTCATCTCCCAGAGTTCTTTCACTGGGTATAGCTAGTTCAGTTCATTATTGCTCCATTGGAACTGATTTGGTTCATCTCATTGCTGAGGATGGCCAGGTCCATCAGAATTGGTCATCATACAGTATTGTTGAAGTATATAATGATCTCCTGGTCCTGCTCGTTTCACTCAGCATCAATTCGTGTAAGTCTCTCCAGGCCTTTCTGAAATCATCCTGTTGGTCATTTCTTACCGAACAATAGTATTCCATAATATTCATATACCACAATTTATTTAGCCATTCTCCAATTGATGGGCATCCACTCAGTTTCCAGTTTCTGGCCACGACAAAGAGGGCTGCCACAAACATTCATGCATATACAGGTCCCTTTCCTTTCTTTATAATCTCTTTGGGATATAAGCCCAATAGTAATATTGCTGGGTCAAAGGGTATGCACAGTTTGATAACTTTTTGAGCATAGTTCCAAATTGCTCTCCAGAATGGTTGGATGTATTCACAATTCCACCAACAATGTATTAGTGTCCCTGTTTTCCCACATCCCCTCCAATATTCCGCATTATCTTTCCCTGTCGTTCTTACCAGTCTGACAGGTGTGTAGTGTTATCTCAGGTATCTCTTTGTTTCAAATGTGTTTCTTGTAAACAACATATTGTAGTATTCTGGTTTTCAATCCACTTTTCTATCTGCTTCCATATTATGAGAGAGTTCATCCCATTCCCATTCCCAATCATACTTAGACTGTATGACATACATAGCTCATACTTAGGAGCTGTGAATTTCTCTCTATCCTATTTTCTCCCATTTATACTTTATTCACTCTTTCTACTCTGTCTCTCCTCAAAAGTCTTTTCTTTTTGATTATTCTCTCCCTCAAACTGCCCTCCTATCTGTCATACTCCTCTCTTCTGTTATCCCTTTACCTTTTTGCTTCTTTCTTCCCTTCTATCCAGTCCCTCCCTTTTCTTTCCACTTTCTCTTCCTTCTTCTAGATAAAATAAGATAAAAGTCTTTTGGTGTTTTGAATTCAACTGCCTGTGAATGTTATTCTTTCTTTAAGCTAAATCTGATGAGATTAAAGTTAAAACAATGCTTATCTCTCTCCTTTTTTTCCTTTTATTATAAGAGATGTTTTGTGCTTCTTCCTGTCATCTAATATATCCCTTTTCTTTTCTTCCAGATCAATCCCTTTTACATCCCTTATCTTTTTAATCATTACATCTGTCAGCCTTTACCCACACACTCTATTTAACTATCCTAATAAAGACACAGTTCTCAAGTGTTACAAGTATCATCTTCTCATATAGAGATGTAAACAGTTTAACTTTAAAATAACAGGTTTTATTGTTGCTGTTCCTTGTTTGTTTTTCCTATTTACATTTTTGTGCTTCCTTTGAGTCTTATATTAGAAGATCAAATTTTCTGTTTGGTTCTGGTCTTTTCTTTTCTTTCTTTCTTTCTCTCTTTCTTTTTCTTTCTTTCTTTCTTTTTTTTTTTTTTTTTTTTTGGCTGAGGCAACTGGGTTAAATGACTTGCCCAGAGTCACACAGTGAGGAAGTGTTAAGTATCTGAGGTCATATTTGAATTCAAGTTCTCCTGACTTCAGGGCTGATGCTCTATCTATCCACTATGCCACCTAGCTGCCCCAGTTCTGATCTTTTCAATAGAAATGACTGAAAGTTACCTATTTCATAGGAGATCTATCTCTTCCCCTGAAAGATTATGCTCAGTCTTGTTAGCTTGTTGGTTCTTGGTTATAATCCAGTTTCATTGCTCTTTCAAAGGCCCTCTTAGCCTTTATTATAGAAGCTACTAAACTCTTGATAGCTGAATTGTTTCTTTCTAAAAGTTTGTGGTATTTTCTTCTTGACATTACAGTTCTACAATTTAGCTCCTATATTTCTGAAAGTTTTTCTTGTGGAATTTCTTTCAGAAGGTGATTGATGGATCCTTTCAAGGATTATGTTGCCCTCTGGTTTCTAGGCTATCAGGACAGTTTTCTCTGATTCCTTGAAGGATGCTGTCCAGGCTCAATTTTTGATTATGACCTTCAGGTAGTCCAATGATTTTCAGACTTTCTCTATGTTCTAGATCAGTTGTTTTCCTAACAAGATTTTACATTTTTCTTCTATTTATTTTCATTCTTTTTAGTTTGTTTGACTGATTCCTGATGTCTCATAGAGTAATTAGCTTCCATTTCCTAAATTCTAGTTTTTTTAAGTATGATTTTCTTCAATCAGCTTTTGTACCTTCTTTTCCATTTGGCTAATTTTACTTTTAAACTTAATCAGTTTATATCCTTTATTTTCCAAACAGGTCACTATCTCTGGCATGTCTCTTATTTATTTTCCCAATTTATTTTCTACCTCTCTTATTTGCCTTTTAAAATCTTTTATGTTTTCTTCCAAGAAAGCTCTTTGGGCTTGAGACCAATTCTTATCTCCATTTGAGATGATCTCAAGCTTTAAGAGCCTTTGAGACTTTGCATGTAGGCATTTTGTCCTCTTTTGGGTTGGTATTTTGAACTTCCCAGTCACCATAGTAGCTTTCTATCATCAAGATCCTATTTTTTGTTTCTTCTTTCCTCCCTCTCTCCCTCCCTCCCTCTCTCCTTCTTTTTCCCTTTCTCTATCACTTCCCTCTTCCCCCTTCTCCTTCTTTCCCTTTCTCTCCCTCCCTCCCTCCCTTTTTTCCTCTCTCCTTCCATGCTTCTTCCCTCCCTCCCTTCCATATTTCCTCCCTCCCTCCCTTCCATGCTTTCTCCCTTCCTCCCTTCCTTTCTCCCTTCCTTCTTTCTTTCCTCCCTCCCTTCCTTCCTTCCTTCTTTCTCTCCTTCTTTTCTTCTTTCTTTCTCTCGCTCTCTCCTCCCTTTGACTCTGTCTCTCTGTGTCTCTATCTCTGTGTGTCTCTGTCTCTCTGTCTATCTCTGTGTCTATCTGTCTCTGTCTCTGTATCTCTTTTTTTGTTTGTTTGTTTGTTTGTTTGTTTTTTGCCAATTTCATGATTTTTAAAAGATCTCCTCCTGGGGAGCACTGTCCCAAATTTTCTGAGTAGCTTTAAGCCTTTGGCTGCTTTGAGCTTTGCCTTTGATCACCAGAGCTTCTTGTGTTTGATAACTTGCTCACAGAGCTGGTGCAGCCCAACCTGGTTCCACTTGTTAGTTTGCATTCTGCACTGGGTCTAGAGATTTTGCCACTAGTCTTATGTGTTTTTGGTGTATTGAGGCAGAACCAAAAGACTTAGGTTACTCATCTGTGCTATGGCTAAGACCTTCCCATTAGTTTGCTGGGACTTTGCTACGGATTGTGCTCCTCTTTCATCCAAGTGAGACTGATGCTTCCTGAAGTCCTTCCAAGTTATCTTGAGATAGCTTTGAAAATTGTTTTATTCCATCTCTTTGTAGGTTTTGTTGTTCCAGAATCTGTTTAGAGGCTTAGTTTTATGTTGTTTTTGAGAGAATGTAAGGAGAGCTCAAGTAACTTTCTGTCTTCTGTCATCTTGGCTCCGCCCCCATCACTCATGGCTGAATATATCCTTTGACCTCTCTGATTCTTGATTTTCTTTTATTGCCTATATCAAATGGTTATTATAAAGATCAAAAGACTAAAGACATGTAATGTGATTTCTATGTCTAACAACACCTTTTATTATTATTAGGCATGATGATGATAATAATAAAAACAAGAGACCAAAAGTAAATACTTTCAACTAAATTCTTTCTCTAATGTTTCATTGTGAATATGATGGTGATCCTAAATTTTCCAATGTCATGCTTAAAAATTGCAAGTTATACCAAGTCCTACCAAACTAGAAAAATTATCAGATATAGACTTGCTGATGAATATATATTTATTTGGTAATCACCAACAACATCAAGGTAATCCTACAATCTCTCAGATATTGGAAAGAATAGCATATGAGGTTGTTGAGAGACTGCATTTTTTCATAGAGGGACTTCCATTATTCAAAGAGGCTCCTCTCTAGTTGAATCACAGGATGACTTATTTTTATTTTTGGTCATAACAACCATTGACACTTACTAAAAATTAGAGCAGTTTCCAAACTTCATCAATGTTATCATAAAGAGATAAGTATGTATGTATATGTATATACATATATATATGAATATGTTATGAATATGCATGAATAGCATTTATTTACATTTTTAATTTTGACAGATGTATTTACTTAAGTATAAACATTTAAAAATATTTTCAGATACTGTTATGGAAGCTAACTAGCACAGTGAAGACTGCATCAGACCTGGAGTCAATAATAATGAATTTAAATCTAACATTAGACACTTGCTGGCTGTGTGACTTTGGGCAAATTACTTAACTACTCTCTCTCTTAAGTTTATTTGCAAAAAAGAGGAATATAATAAGGATCAAATGAGAAAATAATTGTGAAACATTTAACATAGTGTTTGATGTATATTAAGCTGTATAAATGTTAGTTACAATAATATATTAAATAATAAATATGATAGTAATGATGATGATAATTTCAAGTGAGTATCCATCTACTATATTGAGATATTAGGCTTTGGAGTGAGGTGTGTGTGTGTGTGTGTGTGTGTGTGTGTGTGTGTGATGTTTTGATGGTTAGCATATGGTATTTTAAACTAGTTTATTGAATTGAAAACAGAATGAAAATAGTTACCTCTCAAAAGTAATCTCCATACCAGATGGGGCAAATATATATATAATTGTTATCTTGTATAGATCAGTACTGTTACCACCACTCCAAAACCTTTGATTCCCATATTCAAAACAATTATTGACACCAGTATTATCCTAAACTAAATTCAATATTTTCCCACAACCAAATGGAATAAAATACCACAGTCTACCATAATCAGATTAAAATCAAGGGCGGTAGCATCTATTGTATCTCTATCATAGGCAGCAAATAAAAAATAGCTACTCCTACACCTATCCCCACTTAGATACCTACATCTGCTCTCATTCATTGCTCTTTGGTTCTTATCAAAATCTCTACTCAGAGCACAGCTACTCAATAAATGAATATAGCCATTGTCTTGACACTCTGCTAAGAAACATGGACATTCCCAATCTAGTACTTTGTAAGTCAAAATATTACAATGTCTTCTCAATTTTCAGAAGCAACTGGTGCATGTAATTACATGTTTCTTTTCTCACAGCTGCCAAGACTTCCTGAACCTGTAATTTAATTGTCCTGATGATTAAAGTTCAGATAGCCATTTTAAACTGTCATTTAGTCAATGACATTTTTTAAGCATACCAATGACAATGTCACATTAATGTATCCATGGGTAATGGTTGGTTAGATTTCTCAATTCAAGAGTATGTGGAATCTGCATCTTCATTGTTTGATTTTATAATGAGATTTTAATTTCTAGTCTATTTTAAAACTTTTAAAAGAAACCATTTTTTAAAACTTTAAGAAATTATATTTTGACATAGTCTAAAAGATTGAAAATAATAATGTTCCCAATTAGCAAGTGAGAATGGTCAGATGACATTTCTAGTATTTGCTTTATGTTTTAAGGTTTAAACAAAGTTATTTTAATTTGCACTCCTGAAAAGTTTGTAAAAAGTTGTTAGATACATATTTCTATGAAAAAATCTTTATGTAACAATCTAATGACTATGTAGACACTAAATAATTATCTCATTTTATTTCCTAAGTGAAAAATTTGCTCTTAAGATTTTAATTTTGTGAGTCAGAAAGCAATTGATGTTGAACTATTTGGTAACTTTAATTTATTATTAAATCAGTTCAGAAATATTTAATTATCATAGCTCTCATTATAATTTTGTCAGTGGAAGGAACTTTAACTTCAAAGTGATAATGGGAATTTTGTCAATGTTTAAAAAAGCATAGTATTAAATCAAAAAAAAAATCTCCTAAGTAAATATTATATTGTGACTAGGATTTTGGAGATAATTTTATCTATGATCCATGTGTTTTGGGAGTTCACAATTCAATGAAGACTTTTAAATACATACATAAATATATATACACACACACACACATACAGCCCCAATTATTTATTTTTAGCATTCTTAAATTTTGAGTTCCAAATCTCTTCCCACTCTAACTAAGCCTCTAAGAAGGGAAGCAATATGATATTAATTATATATGTGAAATTATGAAAATCCTTTCATATTAGCTGTGTTACAGAAAAATAAGGAAAGTGAAAAAATTATATACTTCAATTTGTACTCAAGAGCCCATCAATTCTCTCTCTGGAGATGGATAGGACTTTTAAGCGTGAGTACTTTGGAATTATCTTGGATTGTATTAATTAGAGTAGCAAAGTCTTTCATAATTGATCACAGTTGCAATATAGCTGTTAGTGTGTATAAAGATGTCTTGGTTCTGCTCATTTCCTTCTGTATTAATTCATATGAGCTTTCAAGGTTTTCCAAACCAATGTGCTTATCATTTCTTATAGTACAATAGTACAACTTCTTTATCCATGTCTCTACTGATTGGTCTTCCCTCAGTTTCCAATTCTTTGTCACACACACACACACACACACACACACACAAATTGTGTGTACTGCTGGGACAAAAGGTAAATTCAATTTTGTAGTCCATTGAAAATAGTTTTTAATTGTTCTTCAGAATATTTCACCAGTTGAAAGCAGCAATAAGAAGTCACTTACTAATAAAGATTTCTCATGATCTTTTCATCAACACATTGTCTTCCTTTTTGCCCACATACAATAAAACTTCATGGATGCATCCTTACAGAAAAGGTTGACATTTAATAGACTATATCATTGTAAAGAGAAAAGATGGACAGGATATGAGAATAATAAAGGCTTTGTGTGGCACAGGGTACTGGACTGATCATAGACCTATCATCTTCAAGATAAAGATTCTCTTTCAAGAAATACAGCTGCAAAAAAGCCACATGACTACCAAAAGAATGTCAGTGTGTTAGAACATATCTCTGAGGAGGCAGTTAGCTGCCAACTTGGAGGGAAAATTGAGCCAACACACAATTGGCAAGAGTGAAACAGAAAAAGAGTGGACAGTTTTCAGAGATTTGGTGAACAGCACTGCTTTTGCTCATCTGGGTCAGAATACATAAACATCAAGACTGGTTTGACAAAAAGAATGGGGAAATTCAGATGCTGCTAAATGAAAAATGAAAACTCCACAAGAATTGTTAATCCATCTCTAAGAGGGCATCATTTAGTTCAGTCAAAAGTAAAGTAGAAGCAAAACTTAGAGAAATGTAGGATTCTAGGCTCAGTAAGAAAGCAACTGAAATTCAGTTTAGTGCTGATAATAACAATCTGAAACACTTTTCAGGATACCCTGAACCATAGACCCATGTTACAGTCCAACTACTTGGGGCTGATGAAGCCACATTGATTGGTGATAAAGACATAATCCTAGAGAAATGGAGTGAACACTTCCATAGTATTTTCAACAGACCATCATCAATCAATGCTGAAATCACGGATCATTTATATCAGGTTACATTCCATTCCTCCCTCACTGAAATTACAGGTGAAGGAAAGGTTTTGAATGCCACTAGACTTCTGCACTTGGTGTTGATTCTATTCCAGATTAGATTTACAAAGAAGTCCATTGCTCATATAAAAACTGAGTAGAATTTTTCAAATATATGGCAAGAGGAGGTTAACCCATAAGAGTTTAAGGATGCCTCCATTGTTCATTTCTATAAAGTTAAAAGAAATATATTGTCCTGTGACAAAAGGAGTTTTGGGTCTTGGGGTTCAGCTCCAGTAGTTATAAGGGTGTGTTAAGTCCAGGGGCCGGGCAAAAGAATTCATTATGAAGTCTTTAAATTTACTGATCAGAGAAACAAATATATAATATATATATATATATATATACATATATATATATATGTAAAACTCCAATGCTTATAGAACTAATACATAGTACACTCTTTGATATTTCATATCCTTTCTAACAAGCTCAATCTACTGAGATGCAAATGATTAAACTTGGATTTTGGCTACTTCAGCAGAGCTGTAAGTAGTTGTGATACACATCACAGCAAAATTAGCTTATCAGTGTTCTTAAGTATCATTCTCCCAAATGCCTTTAGTCTCCATTGTGGGCTGCTTTTCCTGTCTGAAATTCAAAGGTATGTCTTTGATCTATAGCTGAGTTGCCTTGAGAGTCTTTATCAAAGAATTGGATAAGTTTGTCTCCACTATTGTATATAGAAAAGGGAAGTCTGGGAGCCAGACTAATGTAAGTATCAAAACCTGAAATGGATTTTTACCTCCTGGCTTTTTACAGGGTCTTTCTCTTAGATACAATTGGTCATATTCTTTTTTTTATTTTTTTTATTTTTTAAATTTTTTTAGTTATAGCTTTTTATTTACAAGTTATACGCATGGGTAATTTTACAGCATTGACAATTGCCAAACTTTTTGTTCCAATTTTTCCCCTCTTTCCCCCATCCCCTCCCCAAGATGGCAGGTTGACCAATACATGTTAAATATGTTAAAGTATAAATTAAATACAATGTAAGTATACCTGTCCAAACAGTTATTTTGCTGCACAAAAAGAATCGAACTTTGAAATAGTGTACAATTAGCCTGTGAAGGAACTCAAAAATGCAGGAGACAAAAATATAGGGATTGGGAATTCTATGTAATGGTTCATAGTCATCTCCCAGAGTTCTTTTGCTGGATGTAGCTGCTTCAATTCATTACTGCTTTAGTGGAACTGATTTGGTTCATCTCATTGCTGAAGATGGCCACATCCATCAGAATTGATCATCATACAGTATTGTTGTTGAAGTATATAATGATCTCCTGGCCCTGCTCGTTTCACTCAGCATCAGTTCATGTTAAGTCTCTCCAAGCCTTTCTAAAATCATCCTGTTGGTCATTTCTTACTGAACAAAAATATTCCATAATATTAATATACCATAATTTATTCAGCAATTCTCCAATTGATGGGCATCCACTCAGTTTCCAGTTTCTGGCCACTAGAAAGAGGGCTGCCACAAACATTCTTGCACATACAGGTCCCTTTCCCTTCTTTAAAATCTCTTTGAGATATAAGCCCAGTAGTAACACTGCTGGATCAAAGGGTATGCACAGTTTGATAACTTTTTGAGCATAGTTCCAAATTGCTCTCCAGAATAAATTGGCCATATTCTTGTATTCTTGATAGAGTCCTCCTAAATATAATGGTTCTTTTCCCAGAAGATAGTCATCTACTGAGAGACAGTGTAGCTTCAAAAAGATCTGAGAAATAGTCAATGTGGCATTTGTTGCCCAAAATTTCCAGAAAAAATGCCAGGATTAGAATAGAGATCTTTACAAAATATTTGTCTATCTTAACAAGCCCTTTGATACTGTCAGTTGTAAGGGATTGTGGAGAATTATGTCAAAATTTGTTTGTCAAAAAAAGTTCATAAACATTGTTTGTCAATGTCATGACTGCATATTTGTGTGAGTTTTGAACAATAGATGATGCTCAAGTGCTTTCTCAGTCACCAGTAGGATGAAACAAATATATGTGCTTGCTCCCATGCTTTGTTTTAGGGTTTTTTCAATAAGGACAAAAACAGTATTCAAATCAGTTATTGAACTGATGGTTAGATATTTAACTTGACAAGTCTACAAGCATAGACTAAAGTGGAAGGAGAGTGGTGCATGATATTTTTGTTTGCAAATGATTGTGAACATAATTGAGCTTTTGAAACTGAGATTCAAGAACATATTGATCAATTCTTTGCTGTTTATGCTAATTTTGGTTTACCAATTAACACAAAGAAAACACAAGTTCTCCACCAGTCAGCATATGTGGAGCCAATGATTACACAAATGGAGAAGTTTTAAATGATATGGATAAGCTCACTTATCTTGGCAGTATGGTTTCCAGGGATTACACATTGATAATAAGGATGACACATACAATGCCAGAACTTGCTCAATGTTTGGGTGGCTCTAAAGGAAAGTATGGGAGGGAAGAGATTTTATGCTGATTACTAGATTGCAGGTTTACAGAGTTATTGTACTGACTTCATTGATGTATGTTTGTGGAACCTGAACTGTACACCAGTGCCATTCCAGGAAAATGAATCACTTCCCTTTGAATTATTTCAAGAAGATTCTGAAGATCATCTGAAGATATCTGGCAAGGTAAAGTACCAGGTATTGAAGTCCTTTCTTTAGACAGACTGCCAAGCATTCAAACTCTACTGCAGAGAATGCAACTCCTATGAACTGGCTGTATTGTTCAAGGCCTAAAATATATTCACCTAAAATATTATATTTTGCACAATATACACAACACAGTGTTCACGTGGAGGTCAAAAGATTTATTATAAGGATATATTCAATATGTCTTTGAAGAACTTTGAAATTGATTGTGTGACATGAGAAACACTGGCAAATTGTTCAGCATGGCATGCCTAAAACAAACAAACAAAAAAAAAGCTCTGTGCTCTATGAATGAAGCAGAATTGCAGTAGCTACAAAGATACATGATATGCACAAGTCCATATATATTCTATTCCAAATGTCCATATGGACTATTTGTGCCTGACCTGTGGTAGAGCTATCTGACTCCATATTGGTATGATTGAACATAATTGAATACAATATACTTGACTCCAACATAAGGATGTCATTTTGGTGGTCTTCTTAAATGAAGTGCAACCACCACCATCCAGGAAGGTCCCGTTCTCCTCTAGTTATAAGCAACTTTCCTTAAGACCCTGGAACTGAGAGCAGAGACCCTACTCCCTTGTGAGCAACTACAAGCATTCCTCTCCCCAGTAGAATTGTGACCATGTCTTTTGCTTCCCTGCATTTTAGGGCCCAGAACTTCAACCAGAAACCCTACTCCCTGGCAACTGACTGCAAATGTTTCTCTTCTCCCTAAAAATAATACTCAGAACTCTGTATTAGCAACAAAATTGTTAGACAGTGACAGATTTTATAACTAGTGCCAGTAAAAGGTTGCCTGCAATCTCTTTCTGTAATTGTCAGAGCCCTTTACAATCCCTGGGATGAGAATACCAGAAATTGCTGCTACTCTTATCTCGGCTGCTTCTAAGCTTACCACGAATGCCTCATTCTGGTGTGTTCTGGACCAAACCTTGTCTTAATTTCACAGACCTGTCTCTGCTACCTTCTAAGTTGTCTTAACCTGGAAAAATGACTCAGCTTTTGTTGGCCATGGCACTTCAGAATTCAAGTTGATAAATCATTTGGAAAAGAATGTTGGGATACTTAAGCTGTATTGCTGCCTCTATTCTGACATTTTAGGTTCACACCCTGAAAAAAGCCTCAAGTCAAATTTTGATATATCCTGTAAATAGCAAATTTATTATTTCCTATCATCACCTCATGACATTCTGCATAAAGGTGGGGAAAAAAAAACCCTATAATTTCCTTGATTTTTAAAAAATAGGTCTTTTTTTTTCCTTTTCTGAGATTATTATGGCTATTTCTGCCTTTATACTTCAGCTAAAGCAAAATAGATTCTTGATCCTTCTCTTGCATCTCATTTTAAGACTTTTTGTATCTTTCTGCTTCAAGTAGATCTATTTTAACACTATACTGCTGGATTTTATTACCTAATCTATTTTGCTATTATATTTCATTTTATGGATGAATTCTTCCTATTCATATTCATTTATTTTGCTAACTATGTATTTCCATCCTCTTTTCTATATCCTACAGTTTTTCTTTAATGTTCACTTTTTTGGGGGTAGGAGAAATGCTTCTCTTGATTATTGCATTTACATGTGACTTTTTTTTTTCTTTTTAGTTTTTGTCTTTTCCTGAGGAGTATTGAAAGTTCTCAATTTTATTAAATATCAATTCTCCACCCCAACTTTGTAGGATTATACTCAATTTTACTGGATAGGCGATTATTTGATTGTAAATCCAGATCCTTTTCCTTCCATATCATATTCTGAGTCATCTGCTCCTTTAGAGTGATATTTGTTAAATCTTTGTTTTGTGATCCTGATTGTGGCTATTTAGTATTTAAATTACTTCCCTAGTTGCTTGAATCATTTTTCTCTTTGACTTAGTATTTCTGCATGATGATGCCTGATTGATTCTTTTAATTTTTATTTCCACCTCTGGGTTTAAGATATTTGGACATTTTGTCTTTTTAATATCTTGAAATATAATATCTAGGTTATTTTTTCATTATAGGTGTTTCAGGTAGTCCAATAATTCTGAATTTTTTCTCCTTAATCTACTTTTCTAGGTCAGTTTATTTTTTTATGAGATTAAGTAATGTTTTCTTTTTTGTTTCTTCAGTTTTTGGCTTTAAATTTTTGTTTCTTGATGTCTCATACTTTCACTTAACTTCCCTTGACCAGTTCTAATTTTTAAAGAATTATTTTCTTATAGTGCCGTATTGTAGCTCTCTAAAAATTTTGCCCATTGTGATTTTCATGGGGTAATTTTCATGTCTCTTTTACTAAAATGTTAATTAACTTTTCATAGCTTTCTAGAATGTCACTCATTTCCTCTTTTTGAGATAATTTTCTTTTCTTTTAAAAAAATATTTTATTTCCCCTCCTCCCCCAATTGCATGTTTAGTAATTTTTAAACATTTATCTTTTTTTTAAAGTTTGGAGCTCCAAATTCTATTTTTCCTTTTTTTTCCCTCTTTTCCTCTCCTCTCCCCTCCCTGAGTTAGTTATAGATTATACACATTTATTCATGTAAAACACTTTTATATTAGTCATTTTGTATAAGGTTTGATTTTAAAAAGAATAAAAGAAAGGAAAAGAAAAAAAATTACTTGAGTTTGTATGTAAGCAATCAGTTCTTTCTCTGAATTCAGATAGTATGTTCAACATTAATTTTTTGTAATTGTCTTACATCATTGTATTGTTGAGAAATAGCTAAGTTATTCACAATTCTTTGTCAAACAATATTGCTGTTATTGTATACAACATTCTCTTGATACATTCATTTCAATTCATATAAGTGTTTCTTAGTTTTTCTAAAATAACCTTGCTATTTCTTATAACACAACAATGACACTATAAATCATATAGTACAACTTGGTTAGTCATTACACAATGGATGGAAATCCCCTTATATGTTTTCTATGACTGTATATTATCTCTGAGAAAAATGCAAACTCTCTATGTAGCATTCAAAGTCATACCTAATATTTTTCTATTCTCTCTAGCCTTACTTGATTTTGATTTTCTATGCACATTCTTCATTTTATTTAAACTTTGTTTATTAGCTCTTTCCTAAACTGGAAGAAAAATGTCTTCTACTCTATGCATTTATAAAAACTATTTTCTAGTTTTGGAAAGAGCTCTCCCCATAAATCTATCTTTGTAGTTTTCTAACTCCTGTCAAGGTTTAGTTTAGGTACCATCTACAAAGCACAATCTTTCTCAATCTTCCTCCTTTGCTCCAGCACTCAGTCCCTCTGGGAAACACCCACATTAGTGGTTAATTGTACTCATTTTGTATTATCTTTTATATTAACATGAATTCTTTTCAGTAAAATGTTAGCTTCTTGAGCAAAGGTACTATTTGTTTTTCTATTTTAAGTGTCTTGCACATAGAACATTCATAAAAATGTTTGTTGAATCAATTCAGTTAACATATAAAGGACTTATTTATTTACCAATTTGCTCCATTTCAAATTTATGAACAGAAAATTCACACTTTCTCAAACTCCAAAATTTTTTACTTTTTTTTAAAATGATATTTACTTTTCATTTACTAGAGTAAAATGAAGGTATTTTTTATCTTATTATAGAAAACCATTGTCTATTATAAAACCTTTCTAAAAAGTTTTTATATTTGGAAATATTTTATATTTTGAAAAGTATATACAATGGGAGCAAGATATAACTTTATTTCTGTGTCTTTTTCAAGTGTTACACTTATGAAGGGAGTCTTCTAATCCTGATATCTAATCTAATGTGTAAATCATTTGAGGGTAAGTAAGGCTAATATGATTCCCTGGAAAAATAAATTCAATGTGGGTTTTGAATGATGACAAGGAGACATTTGAGTGGTTGTGAATTAAGAGGTTATTTTTAACAGAATTAATAACAGAGAGGGGTAAAAAGGTAAGAGGTCATGAAAGGAATTTGGATATAGTTATATAGGAAAGATTTTTTTTCATATAAGGGAAAAAATAATAGACTATTTTAGAGAGATTTCCAAATATAAGTAATTCATTTTTCTAAATAATCAAAAACACATAGGTTAATATTATTATAAAATAAGATTTTAAAAATCTTTAAAGGTCACTTAATTCAATCGGCTGATTTTACAGATAAAGAACATGAGGTCCAGAGAGGTTATATCTTACCAAAGTTCACAAAAGGAATGTGTGGCAGTGGCAGAATTATAATTCAACTGTCATTCCTCAACAAGGTCAAGGGATTGTTAATTTGGAACTTAGAATAAAACAGAAATAAATAAAGACAGTCTGAATTAATAGGGTGAAAAGGCCTATATTTATGTATGGATATAAACAAAGAATTAGCATTTAATTACTTTCCTTTTATACTTAGTGGTTATTCTACCTTTAATCCTTTTCTGTTTGGGTTTCAAAGATATTCATTTTTTTACCTTCCCTATATTCTCCAGTTGTGTATTTATATTAGGTAAGTCCATCTAATTTTCTTTGTAAACTTAATCCTCACACTCTAGGTTCTCCTACTAAAATGCAAAAGATTCTAAGAAAGGAGATAGTATAAATTATTTGTGTAGATGTTTGTATTCAGATTTATTATAAGAAAACATTCAAATCATGAGGTTCGTGTATCAAAATGATTAAAATAATTATAGGTGGTCCACGCTAATTTTGAAAGATTGTTGCTGAGATAACACTGCTCAAGAAAATATAAAAGTTTTCTTTAATCAAAGGTCCTTGTGAGTTCTAACTCCCAATTTCTACTTGAGACAAAGAGGAATTTGGAAAGCCTTTATTCTAGAATCTTTAAGATATCAATCAGTTATATTTACAATAATAAGCAGCTGTATTTTTTTATCCCTACATATAAATAAATGTATGCTCAAGAAATGTGAATCAGTGTGAAA
This sequence comes from Antechinus flavipes, assembly GCF_016432865.1. Classification (NCBI taxonomy): domain Eukaryota; kingdom Metazoa; phylum Chordata; class Mammalia; order Dasyuromorphia; family Dasyuridae; genus Antechinus; species Antechinus flavipes. The sequence goes on from NC_067400.1 coordinate 94,651,707, forward strand.
TATTGGAAATATCATTGGACTGAATGAGAAACAGAGGATCAACATTCTAATTCTAGTTTCATTTACTATTAATCCAAAGAAACAATAGGGTATTACTGAAGGAGTGATGAACATGAAGAAGTGGAATTTATGTTCAAGTCCTTACTCTGTCCATTTTTACCTTTTATTTAACTTTTGTGGGCTTCAATTCTATCATCTATAAACAAGGTTGGACTAGATGACTTCTAAGTTCCTTTACATCTTTAAGCTTATGTCTGTGATCATCTGACTGTGGGCAAGTGGTTTGAACTCTCTAAGACTTGTTTTTTCCATCTTCATTAAATCCTGGTCTGGTACCATCACAGATTACATCAGTTTGCTCAGCTAATTCAATACCTTCAGGTGGAAAGCTTGAATAGCCTCCTTCCAGAAGAATTCTGAAAACTTTTAAAGTACACACCTTAAAAAGATCATGGAGTTTATGAAAATTAGTAGTTCCAATTATTTAACTATAGGGTAAAGAGGGAAACTTTTAGATTGACATTTGGAGATATTGAAAAAAATGTCCATCAGATTCAATTATTACCTGTTTGGTATCTAATGACAAAACAGGTTCTAAAAGATGTGGTCTTGTGATTTTTTTCCCCCTTCTGATGTCAGATGGTCTCTTTCTATTCCATTTTAGGTGAAAATGATTAGATTTACATAATTTAGTATATTTGAAAGAGTGTCATGAGAGTAGTCTAGGTATTCCATAGTGTAGTTTCCAGGAGGAATGTTGCATCAACTGAGAAATAATGCCTCCAGAAACAAAGAATAATTTTGAGAATGTAGGTCTATGGTAGTTGGAGCAAGGACTTATGTATATATATATGTCATTCTTTGAAACACATCCCTTAGTAAAAACAAATTAGAATTGAGTGGTTAGATGGAACTGAAGAGTAATACAGACCTTCTTTTTGTATTTAGCATAGTGATTGGCACTGGGTAAGCACTTCACAAAATGTTTATTGACTGAGGCATTTACTCATTTGTGATCTTAAACAGGTAACTTAATTCTGCTTGTCTCAATTTCCTCAACTATAAAAATGGAGAAAGTAACAGAATTGTTTTGAGGATCAAATGAAATAATATTGTAAAGTGCTTAGCACAGTAGTTCAAATTCTATTTATAATAGGTTCTAAATTAATGTTATTATTATTATTATTATTATTAACTACAGTGAAAATAGGGATAGGGTAGGATAGGGTAGTCACAGTTGATTGGGACTGAAATAAAATAATACATAAGAAAAAGATTCCACAACCTCACAGTGTCACAAGCATGGCTGGATCTGAGAGAATGGAGCCAAATCATACTCATTCCATGTAAAATTTACATATTTAGCTTTTCTCATTCATAGGATTATGGTGAGGATCGATTAAAAGTATGTATAAATACTTTGAAAATTATAAACATCCTACAATTTAATTATTATTAAAATAATTTGTTTCACTATTACTTCCAACCTCCATCCTTTGAAATCTAGCATATGTACTGATATCAAATTGATTTTTCTTAAGTTGTGTTTTTACCCTACCAATATTCTAAACAAAACTTTTCAGTTTACTCTCCCTTTTTCCTTAAACAATCTCTAAATTTTTTTCCTCATCAAAAATTTTCAGCAGATTCCTGTTTTTATTATTATTATTATTATTGTTATTATTTTCCTCATTACCTTCATATGACTTATGCTTTTCTTCCTCTAGATCATTCTTCACAATTTCCTAATCCTTTGGCATCTTTGTCATTCAAATGGTATCTATCCTAAAAGGCTAAACTCAAATGCTGCATCAATATTAAAATTTTACTTTTATTGCCTATTATATTTGCATGAGATAATATATGTAAAATGTTTTATAAGCCTTGAAGTTCTGTATAAATATAAGTGTTATATTATTACTAGCTATAAAACACTATGATAGGTAATAGAATTTTTTAAAAAAGAAAAGTTGTGCACCCCAGTTTTCAAGAAGCTTACCATTTAATAAGTGGTAGAAGAGATAGAGGAAGAATGGGATGTACATAAATGACTACAATATACTAGAAAATTTTAAATGTATTTAACAGATAAAACAGATTTACTTGACAGTTTAGAAGAGGAAAAGATCACAATTTTCAGGGGAACTCAGAGAAGTTTAAAAGAAAAAAGCAATATACATTTTAATAGATATAGAGGTATACAAATGGTTTGGGGAAGGGGTAACAAAGACTAGAGGATAGAGTCCATTTTAGTCCTGAGAAATCTCTAATACATATTCAGAGAAGTGGATGAAGAAAGGGTGAAATAGAAAAAGTCTTAAATTTCTCTAGCATTTAAATATATTAAGTTTATTAAATATTGGCTATTGGTACCTTGGTAGCAAAATGTCTGAATTAGTAGAGTCCTGGGCCTAGAGTCAGGAAAACCTGAGTTCAAATATGACCTTGGACATTTAGTAGCAATCTTAACCTTGTTTATGTCTTTTTTCTCATCTATACAATAAGCTGTAGAAAGAAATGGCATACTATTCTAGTATCTTTGGCACAAAAACCTATCAATAACCAAAAAAAAAAATCTATATTAGAAGGTATATTATAACAGCTTTCTACTTTCCACACATTTGAGTCAAAAATATATCATTAGATTCATAACAACTTTATTAACCTGATGTAGAAAAGAAATCAGATAACAAAGATATAAAAAGTGAATGTTTTAAAGGGAAGTGGAGGCAATGTGTATGAACCATTATTTCTTGAAGTTTGGTAGTGAAGAGGAAGAGAAAGATAGTAAGATAATTTGAAAAGATAAAAAAAAAAAAGAGTCATAAGCAGGTGCTTTTAGAATTGGAAAGACCTAATTATAACTGTTGGCAGAGTGAAAGGAACTGATAGAGAGGAAGAAATTAAAATGTGTGATTGGGGTGCAGAGGATGGGAAGCATTATAATAGTGGAAAAGAGATAGGAAGGAAAGAGATCAGGGGCACATGAGAAGTGAGTAAGTTTGTCAAAGAGAAAGATCATTTCAAGTATTGAGATTGAGATGAATTAATGAATTAAAAAAATGTATTAAGACCTCATTACCTGGAAAGAAAACACAACGGTAAGCACCGGCGTTCCAAACAGAAAAATAAAACGACCAGTATTTTCAAGGAACTCACATTCCAAATAGAGAGAAAACACATAGGGAAGATTTCAGCTGCAAATCATAGGCAAAGGTCTCATGGTCCTTTGGGAATAGTGGTGAAGCAGATGGTAATGCCTCTTATTTAATGTCATTTCTATTGATAAAATATCAGTTTCTGATGGTGGATCTCTGGACAATGCCAGTGATTTCATAGCAAGAACTTTATTTTCTGGGTCTTCAAAAAGTATGACTTTTATTACTTACAGGAGTGGCTGCCAAACTGTTTCCTTGGGAGATTGCCTGGGATAATGACTGATGTCAATGAGTTCAAAGGATTGCTTTTTTTTTCCCCAAAAGTTTCTTGGTTTCAGCATTTTGGATTCCATCAGAACCTGGTGGGTGATACTCGGGATTGTCATGTTTTATGAAATATCCTGGATTGTCCTAAATAAAAGTGAATGTTTTAACCTCTGAACTTCTGTAGCAAAGCATGACATTTTTTATGGAATTTTATCATAAAATGCATATACATCTACATATATGTTGACATATAGATGTATATGTCACCACTATAAAATTTTTTTTAACTTTTTAGAGAGGTTAAATATGTCTTCTGTTCTTTTTCCTATCTTTTACAGTCCCATAATTCAATGCCTAATTCCTAGATAAGCCTTCAATAAATATAGTTTGATAGATACAAGAAATAAACTGTATTTTAAGTAATGTATGATAGAATGAAAATATAGCAAATGCTAAGCAAATAGTCGGGGCAAAACACAGATTTTGATTGCTTAGCTAATAACAATTTTATTTATTAATGAGATATTCCTTGAACTTTGCTAACATTGTCAATAATACGAGCTTAGACATTTGTTGAATAGTAGAGCCAGATCTAAAGTGTCAAAAGTAGGAAAGTAGTCTGAACTCAGATCAACTCCTTTTGGAAAACAAAGAACATTTTTCCAGCCAGGAGGAGATGTGAGCAATTAGTTCACCAGCTCAGAGTTGGAAAGAATCTTTGAGGCCATCTAAGCTTCCATGTTCCTGTCTAGCAAAGGTGTCTACAATATTTTCTACAAGATATCATCTAGTTAGCACTCGAAGACTATTTTAGTCATCCAGGAAGAAGACACTGCTAAGGCAATTCATTTTTCTTTTTGACAGTTATAATTGTTATGACTTTTTCACCCCTTATATTTAGCTGAAATCTGTCTCTCTGGATTTCACAGATATTATTCCTAGGCTTTAAGCCCAAAGGAAGGAAGGATACATTTAATTCTTCTTTTTAATGATAGTGGTGCAGATGTTTGAAGAAATATCACTCTTAAATCTACTCTTTCGGGCTTCATATCACCATTCCTATAATGGAGTCTCCTATCACATGTTCTTGAGTGTAAATAACATTTTGAAGTCATTAAAAAAAAATTCCCCAATTAATTGACAGATACTACCCAAAATGTGGTAGTCAGAAGTGAAAACAATACTACAGAGATAGCCCGATGAGATATAGTATAGTATATTTACTATGTTAGTATAGTTATATTTAGTATAGTTCCTCTCTCTCTCTCTCTCTCTCTCTCTCTCTCTCTCTTCTCTCTCTCTCTGTCTCTGTGTCTCTCTATGTCTCTGTCTCTGTCTCTGTCTGTCTGTCTGTCTGTTTCTGTGTCTATCTCCATCCCTTTCCCCTTTTCAATCACTCCCTTAAAAGTTGTTCATGTATATTATCTGAGATCAAATTCTGTTGTTTATGGTTACTCTCTTGAGCTCAAGGACCTTTTGTAATAGCTTCAAGTTTTCCTTAATGAATGTAAACTTACAGTGGATCAACCATGAAATATTTATCTGCATCCTGTACTCTATCATCCTTATTATACATTTTAGGCAATTTTGGGTCCAAAATATAGAATCTTAAATTCAGTATAATCTGTAATATAATTTTTGCTTGTTTCTTTAACCTTAATCTCTGCCTTCTCTGAGAGAAGTTATAAAGTTGTCATTTGTGTGTAACTTCAGTTTCCATTGATCAGAGTAATTATGTTGGCACAGTGTTCACTTAGTTGTGCTTACTTCACTTTATATAAAAGCTTTTAAGCAGGAGGATTTCAGAAAGACCTGAAGAGAGTTACATGAAATCATGCTAAGTGAAGTGAGTAGAACCAGAAGAACATGTATACAGCAACAAGAAGATTATACGATGATCAATTCTGGTGGACATGACTTGAAATGATTCAGGCCAGTTCTAATGGTCTTATGATGGATAGAGCCATCTACACCCAGACAGAGGACTGTGGGGACTAAGTGTGGATCACAATATAGTATTTTCACTTTTTTGTTGTTTGCTAGTATTTTGTTTTCTATATCCCTGTTTCTATTTCTCCATTTTTTTCTATTCCAACAATCTCTCCTTTTTGTCCTGGAATTTTGACACATATCTAGGTAATGGACAGTAAAGTTGCCAACTAGTGCCAACATTAGGGGAACTCCTAACACTATTGCTGTTGCTGCTGGTATTACTACTGACACTGACAACACTGCTGCTACTGAATATAAGGCCCACATCTGGTGTTATTCTTGTACAACCACTATAACTAGTGTCCATAGATTGTTCTTTCTAAAGCTTTTAAAATTTTCCTGGGGTTGGGGGGGGGAGTGTCTTAATTTATCTGGAATTTGACTTGACAACATTTTTTAATTATTTAGAGTAAATAATAGATGAGCTTTGGAAAAATACTCCCTTTATTGTATCATCTTGGTTTCATTTTCTCTTCTCTCTTCAATTATTAGTAGTGATCAAATGCCCACTTGCATACGAAAGTCTTCTTTCCTTTATTTAGAATTTTGCCAATTTTAGAAACTCCTTTTTATGACCTTAAAATATCATTTATCACCACATAATTTATCAAAATGGGCATGATTCTTCAGTCTTGATAAGGTTCTTTATCATATAGTCTTAAAAATATGTCTTGGGAAGACAAGAGATCTTTTTGATTATTATTTTATGTCAGATAGACCAATAAGCTATTATTTCTCCAAGTAACATTCAGCTATCAACATTTGTTTTTTTTTTGTTTGTTTGTTTGTTTGTTTGTTTGTTTTCTAACCTCTATGTTCAGTTTAGCATCAGATTTTAGCAAAAATATTGATAAATCAGAAAATGTTCAAGTAAGGGCAACTAGGGTAGGATCCTCATGTCATATGAAAATCAGTTGAAAAAAGGGAATGGTTAACATAGAGAAGATAAGACTTGAAGGAAAAGTTAAAACAAGAAAGTTGTTTTCAAGTTGATTTTTTTTAAGTCAGAAGAAAGATTTGGCTTGATCTATTTGGCTTCAAAGACATAATTCAGAACAATTGGTAGAATCTGTTAAAATGCACACTTATTCTTGATAGCAGGGGGAAAATAAAATTAATAAAGTTAGACAAATCCAAATGTGTAATGATGTGTTTGGGGAGAGTTCATGAGTATCCATCCAATGAAAACCATAATGTAGGGTCTGAGTGATTATTTTTGTTTATTTACTTTTAATACACATTGCTTTATGAATCATGTTGGAAGAGAAAAAATAGAACAAAAGGGAAAAACCATGGGGAATGGGAAAAAAAAGAACAAAGAAGTTAACATAGTATGTGTTGATTTATATTCAAACTCCACAGTTCTTTTTCTGGATATAAATGGCATTTTCTATACAAAGTCTATTTAGATTGCCTTGAAACACTGAAAAGGACCAAGTCATGATGTTATTTTTGGATGTATTATAGTGCCAATACACAAACACACACACATTTTATGAACTGGACAGTATGACCAAGAATATTCCTTTGAAATTTTAAAATTCTATAATTCTGTGATCCTTGCATGTTATTCTATTTCTGTATGATACCCCAAATCACTCTTTCTTACTAATCTCTTGAGAGAGGTTAAGATTCCCATTTTGTTCTTTAGATCCATTACTATTAGTAGCAATAATAAGTTTTTTTTTGGTTAACTATTATAATTTTCTTCTCCAAACACTTGGATTTTTTTACCCTGAGGTATTTGAGGTTAAGGGACTTGCCCAGAGTCACACAGCCAGAAAGTATTAAGTGTTAAGTGTTTGAGGCCATATTTGAACCCAGGTCCTTCTGACTTCAGGGTTGGTGCTCTATCCACTACACCAACTAGCTGCCCCTAAACACTTTAATTTTTAAAGGATCACATTATTTTCCATGTTAAAGTAAAGAAAACAATTGTTTCCCCAGATCTTTTAAGTTTTTCACTAAAAAAAAAAAAAAAAACAAACCCTTTATCCTAACTTTCAGTTTTCAAAACTTAATTAATATAAGAAAAAAATTGCTTAGCAAGTCACTATAAAATTCTTCTTGCCTTCCATATTTAATTTAAAAAGAACTACAATATCTGTGTTGGTACTTTCCATGATTTTTTTTTTAGCAGAATGCTGATAAATGGAAATTCAGTCATGTGTTTCTCTCATGAAATTTAATTTATCAGAGGCTGTTTGTTATATTTAGTTAGCAATTCTTGAAAATCTTTAAGAAAAATTGAAACTTCTATCAACTATTCCTTTTCTAGTTTCTTCAACAAAAATCCAAATGCCAGAAATACTTTTCCTCATTTAATTTAATTGCATCACTTCTCCAATTATTCACTGTTGATAAACTTCAGTTACCAATTTATTATTCTCTGGGCATAGTATCCCCACCACCCAGTCTTAATTTTATCAATAGTGGGTGCAAATATCCACTCTAACTACATTCATTATGGGCATTTCAGCAAGTCACCCTCTAGAGCATATAGGCTTAAAGAGATGATCATTAAGGTCACTTTTTGCTTTAATGTGTCATGACCTTTATATTCCTTTTTTATAACTTATATGGTAAAGATGAGTTAACTGAAACTAATCTTCAAATATTAATAATTTATTGTGTATTTTTCTCAGGGTTTAACAAGCTAGTTACAACACATGGCATATGGGAAATGCTTTTATTTCATTTCATTTTATTTTTATTTAGTATTTATTTATCCCCAATTACATGTACAAATAATTTTAACATTCATTTTTAAAATTCAGAGTTCCAAATTCTTTCCCTTACAACCTTTTCCACCTGTTCTCATTGAGAAGGCAAACGTTATCATATTAGTTATTCATATGCAGTAATGCAAAACATTTTCATGGTAATCATGTTGTAAAAGAAAACATGGATCAAAAAAATTCCAACTAAATATGTGTGTGTATATTGCATGTGTGTATATAGACCTTTTTGTTTTTTTGATATTTTTGGGGATATAGACCAAGCAGTATTACTGCTAGGTCAAAGGGTAGGCATGATTTTATAACCCTTTGGGCATAATTCCAAATTGCAATACAAAAGGGTTTAATCAGTGCACAATTATACCAATAATGCATTAATGTTTCATTTTTCCCATAAACCCCAACCATTTGTCATTTTCTTTTTTTGTCCTATTAGACAATCTGATAGAACTGACTTAATACTTCAGATTTTTAAAATTTAAAATTTAAAAAATTTAAATTAAAAATTAAATTTAAATTTAAAATTTCTCTAATAAATAGTGAATTAGAGAATTTTTTTTTTCCATTTGGCTTTGATTACTTTAATTGAACACTATTCATATTTTTTATCATTTATCAGATCAGAAATGGGTCTTATTTTTATAAATTTGACTCAGTTTTATGTTAGAGAAATGAAGCCTTTATCAGAGAAACTTGCGTCAAGATATTTTTCATAGTTATTTTTGCTAATTACATCCTAATCTACATCTTTATTTTATTCTCTGTCCTTTCACCATGTCTCTCCTCAAATCTATTTTATTTCTACTTCCCCCAATCTGACATCCATTCTATCACAAGCCCCATTCCATTATTCTTTTTTCCTCCTACAGTCCTATAAAGTTAGATAGATTTCAATTGAGTGTTTATATTAATCAATATTTTAGCCAATTTTGATGAGAATAAGATTCATTTACTCACTTCTATGTCCTCCTCTTCCCTTCTATTATAAAAACTTTTGTCCCTTCTTTTATAATTTGTATCACTCTACCTGACCCTTTCCCTTTCTCCAAGTATATTCTTCTCATCCCTTTATTATTAAATATTATGCCCTCATATTCAACTCACATTGTCTATATGTTTCTCCTATATGCCCATATATACTCCTTATGAGTTATAAGTATCATCTTCTCATGGGTTAATGCAATCAATTTAGTTTTATTAAGTTCATTATTATTTCTCTTTCTGGCTTGCCTTTTTTTTTAATTAAAATTTTTTATTTACAAGATATATGCATGGGTAATTTTTCAGCATTGACAATTGCAAAACCTTTGTTCTAACTTTTCTCCTCCTTCCCCCCACCTTCACCCAGATGGCAGGTTGACCAATACATGTTAAATATGTTAAAGTATAAGTTAAATACTATATATATATATATCCATGTGAACAGTTATTTTGCTGTACAAAAAGAATTAGACTTTGAAATAGTGTACAATTAGCCTGTGAAGGAAGTAAAAAATGCAGGTGGGTAAAAATAGAGGGATTGGGAATTTTATGTAGTGGTTCATAGTCATCTCCCAGAGTTCTTTCACTGGGTGTTGCTGGTTCAATTCATTACTGCTCTATTGGAACTGATTTGGGTCATTTCATTGTTGAAGAGAGCCATGTCCATCAGAATTGATCATCATATAGTGTTGTTGAAATATATAATGATCTCCTGATCCTGCTCATTTCACTCAGAATCAGTTCATCTAAGTTTCTCCAGGCCTTTCTGAAATAATCCTGCTGGTCATTTCTTATATAACAATAAAATTCCATAATTTTCATATTCCACAATTTATTCGGCCATTCTCCAAATGATGGGCATCCATTCAGTTTCCAGTTTCTGGGGTCACTACAAAGAGGGCTGCCACAAATATTTTTGAACATACAGGTTCCTTTCCCTTCATTAAAATCTCTTTGGGATATAAGCCCAGTAGTAATGCTGCTGGATTAAAGGGTCTACACAGTTTGAAAACTTTTTGAGCATAGTTCCAAATTGCTCTCCAGAATGGCTGGATATATTCACAATTCCACCAACAATGCATCAGTGTCCCAGTTTCCCCTCCAACATTCTGCATTGTCTTTCCCTATCATTCTAGCCAATTTGACAGATGTGTAATGGTATCTCAGACTTGTCTTAATTTGTACTTCTCTGATTAATAATGACTTGAAGCATCTTTTCATATGGCTAGAAATAGTTTGAATTTCTTCATCTGAGAATTGTCTGTTCATATCCTTTGACCATTTATCAACTAAAGAATGGCTTGATTCCTTATAAATTAGAGTCAATTCTATATATTTTGAAAATGAGGCCTTTAGCAGAACCTTTGACTTTAAAATGTTTTCCCAGTTGATGGCTTCCCTTCTAATCTTGTCTGCATTAGTTTTCTTTGTACAAAAACTTTTCAATTTGATATAATCAAAATTTTCTATTTTGTGGTCAATAGTGATCTCTAGTTCTTCTTTGGTCATAAATTCCTTCCTCTTCCACAGGTCTTCCACAGAACTCTTTATGTTCTTCTAATTTATTTATGACCTCATTCTTTATGCCTAGGTCATGAACCCATTTTGACCTTATCTTGGTGTACGGTGTTAAGTGTAGGTCAATGCTTAGTTTTTGCCATACTAATTTCCAATTTTCCCAGCAATTTTTGTCAAACAGTGACTTCTCATCCCAAAAGCTGAGGTGTTTGGGTTTGTCAAACACTAGATTATTAAAGTTATTGACTGTTCTGTCCTTTGAAGCTAACCTATTCCACTGATCAACTAGTCTATTTCTTAGCCAATACCAAATGGTTTTAGTAACCGCTGCTTTATAATATAATTTTAGATATGGTACAGCTAGGCCACCTTCATTTGATTTTTTTTTTCATTAATTCCCTTGAAATTCTTGACCTTTTGCTTTTCCATATGAACTTTGTTGTTATTTTTTCTATGTCATTAAAATAGTTTTTTTGGGAGTCTGATTGATATAGCACTAAATAAATAGATTAGTTCAGGTAGTATTGTCATTTTTATTGCATTCACTCACCCTATCGGAGAGCATTTAATATTTTTCCAATTGCTTAGATCTGACTTTATTTATGTAGAAAGTGTTTTGTAGTTTTGCTCATATAGTTTCTGATTTTCCCTTAGCAGATAGATTCCTGAATATTTTATACTATTGGTAGTTACTTTAAATGGACTTTTTCTTTGTAACTCTTAACTGTTGGATTTTGTTAGTGATATATAAGAATGCTGATGACTTATGTGGGTTTATTTTGTATCCTGCAACTTTACTAACGGTGTGGATTGTTTCTAGTAGCTTTTTAGTAGAATCTCTGGGGTTCTCTAACTCATATCATCAGCAAAGAGTGATAATTTGGTTTCCTCATCACCTACTTTAATTCCTTTAATCTCTTTCTCAATTCTTATTGCCAAAGCTAGCATTTCTAATACAATATTGAATAGTAATAGTGATAGAGGGCAACCTTGTTTTACTCCTTTTATTGGGAATGATTCCAGTTTATACCCATTACATATGATGCTTACTAATAGTTTTAAATAGATGCTACTGATTATTTTAAGGAAAAGTCCATTTATTTCTATACTCTCAAGTGTTTTTTAATAGGAATGGATGTTGGATTTTATTAAATGCTTTTTCTGCATCTATTGAGATGATCATATGGTTTTTCTTAATTTGGTTATTAATATGGCCAATTATACTGATAGTTTTCCTAATATTGAACCATCCCTGCATTCCTGGTATAAATCCTACTTGATTATGTTGTATTATCCTGGGGATGATTTTCTGTAGTCTTTTTGCTAATATCTTATTTAAGATTTTAGCATCAATATTCATTAGGGAGATTGGTCTATCATTGTCTTTCTCTGTTTTCAACCTACCTGGTTTAACTATCAGTACCATGTCTGTGTCATAAAAGGAATTTGGTAAGACTCCTTTATTCCCTATTTTTTCAGATAGTTTATATAGCATTGAGACTAATTGTTCTTTAAATGTTTGATAGAATTCACATGCAAATCCATTTGGTCCTGGGGATTTTTTCTTAGGGAGTAGATAATAGCTTTCTTTTTCTGCAATGTCAAGCAATATTCAAGCAATTTACTTCCTCCTCTGTTAATCTGGGAAGCCTATATTTTTTAGAGGTAGTCATCCATTTCACTTAGGTTATCAAATTTATTGGCATAAAGTTGGACAAAGTAACTCCTTATTATTGATCTAATTTCCTCTTCATTGGGAGAAAGGTCTCCCTTTCATTTTTAAGACTAACAATTTGATTTTCTGCTTTCCTTTTTCTAATCAGATTTACCAAAGGTTTATGTATTTTATTGTTTTTTCCATAAAACCAGCTCTTAGTTTTATTTATTAATTCAATAGGGTTTTTTTTTTTGCTTTCAATATTATTAATTTTTCCTTTTAATTTTAGAATTTCAAGTTCAATATTTGGTTGGCGTTTTTAAGTTGGTCATTTTCTAGCTTTTTAAGTTGCAAGCCCAATTTATTGATCTTCTCTTTCTCTATTTTATTCAAGTAAGCCTCTAAAGATATAAAATTTCCCCTTATTACCACTTTGGCTGCATCCCACAAATTTTGGTATGATGTCTCATCATTGTCATTATCTTGAGTGAAATTATTAATTGTGTCTATAATTTGCTGTTTCATCCAATCATTCTTTAAGATGAGATTATTTAGTTTCCAATTATTTCCAAAAGTTACTCCTAACTTTTTGTTGAATGTAGTTTTTATTGCATTGTGATCTGAAAAGAAATCATTTACTATTTCTGCCTTCCTGCATTTAATTTTGAGGTCTTTATGTCCTAATATATGGTCAATTTTTGAATAAGTTCCATGAACTGCTGAGAAAAAAAGTATACTCCTTTCTGTCACCATTCAGTTTTCTACAGAGATCTATCATATCTAATTATTCTAATATTATTTTTACCTCTTTAATTTCTTTCTTGTTTTGTGGTTTGATTTATTGAATTCTGAGGGTGCAAGGTTCAGATCTCCCACTATTATAGTTTTGCTGTCTATTTCTTCTTGCAAGTTTTTAAACTTCTCCTTTAGGAAGTTAAGTGCTATACCACTTGGTGCATATATGTTTAGTATTGATATTGTTTCATTGTCTATGCTACCCTTAAGCATGATATAGTTTCCTTCCTTCCTTATCCCTTTTAATTAGATCAATTTTTGCTTTTGCTTGATCTGAGATAAAGATGGCTAGCCCTGCTTTTTTGACTTCTTCTGAAGCATAATAGATTCTCCTCCAGCCTTTTACTTTTACTCTGTATGTATCTCCTTGCTTTAAATGTGTTTCCTGTAAACAACATATTGTAGAGTTGCAACTTTTGATCCAGTTGGCTATCCGCCTCCACTTTATGGGAGAGTTCATCCCATTCCCATTTATGATTAAAATCATTAATTCTGTATTTCTTGCCATCTTATTATCCCCAGATTATGCTTTTCTTTTTCTTGCTCCCCCTCACCCCTTTTCCCAGTATTAACCTTATGGGCCCCACTTGCATCACGCAGCTCTCCCTCTTTAGGATCCCTCCCTCCCCCCTTTTAATCCCTTCCTCTTTCTTGTACTCTTCCCTTGTTACTCTTTTCCTTTTTCCTTTTCCTCTCCCACTTTTGAATGAGGTAAGAGAAGATTCTCTGTAAAACAAATATGTCAATTATTTTCTCTTTGAGCCAACTCTGGTGAGAGTATGATTCACAATGTTCCTCCCCCTCTCTAAATTCCCTCAGATATGATAGGTTTCCTTTGCTTCTTTTGGGGATGTAGTTTCCCTCTCCTTATCTCCCCTTTTCCTTTCTTCTACACTATCCTCTTTCCATTTCTACTTCCCTTTTTTATGTTATATTAATAAAATCAAATTATATGAGTAGTCTTTATGCATAACCACAACAGAAATACAGTTCTCAAGAGTTTCTTTTACCTTTTTCTGCTTCACTTGAGTCCTATGGTTGGAGATCAAATTTTTTGTTTAGATATGTTTTCTTCCTTAGAAATAAATGGAATTCATCTGTTTCATTAAATTTCCAACTTCTTTCTTGAAGAAAATGCTCAGCTTAGCTGGGTAGTTTATTTTTGTCTGCATTCCAAGTTCTTTTGCCTTTCAGAATATCAGATTCCAGGCCCTTCGATCCTTTAATGTGAAGACAGCCAGATCTTGAGTGATCTTTATTGTGGCACTTCGATATTTATTTTTTTTTTCTGGCTGCTTGTAATATTTTTTCCTAGGTCTGATAGTTCTGAAATCTGACCACAATATTCCTTTGAGTTTTTATTTTAGGGTCTTTTTCAGAAGATGTTTGATGAATTCTTTCAATACCTATTTTACCTTCTGATTCTATTACATCTGGGCAGTTCTCCCTGATGATTTCCTGTAAAATAGTATCTAGGCTCTTTTTTTCATCATAATTTTCAGGAAGTGCAATAATCCTTGGTTTATCTCTCCTTGATGTATTTGCCAGGTGTACTCTTTTTCCAAGTAGATATTTAACATTTTTCCCCTAATTTTTCATTTTTTTGGTTTTGTTTGACTGATTCTTGATGTCTCAATGAATCATTCATTTTGTATTTGTTCAGTTCTGATTTTTAATGAGTTATTTTCTTCATTTTTTTTTTTTTTTACTTCTTTTTGTATATATATCCAATTGATTTTTCAAATGAGTTGTTTTACTCTATGGAATTTTTTTCCATGTCACTCATTTTTTTTTTAGTGAATTATTTTATTTTTCTTATTCAGAAATCCTACTTTCTTGGGAGTTCTTTACCCTTTCCAATTCACAAATCCTATTTTCTTGGGAGTTCTTTATCTTTTTCAATTCACACATCTTACTTTCCTGGTAATTCTTTATCTTTTCCAATTAACATTTCATGAAGTTGTTACTCTCTTGCATAGCCTCTCTTTCCTTTCCCCATTTTTCTTCTAGCTCTCTTTTAAGATTTTTAATAATCTTCTCTAGGAGAGGTTTGTGTGATTGGGGCCAGGTTAGATTCCCCCTTTGGGGATTGTCTGGAGACTGTTTGCTCTTAGTCTCCTCTGGATTGAAAACCTGCGCTCTTTCAGTATAGAAGCTATTTATTGTCCTTTTGACATTTTAACTCATTTTTTTAAAAGCCTGCAGGGTCTGTCTTCAGGGTAAGACTATGTGGATTAGCCACTGTGCTGGGGGCTAGAGACTGAGCAGTGAAAATGTCATTACTTCAAGCCAAAGCCTGCTGTGGGGCTGTGGGTATTATCAATTGACCAGGGAATAGCCCTCTACAGACTGGAAGTGTCTCTGCCCAGGGAAGCACAGTTGTTCTGTGGAAGTTCTATTGCCCCAGACCAAGCTCCCAGTGTGCAGATTTGTGACTACCCCTCTATAGTCTCCTGCTGCAGAATGCAGCTGCACAGCTGCACTGTGGTTTGTGCTGAGTCACTTCCGGTTTTGAGTGGGTATAACCAGATCTTGTTAAGTTCTGGCATTTTTTAGAGTATCCTCTACCTTTGGCTTTAATTTCTCTGCTGTTCTACTGCTTTTCAACCAAGGCAGAGCAGTCAGCCTATGGTGCAGTCGTCTGTTAATTTTCTAACCACAGAGGTCACCCTCGCTGGGTCTGCTCAATATGCTAGCCTCTACTTCTGTCCTTGCCTTGCTGTTCTGTTCCCGAGCACTCAGGACAAACCTTTTCTGATAATGTTCCAGATTATCTTCAGCTGGTAAGTTATTGTACTTCTAATCTTCGTGAATTTTACCAGTCAAGCACTATTTTTGAAGCTGAATTTAATAATCGGTCGTGAGGGTATGAGAGGAGCTTAGAAAGTCATGTGTGCTTTCTCTACCATCTTGGCTCCACCCTCTCTGGCTTGCCTTTTTGTGTCTCTTTTGAGTCTTGTTTTTAAAAATCAAATTTTCTATGCAGGTCCGATTTTTTTAAAATAAAAAATGCTTGAAATTCTATTTGATTAGATATTCCCTTTTCTCATAAAGGATTACTCAGTGTTATTGAGTGATTTTTGATTATACTCTTCCCTCCTTTACCTTCCAAGTTCTTCATCCTTCTATAAAGAAGGTGTTGAATCTTTTGTTATCCTGACTGTGACTACAGGATACTTGATGAATTTGTGTATAATATTCCTGGAAATTTTTATTTTGAGGTTTCTTTTAGCAGATAATTGGTGGATTATTTCAATTTCTATTTTACTTTCTGATTCTAGAACATCAGGATGTTTTCCTTGAAATTTTCTTTGAAAGATGATGTCCCCTCTCTTTTTTGTTTGTTTTTTTCTTTTAGCTGGCTTTCAGGTAGTCCAATAATTTTTAAATTATGTTTCTTGGATCTATTTTTTAGGTAATTTATTTTTCCAATGAGATATTTCATACTTTTAAAAATATTTGATTTTGTTTTATTGTTTCATGAATACTCATAAAATCATTAGTAACCCTTTGTTGATTCCTAATGTTTAAGAATTGTTTTCTTTAACAAGCTTTTGCGCTTCCATTTCCATTTGTTCATTTCTATTTTTATTTTTTTTTCTTTTTTCTTTTTTTGCTGAGGCAATTAGGGTTAAGTGACTTGCCCAGGGTCACACAGCCAGGAAGTTTTAAGTGTCTGAGACCAGATTTGAACTCAGGTCCTTCTGACTTCAAGGCTGGTGCTCTATCCACTGCTCCACCTAGCTGCCCCTCATTTCTATTTTTAAAAAAGTGTTTCCTTCAGTGAATTCTATGACTCTCCTTCCATTTGGTCAATTCAACTATTTAAGGCATTCTTCTCTTTATTGGGTTTTTAAATACCTCCTTTACCAGTTTTGTTGTTTAAGATATTATTTTCTTTCTTTTTATTTATTTATTTTTATTTTATAATAACTTTTCATTGACAGAACCCTTGCTTGGGTAATTTTTTACAGCATTATCCCTTGCACTCACTTCTGTTCCGATTTTTCCTCTCCCTCCCTCCACCCCCTCCCCAAGATGGCAAGCTGTCCTTTACATGTTAACTAGGTTACTGTATATCCTAGATACAATATATGTGTGCAAAACCAAATAGTTCTCTTGTTGCACAGGGAGAATTGGATTCAAAAGGTATAAATTACCCGGGAAGAAAAACAAAAATGCAAGCAATTTATATTCATTTCCCAGTGTTCTTTCTTTGGGTGTAACTCTGCTCATTTCTTATAGAACAATAATATTCCATAACATTCATATACCATTACTTATTCAGCCATGCTCTAACTAATGGATACATTCAGTGTCCAGTTTTGTCCTGTGATCCTAACCTATTCCATTGAATGGCTACTCTGTTTCTTAGCCAGTATGAAATGGTTTTGATGATTGCTGATTTATAATATAATGTTAAGTCTGGCACAGGTAGGCCACTTCCATTGGCATTTTTTTCATTAATTCCCTTGAAATTCTTGACCTTTTGTTCTTTCAGATAAACTTGGTTAGTATTTTTTCTATATCTCTAAAATAATTTCTTGGAAGTTTGATTGGTTTGGCACTAAATAAGTAGATTAATTTAGGTAATATTATTACTTTTATTATACTCACTTGGCCTAACCATGAGCACTTGATAATTTTACAGCTTTTTAGATCTGATAATATTTGTGTGGAAAGTGTTTTGTAGTTGCAGTCTTATAGTTCCTGACTTGCCCTTGGCAGATAAATTCCAAAATATTTTGTACTATCTACAAATATTTTGAATGAAATTTCTCTTTGTATCTCTTGCTTCTGGGCTTTGATGTTAATGTATAAAAATGCTGATCATTTTTGTAGATTTATTTTGTATCCTGAAACTTTGCCAACTTTGTGAATTGTTTCTAGTAGATTTTTTAGATAATTCTCTGGGGTTCTCTAAGAATACCATCATATCATCTTCAAAGAGTGATAATTTGGTTTCTTCATTACCTATTCTAATTCTTTTAATATCCTTTTTCTTCTCATATTGCCAAAGGTAACATTTCTAACAAAATATTGAACAGTAAAGATGATTGTGGGCAATCTTGTTTGATTCCTGATCTTATTGGGAATGTTTCTAGTTTGTCCACAGTATGTAGGATGCTAGCTGATAGTTTTAAATAGATGCTATAAATCATTTTAAGGAAAAGTTCATTTATTCCTATACTCTCTAGTGTTTTTAATAGAAATAGGTGTTGGATTTTATCAAATGTTTTTCTGCATCTATTGACATAATCATATGATTTTTGTTAGTTTGATTATTGATACAGTCAATTATGCAAATAATTTTCCTAATATTGAACCAGCCCTGCATGCCTGGTATAAATCCTACTTGGCCACAGTGTATTATCCTGGGGATGACTTTCTGTATTCTCTTTACTAATATTTTATTTAAAAATTTTGCATCAATATTCATTAGGGAAATTAGTCTATAATTTTCTTTGTTTTCACCCTAGCTGATTTGGGATCTGTACCATATCTGTGTCATAGAAGAAATTTGGTAGGACTCTTTTCCCCCCTAATTTTTCACATGATTTACATAGTATTGGAATTAATTGTTCTTTAAATGTTTTGAATTCACATGTTAATCCATCTAGCCCTGGAAATTTTTTCTTAGGGGTCTGATTAATAGCTTGTTCTATTGTTTTTTTCCTAAAATGGGACAATATAAATAATTTATTTCCTCTTCTGTTATCCTGGGAAATCTATATTCTTATAGACATTCCTCCATTTCATTTATATTATCAAATTTATTGATATATAATTGGGCAAAATAACTCCTAATTATTGTACGAATTTCCTTGTCATTGGTGGAAAGTTCTCCCTTTTCATTTTGAGGCTAAAAACTTGATTTTCTTTTTTCCTTTTTTCTAATCAAATTAACTAAAGGTTTATCTATTTTGTTTTTTGTTTTTTTTTATCCCGCAAAACCAACTCTTAATTTTATTTATGAATTCAATAGATTTCTTATTTTTAATTTTATTAATGTCTCCTTTTATTTTCAGAATTTTAAATCTGGTATTTAATTGAGGGTTTTTAATTATTATTATTATTATTTTAGCTTTTTTAGTTGTAAGCCCAATTCATTGATATCTTTCTCTATCTTATTCAAGTAAGTATCTGGAGACACAAAATGTTCCCTAATAACTGGCTGCATCCCACAAATTTTGGTATGTTGTCTCATTATTGTCATTCTCTTGGTTGAAGTTATTGATTGTCTCTATATGTTGTTTTATCCATTCATTCTTTAGGATTAGATTATTTAGTTTCCAATTAATTTTTGTTCTACTTTTCTCTGGCCTTTTATTGTATGTGATTTTTATTGTATCATGGTCTCACAAAAATGGATTTACTATTTTTGCCTTTCTGCATTTGACTTCAAGGTTTTTATGCATTAAAAACATAAAGTCCTTTATGTCTCCATTCAATTCTCTCCAAAGAGCTATCACACCTAACTTTTCTTATTTTCTGTTTACCTTCTAAACTTCTTTCTTATTTAGTTTTGTGCTTTGCTTTATCTAGTTCTGAGAAAGCAAGGTTGAGATTCACCCACTAGTATAATTTTGCTGCCTATTTCTTCCTGCAGCTCTTAACTTCTCCTCTAGGAATTTGAGTGCTATATCATTTGGTACATATATGTTTAGTACTGATATTTCTTCATTATCTATGGTACCCTTTAACATGATATAATTTCCTTCCTTATCTCTTTTAATTAGATTTATCTTTGCTTTTACTTGATCTGAGATCAGGATTGCTACCCCCACCCCTTTTTTAAGTTCATTAGAAACACAATAAATTCTGCTCCAACCCTCTAGCTTCATTCTGTAGGCATCACTCTGCTTGAAATGTGTTTCTTGTAAACAACATATTGTAGGATGATAGCTTTTAATCCAGTCTGCTATCCACTTCTGTTTAATCGGTAAGTTCATTCCATTCACATTCCCAGTTAAAATAACAAATTCTGTATTTCCTGCCATCTTATTTACCCTAACTTTTGCTTTTCTCTTTATTTTTCCCCTTTCCTCTTCCCTAATATATTGCTTCTGATCATCACCTCCCTCAAATAGCCTCCCTCTTTAAAGCTCCTCACCCTTTCTTATTCCTTTCCCCTACTACTTTTGTTTTCCCTTCTATTAGCCTTAGACCTTTTCTCCACTTCTCTATAAGGTGAGACAAATTTCTCTGTGAAATCAAATATATTTGATATTATCTTTTTGAGTCAAATCTAATGAGAGTAAGATTCACAATGCTCATCCCCCTTCCTTTTTTTTCTGAATTATAATATCTTTTTCACCTCTTCATGAGATGTAATTTCCCTTATTTTACCCCCCTTTGTTTTCTTTTTCCATTACAATTACCTCTCCACTTCTAGTTTCTTTTTCATATTATCATAATAAAATCAAATTATACTTGCACTTTCTAAGTATACCAGTAAGAAAAATATAGTTCTCAAGAGTTCTTTTTTTTTTTTAACCTATTTATACTTCTCTTGAGTTCTGTGTTTGGAGATCAAAATGTTTGTTCAGTTCCAGTCTTTTCATTAGAAATAGTTGAAATTCACCTATATCATTGAATGTCCATCTTCTTTCCTGAAAGATAATGCTGATTTTAGCTGGATATTTTACTCTTGGCTCTAATCCAAGTTCCTTTCCTTTTCAGAATATCAAATTCCAGCCCTTCGATCCTTTAAAGTGGAAGCTGTTAGGTCCTGGGTAATCCCCATTGCAGCGCCTCAATATTAAAATTGTTTATTTCTGACTGTTTGCAATGTTTTTACCTTGGTCTGAAAGTTTTTAAATTTAGTTTGAAATTCCAGGGAATTTACATTTTTGTCTCTTTCAGGAGGTAATCAGTGAATTCTTTGAATGGCCATTTTATCTTCTGATTATAGGACATCAGGCCAGTTTTCCTGTTTTCTTTTATCATTTCTTGTAAAATAATGTCTAGGTTCTTTTTTTTTTTTTTTTATCATGGCTTTCAGGAAGTGCAATAATCCTTAGATGATCTCTCCTAGGTCCATTTTCCAGGACATTTGTTTTTCCTAAGCGGTATTACATATTTTCTTCTATTTTTTCTTTTTTTTTTTTGTTTTTGTTTGATTATTTCTTGAAGTCTTATTGAGTCATTCACTTCCATGTGTTCAATTCTAATCTTTACTGTATTATTTTCTTCAGTTACTTTTTTTTAGCTCCTTGTGTGATTTTTTTTAATTGCATTTTTTTTTCATTTCACAAATTCTTTTTTTCAGACAGTTGGTATCTTTCAAATATCAATTTTTTTAGGGAGTTATATGCTATTTTCCAGATCAACAAATCTATTTTTAAAAAGTTTTCTTCAGATAATTTCTGTTTTTTCTTTTTCATACCCTCTTGAAAATACCCTCTTATTTTCTTTCCCTATTTTTCTTCTAATTCTATTTTAAGATCCTTTTTGAAATCTTTCAAGAAAGCCTTGCAAAATGGGTACCAGCTCATATCTCCTTTAGAGACATCATCTGGAATTGATTGACTAGGAACCTTAGGGTTGAGGTCTGTGCTCTCTTTCGATAATAATTGTCTATGGTCATAATTTTTTTTTTTTTTTGCTTTTTTTGCTCATTTTTTAAATGGTTGAGATCTGCTCTTAAGGTAAAGGAGTGACAGCGGCTTTAATTTGCCCTGAAGCCAGTCTTTCTCACTTCTGGTGCTGGATCATCATGGCCAAGTGCCAAGTTATTTGGAGTTTGGTGGCTTATTATATTCACTTTTGTGTGTTTTACAACAAATCTGCTAACACTGGCTTGCAACTAGGACAGAGTAGCTTAAGAACTCACAGAATATTCACTGTGCATGAAAGCTGCAATGCACTGACCCCCACATTTCCCCAGTACTCAGCTCCTTGACCCAAGCTCCCTGTGCTATGGTCTAGGCTCACCAGACTGTCCCCCTGACTATTTGAAACAGACCTGTTCTGAAGTTCTTGCAAGATATCTTGTTGTACTACAGATATTTGTGGTTTTTGTCAGTTTAGAGTCTTGATCTAATGTTAGTTTGAGACAAGGTTATGGTCTGCTCTCCACCATCTTGGCTCCACCCCTTCTGTTTATCAAGGGGTTGGTTTTATGAAGAAAAAAATAGATAAACCTTTGGTTAATTTTATTAGAAAAAGGAAAGGAAAAAAATCACTGGTATCAAAAGTAAAAGGGTGAACTTACTACCAATGAAAAAGTAATGAAAGCAAGTATAATAGAAAATCTGACAATCTAACCAAAATGGAGGAACATTTACAAAAGTGGAAATTACTTAGATTAAGAGAAGAAGAAATAAATTACTTAAATCATCCCATTTTAGAAAAAAGACATTGAATGAGTCTCTAATGAACTCTGCCACCTCCTCTCCCCAAACAAATATCCAGGGCCAATTGGATTCACTAATAAATTTTATGAAATATTTAAAAAACAGTTAATTCTGAAACTATGTAAGCTATTTGAAAAAATAAATAAAGAAGGAGTACTGTCAAATTCCTTCTGGGACACTAATATGATACTGATATCTAAACCAGGAAGAACCAAAACAGAGAAAGAAAATTACAGACTAATCTCCCTAATGAATATTGATGCAAAAATGTTAAATAACATATTAACAAAAAGATTACAGCAATTTATCAGCAGGATAATACACTGACCAAATAGGTTTATACCAGGAATGTAGGGCTGATTCAATATCAAGAAAACTATTACTATAATTGACCACATCAATACCAAACCCAACAGAAATCATATGATAATCTCAATAGATGGAGAAAAAGCTTTTGACAAAATATAGCATCCATTCCTATTAAAAACATTAGAGAGCATAGACATAAATAAAGCTTTCCTTAAAATAGTAAGCAGTATCCATCTAAAACTAACAGCAAGCATTATTTGTAATGGAGAGATGCTAGATGCATTCTCAATATGATCATCAGTGAAACAAGGATGTCCATTCTCACCACTATTATTCAACATTGTAATAGAAATATTGGCTTTTTCAATAAGAAAAGAAAAATGAAATTAAAGGAATTAGAATGCATAATGAGGAAATTATCACTCTTCACAGATGATATACAATATATTTAGAGAATCTTAGAAAATTATTCAAAAACCTACTGGAAACAATTAAAAGCTTTAGCCAAGTTTCAGGATATAAAAGAAACCCACACAAATCATCAACATTTCTTTATATTACTGACAAAGCCCATCAACAAGAGATAGAAAGAGAAATTCCATTTAAATTTACAGTAGACAAAATAACTTGGAGACTTGGAGACTTGGAGTCTACCTGCTAAGACAAACTACAAAACACTTCTCACACATATGAAGTCAGATCTAAGCAATTGAAAACAATATCAATTGTTCATGGTTAGGCCAAGCTAATATAATAAAAGTGACAATTCTGACTAAATTGGGATGGATTGCCATACCAGTCAAACTGCCAAAAATTATTTTATAGAATTAGAAAAAAATAATAACAAAATTCATCTACAAGAACAAAAGATCAAGAATATCAAGGAAATTGATGAAAAACAAATATAAAGGAATGTGGCTTAGCAGTATCCAACATGAAACTATATTATAAAGCAGCATTCATTAAAATCATTTGGTACTAGCTCAGAAATAGAGTAGTGGATCAGTGGAATATATAGATACATACAACACAATAATCAAAGCCTATAGTAAACACCCCAAACTCCTGCTCCTAGTATAAAAATTCACTATTTGATAAAAGTTGCTGGGAAAACAGGAAAATAATATGTCAGAAACTCAGCATAGACTTACACCTCTCAAACTCCATACCAAAATAAGGTCAAAATGGGTACATAATTTGGTATAAAGGAAAATATTATAATCATATTGGGAGAACAAGGGATAATTTATCTATCAGCTCTTTGGATAAAGGAGGAATTGATGAGCAAAAAAAGAACAGGATAACATTATGAAAAGCAAAATGGACAACTTTGATTATATTAAATTAATAAGTTTTCACACAAACTAAACCAACAGAAACAAGATTAAAAGGGAAGTACAATGCTGGGGAAAATATCTTTAAAGTCAGTGTTTCTGATAATTGTCTCATTTCTAAAATATATAAAGAACTGTGTCAAATTTATAAGAATACAAGTCATCTCCCAACTGATAAATGGTCAAAGGATATGAACAAACAATTTTCAGATGATGAAATTAAAGCCATTTATGGTTATATGAACAAATGCTCTATATCACTATTTATTAGAAAAGTGCACATTAAAACAACTTTGAGGTACTACCTCATACCTTTGAAATTGGTTAAGATCATAGGAAAAAATAATGATAAAAAAAATAGGAGGGGATATGGGAAAACAGGGACACTATTGCAAGGTTGGTGGTGATATGAAATGATTCAACCATTCTGGAGTACAATTTGGAAGTATGCCCAAAAGTTTATAAAATTGTGCACATCTTTTAACCCAGCAGTTCCATTACTAGAAGGAAATTATAAAGGAGTAAAAATGACCCATATGTGCAAAAGTGTTTGTAAGAGCTCTTTTTGTGGTAACAAAGAATCAGAAAATGAATAAATATCTGTCAATTGGGGAATGGCTGAGCAAGTTGTGGTATATGAGAATAAGGGAATATTATTGTTCTATAAAAATTGATGAACAAATTGACTTTAGAAAGGCCTGGAAACTTTTGCACAAACTGATGCTGAGCCAAACAAGCAGGACCACGAATATATTGTGTACAATGTAACAGCAAGAATGTGTGATGATCCACCATAAAAGACTAGGTTTTTCTCAGTAGTTCAGTGATCCAAAGCAATATCAATAGACTTTGCATGGAAAATGCCATCTGTATCTAGGAAAAAAAAAAAAAAAAGCTATGAACTCTGAATGTAAATCAACACATGCTAGGTTCACGTCTTTTTTTTCTGTTTTTTTTTTTTTAATCTCTTCCATAGTTTTCCTCTGTTGCTTTGATTTTTCTCTTCCAACATGATTCACAAAGCAATGTGTATTAAAAGTAAATAAATTTATTTTAAAAATAATAAAACAGGATATGGAAGTGCAAGAGGACAATTTCCTATGGAGAGACCCAATCCAAACTGATTCTTTGTAAACTCTCTCCCAAGTGTCCCTATCAAAACAAACAAACAAACAAAAAACCCAACACTTTTATTCTCTTTTCTTTTGCCTCCTGTAAATATTATATTTGATTTGCAATCAAAAAGTTATATAAAATCTTTTCTAGTTTCTCTGGTACAAGAACAATACTACAGAAGTGGAAATTTTTTCATTACCCTTTGATGAAAAGAATTCAATTCTACAATTCAGTAAATGTTTATTAATTGATCACATGGAAAGCATGATGCATAGAAAACCAGTTTTAGAATCAAGAACTGTGGGCTCAAATATTTCATTCTATACATACCAGCATTCTGATCCAAAGTAAATCACAAATCTCTCAGTGCCTCCAGAGACTATAAAATCATAAGTTGCAGAATAGTTACCAATTTACATTATTCAAAGTGTTTTTTTTTATTGAAATATCCCTACACAAATGAATTCAAAAGAAAACAAAGGAATTTTATACCTGATATGACTATTGGAATATAAAACTTATTTAATGTTCTCCACCTGGAGATACAGATCATTTCTTTGTTCAGATTGAAAAAAAAAAAAAAACAGAAGGAGATGCCTACCATATTTAGGAAAAAATGACAAATAAGTCAAAGGAATTCTCTAGAAAATATGTAGAAAACCCAGAAATGAGCCATGTCATCATTTAGTGCACTTAGTATAGTACTTGGGGGTGTTGTTATTCAGTTGCTAATGTTGATACATTTTTAGACACAGTTACTTCCAGTTTATATTGACATATTGTCATCAATTATGCTTCACCATCTGTAGACATAATTAAGTTTACCCTTAAATTTGATTTCACTAGACACCATTCACAAGTGACTCTTGTTTACTAAACATAGTCAGTGCTAAAAAGAAATAGAAAATCAGTTAGAATGGACTGAAAATAATTCTGCTGTTAGCATTATGGGTGCCAATAGCCATGTTTTATTTAGAATACTTTCAGTGTAACAGTTGGGATAGTTTTACTGGTGATAAGGAATGGTATAACAGATATGGATCTATTTCAAACTATTGATATGATAGGGTTGAGGGGATCTAATGTCCCTTTATTTGCCCTAGGAAAATGAGAACACCATCATGGACTGTTATATTTTTTTCAGGTTCATGAAAAAGAGCTTCAAATAGGGCATAACCCTGAGTAAAATGGAAGCATAAATTAAATATTGAGAAACACAGCAAGGACAAAGCATATTCTCAGTCATCATGATGCTATTCTCTGCTACAGGTCTCATAGGATTATCAGAATTACATCCATTGTAGTCCCATCATTTTACTAATAAGGAACCTGAGGACCAATAAGAGTAAGGTCACATTGAAGGGAAATAATAGAAATGAGAATTCAACATCAAGCTTCTGAAACCACAATCAGTTCTGGAAATTTATCTTATTACTAGATGTACAATAGGAAGGAGGTTCCACTCTTCTATGGGAAGTTCAAAATAGTAACACTATTGCCCAATGTCCTAAGAAGAGAGTTGGATCTATGTTTTGTTTTTTTCAGGAGTGTTGATAAGTTAGTGCTTGAGAAAACAGCCCAAATAATTTACTACCTGAAATATAAACATATCTTATATCATGGGATCCTGGTTCTAGAGCTGAAAAGTATTTCAATCTCATACTTTTACAGATAAGGAAAGAGATCCAGACTGGTTGAGTGATCCCTGATTTCAAAAAGTTAGTAGATAGAATCTGAATCCAGGCATTCTCTCTACTGAACTTCATTGAGAAATTGATAAATTTGAATACATATGTGTACATATATGTGTGATGTTCTTTCACATTCTACAGTATGAGACCATGCATGGGCAAATCATTTAACACCTTATTGCCTCAGCTTCCTTATTATAAAATGTGGGTAACTGTACTTTATGGGGTTATTTTGAGGCTCAAATAAGGTGATGTATATAAAATATTTTTCAGGATTTAAGACATTATGTCATAATATATTATTCTTACTATCACCATTTGCTGCTAATATTATAGATTTAAAGAAAGCAAAAGAGATATTTTAATAAAAGTTGGACTAGAGCTCATCATCTTTCTTTTACTTTTAAGTTGTAATTCTTGTCAGCAAAATCACTAGCTGTGATGTCTATGTCACTAATGCTAAAAGACAACCCTGTCATACCCAGACCATTGTTATGCTTTTATACCTAAAAGTAAAGATACACAAGTCAGAGAGGAGAAAAGCAGCATTTGGTGACAAATGGAAGCTTTCTGAGATTATGGTTAGAGCAATACTTTTCATAAACTGATTCTGTAAAGCAGAAAGAATCTAGATCAGTGGTTTTCTTCCAAATACATCTTTCCAGGGACAATAATCCCTGCACACCTTGACACATGCCAAAAGCCCCAAATCTCCCTCAAAGAAGGAATTTGATAGATGACAGGAAGCATCTTACCAGAGGATTTTCTGGTCTGTTCACTAGACTGGATTAGAGCTTGGAAAAAGCTTCAGTTCAGGAATCAAGAGACTCTTATCAGTGGTGCTCCTCCGGATGACCTGTGAAAATTGACAGAAGAATTACAATTTAGAACCAACCACAGGAAAGTCACTCAGCTGCAATCAGCCATTTTCAGAAGACTGTCAGCAATCAAAAGGAGACGGGCAACTCTGGGTATGAGTGGCTGTGTGATTTCTATATTCAAACTTTTAAAAATAAAAGTTAAAACTTAAACTGTTTTAAAGAATTAATGCCTAAAAGAAGTTATTTTTGACATGATACAAGTGCAAGTAATCTATCTGTGATTTATTAAAATTCAAGATAAACCAGTACTTGTTATTCCTACATGGTATTAGAATGTATTCAAGAGTGACTCCTATCAGTGCCATCATTATATTCTGATAGTAATAACACTTCATCGCTATACTCTGAAAATAATAACACTTCATTACCTCACTATAAGAATTTTTGATTTTGCCACATAAAATGTAAATTGCCATTGCTTCATAACTTGATAGACTGCTGTGACCTAAAAGTTATTTGCATTGCAAAGATAATCATTTTGGATTTATATTTATTGGGTATATATCTTTATAATGAGTTTGGGTTTATATTCAACCTTATGTTTCATAATTTTTTTGCTTCATAATTCTGGAAAGTATATAGCAAAAAAAAAAAAAAAAGAATATTAGCCTCCTTTTAAAAATGGAGGAAGAAAAATTGGGAGAAGTTAAATGACTTGATTATGGTCATAGGGCTGGTATGTTAGAACTAAGACTTGAAATAGAGCTAAGTCTCTGATAACGAATTAGTACTATCTTCCTTAGGCAACACTGTATAACATGTTTTCTAACAATTGTGGTTCAAGAGGCCATGAAATTATTATAATGAAATCTTCCACATTCCCACTTGTCTTTGCTTCTGTAGTAGATGGTAATAACTACATGTTCAGTAGAGGTTTCAAATTATAGTCACTGACTTATTCAAGGTGAAAAAATTCTAAGACATCAATTCAAGATGGATGCTCCTGCTTTCTGTATAGTCTAAATTGGAAAATGAAGAGCTATGGGAGCATAAAAATAAAAGTATCAGGGAATTAAAAAGTAATTTGGTTCTTCATTTTGTGCTTTCTTTTCCTTCTCTTCATTTATCTCCAAAGATGGCAAAATACTAAAATTAGAATGGAATGCACAAAGACATAGCAAAATAAGAATGTGGAACATTTTACATTTTTGATTTAAATAATAATAATGGACTTTAACATGTTTAACATGTATTATTCTACCTGCCATCTAGGGGAGGGGGTGGAGGGAAGGAGAGGAAAAGTTGAAACAGAAAGTTTTGCAAGGGCCAGTGATGAAAAATTACCCATGCATATATCTTGTAAATAAAAAAAGTTATAAATTATAATAATAAATAACATGTTTTATATTCTCTAGATCACTGTCAGGTTAATGCCACATCTTTTTTTTTTTTAATTCAGAACACAAAATTAATTAAACAAAATTCAGGTATATAACATTTGAGGCAAGATTCAGATAAGAAAAAGCACCCTTTAAAGTAGAAGATTCTGGGTGCACTAATGTAGTAAGCCATGTGTTTTATAATTGCCAACTAAAGAATTTCTTCTTCTTCTTCTTCTTCTTCTTCTTCTTCTTCTTCTTCTTCTTCTTCTTCTTCTTCTTCTTCTTCTTCTCTTCCTCCTCCTCCTCCTCCTCCTCCTCCTCCTCCTCCTCCTCTTTCTCCTCCTCCTCCTCCTCCTTCTCCTCCTCCTTCTCCTTCTTCTTCTTCTCCTTCTTCTTCTTCTTTTTTTAAGCAACACATGTTTCAAAACACGGAGAAATAAAACAGTGCAATTAATGGCATGTTGAAATGGGAAAATACTTTAAAGTAACAAACATTTGCTTATATGAGTGAAGAAACTGAACCTCTCTAGGCATTTTCAGAGAGCATGAACTAGTACAAAACAATTTGTATGTAGAAAAGTAAGTTAGGTATTAAATAAACTATGACATTTTAGCAAGAAACACATGACAAAGACACTGGAGTCTTTTATTATTTCCTCTGCCAGCTCATTTTATAATGAGACAAACAGGATTAAGTGACTTGCCCAGGATCACTCAACAACAAGAAGAAGAAGAATTCCAACATTTGAACTCCAACAGTTAATCACCATGCTAAACTAGATAACCATTGTCTTATTAATTCCACTGACTTAACACCTTGTTTCAAGTGTGCTGCTCCAGAGTTCTGGCTCTCTACACTTGCCTCCAATTTATTTCATTCCAAATTCACAAGCACCTGTCAGTAAAGGCTGATTTGCAATTCCTTCAAATGTGTTATGATTCACAGATTCCCACATCAGGTTTTCCTTTAGCCCGGTATGCAGCAATATCCTTTTCATATTTTTCCTTCAATTTAGCTGCTTTCTTTTCATAAGGTTTCTTGTCATCTGCAGCAGTATTATTCCACATTTCTCCCAATTTTTTTGCCACATCTCCAATAGAAAGACCAGGATGCTCCCCTATGATTTTTGGACGATACTCAGAACAGAATAAGAAAAATGCCGAAGGAGGCCTCTTCTGTGCATTGGGATCCTTAAACTTCTTTTTTGTTTCTCCCTTAGGTGGTATGTAGGTTTTCATTTCTCTCTCATAACGAACCTTATCAGCTTTTGCCATGTCCTCAAATTTTCCTTTCTCTTTAGCAGACATTGTCTTCCACCTTTCTGAGCATTTTTTAGAAAATTCTGAGAAGTTCACAGAAGCATCTGGGTGCTTCTTCTTGTGTTCCTCCCGGCAGGTTTGCACAAAGAAGGCATATGAAGACATTAGTCTGAGGACTAATTTGATCTCACCCTCTCCAGGTTGAGCATTCTCCACTGTACCACCTATTTACCCCAGATTTATATTTTGCCTAAAATCTACAAATTTGACTTTTTTTTTTACTACCTTTCTAAATAAGGTTATTTGTATTCTTGTCTTGTTCAATGAGTTTCCAATTTCATTTGGTTTAATTTTGTAATGGCAACAATTCATGTGAGAATTTTTGGTGCCCTTTGGAATAAGGAAGCAGAGGAAATTCACCTGAATCTCTAAGGAGAAAGCCTAATAGATGAGGATTTTTAGTGAATTTTATGTCCTTTGTAAAAAAAAAAAAAAATCCATAAAGGTCTCATTTGGATGGCTTTAAGCACTGAGGGGATTATGGAAGAATTTATACTCTAAGTATTGTTTTGTTTTGTTTTAATTTCATTCCAGGTCTCAAAACTCTGTGAAGAGGGCTCCATGAGCCTTGGAAAACTCATTGTGGACCAAATTTCAGTCCAAGATGGGAAGCTAATTTGTTCTTGGACTTTCTTTTGCTTGTAGGTTGTGAAAGGTCTAAAGTACTTCATCTGTTACAAGTAACAAAGCACAAATGTTTTAATTTTAATAATTTGACACTGCACACAAAAACTTGTAGGTCATTCTATATATTAAGGAGAAAGAGACAGAGAGAGAAAGAGAGAGAGGAGAGGGAGATGGAGAGAGGGGGTAAGGGGAATTGGATGAGAGGGAGAGAGGAAGGGAAGGGGAGGGAGAGAGGAAGGGAGAGGGAGAAAGAGGCTGAAAACAGGGCAGGGGGAAGGAGAGGCAGAGGGTGAAAGGAGAGGCAGAGGGTGAAAGGAAAGGCGACAGAAGGAAGGGGAAAAGGGAAGGAAAGAAGGAAGGAGAAAGGAAGGAGAAGGAAGTATGGGGAGAGAAAAAGAGAAAAGGGGAAGGGAGAGGGAATAGTATAGGGAAGGGAGGGAGAACCTATAATTTTATATCATTAGTGTAATGGAATCCCAGATGAAGTGACTCCCTTTACAAGACAGTCGGTTGTCATTCTTTCTATAATGTCTTCTTCTGGAATAGGTTGCTGATATATTTCACATAGATGATTATATCTTAAGTGATTTGACATGTGCCCTACTGCCCTACCCCCTTTTGAAATGTTAACCATGGCAAGGAATTGGAAATTGGGTCAATGTTCATCAATTAGAAAATAGCTTGATAAATTACAGTTAGTACTTAATCCTGTTTGCTTCAGTTTCCTCATCTATAAAATGAGCTGAAAGAGGAAGTAGCAAATTATTCTAGTATCTTTTTTCCAAGAAACCCTAAATAAGGTCATTAAAAAGACAAGCCAGAAATGACAGAATAATAATTCTTAACTTGAGAAGTTGCAGGGCATTTTGCTCTCTCAAATAAAGTTAAATGCTAACTCTAATACAAATCTGATATGAACATTTGTACAAGGCAATAATATTCTGGTGACAAAACTTCAGGTTTCTCTTTGTAAACTTAATAACAAAAATCTGATGGGACCCTTATGCATGAGATATTAATACTTAAATAGATTAGCAACACACAAATGAAGTGTGAAAATTATATCAGTTGAACTGATTTGTAAAGGAATATATATTGCAAAAGAAAAAAAATGAGTTAAGAGAGGGGGGAAGGAATAAATATATTGATAGAATTTTCTAAATGCTAAGCACTATTCTATGTGTTAGGCCCTGGATAGCAGGCCATATCCCACCCTTCCCATGTTAGGCCCTAGATAGCCAGTCATATACACCCTTCTCCCCTTTTTCATTTGTAGAATTAGACTTTGGAAAACTGAGTTTAAAAAGAAAACTTTAAACCTTGAGGCTCTGACTCCCCTTCATATACCACTGTGACACCATGAAGAATAGAAAAGAAAAGGAGTATTCAAGTGCTTGACTCTTTGACTTCATCACTATCCGAAAACTATCTTGGGAATAGAATTATTGTCAAGGACAAAGACACAAAGTTATGTTATTTACCCTTCCTCCTTTGTCTGACAGGACCTGAGTCAAGCCCCATGTTGTTCATGCCAAGTTAACTCCTCTCTGAAGTAATAATAACAACAGCTGCAAAAGCTAATTGTATTCTTGGCTTCTGTATTCTGCTTGCAAACTCCATACACACCTCAATTTCTCTGGTCTGAATGCTTTGGAAACATATTCCCATTTCACTCAGCTAGATTAAACTCCACATTAAAAATTAAATGTCCATATGACTCAATTTCTCTGATATTACATATGTACTTTATAAATATTATATCATTTCATCTGAAGAACAACCCTGTAAGGTGGGTACTGATATTATGTCCATTTCATAATTGGGGAAACAAATAAATAGAAGTTAATAGAGGTCACATATCCAAGTTTACAAAGCTGTTAAGTGTCTAAGGCTGGATTTTCAATTTAAATCTTTCTGACTGTAGACTTAGTGTTCTATCCATGGTACTACATAGCATACTCTCAATTACACACTTTGTATCTACTTCATTTAAGTTGTCAATATCGTTGGCAAGGAAATAATTTCTAGCAATTTACTTCATTTCTTTTTCATTCATCAAATCCCAGAAGTTCCAAGTCAAGGAGATGTTGCAGCAAATGTGGTAGGGTTTAATTAGTATCCCAATAAAGGATATATCTCTTAAAATGACAGTCTTGGCCTGTAACATCTGAATGTAAGTCTATTATATTTCCCATAGGGTTCTCGAGCACTCTTTTTAAATAGGCTTTTTTTTTAACTATCTTTTTAGTTTTCAAATATATGGAAAGATAGTTTTCAACATATACCCTTACAAATGGTTTTGATTACCACTGCTTTATAATATAATTTTAGGTCTGGAAAGTAGCTAAACTACTTTCATTTGCATTTTTTTCATAAATTCCTTTGACATTCCTGACTTTTTGTTGTTCCAAGTGAACTTTCTTATTATGTTTTCTAGTTCTATAAAATAATTTCTTGGCCATTTGATTGGTATGGCAGAATAAGCAGATTAATTTTTGTAGAATTGTCATTTTTATTATATTAGTTTGGCCTACACATGAACACTTGATATTCTTCCAGTTGTTTAGATCTGGCTTTGGGCTTTGTGATCATATAATCTTGACTTTGTCTTGGCAGGTGATTCCTAGATAATTTATATTATTTTACAGTTATTTTATTTTATTATTAATTCACTATTTTAATTGGACATTTGTAAGACTCACTTTTATATTATTAAAATAGTTTATAATAGAAAATATAATTTTTTAAAAAAAGACATTTTTCTGGATTTATCATTGTACAGTGTAAGTAAAATAATATGATTCCATATATGAAGGATTTTCCAAGTATTGATGTAGAATACTTATTGACTCCCTTCATCAAAATACTTTACACACATAGATAGATAGATAGATAGATAGATAGATAGATATTTTCCCAATTAACTAATAAAGCACACACACCTCTTGGGTTTGTCTGTGTTTCTTTTCACAGACTAAATCAATCTTTAAGAGGAAGGGGAATTGCCTCTATTCATTTCCAAAAAACAACCAAATGGAATAGCTACAAAATACCCTGCTCATGTGATATGCAATCAATGTTTATTGGCAAGATATTTCTCAGTTTTTATGCTAGAAGCTTACCACAGAAGTCTTGAAAGAAAGTATACATTTTTCACAGAATGTAAAGCTTTTGCCACCTTTCCTCTCTAGGGAAACTGGCTTATAACTAGTCAAATATCTACTTTATATTTGTTGTGTCATCTTACTTATGAAAATTCCATACATTAAGGGATTTTCCTGGGGTGGTCTTTTAACGTAGGTTTACTATATGTCCATTTGATTAGCATATTTTATAAGATTCAATAAATTGTAGGTATAAACTGAGGTTAATACCTGAAAACTTATTTGGACACAACGTGTCAGATCTGAAAGTAAAATTTTTGTCAAAATTAATAATTAACAATCATTTTGTTAATTGAATAAACAAAAATTGACATTGAATAAAAGTATTTCTTCTTCCCATACCATTATTGAATTATTCCCAGTATCTTGTCAACATTAGGGCTGAAGAAAATAATAATCAAATTAACGATGGCACATGAAGCACTATCCTACAGAAACGGTACTGGCCATATTTATTATTCCTTAATGGCAAGGAAGTATCATTTGATTATTATAAAGATCATGCCAGATTTTCATCAAAAGGAAATGTACTCTAATGACATTTTACTGAGAGCACCATTACTGTATTCTAGAGGCCTAATACTTCAGTGTTATTACATACATAGAACTGTTTTAATTTTTTTTTTTATCTAGACAGTAAGATCACTAATCCACATTAAATTGGTCAATAGCTTATCAGTTTTGAATAGGGTTAAACCAAGTTTCTCAAATGAGGAAATTACAAATAGGTGTTAGATTCCCAAGGCTCATAATTAACAACCATCTTATCCAGTCCTTTCATTTTAAAGACAATCTGACACACAGAGACAAGAGTTGACTTGCAAGGCCATTTTACTAATACCACACCAATGAAAATGCTTATAATGACATCTGGATGATTTCACTGATTATCTGGAATTCATTCATTGCTATAATTTGAGCATGTTTTCACTGGAAGATGATGCTATTTATTCCTTTCAAGCTAAAATAATTTTTAATTTAAAACTCCTGGATGTTCTTGGAGCCAGAGGACAGGGGTCTGATTCTAGCTATGTCACCTTTTGCTCCTCAGTTTTTTCAATAATAAAATGAGGTAATTCTACAGTTATTTTAAATGGAATTTACCTGCTGGACTTTATTTGTAACATATAGAATTGCTGAAGATTTACATGGATTTATTTTGTATTCTGAAATTTTGTTAAAGTTTTGAATTGTTTCTAGTAGTTTTGTAGATGATTCTCTAGTATTCTCTAAGTATTCCATCATATCATCTGCAAAAATAATATTTTTTCCTCATTGCCAATTCTAATTTCTTTAATTTCTTTTTCTTACCTTATTGCTAAAGCTCACATTTCTAAAATAGTATTGAATAGTAATGGTGAAAGTGGGCAATCTTGTTTCAACCGTGATCTTATTGGGAATAATTCTAGCTTATTCCCCTTACATATGATGCTTGATGGTGGTTTTAAATAGATGCTACTTGCTGTAATTTCTTTGCTAATATTTTATTTAAGATTTTTTGCATCAATATTCATTAGGAAAATTGGTCTATTATTTTCTTTCTATGTTTTTTATCCTACCTGGTTTTAGTTATCAGAACTGTATTTGTAATATAAACAGAATTTGGCAGGGCGTCTTTCCTAATTTTTGCAGTTAGTTTACATGATATTGAAATTAATTAATCTTTAAAAAGTGTTTAGGATAATGAGTTATTTAAGATCTGTGTATGATCTCCTAATATTTTGAGTATTTTATATTTCTGGAGATAATTCTCTTTTTTGTGTATTTCTCACTTTTGTTAACATATAACAGTGTATAATAAATTCTTATCGTTGCTTTTTTTTTTTTAGTTCTTCCTATTGCATTGTGATTTTACCGTTCTCATTTGCTATTTTATTGATTTATTTTTTACCCTCTTTTTGAAAATCATGTTAGCTAAGTATTTAACAATTTTATTAATCTTTTCAAAAGAGCAACTTTTAGTTTTATTCATCATTTCTATGTATTTTA
This sequence comes from Antechinus flavipes, assembly GCF_016432865.1. Taxonomy (NCBI): domain Eukaryota; kingdom Metazoa; phylum Chordata; class Mammalia; order Dasyuromorphia; family Dasyuridae; genus Antechinus; species Antechinus flavipes. Next base: position 94,687,925 of record NC_067400.1, read on the forward strand.
TATCCAGTTTATTCCTTTCCCTCTAATTTTTAATAAAACCATTTCTTTTGAAATTATTTCAGGTTAGTTTGTCATTTCAACATTAATGCATATTCAATTAATTATTTTTCTCTTTTCCTATTTTCTTAAGGTATGTTTGCAAATATATACTATTGTTTTTCTTTTCTCTTGAAGACCATTTTACTTACATCTCAGAAAATCTGGTGTTTTTAATCATTATAATTTTGCTTTTCTTTTGCAAATTATAATGATTAAAAACACCAGATTTTCTGAGATGTAACTGGATTTTCTGGATTAAACAATAATGCACGTACATTTAAAGGTATGAGTTAGATTAATATTTTTTACCTTCTATATTGTAATTTTTTAAGAAAAATTTGCTGCAAGCAGTAATATGTTACTTCATAACATGAATGAGAAAACCAAAAAAATCAGAATGACAAAATATATAGATGTAAAAAATATCTGTTAAAAGAAGCAGCGCCAAAATCAAAGAAAGATTTATTTAATATCTTAATTTAAGATGGCCAGGACACTCTCAGAACAATATAATTATTATGGGTATCAGAGAAAATATTGTCCCATTTTAGGGCCCCTCCATCATCACATCCCTGATTATGCAGACTACCATTGATTTATTCCCTGACTAGTTACCATTTAAAAAAAAAAAATTACCTCAAAAATCTTCCCTCAGTATAAATGCTTTCTCATTGCCTTAGCATCCCATAGTCCTTAGGGATTTTAACTTCCCTTCTTATGTCCCACAAATGTATGATGAGTAGGTTTTTCAAACACCAATCCCACAGGCCATCTCCAATATAAATTTTTCATTTTTCTTTACTAACTATCTTTTCTCAATCTTTTTCAGTGAACCCCCTACCACCTACAAAATGTAGGCCTCCTTTCTTTTCTGATCTTTCCTCATTTTCCTTTTAAGCAAAATCCCAGGAGAATGCAACAACTAATATATATATATATAATATATATATATATATATTATATATATATATATATAATATATATATATATGTGTGTGTGTGTGTGTGTGTGTGTGTATGTATATATATATATATACATACACACACACACACACACACACACACATATATATATATATATATATATATAAAATATCATGATTAAAACTAAAAAAGGAATTGCCTATTTTTAAAAAATAGAAAACAAAGTGGTGGTTGAAAAAATTCACAGACAATGGAAGCCCTTGTGCTTCAAATTCCAAGACATAATGGTTAAATTTAATAATTTCAATGACATGCCACCATTTGTGACACAAAGGATTTTTCTAATCCAGATAAATTCTGTTTTTCCATTGTCTCCTTTAGTAATTATTACTTCTAAAAGAGATGCAGAGAAAGAAAATCAACAAACATGATGCGATAAGAAAGCAAGACCTTCAAACCAATAACATTAAAATTGTTAAGGAGACTCCAATTCTTTCCTTTAAAGGTTTTAATTCCATGAAGGGGATAGGGAGGGAGGATAAATAAGAATTAATCACTTTTAAATGTCATTATCAGAGAATAAATTTTCAGAATTGTAAATAAAAAGAGGGGAATGAGAGTTCATGAAAAATATGTTCATAAATACATGATATTTGTTTAACAGATGATTTATTTGTCAACATAGATATAGATATATCACCTATCAAGCAACAGATGATGGGTTAATTCTGAAATAAACATTTAACTAAGAGGAGAAAACAAATGGAGGAAAAGAAAAAAAATGGAAACCTGAATAAAATAAAGAAATAGTAATTGATATATTAGAATTTCAAAGGTGAGAATTGGCAAATGAAAACATTGGTAAAATCAAAGTGAAATAAGAAGATTATGTGAGAATAAGGCTTCCTCAAAGAAGTTTAAGAAAAACTTGATGATAGGTACAAATTCCTAAGAGAGAGATATAAAGGCACAGAAAGCCAGAGAGACAGAGACAGAGTGAGAGAGAGAGCGAGAGAGAGAGCAAGAGAGAGAGAGAGAAGAGAGGAAGACAGAGAAAGGAGGGAGACAGAGACAAAGAGAGACAGAGAGAGACAAAAAGACAGAGAGACAGAAACAGAAAGACAGAGAGACAAAGAGAAACAGAGACACAAATATTCAACAAGACAGAAACAGAGACAAAGAGAGTAGAGGGGGAAATTTAAAAATAATTATGAATTTAAAAAAAAAAAAAAAACTTGAACCCTTAGTGGCAAGTCTTTCAAAAGAAGAAATGGAAATAAAAGATTTGAAGTGCAAATAAAGTGAAATAAAGGACAATTTGGAATAAGAGTACAAGAAAAACTAATAATATTGAAAGAACACTCAATCTCTATTGAAATTTAAAAAAAATTATTAAAACTTTTTATTTACAAAACATATGTATGGGTAATTTTTCAACATTGACCCTTGGAAAACTTTCTATTCCAAAATTTTCCCTCCTTTCTCCACCCCCTTACATGTTACATATGTTAAAATATATGTTAAATCCAATATAGGTATACATATTTATACAGTTGTCTAGTTGCACAAGAAAAATCAGATCAAGAAGGAAAAAAAAATTAAGAATGAAAACAAAATGCAAACAAACATCAACAGAAAGAGTGAAAATGCTATATTGTGGTCCATACTCAGTTCCGACAGATCTCTCTCTGGGTGTATATGGCTCTCTTCATCATTGAACAATTGGAACTGGTTTGAATCATTTCATTGTTGAAGAGAGCCATGTCCATCAGAATTGATCATAGTATAGTCTTGTTGTTGTCATATATAATGATCTCTGTATAATCTGCTCATTTCACCTAGCCTCAATTCATCTAAGTCTCTTCAGGAATCTCTGAAATCATCCTGTTGGTTGTTTCTTACAGAACAATAATATTCCATAACATTTATATGTCATAGTTTATTCAGTCATTTTCCCATTGATGATGGATATTCAGTTTCCAGTTTCTTGCCACTACAAAGAGGGCTGCCACAAACATTTTAACACATGTGTGTCCCTTTTCCTACTTTAAGATCTCTTTGGGATATAAGGCCAGTAGTAACATTGCTGGGTCAAAGAGTATGCACAGCTTGTTAACTTTTTGAGCATACTTCCAAATTGCTCTCCAGAATGGTTGGATATGTTTACACTTCCAACAATGTATCAATGTACCAGTTTTCCCACAAACCCTCCAACATTTGTCATTATCTTTTCCTGTCATCTTAGTGAATCTGACAGTTGTGTAGTGGTATCTCAAAGTTGTCTTAATTTGCATTTCTTTGATCAATAGTAAATTAGAGCACTTTTTAATATGAGTAGAAATGGTTTTAATTTTTTCATCTGAAAATTATTTGTTCATATCCTTTGACCATTTATCAATTGGAGAATTCTGATAAATTTGAGTCAATTCTCTAGATATTTTGGAACTGAAACCTTTATAAGAACTTTTGGATGTAAAAATGTTTTCCCAGTTTGTTTCCCTTCTAATCTTGTCTATTTGTACAAAAAGGTTTTTAACTTAATGTAATCAAAATTATCTATTTTGTGATCAATAATGATCTCTAGTTCTTTTTTGGTCACAAATTCCTTCCTCTTCTACAGGTCTGAGAGGAAAATATCCTATGTTCTTCTAATTTGTTAATAATATCATTCTTTATGTTTAGATCATGAACCCATTTTGTCCTCATCTTGGTATATGGTGGTAGGTGTGGGTAATGTTTAGTTTCTGCCTTACTAGTTTCAAATTTTCCCAGTAGTTTTTGTCAAATAGTGAATTCTCCTCCAAAAAGTGGGAGTTTTGGGGTGTGGAAAACACTAGATCATTATAGTCGTTGATTATTTTGTCCTGTGAACTTAACCTATTCTACTGATTTCTTAGCCAGTACGAAATGATTTTGATGACTGCTGATTTATAATATAGTTTTAGATCTGGTACATCTAGGCCATCTTCATTTGCCTTCCCCTCCCCACCCCCATTAATTCCCTTGAAATTCTTAACCTCTTGTTATTTCAGATGGATTTTGTTGTTATTTTTTCTGGGTCAGTAAAATAGTTTCCTGGGCATTTGATTGGTATAACACTACATAAAAAGATTAGTTTAGGTAGTATTGTCATCTTTAATATATTCGTTTGACCTATTCAAGAGCACTTGATCGTTTTCCATTTGTTTGGATCTGATTTTATTTATGTGGAAAGTGTTTTGTAGTTTTGCTCATATATTTCCTGACTTTCCCTTGGCAGATTCCCAAATATTTTATACTATTGAAAGTTATTTTCAATGGAATTTCTCTTTCTATCTCTTGCTGTTAGAGTTTATTAGTGAGGTATAAAAATACTGATTATTTATGTGGATTTATTTTGTGTCTTGCAACTTTGCTAAAGTTGTGAATTATTTCTAATAGCTTTTTAGTTGATTCTCTGAAGTTCTCTAAGTATACCATTATATCATCTGCAAAGAGTGATTAATTGGTTTCTTCATTACCTACCCTAATTCCTTTAATCTCTTTCTCAACTCTTATTGCCAAAGCTAGCATTTCTAATACAATATTGAATAGTAATGGTGATAGTGGGCAACCTTATTTGACTCTTGATCTTATTGGGAATGATTCCAATTTATCCCTATTACATATGATGCTTGCTGATGGTGTTAAATAGATGCTACTGATTATTTTAAGGAAAAATCCATTTATTCCTATACTCTCTAGTGTTTTTAATAGGGATGGAATTTTTTAAACCTTTTATTAAATGCTTTTTTGCTTCTATTGAGATAATTTTTTTGGTTATTAATTTGGTTACTGCTAACTACTATGAAGCTATTATGCTAATAGCTTTTCTAATATTGAACCAACCCTGCAATCCTGGTATAAATCCTATTTGGTCATGGTACATTAGCCTGGGGATGATTTTCTGTAATCTTTTTGCTAATATTTTACTTAAGATTTTTGCATCAAAATCCATTAGGGAGATTGGTCTATAATTTTTTTCCTATATTTTTGTCCTACATGGTTTAGGTATCAGTACCATGTCTGTGCAATAAAAGGAATTAGGTAGGAGTCTTCATTCCCTATTTTTTCAAGTAGTTTATATAGTATTAGAGTTAATTGTTCATTAAATATTTGGTAGAATTCACATGTATATCCACCTAATCCTGGGGATTTTTTCTTAGGAAGTTGATTAATAGCTTGTTTTATTTATTTTTCTAAAATGGGACTATTTAAGTAATTTATTTCTTCTTCTGTTAATCCTGGGCAATTTATATTTTTGTAGATATTCCTCAATTTTTCTTAAGTTCTCAAATTTATTGGCATTAACTTGGGTATAATAACTGAATTATTGCTTGAATTTCCTCTTCATTTGGTGGGAAATTTTCCCTTTTCGTTTTTAAGACTAACAATTTGATTTCCCTCTTTCCTTTTTCTAATCAAATTAACTAAAATTCATCTATTTTGTTGGTTTTTTCAACCAACTTTTAGTTTTATTTATTAATTCAATAGTTTTTTTTTTTTTTTACTTTCAATTTTACTAATTTCTCCTTTTATTTTTAGATATTTTAAGTTTGGAGATTGATTGGGTTTTTTTTAAAATTTGTTCTTTTTCCAGCTTTTTTAGTTACAAGCCCAATTCATTGATTTTTTCCCTCTGTTTGATGCAAGCGAGAATCTAGAGATATAAAATTTCCCCTTATTACCACTTTGGCTTGCTCCCACAAATTTTGGTATGTTGTCTCATCATTGTTCTCTTCAATGAAATTATTAATTGTGTGCATGAGTTCTGTATTTGGACATGCACACAATTAATATTTGGACATCAAATTTTTTGTTCAGTTCTGGTCTTTTCATTAGAAAAAGGTGAAATTCACCTATATCATTTTATGTCCATTTTCTTCCCTGAAAGATAATTCTCATTTTAGCTGGATAGCTTATTCTTGGCTATAATACAAGATCCATTGCCTTTCAGAATATCAGATTCCAGGCCCTTTGATCTTTTAAGATAGAAACTGCTAGTTCCTATTTAATTCTTATTGTGGCTCCTTGGTATTGAAATTGTTTCTTTCTCGCTACCTGCAATAGCTTTTCCTTGGTGCAATAGTTCTGAAATTTAGCCATGATATTCTTTGAGGATTTAATTTTGGGGTCTCTTTCAGGAGGTGATTGGTGAATTCTTTCAATGGTTATTTTACTTTCTGATTCTAAAGTATCAGGGCAGTTTTCTTTTATGATTTCTTGTAAGATAATGTGTAGGTTCTTTTTTTTTTTTTTCATCATGCTCTGGGGCAGTTCTGCTAATTGATTTATAGTGTTGGGTAATGGAAGCTGGTTCCAGGATTCTTCCGGGGCTCAGTGGTTTATAATTTGCTTTTTACAAAAGGCAAATCTGCCAAACTACCTCCTTACAACCAGGACAGAGTGTCCTAAAAGGTTCACAGAAGATTCCTAAGTGTGTGGAAGCTACAACTCTCTGACTCCTGTTCCAGAACCTTTCTCCAGGCTCCCCATGCTACATTTTGGGCTTGGTAGACTGTCTCCCTGCCCATTTAAAACAGACATGTTCTGAAGTTCTTCCAAGATATCTTCTTCTGGGAATGTGTCATACTCCAAATATTTGTGGGTTCTTTGACTCCAAGACCAGTTTAGAGGCTTAATCAGCTGTTGGTTTAAAAGAAGTTTAGAAGAGGTCACAGAAAGTCATGACTGCTCTCCACCATCTTGCCGTGGCCCCCATAAGTCTTCTATTGAAATTAAAACAAAAAACAATCCAATATTGATTTTAAAGATAGGATAAAGATAAATTAAGAATCATAGCTCTCCCAAAAGAATATGACGAGTCAAAATGTCTGAACATTATAAATCAAGCCATAAGACAATTAAAACTGTTCTAGAACCTCACATTATAGAAAACAAGGCACTTATAGTGTCTATAGATCATCTCTAAGAAAAACAAACTAACCTTCAAAAAAATTCTAGAAACCTCAGGACACATGTGGATTAAGTAGAACAAATTCAGTGATAATGATAAACTTTACCACCTGACTGCTAGATTTTGAAATATTTACCTTGCTTTTGCCCCATATGTATGGCTTATATTCCTGCCACACCTCATGTGCCAATGTCAGTCTTTTATATATGGTCATGGCTAGGAATACATTGTCGCATTCAAGAAGCTGGCTCATCTTCTCATATCAGAAAAGAAAAATAAATGGAGTGATTTATAAGGAGATAATATCAGGAGAATCAAATACAAGGAGGATATAATCTTAAAATTCACAAACATAAATGTAATTGCAGGAAACAAAGATGATTGACATTTGCCAGGGACTTTATTCATTAACATTCAATCTTCTTACCTCACAAATCAGATACTTTAGATTAGAAGAATTAAATTACTGCCCAGTGCCCTACACACCATACAGTGATAGTCTAGATCTTAGAAATTTAATATTCTTACTTTGACTCAGTCTTCTTTTAATTATTTCTACTTTTATTAACTGAAGAAAATGTGAAAATATATGACATGTAATTGCAAAGGTCCCTCTCCCCCAATTAAAATAAAAGAGTCACTTAAAATGGGAAAAGAAAAAGAGTAAAAGTAAAAGGAAAAAGAAAAAAAGTAAAACTCAGTAAGTTTATATATTTTTTTAATAATGAATTATTATAGCTCCATAAGATTCCATCAGGTCAACCTTAGAAGCTTCCTGTTCTTTTATTCAAAATCTTTATATAATTATAAACTAGAGTCCCAAAATGATATATTCAATCACAACTTCACAGGAAGTTTATTTAAGTAACATTAATTCATAAATGTGTGTTTTAGAAAGGGTGATTATTTTTAAAAAATGAAAAAGAAATGACAAACTTTTCTTCCTTCTTTGAAAATGGAAGTTCATACTACATCTGCTTCCAAAAGATAATAAGAAATAATAACTGCAGTTTGGGATGACTTGCAGGAAAATAGCTGCTCTCTCTTTCTCTCTCTCTCTCTCTCTCTCTTTCTCTCTCTCTCTCTCTCTCTCTCTCTCTCTCTCTCTCTCTCTCTCTCTTTTCACATCCCAGTTGTTTTTTTAATCACAACCCAATTGAAAGTTGAGGAATCTTTTTTCTGCATCTTAGAGGTAATGGATTATGTTCCTAAAGGGGATTTAATTACAATGTGTGCTCAGTATTCATGAGGAGTAATATGTGCCTGAAAAACAATTATACAATAGAGTTTATTTTCTTCAAAACCAAGGATATTTTTCAAAAAGCATTATTTTAATATTGCTCAGAATACAATTGATAATTGAGGGGGGAATGACCATTTTGGGATATTAATTCACAATATTTTCTAGGATTACAAATAGGAAAAGGAAAACCAAGATTACATTTATACTTTAAAATTCAAAGAATGTACAATTGCATTAGCATGATAACTTCCTTTTTCTTGTAGATGACAAGCCATCTAAGCCTTCATGTATCATATAATTCTTGTTCATTTCTTTTTCATACAGTCTTCACTGAGGACCTATTGAAAACTAGTTACCATAAATTCAATTTGTTTTCATTTAAACACAACTGATATTTAAAAGTATTTTAAAGTATTTAAAAAGCACTGTGGGAGATGACAGAGTTATAAAAAAAAAAAGCATCTCTTTAATGGGTTTACATTCTAGTTGGGCGAATATGGCATATATAAAGATCAATTAACAAAATAATGTAAGAAAGAAGAGAGCAGTAATAAGCAGTAGCATCAGGTAAAGATTAACTAAAGGATAGCACTAGAGCTAAAGCTAGGAAGGAACTATATCTTCTAAAAGGCAGAAATTAGGAAGGATTGTATTCAAAACACAGGGAAGAGACTATGCAAAACTTAAGAAAAGAAAGAAATCCATAGAGCAGCATTGAGAGAGGCAGTTTGACTAGGATAGATTTTTGTGAAAGGGAATAGTTTGTAAGAAGGCTAGAATGATATGTGGGAATCAATTGTATGGGGCTTTAACTGTCAGGCTGAGGGATTTTTGAGCAGGTGAATGATATCAATGCTGTATTTTAGGGAAATTCGTTTGGTAACTACATGCCATAATCTGGCTGAAATGAAAAAGCTACTCATAATGGAAAAAGTGATAGGTTTAGAATACAAAGAGACATGAAGTTGAATATATACATGTACACAAACGTCTACATACACACACACACACACACACACACACACATATATACACATACATATACATATTTAATACTTGTATACATTATTTTTGCTTGTGCATATATCACAATATATATATAACCTACATGAATGTTTATATATATTTGAATACTATATATATATGTTTTATATATATATATATATATGTATATATATATTTATGCTTGACTCTTTGAAATACACACATGCTTGTAAGTGAGAGAAGCTAGGAGGAAGATAATGGCTGAAAGAACATTATAGGGAGAGGAAAAGCCATCATATCTTTAGATGAAATGATGTTCAAGGAGGAGAAAAGTAATGCAGATTATCTAAAGGGAGATAATATGTAAGCAGACTGGAAAGACAGCTTGAAAGATTTTAGAATCAAACAGAAAAGAGCACTATGTGAATGTCAGACAATGTAATTATTCATATCATTGCTTTTATTTTTTTTACTTTAGAGGAATTAATAATCTTTATTAAATGACTATGGGTATCATTGAGCAGGTCCTGAAGTGTCCTGGAGCTCTATGTACTTAGAAAAATGATATCTGGATTTAGTGATACTGGACAACCTCACCAGCCATAGAGATTTTCTTATATTTTTTTTTTATGATAATTGCAACCAACTTTGGGAGGAATTTCTCTCCTTGTTCAATGCCTTACTTGACATTAAAAGTTGATTTTTTTTTATTTACAAGATAATGGATAAAGGGTTTTAATTTCGATCTTTGCTCAGAATTCCCGATCTAATGATCATAAAATCATTGCTCAAAAATTTAGAGTTGGAAAGGAATTTATATTTTATTTAGTCCAACTTACTCATGTTATAGATGAAAAGTCTGAGTCTCTGAGAGGTGCATTGCTTCATCAATTTGTATCTGTGTTACTAGGGTAATAAACAGCCAAACTGAGATTTAAATATAGGTTTGGTATTTGCAAAATTTCCACTGTTTAGTACTAAAAATTATCCCAGGATTTACAGCTTCCAAGGAAGCTTATATTTTCTTGATATTAATGGGAGGAGAGTTTTTAAAGACCAAACTTTATTCTACCAAACAGATGCCTTTTATTTTAATCAATAAATAATAAATATACTTGACCCTTTTTTGTCTGATTATTTAACAGTCAAGAATTAGTCTGTTGGAAAATAAGTTAGTGAAAAGTTGCTGGTTCCCCTTTTATAATTCACTAAAGTACACATTATATATCTGCACAGATCAGTCTCATAAATATTTATAAGGGATAAGAGTACTGACATTTGGTTCAATATCTGTAACTATAAGATGAAGTATATTTTTTAGAATAATCTTGTATATAACTTTTAAAATTCTATGAGATCTAATTCTTTGTCAGTTATCCATCTTCTCTTCTATTCTTCAAGACTTAACAAAAACCTGACCTCTAAGTAAAATCAAATCATATCCAGTATATTTTTTATCTGTTCAGTAATCTTCAACTTCTTTCCTCGAGTGCTAATTAGAAAATTCTTATCTTCTGTTTGCTCTTCTGTTGTTAAAATATTCTATCTTTAGCCTCTCCATGCCTTTGCTTGGAATATTTTCCCTCCTCATACTTACCTCCTGGAAAACCTAGTTCTACTCATAAAGGTCAAGTGCTAACTTCTTCAAGAGTCCTTTTCTGGGTCTTTCAGTTATTACTTCTATGAATTGCTTTACTTTTACTTTGTTTAAATTTTCATACAGTCATAAATGTACTCACATATATTTCTATATATTAGAAATATAAGTATATATAAAACATATGCAATCGTTTTGTATTTATCTACATTCTATTTATGATATACACAATATGCCCATATAAGTGATATACACATGTGTAAACATGTACATACATATACATATGCATGTGTATGTATACACAATTAATCTTCCCTTATAAAAATTAATATTTTTGGCAGTAGGAATTATTTCATGCTTTGTAGTTTTATCTAGAGGTAGTAGATAGATTGCCAAACCTGGAGTCAGAAAGACTCACCTCTGAGTTCAAACCTGGACTTACTAATAAGCTAATGACTCTGGTCAAGTTACTTAACTCTATTTGCCTCAATTTCTTTATAAAATGGGCTGGAAAAGAAAATCACAAATCACCCCAGCATCTTTGCCAAGATAATCCCCAATGGGGTCACAAAGAATTAGACATGACTAAAAAAAAAACTACTCAATGATAATAGATGTTGACTGATGGATTATTCTGAATCTTATATAGGAACATATTTTTGTTGTTGTTGTTCTAAATAAATGATATACTGTGCTTTAGTGGAAAGTTGAAATTTTAAAAAGTGTTATTGTGTATATGCCAACATTGATATTCCCCACCCTATGGTTCACAATCCATAAAAAAAGACCAACATTGGTTTCTTATTATCTTTCTTGGATTCTTTCCCAAACTTTAAGTATCTCCTATCTTTGTAATTCATTTTTATATGGTTATGGTCTATCATTTCAACAGCAAAGATAACCTTTCATGCCAAATTATTCTTATTAAACATGAAGAGTGGCACAGACCTCTCTTGCTTTTAAGATAATGGAGAATGATTTTAAAAGGAGTCACATAATTATTATTTGGATTTTTTTTGTTGTTGTTATTACTTGATGATCACAGCTACCAATTCTATGTGGGACTTTGCATTTTCCACCAAAATCTACCTTGGTCCTTGGGAAGTCCAGTTTTCTCCTCACTTTTCAGCATCATGCAAGAACATTGAATTGAAAATGTGGGTGAAGTAAGTGAGATTTGGAAAGGGAAGTCCACTTTTTATTGCATTAAAATTTTTTGCTATATAACAAATGACTCTTGGGAGGTACTAACCCAGGAAATGATAAGGCTAACGAATCACATATTTTTCTCAAACATTATATTCCTGTTCCAAACCGAACTTTCCACTACAATAAGTAGTTTATTATTCTGAGATGAGTATGAGTATTCTGGAAGGATATTTGATTATAAGATTCTTATGTACATCTAGTTGAATTCAATCTATTCTAGATATAGATATGAGCAAATTGGAGGTGAAAAGAAAAAGTGTTCCAGGATGTTTTTTGATGAGTGGCTGCATATTACACTCTTGGTGGAGGAAAGAGATACTTACAGGGTGGGATCAAACCCACATTGATTCTTTCATTGCATCTGGGTTTATTCCAGTAACACATTAATGTGTATATCAATATCTCTGCTGGGAAGTGCCATCATTTGTTTTCTATTTTCTTATATCCCAGTTCTGCCTCTTCCTTATTTTTTTTAAACACAGTCTTGGTCTCATCATCAATTTTTTTTTCAAAGATTCTTTTTCTGTTTTGAGATTGATTTTGAGAGGAATGAGTTTCAAAAATCTTAAAAAATACAATAATGGTTCTTTCTTCATTTTTTTTATCATAAATGATATTTTTTGAAGATATTACTAGTTGTTTGACATCCAAATGGCACAAAATGGTATAAATGTATCCTAAAAAAAGGTATATGATGAATAACCTCTAGTGACCCAATTATAAACAATATTTTATTTGTAATATTTCTAGTCCATGACAAATAGTTCAGAGAACCAGTCCAAATTTAGCACAGGCTGCAAAATGTTATATTTTCCCATCAATATGTATATGCGTGTGTGTGTGTGTGTGTGTGTGTGTGTGTGTGTGTGTGTGTGTGTGTGTGTATGTTTGTGGTGGGGTGGAGGAAGGAGAGAGACAGAGAAACAAAAACAGAGGAGAGAAATATACAGACAGACAAAGAGAGAGACAGAGAAAAACAGAAAGGAAAGGAAGAAAGGAGGGAGGGAGAAACAGAAAGTTTTCTGTAATGTCTTACTTTTTATTAACCCATTTTGCATTTTCTTGGCAAAGATACTGGAATGATTTGCTCTTTCCCTCTCCAAATCATTTTGCAAATATGGAAACTGAAGCAAATAGGTTTAATGTCAGATCTAAACCCGGAAAGATGAGTCTTCCTATCTCCAGACCTGATATTAAATAAAGCCATCTAGCTGTCTTTCCCTCCCTCTCTCTCTCTCCCTTCTTCTCTCTCTCTCTCTCTCTCTCTCTCTCTCTCTCTCTCTCTCTCTCTCACACACACACACACACACACCATTTAAATGCCTTGAGAATCAGTCTAGTCATAGAGAACTTCAAACTTGAAATGATACCGAATGTGTTTTATAATCTTAATTTTCTTCCTAAATTAAAAAAAAAAAACATTTCATTTGTGATTAACCACATATGTTTGTGTGTATGTGTGTATGGGGATGTGGAAGTGTATTTCCAAACTTTATTTATCAGAACATTGTGAAGGTGTCATAAACAGAAATATTTCTTCTTTTCAATTTTAAACTTTTTTTTCTAGTTTCATTTTACTCTGATCTTTTCTATAGCTGGTCAATGCAATACACAATCCAAATCCATGCACATGCTTGTTCTGACAATGGAGGCTTTCAATTCAAGCTTTTTTCAAGTACCAAATGTGTTTAGGGTGCTGTAGTATATCTGGAACTCTATGGACAATACTTCATGTTCAATGAAATTATATTTCTTGTTGCTTTAGCAATATGATGAAACCAACTATTTCCTTCAACTTTTTTTTTCTCAAAAAAAAAAAAAAAAGAAAGAAAGAAACTTTGGGAAGTGGCTATTCTATTGCATTATCTTTTTTTAATCTGTTTTTATTCATTGTGAGAATACATTTATAGATATTGTCCTATTCCTTCAATTTTATCATCTCATAGTCAATTAAAAACAACAACAACAACTATGTTCAGCTGGTTTATTGGATAAAGCGATGAATTGATAGTCAGGAAAATCTGAGTACAATACCTGCCTTGCATAATTGCTAGATGTTTGACCCTGAGAAGATAGCAATCTTTCTTATCATCCATTTTAACTCACCTGTGAAACAGAGATGATAATATAACTTTTCTCAAAGGTTTGAAATGAGAATCAAATAATACAATTTGCAAACCTTAAAGCTGTTTTAAAGATAGTAGTTTTATTATTATAATTAAATTAGTAAATACAGATGATATAAAATTGTTGAATTTTAGAACTTTTTTTCTTTCTTTCTCACCTCTTGACTCTTTTCACTGATTGTGTGAAGAGATGTGAAGGATTGAAAGGAATTTTAAATTCTGATTTGATTTATAGATTTCCATGTTTCAAATCACTGATCATCTGAAAGCTAACCTTGTACCTAGCCACAAATGAAAAACACACTGGAAAATTATTATTGTAAGAATTAGTGGTAGTCAGCACAGTATACCTGGAAGAGATTTAGATTTAGAGTTTAGGATATTTCAACTGTGAGCAAGGCACTTAATTTTTTTGTATCTTAATTTATACTATGAAATTATTCACTATCCTTTAGTAATAATAGAGTAACTTTTAGGAAGAAGAGGCATATATTCAGTGAGATCCTTCATTCAGTGAGATCATTCATAGATATTTTTTAACAAACATATAAGAAAATGTTAAATTTTGTATATTCTCTGAAACATAAACTTATCAAGGAAATGTGTTAATTATTTTATTAGAATAACAACATTAATTTGATACTTTAATATTTATAAAGTATTTTTATGTTATTTGATTCATGCAACTCTTGAGGCATATGTATGTGTAATTTCCATTTTACATATCAAGAAAATAGGCTGACAGAGGTTAATTGATTTACATACTCATATTCCACATAGCTATTCCTTCTATATTTGCCTTCAATTCACTATCCTACTCTCTACAGCAGTTTCCAGATCTTTTCATCTTCCTTAAACTTCTCATAACTTCACCTCATCTCACACTCTCAGCTAAGAACCTTGCTTCATATTTTACAGAAAAAAGAATGAAACTACTCAGCCTGAGCTCCTCTTTCTCCTCTCCCTCATCTCATTTTACACATATATTTTCTGCTACTTTCTCCTCCTTCACTTTTGTCTCATATGATAAAGTGGCCTTATTCCTTACCAAAGTGAACTCCTCTTCTTATCAAGTAATCCCATTCTTCTTATTTCCTCCAACATATTATTTTCACTCTCTCATACTCTATCATTTATTTTTCATTTCTATCTGTCTACTGACTCATTTCTTACTGCCTAAAAATATTCTGATCTCTCCCTAATCCTTTGAAAGCAGCAATGTCTTTTGTCTCTTCTTTCTCTAGAACTTAGTGCATTGCTTGGTACATAGTAGATACTCAACAAGATTCTTTTGACTGATTTATTAGTTAACTAAATATCTGAGACAATAGAAACTCATGTCTTTCTGATTCTAAAGCTAAAACCTGTACAAAACACCAGGTTCTTAATTTTTTTCCAGCTTTTATCTGGGTATATTGTCATGTCATAATCACAGTTACACCATTTCTATTATGAATTAAATACATTTCCAGTGCTTTACTAAGTATAATGCAAAGTTAAAGAAATAGAAATGGCGTCTCACCTTGAAAAACATACTCTGTAATGGAACCTCTATTTGAAAAGCATGGAGCAGTAGGTGGAAAAGAAATATTTTCAGATGATTTCCTAACCTTTCATAAACCTTATTTATTATTTTTCCTTACATAGCCATTTGATAAAAATTGATAAACAGCTTCATATTTTGGTAGACTTTTATATATTAATCTTAATTCAAATTATTAGAGTTGCTTACCAAAATGATAAAACAGGATATTAACCCAATAACTGTTTTTCCTCCTCGTTTAGCCCACAAGTTAACATGTTTCTCTATCACAGGAAATTGCCTTATCTTCTCAGAAATGGCTTATTTTGAGTAAAATGGGCTTTGCTTAGTTTATTTCTACCCTAGAGAAGTTTCCTACACATGTGCTTAAGAAATAATTGAGAATTCTTGCTGTTCAAATCCCAGGGATTCTTTTAAGTAAATTTCTAATGTCCCATAAAAGAAGTAAGTGGAAACTATACAATTTATCTTATGTACTGCTGGGGGCCAGTTTAGTTGTTACATGTAGGGGAGGAAATGGCCAGCATTTCAGCCAATTGAATGATTCAATTTTCCTGCAGATGTGACCTTGTTTTATTGTTGTCGATAATGTAACATTTGTGTCTTTCTATTCTGCGTCTGTGTCTATTTTAATGTTCAATATCAAAGTTATTTTTTGCATGAGTTTTTGTTGCAAAAAAGTGTTGTGAATGCAAATCCTGGGCTTTGTGGCAAATGAAAAGCAGTTGAATGAGTAGAAATTTTTTTACAAAGTCTAATTTTCCCTTGAATAGTGATTAGATAAGGAAAACAAAGCACTTAAAATAGCATATGAAATGTCTTTCGTTAATGGAAATGTAAATCTGTTTCTTTCATTGGTATAGGAAAAAAAAAAACTAAGAAAGTATACCTATGTAATCTATTAAACAAAGGGAATACCTCTTCCTATTCTATTAAGAACTAGGATCCTGAAGTATGAAATTTTTTTCCATATACAACCAAGATCAGATAGAGATATAATCATGTTTTGGACAGATAATAATTATTAGCTCAAATGGGATGGAGGTATATTTTTTTCTATTTTCCTTTTAGTAACCTTTTAGAATTTTCCCTTTAATGTCATAGGTTTTGATTTGGAAGGGAACTCAAAGGGGACATCTAGGTTAACCTTATCCATTAACTAAAAAATGATTTTTGTTGTTTTTGTCTGTTCTTCGTTCTTGAGGAGGACTATGACCTCAGGAGGGTAATACCATGACATGCAAATGAATTGGATTTAAGTGAGGGAGGGCAGGGCAAAATCATCTGTTTCATTTTTCCCTTAAGAGACATCCTGGTCCAGTGACCAGATATCGATCAAGATGTTTAGAAACTGCCCTATATGTTTTGGGGGACTTTAGCCTTTTTAAGCTAAAATTTTCAACAGGCCTCAGTTTGATGGATGCTTCACCCATTTAGTGATTAAGGCTAGGTAGAAATTGAGGCAAAGAATCTTCTCTTTCACCCAGTCCAAAAAAAAAAAAAAAAATTAAAATAAATAAATAAATCTGAGAAGGGAAGATCCTCAAGGTTCCTGGCCAAAGAAGAAATGAAGGAAGTAGATCTCAGAAGGCTTACATGATTTGACACAGATCACATAGGCAGTGTCAATAACAGAGTTTGCAGCCAAGATGTTTTGACTATGGCTAGTGCTGGGTCCATTCCAGCATTTTTCATTTTATCCTATTAATCGGTATAATTATCTACTGATTACCTAAGTCTTTGGAAGCCCCAAGCAAATTTGAATTGTATTTCAACATATAATATTTAAAATTATAACAAGATATGAAAATTGGAAGAAACCTCAGAAGTCATCAAATCTAAATTATATAGGAAAGAATTCTTCACTTTAACATGCTCTTAAAGATATAGATGTGTATATGTGATCATACACATACATGTTTATATACACATACATTCATATATACTGTACACACATATATACATAAAAGTATGTGTGTATATGTGTATATATAAACATACATAAAATATATTTTTTTACTTTGTATACATATACTTTATTTTTACTTAATTTACATATACAAATCTAAATTTTCTTCTTTGCAGTTTCTATTCATTGCTTCTGGTTCTGACTGACTAAACAGGATAAGTCTAATGCTTTCTTCTCATGGCAGCATTTCAAATATTTGAAGACAACTTTAATTTACTCCTCTCTTATTCAGACTAAATATACTTCCTTCCTTCAACCAATTTCATGTGAGCTGACCTCAAAGTCTTTTATCTTAGTGATTATTTTCCTGAGAAACTCTTCAAATTATTGATGACCTTTTAAAATCCAGAGTAGAACATGTTATTAGATCCAGTCTCTTGCTGTATGCTTTTGAGACCTGTTTAGATCCTCACTCTGACTATAGCATTTTATCCTTCCCAGCTTTATAACATTCAGACATTTTAAGACTTTACCATGTATACTTTTATCCAATTTTAAGCAGCAAAGTCACAAGCATAGATCCCTGGGGTTCTCCAGTGTTAACCTCTTCTGATGTTCATGATGAGCCATTAATAGCTGTGCTTTCAGTCTATCCATTCAATCATATCTGAATTCTTTCCATCTTCTCCACAAACCCCCCCAAAAACCAAAAAACAAAAACAAAAATAAAAACAAACAAAAAAAAATATGATGTGCTCTTCCAAAAGTTTGAATCAAATCTAGGAAAACTATATCCATGACATTACTTTTTTTTTTTTTTTTACTAATTAATAATTGTGTCCAATAAATAAAATGGAGATAATTTGGCATAATCTGTTCTTAATAAAACAATCTTATTCCCCTTTCAAGCTACACACACACACACACATACACACATATACATACATGCTCTCTCACACACACATACACACACACACACACACACACACACACACACATATATATATATATATGCAGATCTATACATCACTTTGATGATCCTCTCTCAAATTACTTGAGTCATATAATTTAAGCTCATGGAACTATGCTTTCTTTTTATAAAATTCAAGATAGCATGTATTCTTTTACAATCTTGATTCCTCACCCTTATTCTTTGGTCTTCTAGTTTGTCCTCCAACAGTACCAATATCATAGTGTTATTCTCCCTTCACCTTATTATTAGACTTCTAGACTTGGTTTAACTTCTAGACTTACTCTTTCCATACACCATACACCAGGTCTTCCTATATTCATTTCCCAAAGTCATGTTACTAAATATGATCATGCCTACCTCGATCAGATATATGACCAAATATGATCTTATTCTGAATAAAAACTCTATTACTTCCAATATCAAAGATAAAATCATTTCTCTTTATAGCTTTTAAGTCTTTCATGCCCTTTTCTATTCTTACATGTTTAATCTTCTTATATCCCTTTTTATCTATGTATTCTATAATTTAGTGACAATAGACTTATTTTTATTATGCATACACTATTTATTTACTCTGTGCCTTTTCACTGATTGCTCCCTTTGCCAGAATAATATTCCTTTCTTATCTCTTCCTGGCATTTCATATATCTCCTGCTTCCTACTTTCAGAATAAAAATTTTGCCAGTATCTTTTATTGGTAATAATAATCTTCCTTTTAAATTACTTACAATTTATTCCTTATATATATTTCTGGTCATAGATTATTATTATTTGTATTTTATTTATTTATTTATTTTGCTGAGGCAATTGGGATTGAGTTGCCCAGGATCACACATCTAGGAAGTATTAAGTGTCTGAGGCCAGATTTGAATTCAGGTCTTCCTGACTTCAAAGCTGCTGCTCTATCTACTACACCACCTAGCAACCCCTATTATTTTAATTTTAATTTGTATTTTTACTTTTTCATGCAATTGTGAACATCTTGAGACCAGGGTCTTTTTTATGCCTTTATTTGTATTCCCAACATTAAGCACAATGTCTGGCAAATTGAGACCTTTAATAAAAGCTTCTTGATTTTACTTGACTTTATTAAGATACTACACATGTGAAAACAAACTGAATATATGAAGAAAGACTATGGGTTCTAAAGGAAACTTGAATTATATATCATAAATATATTATCTTCAGAAAGTCATCTGATACCTTCAATGTCTTCAACTGAAAATATTTATGGCAGTTGTATTTTCTACTTTAGACTTGTCATGTGAAAAGTGCTACTTATATCTTAAAATTTTACTAAAATTATTATTGTTATTATTCATATTGTAGCTATTATGTAGAGATTAGTAGTGAGACATTCAATTCAACATGCTTTTATCATGTTTCTATTGTGTGCAAAGCACTGCTAAGTGCTTAAAGATTTCTATAGTCTAGATAAGCTAATGCCTATGCCCAAACAGAATTTATAGTTTGATATATTACCAGATAACTATAATAGAGTTTAATAATGTGACAAATGCATTACAAAAATGATGATAAAGGAAAGTTGAAGTTAGAGCACAAATGAGTGTTAGGTTAACACATCTGTGTAAAATTCAGTAAATGATAGAAGAGCTTTGAAATAATGTTTTTTTTTTTTTTTTTTTTTTTTTTTCCATTTTGAGAAAGAGATTGATATGGACAGAATTGTGCTTTAGGAAGATTGCCATGTAAGTAGATGACATATGGCATGAATTGCAATGAAGAGAGAATAAAGATCAAGAGACCATTTTAGAAGATCCAGCTTTAAATAATATGATGACCCTAACATAATTATGGTGGTGGAAAGAGAGATAAATTAGAAAGACATTGTAAAGGTAAAATCAACATAATATTATAAGTTGGGAAATAACTATAAGATTTTTTTTTTATTTGAATCTCCCACCTCTAGGCTTTCTATGATAGCAATATCAATAACAATTGTATATGAAGAAAGTCAAAGCTGAATCCAGAGTAGTGGAGACAACACCAAACTTATATTCCCTTGGGCGATTCCTGGCTAAAGCACTTCCTATAGAAAAGGATTAGTCACTGATATTCTCTGAATATAATTTTCTAATCTCTAAAATGGTAGGGATAATAATTTCTGACCACTCTATTCAAATGAGTTAACATGTTTAAAAAAGACTTTGATAATTGCATATCATTATTTTGGTTATTAATAATGCTAATAGTTTTCTTGTAAATTTAGATCTTGTTGATAACTAATCAAAATGATTCTGATCTAAAGTGTACAGATGGGATAAATGCAAAAACTCTTATTTCATTTTGACAAGATCCATATGACAGAAACATTTAGAAATCTTATATCAGCACTACCTAATTGCTAGCTTATGCAGATTTCTGTGGCATGTAAAACAGAATTAGCAAGAAATAAATGTAGTTTTCATAGAAATACACATTACATCTCTGTCACATACCAGTTTAATATAGACTCTCACTATTGTTAAATTGCCATCTGTCAATGGTTTAAGGTTCATCAATGAAGTTTTTGTCACTTTAAATTTTCCTGTAGGACTCCAAAAGGACTCTTTAACTAGAAATCAAGAAAATGACAGGGGTTACTCTTCTATTTCAAGTAAACATCAGCTTGAATAATAATAATAATAACAACAACAAAAAATTATTTTTTCTGAAAAATGAAACCGAATTCATTATCTTTAGGTAATCACAGAAAATTTTTTCTTATCCTTTATCACTTTAAATTTTTATTTTATTAAAAAAAAACAAACAGAAAAGAAAAACAAAACAAAACAAAACAGAACAAAACATTGTAATGAAAACATCAGGAAGGAATGAAAATAATATGTAACAAAAATTACCAGTTCATAAAAGGATTTATAATAGTAGAAGAAATTATATTCATTAGTGTCCATCTTTACTTTTTTGTAAATTGTTCTTTTGTTCTCTGTTGCATATTTTTTCCCTTTTTTATCACCTCCCATCTCCCCAAGCAGACTTTAATTAAGCAAAGATATATTTATGTACACACACACACACACACACACACACACACACACACCCCTTTCCTATCCCCACTAACTCTTTGCTTTAATTCTTTTTAATTTTCTTTTGCTTTAATTCTGTTCCTTAACAGCTTATTACTTAATTTCTCCCTCACTCATGGATTCCTCCCTTACATTTTTCTCCCATTTATTTTTAACTAGATTTTGGAGGGTGCTATACTCTTCATGGTACATATATGTCTTTTTTTTTCTTTTTTTCTGTTTTTTTGCAAAATATTCTGTTTGATTTGGGGGTTTTGACATTTGGCAATAATACTTTAATGTGTTTTCCAAAAAATATCTTTTTGAGGAGGTGATTGGTAGATTTTTAAGTTCTTCTACAAAATGCTCTCTGGGCAGAGAGACATTTCACGTTATCCTTTAGAGTAGAAGCCTTTTATTTATTTATCTTTTTTTTACTTCAGTATTCTCTTCTGAAGATAAACCCCAGTTTTCTCTATTCCCATAGCAAGTTTCTATGTTTAGGTTCTTTCTTCTTTGCCAATTCATTAATGAGAATTATTAGTATAAGCATCTTGTGGGATGAGGGGATGGTAGATGGTAGCTCTAGTTTCACTTAAGTTATCCCCCCTGACCTGGAATCCCAAACCAAAGCCCCTCATCCAGCAAGTGCTGTCAGCAGCATCTCTGCCCCACTGTCTCTGTACTTAACCAATATGCTAATTCCTTTCCAATCAGGGACCCATCTCTGTCCCACAGCTGTGCAGGGCATTCCTAATCAGCAGAGGTTCCTCAATCTCTCCAGGCTCACACACTAGACTCTGCATGCAGTACAATAGGTAAAAGTTTCTTGGCAAACCCAGCTCATCCCAGGGGTCCTCAGTGGGTATTTTTGTGTAGCTAGCTGGGAGGTTTTTGTACTTCACATGGGTTAATCCCAGGCCCAGGGACTTTCTTGGGATCTTCTTGGGTTGTATCAGGAGGACTTCTGCCTCAAATCTTCCTGGTTTTTCACCCTGAGGTAGAAATTTGTTCTGTTTGTGGGGGAAATCTGGAAAACTTGAAATTTATTGACTTACTCTGCCATATAAAGAAATATTAATCAATACACACACATACATTTCCATGGTGGAATAGTAGGAGATATACACAATACAAGTAAGATGAAGTAAAACCTGTTGATTTTAATTTTAGGAGAAATAGAAGACCAGTGGTTCAACATTTCTTGCCCAGCAAAGAGTTCTCATAGATTGAAATCAGGGCTTTTACCTCGTGTTAGATTATTTTCTGCATTTTATAATAGAAGGCAAACATTAAGGAAGGTAATTGACTTCTTTTCATATAGTTTTCAATCACAAAGGACCAGTAGGCATATCAAAATAACAATAGCAAAAACAAACCAAAACCCTAAAATCCCTATTGATAATTGTAATTACGACAAGGACAGGAAGGAGAAAAGAACAAGATGTTTAGACTCTTTGATATATATTCCTTATTTCTTAATACCCTTTATCAGCATATGAGTTAGTAATTTAGACTAGCTCCCTTTCCCTCAGGAGAGCTAGGACTTTTTGTTTATTTGTGAATCTTGGCTATTAGTAAACCTAGAATGAGAAAACTTTGGAAGTACAAAATAGATTGAAAACCTCTCAGAAGAATGGATTGTGGTTTAGCAAATGGAGTTTAAAGCAATAGAATGAAGTTAGACAAGTTTGTGCATATTAAGTTTAGGAAAGCAATATGAAGAAAAGAAGAAAGTGGTTGGCAAATGTCAGTCTCACTTTTTTAAAGTCCTTCCCTGAGGCAGTCTATTTATGCTTGCAGAATGCTAGTCATGCTATTAATGCTGAATCTTTAATGCTCTGGAGACAACTAAAGGGTGAAAGTCAGAGAGAGGAAGATTTAGATTTAATGTAAATAGAAGTTCCTAAAAGTAGATTTATTTAAAATTACACAGACTGCCTTAAGAGGCAATAATAATATTGGAGTTAGAATTTGCTACCTGATTGGTAAATTTAATTTCAAAGCTAAGAAACAGATGGACTATGGAAAAAAATCAAGAAATAGGTTCTCACCATTAAGGGAATTCTAATATGACCCACTTATTTACAAAAGTCGAAGCTAAATTATACTCAGGAATTAATCTGATATGGATGAGGAGAAGCAAGTACTCACACTTTACATAGGCTTATCTTTGTCAAGTGTCCTGTTACCAGGGGATAAACTGGGAGTAGACACAGGGACTTCCATGTCTTTGGCCAAGAATTTAGTAGATATTCTGTGCAGATATATTATTTTTTTATTATTATTATAGCTTCTTTATTTACAAGATATATGCATGAGTAATTTTTCAACACTGACAATTGCAAAACCTTTTGTTCCAACTTTTCCCCTCCTTCCCCTCACCCCTTCCCCCAGATGGTAGGTTGACCAATATATGTTAAATATGTTGAAGTATAAATTAAATACAATATATGTATACATGTCCAAAGAGTTATTTTGCTGTACAAAAAGAAGCAGACTTTGAAATAGTATACAATTAGCCTGTGAAGGAAATCAGAAATGCAGGTAGACAAAAACAGAGGGATTGGGAATTCCGTGTAGTGGTTCATAGTTCTCTCCCAGAGTTCTTTCACTGGGTGTAGCTGGTTCAATTCATTACTCCTCTCTTGGAACTGATTTGGTTCATCTCATTATTGAAGAGGGCCACGTCCAAATTGATCATCATATAGTATTGTTGTTATAGTTTCCTTCCTTATCTCTTTTAATTAATTAATTAAAATTTTAATCAATTTTTGCTTTTGCTTGATCTGAGATAAGGATGGCTACCCCTGCTTTTTTGACTTCACCTGAAGCATAATAGATTCTGCTCCAGCCTTTTACCTTTACTCTGTATGTATCTCCCTGTTTTAAATGTGTTTCCTGTAAACAACATATTGTAGGGTTCTGACTTTTGATCCAGTCTGCTATCCGCCTCCTCTTTATGGGAGAGTTCATCCCATTCACATTTACAGTTAAAATGACTAATTCTGTATTTCCTGCCATCCTAATATCCCCAGATTATACTTTTCTTTTTCTTGCTCTCCTTCCCTTCTTCCTTCGTATTAAACTTATTGGTCCCACTTGCGTCAAGCAGCTCTCCCTCTTTAGTATCTCTCTTCCTCCCTTTGAATCCCTTCCCCTTTCTTGTATCCTTCCCTTATTACTCTTTTTATTTTTCCCTTTTCCTCTCCCACTTTTTAATGAAGTGAGAGAAGAATCTTTGTAAAACAAATATGTCAATTATTTCCTCTTTGAGCCAACTCTGATGAGAGTAGGATTCACACAATGTTTCTCCCCCTCTCTAAGTTCCCTCAGACATGATAGGTTTCCTTTGCCTCATCGTTGCATGTAGCTTCCCTCTTTTTATCTCCCCTTTTCTCTTTTCCTGACACTATCCCCTTTCCATTTCTACTTCCCTTTTTTATGTTATATCAGTAAAATCAAATTATACATATGGTTTTTATGTATATCCACAACAGAAATACAGTTCTCAAGAGTTCCTTTGACCTTTTTCTACTTCTCTTGAGTCCTGTTGTTGGAGATCAAATTTTTTTTTTTGTTTAAGTCTGGTTTTTTTCCTTAGAAACAAATGGAATTCCTCTATTTCATTAAATGTCCATCTTCTTCCATGGAAAAAAATATTCAGCTTAGCTGGGTAGTTTATTCTTGGCTGCATTCCACGCTCTTTTGCCTTTCGGAATATCTGATTCCAGGCCCTTCAATCTTTTAATGTTGAGGCAGCCAGATCTTGCATGACCCTTATTGTGGCACCTCAGTATTTGAACTGTTTTTTCCTTGCTGCTTGTAAAATTTTTTCTTTAGTCTGAAAATTCTGAAATTTGGCCGCAATATTCCTTGGAGTTTTTATTTTAGGGTCTTTTTCAGAAGGTGTTCAAGGAATTCTTTCAATGCCTATTTTACCTTCTGGTTCTATTACTTCTGGGCAGTTCTCTTTGATGATTTCCTATAAAATAGAATCTAGGTTCTTTTTTTCGTCATAATTTTCTGGTAGTCTGATGATCCTCAGGTTATCTCTCCTAGATCTATTTTCCAGATCTGTTGTTTTTCCAAGTAAATATTTGACATTTTTTCCCAATCTTTCATTTTTTTGGTTTTGCTTGATTGATTCTTGATGGCTTAATGAATCAGTCATTTCTATTTGTTCAGTTCAGATTTTTAGTGAGTTATTTTCTTCATTAGCTTTTTTACTTCTTTTTGTATTTGTGCAATTGAGTTGTTTTGCTCTATGGAATTTTTTTCCATTTCACTAATTTTTTTTTTTTTTGTGAATTATTTTCTTTTTCCAATTCACAAATTCTGTTTCCGTGCACTTCTAGGGAGTTTTTTACCTTTTCCAATTCACATTTCAGGAAGTTGTTTTCTTTTTTTTCTTTTTCTTTTTTTTTTTAAATAACTTTTTATTGACAGAACCCATGCCAGAGTAAATTTTTATAGCATTATCCCTTGCACTCACTTCTGTTCTGATTTTTCCGCTCCCTCCCTCCACCCCCACCCCCACTTGCCCAGAAGGCAAGCAGTCCTTTACATGTTAAATAGATTACAGTATATCCTAGATACACTATATGTGTGCAGAACCGAACAGTTCTCTTGCTGCACAGGGAGATTTGGATTCAGAAGGTATAAATAACCTAGGAAGAAAAACAAAAATGCAAGCAGTTTATATTCATTTCCCAATATTCTTTTTTTGGATGTAGCTGCTTCTGTCCATCCTTGATCAATTGAAACTGAATTAGCTCTCTTTATCGAAGAGATCCATAGGAAATTGTTTTCTTTTTCCACTTTATCAAATTTTTCTTTTAGTGAGTTATTTGCCTTTTCTGTACTCTCTTGCATATCTTCTCTTTCCTTTCCCTATTTCTCTACTAGTTCTCTTTTAAAGTTTTTAATAGTCTCTTCTAGGAGAGCCTTTTGTATTGGGGACCAACAATTGTCTGGAGACTGCCTGCTATTAGTCTCTTCAGGGTTGAAAAGCTGTT
Source organism: Antechinus flavipes (assembly GCF_016432865.1). Classification (NCBI taxonomy): domain Eukaryota; kingdom Metazoa; phylum Chordata; class Mammalia; order Dasyuromorphia; family Dasyuridae; genus Antechinus; species Antechinus flavipes. The sequence continues at coordinate 94,714,450 of NC_067400.1, forward strand.
CTCTTTCTGTGTAGAAACTATCAATCGTTCTTTTGATTTTTTTACTCATTATGTTAAAGCCTGTAGGGTCTAGGAGGTTACCAGCTTCCTCTGCAGAGCAGTGATAGGTGTCTGTGGATAGCTGTCCTGCCAACCGGCAACAAAAAACAGTGAGGTACTGGAGTGCTCTGGGAAAGAGTTCCCCACCTGGGAGTAATGCAGGCCTGAAGGGTGAAACTGGGAAAGTGCCCTGCAAAGAACTCCAGCTGTGTGAGATAATGACTGCCCTGGGGCTAGATGCTGAGCAGTGAGAGTTTCACTTCCCAAGCCAAAGCCCGCCCTGGGGCTGTGGGTATTAGCAGTTGAACAGTGAGTGGATTTGAAGGGACCTGAAGTGTCTGCCCAGGAAGCACAGTCTGCTGGGGAAGTTATATTGCCCCAGGCCAAGCCCTACACTTTGCTGATTAGAGGTTGCCCAGGCTGTGCCCCCGCAAAAGCCCCGGACTGCAGGATGTGGCTGCAGGGCTGCCTTACAGTCTGCCTGAGTCACTTCCGGGTTTGAGGGGTTATAGCCAGATCCCGTTAGGTTCTGGCATCTGTTTTAGGCTTTAATTTCTCTGCCAATTTACTGCTTTGTAGTCAAGGCAGAGCAGTTAGCCTATAGCAGAGTTGTCTCTATAACTTCTCTAGCCACAGAGATCACCCCCCCACCCCTGGTCTGCTTAGGACACTAGCCTCTCCCTGCCTGTGCTAGTCTGTTCCTGGCCCCTCAGGACAAACCTTTCCTGGCGATCTTCCAAATTGTCTTCAGCTGGTAAGTTGTACTGCTTCTAATCTTCATGAATTTAAGTAGTGAAGAGCTCTTTTTGAGGCTGAATTAAATAGTTGGTTATGAGAGGAATGAGAGCAGCTTAAAGAGTCATGTGTGCCTTCTCTGCCATCTTGGCTCCACCCCCCATTTATTATTGTTGTTGAAGTATATAATGATCTCCTGGCCCTGCTCGTTTCACTCAGCATCAGTTCATATAAGTCTCTCCAGGCCTTTCTGAAATCATCCTGTTGGTCATTTCTTATAGAACAATAATATTCCATAATATTCATAAACAACAATTTTTTCAGCCATTCTCCAAATGATGGGCATCCACTCAGTTTCCAGTTTCTGGCCACTACAAAAAGTCTGCAGGTATATTGTTAAACAAAAGTGTAGGATAGTGGCAACTTTGATATAAGCTAATTCATTGTGTCTAAGCAATATTATAGTTCCATAAACTGATAAGATTGAACAGAAGTATTCAAAAGAAAATTAGGTTTAGAATTTTGAGTGATGTAGCCTATCCTTTCATATCCCATGACTCTTTATGCATTCATACATTATGAGATAAGACATTTCAGAATACAGGATAATAATAATAATACAAGTTTCATTAATGTCTTGAATGAGTCTCTCTGAATTGTATAAGATGTTTTGTTTGCTTGTTTTTCCCTGTGAAGAATAACAAATAAATTGTTTCTCACTACTCATACTACTAAAACAGTTATTTTTTTCTAGGAGTGAAGGCCTAATTAAAGAAAGTATTGCTACAAGAATGTTAGTAGATTTTTTATCTACAATATAATAGAACCTGAGGAACTCAGTACGTTCCCAAAAAGTAGAACAGCTTTTTCTAAATGCCTCTAGAAGTCTAAGTTTGCTTTTATCCAGATTTGGAACATTCCTCATTCTGAAATCAGTTCTTTATCAACCTGGATTAATTGCTATTGAAATGTAGCCTTTTCCTTCTTATATATGAAATTTCTCCAATGGACAATGTATTAAGACAGCAAATGTAATTTTCTGAGTAGGAATAAGGCATTTTTGGAAGGATATGAGACACAATTGTTGGCCCCATCATCTATGAGGAAAGAGTAGTGAAAGCCAGACCTATGAAGGTGATTAAAAGTATTCATTAAATAATGTGATTCAAAATTAAATTGAAAAAATAAAAATTAAATTAAATGTTGTGTTGAAGTTAATTCTTAATGAGGTTCTCAGGGACAATAGACTTTAAATTCTACTCAGAAAGATGTAGGCTTTAAAGAATGAGACAAAATTCAACACATGAAGAAGGAACAGGAGGATGGATATTCTAGGCATAGAGTTCATCAGGAGAAAAGATATTGAGGCTAAAAATGCTGGAAATTTTTTGATCTGAACCTCTGATACATCATGAATAACTGCATGAGTAAATTTCTAGTAATAAAAACTTACAAATGTTGAACAATTTATTTAAAAAAAAAATTACCTGGACATACTAAGAAGTCTTTAGGATAATATATAGCAAGTAAAAAGTATAGACAGGCAAGTGTTTTCTTTGAAGAATAATGAAAAATTGCTTCATCTGAAACAACATAACAGAGACTTTCTAGCATACTTATATTTTTATAATTAGGAAATCATACACATGACACAATAATCGTGGCCTATAGCAGTCTAATATTTGATAACTGCCCCACCTACCCCCAAACTACAGCTTCTGCAATATGAACTCACTATTTGATAACATTTGCTGAGAAAAATAAAAAAATAATATGTCAGTAACTTGGCACTAGCCTAGAAAGATTAACATGAACCGCTGCTGAGTGAAACAAGTACCATGGATACATTGTAAACAATAACAGCAAGAATGTGCAATGATCAACTATGAGAGCCTTGATTCTTCTCATTTGTTTAGTGACCCAAAGCAAATCCAATAGACTTTGAACAGAAAATACCATCTGCATCCAGTAAAAGAACTAAGGAGACTGAATGTAAATCAACACATGCTATGTTCATGTCTTTTTTTTTTTTCTGTTTTTTTTTTTAATCTCACCCATTTTTTTTCCTTTTGCTCTGATTTCTTTCTTAATATGATTCATAAACCAACATCTATTAAAAATAAATAAACTTCCTACAATAAATAAAAGAAAATTTGAAAAAAAAGGAAATTAAGAGGTCATTAGCCATTAAGAAATATTTTTTTTCCAGTAAAATGGTTAGGATGGAAATCAGATTAAAAAGAACTAAGGAGTTTGTATGAAAAGGATGTAGAAACATTTTTCAAGAATATTGATAGTGAAAGAGTGATAAATGATACTGTGCCTGCTAATTTCAAAAGAGAAGTCAACTGAAAGTTTTTTTTTTTTCTTTTTTAATGTTTTGGGAGACCTGAACATATTTATAGGCAAATGAAAGAGAGATTCTAGGGAAGAAGAGACTGAAAAAAACGATGACTGCTAAAGAAAGGTAATAGTTTAGATTGCATACAATGGTAACAAGGCACAGATGAAATTATAAGTGTTTGTCTTCTGTTACCAGCAGGAAGGTATATATTATGTGAATGATACTAAGGAATTTGGGAAGTGGAGGGAAGAAGATGTAAATTCATTCTGAATGATCTCAATTTTGTCGATAAGGTAGGGAACTAGATTATCTCCTCTGCTTGTACAGAGTTTGTAAAAATAACAAGAGGAAAAGAAAAAAAAAAGTTTGTTAATTATTGAAGAGAAAAGATAAGGGCATATCAGAAGAGTGAGTGTGCAGGCAAGTTTATATACCATGAAAGTGTATTATTTGAAGTCAATTTCATGTCTTTTTTAAATTGACAAATAGTAATTCTCTATTATCAATAGATATATTAGACAGTAAGGAATAGTTACCTGAAAGTGAACATTTTCATATAAAGAATAAAAGGTTATGAGAGTAAAGCATTTTAGGGTGAAATATACTAGTAGTAGTTGACATGTGCAGTAAATACAATCATATGAATTTGGAAAATGGGGCTTAGAATTAATTATGATTGTAAAGTGGTTTAATGATAACAAAGAAGTAGGTGAAATAGAAAAACAGAAGCTTGTAGAAACATGAAATTTCAAAGTTCTTAGATTTTTAAATTTAAGGTATGATATTGACAATATGCCTAATTTAGTAAAGAGATGGTTATTGAAATTGAAAATTTGTGGTTTCCAAATCAGTTCCAATGGAGTAGTAATGAAATGAACCAGCTATACCCAGTGAAAGAACTCTGGGAGATGACTAAGAACCATTACATTGAATTCCTAATCCCTATATTTTTGCCCCCCTGCATTTTTGATTTCCTTCATAGGCTAATTGTACAATATTTCAGAGTCCAATTCTATGTGTACAGCAAAATAACGGTTTGGTCATGTATACTTATTGTGTATCTAATTTATATTTTAATATATTCAACATCTACTGGTCATTTTGCCATCTGGGGGAGTGGGTGGGGGAAGGAGGGGAAAAATTGGAACAAGAGGTTTGGCAATTGTCAATGCTGTAAAGTTACCCATACATATAACCTATAACTAAAAAGCTATTAAAATAAAAAAAAAAAGAAGATGAAAAATTGTGGTTTCAGATCATGAAAAGAGTTATCAATATGAATATTGAAATTTTGAAAAATAACAGTGAGGGGTGGATAGAAAATAAGAATGTGTGCTAAATACAATATAATTAAGCAAGTTGCTTGAGTAACATGGATATTGTTGATGAGAACAATACAACTGGTGAAAAAGTTGATGTATAAAGTCCATAGATTCAAAATGATAAAGATTGCAGAAGGACAGTGTTAAGTAAATTGTCCAAATAGAAAATGAATAATATAATCACTCCATTCGTATTTCAATGTTTTATTTTCTGTGTGAAAAACAGATACAGATATGTAGAGAGATCTCTCTCTCTCTTTCTCTCTCTCTCTTTGTATCTATCAATCTGTCTGTCTGAATGTTTATCTGTCTCTCTGTCTGTAAATTTTATATGACATGACCCATGCCTTCCTGGTGCTTTCAGGCTTCAAGAGAAGCTTTTTTAGTATTCATTATCAGGGAATTTTCAAATTTGACCAAATAAATGAAAGAATCCTGTCAACATTCAGAAAACATAATATTTGATACCATGTCCCTTACTTCTAAGATGCAATATATTTTAATGTTTTACTTCTGGCTATCTAATTAGATCTTTTTGTGACTCTAGGCATGTGACTTCTTTCTCTATACTTCAGATACTTCATTCCTAAAAAGATGATTCGGGTACCTTCCATTTTAAATTCCAAGATTGTATGATTCTAATACAGAAAGTTATATAGTTGGAATCATATACTTTTAACATCTATTCCAACTTAAAAATTCAATGATCCTAAGTGCTAAATAAAGAAATAAAAGCCTATTTTTGTTTTTCCCCTCCCCACAAATTTTTTGTAATTACTATTGTATATTATAGTTTTATTCATCTCTGTAGATTTTATTTCTCTTAGCAAAGTGTTAGTTTTTTGAGAACAAGGATTATTTCTCTTTTCTCTTTGTATGTTCAGTGCCTAGAATAAGAATAAATACTTAATAAATGCTTGTTGAACATAAGATAATTAAATCTTCATGAAATAAGAATTAAAAGATTTCAATCTAGAAACTGAGCTATATCTAATAATAACTTCACCAGCAATCAACACTTATAAATTTCATTTAAAATTTGTAACTTCCAACTCTCTTGTCTCTTCAAGACATTTTAAGTAGCTGCGAATTTTTAATAGTAACTGACTGTAAATTTCCAAAGAATGCATATTGAGATTAACTTGAGAAAGTGAATGCAGGATTCAGAACAGAATCCCTTAAATCAAATGATTATTTAAGATGTGCACTATCATATATGTTAATAAAGCTTTATTGTTCACATTAATTTGAGTAAAATTTATGACATAGAAAATAACATTTACCAGCATGATGCTCATATGGAAATTTAGCTAATAAAAGAAATAATGAACCCCTGTACTACCTCCAATTGCTCAAGAGTGTGAATTTAATGTAAAATGTACAGTTGTTTCATAACAGGAGATAATGCAAAATGGGTAAAATCTCTTTGCTGTGGTTTACACTTATGTTCCTTATCTACACGCTTAGGGACTCCAGACTCATTAGAGTTTCATTTAGGAATGCAGAAAGGCACATAGGATAATAGACTTTTTAAATGTCATTAGACAAAGTAAACAAGGTAATTAGAGATATTTAAACAGACCATCGAGTATAGAATTTATTATACACTACCTGAAAAAATTACAGTGCAAACTTGTCTACTTTTTTAAAAAAAAAGCAATAAAAATATGAATCAATGATACATGGTGCTATTTCCCTGTTACATTTTGTAAGTCAACAAATATGAAAACACTACTCTAAAAAATTGCAGAATCTCTTTGCATAAAATCTCTACATAAAATATATATTTTTAAAAACATGTTCTCTTAACTGGAATAGTGAGACTATATCCCTGCATTTTACATAAATGTAAGGATTTTAATGATGTCATTCAAAAAATAATTACTAAGTGGAAGAGAAAATCACCGCAAATAAAGAATGATGAAATATAATATCAGGAAATCCTTACTTCTATCTATTTTAAGCCCATTTTTAGCTATAATTTAATCATAAACTTTTCCAGAACTAGCTTTCATTACTCTTTAATGTGAGCTTTTTTTTGGTTCTGTGATTATTTTCTGCAACTATATAATAATTTTGAAATATTCACTATAGCCTGAATTGTAAATACATTCTTGCTTCTCAATCTCTATTTTGGAGAAACTCTCAAAATCCAATAGCCAAACATTTATTAATTGCAATCAAAAGGAAAATTATTTTTTTTAAAGATGTGGGAATAAAAATAGGAAATACACACATATGTAAACACACAAACAGACAAACACACACACACTGCCTAGGCCCTAAAAGAATACAACATGTACACAAATAAATATACTGTAAGATATCAAGTGATAAGGTCAAAGTAAACATTAATAAAAGGTGGTCTAGAATAATGTGAGGAATGAGAAAACATTTAAGAAGCAATGTCAGAGAAGGCTTTGTGAAGGACAAGCATCTTGATTAGGGCCTTGTAGGACAGCCAAATTTGAACAAGAAGAAATGCATGAAAATATATTCTGGGCACAAGGTAGAAAGAGTCTGCTAACATGCTGAAGAAAGCAAGACAAAATGAGGGAGCCATTAGTAGTTCAGTTTGTATGGGCTTATAATGAAGTCTTCTGGAAGATCTTTAACATTAATATAAAGAGTTTGCATCTTACCCTAGAAGCAACAAAGAATTACTGAATGTTTCAGAGAAGAGTTATTAAAAGTTCAGACTTGTTCATAAGGAATATTATGTCAGTATTTGGATGGAAAATAGATTGTAAAGGAGAGATACTAGAGGAAAAAAACCCACTAATATCTCCAGATCCCCAAATCAGTGAACATCAGATAGTTTTAAGGGTTCTTAATCTGTATTGGGGTTGTCTGTGATTTAGTTTTTTGACAACTTTATTTAAGTATGGCTGCTTCCTTAGTAATTTTATGTATTTTATGTATTTTATTTATGCATTTAAAAACATTCTGAGAAGGGTTCTAAAAGGATGCATGATATTAAATAGGTTAAAACTCTCCTTGTAGTATATCTCATACCTGAAAAAGAGATCTCTTCTGAAAATCCCACTCCTTGCAGAATAACCCATTCCTATTTTGAAAAGATCTTTTTTATTGTTTTTATATTTTCCCTTTTTATTATTTAAATTTGACTGCAACTTTTACTCATTTTTCCCAGTACTTCATTAGATGATGAAGAACTGAACCTGGATAATGGCAGTGTAATTCAGGCCTGAATTTGGGTAGTGACAAGTAAGGATAAAAAAGAGGAGAGTGATAGAACATGCATTATGGAAATAGAGGATAAAATTAAGATGGGAGGGAAGTGATCAATGGAAACATTGAGGGAAAATATAGAGCCAGCCTTTAAGAAAGGAAGATATGAAACAAAGTCCTACCTATGACCCAAATGGAGAGTGTGCCTGGGCAACTCATTTTGCCTTTCAGTCACTTGGACATTTGTTAAAAAAAATTGTATAACATTTGCTAATTTAATAAATACAGAGTTTCCTTCTACTGTACTTTCCTATGCTAAAGAAATCAGATGTCCAATGAAAAGAACAAGTATGAGAAATGATAAGATAAAAGAAAATGATGTTTTAAGAGTTTGAGCCTGAGCGACTGAAAACATAATTATGCCATCAACAAAATAGGGCACTTAGAGGACAGAGATTTTAGAAGTGTATGATCAAAAAACTTTGAAGACATAGCTTAGTAGATAATATATATTTAGAACATGTTTATTAATTTACATTAACTATTGCTATCATTGTTTTATCTGAAAAGATCACACTAGGATATAAAAATTGCCATAATGGATATCCTCATGTGATCCTTCTGAGCTATTATCCTGTTTCTGCTTAAGGCACCAAGGGATACTCTGTGGGAGAGAAAGATTGTCAACTAAAAATATTAAGGCATAAATTTCTAAATATTCCTAGTTTACATTAAAAAACCAGTATGAACCTATCAAACATAAATCTTCTTAAACTCTATTTGTATTTATTTATAAATTCAGCTTATACTAAATTCTGAGTAAGCAGGCTTCTTATGGTTATGGTGCACTGAGAAAATTAACATGTTCGCTTTGTCCCAATTTTCTTTTTTTTTCATGTTGCAAGGGATAATGCAGTTGTGGTTCCATGAATATCTTATATGCAATCTTCTTTTTCTTCTACCAGTAATTACCAATACTCTCTCTACTCATTCTCTCAACTGATCCTGCCCATTTAGATCAAGGGATATAAAAAAACCTGAAGCATTGAGGAATCAGCTTTTGGAGAAGTGGCAGTAGTAGTAATTAAGAAATGTAAAAGTGATTCAGCAAAGCAAACCCTGAAGCAGTTCAGTGGGATGCATAAAATGAAGTAGTCTTTGGATGTAGAGATAGTATATTGCCTAACTCTATCATACTATGATTATATTAAGAAGTCTATAATGATTCTAAACTTTATGCAGAGCTCTATTGAGGCAGGTAGGTGGCTCAGTGATACAGTGCTAGATATGGAGTCAGGAATCCAGACTCTGATGCTTACTATATAACCTTGAACAAGTAAATTAACTTCTATTTGCCTTAATTCACTGGAAAAGTAAATGAAAAATCCTTCTTGTATCTTTGCCAAGAAAACCCCATGTACAGAACCGTCGCGCTATAGTCCACAGGGTAACAAATAGTCAGACAGGACTGGACTACAACAAATTATGCACTATTATTCCAGGTATGCTTCTTGGGGATGAAATGTATTTTTAAGAAATGCAATGTACTTTCCTTTATCTACTCTCCAGAGGTTTTGATCTTTGTTTCTCTAAAAGAACTCTCCAACAGGAAAAAGGGAATTATTTCATGAACATGAGTGTTGTTCTAAGAGATAGGCATTTTAGTAGTGAACCATCTCACACAAACTTCAGGAACACAGAACTTTAGAAAGAGGAAAAAGCCTCAATTGAAAGCAGAAAGAATATTTAAAATAATTATGTCCCTATGCCTTCATCCTCTATCAACCTTTGACCACACACCACTGTACTCCATCAGGGAAAGAAGGATTAAGGTTTCTGGATAATGAATGAGAGAAAGCATGCTCTATTTCAGCCAAAGAAATGAAATCACTTTAGGAACAAAACTGCTGAATCAAGGAAAAAATAGGTGATTATCAAAGTGAAAACCTCATACTACCTCAGATACATTGATTATTAAATAATAATAAGGTAAGATGGGATCAAATACAAATATTTTGAAACAGTGATTATTGGTAAATCAAGATGCTCATGGTTTTAAAAACATTTGATACTTTTCACTCTTTATTCTGTTCTACCATATGAATAAATTTTTTCTCTAATATAAAGAAAAAAGAAGATAATACAATGAATACATATTATAAATTATTTTTGTTAATTGTATTTTTAACTCTTTCTAAAGGTCTACTATTATAAGATAGCAAAATATATTAGGCCACTAGAAGTACATTCAGAACAAATTTGATTTAAATACTGTCTCATGAACATATTGTTTTTAACCAATGAAAAGTCATTTAACAATTTGTCACCTAGGTTTCCTACATCTGTAATTTTGGAGTAGCAGGCCTATCTCTTAGAGCTGTCCAAAAACCATACACATATTAGTTATTATTACCACCATAAAGATAACAAATCTTTGTAAAATATTATAACTTTTATTGAGGAAAGGAGTAGGCATATGAATGCATTTTAATTAATTAATAAATAGATGAGTGAATGAATAAGTGGTTATTAAAACCCTGTACTTATAGATATTTGTCTTCTCATCTGACAGTTAATTAGTGGATGCTTTTTTCTCCAAAATAATTTACAGTTAACATGACTTATATACCCAAAGAACTTTTCTCCCCTCATCTAACATTGCCAGATCCTATACCAATTTCAATCCCTCCAAGAGGGACAGTTTTACACTGCAATACACAAAAAGGATCATTGTGCTGAGTTTCATTACTTCTTGATTTACTTTGTGTTCCCATCACTTGAAAATTTGTCCTCAGGATCAGGATTCTTTTCCTGTGCTCCTGTGGCAATCTTCACGTCAGGACAATCCAGTAGGCCGTATTGATTTTTACAAATTATTTTGTTTTAGATAACTTCAGTAATGTTGAAGAAATCTCAGGGAAGGCTAACTAAACAAAAAGTAGAAAAGCTTACAAATAGTTTAGATTTTTTTACTTTTACTGTCATTCTTGCTTCTAATGCCAGACCTTCACTCCTCACCCTCTTCTCCCTATGCACCCAAGTATTATTATCATTGGGAAAGAAAGACTTTATTTTTCATAATTCATTTTCTTTAAGTTATGAGTTCCAAACTGTTTCTCTCCCGTTTATCCCTCCTCAGATAATTGAGAGGAAAACAGTATGATACCTATTTACATATGAATTCATGCAAAACATATATCATGTTGCAAAAAAAAAAAAAAAAAAGAAAGGAAAAGAAAGAAAGAAGAAGGAAGGAAGGAAAGAAAGGAGGAAAAAAAAAGAATGAGGAAAATAAAGGAAAAAATATGCTTCAATCAGCACTTAAAGTTCATCAGTTCTTGATGTAGAATGAAACAAGCAGAAACAGGAATACATTGTCCATAGTAACAGCAAGATTGTGCAGTGATCAACTATGAAAGAATTGGTCCTTCTCAGTGCTTTAGTGATCCAAGGCAATCTCAATAAACCTTGGACAGAAAATGCCATCTGCATACAGAAAAAGCAGTGTGGAAATTGAATGTAAATCAACATGTGCTTCTTTTTATTTTCATTTTTTTTTCCTCTCATGGTTTTTATCTTTTTCTTTTTTGCTTTGTCTTTACCACCAAGATTCATAAAAAAGTGTGTATTTGAAAAGTCAATATACATGAATAACCAGAAAAAATAAAACAAATTTTACAAAATTTAATTAGTTCTTACTCTGCAGGTGAATAGCATTTTTCATCATGAGTCCTTTTAATGAATTACTATAATGATCATAGTATCTTTCTCTCACAGTTAATTATCATTATAATATTATTTCATTGTAAACAATGTTCTCCTTATTCCACTCTAGTTTTCATCAGTTACTATTAGTTTTTGCAGGTTTTTCTATAATCATCGTATTCATCATCTTTTTATAACAAAATATTATTCTATTATAATCATACCACAACCTGTTTACTCATCCCCAGTTAATAGAAATCCTTTTATTTTCTAATTCTTTATTGAGCTGTGTTACATATTTTTGTTCATGTAGATTCTATTACTTTTTCTTTAATCTAATTGGGATATAGAATTAGCTGTAATATTGCTGGATCAAAATGTATTCACAGTTTTATAACCCTTTGCGTGTAATCCAAATGTTCCTCAAGAAAGATTAGACAAGTTCATAAATCTGCCAACTGTAATACACCAACTGCACATTGGTGTACCTATGTTTAAACATTCTCTAGTATTTTTCATTTTATTAAAGTTTTATTTTTCATTTTATATTTCCTGTTATGTCATTTTTATTAATTTGGTAGGCTTGAAGTGGTACCTTAAAGTGCTTTACATTTGTATTTTATTAATGATTAATAATTTAAAATACTTTATATGATTTTTGATGATTATTTTTTCTTCTGAAAAATGTTTATTAATATATCATTTATCAACTGGAAAATGACTTATTTTCATTCATTTTACTCAGTTCTCAATATATTTAAGAAATGGGGCCTTTATCAGATAAATGTATAAAAGTTTTCATTTGCTGCTATGCTTCTAATTACTTTATTTATTTTTCATAAGTTCATCCCTTATCCATAGATCTAACAGATTTTTTTTTTCCATATTCAGCTGATTCCTTTATGATATTACTCTTTATGTTTAAATCCTGAGAAATTAGGCTATATCTAGTTTCTTCCAGACTTGCTTTTCAGTTTTCCCAGTTTTGTTTCCTTTTTGAATGAGTTTCTGCCATGAAATCTTTAATTTGGGGGCTTATAAAGTTAATAGATTTTTATGGTCATTAACCTCAGTATATTGTAAACCTAATCTATTACTCTGATCAATCACTCTATTCTTTCTTTCTTTTTTTTTTTTTTTTTGATAGTATTAATTCCTTTTGATGATTATGACTTGGTAAAATAGTTTGAAATCAGGAATTTCTAGATCTTTCCCACATTTTTTCATTGATTCCCTTGATATCATTTGAGATATATAATCTTAGCCCCCTTGCTAGTATTTTATTTAACAATGTTACATCAATTTGCAAAATTGGTCTGTAGATTTTTTTTTGTTGTTGTTCTTCCTGGTTTAGATAACAAGACTACATTTGTGTCATGCAAGGAATTTGTTAAGTCTCCTCATTTACCTTTTTTCCTCCCAAAGAATTTACATGGAATTGAAATTAATTATTCATTAAATGTTTGGTAGAAATCACTTGTAAATTCATCTGATACTGAATTTCTTTTCCTTTGGGAGCGCAATAATAACTTGTTGACTTTTTAAAAAAATATAATGTTTTAAATATTTTATTCTCCAGTTATTCTGGGAATTTATATTTTGTAAATATTCATTTACAAAGTATTCCCATTTTATTGTGAGTGTCAGTTTTATTGGTATGTAATTAAACAAAATAACTTTTTGCTTTAATTTCATCTTCAGTGGTGGTATATTTACCCTTTTCATTTCTGATATTGGTAATTTGGCTTTCTTTTGTTAATTATTAAATTAGTGACTTCTTAATCCATCTTATTGTTTTCTTTTTCTTAAAATTACTACCTATATTTTATTATTTCAATAATTATTTACTTTTAATTTTATTAAATTCTACTTTGATTTTCAGAATTTCTATTTTGTTATTTGATTAGAGCTTATTAATTTTTGCTTTTTAAATATTTTTACCTTAAATGTCCAATTCACAAAACTACTTTTTTACTCCTATTTACTGATGTGTTTAGAGATTTTCCCCTAAGTACTGCTTTGGCTGTATCCCACAAAATTAATATGTTGTCTTATCTGTATCTTTAATAAAATTGTTGTTTCTATGATTTATTCTTTGACCCACTCATTATTTAGAATTAGATTGTTTATTTTCCCCATTAATTGTTAATCTTTTCTTCCAAGGCTCTTTATTATAGTATTTTCTTTTATTATATTATGGTCTAAAAAGGGATGGATTTAATATTTCTGTTCTTCTGCATGTATATATAAGATTTTTATGCCTTAATGCATGCTCAGTTTTTATGAAGATGGGATTTTGAACTGCAAAAAAGCATATTCTTTTCTACCCCCATTCAATATTCTCCAAAGACTATCATATTTAATTTACTAAAATATTATTCATCAACTTGACTTCTTTTAAAAAATTATTTTGTAGTTAAATTTAACTACTTTTGAAAGAGATAATTTGAAGTCTTGCATAAGTATAATTTTATTCTCTATTTCTTCTTGTAATTCATTTAATTTTTCCTTCTATGTTATAGTGAATGATGCCTGAATAAAGTCATATCTGTATGAGTACAGAAAAAAGGATAATCTAATATTTTATGGTAGTAGATATGATATAATATATAAATTATTTGGGTATATTATATGAAAGTAAACTAACCTTTTAGTATAACTCTAATATCATGAACCTGGAAAGTTTGAAAAACTTGTCTTAAAAATAAAGTTTAAAGTAGGAATTTTCTTTCAGAAAAAGATCATAAATTCTAATTTGAATGTGTTGAGTTTGAGTTATTTGTGTTTTTTTCAGTTTGAAATATCTAATAGGCAAATGATATGAAATTGAAAAATGTGGGAGGGATCTATAGCTACATATACATAATTTTGAGTTATTATTATAAAGATGATGATAAAGCATATGGGAGCCAATGAAAGCACGAGAGAGTGTAGAGAGTTCAAGTGAGATACTTGGGGAATACCTAGTAACATGATGATTAAAGGGATGATTTATGTAAGAAGAAAGAATGAATGAGCTTTAGCGAATTAGTACCCCTAGAATGTTTTGTGGACATTTGAGATTTTTACAATTGTATAGATTTAGTCTGGGAAAGGGCTTTGAAAAGTATGAGGCAAATATAAGAAATTATTATTTTGAAAAATGGTGTTGATATAGAAGTGCATAGGACAACTATAACACCCTATCCAATTCAGTATGGGATGACATAAAACAGAAAAAGTAATTCAACTTGGTGTGGATAGGAAATGAGAAAGTGGATTAAAATGTTCTGAAATATGTAGACAAAGAGCAATATTAAACAAAAAAATATATTGAGAGAAGTGTCCAATAGATCTGGAATCCTACCTGGTTCCTGCTGACATCTTTATTACCTAGAAGAGTTATAAGCACAACATTAATCGTGTTAGAAGATGATACTAATTTGAGAGGAAGTATAAATACTATTGATGGGAAGAAGCTATGCAAAACTACCTTAGAAAAATAGACATGAAATAAAATAAGATTATGAAAAAAATGAAAAATGTAAGAGCTATTCTGGGCAGAGATTTTTAATACTAGAGATGTATGCAAACCATAGGAAATAAGAAAACTGACTCCAATAACAGGAGGCAGCAAACTGAATAAAATGTATGGTATAACAATCATCCCAGTGGACTCCAAGACTAGCTTAGAAGTAAAAATCCATTGCTGTGACAACCACAATCCTGGTGGTTCATTATTAAGGGGGAGAATGTATTATTTAAAAAATTAAAATGAAATCACTATTAACAATTGATATTCACTTAACTGTTTAGGGTTTTAAAATGAAAATGAATTAAACAGACTATCTCACTTAATTTTTACACCAAACTTATAAGGGAACTATTGTGAAAAAATATTCTCCTTTTGCAAAAAAGAAAAAAGTTCCTTTAACACATGGGAAAACTGATGATAAAAGAGTTTTAATTATTTAATTAGAATCACAAAGCAAGTTACTGGCAGATGTAGCATTTGAATTCAGATCTTATTATGAGGAAAATACTCTATTTGTTACAAACATCATGCATATACATTTATATTATATTCTGATACTTAATACAGATCTAATATATTCAATCTACTTCTATATATTTATACTTCTCTCTGTTTCTGTGTCTGTCTCTTTATGTATGTCTATTTCTTTCTCTGTCTTTTTTTTTTCTGTTTCTGTCTCTGCTTCTTTTGTCTCTTGTCTGTTTCTGTGTCTCTCACTCTGTGTCTGTCTGTCTCTGTCTGTCTGTCTGTCTCTCTCCTGACTAATCATGGCATAAGGATATGATACTATATTCTCAAAGGGAAACAAAAGCTTTGTCAGCTGATTTCTACTATGTTGTAATAAATTTGCTTATTGTCTATAAAAAGACTAGTTTTTTTTTTTTTTTTTTAAATAGCACAATATAAATGGGCCTATCCTTAAGAAACATGTTTCTTGGTGATGAAGTCATGGAAATCTACTGGAAAAAAAAAAAGAAACACTTCCTATAATGATTCCTTCTGCCTTTGGAGTCTTGATGCAGAACAATGAAAACTAAGGCCAAAGGGAAGCTAAAAATAGTAAGATGGCTAAGAATAATAATTTGGGATGATCTAAATATTTAATTTAGCTGATTGGCCTGTAAATATAAGAACTTTGTTCATTTTGCAACAAGAACCTATATTAATAGAGTAGAAATTATTATTTTAGGTATGGGTCTTGTGCAGGTGTATCTGTGTGCATGTGTATTGTTTGTGTATTAGGGACTCCCTATGAATCCTTTCTCAGAAAAATGCTATTAAATCAGTAAAATAAGTAGGTCTACCAATGAAGCTAATTGTAATGAAATTCCTTTTTTTCTAAATAATGAAGGAAATAAAAAATTCACTGATGCTAGATTAAGAACCCCTATACTAGATGAAATAAGTTGTATCCATTGTGACATTCTTACTATAAATGAGAGCTAAAGATTGTTACCTCAAGATTAATGAATCATAGGTACCTTTTAGAGAAGTAAATAAAAAAGTTGATGGAGTTGTATCTGTCATGATCGCCTAAGGATACTTAAAATAATGACTGTGTGGGACATTGCAATCTCAAATTGCAATGCTTATGATCAGTATTTGAAAAAATAAAGCTCCATAAAATAATTAGAATTTATGAAACAAAATCATTTGCATAAAATAGGGATATGAAAAAAAAATACGTGTAAAACCTAATCATACCCCCAAATTGTATCAACATACACTGTTAAAAAATAGGAACTTCAATGAAAAGGTGAGCATACATTTGATAGATACAGATTAGAGAGATACAATAGTATGCTATAGCTCAGTAATAAGGAATGTGAAAGGGTATTGGATTCAAAAGAAGTAACTGATATTTATGTAGCACAGATGTATTTCATTGAGAAGAAAATTAAGAAGTGTACAGGGCTGAAACTATTGAATTCAATGCACTGAGGTCAGGACTGCCACGCACTTAAGGCTAACTACTGATTGGACAATACTCTATGGGCATATGCTTAGAAAATGTTCCTTTCCACTATCTGTGCTGGCTCAATGATTGGTATATAGAGGATTGTAGGAGGGACTAGGGGGTAGAGTAAAGATTGCCAGGGGACACACTCTCGGGGATAGATGAGAGGGAGAAGGCGGTGGCAGAGAATCTGCTTCCATCCTGTTCAATCCTGAGTCTAGGAACCAAGAATAAAGATTAAGGACTTTTGCTTATCCTGACTCCGGCTGATTCTGGGGTGTCCTGGGTGCTAGCACAGTCGTTACAAAGAAGTCTTCACTAAATAACATTATAAAAATGAAATTGATATTATCTTTTTAAAAATGCATTACAATACTGATTTCAATCCTGAATTACCTGCTTGTGT
Source organism: Antechinus flavipes (assembly GCF_016432865.1). Taxonomy (NCBI): domain Eukaryota; kingdom Metazoa; phylum Chordata; class Mammalia; order Dasyuromorphia; family Dasyuridae; genus Antechinus; species Antechinus flavipes. The sequence goes on from NC_067400.1 coordinate 94,731,664, forward strand.
AGTCTGAACAAATTGTTAGAGTAGTCAAAACACAGCAAACCAATAAGCATATATTAAGTGTTCATTTTTTTCCAGGTCTTTATTGCTTAGGCTTATTTTGTTTTAAACTTAGGAAGATAAAGGTTTGAAAAAGGTTAAAGATTAGATTTATGTGTAGAATGTGTGTGTGTTTGTGTATGTGTGTGTCTTTTCTTTAGGAGGGCAAAAATGAGTTGTGGTTTTCATCATTAATGACTATATCAATATGATTCTAAAACAACCTCTTCAAAGAAATGTGTATACACAATTTATTTCCTCTCTCTCTCTGTCCTTCTCTTTGTGCCTTCCTCCTCCTTCCCTCCCTCCCTCTTTCCCTTCTTTTCCTCCTTTCTTGATTCCTTCCTGCCTTCCTCTCTTCCCTCCTTCTTTCCTTCTTTCCTTCCCTCTTTTCCTCATTTCTCTCTCTCTGTCTTTCATTTTCTTGTTCTCTCTATATATATTATATATAAATAGAACATATATAAAGAACTATATGTAGAGAGACGATTGTGATATAAGACACATCTGTGTAGATATGTCTATATTGTTCTATAAGGACAATTATAAATACATACATATATGTGTATATGCATATATACACATATGTACACAAATATGATATTGATTTCTATGGTCAGTGTTGTTAGCACGTTTGTCTGCATGAGTTCTATATAGAATAAATATGCATACATTTAAATTCCCCTATATATGGTATATGTTTATGTTTATATCTATATATCTATATCTATATATAGATAGATTTATATATATACATAATATATATATAACATAAATATATATACCATACACACACATGCACAAGCATGTGTATATGTAAAATAAAATTTAGAATGGTAGAGATGTGAACATTCCTAGTCATGCAGATTTTTTATAGTAAGTCAATCAACACAATACTAGTCAACTTCTTTGCTTACCTAATGCTTTCATGTGGTTTATATGCCCTGATATATGCAAAGTGTTAGAAGGTTTAGTGTAATTTTAATGTACAAAATTGTAAAACTTCTCTAAAACTTTTGGGATACTATGTAAAATGATAAGACATATATGTTGGTATGAATATACCAGTACTACTATTAGTAGATTTCATTGAGCTAGCATTTTTATTCATGAAGTGTTTTGCTCAACTCAAGTCAAAACACATTTATTAAGTCCTTGCTCAGTGATAAAAATGATTCTAAGTGCTAGAAGTACAAAGAAATGGGAGAGATCAATATAAGTCATTTAGGAAACTATAAATATATTTTTAATACTTTTAATCTCATTAAAAGAATATTATAAATTTTAAATGTATAGTTCTTATTTTAAAGATTAAAGAATGTGTGCTTATATATTCATACATATGTGGGTAGACACATACATATACATATATAGACACATATGGAGATAGATATCACATAGATACATGTGTCTTTGATGTCATAGTGGCTATCATATTCAACCTGGAGTCAGAAAGACTAAAGATCAAATGTAATTTTAGACATTTAGTTTCTATGCAAACTTGGGTAAATCACTTAAGCATCAGTTGTATCATATGTAAAACAGGAACAATAATAGCACCTATTTCCAGGTTATTGTGACCACAAAGTGTGACAAAATTTGTAAAGTAATTTGAAATCCTTAAAATTCCATATAAATGCTAGCTATTATAAATGTTGGGTACACATATACACATCTATATATTTATTTTATATATGTATGTATAGCTATCTTTATATAGATATGATTATAGATATGTGCATACACACATACCTATAATTAGGCATCTATCCATAAATATGTAAATATGTGTGCATATATACATGTACACATATATGTAGATACAATTATTTGTATATACAGTATTATGTATCTCAGCAGTCAATGTGAGACAGTAGAGTCTTGTTATTTTGTACATTCCTTTTGTCCCTCTGTTTTTTGTATGGGTGTATATATGCATATATGTATGTATTTATGAATTTATGTGTGAATTCCCTTTATATGCTTATTTTTTAGAAATGAAGTTTTGCATACAATTTCCATAATTCCAACTCAACAAATAATACATTATTTGGAATAAGATCATTGCATTTTATCACAGTACTCCCTGGAATAATGTCTAGCAAATGTACTTTGTACACACACACACACACACACACACACACACACATATATATATATTCATGAGATGGTATAACATTTATTTTAACATTTAAATATTAAATAAAAAATTTTATATATATATATATATATATTCATGAAATGGTATAACATTTCTCATGAATAATAAAAAGAGAAGAGGAGGAAGTTTTGGTTATCAACCAATAGATAATGTATATTTACTTAGTGCTTTCTTAAGTATTTTTCTCCCCATAAGTCTTTATAAGTAGTGTCTATTTTATAAGCCTGAAAACTGAGGTTTGAGAAAATTTAGTACTTAATCTCATAAGTGATTTCCATTAAAACCAATTTTTTTCATTTTCAGGTGCTATGTTCAGATCACTGTGATAGGTCCTGTTATGTGGCATATTTCTTTTTTCATGGATTATTTTTAATTATAATACATGATGAACTCTGACTTTTAAGGCCAGAGTTCTTTCCATTGTATTACTCCAATATATAAAGAAAGAGTGTAGAGAGGAAAGATTCCAGGAAGAGAGATAGGGACAATGGCAGGAGCGAGAGAAGAGAAATTTCATGCTACTCAAAAAAATGAACCAAAAGAACCTAGACAACTGATTATTAAACTCAGACTGTTAAAATCTATAATTAAAAATCCAAATAAAAATTATAATACTTCTACATAACATGGCAAAATATTAACATTCAAAGTACTCTTTCCTGTCAATTTTCCAAAGAATCCACCTAAAAAAAAAAAAAAAAAAAAAAAAAAAAACCAAAAAAACACTATTTTCTTGAGGGATTTTGCCACTGCTTAACCTCCATTTTGTCATTCAGCAATGACATTATTCTTGTAAAAGTGAAGCTACCAAATAAAAATGGTATCATTTTCATCTTAAAACATTCATTTCATACCAGGTACAAAGAGATAGGGAATAGACACTGCTATAATTTGTCAGTTGTATGACAAGACAGCATATCCAATGTAATAGTGAGTTGTCCGTAAGAAACTCAAAGACTGTCCTGTGTTAGGAACAATCTTTTTTTTTTTTTTTAAAGCCACATGCTTTAAATCTAGCATGATCCCCTAGCTCATTAAAATCTCATCTCTTTTCTGCTGCAGAGTTTTCCAGAGCTACAAAATGTGAAGCATACCTAAGATGATAATCCTAGGTTAACAATGTCAGATGGTGTACTCATCTCCACCCACTGGAATTTTACTGTCAGTGTAGTTAAGGATCTCTGTCAATTTGAATAGACCACTTTGAAGGCTGTATAGAAAATAAGAGCATGACTCATTCTTCTACTGTCATTTACTCAGTATCTTTACCAGTTGCTGGAAATGATGGAGAGACTCCTATATTGTACTTGTAGAAAACATATCCATGATAATGTCAGACTTCTGAATCACTGAAGTGTTTGAAAGTGAAAAGGATGTACCAGAAAATCTGTTCCTACAACTATACCACCCATGATCATCTTCATAATTCTATAGCTGAATCTTTATCTCCTTGAAATTCAATATAATTATCATTCCACTGTTTGCATATTATAAATGACTGATTCTGGAAAGACAATCAGGATGTTAAAGGAAAAAATAATTAATTTTTTTTCCTTTAAAATGTTTCATTGCTGATTTTACTACAATATTGCAAACTCTGTCTATAGTTCTTTAGGCACTCTACAGATCTGATTTAATTCCTTACATCTCTCCATTAACTCTAGTTCATATTTTGTTTTAAATTATTATGCAAAGTTTCTCTACTTTTGGCTGAAAAGTGCACTAGAAATTTTATTTCCATATTGGTTATCTGATTATGTCCATGTGTATAGTTGCCTTTCGAGCTGTTGCAGAAAAGTTTTTGTTATGAGTAGTGAGTTATCTTGACAAAACTGTATTATTGCTAGTTTATTTTTACACCTTCTCTATTTTTACCCTTCCCAAAACTATCTTGTCATGATGGAAGGGCTTTCTGTGATTGAAAGAAAGTATGGTGAACTCTCAGGTAGCAAATTTGATGTAATAAATAATACAATTGTACTGAATGTAGCAGAAAAAAACCCTCACCTCTTCCAGGGATGATGAGATTATTAGTGAAGTTTCTCTACCATGCCGCTGGCTCAGTAGTTTTATAGATCCCTCTCTCCTTTTCATCTTCTTTTTGTATATTACCTTCTCACATTATGATACAAGTATTATAATAGCAAAACTTTCTTTCTACTTCTCTTATTTGTATTTAAGGTCTAGCACAGGGCCTGGCAAATAGTAAACATGTAATAATTTAAAAATAAATATTTCTTGACTTAACAAGTTGAAATTCTTTCTATAGTAGAAAATCTAAAAGGTAGTGAATGATGTGGTATTTCTTAGTTCCTTATAAAAGAGAATGAAAAGAAAAAATCTGAAAGATAAAACTATGTCTTCCACACAATTTGCAAGTACTTCTCAAGTAAATATAAGCTAGAACAACTTAATAAGGTTAAAAGTACTTTGTTTTAATTATGTCTTCAGTAATTTCTCTAAAGTATTTTTGTCATAGCCACAATGAAGGAGATGAAGAAGACTAAACATTTGCTACTCTATTCATATTATTCTGAGAATAATTGTTCAAAAATATCAATGAATTATCCACCATATCTATCATTATATACCACACAAGGATACTTTATCCTCAAATCTATGCAGCTGATTTCTTGGAATCCACACTGCAATAATTCAACAATTGAATTCAATAAATATCCATTAATGTATGATTATGTGCCTTGCATGGTACTAAACAAAGTAAAGAAAACAGTCTTTATCATGGAAGATAAAGATAAACTTAATTTAGTTTTAGGTTAGGATAAAATTTATGCAGAAAAAAATGAGCACAAATTTTGTAAGATATAAATATGAAGTTATTTAGTAATTAAGCAAGGAATCCCATCAATGCAATGAGCTCATAGAACAGTGAGCAATTTTTTGAGAGTTTTGAAAGTACCTCACTCTAGGAAAGGGGTTTTTAACTTAGTGTGTGAATGTGTTTTTCCCCTTAATAATTGTATTTTAATATAAGTAGTTTTCTTTATTATGCTACACATTTTATTTTATGCATTAAAACTATCATTATGAGAAAGGATCAACTGGCTTCACCAGAATGAAAAAGAGATATATGATACAAAAGAAGTTTAAGATCATTTTGGTATCTTGCAAAGAGGACATTAATATAATTACTGATTGAGTCTAAGTGCCTGAAACTGTAGTGGTATAGATCCACCCCAGAGCTCCTCTCAGTTGAATTGTATCATCAACTGAGGCTGTCCTTAAGATAAACTGGTTTACAGAATCTCAGAATAGATGTTTATTTTTATTTGTTTATTTTATTTGTTTTTTATTTGTTTTTGTTTTGTTTTGTTTTGTTTTATTTTACTTTTTATTTTTAAGGAACTGCTTCCTTATAATGAACAATAAAAGAAATTTCATTTAAAAACTTGGACTTCTTTTATTAAATGTTGAAAAAGTAAAAATAAACAAAAAAGAGAAAAAGTCAATAAAAACATATAAAATAAATATTTGTTTATCTATATAGATATATTTAGCAACACAATGGTAATTCAAGGACTAGTATGAAATAATTCTTGCTGTCTTAGAATTATCTTCTCTGGTAATAAAATATGTAAATTATTGAATATGGGAAAAATATAATCAACATAAATAAAATGTAAATTTTGGAAACATATTTGGGGAATGATTATAAAAATCATGCTAAACATAGGGAATAGTATAAAAATTATTCAGTATTTTGATACCTCCTGCTCTTTTCCCTCTATATCTGAATTTCTTCCAGTATTTTATTTACTCATGTACATTTCTGGAAAATAGCTTTTTCCAGTATCCATAATTTTTTTTTATTTTGTAAAACAATCATACACTTAACTTTTCTAAGGAATGTTTTCCTAAACTGTAAAATTCAGGATTGCTGGGACAGAAATGACATCTAGATTTTGATGAATAACTTTACTGAAAATTTTTGTTCCCAGCAGTAACAAAAATATTAACAATAGGAGGTTCATGGATTTTAAATTTTAGTCTAAAAGAGTGGGACTGCCCTATTATTCATCATTACCTAGTTCTCAGAATTGACTAGGGGCACATCCAGGTCTAAATGCAGCAAATTCAAATGTGTTTCAGTTTGTAACTGCTACCTGTGGCTAGATATCATTGGTGTTTGTTTCATTCAAATATCTGCAAGTGGTATGCCCCCTGCAGAATTGTGACTGCTGTTCTTTTGAACTTGTGACAGATATTTACTTTTTTTGAATTGTTGAAGTTAAAGTACTTATGTAACACCATAAACTAGATAAGAAATCAAAACTATTCGTCTTTAGTTAATGTATATATGTTAGCCAGTTTTATCTTATTATAACATTAAAGATTTTGATAAAAAGCTAACACCCAGCATAGGTAGCATAGATAAAAGACCCCCTATATAGTATGATTTAAGAGGTGATACTTCTCCAGAATATGGAGCAATCTTTACTATTGGCTGAACAAGATATCTACAGTGTACACCACTATTGTCACTCTTTTGGATGATCACATCCCTCCCACCAAATCCTCTATTAGATAGCAAACATGTTAACCTAAGAGGCAAAGCACATGCTTAAAAGCAGTTACACATTATTACATATATTAGTTAATCATATATATGTGTGAATAAATGCATGAAAATGCATACATAAATACACATACTACACATACATGTATGCACGCATGTAAATGTGTTCACACACATGTATATAACATGCATATTTGCTTATCTATATATATGTATGTATACATAAACATCTACAAACATATCTACCTATCTATCTAATAACTTCCTCCTTAACTGGTAAATTTCCCTCAATAAAAGAGTAACCTCAACCCACCAGATTTCCTTTCTTTTTAAAAAAGTGAAATATCTTAGAATTCATAAAACCCAACACCCTAATTTAATAATGAAATAGCTGCGGTTTACAGAATTAAAGTTCCTTGGGTCACAGTTACTTGGTAAATCTTAAGTCAGAATGTGAATAAAAGTATTCTATTTCCAAATCCAAATTTCTTACTTAAATTTCACCCATTTCATAAAACATTTTTTCCTAAAGTTTGCTTTGTGGTTAAGAGTTTTTTATTAAAATTAAAAGATCTCCACTCAGTCATTAAAAGGACCAATTTGTTAAACTACTACATTACATTCATGTTAATAAAAAAAACAACAACAACATTAACAATGATGCATTTCTTATTCCTTTATGATAATGTTTTGCTTTGAGACTCTATATGTCACATTAGAAAGAGTGATGGATTCGGTACCTGGATTCTAGCCTATGTTCTGACACTAACTTTAGAAGATTAGGAAAGTAACTAATTCTCTCTGATCCTCATTTTGCACATCTGTAAAATACAATAATACTTACAGAATATACTTCATAGAGTAATGTACAGGGCCAGTAATCTGGAAAAGCATACTTGAAACAAGGATACTTCAACAAGGTGTTAACTCAGTGGAATTGATAAGATAATGGTTCTTTAATTTACATATACTTAGTACTTAGCATAGTGATGTAATAGTTCTACAATTGGCACATACTCAGTATGCTGTAATGATGTAATTGTAATAGGGTATTTAAGGGCTGAGAGAACTAGGGACAAAGTCAACAAGAGTGAACAGATTGTGGAGGAGAGACTGAGTCAAGGAGAGTGTGTGAGTGAGTGTGCTCTAGCTCAATCTTGATCTCAGGCTCCAGATTCAAGAATAAAAACTTTAGGCTCTATTCCTGACTATCTATCCTCTTGGTGACTATCCTGCTGAGACCAAAAACTGGAGGTCCTCCAGAAAACCTGGACATTACATTTTGGCATCTGAACATAGGGCACTGAAAGAAGGGCACTACATTTTGAGGCTCTGGACATAAGGACCTACACTCAGCAACTCAACTGATGCAATCATAAGTTCAGTGGAGAAGTCTCTGTGATCTAGAAATAGAGTGAGTAAACTAGTCACTTTCATTTTATACACACAAAACATAATGCAATTGGCTTTAAGGAATCTCTCAAGTTTTAAAATAAGGAAAAAGGAGAAAGAGCAGAAGGGGGATGGTACTGACAAAGCAGCTAAAAATTGGACAAGAAAGAAGTTAAGTAAAGTACTGATGAAATTAAGGAGTGTGGTGCTTCTCTGCAAGAGTGTTTGAGTAACTCTTTCAACCACACTGGATAAAGCCAGTTCAACTTCTCTCAAAGTTAGTGCTGCCCTTTGAGATGGAAATTTGAAGGTGAAACAGTAATTTTTACTCCTTTTATAGTAGAAAAAAATCTCCAATAATCTATGGGGAAGAGACATTTTACAACACTTAAGATTACAATTGAGTACTTTGTTTTTTTAGGAAGGTCTACTATTTAAGGCCTGCCTGCTGCACTCTCATCTGTTCCCATTTAATAGAAAACTGATACACTAGTGGGAGTAGAACAGTGGCCCTTTGCTAGTGATAAAATTCAGGCTTTATCACATATAGTACATGAGCAACTTGACCAAGGACACATATAACTTTCTCTAAGTCTGGGAATTCCCCTGTATTTGTCGTTAAAAAATAAATCTGGAAAATGGAGGATATTGACTGAGTTGAGAAAAGTATATGAAGAGATGGAAATTATGGGAATTCTTCAGCCTGAACTTCCATCTCCTATTCAATTGCCTAGAGAATGGCCTCTTTGGGTTATAGACATTAAGGATTTTTTCTATTTTATCCCTTTGGATGAGGAGGATATTAAATGATTTGCCTTTTCTATTCCCAGGATTAATTTAGCTCAGCCTTATAAATATGAATGGATGGTTTTGTCACAGGGAATGAAAAATAGCTCTATTTTGTATCAAATGTATGTTGCTGCTGCTCTTACTCCAGTAAGAAAAGCATTTCCAAAAATTAAATTATTACATTACATGGATGATATATTGGAATGTGCACCTGAGGAACAAATGTTAGTTAGAAACATGTCTACATAGAAACAATAAGGAACTACAAATTGCGTATGATTCCAGAAAAAAAATCAAAGGCATGCTCCTTTTCAATATTTAGGATATGAAGTATATCCTAAGAACAGAGAAGTTGAATACTTTAAATGACTTTCAGAAATTGATAGGAGATATCCAATGGATGCATCCAACATGAGGTTTAACTACCTATCAATTACAACCATTATAAAATATTTTAAGGGGAGACAATGCTTTAAACTCACCATGCTAGCTTACAAAAGAAGCTCAAGAATCTTTGAGAGAAGTTGAACTGGCTTTATCCAGTGTGGTTGAAAGAGTTACTCAAAGACTCTTGGAAATATCAGCTTTGCTATAAAAAGGCACCCACAGCAGTCCTTCATAAAGGAGACAGTGTGATAGAATGGGTGCACCTCCCAACACAACCAGAACAAAGCCTTGCTCCTTACCTTGTGCTTGTGGCTAGATTTTATTAAAGGCCATTAAGTGAGTAATAAAATTATCTAGGATAAGACCTGACAAGATATACACCTTTTACACTAATGCTGCGAAACCATCCCAGCATAGCAAATTTTATTGGCCACAGCTCCAAATTTTACACACAGGTCTCCATTAAAGATAACCTAACTATTACTGGCATTGGTATTTGTTGGTAATTGGTAATAAACTTTTCAAGAAAGGTTTCTAAGGTTCCTCTTAAAGGAACAACTGTCTTTACAGATTCATCCAAACATATTATTTGTGCTGTATACATTCATGAATTATCTATAGAGTAGTCAGAACTCCTTTTCAGTCCTCTCAGCAGAATGAATTTTATGCGATCATGCTAGTTCTTATTTATTATCCAGGATATGTAAATATAATATCTGATTCAGCCTATTCAGCAGGTGTGATGCAAAGAATTGCCACAACCTAAATAAAATTTGCAGCTTTTAATATATATCAGCTCTTTAAAGAACTTCAAAAGCAAGTAAGAATGCAACCAGGTAAGATTTATATTGTGCATGTCCACTCTCATAGTGGACTTCCGATTCCTATTTTTTAATGGAAATTCAAATGCAGATCACTTTCTAACCATGTTAGCCAATACTCCTTTATTTTAGGCAATCCAACAATCTCATTCTAAATATCAACAGGCTGCTCGAGCTTTACATTTATAGTTTGGGATAACAAAAGAGGAAGCTAGAAGCACAGTAAAAGCCTGTACAGCTTGCCTTCCTTTCCACGCTCCTACACTCCCTCCAGGGAAGAACTTTGTGGTTTGAGACCCAATGAAATTTGGCAAATGGATATGACCCATTATAAACCTTTTGGTCATCTTTTATCCATGTTGTAGTAGACACCTTTTCAGGATTTACTTTTGCAATACCAGAAAGAGACAGCCTTAGTGGTCACTGAATTCCTTATACAAAATTTGCAATTATGGGTATGCCACAAGCATACCCAATAAAAACAGATAATGGATCTGCATATACTTCTAAACATTTTGCACACTTTTGTGTACAATATCAGATTTTACACACCATTGGCATGCCTTTCAATCCTCAAGAACAGGCAATAGTAGAGATGAGAAACAGAGACATCAAACCACTCTTCCAAAAACAAAAGAAAGGGGAGCCACATGTAATCCTAGAGAACTTCTAAATTTAGCTTTTTATACAATTAGCTTCTTGATTTTTGACAAAGATGCATTGGCTCTGGCAGACAGGTTTTATAACCCACCATAGGGCAGTGTCCAGTGTGAGCAGCTCCACTATATTTAGATAATCTCCAGATGATGTGGAGAGATCCAGAAAGTGGTGAATGGAAGGGACCAGATAGGTTAACTGCTTGGGGTAAACGTTTGTTTAAAGATGGAGAAGGGATCAGATAGATGCCAATAAGCCATATTTGCTTTTTCCATCAGAGAGAGATGGAGCAGACCTTTGAAACAAAGAAGAAGTCCCAAGAAACATCGGGTGGTTCCATCATTGATTGTGCCCACCACTGAAAGAGCATGGCAGTTATGGCATTTGACTCATGAACATCAAAAAATTGTCAATGAGACTGGTGCAAGACTTCAAAACCCTCAGGAATCATTGGATTTCCTGAGACATGTTAAGACTGTTACAGGACTTCAAAACTTGCAGGAATCATTGGATACCCTGACACATGAAGTGATGGACAATAGATTGGTTTTGCACTATCTCTTGGCTCCTGAAGGAGGTATATGTGTGATTGTTATTTATATACCCTCCTTCTATGACTTATGGACACACACACACACACACACACACATATATATATATATATATATATATATATATATAATTTTTCATGTTGATTCATATTGTTAGTTATGTCACTACTAGCCTGTATTATATTGCTATGTGCTTGTATAATACCTCTTATGTTGATAGATTTATGTATTTGGTTCAATTACCCTTCAACCCAGAGGAAACCTGCTAACAATATCTGGTTTGACTTCCCATTTTCCTTTGGTGTTTTCACCTCCCTTCCTGAGAAGTCAGGGAGGGCATGATCAACTGTGTTCCAAAACAAAAGAAAGCAGGAGATTTTTTTTTCAATTCAATAAACATTTATTTAGCACCTACTATACACAAGGAATTATGTATTCATCTGAGTTAGACTGTTTCTGCACATTTAATCTGGGAAATTGCACCTCTAATTATTCCTTATGTAGTAATTATTTATGAACTTGTAGAGATTGTATAAAATATACTAAGTGTAATGTCCAGATGTAGAGGTCCAGAACTCTGGAAAGATATACTTGAATCAAGGACAGCAGGGTTCTTATAGTTAATCACCTATTTGGTGTGACTGGTGAGATAATGGTTCTGTAATTTATATATATTAAGTACTTAGTATGGTGATGTAATGGTTCTACAACTGACACATGCTCAATGTGCTGTAGTGATGTAATTGTACTAAGGTATATAAGGGCTGAGAGGACTTGAAATACATAGACTCAAGAGAGACTCGAGTGAGAGTGTGCCTGAACTTGATCTCAAACTCAGACAAACCTTATTAGCATTTTCTCTAGCAAGTTGTCTTATCATAATTTCTGTTTCTGCATTTTCACCAATAGTTTGTATGACAGCTGTCTGCAGATGTCCCACAAAATCAGCAAAAGGTTCATTTGGACCTTGGGCTATTTTTGTGAAGGCTTCCCCTCTATCTTGTCTTCCTGGCAGGGGCAGAGAGAACTAGGGACACAGTCAGTCAGAGTGAACAGACTGTGAAGGAGACAGACTGTGGAGGAGAGACTAAGTGAAAGAAAGTGTGAGAGTGAGTGTACTCTAGCTCGATCTCAGACTGGAGATTCAAGAATAGAGACTTTGGATTCTGTTTCTGACTATCCTCATGGTGACTATCCTGCTGAGACCATGGCTCATCCGAAAGTCCTCCAGAATGCTAGCCTAGATATTACAAAGTAGTTGTAAGAGCAGAGCTTTGCAAACCTTAAAACATTAAATAAATGCTCCAATGTAATTGCCAGATGATGAGGAGAGATTTAGTAAGTGGTAAATAGAAGGAAATTAGATAGGTTAACTGCTTGGGAGGAAGGATTTGCTTGTATTCCTAGAGATGGAGAAGGAAACAAATAGGTGGCAACGAGCACCTGGAGAGACAGAAAAAGAGAGAAACCTCGAAACAAAGGAGAAGATCTAAGAACAAAATCTGCAGGGATCATTGGATCATTGGATACCCTAACACAAGATGAGACTGTTGCAGGACTTGAAAACCAGCAGGAATTACTGGATTCCTTGAGATGAAAAATTGTTGATGAGACTATTGCAGGACTTCAAAACTTGCAGGAATTATTGGATGCCTGGTACATGAACTAATGGACAATAGATTCCTTTTGGACTATTTCTAGGACTTATGGACATGTATAATTCCTCATGTTGATTCAACTGAATCCTGGCTGAAGTTCAGAGCTTCTAGTGGGGTTCTGTTCTTGGGTCCTGAATGCTCTTCCTTATATATGCTCTCTTAACGGTGTGAATATTGTGGAATTATAATAAGTATAAAGTTTATGTAAATTAGAGAATCATTATCTCATCAGCATCTTGTAAGAATCCTAACATCTATTTTATGCAAGTAAGCACCTAGAGATATAAAATTTCCCCTTATTACACTTTGGCTGAACCCCATACATTTTGGTATGTTGTCTCATTATTGTCATTCTCTTGGATGTAATTATTGATTGTGTTTATGATTTGCTGTTTCACCCATTCATTCTTTAGGATGAGATTATTTAGTTTCCAATTACTTTTTGGTCTATTTTCCCCTGGCCTTTCATTAAAAGTAATTTTTATTGCATAGTGATCTGAAAAAAAAATGCATTTACTATTTCTGCTTTTCTACATATGATTTTGAGGTCTTTGTGTCCTAATATGGTCAATTTTTATATAGGTTCCATGAATTGTCAAGAAGAAAGTGTCCTCCTTTCTGATTGCATTCAGTTTTGTCCAAAGATCTATGATACCTAATTTTTCTAGTATTCTATTTACCTCTTCAACTTTTTTCTTATTTATTTTGTGGTTTGATTTATCTAGTTCTGAGAGTACAAGGTTGAGTTCTCCTACTGTTATAGTTTTGCTGTCTATTTCTTCTTTCAACTTTCTTAACTTCTCCTTTAAGAATTTAGATGCTACACCACTTGGTGCATATATGTTTAGTATTGATAATGCTTCATGATCTATGGTACCCTTTAACAAGATATAGTTTCCTTCCTAATCTCTTTTAATTAGATTAGTTTTTGCTCTTGTTTGATCTGAGATCAGGATGGCTACCTTTTACTTTTATTTTTTTACTTCACCTGAAGTATAATAGATTCTGCTCCAGCCTTTTACCTTTATTCTGTATGTATCACTGCTTTAAATATGTTTCTTGTAAACAACATATTGTAGGCTTCCATTCTCCTATCCACTTATACTTTATGGGAGAGTTCACTCCATTCACATTTAGGTTAAAACTACTGATTCTGTATTTCCTGCAATCTTATTAACCCTAAATTATACTTTTCTCTTTCCTTTTCCCCTTTCCATCTTTCCTAGTATTCTACTTTTGAGCCCTACTTGCCTCAAGCAGTTCCCCCCCCTTTAGAGATCCTCCACCTTTTTTATACTTTTACCCTATTATTTCTGTTTTCCCTTCTATTTAGTCTATCCCTTCTCTTTTACCTCTTCTCCTCCTTTCCCACTTTTCTTTAAGATGAGAGAAGTTTCTTAATGAAAAAAATATGATTAATATTCTAAGAAATGTTTTTAGTAAGTCTGATAACAAGTAGTAAAACTGAGTTAAATTTCACTGTCTGTCATGTAATGACAAATAATGATTTCATCAAAGAAGACAGAAGAGGCAAGAGATTAAAGTGCAAAGTCTGCCCAGAAACATCAAACTCAAATAAAATTGGGGGCCACTGAAACATACTTAAATATCCTTGCATGTTGCATGTTGACTGAGTTTTACTAAGTAACATCATTTACTAGGTAACATGTTTTATTGAATTTTTATTTACTTTTTATATATTTCCCAATTACATTTTGACATGGTTTTGGCCATGTTTGACAGTAATGTGGGCCATATAGAAGCTACATTTAGATTGTATAGTCCACAAATAGATGAATAGCCACAAAAATATATAAAACTGATAATCAGTTTCTCTTTATTAATTTTAGAATTAGGTGATCTTTCAAATAAAAGTATTAGGAAAATATGGTTTCCTCAGATGAAAACATGTTTTGTTTTTGTGGTTGTTATTTTTGGGGAAAGAGAGGAAATATTTAAAGTTGTAGCTAGAATCATGAACAAATAAACATTCATTCAGTCAATAAATATTTACTGAACAATTTCTATGACTATTAGACTTTGATAGTATTAGGCAAGGTGTGCTACTAAATGTTTAACTAACTCTCTGAAAAAAATCACCATGCACAACACATTAAAATTTAATTGGCAATATTAAATGTTTTGCATCAAATTCTTATGTTTAGATAATTAACAAATTAACAAATCAAGACCTTAACTGTTTGTCAATGTCTGTTATGTAAATACCCACACTGAAATTTTAACTACTGGATCTGGTGAGCCAGTATAGTTGTTTCTATCACATATCTGGATATAAGAAATAATCCCTTATCCTCAAGAAGAAAGTAAGGAAAATAAAATATACTGCTCCAAAATGGAATAATACAGAAAGTCATATTTAAAGTAGGAAGAAGGAAGAGCAACAAAAGACTTATCTGAAAAGTCTCCTAATATAAATCTCTCTCTCTCTCTCTCTGTCTCTCTCTCTCTCTCTGTCTCTCTCTCTCTCTCTCTCTCTTTCTCTTTGTCTCTCTCTCTCTCTCTCTCACACACACATACACAAATGAGCTGGGGATAAAGGTCTTTTGCTTCTGAGAAAGCTGCTATTTCTCTTTAGTGTCCCCTAGACTGAAAGAGAATACATAATCTCCAAGGTGATGAGGGAATTGCCTGCATCTCTAATCCTTTTTAAAATAATACCTTTTTTATTTTCAAAATACATGAAAAGATACTTTTCAACATCCACCTTTACAAAACCTTGTGTTCCAAGTTTTTTTCTCTCTCACTCCCCCTCCTCTATACTTCACATAATCCAATATATGTTAAACATGTGATTCTTCTATAAATATTTTCACAACTATCATTCTGCAGAAGAAAAATCAGATGAAAAAGGGAAAAATGAGAAAGAAAAAAAAAAAAACAACTACCAAAAAAAAGTTGAAAATACTATGTTGTGATCCATATTCAGTCCCCATAGTACTCTTTTTGGATGCAGGTGGCTCTCTCCATCACAAGTTTATTGGAATTGCCTTGAATCACCTCATTGTTGAAATGAGCCACATCCTTCAGCATTAATCATCACATAATTTTGTTATTGATATATATATATATGTATGTATGTATATGTTCTCCTGGTTCTACTCACTTCATTTAGGATCAGGTCATATAAGTCTCTCCAAGTTTTCCTGAAATCATCCTTCAGTTCTTACCCTTAAATAAAATAACAACAAAGGCCATCCTCATTGCCCAAGGATCAAGACAATTTACTTCCTATCACTGTTCTTCAATAATAATGATGTTAATAACAATAGGATTAACAAAAAATAATGAGGCATTTATATAGAAGTTTAAAGCTTAAATAACAATTTAAAATATCTTTAAAAATTCATATTCAAAAACATCCAAATGCTGGTGCAATATTAAACTCACTTTATCAATTAGGAAAAAAAATAGATATATTACTTAAGTGAAACAATTTCTATAAGTGAAACAAACTCTTCTATACAACTATTTAAAAAATAAAACCTAATCTTGCATTGTTTTATCCATTAATATTTTCTTTTGCTGGCTCAAAAATTTTTGTATGATATGTCTTCAAGAATCTTTACCCTCTTGGGGACTTATTGATATTCTCCATCTTAGCAATGTCCTTCCTAAAATCAGTCTCTGAGAGCTAAACAAAGCACTCCAAAGGTATTCTGACCAGGATAAAAAAAAACCATAAAACTCTTCCTTTGTCCTGGAAAATACAATTTTATCAATTCATTTGTTAATATATTAATGTAGTCTAATTAAGTAACAGAAAGCCTGAAGACTAGACGAAGTACAGTATTTTTTTTTTGGGGGGGGGGGAGGGGTATTAATTTAGAATCTTTAGCCTCATGCAGCACATAGCTTAAGTTTTCAAGATCCAGCTGTTTTTATTCATGTTCTTCCAGGTTTAACCATTTGAATAAATTTGAATTTAACATTTTTGTTATTCATAGACCATTCTTTTTTCAAACTTTTCTCTGTCTTTGCTCATGCTCATTTATTCATTCAAGAAACATTGATTAAACATCTAGGTATATAGTTTCTTTTCAAATTCCCTGACTTTTAAATTTTTCTCCAACTCAGTCAAATTTTCTACATTCCACACATTAATTATTTAATACTTTAAGTATTGAAAATCTGTTGTAATAACATTTGTAGTGAATCATATAATTACATATAACCATATTCATATATAGTATTGACATTTATATTATGAGTCAGGATTTGCAAAACATTTTAAATAATTTATCTGATTTGCTCTTTAGAAATGTGAGATAGACTCTATTATTTGCTGTATTTTACAGAAGAGGAAACTATGGAAGAAGCCATGCCAAAGTCAATCAATTAGTGATTGAGGCAATATTTGAACTTTTTATGATTTCATCTCACACTTTCTTTTGAGATAAAGTAGACTTTTACTTCTCCAGAAAAGTTTGTGTGTGTGTGTGTGTGTGTGTGTGTGTGTGTGTGTGTGTTTGTGGATGTGTGGATGTGGGAAGGAGGGTATGGGAAGCTGTATGGGTAAATGATCAAAAAAAGAAAATAATCATCTGATGCAGTACTTTAGTGATCTTAGGAAGCTACAAAAATTACCATTTTTAATTATATTATATTGGTATTAATACCAGTGTCATTTCACAAATGAGGAAATTCAGACTGAAAAAAAAAAATTGTCATCTAGTCTAAAGCCACTTAGCTAGTAAGTGTCTGAAACAGGAAGTAAACTCAGGTCTTTTTGATTCCAAATCTAAAGGCCCAGCCTCTGGCCAATCTAAATGCAGGCTCTCCACCAAACAAAGCAAAACAAAACACTTAAGAGTATCTGATATATATTTTTTTTTTTTTTTGCTTTTTACATATCAAGTCATTAACAAATAATTATTTACTAAATTACATTTGTTTTATGATATATTGTGATTATTTGTTTTATAATTATCTTCCAGAAGACATAAAAAACAATGTAACTATTATTTTTTCCCTTTTGGACTAGGAATCCTAATCCATAAATATCATAAGTAGACTCTGATTGGTGAAACATATATATAAGAAGTTTGTGGGGAAAAAAGAACTATAAAAGTATGGCATCTAAGAGTTTACAAAAGATGAAAAAAATGCTTTACCTTGTATGATCTCTAGCCAATTCAATTCAAACACTTTATTCAGTATCTTTGTGTATTATTATATGTCTATGTAGGTACAATGTATTAAAAAATCAAAATGAAAAGAAAGAAAAACTATTTTCAAAAAATTTACATAATATCAGGAACCCAATATTTAAATAGATAAGTAAATACAAGATAATTGGAGAGCAGAGAAAAATCCACAAATTGTAGAGTTTGGGAAAATCAGGTACTACAGAAAAGGTAGTACCTGAATGTCACATTAAAGGTAGCCAGAGTTTTGAGAGGTAAGGCTTTTTATTATTAAGCATCCTGGAAAGTAGACGAGAACGGAGATCATTCTGAGGGTGGTAGTTTAATCTATGCAAAAATAAAGGAATTATAGGTAGAATGCTAAGTTTGGGAAACAGCAAATCAGACAGATGGACCAGAATGGAGAGTGCATAATAGAGAATAAGGTAAAAGATGTCTGCAAAGCTAGCTGTATCCACATTTTGAAACATTTCAAATGCCAAAGGAATGTATTTCTCCTACATGTCTTAGGATTGATATGGGGAATCATTAGAGTTTTTTATACAGGGGAACAAAATAGATTGTGCCTTAAGAAAATTATTTTTGGCAACTAAATAGAGAATAGATAAGATGGGGAATATTTGATTGTAGCTAGATAATATGAGCTTGGAGTCTGCAAAACCTGAATTCAATACAATCTCAAACACTTACTAGCTCTGTGACTTTTGGGATGTCACTTAACACTGTTTGCATCAGTTTCTTACCTATAAAATGAAGTGAAGAAAGAAATGTTAAACTGGTCCAGAATCTTTGCCAAGAAAACCAAAAATCAGGTCCTAAAGATTGGAACATGACTGAAATGATTGAACAGCAGTGATTGGAAGGAATAGGGCTGATTAGGGGCTTTGTGCAACAATGCATTTGTGAACATAAAAAGTCCTGAATTGGGGTAGTAGTTATATGAGTGGAGAGGTGAAATGATAGATTTGAGATATGTTGGAGTGGAAACAGGAAGACTAAGCAACTAATTGAATGTTTGAGATAAGGGAAATGCAAGCCAGTAATGTCTCTGATTTGATGAACATGAATAACTAGATAGAATGTGGTATCTTTATGCAGAAATAAAAAAAAAATTGGAAGAGTATATTTGGAAGATGAGTTTCATTTTTGGCATTGAAATTTTGAGTTACTTTTGAAGTATCCAAACTGGAAATGATCAACACATATAGTTGACCTGTGATTTGAATATAGAAGACAGGTTAAGTCTATATCTAAATAAACATGCTAATGAAGAAAATGGTGAATAATGAGATTAGTGAAAGAGAGGAATAGAGAAAGCAGAGAATAGGATATAGAACAGTCTGATAGTCACACACAGTAAAAGGGCATGGTAGAGATGATGATTCTGCAAAGGAGAAAAGACATCAAAAAGATAAGCATAGTTTTTTTGTCTTTATTTCTATAGGAAAAGTTGGCTAAATATGGGAAGAGTGTTTTTTCTTTCCTTATTCAAAGAAACTCAATACGAAACAAACTTCAAAAATAGCACAACTGACTATCATTATCTCAGACTTAGAACTCAAACTGAAGATGTACTTCATATTCTTTCTCTCTTCCTCAATGTTGTAACAGATTGTTTCTCAGCCTTGCCCAGTACTAATGCTTTTCAAGTTATGATCAAGAAGAATAAATTTTCATATTAAATATTAATATTCTATATTAAATTCATATTTTCAAATTAAATATTAAGTAATATCTTGTTTTTCTAGTTTGATTTCAGAATTTAGTTAGTGTTATATAATGAATCACAATAAACAATAAAAACTTCATTTTTTTGTGATTCCTTGGTTTTAGGGAATTTTTTTGGTAATAAAGTTTTGTTTTTTCTCATTTTGATTTTTCCTGGTTTTATTTGTTTGTAAATCAATGTACTAAAGAATATACTTTTTTGGAAGAAGGGAACCTCTGAAAGAAGTTTAAGAAAAAATTTCTGATACGTAAGAACAAACAGAGTTTATTAGAAGACCAATGTGTTTCCATAAAGAATTCTTCAGTGGAGTCAACAATTTAAATATTCATCTTCAGACATTGGAAGAAAGTTATAAAACTGAGAATGAATGCAAATGAGTTGCATGCTCCTATAAGAATATTATCAGGAAAGTTAAAGTCCAGTATAATCTGTGGCTTGCAGAAAATACTAATAATTTTTTAAAAAATCTTCTCTTTGTTGGAACAAAAACAAAATCAGAATGAGCTAATGTTTGGGACAGGAGGAACCATTGTTATAGATGACTCCTGGCCCAGGAGACTCTCCAATGAGTCACCTGATTGCTAGATTAGCTGATAACATGGTTCTTGGGAAGATATATTAGAGATATCACATGCCTGGATTTCAGTAAGTCATTAGATCATAAATTCTATACGGCCCAAGGAGGGCGCATCCTCTGACAAATTTTCTTATGGTGTTCATGTAGAAAATAAAGGAAGTTACAACCTAGATAATTATACAATTAGATAATGTGAAACTAGTTAAAGAACCAAAGAATATTGACTAATTAATTGAAATATTGTGAAGGCATTAATCAATAAGTGTTCATTAAGTATCTATTATATGCTAGTCCATAAGGATATAAAAACAATAAATCAGATAATCCTTGCTTACCAGAAACATAATACACGTGTTCTTGGTCTAATTCTGTTCAATTTTTAAATTTATTACTTGTGATGATATCGGTGTCATGCTTATCAAATTTGGGGAAGAAGGGAGGCTGAGCAATAAGAAGTCTTTTAATTGAAACAGAAATCAAAGTTATCTCTTCACACTTGGAATTTGGGCTGAATTTAGCAATATTAAAGTAATAATGATTTCTTCAGAATTTTTTTTTTCATTTTTGTTGTTGCTGATATTTTTGTGTAACTCAGCCTGTGTATATCAGACTCTCTATACCTCAATAGATGTTTAATTGAGTTGTTGTACTCTGCTCCCTTAGACACATGTATACCTTTATCACTATCACCATTGACCATTTATTATCCAGTTGCCAGAAATCTGGTAAGGAACTTTTCTGATCCATGGATGATAGATACAGAAATTCTCATAGAGTTCACTTTTCAAATTTAGAATCTATTTCTGCTTGTGTTCTGCTATATTGCCTTTGAAAATCTTGGTCCTTTTCATAATACAATGATGTAACACAGTAAGATTTTGCATAAATTTTAGATGAAATTTAATGGATATTTCAAGTGATCTTCACTTAGGCTACTCATAAATATTAAATAGAGACGATGTAGCTACAAGTTGGATGACTTATCCAGGTTCACAAAACTAGGATACGTCTAAGGTAGGATTTCAACTTTGGTCTTTTTAACTCCAAATTCTGTCACTATACAATTTACCTGTTTATAATTTAATTTCTACTAGAACACATATCTTTGATGAGGGAGAGTGAGCCACTTGTGTATTTATATCAAAATAAAACATTGTAGATTCATACTAAATACTTGTTAATTGATTAACCCTTGTCTCAGTTTAGTCATTCATAAATGAATTGTTTAGGCTAAATGATTTCTAAGATCCTCCTCAGTTTTAAATCTATTATACTATGATTTTTATTTCACAGGTGGTTTGTGAAATATGTAAATTTTTTTTTCTAATATGAGTTTTGTTTTTGCTTTCTCAGTGAGGGAAAAGGGAAAAAAACTGATGGAAAAGAAGATGTCTTCATTTGAAAATTAAATTAAATTTTTAAAAATGTAGAGGTATCTATTTTCAATTCAACAAATTAATGAATAAAAAAAATTAAGTATTTACTGCATACCAACCTCTCTTATAAGTTCTGGAAATTCAAATGTGAAACTAGCAACTTCTTCAAAGGAGATTATATTCAAGTAGGGAATGAAATGAGTGTGGGTTACTTC
The DNA here is from genome assembly GCF_016432865.1 of Antechinus flavipes. Classification (NCBI taxonomy): domain Eukaryota; kingdom Metazoa; phylum Chordata; class Mammalia; order Dasyuromorphia; family Dasyuridae; genus Antechinus; species Antechinus flavipes. Next base: position 94,753,715 of record NC_067400.1, read on the forward strand.
TTTCCTATAAAACTACTGAGATGAAGAATGAAGTTATACCCTTTTCAGTAGTAGTCTGCAGTAACATTTTGAGTTTCTCCAGTAAATGTGTCAGACTTTGTTGTAAGTGCTTTACAACACTTAAAAAAAAAAATTCATTTGATCTTTACAATCAAGGGACTTAAATCCTGTCAATACCCTCATTTTACATATAATCATATGGGATATGTGACTTCCCAGCTTTACACAGCTAGCAAGTAAAGTCAGACACAAAATGAAGTTTTCCTGAATCCAGGACCAACGATACAGCCATTGTGCCTTCTTGTGTCTTTACTCCTTAGAAATTATGGAAACTTAATTTTTTAGGTTCTATTTTTTTTCTCCATTTAGAAGTCTGTTAAATGAAGTAACATTCTTTTAAAGCCACAAAGAAAATCCTTGAAGACTTCACTTAAAAAACAAAATAGAGCTTTACAATAAAAAATAATTAGAGGCTCTAAACTCCTTAGAGAATAATGTGTCTTTTTGGATGATTTTTAGTACAAGTCTTCAAGTAGATAAAATTGAAACAGGTTGCAGTCAAAACTGCAACAAGTATATTGTATGGTCACTTCTATGAATGAGATCATAGCATCTGATTTTAGTAGAAGGAAATGAATAGAAGCAAAGCATTATGTAGTTTTTTGTTTTGTTTTGTTTTTTAAGGAAAAAAAAGTCTGCTATAACCCTAAGAACTACTCAAAAAGTAGTTTAAACTTTAGAGTAAATTCCTATTGGATTAGAGAACTAAAATGGATAGGATGACAGGAAATGATCTGGCCTTTGTAAAAACATTTTCTCTCTTTAAATAAAATTACACTAAAGTTAAAAGAGAAAAATGGAGTAGGTCTGCTAAATAAATTGCTCCTACAGGCAGCCCCCCTTTTTTCTAGAGCATAATTGATGTGGACAATAATACAGAACACAGTTACTGTTAACTAAAACTCTAAGAGTTCATTGAGAATCAGAGAGGCTAATTGTCTTACTCATGGTATAGCTGTTACTAAGTATCAGAAGGAACTTTTGAACCAAGTATTCCTGACTTGAGCCAGCATTTCATAAAGGAGCCACACTACTTTTCTCCTGTCATAAAGTAAGTATTCAACAAGTTATTTTGAATAATTTAACATTATAAAAGTCTATGTATTGTGTTTTCTTTATCCTTATATTCAATGTAAATTAAATTCACATTTAACTGAACAATTTATGAAAAAGAAAGTCATAAATGAAGAAAGAATTTATTAAGTATTTACTACATGCCAGGAAGCATGGTAAGCTCGGCTGACACAAATAAGTTGATAAGATGGTCTCCACCTTCAAAGAGTTTGCATTGAAGAGGGCAAAATAACAGGTCTTTCAGGGGAAGAGAGGAACTGCAGCATGAACAGAAGTTCCTTCTTCCATCTCATAATGAATTGTCCAAAAGCACTTCCCTGGCCTGTTTCAATATATAATTAACTATGGTTCTAAGAACCTCTAAAGGTGTCAAAAATGCTGACTATTTAAACATGGATGTTTATAAACAACCTTTTGTTTTCCTTCTTTCATCAGTGATGTGATGATAAAAAGGGAAATTTTCTAAATAAATTATATGACAATCAAACTGAAAATAATACTTGAAGGCAATATATTGACTTAGAAAACTACAAATCAGCATTGCCTATGTTCTATTTTCTCTTTACTTATTAAAATATTTCCCAATTATACTTTTATTTGGTTAGGAAATTTGATACCTCTAACAAAAGATTCTAGTAGAATATATGTGTATATGTGTGTGTATGTTCATTATATTTGTGTGTGTATATATCCCTTTTCATCATCATATCCCTGGTGAAAGGAGGAAAAAGAAGACTTTTTTCTTTAATGAACACATTTTCTCTTATTTGTATGTGTGTGTGTGTGTGTGTGTGTGTGTGTGTATGCACACATATACATATGTATACACACACAGGTAAGTGAAATATATGTAGGCATCTGTCCAAATTCAGTATTCTGGGACAAAGAATGCATCTGTGATTATTCAGAGGAATTTAAGATAGGAATGTTAAAAAGAAGAAAGGCTGAACTTTCTAAACACTGACCTACAAGCAGAGCCTGTCTGTGGTCTTTCTCCAAGTGCTCAGATGATACAAATTATATTTAGTAAGTGTTTAACTATTGACTCTCAAAAAAATGTTTTCCCCAACATGCTTTTAAGTCTACCTGCATCATTCATTAACATTTTCTCCATAACTTTTGAAGTCTAAATGGTGAACAAAAGAGTAACTCTTATTTATAACATTTGCTGATTTCTGAAGTGAAAAAAAAATTCACACTGAAATTTAACAATCAGCTCTTGTGACCCAGTAAGAGCTGACTTACAATACATTGCTAAAAAAATACAATGTATTATTGTTTTTTGTTGTTGTTATTTTTGTTTTTAAATCAAAATAGTGAATATTTGCTGAAGCTTCAAATATGTTATAATTGGTAAAGAAGAATTAAAAGTTCATTTCTTTAAATTGAGAAGGTACAAAATAGAAAACCTTTATTTTTTTCAAATTCATGAATGTTTTCACTAATTGAAAGGAATTATGCTAATGAAGCTAAGGGACTTTACTTCTGACAGGTATGATAAGAGTTACTTCCCCTTTTATGCATTATTCTTGTGTTATTCTTAAAAACATGTCCTTGAATTATAGATCTTTATCTGTTTTGCACCTCCCTGGGATGTGCTGGAGCCAGTTCAAAGAGCTAAGAGCCAATCACTCTTTAAATTTTTAGTATGAACATTTATACTTCAGAAATCAGAAAATGCTTCAAATTTGAGTTTGATTTATTGCTTTGTTGATCATTCAAACTTCTGAATGTGATGAAGAAACTTTAATAATAATGGTTAAATTTAAAATAGTTTTGTATATACTTTTCTTTTCCTCATTATTAAAAATCCTACATCACATCTCTGCCTCAGAAACCATCTGGTCCAACCCCCTCATGTTACAAATGTTGAATATGATTCACAGGTAGATTAAATGACTTGGTGTATATCACACAGAAAGTGGTGGGCTGTCCCCTCCAGAATTTCCTCTTAAGTTCAGTTTAGTAATGGAGAAGAAATAGTAGGTGTCAGAATTTTAATAATACATGAAGAATTCTGTACCATCCAGTTACTGGTAAAATCCATAGCACTTCCAAATCCATGCTAGATGTTACTAAAAACATAATTTTGAATGTTGCAACATGATGAGTGCGGCAAAACAAATGGGTATGGATATTATTGTATATCAAAATGACATTGTGGTAAGAATTAGTACACATGGCGTCTACCACTAACTCTGCCATGACTGAATCAATCTATAACAATATTAATGGCCTACTATGCTCAAGATACTATGCTAGACTCTGGGTATACAGGTAAAAAGAATGAAACAATTCCTATTTTCCAGGAGCTTATTTACTAATGAGGAAGACAATAGATAGGTCAATAAATATATTAAGCATAAATAGAATATAAACCAATATAGTAAAATACATTTATAGTAATTAAATACAGTGTAATGTGGTAGAGAGGTCACTAAAATTTGGGGTAATGAAGGGATTAAGAATGGCTTCTGTTAAGAAGTAAGAAGGGAATTCATGCTAGCCTGTTAGCCAGAACAAATACATTTAAATAGGACATTAAATGTATTATGCTGAAGACTAGAAAGAAGGCTAATTTGGTTGTGCCTCTGAAAAGGGTGGTAATGGAAGATGATAATACCTAAGGAGGGTCAAAAGAGGCTGGGCTGTAAGAAATGTTGAAGACTAATTGCCTGTATGAGCAAAGACAAGTCACTCCCATTGTATGGACCTCAGTTTCTTTATCATGTAAAAATTAAAAGTATTTTAATAGAGCTCTGAGGGCTTCCTTAAGTGACATTCACTGATATATACCCACACATATACATATCCATATTTACAGACAAATATACATAGCACATATATACACATATACATATATATGTACATACACATATGTATATACACATCTTTATGAATAAGGTAAGAAAAATATACAACAATTTACATGATTATTCATATTTTACTTTCTCTTCATTTTCCATTAATTGCACTTGCTTTTATTTTATTATGTAAGAGGTCTAGGTCAGTGATATACAGAATATCTTCAGTTAGAGAGAAAGACAACTTTTTTTTCAAAATTTACAAATCCATTTGAAACTGCCGTTCTTTCTGAAACTCTCCCTCTTAATAGCTTATTGTCCTTTTCATGGCCTCTGAAAAAACCAAATTACTTTTATCATTTCTTAATCCCCAGCAATGGCATACCAGATAAGAAATGCTTTGTGACCCACATTTAACACAGATGAATTTGCTTGAGTAACATATCTGAGGATCTCATTCTACTATTCAGGTTTTACGCAGGGAGAAGGTCCCATGTTTTTAAGGTGGTGATTATGTTCCCACTATCTTCATCCTGATCATATGCAAATAATTTGTTAGATTTATTCTCCCTTTCATAGTACATTTGTTCATTAAGCTTTAACACATTGTCTGTGTTATTCACCACAAAGCATTTAGTTTCCCTCTGTTTAATCAAAAGTTGGAGGGTCCTAGGGTACCTGCTTTTTTATGTTCCTTTTTTTCATCTCATTAACTTCCTTTTCTAATTTACACTGGTACTCAAGATATACTTTTTGTGCTGCCGCTGCAGCTAAGCAAATTATTCTACCCCTCATGACTGCTCTGGCAGCTTCCCACTAAACACCCAGGCTAGTTTCTTGGTTTTTATTGATATTAATTTATTCTGAAATAGTCTTCATCTGTTGCACAAATGCTGCAGCCTTAATTAGAGAGTTGTTAAATCTCCATACTTCAGATCTCCTATAATTCAGTATATCACCCAGAGACAGAGACACCAGGAAATTATCAGGCAAAGTTAGATTCGGAATACCAGATGGTTACATGTTACGGCATAGCCTTATAAATAAATAAAAAAGAAGAAAAGAAGAATTCTAGCTTCAATGAAGTGCAACAGGAAGAAAAAATACCAGGTTCCTATTACCTCTTTTGGTGGATTTCATTGTGTGGATGAATGAGAATGGAATCATTGAGCTATTGTTTGTTCTTTTTCTTTCAAATGGCTATTTCAGTAATTGCGGCGAAGATTTCTGTGTTCTTTATTTGAAACTAGAGAATATCTGAAATATCCCATGGCTGTTTCAGCTCCTGGTAACACCTACCATTAATCAAGGAAAGGAATTTGGGAGGGGTAAGGGGGCATGGAATGAAGAAGAAGGGGGGAAAAAAAATCTTTATCCTAGTAGGGCCACACAGATCTGTAAGAGTGTCTAACAGACAAACTGTCAAAGTCCCTTAAATAATTCCCTTTTTATCATCATATCGGTGATCAAAGGAAACAGAAGGCTTTTTTTTTCCTTTCTTGTTAATTAGAGCCATTACTTCGAGTCATAGATTTTGACAATGAAATTGGCCTGATAGAATTAAACAGGAGACAAAAGGGCAATCAAAGGAGGCAAGTTCTGCTTCAACTAAACCTTTGTTTTATATACTTTTTCCCTTTCTGGTGTCATAAATTCCACTTCCTCGCATCAACTATTAATAGAATCTTAGATTCTTCTAAAAAGAACATGTAATTTAGAAATGACAAAATTAGGGAATTGTTATGAGTTCAAATGTTGGAGTTCTTGTTCTTCTCAAAACACAGAGCTTAGAGGCTTAGAGCCCTCCGAATATCTCCAAATCCAAAGGTTCTGGCCTTCAGCCTCTGCCTCTGCTTTCTTCAGCCTCCAACCAACACAGAGATGGAATGTCTCTCTTGTCTCCTTCTGGGGAACCCAGTCACCAACTTGCCGCAGAGAGAGGGCTTCTGGCTTAGCTCCACTGAAATCCGTCAAAGTGTTCTCTGCACCAGAGTCGCTCCTCTCGAGCCCAGCTGAACTCTCTTCTGCGACCAGCCAGCCAAGAGGAAAAAAATGTATTCTGGAATGGCTGTCTCGCCTTATATGTGAATCTTCTGAGAGAATGGGATTATGGGTTTTCTCCCATAGTGCTCTCTGGCCCAAAGAGCTTTAAGGGAGGTGTGGACTCCCTTGAAGTTAAAAAGTGTACTTTGTGAAGCTAGCATACTTGTGAACTCCAATGAGTAAAGGTGTGAACACAAGCCTTGTATTAATTAGTTCTACTTAGTACCTTGTTTCAGGTTCTGGCCAAAATCTTCTTGTAAGATTAGATCAACTCTAATTAGTTAGCAGTTAGTAAGGATTCCAACAGGGAATAGTGTCTATAGCTGGATCATCTGCTTGAGTAATATATCTGAGTATAACGATATCATCATAATCATTCTGTATCATCAAATGTAATTGTCTCCCACACTGCTTTCCCCCAGATCTAAAAACTGAGACCCAGAGGAGGAAAATCACTTGTCCGAGGTAAAACAGGTGGAAAATTGTCCAGTGACAATTCAAAATAAAATCCTCAAAATTGCTGATGACTACTCCTTTAAAGAGAGCAAAATGAGAGACAACTATTATATATATATATATATAGCATATGTGTATCTATGGGTATATATCCATTTACATGCAAAAGCAATCACTTGTTTTTTTGATTATATGTTTCAGATAACATTATTATATGTGATACACAATAAAAAACAAGTGGCTTTATTTGTGCATATATTTTATATATTTTTAAATATATAAACACAATTGGGTATATTTCTATGTGTCCTGGGTCTATGTTTACTTTGAAAAGCAGTGAACAATAAAACCTTTCTATATGATTGCCCTAAGGCAAGAACTCTATGAAATGTAAATGTGCTGTAGCAAGCCAAAATAAACTAAAATGAAAAGAACTGCTTTAATGAATTATATTATACCTGACTCCACTTAGTTATTTTTTTCTTTTGGTATAGTATACTCTGTGTGTGCTAGTATAGATAGATAGATAGACAGATATAGATATAGATATATGTGTGTGTGTGTGTGTGTGTTTGTGTGTGTATCTCACACAAGTAACACCACATACTTTGAATGCTCCCAAATGATTTTTATAGAATCTCTTATTTAGAAAGAATAAATACTTATTTCATTAATTTATATTAATTCCAAAGCACGTAATTATTGTATATTATACCCAATTTTAAATACTTGGTAAAAGCTATTACCTCCATCACAATAGCGATAACTGGTACTGAACTGTACCATGGAAAAAAAGAATAAGGACCATTAGTTCCTTTCTTAATGGATTCACATAGTGAAAAGCAGATCTTTAATTTGTCAAACAAAGAAAAAAATTCAGTTAATATATTAAAATGTCTAGCAGATCAACTATTATGGCCATTTTTTATCTATTTGAATCAAGAAGTAGGATCCAGAGTATACTGATATAATAAAGGTATTAGGCATGTGCTTTAAGATTTCTCTTTGTTTTATATGTTACAAATCCAATTACACTCAACTTTAACTATAAGCAGGTTTTTAATTAGACTTAATTTGTTTTCCTTGTCCTAGAAAAGGTCAGCTAACATGTTATAGTTATCTGTTTCTGAAAATGATCTTTTTACTTGGCATGATAATCTCCAGAGAAATCCCAAATCTTCAAATTTGAGCCCCAAATTAATCCTTGTATCTAATACTGCTTATCTAGTATGGGCCATCTAAGAAACACGTTGAAACAGCGAGTATTGTGAACTGCTGAATTAATACAAATTGTTCAAAGGATAAGATTCTGCTAGAAGAATCAGATAATCCATGGATTTCAGAATATGTCAAAGAAACACCTCCCTTCAGAGTAGATTATATATGTTACAAAAATTAACACAAAACCATATAGAATTATCTTGTAACCAGAAAATCTTCTGCTCCTTTGTTAAGATCTTATTCATGTGGAAAGGAAGGAGGAGGAAGGAGAACCAAAATGATAGAGCATATGCAGGTCTTTGTTTGAACTCTACCTGGCTTCCTTCAGAACAACACCAGATCAAGGGTTTTAGAGTGGCAGAACTCACAAATATTTGGAATCTGCTGGAATATCAGCAGAAGATATTTTGGAAGAATTTCAGAAACATTCAAACTCAATCAGGCAAGGGGGTGGGATTGTAGTCCAGCTCAGACATAGAACAGAGAAGAAAAAGAAGACCCAGATAGGAGAGGCTTGTGAGTGCTGGGGACATCTAGTGGGAAATTTGTAGCCAAAATATAGCAGCATTCGTTATTCTGTCCTAGTTCAGAAGGCAGTGGATCAGCAGACCTGCTGTGAGACCTCTAACACAACTACAGAAGGAAAGTAGTGAATTCCTGAAATGTAGAGTAACTCAGACTTGGCCACATTCACACAGCAGGAACCCTGTAGCAACAGCACCAGGGCAGTAAGAAGACAATGTCACCTGTAGAAGAAGCTTGGGACAATCCCCCTTTGCCCTAAGAGCAGACTTCAACCTTTAAAAACCTGCAAAAAAGCAAAAATAACTAACACAAATTCTTTTATGGAGATAGGGAAGAGCAAACATCAAACCCTGAAGACACTAAAATCAAAACATCTCCAGATGAAGCCCCAAAGGGTGATATGTTAGTATCCATCTTGTAAGGCTTTCTGGGAAGAATTGAAAAAGGCTCTTAAAAGAGAGAAGAAAAATGAGGAAAGGAAATAAGATCTCTGCAAAAAGGAGAACAGAACTTGTCAGAAGAAAATCAGTCATTAAAATTAGTTTTGACAAAATGGAAAAAGAAAACTACTCCTTGAAAAAAAAAATTGTGAAATGGAAAAAAAAATCAATGAACAAAATAACTCATTTAAAAGTTGAAATGACAGTGCAAAAAGAGATTTAAAAAGCTGATTGAAGACAATAATTTGTTAAAAATTAGAAGTGAACAAATGGAAGCTAATAACTCAAACAGACATCAAAATTCAGTCAAGCAATAAGAAAAAAAAATGTGAAAACAGAAGAAAATATAAAATACCACATTGGAAAAAGAATTGACCTGAAAAATAGATCCAGGGAAGCAATCTAAGAATTATTGGGGTATGTGAAAATCATGATGAAAAAAAAGAGTATAGACAATATCTTTCAAGAGATCATCAAGTAAAACTGCTCTGATGAGCTAGAACCAGAGGGTAAAAAAGTCAGTAAAAGAATCCATAGATCACCTCCTGAATGAGTCCCCAAAATGAAAACTCCAAGGGATATTGTAGCTAAATTCCAGAATTATCAGATCAAGGAGAAAATGCTGCAAGCATCCAGAAAGAAATAAGTCATATATGGAGGAGGCACAATCAGGATTACTTAAAACCTAGCAGCTTCCATTTTAAAAGATCAAAGGGCCTGGGATATAATAATCTGGAGAGCAAAGGAACTTAGACTGCAGCCAATCAACTATCCAGCAAAATGAAGGATTATCTTTTCAAGTATAAAGATAGACATCCAATGAAATAGTTAATTTTTATTTATTTTTGATGGAAAGATTAGAGCTGAACAGAAAGTTTGATCCTCAAATAAAGAATGTAAGTGAAGCATTAGAAGGGGAAAAGGGAAGGAAGCAAAAAAAAAAAAAAAACTATGTTTTTTTAAAGGTTAAATGTTCTATGAGGGAAGATGATATGTTTATCTCTTGAGAACTGTATCTTTATTAGGAGTATGCGTATAAGATATAGGTATAATTTCATTTTTCTTTGATGAAATAAAAAAGAATCTATCGGTAGAAAAGGGATTGTACTGAAAGAAAAGAGAAGGTGAGGTAAAATGCAGTAAATTGCATCACCTGAAGAAGCAAAAAAAGAGATATTACAGTTGAGATAAAGAAGGGGGTGAATATTGTGTGAATCTTAATCTCATTGGATTTGATTTAAAGAGAGAATAAAGAGGGACTGTAACAGAACAGAGAACAAAAATAGAAGGAGAAAGGGATAAGAAGGGGAAAGAGGATATAAAAGGGAAGGCAAATTGAGGGAGATGGGGGTCTGAACCAAAACACTGGTGAGGAAGAAAAGGAAGAAAGGAAAGAGAACAGTATAATTTGCAGAAAATAGGATGGAAGAAAATACAGTTAGTTTTTTGAAATGTATATATGAATGAGATGAACTCTCCCATAAAACCATGAATAGCAGATTGGATTAAAAGCCAAAATCGTACAGTATGTTTTTTACAAGAAACGCATTTAAAGGACAGTGCTACATATAGAATAAAGATAAATGACTAGAGCAAAATGTATTATACTTCAGCTGAAGTAAAAAAAAAATAAAAAAGAAGGGACAGTGATGCTGATTTAGATCAAGCAAAGGCAAATATAGATCTAATTAAAAGAGATAAGAAAGAAAATTACATTCTGCTAAAGGTTACCATAGTTAATGAAGTAATATCAATACTAAACATATATGCACCAAATGGTATAGCATCCAAATTTCTAGAGAAGTTAAGGGAGCTGCAAGGAGAAACAGAGAGGAAAACTATACTACTGGGGAATCTCAACCTGACTCAGAACTAGATGAATTGAATCAAAAAAATAAATAAGAAAAAAGTAAAGGAGGTAATTATAATTTTAGAAAAGTTAAATATGATCAACCTTTGGAAAAAATGAATAGAAATAGAAATGAATATTTTTTTCCAGTGGTACATGGAACCTACACAAAAACTGACCATGTATTAGGGCATAAAAAGCTCAAAATCAAATGAATAAAGGCAGAAATAATAAAGGATTTTTTTCCAGATTATGATACTATAAAACTTACATGTAATAAAGGGCCAGGGAAAAACAGAACAAAAATTAATTGGAAACTAAATAATCTAATCCTAAAGGATAAGTGAAACAAATCACAGACACAATCAAAAATTTCATCCAAGAGAATGACAATAATGAGACAATAATGAGACAACATGCCAAAATTTATGGTATAATACAGACAAACCAGTTCTTAGGGAAAGTTTTATATTGCTTCCTTGAATAACATAAAGAAAGAGAAGATCAATGAATTGTACATACAAATAAAAAAGTTAGAAAAAGAACAAATTGAAAATTCCTAATTAAATACCAAATTTGAAATTCTGAAAATAAAAGGGGAGATTAATAAAATTGAAAGGAATAAAACTATTGGAAAAATTGAGTTGGTTTCATGAAAAAAACAACAACAAATAGCATAAATCTTTAGGTAATTTGATTAGAAATAAGAAAGAAAAATGTCAAACTGCTAGTATTAAAATGGAAAGAGTGAACTCTCCACCAATGAAGAGAAAATTAAAGAAATAATTAGAAGCTATTTTGTCCAATTGTATATTAATAAATCAGATAATTTAAGTGAAATAAATAGTTACAATCATATACATTGCACAGATTAAAAGAGGAGGAAATAAACTAGTTAAATTGTCCCATTTTAGAAAAAAAAGTAAATTGAACAAGCTATTAATCAACTCTCTAAGAAAAAAACTTCAGAGTCAGATGGATTTACAAGGAAATTCTACCAAATATTTAAAGGACAATCAATTACAATACTATGTAAACTCTTTTAAAAGATAGGGAAAGAAGGAGTCCTATCAAATTCCTTTTATGATATAGATTTAGTGCTGTTACCTAAATAAGGTAGGGTCAAAACAGAGAAAGAAAATTGTAGACCAATTTCCCTAATGAATATTAATGCAAAAACCTTAAATAAAATGTTAGCAAAAAGATAACAGCAAGTTATCACTAGGATAACAAACCATCACCAAGTAGGATATGTGTCAGAAATGCAGGCCTAGTTCAATATTAGTGGTTTGGATATTGATATAGTCAATTATGTTAATACATATCTAATACATACATAATACAGACTATATTGATAACCAAACTAACAGAACTCATATGTTTATCTCAATGCAGAAAAAGCATTTGACAAAAATCCAACTCCCATTCCTATTAAAAACAGTAGAGAACATAGGAATAAAAAGAATTTTCCTAAAATGATTTGTAACATCTATTTAAACCTACCAGCAACCATCTAATTTATCAGGATAAATTAGAAGCATTCTTAGTAAGATGTGGGGTGAAACAAGGTTGATCACTGTAACTATTACTATTCAGTATTGTATTAGAAATGTTAGATTTAGGATAAGAGATGAAAAATAGATGAAAGGAATTAGAATAGGTAAAGAGAAAACCAGATTATCATATCATATGATATGATGGTATAATCAGAAAATCCTATAGAATCAACTAAAAAAGTACTAGAAACAATTCACAACTTTAGCAAAGTTGCAGGATAGAAAATAAATCTACATAAATTACCATCATTTCTATATGTTACCAACAAAGTTCAGCAGCAAGAGATACAAAGAAAAATGTAAAATAATTGTAGATAAAATAATATTTGGGAGTCCACCTGCCAAGACAAAGTCAGGAACTATATAAGCACTATTATAAAAGACTTTCTACAAAAATAAAGTCAGATCTAAGCAATTTGAAGAATATTAAGTGCTCATGGGTAGTACAAAATAATATAATAAAATGATAAATTTACTTAAATTAATCTACATATTCATTGCCATACCAAACAAACTGCCAAAAACTACTTTACAGAACTCAAAAATAATAACAAAATTCATCTTGAAGAACAAAAGGCCAAAAATTTCAAGGGAATTAATGAAAAAAAATGCAAATAAAGGTGGCTTAGCTGTACCAGATCTAAAACTATCAGTAGTCATCAAAACAATTTCATTACTAGCTAAGAAACAAAGAAGTTGATGAGTAAAATAGGTTAGGTTCACAAGACACAATAATAAATAGCTATAGTAATCTACCGCTTAATAAATCCAAAGACACCAGCTTCTGGGATAAGAACTCACTATTTGACACAAGTTGCTGGGAAAATTAGAAAATAGTATGCAGAAACTAAGAATTAGCCAACAACTAATACCTTATACAAAATAAGGTCAAAATGGTTTCATGATTTAGACATAGTTATATTTTAAACAAATTAGGAGAGCCAAGGATAGTCAGCATCTTTGATTTGTGGAAGACTGAATTTATGATCAAAGACTATGGTCAAACATTTCTAGTCATTTGAAAAAATGATCTAAATCAATATTGATCAGAAAAATGCAAATTAAGACAACTGAGGTACCACTACATACTTCTCAGGTTGTTTAAAATGAGAGGAACCCATAATGCTGAATTTTGGGGATGATGTGGGAGAACTGGGACACTACTATATTGTTGATGGAATTGTGAACTGAATCAGCCATTCTGGAGAGCAATTTGGAACTATGCCCAAAGACCTATCAAACTATGCATACTCATAGATCTAACAGTTTCTCTATTGGCTCTATAGCCCAAAGAGATTATAAAAGAGGGAAAAGGACCCCATGTGCCAAAAAAAAATAGCAGCCCTTTTTGTAGTGGAAAGGAACTGGAAACTGAGCGGATGCCCATCAGTTGGAGAGTGGTTGAATAAATTATGGTATATGAATGTTATTGAATATTATTGTTAATCAACAGGATGATTTCAGAGAGGCTTGAGATACTTCTTGAACTGATGCTGAGTGAAGTGAGTAGAAGCAAGAGAATATTGTATATATGAACATCAAGATTATGTGATGATTAATTCTGATGAACATGGCTCTTTTCAATAATATGGTGATTCAGGCCAGTTCCTTGAATTGAAAACAATGGTTTTGTGAACTCAGGATCTGCATCCTGAGACATGATTATAAAGATTGAGTGTGGATCATAACATAATATTTTCACCTTTTGTGTTGGTATTTGCTTGATTTTTTGCTTTTTCTCATTATTTTCCTTTTTGATCTGATTTTTCTTGTGCAGTATGATAAATGTAGAAAAATATGCAGAGAAGAATTGTATATCAATACTGATTACTTGCTGTCTGAAAGTAGAAGGGATGGAGAAAATTTGGAATGCAATTTTTTGCAAGGTTGAATGTTAAAAACCATCTTTACTTGTATGTACTTTGAAAATAAAAAGCTATCAAGGGGCAGCTAGTTAGTGCAGTGGATAGAACATTAACCCTTCAGCCAGAAGGACCAAGTGCAAACCTGGCCTCAGACTCTTAAGACTTTCTAGCTGTGTGCAAGTCACTTAATCCCAATTACCTTAGCAAAAACAAGAAAAAAAAAGAAAGAAAGAAAGAAAAAAGACAATGAAAAGCTATCATTATATACACACGCATACACTCTTTCCTCTTGAAAAATGAAATATCCTATTCACAGATCCCATTATTTAGAGATATAATAATTTTTTGATTAATTTTTTTTTTTTATTTTTAGGTTGCTGTAATTTTTTTTATTAAAGCTTTTTTAATTTTGAAACATATCCATGGATAATTTTTCAACATTAACCTTTGTAAAACCTTGTGTTACAATTTCCCCCTTTTCCCCCATCCCTTCTCATAGATGGCTGGCAATCCAATATATATTAAACATGGTAAAATATGTTAAATCCAATATATAAATATTTATACAATTATCTTTCTGCTCAAGAAAAATCAAATCAAAAAGAAAAAAGTGAGAAATAGAATAAAATGCAAGGAAACAACAACAAAAAGAGTGAAACTGTTATGTTGCGATCCACACTCAGTTTCCACAATCCTCTCTCTGGGTGTAGATGGCTATTTTCATCATAAAATCATTGGAACTTGGAGTGTTTTTATTTGGTTTTCTGGAGGTCTTGGGAGCAGCCTTCTTTTCAGCAGATTAATCACCACAAGAACAGCCAGATTTTAAAGTCTAAAGTCCAAATTCTTTATTGTCTTCTTGCCTGGGGCCAGGTTAGCTTTCTTGAGACCCTTCATACAGGTCTTGCTCTTAGTAGGAAGAGCAGGAGGACAGGCCAGCCACCAAGAAGCTGATGAAGATCAAATAAATCTGTCTGTCCTTGGCTCCAAGAGCTTGAGCTCCCCCCTCCAGTCCTCTTGTCTTCTCTGGCTTTGTTCCTGAGCCTCTTGGTCCCCCAGGAGAGCCACCAGGAGCCTGAATGAAGATGGAATGAATCTGTGGCTCAGTCCCACCCTGGCTGAGTTTGTCCCAGCTTTTATGCTGTGTTCTAATTACATTATCATAGGTGTGAATCTTGTGGATCTATATTAAGTACTAAGTACATGTACTGAACTAGAGAACTATTTATTAACCATCATGCTAAACTAGATAACCATTGTCTTTATCAATTCCACTTAGTTAGCACCTTGTAAGAATCCTTGTTTTAAGTACAGAGTTCTAGCTCATAACATCTCCTGCTTTCTTTTGTTTTGGAACATAGGTGGTCATGCCTTCCCTGGCTTCTCAGGGAGGTTAAAACCCCAAAAAAGGAGGTGATTAGCCTTCCCTGACTCCTCAAAAAAGGGGTGAAAATACCAAAAAAGGAGGAGATCCTGCCCTCCCTGATGAATTAGGAAGAGAGATGAAAAACAAAGAAAATGGGGAATCAAACTAGATTAGTGGGTTTCTGAAGGGTCTCACTTGAAACATCAACATGGGAGATATTACATAACAAATAACATGAATCAACATGAGGGATTATACATGTCCATAAGTCCTAGAAATAGTCTAAAACTAATTTTTTGTCCATTTCTTCATGTGTCAGGGAATCCAGTGATTCCTGCTGATTTTGAAGTTCTGCAACAGTCTTATCATGTATCAGGGAATCCAGTGATAAACCTAGACTATTCCATTGGTCAATAACTCTAGTTCTTAGTCAATACCAAATGTTTTTGATGACCACTGCTTTGTAATATAGTTTTAATCCTGCACAGCTGACCGTCTTCATTTGCATTTTTTCCATTAATAATCTCTTGAAATTCTTGACCTTTTGTTCTTCTAGATGAACTTTGTTATTTTTTCAAGATTTGTAAAATAATTTTTTGGAAGTTTGATTCCTAGGGCACTGCCTACGTAGATTAATTTTGGTATTACTGACATTTTTATTATATTAGCTGAGTCTACCCAGGAGCACTTGATATTCTGCCAATTGATTAGATTTTACTTTGTGTGGAAAGTGTTTTTTAGTTGTGCTCATACAGTTCCTGACTTTGCCTTAGCGAGTAGACTCCCAAATATTTTATATTAACGACAGAGATTTTTAAATGAATTTCTCTTTGTATCTCTTGCTGTTAAACTTTGTTGGTAATATATAAAAATGCTTCTGATTTTTGTGGACTTATTTTGTATCCTGCAACTTTGCTAAAGTTGTAAATTGTTTCTAGTAGTTTTTTTGGTTGATCTTTTAGGGTTTTTTTTAAGTTTACCATCATATCATATGCAAAGAATGATAATTTGGTTTCCTCATTATCTATTCTAATTCATTTAATCTCATTTTTATTCTCTTATTGCCAAAGCTAACATTTCTAATTCAGTATTTAAGTAATTGTGATAGTGAGCAATTTTGTTTCACCCCTGATCTTATTGGGCGTGGTTTTAGTTTATCCCCATTACATATGCTGTTTACTAATGTTTTTTCATATATATTACTGATCATTTTAAGGAAAACTTCTTTTTTTTTTTTTTTTTTTTGCTTTTGCCTCATCTAAGGTCATAATTTCTATCCCCGTTTTTTTTTTTTTTTTTTTTTTTTACCTCAACTGAAGCACATAGACTTTGTTCTAGTCTTTTATCTTTACTCTAAATGTATCACTCTGCTTTAAGTGAATTTCTTGGAAACAACAAATTGTACAATTCTTGCTTTTAATCCAGTCTGCTATCCCCTTCTGTTTTATGGGAGAGTTTATCCCATTCACATTCACAGATTAAAAAACAAAACAAAATACAAACAAACAAACAAACAAAAAAAAAAAAAACCTCTCTGTATTTCCTGTCATCTTGTTTGTCCACAGTTATATTTTTCTCTTCCCTTTCCCTCTTTCCTTCATCCCAGTATTTTGTCACTGATTACCCCTCCCTTAAACACTTCTTCCCTTTTGCAGCTCCCCACCTTTTTTTATACCTTTACCTTCTACTTCTGTTATCCCTTCTATTAGCATCTCCCCTTTTTCCCCCCTTTCTC
The DNA here is from genome assembly GCF_016432865.1 of Antechinus flavipes. Taxonomy (NCBI): domain Eukaryota; kingdom Metazoa; phylum Chordata; class Mammalia; order Dasyuromorphia; family Dasyuridae; genus Antechinus; species Antechinus flavipes. The sequence continues at coordinate 94,770,709 of NC_067400.1, forward strand.
ATATTTCCCTAGATGGTGAAAAAAGCTTCCCTGGGAACCTAAATGTGTCTGATACTGACTTTGAGCCAATTTTCATGAGAGTAAGATTCGTACAAGGTTTATCCTTCTCCCCTTTTTCCCTCAATTGTAATAGCTTTTTTTTTTTTTTTTGCGCCTCCTCATGAGATGTAATTTACCCAGTTTTAACTCCACTATCCTTTACTTCCACTAGAACCTTCCACTAGAATCCACTAGACATTTCCTCTTCTAGTTTCTTTTTTAAATCATCATAAAAAATCAAATTATACCTGCACCCATTAAGTATACTCATAATAGAGATACAGATATTAAGAGTTAAATATATCATCTTCCCATATAGGGACATAAGCTTTTTAACTTAAAAAATATATATTTTTCTTTCCTTTTTACCTTTTTATGCTTCTCTTGAGATCTGTATTTGAAGACCAAATATTCTTTTCAGCTCTGGTCTTTACATCAGAAAAAGATGAAATTCATCTGTTTCATTGAGTGTCCATCTTTTTTGCTCAATTTTGGTTCCTTTGCCTGTCAGAATATCAGATTCCATGTCCTTTGATCTTTTTTTAAGTGGAAGCTGCTAGGTCATGGGTGATCCTGATTGTGACTCCTCCAGTTTTCATCTGGCTGCTTGCAACATTTTCTCTTTGATTTGATAATTCTGAACTTTAGCTAGAATGTTCTTTGGAGTTTTCATTTTGTGGTCTCTTTCAGGAGGGCATCGGTTAATTATTTCAGTGCTTATTTTACCTTCTGGTTCTAGGAAATCAGGGCAAAATACCTTCTTTTGGAAATTTGTTGTACTCCTAATATTTGTGGGTTGTCACTTCAAAACCAATTCAGAGGATTAGCCTGCTGTTTATTTGAGGAGGTCAGGTAGAGACGTGTCTACTCTCTGCCATCTTGATTCTGTGTAACATCCCATAAGGCTACTCTATCTGCCCACCAGCAGTAGCCACGGCTAGTCCAGCTCACCTGTCTTTGGGCACCAACCAGGAGCACACAGAGACAGACAGTCTAGTAGGTGCAACTATTCGGTCTTTATTCACCCATCCTCTCAGTGAGGGTAGCAGGAAGCAAGAGCACAGGAGTGCAAGAGAGTGAGTTCTGCTCAGGGCTGTCTATTTATGCTGCCTCTCCTCCAGGATTGCCCATGGCCAGCCCATTCAGAACAGCATAGGTGGAGCCCCAGACTGAAGGCTTCTGGAGTTAGTGCTGTGTCCCAGGAGGAGATCTAGCAAGAGGACACACCCGTTGCCATCTCAAGAAACCTATAGCATCTTAATTCCTACCAGAAACAACCTCCTGCCTCAGAGACCAAGTCCCTTTTACCTCCTGGCCCGCCCTACCAGCTGACCTGAGGTACAACCTTCGGGACACATTTCAAAGAGAGAGCAGTGCTTCATTGCCCCTAATAGCTCTGCCTCTGAGATGGAAGAAATTTTGTGTAACATCACCTCCTTTTTGGATAACAAAATTGAGGTCTAGAGAGATAGTTCAATTTCATTAGTTTCATTCAGCAAGTTAGTTTGATCTGATTTCTTCTGAAGGATCTGTTTCATTCTATTCCCCTTCACTCAGCATTTGGTCTTATCTTGTTAGTACACAGTGAAGGGTCATATTTTCTACAAAAGGCATATGATACAGGATTGATTTAGAATTGATATAGAAAGAAAATTGCAAATGATCGCTACTTGGTGGCTTGATGACACCTCCATGTCTTTAATTAGGATTGTTCCATTTGGATCATTTAAATGATTGTTTTTTTTTTTTTTCCCCTAATGGAATAGAAGTCTTACTTACTTTCAATACAAAGGGCTAGATTTAAAGTCAGGCATATTTGGAAGCAGATCTTGTCCCAAACATTAACCAGTATGTGAATCTCAGTTACCTTTAATCAGTCTGTCTCATCATTTACAAAACAAAGATATTAACACCCACGTACATAGTTGTTGTAAGGATCAAATATGATAATCTATTAAAATAATTTTAAAAGATTTAAAATATTCTGTGAATATTTTGTGAATACATACATATTTGTATATCTTGTAATTATCTGTATACATATATATGTTGTTGCTCATTCATTTCAGTTTTGTCTGATTCTTTGTGACATCATTTCTGATTTTCTTGACAAATATATGAGTGTTATTTATTATTTTCTTCTCCAGTTTATTTTGTGGATGAGGAACCTGAGGGAATAAGGGTTAAATGACTTTCCCACAATCACACAATTAATAAGTGATATTTTTAAAAGATCTATAAAATAATTTCCCATGTTCAGGAACAGATTTGAACTCAGGAAGATGCATCTTCCTGACATGAGGTGCAGTAATCTTTCCATTGTGCCCCCAGCTATATGTGTGTATATATGTATAAATATAAATTATATTATATGCAATATTCATTCATTTTGTAAATATATACTATCTACAATATAGGTAAATGAAAATTATTGACTTTCTATTTTTCTTACTGATTACTTCCATTTTTAGAACCTTAGTTCTGTGGTTTTTTCTGAGGTAGGAATGGGGGAGAGGGTGGTGGATGTTGAAAAGGAAAGCATTGTTTTTCTAGGTGTTATGAACATGGAACTACAATTCATTTTCTCTCATCTGCTTCATACATTCTCCCACAATATCATTTATTAACCATAATATTTTCATATAGTTGTTTAATTTTAAGAGTATATTGTCTTAATCTCTGCTAATCATATATATTATTGGGAAAGACTCAGAGACGTACTCTATGAAAAGGGAATAATTATTTAGCCTGGTACAAATACTCCTACATTCTATTCAAAACAGCCCTTATGATTACAGTTTTTCATACATAACCAATCTTTCTTTCCATCTTGGTTCCTTCCCCCTCCTCCTCCACCCTTCTCTCCTCCCCCTCAACTCCCCCACCTCCGTCAAGAAAACAAGCAGAAAACACCAGTCCTCTGTGCCTATTGTAACATTGTAATATTGTATATTGAGCCAAAGAAAGAGCAAATCACACAAAGGTCTCACTGGAAAAAGAGGTCTTTTCACACTTTAAAAGGGGAATTCTCTAGATCATACATATTTCTCTGATGTCCCTTCTATCTCAGAGATTGGCGAGGTGGACGTGCTTTCGACTAATATTATATGATTTAGACAATATTATGTTCATTGAATGAGGATCTAAGTTCTTAAAAAAACAGGATGTCTCCATCTGTTTGGCTCTGATGAACTGGTGTTGCTAAGAGTTTCTAATAAACTCCTTAACTAAAGTATAAAAAGATAAAACAAAACAAATTAAGAAAGAAGGAAAAAAAAAATTGTTCCCTATTGGTTGAATATCTCTATATGGTTGAATTCTCTAAATGGATTCAAGGATGAAAAGTTTTAAATTGTACAATAAGATAATAAGTTGCTTCTCAGATTTGTTGGTAAACAAATAATAGGTATACATGTTCACCTACAGACCTAAATAGCTTGGAAGATCATCCTGATTAAGGTATGTCCTGAATTCTCACTCTTTTAGTGCCATTTCCAAACTTAGTCCTTGCTACCATAGTAAGAAGTCTTCTTTTGGTATAGGAGAGAATACTAGATGCAAAGGTAGGAATATATAGATTTACATTTCCCTTCAGGCAATTATAAGTTGTATGATTTGGGGTAAGTTGTCTTATTTTGAGACTTTTTCTTCATCAGTAAAATAGAGGAAATAATATCTTCTACTTCCAAAGTACAGCAGAAGTAAATTAAGCCCCACGGACAATATTTGGCCCATAGGATAATGAGGAGTCAGACATGACTTAATGACCAAAACATTTTCACAGCAGTTTTGAGGAACTAATTTGATATTTTAATAGTATTTAACAATCCTTAAGATTCTGGTTAAGTATAAATACAATAATAATTTTGATGACCATGAATTTTGAAGCACCATAAATTTTGAATTCTCTTTATTAATCCATGTTGCTTCCAGTCAAAATAAAGTCCTTTGTCTTTATCTCTGTTTCTGTCAGTGTTTGTTTCACTTTCTTTTTCCATCTCTGTCTGTTTTATATATATACGCATTCTCTTCAAATTCTACAATTCAAGTTTCTTTCATTACTGCCCATATCTCTTTCACATGCTTATATGTGTACAGAATATTCTTTATACATTATTGAAAGGTCCTATACCTCTGTTCAAGGAAGAAAAAAGTATAGGATTTCTGCAACAGTCAACATATGGTCAGTTTCCCTTCCTTTCACCTCCTGTTATGGCTACAAGGCTGATATGCTATGACTCTCATCAAGATAGAAAGGGCATACGTGTTTTTTTTCAGTAATTGGCAAATGATCCTATTTTTTGATATAGGAATCCACTTCTCCCCTAGTCCAAGCATTCATCATATTATTTTTCTTATTTTTCTGACTTTAGTTCTTTTGCTATTCATCAAACACAGTAAACTGTTTTCTCTTTGCAATAAATATTGCATTGTAGTATATGATTATGTGAATTTCAATATGAAATTCTATTTCAAAGTTAATTTTCTTGTTTACAAATAATAATAAGCTTGTAACTGTAATATTAATATGTCATACATCACATATTAATGTCTATTAAATCTTTGTGTATGTGTGTTTGTACTTGTGTGTGTGTGTGTGTGTGTGTGTGTGTGTGTGTAAAAGAGACAGAAACACACAGAGAGACAAAAGAGATACAGAGATAGATGAGACAGAGATAAAGGAGGAAGAATAAAAGAGAGGATAGAGAAGAGAAAAAAAAGAGGAGTAGAAAGATGAAAAATCACACTGATTTGTTTTGGGGGAATTAGGGGAAATGAGGAATGATTCTTCTACTGCTTTGTTCCTGAAGTGATATATTCACTTCTCTACATTTCTTATGCTGGCTGTGACTTAGGAGTATTTACCAACTATTTTCTTCCAATAAATGTGTGAATTGTTTCTCCATAATTCCTGGAAGTATTATCTTGAAAAACTCAAAATTTCTGGGAATAATGTCAAAATGCTGATTAATCACTATTAGCTGACATAATGATATCATTACTTGGAACATCATTCTTCTAAGGAAGACAATTCCAAAGGAGAGCCCACTAAATAAACTTACTGTGTATATTTATTGAACCCTTTCATCATTTGATACCTTTCAGAACTTATGATAAATAGTAAGACTGATGATTTTATAATAATTTTCTCACAATAAAATGCTATTTTACTTTAATCCCCAAATTGCCAATTCTTTTAACATCATTAACATTTGTTAGAATTGGAATTACTCTGCTTTATTCTTGATAAGATTTTCTAAAAATTTAAAACTTAGGAAACCTGAAGCATTTTCTATTTATTCAAATAGAAAAACATTTTTGCAAACTTGTCTTTAAATGCTAGAATGCATAAAGATTTGAGTTTATACATATTTTAAGAGTTCTAAGAGCACACAATGAAGGTTTCCTCCCATTTCTTGGCATTAATAGACATATGAAAAAAAATTCTTTTGTTCTAAATACAAGGTTTTAAAATGTGAACTTAACATTGAATAAATTTATTTGGATTTTGAAGTTCTATCTTCAGCTGACAATCTGTGAAGTAGTGATTGATGTTCAACAACTTGTTTAATTAGTAAATGGATCAATGAGCCCTGCAGTTTTCATTCCTTTTATTTTTCTTTTCTACATGGTAGGAAAATTGGTTCTGATCATTCGTTTTCTTGCTATTTAATCACAATTCTAGTTGGAGATTACTGCTCTGAAATGAAAAGACTGAGTTCTGACCTTAGTCCAAAGAGTTTGTCTTCCTAGGAGCTTTTCATAGATTTCCTGTCAAGAGGGAGTGAACCACTGGCCACAGGAGGCAAGCTTAAATTAGTGTGTATCCTCAGGGCAAACCCTCCTATTCTCTGACTTGCCTGGAGCCAATGCCATGCAAGTGTCTCACTTAGTAGTGCCAGGTAACACACATCCCATGATCCTGCTTCCCAATGACTTCAGAATGTGGCAACTTTTTCAAGGATCAGTGTTTATAAATGAGGAAAACATCTGAGTGTTCAAGCATCAAAAACATTATTTATGGCAAACAAAATAAAGCTTGATACATAAGAATCTTGAAAAGGTTGAATGAATTCATAACAAGATTTGTGGGGACAAAGGGGGAGAATCAAGTTCTCTTCAAATGTGAAAAAATAAATGTATCAACTTATCTAGCAGGACCAAAAAAGGAACTACCAAGGATAACATCAACAGGTTTTTTCCATGGTGATGTGCCAAAAGCTTTTAAAGGTAGTAATTATAGGAAAAATTATTCTATTTACTAAAATTTGCATTAAAAATTTCCAAAAAATAAATGAATAAAAGTAAAAGTATTGAGTAGTGAATGGATTGAGAATTGCCCTCAATTAAGAGATACCTGGTTCCTTGCTAGTTATATTATAAGGGGAGATGGGAAGGAAGTTAATACGCATTTTATACTATCTACTGTGTAAGTTCTGTCACTGAATAATGCCCCAGGCAAATATTTATGACTATTAAATGCAGAGCAGATACAGAATTATTTCATAGAGGAAGTTTCCTTATAGGGAGTTCCTCAACAGGGAGTTTTCCACACCAGGAAAACAGGTTTAGACTGAAAGAAGTAATACTAAACAAGAATCTGAGGTGAAAAGTAAAGATGTTTTGTCTATGTGTGTATGTATACATGTACGTGTGTGTATATACACACATACACATGTACATGTATACACACATATATGCATTTGTTTGTATGAACTCTTCATATATGTGTGCATATATATTATACATAATTTGGTTTTTACGTACATATGTATGTGTATATATATATATATATATATATATATATATATATGCACATAGAAAGAGAAGGAAGGTCAGAGAGAGATGGAAACATAAAAACACAGGGGAAACAGTGTTTCCATAGACACAAGTAAGTGATGAAAATATATTTTATATATATACATATATACATAAAAATACATGTGTGTGTGTGTGGGGTGTGTGTGTGTGTGTGTGTGTGTGTGTGTGTGTGTGTGTGTGTAATCTCTATCTATCTATGAAAATTCCAATTTAACTTGGTCACCAGAATAAAGCAAAATTAAAATACAGGTTAAAAATATAATTTGGGATCTAAATAAGTGATCACCTTTGGTTTGGGGATTTCAAAAACTGATTTGAGAGTTTTCAAAATTATTTAAATGAAATATTTAGTTAGACAGTCAGTCCTGTCTCTATTCCTTTTAAAACCCATTTCATCATTGCCTTGTCAGAAAGGAAAGATATAAATCTAGTTCAAATAACTGACTTTAGCTGGAAAAAGGCATCCTTTTGGTATTCACATTGAATAAGCCCTTGGACATGGGGCTTTGCAGGAAGATCAGTGCTTCTACAAAACCTTGAAAACCTTCAGCCTGGAGCTATTTTGTATTCTTTCCTTAAAACCAGAAGTTGTTCATACTATAGAAGGCAGGCTGGCTGTGAAGTTCCATAGTTTTTGCATTGGTAAAGCAAGCAAGCAATTTTGTCCAGATTCCAATTTCAGCCTCACCATTCAAAGTGATATTGCCTGTATAAAGGCAATAATAGCCTGGGAAGTTGCCCAGATTCATTTATAAGAAAGTGAAGAGCTCAATTTGAGCTCCATTATGTAAGGTTCTTCAGTCTATCATCATGACCTGAAACCACTCCATTGTACCGTCTCTACTCTCTGTGAAGGGGGCAGAGGTTTTCATTTTATTGGTCTCTTCATGACTGAATATGTCACTCAGTTTTGCAAATGCAGAAATCAGCCTTGACCATTCACTGGAGATACATTCTAAGTACTTGCCAAATGGCAAAGTAACTAACCTACAGAACAGCATGTTTTATTTTCCTTTGGCCCATACTGGTCACTGTGCACTCCTGGTTTTCCAAATCTTACAGGGCTTCCCTGACACTTCTAAACATTTCCTTGTAAAAATCAAAATAAGCATTGTGCAAAGTTGTAATCTATTCATATTCCCAATTGAGTTCCCAAACGTCACCACAGCACAATTTGGCTGTGATTGTAAATTGTAGTTTGGGCCATTAGAACAACCTCTATGAGTTTTGTTATTCTTATTTTTCTATTGGGTTTGTACAAATCTGTCCTTGTTTCAAATGAAGTTGAGCCCACTTGTTCTTTCACAGTTAAATGTTGAACCCACATCAAACTAGCAAGTCATTTCTGAGTCATAGTTTCTCCTCTGTAAAAAGCAAAACAATGTGTACAAAATGCTTTGAAGAAAGTTTTTGTGCTGAAAATGTTTTATTAAAGTGATTTTTTAATATATGAGCTACTTTTTTTTTTAATGCCAAGAAGACATGTTCTGGGACAACTACAATACAAGCTTAATCCAGAATTCTGCAAATAGGAATTATTTACTTATCCTATGTCTTACAAAGGGAAAAAAAAATTGGGAGAACAAGTTTCAAATATGACTAATGACATTACAGGTGATGTTTTGACTAGTTCATGAATTGGATTTGAATGAAGCAGAATTATACAAAATCATCAATCTCAATCTCAATTTCAGAGACATGAAAGTCCAGTGGCAGAACAGAAGTCTACATGACTGACAAAGGGCCACTATGCAGTGAATAATCTTGGTGTCTTTGATGTCTGACCAAGTTCAAACTACACATCTCCTGCTTCAGCCTTCTCATATCATTGTCAAAAATTCTCTTCAGCCTTGTTAATGAATACAAGAATGAATTAATCAACTAATATTAAAACATATACTTTGTTTCAGATGTTGTTCTAAGAGCAAAGAATCCTGACCCAAGTATACAAGCAGATAGTGAAAAGTAAATAGATTCTTTCCTGAGTTTTTAATCGAAGGAAAAGCGTGAGGAAACCTGTTGCCTTAGTGTCTATAAAGAAGTGGTTAGGGATTTCATGAAGTGAGAGAAAAATCATAAAGCAGGGAAAAGAAGGGGGTGGAGGTGACAGGAAGGGAAACTTCAACTTTTTAATAAATTGTCTAGACCTGCTCCTATCACATTTTTTTTAAAAATCTGTGGACTTCAGAATTGGAAATAAATATTGCATGCTTTGCCTCCCAAATATCTCTTATATGTCTTATATGTCTAAATATCTTCCCTGCCAAAATAAAATACAATAAAATAAAAACAGCACCTAGCATTGCTATCCCCTTGTAAATTTATTTCCTTTTTTCTTAATATATTATTTAAAAAGTTATTGAGTCAGTGGTCTAAGAACAATCAGCTTTATTTAAACATGTTCAATTTCATCATCAAGAAAGGCTTTTAAAGCTAAATCACTCATTATATTTAAACAATGGAAAACATTTGCAGAAAAACAAGTCTTTCTGGAGTCTATAAATCATTTTTAAAGATAAGATTGGAATGACTATATTGAAAAAAATCTAACCAATTCTGAAAAAAATCAGCATTCATTCTAGACAATTAAGGATTCAAATAAAAAATAATAATCGCTCAGGGAGAACCTGGCTCTGGGACTGAAGACGTGAAGGGCCGATTTTAGGCTCCATGTCAGAGACACTTTCCAACAATTAGGGATGGTGAGAGGAGGCACCGCGGTGCTGCAGGAGGGAAGATCTGTAAGAGTCTCTTTCCCGGTCTCGCAATCCTCTTACTGGGGAGTTCTGTGCTCCTAACTGGCTTGGCCGGGCCTGGCCTAGCCTGCAAGGTTCCATCCTCATTTCTCTAAGTCTTCATCTAAACTTCAGAGATCCCCCAGGTTGGAAGAGATGGCAAAGGGAGGCGGGCTGGAAGCCAGGGATTACCAGGGGGAGAAGAAAGATGGGTGGAGCCCGAGCGGGGTCCACAGGATCTTTGTTGTAGTCTTGCAGATTCTTCTAGCTCCAAAAATATCCAGAAAGGCCCTGCCAGGTCCTGTCCCTTTTCCAATATACGAAGAAAATATCACAACCAGAACGTGATGAAAACATATTATTCCATGGCTCGGGTTTCACTTTTTATTAGGGTTTCAGAGATTCTATGTTAAAACGATTCTTCCACTAGTGATAGAATTGGCCACAAACCTGTATAAACGGTGGTTTGGCCCCGTCATCTTCCCGGATGTCCTCATGAAAAACAAACAAACAAAACAAAACAAAACAAAACAAAAACCTTACACCTCTCCTTTCTTTTAGGACTCATCACTTCTGGCTTCAGGGTAAAGTTCAACCCTATTTACGCAGTGGAGTGAAAATGAAGCCATAACCCTAGAGAAAAGTGGGTCAAGAAGCTTCTCAGAGAGAACCCCAATCCCTTCCCCCAGTTGAGTGGGGGGTGAGGAATTCCACCCCCATTGCTTATTGCTACAGTTCTTCCCTTTCCTCACCAGCTATCTCCAAGATGCTGAAAAGGGCTGGACTATCTTTTATTCATTGATAAACCAGATGCTCATTTCAGATGAACCTCTTAAGGGAGCCAGATTAGGAAGCAGGAATTTGGAATACTATTTTGGAGTTTTCAGATGAACTAGATGACTCCAGAAAAACTACCATTCACTTTCTCTCCCCTGCACCCCCCACCTCTTTTTTCAAAATGGAAAATTTAAGACATTTCTCTGCTTCTAAACTGTAGCCAGGGTGAATCTCACTAAAACATCACTAAAAATGTGTAGGCGACTAAAATTGAGCATTGTTAATCACTGTTCTGTCTCCAGTGTACCCCACTCCTTTCTCTGTCATCTCAACCGTGAAAGTTGGAACACTTCATCCAGAAAAAGTGGAGGTGAGTCTCTCAGAAGCGCCTCTCCATGGTTGTGTATGTATGTGTGTGTGTGTGTGTGTGTGTGTGGTGTGTGTGTGTGTGTGTGTTTGTCCTTGGCAGAGGTTTGAGATCTGATTTCAAAAAGAAGGGTCAAATTGGGGGCTAGAAAATAAAGAACAAGATATCTTTAAGATGTTTAAGATATTTAATAACTAGTTAGACACAATGAACATGGAATCAGGCATAGTATATATTAAAAAAAAAAAAAAAACTGTCCTCAAAACCAGAGTATCCATTTCTCATGTTTACTGGCTGTATCATTCTGGGCATATTACAGAACTTTTCAAGGCTTTAGATAGTTCTAATACTGTATTTGCAGAGAAGGTGGAAATCTGTATGGTAAAAATCCATTCTCAACTCTTAATTGGGGAAAGGAGAGGATAGAACAGATTGGAAGAGGATGTCTCAGGAGAAAGTAATGAAACAAGAAGAGGAGGGCAAGAAGGGAATGCCTCCTTTTCCACGCATCCTATTTTTACCTATGTCCAAATGGCAGTTTAATTAGAAAAAATCACGATGACATTTTTCTTCTGGATGGAACAATTTCATTATTTTACAAATATTTTTTTCAAAAGCCTCCTGTATGGCCTGTCCAGTGAGGAATCATTAATGTTACTATATTTAGAATATTATGTTTAGCTTGATTTAAAACATGTGAAAATTTTAATCCCTTTATCTTAATATTAAATCTTTTCCTGATATATATTTTTTAAAATCCAAAAATAAAATAAATAAATAATAATAGCTGGTATTCACATGATACTTTTAAGAGCTTTTCATAAATATCTCTTAATCCTTAAGACAACCCTTTTAGACAATTATTATTTTATACCTATTTAAAAATGAGGAAACTGAGGCTGAATGATGTTAAGTAGTTTTCCTTGGGTCATATAAGTATTATAGGTTGGGTATCTATACCTATATATGTATCTATCTAGTTATGTATGTGTCTATCCATCAGAAGAGAAAAATAGAAATAAATATATAGACAGTAATAGACTGATACAGAAAGAGATGTGAAATAATCTAGATCAAAGTTGCCAAACATGGAATAAGCAACCACATCATGGCTGAAACATTCTTGAATTCTACTGAATCACATTAAAAATGTAATTGGAGAAAATATAACAAAACTAAAAATACAGGAAAATACAGATATAACATTTTAAAATTATTAAATAAAATTAAGTCAATAGACAACCCCTTGAGATCTTTATGCATTAATTTATGGCCTATTTCTTTCTGAATTTGAAAATATTTGTCAAGTATATAAAATCAGTTATTAACGCTTGTTGTTTGTGCTTTGGTCCTGACACAGGACCGATGTCATTTTCACTGGCAAGTGAATTAGCCATCTCACCCATGTGTTTTAGTCTTCCTTTTTAAAAATTAATTCATTTTAATTTTCTCTTCCTAAGTTTTGTCTCTTTTATCAGGACAAAGAGCTGACCATAGAATTTTCCTTTTAACAATCAATTACTGAGAAATTGTTCTGGATATCAGTTTGGAATTGTGTTAGGAAAGTGAAAAATATTTCCAGGACATTTTACTTTTACTACTGTTATGTAAACCATGGAAATCAAAGAGAGGTACAAGAAATATTTTTGTGATAGCAAAGAACTGGAAACAAAATGCATGCTCACTGAAAAATATTTTCTTTAATTATACTATATGTATATTATAGAAATTAAAGTTAGAAAATTTAAAATGGAAAATTTTAATATTTTTTTTCTTATAGTCCCTTGTCTCTATAGCAAGAGGAAGAAAATGTATTTGATTATACATTCTCCAGGCACCATTGCTAGTTTTTCAGTAATCTGGAAGTTGTTTTCTTTTAGTGATTTTTTTTCATTTATATTGTTGTCTTTTTTGTGATTGGTCTAATTTTTATTGTTATTATTATTATTATTGTCCTCTTTATTTCACTCTTATCATAAGGTACAAATCTTCCCAGATATATTTGAATTCCTCAAGTTTGTTATTTCTTATTAAACAGGAAGAATCCCTTATAACCATAAGAGTATACTTTTTTCAAGCATTTCCATAATTGATCTTGCTCTTTTTTCTTACATTCTTTTAATACAGTTCTGATAATTGAGTTCTGTAATAAATTAAAACTTCCTATGTCTTGATGTTTCAGGGCAATGAAAAACAAGTTTCTGGGCTCTTTTTTTTAAATTCCCATATTCCTTATATCATGTTAAGAAAATCCCAATGTGAGTACTCCCTAGAACAAAATACAGAAGCAGATAAATTCTAGGGAACTGCGTGAGGCACAGGGCAGTTAAATCACATGTTAAAAATCTCACAAGTCCTTAGCACCAGAGAAACTATTTGAATTGTAGACTTCTTAATGCCAAGCTACACATTTTATTTATAATATGATTACATCTCTTTTAGGTCTTCTTTAAAACAAAAAAGAAACCCTTAAGGTGAACTCTACTAGGGTACTATTACACTATTATTTAAATATTTTCTCATATAATTTATTTTAAATACGAACCTGAAATAAATCATCCATGTCGTGAAATTAGTTTCAAGCACCCAAAGTAGAATACAGACTGAGTTATTTTCTAATTGCTTGCAGTAGTCATTGTAAAAGAGTGTTTGAGTGGAAATCAAACCATTTGTTCTTGAAGCACTGTCCCATTTCTGATAAGCTGAGACAAAAACAGTTAGTTTGCTATTACCTTGACAACACTGGCCTGTACTCAGGATGGGAACTAGCTGACAGAGCATGGGGGACACTAATAATCAGATGGGTTATGCCTGGGGGAGTGACTGAAACACTCAAGCTCCTTTAATATTTATGTTTGGTGTTAAACATTCCAAGCAAAGATAATGAGTTTGGCTCTATGCCCTTTCCCAATATTTTGAAAAACCTTACATCCCTGATCACTTTAAATGTAAATTTATCCATTCTATAAGCAACTGAGAACAAGTGTCCACCAAAAACTGGTATGCTAAATCTCTGGTGATGGCACTTCATTAAAAAATTTAAGTAACACTTTCCATGCTTTCCTATACACCTTATTCTCAAAAAATCAACACATACGTGAAGCTGTAGTCTTTTGATCTTGCCACAGACAGCTGCTAACTGCTGGCAAGAGGCCTTCACTGGCGTTATTACCTTAAATACTAGACAAGGCTGCCTTAGTAAGGACTCTCACAATCACAGCTAAGCACTCAGCTCACAACAATCATTGCCCAGCACTCAGAAAACATCTGGGCCATTGTGTTCCATTCTGGGTGTAACATTATTTTGGGAAGGACATTAACAAATTGGAGAATGTCCAGACAAAGAGAGCTCTGGGAGTAGAACCTATAATATGTGGACTCAGTTAAACAAACTGGGGTGTTTAAAATAGAAACCGGGTATTTAAGGAATGCCTTCCTAAAGAATTATAACTATATTAGTACAAATTATCTCAGAAGATAGTGGCTTCCCCTCACTAAAGTTATTCAAAAAAAGGAGAGTGAAATGAACAAATATTGTACTTTTTTGTAGTGTAGTCTCCTCTTCAGATATAGATTGAACTAGATAGTTCCAACTCTGAAGATTAAGCAGTGTAATGTTTAGTTCTCCAGTTATTCCAGAAGTAAACAGAATTACTTCAAGCATTCCTTCCCAGAAAAACATTTCTCAATGCAAGATAATAATTTGCTATCAAAAATGATTTTTTAAAAAAGTCCAGACCATTCTTCTTTACTGTATGTATTGAAGATTACAAAAGAGTTGAATAATCAGTTTATAAGGACTTTTAAATGAAGGCTGCCTAATTACCATTCAGCTGTCACCACTATAAAGACTTCTGAAATCCTCCCTCCCCCCCAAAAAAAAAAAAAAAATTGCATGGGTTGTAAATAAAGTATAACAGAACACTTCCTTGAAGAGCAAAAGATTGACTATTTTAAATTTTTCTATTTTTTCCAAGGTGAATGTAAAATAGAGGGGTTGGAGGATACTGTGTTGTCATAGGGATATCTACTGTGAAAGAATATTAATTAATAATTAATGGTTATAACGGCAGGTTGGAATTTCCAGTATTTTTACAGAGGTACTTTAAAGTTTTGTTATTGCTTAGTTTTGTCCATTATTGATACTTGGTTTCTATACCAAGGCCATTGCAATCCTTAGTTTAATTTTCTTTCTTTTTCATAGAGAAATTGGTAAAGCAAAACCAATGCACATATCTACCAAATTCGACAGTGCATACGACCTTTTGCCACCTAAAATTCTGTATCCAAGGAAATGAGATAGATGCATTTCCTCATGGCTTCTCCAGGTCTTAAATTTGTCATATTACTTTTTTAGATTTATTTTATTATTTGTGATGACTGTGTATTTAAAATCAGCCAGAGTCAGGAATTCAGGTTAAGGGAAAAATCTTCAATCTTAGTTCACAGTAGAGGCGAAGAAGGATTGTGATAGCAATATGGGCAGACAGGAAGCCAGCTAACAGAGGGACATCGGAGGTGAAGGGCGGTCGCGATAGCAATGCAAGCAGCTGTGTCAAAATGCCAGCCAGCAGCCTCTCTTTCCGCTTCTCTCTCCATTCCCCTGCCTCCACCCACCAAAAACGTCATTTGCTATACATTCCTGATTCAGGAACACATCCAGGAACATTTTGTGTTCATCAGGACTTGCACAAAGAGTGGGCAGGGGCCATTCTTTCTCCAAGCATATATATTAATAAAGTATAATCCACTTACTATTTAGTCTCACGTGCTTGGGACCTCAGTTCATCAACTCGAGCCTCAGCCCATAACATCTCCCGCTTTCTTTTGTTTTAGAACACAGGTGGTCATGCCATCCCTGACATCTCAGGAAGGGAGATGAAAAGCACCAAAGGGAAGTGGGGGTTGCTAGCGGGTCTCTGGGCTGAAGGGTCTTATTAGAAACAGGTATGCACAAACCCATCAACATGGGAGGTATTACACAAGCACATAGCAATAATGCATAGACTATTAGTGATGACTCTCCCCACAGTCAATGCAGGCTTGATGTGGTATAACAAACATGAATTGTACACACAAGTAATGATATAACAAACAATATAAATCAACATGGTATTGTAAAAATTTTCAGAAGTCCTAGAAGAAGAGTATGTAAACAGCAGTCACACATACGTCTTCTTCAGCAACCAAGAGATAGTCCAAAACCAATCTATTGTCCATTGCTTCACATATCAGGGAATCCAATGATCCCCCCAAGTTTTTGAAGTCCTGCAAAAGTCTTTTTATGTGTTATGGAATCTAATGATTCCAACAGATTTTGAAGTCCTGTAACAGTCATATCATTTTTCAGAAAATCCAATGATTCCTGAAGGCTTTCAATTCTTCTGTCTCTCTTTTTTTTTAATTTAATGATTACTTTATAATGACAACATTATTCCTTGCACTTGTTTCTGTTCCGATTTTTTCCCCCTCCCTCCCTCCACCCCCTCCCCTAGATGGCAAGCAGTCCTTTATATGTTGGATATGTTGTAGTATATCCTAGATACAATATATGTTTGCAGAACCGAACAGTTCTCTTGTTGCATAGGGAGAATTGGATTCAGAAGGTATAAATAACCTGGGAAGAAAAACTAAAATGCAGATAGTTTACATTTGTTTCCCAGTGTTCGTTCTTTGGGTGTAGCTGCTTATGTCCGTCATTTATCAATTGAAACTTAGTTAGGTCTCTTTGTCAAAGAAATCCACTTCCATCAAAATATGTCCTCATACAATATCATTGTCGAAGTGTATAATGATCTCCTGGTTCTGCTCATTTCACTTAGCATCAGTTCATGTAAGTCTCGCCAGTCCTCTCTGTATTCATCCTGCTGCTCATTTCTTACAGAACAATAATATTCCATAACATTCATATACCACAATTTACCCAGCCATTCTCCAATTGATGGGCATCCATTCATTTTCCAGTTTCTAGCCACTACAAATAGGGCTGCTACAAACATTTTGGCACATACAGGTCCCTTTCCCTTCTTTAGTATTTCTTTGGGATATAAGCCCAATAGAAACACTGCTGGATCAAAGGGTATGCACAATTTGATAATTTTTTGGGCATAATTCTAGATTGCTCTCCAGAATGGTTGGATTCGTTCACAACTCCACCAACAATGCATTAGTGTCCCAGTTTTCCCGCATCCCCTCCAACATTCATCATTATTTTTTCCTGTCATCTTAGCCAATCTGACAGGTGTGTAGTAGTATCTCAGAGTTGTCTTAATTTGCATTTCTCTGATCAATAGTGATTTGGAACACTCATATGAGTGGTAATAGTTTCAATTTCATCCTCTGAAAATTGTCTGTTCATATCCTTTGACCATTTATCAATTGGAGAATGGCCAATTCTTATGTCTCAAAGAATCCAATGATTCCTAAGGATTTTCAAGTCCTACAACAATCTTATGTCTCAGAGAATCCAATGATTCCTGAGGGTTTTCAAGTCCTACAACAATCTTATTATGTCTCAGAGAATCCAATGATTTCTGAGGGTTTTCAAGTCCAACAATTTTCTATGTCCATGAGTCATATGCCATAACTGCCACGTTCTTTTAATGGTGGGCACAATCAGCAACAGGACCACCTGATATTTCTTGGGTCTTCTCCTTCGTTTCAAGGGTCTGCTCCGTCTCTCTGCGATGGACAAGGCGAATATGTCTCATTGGCACCCATCTGATTCCTTTTCCTCCTGTAAAAGTATAAGCAAACTCTCTTCCCCAAGTAGTTAACCTGTCTAATTCCCTTCTATTTATCACTTTCTGGATCTCTCCACATCACCGGACGATTATCTAAAGGTAGTGGAGCTGTTTGCACTGGACACTGCCCTGTTGTGTTAAAAGGCCTGTAACCTCCCGAACTGTAATCCTGATTGCTTTTCTGTTGGTTGATGACATTAGAGTCCTGAATTTCTAAAGACTCTCTGGGTATAACCTCAGTTGCTATCATGCCCCATCTGTTTTGATTGATACCTTGGAGCTGGGCCCTGCCTCTCATTTCTCTGGGTCAATCTACATTCAGAGGCCCAATGAAAGCCTTGGTTATATTTTGGACATGGGGTTTTGGGTTTTATTCTCTCACCCTGTCTTCTCATTCTATCTCCATATCTACAATGAACTCTCAAATGTCCAACTTTTCCATACTGAAAGCATCTACGAGTTTCTGTAGAATTCCTTTGGCAGCCAATGGTGCACCCAGAGAGTGCCTAGAAGTCCAGTACCCAGACATGATCAATCAGTCAGAAAGTCACATGATGGGAGAAGGGGAGTACATAATCAACCAGCCAGGAAGCAACCTGATGGGAGAAAGGAATTACAGTTGGGGAGAATAGAGCTGTATACAGCTGGGACAACTGAGATACCCCCTTGAGAAGTTAAATCTGTTCCTCTCCAGCCTATGGTTCCCTTGCCTCCAGGCACAGTAGGCTTGACCATTTCACCTCCTTTTTGTACGTACAAAACAGTGTCCTTCCACACACTGATGGGGGAAACTGGGGAATGTGTAGATAATATCCCAGTCACTAATACAGGTAGACAATGTGTGACTTATTACCCAGGAGAAGTAGTAGCATCAGATTTACTGATACAGAATCCTAATAAGCAACCTGGTGATAGTCACCCAGATTCTGACTCCAGACCACAAAATCCAGGAATATACTGGACAGCAGCTATAACAACTGCTCGACCTATGCTCGCGATCTATATAAATGGCCTACCATTGGAAGGATTGGTAGACACAGGTGCGGATCGTACAGTCATTAGAGGTGCCAATCGGCCTAGTCACTGGCCAAAGATTAAAGCAGACACCTACATGTCTGGAGTAGGAGGATCAATAGCAGCTAAAATTAGTGCTGCCCCTATGAGATGGACTCTTGAAGGCAAAACAGTAGTTTTTACTCCTTTTATAGTTGAAAAAATCCCCATCAATCTGTGGGGAAGAGACGTTTTGCAGCAATTAGGGTTAAAAATGAGTTCTTCGGTTTTTTAAGCAGGGCTGCTGTTGAAGGCCTGCCAACACTTTCACCTGTTCCTATCCAATGGAAAACTGATACACCAGGGTGGATAGAACAGTGGCCCTTAGATAGCCATAAAATTCAGGCCTTATTAGATATAGTACAGGAGCAGCTTGAACAAGGGCACTTACAACCTTCTCTAAGTCCTTGGAATTCCCCAGTGTTTGTTGTAAAAAAGAAATCTGGAAAAGGGAGGATGCTCACTGATTTAAGAAAGGTAAATGAACAGATGGAAACTATGGGAACTCTTCAGCCTGGACTTCCATCTCCTACTCAATTGCCTAGAGAATTGCCTCTTTGGGTCATAGATATTAAGGATTGTTTCTATTCTATCCCTCTGGATAAGGAGGATATGAAAAGATTTGCCTTTTCAGTGCCCAGAGTTAACTTAGCTGAGCCTTATAAAAGATATGAATGGACAGTTTTGCCACAGGGAATGAAAAATAGCCCCATGTTGGACGCCAAATGTGATGACTGCGTATTTAAAATCAGCCGGAGTCAGGAATTCAGGTTAAGGAAAAAATCTTCAGTCTTTATTCTCAGTAGAGGTGAAGAAGGATTGCGATAACAATATGGGCAGATAGGAAGCCAGCTAGCAGAGGGGGATTGGAAGTGAAGGGCAGTCGCAATAGCAATGAGAGCAGCTGTGTTAAGATGCCAGGCAGCAGTCTCTCCGCTTTCTTTTCCACCCCCCTGCCTCCACCCACTAAAAACGTCATTTCCTATACAACACATCAGGACTTGCACAAAGGAGGGCAGGGGCCATTCTTTCTCCAAGCATAATTAATAGAGTATAGTCCACTTACTATTTAGTCTCATGTGCTTGGGACCTCAGTGCAGCAACTCGAGCCTCAGCCCATTACAATTACTCTTTTAAACATATGTCATCCCAGAAGTTGTTCTTTCTTTCTCTCAGCTTGTCTTTCTCACGTGCAAGTGTGTTTTTTCTTGTTCTATTTCTTTGCTTTGAAAAAAGTCCAAATAAGTCTCTCAGTGTTTCTAAGAATTTATGTTCATTAATTTTATAACACAAAATAATATCAAATGTGATGACCGCATATTTAAAATCAGCTGGAGTCAGGAATTCAGGTTAAGGGAAAAATCTTTAATCTTTATTCTCAATAGAGGTAAAGAAGGATTGTGATAGCAATATGGGCAGCTGCAACAGGAAGCCAGCCAGCAGAGGTGAAGGGGGATTGCAGGTGAAAAGGGGATTGCAGGTGAAAAGGGAATCGCAGATGAAAAGGGGTTCAGAGGTGAAGGGCGGTCACGATTAGCAATGTGAGCAGCTGTGTCAAGATACTAGCCAGCAGTCTCTCTTTCTGCTTCCTTTTCCACTCCCTGCCTCCACCCACCAAAATCATCATTTCTTATACAACACATCAGGACTTGCTCTAAGAGTGGACGGGGCCATTCTTTCTCCAAGTATATATATTAATAGAGTATAGTCCACTTACTATTTAGCCTCACGTGCTTGGGACCTCAGTGCATCAACTCGAGCCTCAGCCCATATAGTATCACATAGCACAGTATAAAATACAACTTCAAAATAATGAACATTTTATTTCAGTTATTTCACAAAAATGTGTTAACATGAATATATGGTAAGATACATATATAAGTTATAAATATATACATATAACATGCATATATATGAGAACTTTTCTGTGCATATAAGCATATATATATTTATGCCTATATTTTCTATCTTTGATTTTGTTTGGTTGTGGGGCTCTGTGCAAAACAGCACAAACTTTGATCAAAGACTATTAAATAAATCTCATACAATCCTTCCATTATTAACTTTTTCTTTTATTACCTTTGTCAGTTTGTTGATTGTGATATGACACTTCAGTTTTTTTCTGTTTTGTATTTTTGTTTCCATTAGTTAATTGGATGACAAATGGTCAAAGGATATAAACAGACAAATTTCAGATGAAGAAACTGAAACCATTTCTAGTCATATGAAAAAAAAAAGTTCTAAATAAATATTGATCAGAGAAATGCAAATTAAGACAACTCTGAGGTACCATTACACACCTCTAAGTCCAACTTAGAAAAGATAATGAAGAAAGTTGGAGGGGATGTGGGAAAACTGGGACACTAATACATTGTTGGTGGAGTTGTGAACTGATTCAATCATTCTGGAGAGCAAACTGGAACTATCCCTAAAGGGATATAAAACTCTGCATACCACTTGATCCATCACGGTTTCTACTGAGCCTGTATTCCAAAGAAATCATAAATGAAGAAAAAAAAAAGATTCAGGTATTAAAATGTCTGTGGCAGCCCTTTTTGTAATGGCAAGGAACTGAAAACTGAGTGGATGCCCATCAGTTGGAGAATAACTAACTAGTTATGGTATATGAATGTTATGGAATATTATTTTTCTATAAGAAACAATTGGCAGGATGTTTTAAGAGGGGACTGGAAAGACTTCTTGAACTGTTGTTGAGTGAAGTGAGTAGAAACAAGAGATATTGTTTACAGCAACAATATTACACAATGATCCATTCTGATGGTTGTGGCTCTTTTCAACATCAAGGTGATTCAGATGAGTTCCAATGATCTTGTGATAAAGAGACATCTGAGCCCAGAGAGAGGACTGTGGGAATTACGACAACATAGCATTTTCATTCTTTTTGTTGTTATTTTCTTGCATTTTGTTTTCTTTTTCATTTTTTCATTTTTTGATCTGATTTTTCTTGTGCACCATGATTAATGTGTAAATATGTATAGAAGAATTGTACACATTTAATATATATTGCATTATTTGTCATCTAGAGGATGGGGTGGGAGGAAAGGAGGAAAAAATTTGGATCACAAGATTTTGCAAGGTGGAATGTTGAAAATGGTCTTTGCATGTATTTTGGAAATAAAAAGTTTTAATACAAATTTTAAAATTAGTCAATTAGAGCAATATTTTATATGGTTACTAATAATCTATAAGCTTTTTGAGAATACTTTGTGCTTATTCTTTGACTACTTATTTTATGCATTTTGAAGAAATATTTTAAAAGATTTACTTCCTCTGATTTATCTTAAATGTATAATATGTTATATAGAAATGTATATGTATATGAGTATCCATATATACATTTACACACAGAGAAATATTTATATGTGAAAGAATCACAGAATTTGAAATTAAACTCACAAATGAAAACTTTGAATGTACTTCAGATGGCTCTCAATCCAACTTCCTCATTTTACAAATGAGGAAACTAAGGATATTAGATATAAAATGACTCTTAGGATCATCCAGCTACTGAATGTTTGAGACAGTATATAAATTCAGTTCTTCTTGACTCTATGTCATTTAATATTATCTTATTCCCTCAAAAAATTGTCATTAGAACAAAATTAATTAGTAAGACGTCACCTATCCACTTTTTGAAGGCCAACAATAAGTACAAATTTATTGCTTCCAAATGTATCTTTGGCCATTTTTTGATGCTTTAGTTTTTAGGGAGAATTTTTCTCCTTTGATATGAAACCTCAATTTGCCTTTTACTAAATTATCATTTTACTCTCCTGGGATTAACAAAAGTCTAATCCCTCTTCCATATGGCAAGTCCTATTTGTCTTTCTCATAAAAATCATTTTTTCCTTTGTGTAGCATTCCTTCAGGAAAAATCTTTTTACTGACAGTAATAGTTGCAGTTTGAGTTACCCAGAGGGTAACTGAGTCTTTCTCTTCTCAGAATTCTAGGAGTAAATTTTAAGAGGCTTAATTTTTTTTTTGCAATACTGTCATTCATAAACTCTGTATGGATGTGCTCTCCATTATTATTTTTCTAGTTAAACTCAATTATCTTTTAAAAAAATGGATTTGCCAAACTGGAAAAGTAAGAACAGTTGGCATTAAACATTTCTTTCAATTGGAAATGAACTCTGCTTTTTCATCTTACAAGGTTCTTGGGAGAATGGGCTCAAACATGAAGTAAAATATTAAATAATTAGTCAGGAAGATAAAACAAAAGACAAAGGGTTCTTCCTTTTGTAAATTTAGTTTTGTAAATCCTTTTCTCTCTTCACTGTATGCTTTGGCATTGGTTACAGATGACTCATTCTATTTGTCTGTTCTCCCTGTGGAGTCCCATATCTTGGCTTAAGAGATCAATCTGCTACTGTTGTGGCTATAGCAGGTCATTTGGCCATTCTGCAATATCTCCAGACCTTTTAAAACTCACAAGATTGATCTCCGGGCAAGCTCATCACAAGTTTTCTAATCAGTAACTTACAATTTTTGTGATTACTGACACTAGCCCTGGTGGACCCCATCACTTATTCTAATTGCTGTAGGACTTTATGATTTCTGAAATTCACAAATTCATTGTCATGAATAAACAAAATGAGGCATCTCAGAGCTGTTTTGGGTAAATTGGATCCAGTAATAATACCCATCCATAACCCAGTTCTTCATCCTTTAAGCCACAAAGAAAAGAGACTAAAAAATGAGATGTTGCTATTTTGCATGAATCCTCACTTCCAGCTCCAAACTCTTCCGATTCCCAGCTAATTAGAACACTTTTCATTAACACATATTACTGACCCTTCCAATATCACAGCTAGAAACTAAGTATTCAGCTTCCTACTTTATGCATGATAGCTTGAACTTAAAATCAAATGGAGAGATTTCTTCTCAAATTTGAAGTTTTGTGCTGTTCACAATTTTACCATTACCCTTTGGATAGTTTTTCATCTTTCCTGGAGTAATTTCCCCAATAAGATGGTAGATCATGTATCCTTTTCTTTAATGCTTTTGTTCATCTAAGACATCAAGGATTTGTTAGACTCTGTCAGATTTCCCCCTCTTTCTATATTACAAACATTAGTGAATAATGTTCACTTATAACAAAAGTCTTTATCATTTCCATCCCAGAAACAAACTAACTTTGTTAGTACTTAAAGAATTAGATCTGGAACAAAATTTCCCCAGGTTAGTTCCCCTACCTTTTGAGGGGTGGAATTATTGTTAAGTCAGTTCAAGAAATTATTAGTTTCTCTGCACTTGGCAGTGTTGCAGATGATGTCAAGATAATCAAGTCCCCCAATTACTAGTCTACCATCTACCATACTTCCCGTGCTAGAATTATGATTTGTTTCCTAAACTCCTGAGCTATTTCATCTTTCAAGTTAGGTGATTACACTGTTGATGACAAAAACACTTTCCTTTTTTCCTCAAATGATCTTTATTAAAGCTGTGTAACTTACTAGTTAAGTGTTACAGATGACTCTCTTAGATACTTAAAACAAAAGTGACAGCATTTATGATTTTATCAGGTTAGAAACTTTCTTCAGCAATACAAAGTAGCAAAATCACTTACATTCTTAGTATTTAAAAATAACTTCTCTGTGTATGTGTCTAATCTCCTGTCTCTTGCTATCTCTCCATTTCTTTCTCTGTTGTATCTTTAAAGTGTGTCTTTCTCTCCCTTTCAACTATTCCCTCTGTGTATGTGTGCCTCTTTATCTCTCTCCCAAGTTTTCAGTCTGTGAAAAGAATTTAATATTTTTCAGAGGTTATATGGTATTCAAAAAAATTGAGAACATATGATCATGGTCATATGTTCCTCTTTTAAAGAAAAATTTTAAAAATAAAATAAAACTATTAGATTTTAATCTTGATAATGATTCATAACCACCATATTGAAAAAGTTAAATTATATATGAATACATATTAATTAAATAAAATTCTTTTGACAAGTATGAAAATAGAAACATAACTTATTTCAAAAGATAGTGAAACTGACAAAGTATCAACAATGTAATCATGCTATAAAGAGTTGTAGAAAGACCTAGACAATTAAATGTCAATAAAGGAGAAATTTCATCTATCTGTCATTAAAAATATCTGAAGGAGTTTAGCTCTGTTTCTTTTAAGAAAAAGAAATAACTAAAATATATGTAGAAGTCATATGATAACACTAGAATTTTGAATCTGGAAGGAATTTTAGTGATAAACAAATCAAATTTAATAATTTCAGTTAAAAGAGAATTAAGATCCAGAGAAGTCAGTGATTTATTAATGGTTCTGTGGCTAATTATAGAGTCATCAATGGGACCCATATCTTACAACTTCCAAGTTAATGCCATTTCATTATATGATACTTTCACTCATGTTACCTTCATTATTCAACTTAAACATCCATAGTTCTGTAACATTAATGATAATGTATTCTACTCTTATCTCATTTCAAGGATCTTATTAGAAAAATGACTAAAGGGATCAGTAATCTTGTTAGAAATATGACTGAAGGGGTCAAAACTGACATGAAAAGTACATGTTAATCTGCATTTCAAGTAGCAACACAATTTTGAACTCTAGTTAGGGAAATATAAACATGTACATATATATGTATGTATGCATGTATGTATATAATTATGTGAATTCTTAGGAGAAGCAATACAAATATCCAAAAAGTAACTTGGATTCACTTATATGCAAACTGGTAGAACCTTTTTATTTGTTCTGTTTTTAAGTAGAGGTTAGTTTAATTTATGAAATATGCATTCATCATTCATTGAGTTTGTTACATGAATTGTTAGTTATGTTAGTTATGAAGAATTCAAGATCTTGGAAAGAAAACAAAATAGAAATAGTTTACAAATTATTTCTAAAATGACTTGCATTAAAATAATGGCAAAAACACATTATCAATGATATTTACATTTAGAAAAAGAAATGGGCTGGTCATATAGTCAAGATGAGGAATAACTTATGCTTGGCAAAAGTGTTTCACAGATGGTCCATATGATATGATAAATATACTCTGCTTTGTAATGCAGAAAATGCATCTTCAAATGATTTTCAATGTGTTGACAGTAAAAATAATTTTTAAAGGATTAATCTTCAATTTATTTCTGATATTTATTATTCTATTCATTTATTCATTACTGTTCATATATCAATATCAATATCCCTAACTATATCAAGAACTTCATTTATATAAGACATCTCCAGAAGCCTCAAGTACTGTGATGAAAGTATGAAGTCAAAATAAAAGCTTTGTAATTGAATATAACAGAGTCCCAAGTCTGGCTCAGCTCTCCTATTTATTTAGTTAGTTTTTTTATTTAGGATAAGTTACTTAGCTTCCCTTAGCTCAATTTCCTTACATGTTAAATAAATGAATTTTTCTCAGGAATTCTCAACCATTTGACTTATGTTATAGACCCCTTTGGCAGTCTGCTGAGACCTATTTACCTTTTATCATAATAAAGGTTTTAAATACAGAAAATAAAATACATTGGTTGGGTTATCAAGAAATGAATGCATTGACATAGTTATAATTTTTTTAAGTTCAAGTATCTCAGGTTCAGATTCTGATTTCTAAGTTCTCTTTCATCTGTAATATCTATAATCTTTTGAACCTAATAGGAGTAAGTGTAAGTTTTTCTTTGTTTTTTTCTTTGTGAGTAGAGATATAAAGAGGTGAAAAAGCAATACCTGATCAATGAAAATAATGTATTTAAGCTTGCAAATGTATGTAGCTTGCAAAATAGTTATGCTTCTTATAGATATGAATCTGATCAAAAAGCTAGATAAGAGGCAGAAAGGAGATGTGATCAGAATTCATATTGTAAAATGTTCTGTTCCATCTCTTACCTTGGCCTCGATTGTTGTTGGCTGATAGGTCCCAATTTTTTTGGTCTACACTAATATCTTGAACTACCCATTATTTTGTCTTGTTAGAAGCTTTCACACCAACCTATTCATTTCAGTTTTCCCTCTAGTTCATCTAGGGACAGACATGATCAATTTATTCTTAGATCATTTCATTCTCATCATGGATGTCAAACCTTATTAAATTAAGAAATCACCCAGTTCAAATAAATCCTGCATTTCTAAGATAAAAAATTTCACTAAAGTAAACCATATGGCCCACCCTCATTAAAGTTCAGGCCCAAGTTTCAAACCAATGTCTTTTCATTGGTTATGATACTGTAAGATTAGAGAATTCTATATTTGTAATCCTTTCCTCAGCTACTAAATTGATCCTTGTAAAATGCATACTTGAGCATATCATTCTTCCCTCTCCATTCAAAAAATTTAGTTGCTCCCTCTTACCATTATGGCAATATATAAAGTTTTATTTGGATTTCAAAGTACTTCAAAACCTGAATCCTTCTAACCTTTCAATCTTTTTATAACTTACATGATAACCCATGGGTTCTGATTTAATTACCCTGTCCACTTGCCATTTTTCAACCAAGACACAATCACCTCAATGAGCATTTTCGTTGGCTTTCCCCAATGGAAAGGAATGCTCTCATTTTTCTTTTCTGCTTCTTATTTAACCTGGATTTTTCAAATATTATGCAAAAAAAATTATGCAAAAAGTCTTTCCTAGCATTTTTAAGTCATAATGCCTTCCCTCTGAGACCACCCTGATTTATTTTGGATGTCTCATTCCTACATAGTTTTTCATATATTGATTCCCCCATGATGCTGTGCATTCCCAGAGAGCAGGTATTGTTTCTTATGATTGTTATTGTTTTGCAGTGAACACATAGTAAAGAACTAGTAAATGCTAGTTGATTGGCTGCTTAAGCATCTTTCACAGAATAGTCTAAGTTCTTTCTAAATAAGGGACCCATAAAATTATAGCAGAATTTTTTTTTACCCTATATTGATTAGATGTAGTAGATAGATAAATAGAGAGATACATAGAGAGATACATAGATATAGATAGATATAGATATACACACATAATTGTATAGTTTTGCTTGTTTGTTTGTTTTTTATTATAGAAAGGGAAGAGTCAGGGTAGATATGGTTATATATCTGTAGAGGAGGGACCAAAGTTAGGAGAAAGATTTAGATTAGAGGCATTAGTCATTTCCATGATCAACAAAGTCCAAACAACAGATTCAAACAATTAAGCTCTATGGAGAGAGTCCAGTGGACTTGAATGGGAGTTGGGCAGAGGAGAACCAAATCAATCTTGAATTTAGTTTAAAAAAAAAAGACTACATATATTTAGATTCCTATGAAATCAAATGAGATTAGCTTGTCAAATTTGGATGTTGAGGTATAAATGTTAGTTTTTACTATTGTGAATATTATTATAATCATAAAGTTTATTCCTAGTTGTACAAGACAAAAGCATTGCATGCTACACAGGGTATTATATTTATAGATTGGGAGACCTGGGTTCAAATTTTGTCTTAAA
This sequence comes from Antechinus flavipes, assembly GCF_016432865.1. Taxonomy (NCBI): domain Eukaryota; kingdom Metazoa; phylum Chordata; class Mammalia; order Dasyuromorphia; family Dasyuridae; genus Antechinus; species Antechinus flavipes. Next base: position 94,798,684 of record NC_067400.1, read on the forward strand.
TATATCCTGACTATGGCTCTAATAAAATCATTCTAAGGATTTGTGCCTCAATAATTTGGGCTCAGTGGCCTCTTTGATCTTTTAGATCTCAATTTAAGATTTTATGGCCTGATTTTCTGCTTTCCTTGGGCAATCTTTATTGAAGTTTTTGCTTTATTGGTTTCCTTCAGTACTATTACTTTCAATAAATACCATTATTTCTCAATTTAAAAAAAGACAAGAATGTATTTTCATGTTACAGAGCAAGTGCTGGTGACATTTATTATATTATGTGTCAGAATATGTACAAAGTATGTGGATACAAAAGGAAGACAAAAGACTACCCCCTCTCTCAGAGGGGGTCCCCACTCAGAGGGGTCTCAGAGAGTGAGTCCCCACTCTCAATGTACTGACAATCATAATAGTTAGGTTGAGTTTTTTACAAGTTTAATAAGGAGAAAAAACATGGAATAAGAAAAAAAGATAGGTGAAAGGGATTGTGGAGACACTCAATACTCAGCTAAAAAATATGTTTTTCCTAAGTAACTGGGAGCAATTAAACATTTTTGAAAAATGATAGATCTACTCAGACATGGTTCTGAAGAAGAATCTCTTGGTAACTTTGTGAATGATAAATTGAATGGATAGGCAAAAATAAAATCAAAAACAGCTTTCAGTGATAATGAAATACTTAAGTAGACTTTAAAGATAGGTAGGAGGAAGAGATTTTGGACAGAGCAAAGGAAGAGAATGGAGAATGTACAGATGGCTTTGATCAACAATAACCTTAAAATGGTCAAAGATACAAATATTAATAGTTTATTAAACATAAACATGCAAAAAATTAAAGCTTTAGTGTTTAAAATGTTTCAACACAAATCTTCCATTTGTTAATGGGTTAATGACATTGATTAATTTTGGTTAATGAAATATTTTTGAACCAAAGGTTCAAAAGGTGGATTTTTACAGAACACAATAAGGTTAATAGGAAATTGTTCATGAGATTGATGTTTTTCATTCATTATCACTTAAAAATTTGATCTGTGATATATTTTTACATAAGAATACAATATTCTCTTCACTCATAGAAAATTAAAGATTAAAAGGCATCCATTTTAGTGAAGAATCAAAATTCAGAAACTAGCCTTCAGAGAAACCTCCCAAAAATAATATTTCCAGGCACAATCATTGTTGGTTGAGCAAGTTTTTTTCTGATAGAAGCCCTTGAGTTTATTAGCTTTGCTTTTACGGTAGTTTAACTCTGACTAGAAAATATGTGGGATTATGGCTCCGAGGGTTAAAATAATTTCATACTACATTTTCAATTTGTTTAGTTTCTTTATTTGTATTTTTTTCTCAGAGAATTATATTTTCTCACTATTTTATAAAGCTTCAGTTCTGTACTTTACTTCCTATTTTTTTATTTCACATTTCTTTTTTTTTTTAATTTAATAATTACTTTATATTGACACTCGTTTCTGTTCCGATTTTTTTTCCCTCCCTCCCTCCACCCCCTCCCCTAGGTGGCAAGCAGTCCTTTATATGTTGGATATGTTGCAGTATATCCTAGATACAATATATGTTTGCAGAACCGAACAGTTCTCTTGTTGCATAGGGAGAATTGGATTCAGAAGGTATAAATAACCCGGGAAGAAAAACAAAAATGCAGTTAGTTCACATTCGTTTCCCAGTGTTCTTTCTTTGGGTGTAGCTGCTTTTGTCCATCATTTATCAATTAAAACTCAATTAAGTCTCTTTGTCAAAGAAATCCACTTCCATCAAAATATGTCCTCATACAATATCATTGTCGAAGTGTATAATGATCTCCTGGTTCTGCTCATTTCACTTAGCATCAGTTCATGTAAGTCTCGCCAGTCCTCTCTGTATTCATCCTGCTGGTCATTTCGTACAGAACAATAATATTCCATAACATTCATATACCACAATTTACCCAGCCATTCTCCAATTGATGGGCATCCATTCATTTTCCAGTTTCTGGCCACTACAAACAGGGCTGCTACAAACATTTTGGCACATACAGGTCCCTTTCCCTTCTTTAGTATTTCTTTGGGATATAAGCCCAATAGAAACACTGCTGGATCAAAGGGTATGCACAATTTGATAATTTTTTGGGCATAATTCCAGATTGCTCTCCAGAATGGTTGGATTCGTTCACAACTCCACCAACAATGCATTAGTGTCCCAGTTTTCCCGCATCCCCTCCAACATTCATCATTATTTTTTCCTGTCATCTTAGCCAATCTGACAGGTGTGTAGTGGTATCTCAGAGTTGTCTTAATTTGCATTTCTCTGATCAATAATGATTTGGAACACTCTTTCATATGAGTGGTAATAGTTTCAATCTCATCCTCTGAAAATTGTCTGTTCATATCCTTTGACCATTTATCAATTGGAGAATGGCTTGATTTTTTATAAATTTGAGTCAGTTCTCTATATATTTTGGAAATGAGGCCTTTATCAGAACCTTTAACTGTGAAAATGTTTTCCCAGTTTGTTGCTTCCCTTCTAATCTTGTTTGCATTAGTTTTATTTGTACAAAGGCTTTTTAATTTGATGTAATCGAAATTTTCTATTCTGTGATCAGTAATGGTCTCTAGTTCATCTTTGGTCACAAATTTCTTTCTCCTCCACAAGTCTGAGAGATAAACTATTCTATGTTCCTCTAATTTATTTATAATCTCGTTCTTTATGCCTAGGTCATAGACCCATCTTGGTATATGGTGTTAAGTGTGGGTCCATGCCTAGTTTCTGCCATACTAATTTCCAATTATCCCAGCAGTTTTTATCAAATAATGAATTCTTTTCCCAGAAGTTAGGGGCTTTGGGTTTGTCAAACACTAGATTGCTATAATTGACTATTCTGTCTTGTGAGCCTAGCCTTTTCCACTGATCCACTAATCTATTTCTTAGTCAATACCAAATGGTTTTGGTGACTGCTGCTTTATAATATAATTTTAGATCAGGTACAGCTAGGCCACCTTCATTTGATTTTTTTTTCATTAATTCCCTTGAGATTCTCGACTTTTTATTGTTCCATATGAATTTTGTTGTTATTTTTTCTAGATCAATAAAATATTTTCTTGGAAGTCTGATTGGTATAGCACTAAATAAATAGATTAGTTTAGGGAGTATTGTCATCTTTATTATGTTCGCTCGGCCGATCCAAGAGCACTTAATATTTTTCCAATTATTTAAGTCTGACTTTATTTGTGTGGAGACTTTTTTATAATTTTGCTCATATAATTCCTGACTTTCCTTTGGTAAATAGATTCCCAAATATTTTATGGTATCAACAGTTATTCTGAATGGGATTTCTCTTTGTATCTCTTGCTGTTGGGTTTTGTTGGTGATGTATAAAAATGCTGAGGATTTATGGGGATTTATTTTGTAGCCAGCTACTTTGCTAAAATTATGAATTATTTCCAATAGCTTTTTAGTAGAATCTCTGGGGTTCTCTAGGTATACCATCATATCATCTGCAAAGATTTACTTCCTATTTTAATAGACTATCTTGCCTTTAAAGTGTTTATCAATACTAAATTGTAACTCAATAAACCATAGCTTCCACTTATACACAACACATAAAAAGATATATCTTGCATCATTCTTGGGCTGTCAATGTCATAATTAAAAATATGATAAATACAGAATGAAACTGATAGATCTCCATTAGGTACTGAGTGACTTCCATGATGTTACAGAAATTTGTCCATGTTCCTATGTCAATAATTATACACAATCACTAAGCTTTCAACATTTACTTTGATTTTGTGATTCATCCTATTTGGTTTTTATAAGGTACTATAAGGCTACTAGGAGATTGATAGTGAGGTCACTTTCAATTCATCATCAGTCCCAAATTCCTGTAATGATTCCTTTGCTAAGTAGATTGAAAAAAATAATGCCTCTGGAATTAGAAGACCAAGATTTAAATTCTGACCTCTGATTCTGATTATTTGAGGAACTTAAGACAAAACACTTTTTAAAAAAATTTCCTTAAGTATAAAAGAAAAAGTTAAGCTAACTTTAGGTTCTTTCTAGCTTTAGGTCTCTGAATTAGAGCTTGAATCTTCATCTTTATTGAGACCTTTGTTCTCTTCTTGAACAGCAGCTACATCTATATGGTCTGTTTCTAAGAGAAATTTGCACTAAATAGCTATCTATAGACATCTCCAGAAAAAAATGTCCAGGCATCTATTAATATTTCTCCATCCTTAAGGATTGTTTCAAAGGAATAAAGGATAACTAGTAAGGAAAAAAAACACTATTTTAATTTTCAAGAGAATTCTTTACCTCTCATCTCTCTAACAATTTGAAAAATTCAACTTAAGTCAGATTCATTCCATATTTGTGTATTTAAATATGAATGTAAATTGTAAATATACTTAATATTAGTGATGAAACATGTGAAATTCCTGACTTAAAAAATATTCTTTTCCAATCCGTATTCCACAAGGAGCTGTAAAAGTCACCTAGAAAATCCTGTGGGACCCCTTGAGGCTGACAGATCTTTTCTCCTACTCTCATTTTATACTATGTTAAAAAAAAATCTTTGTCTGACAAGACTATGGTTTATCTGAGATTCTTGCTTTTGTAAAGGTCTTGGTTTGAGATGAGGACATATATTTAATTTAAGATCTTCTCAAACTTTGTGCCCTCTAAGCTTAGAGTTAAATTTGATCATTTTTAGATGGAGTTCTATTTAATACTTATAAAAGGTAGCAGAACATATGCCCTTCTACCTTTGGTCAAACATGGCCTAATTTTTCACAATGCCATAGGAGAATAAAAAGAAAAATTTAATAGTCCTCCTAAAGGTTTTGGTTGCTTGCTTTGGAAAAAAGAAGGCAATTTATGTGGAGAGAAGAATATTTGGAAAGAATTCTAGTTTTTTTTGGTCCATCTTTTTTTCTGTGGTAATCAAATTATTATACCAATGAGAGCATTTTCCCCTCATATTGTTAGTTATAGTTCCCAAAAAGTATAAACATTTTGAGACTATGGATAATTCTTTAGGGATGTGTGTTTCCAATATTTTATATGGCATATAGAATATATAGTGTATTATATGGTAGAGTATCTCAATTGATTAGTAGGTGACTGTAACTTTATTTTCTAATCTTATAATATACTTTCTACCAGACTCAAAAAAGTTTTTTTTTTTTGTTTTGTTTTGTTTTGTTTTGTTTTTGGTTGTTTGGTTTTGTTTCATTTGTTTTGTTTTGCAGAGGATAACAATAATGTTCTCTTCTTTGGATATAAAATTTTGCCCATTAGATCATACATTTGACTTTAATTACATTTTTATTATTTTTAAATTTTTTATGGATTGAGAGGAAGGACAGAACACTGTACTTGGAATTAGATAATTTGCTTTTTAGGTCAGCCTGTTTCATCTATTAGTTATTTAATGTTGGGCAGGCTATTTAACCTCTTTATGTCTTTGTTTCCTCAAAATAGGAATGGCATTTCTTATACCACCTATATTACAGACACACTTGATTTGAAATCAAGAAAATAATTATCAAAAGAGTAATGATTTATGTAAAAGTGCTGTAGAGATATAAAATAGTCTTTCAAAAATATCAATATACTACAGGAAATTCATTGAAAGAACATTTTCAATGAAAAAAAAAATGCAATACACAACAATGCCATAGACCTATGGAGCTTGGACTGCACTAAGACCTCTGCGTCAACTCTATGGCATGAAGTAAGTGAATATGATTCTTAGAATAACATGAATATAATTGCAAAACCAATAACCTTTGGAGAATAAAGTGAAGTAGAAGCATTGTGCAAAGAGATTGAACAAACTTTTCCAAAGTAATGAGTGGTACAAGGAGAGAGTACAGAAGTTGGACAGAGAAGACTTGGATTTGAACTAAGACTCATGAGTATGATCTTTGGTTAAGTTATGTTATTTACCTAGTTGTCATTTTATTTGTTGTAGATTGAGAAGTTAGACTAAATGGCCACTAGCTTAATTTTAAGTTCAAAGATAAATATAAGAGCCTGAGACCATTCTTTTTCTAATACACATACACTCTGTGTCTCTGTGTTTCTTTATGTGTATGTGTGTTTCTCTGTATCTCTCTGCCTCTTGTTTCTTTTTCTGTGTGTGTATGTGTGTGTGTGTCTCTCTCTCTGTTTCTCTCTCTCTCTCTGTCTCTCTGTCTCTGTCTCTGTCTCTGTCTCTGTTTCCGTCTTTTATCTCTCTCTCTCTCTCTATCTCTCTCTTTCTCTCTCTTTGTCTCCCTCTCTCTCTTCTCTTTTCTTTGTTCCCATTTCTTTCTGTGTTTCTGTGTACATATAATAGATATAGATAGATATACACATCTATTTATCTAACATCTTTTTATCTATACATAGTTAGAGACCAATTGATTTTTCTATATATCTAAACCCCACATTTATATGACATAAATGTTTTCTTTAAGAAAACGGGAACAGGAAGAATCACAACAGAGTGAAGGCAGAGATTGCCAATCTCTTCCCCCAAATGCTCCAAATTCCTTTAAACAATGACTATAAACAAATTTTAGAGCATCAGAGCACACAAAAATTGTAATGGAACATTTTCCAGCTAACAGCAACTTAGAAGGGCAGCAGAAAAGGTCTTTGCCACCAGAGTAGGAATCCAGCACACAGCCCCAGTGCAGGCCAAACACAGAGCAGCCCTGGCACCAGCCCCAGTTCACTCAGCAGCAAAACTAGAATGGGCCTTAGACCTCTGAATCATTGGCAGTAATGGTGGTTTCTAGACTGCTAGTCCCAGAGATACCAAGGACCACTTGGAAAGTTGGCAGGAAATTTTTGTTAGTAAAGTGAGGAGACCTTGGGCAACCAGCAAGCCAGGAATTGGGATGGTAGAAGTAGCAGCAGCAGCTTCTGAGAGGCCTTATCTCACATTAATTTTCTTTATTAGCATTTGGGGAGGACTTCACTGTTTTAGTACAATAGAATTTATACCATGATGAAATAGGGACCCTCCTCACAGTTCCAGGGCAGAAAAGTGTTTGTGGTCAGGTTCTTAGAGAAGGATCTCTGAAACAACCTGGGACAGTGCCTTCTCTTGCCTGGAAATGGAGTTTTACTTTAGCAAAAAGTTAAAAGAAGAATGATAGGCTGGAAAAATGAGCAGAAAGCAAAAATAATGATTCTGATCATAGAAAGTTATTATGATGGCAAGGAAGGTCAGACACATACTCAGAAGAAGGAAACAAAGTCAAAGTTCCTATATCCAAAACCTCAAAGAAAAAGAAAAATTGAGTTGAGGCCATTGAAGAGCTCAAAAGAGATTTCGAAAATAAAATAAGAGAGACAGACAAAAAACAGGGAATAAAATTGAGAGAAATGCAAAAGGAAAAAAAGAAAAAAAGTGCCTTACAAAGCAAAATTGGCCAAATGGGAAAGAAGGTATAAAAGCTCACTGAAGAAAATAATTTCTTGAAAATTAGAGTTGAGCTAATGACTGTATTAGAAATCAAGAAACCATAAAATAAAACCAAAACAATTGACATGGAAAATAGATTCAGAAGAAATAATTTTAAAATTATTGATCCACCTTAAAACCATAATGAAAAAAGAGCCTAGACTTAATTTTTTAAGAAATCATCAAGGAAAACTGTCCTGATATTCTAGAATCAGAGAGTAAAATGGAAATTGAAAGACTGTATCAATACAGAACCCAAAATTAAAAAAAAAAAACTCTCAGGAACTCCCAGATGAAGGAGAAAATATTGCAAGCATCCAGAAAGAAAAAAAGCAAATGTAGTGAAATCACAGTTAAAATAACACAAGATTTAGCAGTTTCTTGGAATATGATATTCTGAAGAACAATGGAGCTACAATTCCAGCCAAGAATTACTTAACACTGAGTTTTTTCCCTTTCAGGAAAAAAAAAAAAAAAGATGGAAATTCAGTGAAATAGAGGACTTTGAACTACCTTATGAAAAGTTCAGAACTGAATTGAAAATTTGATTTTCAAACAAAAATACTTAGGAAAAGCATAAGCAGATAATCAGGCAAGGAATATCATAAGGGATTTAATAATATTTATCTATTTATGGGAAGATGATATTTGTAACTCAACTTTCTCATAATTATGGCAGCTAAAAGGAGTATACACACACACACACACACACACACACACACACACACACAGAAGGCACATGTGTGAGTTGAATATGAAGGAATAATATCTAAAAAAATAAATGGAGAGAGAGGAATTTACTGGGAGAATGGGAAAGGGAGAGGTGGAATGGTATATGTTATCTGCTATTAAAGAGGCAAGTCAAAGCTTTTAAAATGGAGAGGAAGAGGGGGAAAGCAAGAAAAATGAATGAATCTAGTTCTCATCAGAATTGTCTTAAAGAAGAAATAAAATATACTATCAAGATGGGCAAAGAAATCTATCTTACCCTGCAGGACAGTAGGAGTGAAAGATGATACAAAGAAAGGTAGGTTGACAGAAGAGAGGGTGTTGTGAGCTTTTTCTTCTTAAAACGCAGCCAGGTGATAAAAGTTCAGATCTTTTATTATCTGCAATATAGCCCGGTTAGCTAAGAGGCCTATCTCTCTGCTTGGTTCCAAGAGCTCTCTCCAAATGTCTTCAAATCCAAAGGTCTGGTCCTTCAGCCTCTGCCTCTGCTTTTCTTCAGCCTCCAGCCAGCTCCAGTCTCCATGTCATTCTGGTGAAATCTCGACTTGTAGCGTCTTCCTCTCTCAAGAACACTTCTGCCACCAGCCAGCCAAGTGGAAAATATTCTGCCTTGCCTCGGAGAGAGGGCTTCTGGCGTAACTCTACTGAAATCTGACCGAGAGCTTCTGTCTGTTTCTTTTATCCAAGAGGGAGGAATTATGGGATACGAGAGAGAGGGATTATGGGTTTTCTCCCATAGTGCTCTCTGGCCCAACGAGCTTCAAGGGAGGTGTGAACTCATTGAACTTAGTTCTACTTAGTACCTTGTTTCAGGTTCTGCCCAAAACATCTTCTTGTAAGATTAGATCAACTCTAATTACTTAGCAGTTAGTAAGGATTCCAACAAGAGGGTATATTGGGAAGAGGTGATCAATAGCAAAACACTTTTGAGGAGGGTCAGGAGAAAAGAGAGAGAGAATAGAATGAATGGGAAATACAGTTAGCAATAGTAATTGGAAAAAGAATTTTGAAGCAAATTTCCTTTATTTATTTATTTATTTATTTATTTACATAACTTTTTATTGACAATAACCCATGCCAGGGTAATTTTTTACAGTATTGTCCCTTGCACTCACTTCTGTTCCGATTTTTCCCCTCCCTCCCTCCCTCCACCCCCTCCCCCAGATGGCAAGCAGTCCTTTACATGTTGAATAGGTTACAGTATATCCTAGATACAATATATGTGTGCAGAACCTAACAGTTCTCTTGTTGCACAGGGAGAATTGGATTCAGAGGATATAAATAACCCGGGAAGAAAAACAAAAATGCAAGCAGTTTATATTCATTTCCCAGTGTTCTTTCTTTGGGTGTAGCTGCTTCTGTCCATCCTTGATCAATTGAAACTGAATTAGCTCTCTTTATCGAAGAGATCCACTTCCATCAGAATACATCCTCATACAGTATCGTTGTTGAGGTTTATAATGATCTCCTGGTTCTGCTCATTTCACTTAGCATCAGTTCATGTAAGTCTCGCCAGTCCTCTCTGTATTCATCCTGCTGGTCATTTCTTACAGAACAGTAATATTCCATAACGTTCATATACCACAATTTACTCAACCATTCTCCAATTGATCGGCATCCATTCATTTTCCAGTTTCTAGCCACTACAAACAGGGCTGCCACAAACATTTTGGCACACACAGGTCCCTTTCCTTTCTTTAGTATCTCTTTGGGGTATAAGCCCAGTAGAAACACTGCTGGATCAAAGGGTATGCACAGTTTGATAACTTTTTGAGCATAGTTCCAAATTCCTCTCCAGAATGGCTGGATATGTTCACAATTCCACCAGTAATGTATCAGTGTCCCTGCTTTCCCACATCCCCTCCAACATTCCCCATTATCTTTCCCTGTCATTCTAGCCAATCTGACAGGTGTGTAGCCGTATCTCAGAGTTGTCTTAATTTGCATTTCTCTGATTAATAATGATTTGGAGCATATTTTCATATGTCTATAAATAGTTTTAATTTCTTCATCTGAGTATTGTCTGTTCATATCCTTTGACCATTTATCAATTGGAGAATGGCTTGATTTCTTATACATTAGAGTCAATTCTCTATATATTTTGGAAATGAGGCCTTTATCAGAACCTTTGACTGTAAAAATGTTTTCCTAGTTTATTGTTTCCCTTCTAATCTTGTCCGCATTTGTTTTGTTTGTACAAAAATTTTCAATTTGATATAATCAAAATTTTCTATTTTGTGCTCAATAGTGATCTCTAATTCTTCTTTGGTCATAAATTCCTTCCTCTTCCACAAGTCTGAGAGGTAAACTATCCTATGCTCTTCCAACTTATTTATAATCTCATTCTTTTTGCCTAGGTCATGAACCTATTTTGACCTTATCTTGGTGTACGGTGTTAAGTGTGGGTCAATGCCAAGTTTCTGCCATACTAATTTCCAATTTTCCCAGCAATTTTTGTCAAATAATGCGTTCTTATACCCAAAAATGGGGTCTTGGGGTTTGTCAAACACTAGATTATTAAAGTTATTTGTCCTTTGAACCTAACCTATTCCATTGATCAACTAGTCTATTTCTTAGCCAATACCAGATGATTTTTGTAACTGCTGCTTTATAATATAATTTTAGATCTGGGACAGCTTGGCCACCTTCATTTGATTTTTTTCATTAATTCCCTTGAAGTTCTTGACCTTTTGTTTTTCCATATGCAATTTATTGTTATTTTTTTTAGGTCATCAAAATAGTTTTTTGAGAGTCAGATTGATATAGTGCTAAATAAATAGATTAGTTTAGGTAGTATTGTCATCTTTATTATATTTGCTCGCCCAATCCAAGAGCATTTAATATTTGAAGCAAGTTTCTCTGATGAAGGCCTCATTTCTCAAATGAATGGGCAATTGAGTCAAATTTATAATAAAAAAAGAACCATTCTACAATTGATAAATGATCTAAAGATATGAAGGAAGGGCTATAAAATCGTGCATGGCCTTTGACCTAACAGTACTATTATTTGACCTCAATACCCAAAGAGATTTTAAGAAAGGAAATGATCTATATACACAAAAATATTTATAGCAGCTCTTTCCTCAGGGCATTGAATTGAAAATTAAATGAATGCCCATCAAAATGGTAATGGACAAATAAAATGAGGCATGTAATTATAATGGGATATTATTGTCCTGTAGGAAATGATGGGCAGAATGCTTTCAGAAAAACTTGGAACTCAAGCAAAATGAAAAGTACTGTGTAAAAAGTAATAGTAATATTGTGGAATGATCAACGATGAATGACTTTGCTATTTTCAGCAATACAATGATCCAAGACTACTTTAAAGGACTTATGAAAAATGTTAACACTACCAAGGAATAAGAGCTGGTTGTCTCTGAATACAGATTGAAGCATTCTCTCTTTTTGTTTTTAAACTTTGTTTTTCTTAAGGATTTCTTTTTTGGGAGAGGTTATGTTTTCTTTCATAACATGACTTTTATGGAAATGTTTTGCATAACTTTACATGTGCCTTCTTAATGGGGTTGGGAAGGATGTGAGTAAAGGAAAGAACTTGATTTTAAAAAACAAGTTTTAAAAACAAAAAACAAGTTTTTAAAACAAATGTAAAAATTGTTTTACATGTAACTGGGGAAAATAAAAATATTAAATATTCTTCAAAAGAAAGTAGAAAATTGATCTGTGAATGATCTTGTGAATATCAAACCATATCTTAGTTAATTTAATCACTTTAATATATGAGAAATAATTGTTTTGTACTATTAACTATTAACTCCAGGATAATTTATCTAAGGAAACATTTATACAACTTTATCTCAGATGCAAAATATGGAGGAAAAAATCATACCAATCAGGACCATCACTATAGAAAATCAAACAATCATTAAGAGGAAAATGAACCTTCCAAGAACCTTGTGTGAAATGTCTGCTTAAATCATGGTTTTTTCTTTATTGTTTTTCTGTTTCTTATATGATTATGTTTCATTCCCCTGAACCCTCAATAAATAACCTGAGTGCTATCCCACATTACAAAGGGAGTAGAAACTCAGTAATGTTGAATCTAGTTCAAATGGCATGAACATTTTAGCCATTTTATTTGCATAATTTCAATGCTTTCTAAAATGAGTGTATTATTTCACAGCTCTACCAAAAATGTATTAATGTATCCATCTTTTTACAGCAAATCCAATATTGACTGTTCTCATTTTTTCAATTTTTTTGCCAATTTTCAGGATGAAAGGTGAAACTTGAGTTGTTTTAACTTGCATTTTTCTTATTACATTTGGTTTGGAATTGGAAAATTATTTTCTTCCATGTGGTTGTGAATACTTTGGTTCTTTTGAAAACCTTATCTATATTCTTTATTTATTAGTGAATGGTTATTTTATAAATATTGTTTATATATCTTTCATAACAGACTGTAGTCAGAGAAATTTAATCTAATGATTTTTTTTCCAAATCAAGTACTTCTTTTGTTAGACAAAATATTGTCAGCTCAACTAGAACTAGGTGCAGTTTATAGAGTATGGGCCCTGGAGTTAGGAGAACCTGAGTTCAAATCTTGCTTCACACACTTAACTAGGTGTGTGTCCCTGGGCAACTCACTTAATTCCAGTTGCTTGAAGAAGAAGAAGAAGAAGAAGAAGAAGAAGAAGAAGAAGAAGAAGAAGAAGAAGAAGAAGAAGAAGAAGAAGAAGAAGAAAGAAAGAAACATTATTGTCTTTACAAAAAACTTTTTCAGTGTCAAAGAAGCAAAATTATCTTTTTTTTTTTTTTTTTGTAACTACTTTTATCTCTTGTCTGGTTAAGAAGAAATCTTTTCCAAGCATTTGATAAAATCCAACATCCATTCCTAATAAAAACACTTGAGAGCATAGGAATAAATGGACTTTTCCTTAAAATAGTCAGGAGCATATATTTAAAACCATCAGTAAGCATCATATGCAATGGGGAAAAACTGGAACCTTTCCCAGTAAGATCTGGAGTGAAGCAAGGTTGCCCACTATCACCATTATTATTTAATATCGTATTAGAAACACTAGCCTCGGCAATAAGAGTCGAGAAAGATATTAAAGGAATTAGAGTAGGCAATGAGGAAACCAAACTATCACTTTTTGCAGATGATATGTTGGTATACCTAGAGAACCCCAGAGATTCTACTAAAAAGCTATTGGAAATAATTCATAATTTTAGCAAAGTAGCTGGCTACAAAATAAATCCCCATAAATCCTCAGCATTTTTATACATCACCAACAAAACCCAACAGCAAGAGATACAAAGAGAAATTCCATTCAGAATAACTGTTGATACCATAAAATATTTGGGAATCTATCTACCAAAGGAAAGTCAGGAATTATATGAGCAAAATTATAAAAAAGTCTCCACACAAATAAAGTCAGACTTAAATAATTGGAAAAATATTAAGTGCTCTTGGATCGGCCGAGCGAACATAATAAAGATGACAATACTCCCTAAACTAATCTATTTATTTAGTGCTATACTAATCAGACTTCCAAGAAAATATTTTAATGATCTAGAAAAAATAACAACAAAATTCATATGGAACAATAAAAAGTCGAGAATCTCAAGGGAATTAATGAAAAAAAAATCAAATGAAGGTGGCCTAGCTGTACCTGATCTAAAATTATATTATAAAGCAGCAGTCACCAAAACCATTTGGTATTGGCTAAGAAATAGATTAGTGGATCAGTGGAAAAGGCTAGGTTCACAAGACAGAATAGTCAACTATAGCAATCTAGTGTTTGACAAACCCAAAGCCCCTAACTTCTGGGAAAAGAATTCATTATTTGATAAAAACTGCTGGGATAATTGGAAATTAGTATGGCAGAAATTAGGCAGGGACCCACACTTAACACCATATACCAAGATAAGATCAAAATGGGTCCATGACCTAGGCATAAAGAACTAGATTATAAATAAATTAGAGGAACATAGAATAGTTTATCTCTCAGACTTGTGGAGGAGAAAGAAATTTGTGACCAAAGATGAACTAGAGACCATTACTGATCACAAAATAGAAAATTTTGATTACATCAAATTAAAAAGCCTTTGTACAAATAAAACTAATGCAAACAAGATTAGAAGGGAAGCAACAAACTGGGAAAACATCTTCACAGTTAAAGGTTCTGATAAAGGCCTCATTTCCAAAATATATAGAGAACTGACTCAAATTTATAAGAAATCAAGCCATTCTCCAATTGATAAATGGTCAAAGGATATGAACAGACAATTTTCAGAGGATGAGATTGAAACTATTACCACTCATATGAAAGAGTGTTCCAAATCATTATTGATCAGAGAAATGCAAATTAAGACAACTCTGAGATACCACTACACACCTGTCAGATTGGCTAAGATGACAGGAAAAAATAATGATGAATGTTGGAGGGGATGCGGGAAAACTGGGACACTAATGCATTGTTGGTGGAGTTGTGAACGAATCCAACCATTCTGGAGAGCAATCTGGAATTATGCCCAAAAAATTATCAAACTGTGCATACCCTTTGATCCAGCAGTGTTTCTATTGGGCTTATATCCCAAAGAAATACTAAAGAAGGGAAAGGGACCTGTATGTGCCAAAATGTTTGTAGCAGCCCTGTTTGTAGTGGCCAGAAACTGGAAAATGAATGGATGCCCATCAATTGGAGAATGGCTGGGTAAATTGTGGTATATGAATGTTATGGAATATTATTGTTCTGTACGAAATGACCAGCAGGATGAATACAGAGAGGACTGGCGAGACTTACATGAACTGATGCTAAGTGAAATGAGCAGAACCAGGAGATCATTATACACTTCGACAATGATATTGTATGAGGACATATTTTGATGGAAGTGGATTTCTTTGACAAAGAGACTTAATTGAGTTTCAATTGATAAATGATGGACAAAAGCAGCTACACCCAAAGAAAGAACACTGGGAAACGAATGTGAACTAACTGCATTTTTGTTTTTCTTCCCGGGTTATTTATACCTTCTGAATCCAATTCTCCCTATGCAACAAGAGAACTGTTCGGTTCTGCAAACATATATTGTATCTAGGATATACTACAACATATCCAACATATAAAGGACTGCTTGCCATCTAGGGGAGGGGGTGGAGGGAGGGAGGGAAAAAAAAATCGGAACAGAAACGAGTGTCAATATAAAGTAATTATTAAATAAAAATTAAAAAAAAAAAGAAGAAATCTTTTCCAATACCTCATAAACGTATACCCCCCATCCCTCAAATGAACTCAGATTATAATGTGAAGTGTTGGTTAAAATCTAATTTTTGCCAGGCTGTCTTCCAGTTTCCTCATCAGTTTTTGTCAAATATGGAATTTCCCCCAGTTATTGATGTTTTCCATTTTATAAAAGACTCTTTTATATTTTATTGTTTATGAATCTCCTTGTCTAGTCTTTTCATTGTTTCATTTAAATCAGATGATTACAATGACTCCTACCTTATAAATATAGTTTGAAGTGTGAAGTTCTGTTTTCCCTCCATCCTTATTTTCAATATTTTCCTTGATGTTTTCCATATTTTATTTTCACAAATGAAATTTGCTATTATTTTATCAGTCTCTATAAAGTATACTGTTGCCAATTTCATTGACATAACACACAATGTAAAATTTATTACATGAATTATTGCTGAAAGAAGCAAGCAGAACCACAAAAAAAGTGTACACAGCAACAACAACATTATATGATGAAAAACTATGATAGATTTGGATCTTCTCAGCAATGCAATGATCCAAGGAAATTTCAAAATAATTTGGATGAAAAATGTAGAGGGCTGAAACTATGGAATCAATGCACTGAGGTCAGGAGTGCCGAGCACTTGAGGCTAACTACTAATTGGACAATACTCTATGGGCATATATTTGGAAAATGGTCCTTTTCACTCTCAGTGCTGGCTCAATGATTAGTGTTAAGAAGATTGTAGGAGGGACTAGGGAGTGGAGTAAAGCTAGCCAGAGACACTCTTGAGGGAGAAGGAAGGTGGTAGTGGGGTTTTTGCTTCCATCCTGTTCAATCCCGGGTTTGGGGACCAAGACTGAGGACTTTTGCTTATCCTGACTCCAGCTGGTTCTGGAGTGTCCTGGATGCTAGCACAGTTGTTACAGAAAAATGCCTTCTCCATGCAGAGAGAGAACAACGGCAACTGAATATAGATCAAAACATACTACTTTTGCTTCTTTTTGTTCTTTTTTTTGTTTCTCATGCTTTTTTTCTTTTTGTTCTTATTTTTTTCTCTTAACATGACTCATGAGAATATGTAATAAATTACATGTACATGTATAACCTAAAAAAAGTGGAAAAAAGTAAAAATTTGGTACCATTGCCATTTTGTTATATTAACATGAATTGGCATTAAAAAGTAGATGGGTGACTGAGTGGATGAAGCACTGGGCATGGAATCAGGAAGTCCTGAGTTTAAAGCTGACCCCAGTCACTTATTAGTTCTGTATCCTTGGCCAGGTAACTTAACCTCTGTTAATTTTAATCCACTGGAAAGGGAGATGGCAAAGGGATCTAATATCTTTGCCAAGAAAACTCCATAGAATGTAAGATCCATGTGGTCAGGAAGTCACATAGGACTGATAGACTTAACACAGTAATGAGCACTGGATTTTCCATCAATTCTTCATTTTGATTGTTTTGTTGTTGCTGTTTTTTAATTATCTAAGGAGATCTTTGTAA
The DNA here is from genome assembly GCF_016432865.1 of Antechinus flavipes. Taxonomy (NCBI): domain Eukaryota; kingdom Metazoa; phylum Chordata; class Mammalia; order Dasyuromorphia; family Dasyuridae; genus Antechinus; species Antechinus flavipes. The sequence continues at coordinate 94,815,560 of NC_067400.1, forward strand.
ATGAATATATTCAAGGCTTTTGTGTTCTTTAGGAGATTAATTTCCATATGTTTTATGCATTGTTTACTTATTTGGAATGAAATTTCCATTTATTTTCTTTTTTCTTATTTTATAATTAGTATATAAAAATGCTTTGATTTTGTAGCCGCAAATCTCCTCAAGCTATTAATTGTCTCAATTAGTTTAATTGATCATTCCGTGGGATTTTCCCAATAAACATCACATCATCAGCAAAAAGGATAATTTTATTTTTTTTATTTACCTCTCTATATTCCTTTTTTCCCTCTTCTCTTATTGCTATTACTAACATTTCCAAAATGATATTAAATCATAGTGTAGAAAGTGGGCATACAATCTATGAAGTAGATACCCACAGTATTAAACTGTATTATCTCCAGAAACTTCTTCAGTTCCACATTTTCCCTTTTGCTTATCTTTTTTTGCCAGTCATATCCAAAACTGATAGAGGGATATTGAAGTCTTCTATCACTCTTTTGTTAATGTCTATGTATCCTTGAAGTTCAGATATTGTTTTCTTTGTGAATTCAGATGTGAAGTCTGATATTACTTCGTTGTCTCTGGTTTCTTTCAGCATTTTTTGTTTATTTTTTGAATATTTGTTTTTCCTTTGATAGCATGGTGGCAATTTTTTTTTCATTTGATATGTATATTTTTATCTTCAGTTTTCTTTTTCATTTCTCTTTATTTTTTAAATGGTTTCTTGTTAATAATAGATCATAAAGGTTTGTTTTTAATCGGATTTGTAGCTGTTTTGTTGGTGTTCTCTTGTCTTATTTAACCCATTCACATTTAAATCAGTAAGTTAGATTCATATTTTCCTATATTTATCTCTAAAATTATTTTCTTCAGTTTTAATCTCTGCTCCATTTTCTTCTGTAAACACAGTATTATATTCCTTCAATTACTTTACTTTAATCTTTTTTTTTTTTTTTAGTGTGGCCCTATGTCATTTAGTTCTCTTACCCTTATTTTGATCTTCTCTTCTCATTTGCCACTCTTCTTTAGTTAGGGTTGTGTTTGTTAGTTTCTCTTTATTCTTCTTTTTAAATCTTCCTAGATATTTCTTTCCCTCCTTTCCCCTCTCAGGTAGATTTCCCTTTCCTCTCCTCCTCTTTTGCCAGTTATGTACATTTTTTTTAATTTCATTTTTATATTCCTTTCCAAAAAGAATTTCTTTAACTCTCTTCATTTTCCATCCTCTCAGATTACTCAAGGCCCTATAATCATCTGATTTCTTGCTTTTTTCTATATCCTTCATATAACCAAAGCTTCTAAGATATTCATTCTAGGCTCTACTCTCTTGCTTCTTTTTTGTCATTGCCTTATAAGATTTATGCCATTAATTCCACTCTCAGTACAAAGTCTGTCATTGAAGGTATTAGAGAGGGTACTGCCACATATAATAGGAAACATCCCTTTCTACTTCTATATAGCCTCTCTTATTGACTGCCACCCCAAGATTGCAAGGAAATATCTTCCTTGATTGCATTCTCTCATACTTCTCTTAGACCCAATGGATTTCAAATCCCCTCCCCTCCAACACACACAAAACAAATAGACTTTTTAGCCATCAAATGCAGCAGGCCTCATCCAGTGTACCATTCACATCTCTCTTCAAATAAAGGAGTGTTATTCATTAGAGAATCTCTCATTTAACTTCCTATGTTGAAAAGTTCTGGGTCCTTCTCTTCTATTATTTCCTTCATGATGTTTTCTCTCCCTACCCTTAACCCCAGAGGATTTATAATCCTTATGTTGCCACTATACATTCTGCTTTGAATTTGTATGTTTTGTTTATATAGTGAGCATGCTTTCTTTGAATGTTCAGGTTTTTTTCTCTTATTCTAGGTTGACTTTAACTTTTATGTGCTTGAATTCCCAATTTATTGCTTTCTTTCTTTGTTGATGATTTTCATTACAAATTCAAGTTTTTCCATTTTACTTTTTTTCTATATAGGATATACATTCTGTTCTCATAATTTTCATTTATTCTTTCAACTGCACAGAAACAGCATATTATAGTTCCATGTTTTCCTCAAATCCCACAGTATCTTGTGTTATCAAGGATTGGATCAATCCCTTCATTTTGCAGTATTTATTCATAGATAGCTGAAGTTATTAGACCTAGAGTCATATTTCTGTCTTTTGTTACTATTTTTCTCCTTCTTCTGATTTATTTATGTTCAATGTCTTTGAAATTTATTCACTTTGATATCTTTTGTACTTTAATTTTTTTCTCACCTTGTTTTCCTTATTATTCACTTCTGATTTATTTCCCTACCCCTTCCTCACCCCCTCCCCCAATTTTCCATTGTGTTTTCTTTTAAGGCTAGATCTCAAAGTATATCAGCCTCTTATACACAGGCAAATTCATGTTTCACCAGCAAACATGTCTTCCCCAACTGTCTTTTGAGTGATCATAACTGCCTCCAACTGATGATGAGATATTCTTTCAGGCTTTGTGTAGTGCTACATAGATCACCAGATGCACAGTGTAGTAGTCTCGTGATCTATTATATTCTCATATTTCCTTAGCTCTGTAGTCTGACATTGGCAGTTCAAAGCCTACTTGAACCAAATGTTCAGAGCTTGCCTTTCCTAGCACTGGCAGAAAATGCTTTTCCTAAAACATGGATTGGTGCTTTTGGGTTTCAGTCCTCACTAGACATTTTATACTTATCGATTGTGTCTATTCTGCCTGTTGAGGCCCATGGACACTTCCTTAGCCAGGATCTAGGATTCTGCAGAAAAGAAAAATGGGAAGATGATTTTGATGTAAAACTGTGTCATGTCCTTGAGTCTATTATTTCAGACTCTCTACCGTTCATGATGTGGGGTAAATAGTTTGCTGAGTGAACTCAGAACAGTGAGTATCAGTTTTTGGATGTGGGGATACACACACACACACACACACACACACACACACACACAACTTTGTTTTATATTGCATGTGTCAAAGGCCCTGGGAAAAATAAAGAATTTTTTTGTTTTATTTTTTTCTTTGGTGTACAGTTTCTGTTTTTCAGAAGTCTGAGAAGTCATAGGGATCAGAGAGTCTGCCTTCTTCCTCCTCATGGGACCAAAAAATTGATGAGCCATAGAATTTCAAAAACACTTATAAATAAAACAAGAGGGAAGAGAATCATCACGTTAAATGAAACATTTTGTTTTTGTTTTTGTTTTTTATCTTGATCTAATTACAGTGACTACAGTTGTAGAACACATGCATTTACTTTCTACCAATTCAAAATATATGAAGAAGTAGTAATAATATTTAAGAAGATAAAATCATGAAAGTAGGCTAACCGTGACCAAATGTTATGTGACAAGGAAAATAATAGTAATGTCGCTTACAGTAAAACAAACAAGAAGCCACCAGACACAGATTCATATGAGTGATTTTTCATGTCTATAATATCTGTATGCTGATGGTAATAAGGAAGTTTTCACACATGATTTTGTATAACAGACCACATCATTGAAATGATAAAATACATTAACTGTCTTTCATTCTGCTGAAGCTCTCCAGTTGTTCATTTAGTCATTCAAAACTGCTTAAGTAAAATACTTAGAATTTACAATTTTAAGTCTCACTCTAGGCTCAGATTGCTAAGGATCCTTTTTTTTCTTCCAAGATTTTAATACATGTAACTGCTAAATTGGTTGAACTATAAGGAATGGAGAATAAGACCCATTGGCTTTTAAAGAAAAAGGAATTAAAGGGAATAAGATGAAATTATGCAAAAGGGGAAAATAGCTTTCCTTTGTACATATTCATGGCAATGTTGCTTAGGACTCTAAAATTAATTTCATTGTGACATTTATCAGGAAAGTTGATGGGGAAAGTACAGGGAAGAATATGATCTGGATAGTCTAGAACAAAGGTTCTTAACCTCTGCTTTTCAATCCAAGGGTCCATAGATGGATGTTAAAACATTCATGAAATATTATGGGGAATTTTTTTTTTTTACTTACATAGTTATTTTCCTTAGTAATCTTTTTTTTTTTCTGTTTTATTTTTATTTCTTTTTTTTTTAATTTTTTATTTAATAATTACATTATATTGACACTCATTTCTGTTCCGATTTTTTTTTCCCCTCCCTCCCTCCACCCCCTCCCCTAGATGGCAAGCAGTCCTTTATATGTTGGATATGTTGCAGTATATCCTAGATACAATATATGTTTGCAGAACCGAACAGTTCTCTTGTTGCGTAGGGAGAATTGGATTCAGAAGGTATAAATAATCCGGGAAGAAAAACAAAAATGCACATTCGTTTCCCAGTGTTCTTTCTTTGGGTGTAGCTGCTTTTGTCCGTCATTTATCAATTGAAACTCAGGTCTCTTTGTCAAAGAAATCCACTTCCATCAAAATATGTCCTCATACAATATCGTTGTCGAAGTGTATAATGATCTCCTGGTTCTGCTCATTTCACTTAGCATCAGTTCATGTAGGTCTCTCCAAGCCTCTCTGTATTCATCCTGCTGGTCATTTCTTACAGAACAATAATATTCCATAACATTCATATACCACAATTTACCCAGCCATTCTCCAATTGATGGGCATCCATTCATTTTCCAGTTTCTAGCCACTACAAACAGGGCTGCTACAAACATTTTGGCACATACAGGTCCCTTTCCCTTCTTTAGTATTTCTTTGGGATATAAGCCCAATAGAAACACTGCTGGATCAAAGGATATGCACGTTTTGATAATTTTTTGGGCATAATTCCAGATTGCTCTCCAGAATGGTTGGATTCGTTCACAACTCCACCAACAATGCATTAGTGTCCCAGTTTTCCCGCATCCCCTCCAACATTCATCATTATTTTTTCCTGTCATCTTAGCCAATCTGACAGGTGTGTAGTGGTATCTCAGAGTTGTCTTAATTTGCATTTCTCTGATCAATAATGATTTGGAACACTCTTTCATATGAGTGGTAATAGTTTCAATCTCATCCTCTGAAAATTGTCTGTTCATATCCTTTGACCATTTATCAATTGGAGAATGGCTTGATTTCTTATAAATTTGAGTCAGTTCTCTATATATTTTGGAAATGAGGCCTTTATCAGAACCTTTAACTGTGAAAATGTTTTCCCAGTTTGTTGCTTCCCTTCTAATCTTGTTTGCATTGGTTTTATTTGTACAAAGGCTTTTTAATTTGATGTAATCGAAATTTTCTATTCTGTGATCAGTAATGGTCTCTAGTTCATCTTTGGTCACAAATTTCTTTCTCCTCCACAAGTCTGAGAGATAAACTATTCTATGTTCCTCTAATTTATTTATAATCTCGTTCTTTATGCCTAGGTCATAGACCCATTTTGATCTTATCTTGGTATATGGTGTTAAGTGTGGGTCCATGCCTAAATTCTGCCATACTAATTTCCAATTATCCCAGCAGTTTTTATCAAATAATGAATTCTTTTCCCAGAAGTTAGGGGCTTTGGGTTTGTCAAACACTAGATTGCTATAATTGACTATTCTGTCTTGTGAGCCTAGCCTTTTCCATTGATCCACTAATCTATTTCTTAGCCAATACCAAATGGTTTTGGTGACTGCTGCTTTATAATATAATTTTAGATCAGGTACAGCTAGGCCACCTTCATTTGATTTTTTTTTCATTAGTTCCCTTGAGATTCTTGACTTTTTATTGTTCCATATGAATTTTGTTGTTATTTTTTCTAGATCAATAAAATATTTTCTTGGAAGTCTGATTGGTATAGCACTAAATAAATAGATTAGTTTAGGGAGTATTGTCATCTTTATTATGTTCGCTCGGCCAATCCAAGAGCACTTAATATTTTTCCAATTATTTAAGTCTGACTTTATTTGTGTGGAGATTTTTATAATTTTGCTCATATAATTCCTGACTTTCCTTTGGTAGATAGATTCCCAAATATTTTATGGTATCAACAGTTATTCTGAATGGAATTTCTCTTTGTATCTCTTGCTGTTGGGTTTTGTTGGTGATGTATAAAAATGCTGAGGATTTATGGGGATTTATTTTGTAGCCAGCTACTTTGCTAAAATTATGAATTATTTCCAATAGCTTTTTGGTAGAATCTCTGGGTTCTCTAGGTATACCATCATATCATCTGCAAAGAGTGATAGTTTGGTTTCCTCATTGCCTACTCTAATTCCTTTTATATCTTTCTCGACTCTTATTGCCGAGGCTAGTGTTTCTAATACGATATTAAATAATAATGGTGATAGTGGGCAACCTTGCTTCACTCCAGATCTTACTGGGAAAGGTTCCAGTTTTTCCCCATTGCATATGATGCTTACTGATGGTTTTAAATATATGCTCCTGACTATTTTAAGGAAAAGTCCATTTATTCCTATGCTCTCAAGTGTTTTTATTAGGAATGGATGTTGGATTTTATCAAATGCTTTTTCTGCATCTATTGAGATGATCATGTGGTTTTTGTTTGTTTGGTTATTGATATAGTCAATTATGCTAATAATTTTCCTAATATTGAACCAGCCCTGCATTCCTGGTATAAATCCTACTTGGTCATAGTGTATTATCCTGGTGACAATTTTCTGTAATCTTTTTGCTAATATTTTATTTAAGATTTTAGCATCAATATTCATTAGGGAGATTGGTCTATAATTTTCTTTCTCTGTTTTCAGCCTACCTGGTTTAGGTATCAGTACCATGTCTGTGTCATAAAAGGAGTTTGGTAGGACTCCTTCAATCCCTATTTTTTCAAATAGTTTATATAACATTGGAGTTAATTGTTCTTTAAATGTTTGGTAGAATTCACATGTAAATCCATCTGGTCCTCGGGATTTTTTCTTAGGGAGTTGATTGATAGTTTGTTCTATTTCTTTTTCTGAGATGGGACTGTTTAGGATATTTACTTCTTCCTCTGTTAGTTTGGGCAAGCTGTATTTTTGGAGGTATTTTTCTATTTCATTTAAGTTGTCGAATTTATTGGCATAAAGTTGGGCAAAGTAACTCCTAATTATTGCTCTAATTTCCTCTTCGTTAGTGGTGAGTTCTCCCTTTTCATTTTTAAGACTAACAATTTGATTTTCCTCTTTCCTTTTTTTAATCAGATTTACTAAGGGTTTGTCTATTTTGTTGGTTTTTTCATAGAACCAACTCTTAGTTTTATTAATCAATTCAATAGTTTTTTTACTTTCAATTTTATTGATCTCACCTTTTACTTTTAGAATTTCAAGTTTAGTGTTTGACTGGGGGTTTTTAATTTGTTCCTTTTCTAGCATTTTTAATTGCAAACCCAATTCATTGACCTTCTCTTTCTCTATTTTATACAAATAGGCCTCTAGAGATATGAAATTTCCCCTTATTACCGCTTTGGCTGCATCCCATACATTTTGGTATGATGTCTCATTATTATCGTTTTCTTGGGTGAAGTTATTAATTATGTCTATGATTTGCTGTTTTACCCAATCATTCTTTAGTATGAGATTATTTAGTTTCCAATTATTTTTTGGTCTACTTCCCCCTGCTTTTTTGTTGAATGTAATTTTCATTGCATCGTGGTCTGAAAAGGATGCATTTACTATTTCTGCCTTACTACATTTGAGTTTGAGGTTTTTATGTCCTAATATATGGTCAATTTTTGTATAGGTTCCATGAACTGCTGAAAAGAAAGTGTATTCCTTTCTGTCTCCATTACATTTTCTCCAGAGATCTATCATATCTAGCTTTTCTAGTATTCTGTTTACCTCTTTGACTTCTTTCTTATTTATTTTCTGGTTTGATTTGTCTAATTCTCAGAGTGCAAGGTTAAGATCTCCCACTATTATAGTTTTACTGTCTATTTCTTCTTGCAGCTCTCTTAGTTTCTCTTTTAAGAATTTAGATGCTACCCCACTTGGTGCATATATGTTTAATATAGATAGTGCTTCATTATCCATGCTACCCTTTAGCAAGATATAGTGTCCTTCCTTATCTCTTTTAATTAGGTCAATTTTTGCTTTAGCTTGATCTGAGATCAGGATGGCTACCCCTGCTTTTTTGACTTCACCTGAAGCATAGTAGATTTTGCTCCAACCTTTTACCTTTAACCTGCATGTATCTCCCCACTTCAGGTGTGTTTCCTGTAAACAACATATTGTAGGATTCTGGCTTTTAATCCATTCTGCTGAAGCTCTCCAGTTGTTCATCTAGTCATTCAAAACTGCTTAAGTAAAATACTTAGAATTTACAATTTTAAGTCTCACTCTAGGCTCAGATTGCTAAGGATCCTTTTTTTTCTTCCAAGATTTTAATACATGTAACTGCTAAATTGGTTGAACTATAAGGAATGGAGAATAAGACCCATTGGCTTTTAAAGAAAAAGGAATTAAAGGGAATAAGATGAAATTATGCAAAAGGGGAAAATAGCTTTCCTTTGTACATATTCATGGCAATGTTGCTTAGGACTCTAAAATTAATTTCATTGTGACATTTATCAGGAAAGCTGATGGGGAAAGTACAGGGAAGAATATGATCTGGATAGTCTAGAACAAAGGTTCTTAACCTCTGCTTTTCAATCCAAGGGTCCATAGATGGATGTTAAAACATTCATGAAATATTATGGGGAATTTTTTTTTTTACTTACATAGTTATTTTCCTTAGTAATCTTACACATTTTATTTTAGGTATTTAAAAACAGGATTCTGAGAATGAGGTTTAGGATTCGCTGAACTCTCAAAGACTTAATTTTTAAAATTAAAACTCAAATTTTTAAAAAGTTAAGAATCACCTCTAGACTATATTCTCAAGATAACTATGTCTTTGGTGACTAAACAAACAAACAAAGAAGAACAAAGAAAAAAAGATACCAGTAAATAGACAAAAACACGAATAAATATCTGTTATTTTTGTTTGTTTTCTGTTATTGCTCATCCTTCATTCTCCCAGAGGGTCAATAACATCATGATGATCATGTCTTGACACTTGATTTGCATGTGAATTGGATTTAAATGAGACAGAGCTATACAATGTTGTTAGCCTCACTTTTTCCTCCAGAATCATCAAAGTCCAGCAGTAAGATAAAAATGAAGAAAACTGGTGATTGCCCCTGGATGTAGTGGAAGACTTTTGCATTTTTAAATTAAATTCTTCTCATTTTTCTCTGACGCCAACACTTATACAATGACTAAGGGCCTAAATATGTGTAAACTCTTGGGAAAGATTCCCTTGGTGAAGTTAGGGTTTTTGAGATAAAAGTGATGCAATTCTTTTATTTTATATTAATACTTTTCTTTTTGTTAAATAAAGCTTTTACAGATAGTTTTCAACATTCACCCTTGCAAAACCTTGTATTCAAATTTTTTTCTCCCTCTCTTCCCCCACCTCCCAATCCTACTCTAGACAACAAGTAATCCAATATATGTTAAATTCTTCTATATATATTTCCACAGTTATCATGCTGCACAAGAAAAAGCACATCAAAAAGGGGAAAATGAGAAAGAAAACAAAATTTAAGTAAACAACAACAAGAAAAAAGTGAAAATACTGCGTTATGATTCACACTCAGTTCTCACAGACCTCTCTCTGGATGCAGTTGGCATTTCTCCATCTCTGGCCTGAATCACTTCACTTTTGGAAAGAGCCATGTCTATCAGAATTGATCACCATATAATCTTGTTGTTGCTCTATACATTGTTTTCCTGATTTTGCTTGCATTTAGCATTAGTTCATGTAAGTCCAGGCTATTCTGAAATCTGTCTGCTGTTTCCTATAGATCAATAATATTCTATAACATTTACATACCATAACTTATTCAGCTATTTCCCAACTGATGAGCATCCACTCAGTTTCCAGTTCTTTGCTACAAAAAAAAAAAAAAAAAAAAAGGCTGCTACAACATTTTTGCACATGTGGGTCCTTTTCCCTTTTTTATGATCTCTTTGGGATACAGACCCAATAAAGATCAAAGGGTATGCACAGTTGGATAGCCTTTTGGGGATAGTTTCATATTGTTCTCCAGAATGGTTGGATCAGTTCGTAACTCTACCAACAATGTATTAGTATCCTAGTGGAATGTAATTCTTTTTAAAAATTTGAGATATAGAAAAATTTTCTTGTATAAATTATAACTTTTCTTCCTTAAGAAAATATAGATTCATCAGAATTACCTAGTGCCAAAAATTTATGAAAAATAAATATGTGCCAATAGCTGAATAGTGAACCCTCTAATAAAGCCATCAATCACTTTAATATAATCTTTGATATATACATTTGAGAAGATAATAGCAAAAAAAAAATGAGGCTTTTATTTCCTTTGTGTGTTAAAGATTTTTAAAATTCAGTTATAAATTAAGATGGAGTTTACTTCCTTTTAATGGGTAGGAATAAGTTTTTAAAATTCTCTTCAGATATCTGGGATGTCTTTTAAGACTTCTATTTCTGGTTTATTATAGTCAGAATTATTTAATACAGACAGAATTTGCATCACTTATGTGTGGAACTACACGTAGCCTAGATTATTTTCTTTCAAATTTTATTTCTGCTTTAGTTTGGAAATGTCTAATAAAGCTTGATTACATTAAGATGACGTTTCTAAAGAAAATTCAAAGTGGAGAAGAGAAAGTTAAAAACTTTTGACTAAGTAATACCTACATATTTAATATTATATGTGTGAAATGATGAAGCTTAAACAAAGGTGCAATTTCTGACTTGCCTTATGCAAGTTATGAAGGTGAATTCCTTACTTATTTGATATAAATCATCGGGCTTTTATTAATTGCTTGCACAATGTTAGGCATCATGGATACAAATTCAAAAATTAGGCAACATTTTTCTCAAAGAGTTAACATTATGTGTGTGGGGAAATAATATATTCATAAAATGGAACTATATAAGATGTGTATGTGTCACTATATTAACTCTATCTATATCTATCTATCTATCTATCTAAGTAGATAGATAGATAGATAGATAGATATAAATTTGGGTAGGGAATCAAGTAATTCTTGGGGAAGATGTCGCTGAACTGAACTGAGGAAGAAATAAAGGTTCTAAGAAGCCTAAATGAGAAGAGATGAAATTTCAGATTTGGGAAACCAATTGGGAGACTTATTGAAACAGTCCAAGAAAGATATGATCATGACCTGGTTTAAAATGATGATCCTATAAATAGAAAGAAGAGGATAGATGGATGATAGAATTGACATGTTTAGGGAACTGATTGGTTATTTACATGATGATATCTTTAATCCTTAATCTTTTGTTTTTATTATTTTATTATTATATATATTTATTATATTAATATTATAATATATAATATAAATTGTTAATATAATATAAATTATATATATGTATATATAATAAAAACAAAAGATTAAGGACTTCAGGATGACTCTGAGGTTAGAAACCAGTGTAACTAAAGGGACAATGATTCTCCTAACAGGAAACAGGATGAATAGCAAAATTCAGAGCAAAATATATCCTGATCATCCATTGATGGCTTTCTACATTTGGATATGAGAATTATCAACAAATTTTTCATATTTTATTTTTGAAAAGCAGGCAAAACAGCATTTGACTATAAAGTATTCAGAATCAACTTTAGATGCAAGCTACCAGTTAGCATATTCAGTTATTCTATACATAGTGTATAACTGGGAGTCAGGAAGATTGGAGAGCAAATCAACCTTCAATACTTACGAGCTATATTTCCATGAATGTCATTTAATCTCAATTTATCTCAGTTATTCCATCTATGAAATAGTGATAAAAATAACAATTACCTCCCACAGTTGTTGTGAAGATTAAGTGAAATAATAATTATAAATTATAAAAAAAAAAGAAAGTTAGGAAGGAAGGAAGATTGGAAGGAAATAAAAAGAAAGAGAGGAAAAAAAATAGCAAATAAAAAAGAAAAGATACAATGCAATCAAATTTAGATAGGATTTAAAGTATGTGAAGATATTACCTGGTTTCAAATTTCTCTACCATTGGGACATGTGGCAAAAACATCTGAACTGATGTAAACATGCTGACTCTGGTAGCTGAGAATAAGTGGTCAAAACATGAGCTCGGGAAGTTTTTTGTAAAGGAAGTAAAGCAAAACTGATTTTATATTCATCAGAAAATTATTTTTTAAATCTATAAAAATATTTTTTGAGAAGACATCATTGTGATCCAGCTTTCCCCTTTCCACATGCTTTCCCCCACCCCCAACACTTAACATTTATTAGAAACCTCTATAGAGCAGGTTGGTTTTTATTGTTGTCATTGTTTAATGTTTTTATATTAGGTTTATAAACCTACAATATATGTGTGAAAATCTATTTCAACTTATGTTGCTATGTTGTCCAGGGTCACACAGCTAGGAAGTGTTGTGGCTGAGGCCAGATTTGAACTCAGGTCCTCTTGACTTCAGGACTGGTGTTCTATCCATTGAGCCATCTATTTGCCCCATTAAAATTATTTCTTGAGAAACTTCTGCATGTAGGGTACTGTCCCACATACAACTGAATACATTAAAAAAAATCTGTTTTTGAACTTTATTAAATTAATAAATGCTAGCAGTCATATTTGAACCTAAGTATTTCTAATGCCTAAAAGAGTACTACTCTCTGTTATAGCATATTGTCTTGACCTCAGAAAGAAGGAGATATCAAAGAAACTACATTTCTTGTGAATGGCTGTGAATTATAACATTATTCATCACTGTTACGCCATTTTCATGTCTGTAAAATATTTCCTTATCACTATATAACATATAGAAAGAAATGATAAAATTATACCTAGACATTTATACATACTGTAAGATTAAATAGTATAGAAAATATTTGAGGAAGTATTTTCCTCCCTGGAAATTGGCCACTAATGGACTTAAGTAATCAAAACTAATTTATTAAATATCTCCTGTATACCATGTTCTACTGTAGCTGCAGAGGACACAAATACAAATACAAATACAGAAAGTAGTCCAAAATCTGAGAAAATGTAGATTGGAAATCACTTGATATCATCATGTATCATTTCTTCTTTTGCTCCATTTTCTGATAAAGAGATGACCATTTCTCACTGAAACCAAGCCCTTAAATGATTGCTCCCTCTCTCATCCTCCCACCTTCTATAAAAAGGAATATAAAAAAAGGACAGATTCAGCAACTAATTCAATGACTTACCCAGAATCTCATACTTAGATATATAATGAGTATACTTGACCCTATGCCTTCATGTCTTTTGTATCGACTAATCCACGTTGCAATAAATGACAACTACTTTATAATATGGTTTTAGGTCTGATGGTTTTAGATAGATGCTACTGATCATTTTAAGGAAAACTCCATTGATTCCTATGCTCTTTAGTATTTTTAATAGGCATGAGTGATGGATTTTTTCAAATACTTTTTAAGCATCTATTGAGATAATATGATTTCCATTAGTTTCTTTTTGATACAGTCAATTATGCTAATAATTTTCCCATTGATAATTTACTGCAATATCTTTTATAATATTTATTTAAGATTTTATTTAATATTTTTGCATCAATATTCATAAGGAGAATTTGTCTATATTTATCTTTCTCTGTTTTGACCCTACCTGATTTAAGTATCAGCACTATATCTGTATTATAAAAGGAATTTAGTAGGACTCCTTCTTTCCCTATTTTTTAAAAGAGTTCACATATTGGAATTAATTGTTCTTTAAATATTTGGTAGAATTCATTTGTAAATCTATCTGGTCTTGGAGATTTTTTCTTAGGGAATTGATTAATAGTTGGTTCAATTTCTTTTTCAAAAATTGGACTATTTAATTTATTTCCTCTTCTGTTAATCTGGGGAATCTATAATTTTGTAAGTATTCATTCATTTCACTTAGATTAACAGATTTATTACCATATACTTGGACAAAATAGCTCCTAATTATTGCTCTAATTCCCTCTTCATTGGCGGAAAGTTCATCCTTTTCATTGTTAATAGTAGCAATTTGATTTTCTTTTATTTTTCTAATCAAATTAAGGTTTATCTATTTTGTTGGTTTTCTCATAAAACCAACTCTTAGTTTTGTTTACTAATTCAATAATTTTCTTACTTTCCATTTATTAATCTCCCCTTTTATTTTCACAATTTCAAATTTGGTATTTAATTGGGGATTCATGTTGCAATATGTGAATTAGCTGACATATTTCAAAAATGTACCAAGAAATTCATTCATGTATATATTTACATATATATATATATATGCATTTTTTTGAAACCTGAAAAACTCTGATCAATTTTAGTCTAAATATATTCAAATAAAAATTCTAGAGTTAATAGGCAGTCATTCTACTCTCTTATTTTGGGTACACTGCTAAAATATTTTGTAGCTATAGTTTGATTCCTTTTCCCCTTTAACTTTGTTCATGGGGGGCAAGTGTTCATGGGAGATTATTTTATGGCTCTATCCCCTTCTGAAAATTGAATCAAATTCCCCAGAAAAAGTTAGAAGTTCCCCAAATTATTATTTCAAGTTTCAGTTAAAGTACAACTTTTAAAGACACAAGAGAGGGAGAGAGAGAAAGGTTTGAGGTTCTATAAAAGTAGAATTCTCAGACCTCCAGAAAAGAAATTTGAAAAAAAAAAAAACCTTATGATTCCTAACAGATGAACAAAAGAAAAGCTGCTAGCCATTAGAGTCAACTAAAAGTGTGAGTTTTATCTGAAGAACAAAATAAAGCATTTTTGGCCTAAAAAAATGAATCCTACAGTTAAGCTGTAAGGTTTCAGAAGTTCTATAAATGTGATCTGACTACATGAGGGAACACATACAGTTATGTTTCTTCCACTTTAATGTCTTGCTGTGCAAAAGCTTAAATTTAAAGACAAATATCATCTAAGAAGAGCATGTTAACCAGTAAAGTAAAGGGGAAAGAGTTACTACCTTCCTGAAATCCTGGAAAGTCTGAAGTAATGTTCAGACTAAGTCGTGGGGAGGACTCATACTGGTCCACTAACTGTTGGCATCATCCATTGAGCAAGATCTTCATTGTTAGAGTAAATTCATATTGATGGTGAAGATGGTGTGTGTGTGTGTGTGTGTGCCTGCATATGTGTTTTTCAATTTCAATATGTAAGTGAATGTTCTAGAATATTAATTATTCATTATAGGTATGACTTCAGTGAGTTTTTGCACAATAAAATAGAAAATTATAGAAAAATAAGTGTGAAAAAGATTGGTTTGTGCTATCTAAATAGAATATGCATATCATACCATATCATTTGTGCTATGCAATTTTTTTTGTTTTTCTTCCCAAATGCATATGATATAGTTCACAATTTATTAAAAGTTTAAATAGACAAATAGAAGTTGCCTGCTCAAATAACTCTCTGATGTAAATATATTAATCTCTAATAAATTAGATTTGATTATTTTTCCTGGTAGCCAACTATTCAGATTAAATAGTATCCAAATTGGAAAATCTTATATGAAACTTGTCCATGATTTTACATATATTTGCTGTCGGGAAATGATGATATCAAATGTCTTCTAGATCTTTGGATAATACTATATCACTGGCTTATTTTTATTGATTTCTTTATTTGTCACTTAAATGACTATTTTTTTCATGTATTTATTTCTTCTGGACACAATGTATAAGCATATATAATTATTTCCAAATAGGGTCTTAAAATAATAAATAAAAAAACAAATCTTAATGAATAATAATAGTTGTCCAACTGTTGTCTGTACTTTATTCTGGAAGAAGGCCATGAAATCAGGGAGGAGATGCTACAGCATACCAATAAGTTGGATCTAAGTAAGAACTTTGTAAAGTTACCAGCTTTACTTTCTCCTTCAAAGCTGCCTAATGTGCGGTTGCAAGATAATCATCAGGACAAGCCGAGATGCCCCTGGATACTGCAGGAGACCTGAGAGCTTTAACAGGTAAGGCTGAAGTAAGTTTGCCTGAAGAGAGGCTAAGAAAGAATTGAGTTGAAGAATGCCTTTTTTATTTAGTCAGGAAAAAAAAATCTGAAAAGATCCTGGTCAAACAGAACAAATTCCAATTTATATTCTCTTTGAATTTATCAGAGACCAAATAATGACCATTTGGGGTTTGACTTGGGATGTACTGTTGGTCAATCAAGGAGAGTCAGAGTGATTTGGGTTTAAGCTCTGATCCTAAAGAAAAAGAAAACTTTGATACATGCATTGAATTAGGTGTTTTTCTTTCTTAGTTATTCCTTTTAAAAACTAAATTTCTTTAAAATTAAAAAACTAAAATTCTTTCCCCAGATCTTATTTCCAGAGTTAGAGTCAATTAACAAGAACCTGTGAGAGCTGATTGTTGTTTTGAGCTTAAAGATTCTAATGAGAGAGAGAGAGAGAGAGAGAGAGAGAGAGAGAGAGAGAGAGAGACAGAAATAGAGAGACAGAGAGAGCTATTTGGACACGATTATTTATATCAGATGTTTTCATCATGTCTAAGAATTAAAAATTGAAGGAATACCTATTAACTGGGAAGTGACTAAACCAGTATATGACTGTGATGGAATGTCATTGTATTATAAAACATGTCAAGCAGAATAATTTCAGGGAAAAAAAAACAAACTAAAAACACTGGAAAAAACTTATATGAACTGATGTAAATTGAAATGAGCAGAACCAGGACATTGTACATAGTAACATCAGTATTGCATGATGAAAAATTGTGAATGACTTAGCTATTCTTAGCAATACAGTTAATAAAGACAATACCAGAGGACATCTAGTGAAAAATGCTTATGGATTTCTTTAACCTTCCTCTACTCAGAATTGCCCCAAAGAGGAAATAGTATGAAGTAACACACACACTCAATTCTATAAAGCAATCTCTCTCACCCTATAGGAAATTAAATGGGGATGAAGATGAGAAGAATGGATTACTGATAGATTTTAAGGGCAGACTAGGGGAGGCAGTGGTCATAAACTAAAAACTAGTGAGGAAGAGGAAGAAAAAAGAAGAGGAGAAGTGTGAGGAAGGGAGGTAAGGAGGGGGAGAAGAAGGGAGAGATTCACAGAGATAGAGAGAGAAAGAGAGAGAAGAGAGACAGAGGAGAGAGATAGATCATATACAAATGAATGGGATGAACTTACAAAATAGAATTAGGAAGCAGATGATATTACCGTGTTTCCCTGATAATAAGACACTGTCTTATTATTTTTTTGGACAGAAAAAACACCAGAGGGCTCATTTTCAGGGGAGGGCTTATTTTAATGAACATTGACAGCAATTTTAATAAACAGGTAAATGTGAACAAAAAAAAAAGTACCTTTATTCAATAATGATCATGTCATCTTCTTTAACAACATCATCATAAGTGTCCATACCCTGAATTCCGTCCTGGATGTCTTGCGCCTCTATTTCCTTCAGAAGAAGTGGACCCAATCTGTCATGTCCAGCAATATAGCTCTCTTTAAATGAACCTGTCTTGTCCAGGTTACCTGCTCGTAGTGCCTTGGCGACACAGCTGTCAGTAATTTTATCCCATGACTTCTTCACCCAAGTCACGACTTCTTGCAGACAGGGCTTCACAAAGTTTCCACGCTGATTTCTTTCCATTCTATTTTCAATGTAGTCATTGACTTCCATGCGCAAATGGTCCTTGAATGGCTTGTTTATTGCAATATCAAGGGTCTGGAGATAGGCAGTCATTCCTGCAGGAATCATTACTTGATCTATTCTTCTCTCTGCAAGGAAGTTCTTCATTTCTTTAGTGCTCTGAGTACTGGCTGAGTTCTTCTTTTATCCTCATCATGCCCCCTGAGTTCTTCTTTTATCCTCCATCATGCCCCCTCACTCACTCCCACTTACATACCGGGTTTTTATGTTGTCCTGCCTCAGCTCTCCTCTGCAGCACTGCTCTCAATGGCGCCAGCAAGCAAATCCTGGGGAAGAACAGGATGACACGCTCACTACTACAGCTCTGATTGAATGCAGCTCGGAGTAGGGGGGGGAGGGGGGGAGGAGGTGGTGCATACAGAGGGTACTGTAATGTAGCGTGTAGCACAGGGGATCCCCTTCACTACAGTAGCAATCTCAATAGGGTTTATTTTGGGGGGAGGGCTTATTTTAGAGGAATCTTACACAGTAAGGTGAGGGCTTATTTTCGGGATAGGTCTTATTGTCGGGGAAACATGGTAAAAACTGTGCAGATTACAGTATTTACAAGAAAAAAATATTTAAAGTAGAAAGACATACACAGAGTAAAGGCAAAAGGGCTAACACATAGTCTGTTACGCTTCAGCTGAAGTTAAAAAAAAAAAAAGCCGATATAGTAATATTGATCTTAGATGAAGCAAAAGCAAAATTATATCTAATACAAAGAGGTAAGAAAGGAAATTACATCTTGCTAAAAGGTATGACAGACAATTATGTAATATTAGTACTATGTATATCTCTATATATATTATATTGGTACATGAATATGTATGTGTATATGTATATATATATATAATATATATATATATATATATATATATATCTCAAATGGTATAACATCCACATTTTTTAAAATAACTTTTTATTGATAGAATGCATGCCAGGGTAATTTTTTTTACAGCATTATCCCTTGCACTTGCTTCTGTTCCGATTTTTCCCCTCCCTCCCTCCGCCCCCTCCCCTAGATGGCAAGCAGTCCTTTACATGTTGAATAGGTTGCAGTATATCCTAGATATAATATATGTGTGCAGAACCAAACAGTTTTCTTGTTGCACAGAGAGAATTGAATTCAGAAGGTATAAATAACCTGGGAAGAAAAACAAAAATGCACGCAGTTTATATTCATTTCCCAGTGTTCTTTCTTTGGGTGTAGCTGCTTCTGTCCATCTTTGATCTGAATTAGCTCTCTTTATCTAAGAGATCCACTTCCATCAGAATACATCCTCCAACAGTATCGTTGTTGAGGTATATAATGATCTCCTGGTTCTGCTTGTTTCACTTAGCATCAGTTCATGTAAGTCTTGCCAGTCCTCTCTGTATTCATCCTGCTGGTCATTCCTTACAGAACAATAATATTCCATAACGTTCATATACCACAATTTACTCAACCATTCTCCAATTGATGGACATCCTTTCATTTTCCAGCTTCTAGCCATTACAAACAGGGCTGCCACAAACATTTTGGCACATACAGGTCCCTTTCCTTTCTTTAGTATCTCTTTGGGAGATAAGCCCAGTAGAAACACTGCTGGATCAAAGGGTATACACAGTTTGATAACTTTTTGAGCATAGTTCCAAATTGCTCTCCAGAATGGCTAACATCCACATTTTTAAAGAGATATTACATTAATAACAAGAGAAAATAGATACTAAAACTATTTTAAGGAGGGCCCTCAACATGCCCTCCACTGAATTAAATAAATCTAACAAAAATAAACAAGAAATAAGACAAGGAGGTTAAAATAATTAGAAAAATTAATTTTAGATATGATAGAATTCTGGAAACAATTGACATAAGATGTTTTGAGTTTTGGAGTGAGTTTTTTTTTAATTTATCTATTTTTCCCTCAAAGTGAAGGGAGCCCCGACACTCTAAAACTCATTGAAGGACAGATTCTCCTTGAATCCTGGACTCTGTAAAAGATCCTGAAAGAAGGCACCATCCCCATCGATACCACTCATTCCTGATTAAGCTTTCTATTGAATTAGAGAGACTCATTCAATTCTCAAATTCAGCTCAAGCTGTACCCAGCCCTATCAAGCAGCTTGTAGCCAAAAGCTTCTATTATAAAAGAGCCAATCTTAAACTCTCTCCTTGCAGAGGACCTAATATGCCAAGTAGTCTCTCTTCCTGGCATAGCAAACCTCTACCTGCCGGGCTGATATTCTCTTTCATCTTTACCCTCTCTTTATTCTTACCTATTTCCCTAATGAGACTTTATATCTCTACATCAGGATTTCTCTATTAGAAACTTAATTTCTCTGCCAGAACTCCTCCACTAAGTAATTCAGCCTTTCTATTCCTGCATAGCAAAAGCTGCCTTCCTAATATCTATAATAAACTTCTTTTTATCATTCTAGCTTTTTGGATTCATAAATTCCTTTACAAAGGACTTCTGCGTCCCCAGAAGGGGATTTCCCAAAACTCCCTACTCATGCACTGAATCCCAAGGGGATTTAGGGGAACCAAACCTCTTCATTTGGTTCCCTGAACCCCAAACCTGCCATTAACCTTATCATCTAACTCCCTGACCATCAGGAACCCTAATCTCATTTTGGTTCCCTGAACATAATCTCATCATTTGGTTCGCTGACCAGGAACCCCAAAATTTACATCTCATCATTTGTTTCCCTTACCAAGAACCCCCCAAATTTAGATCTCATCAGAAGGAAAAGTGGCATGCTTCTGTCTGTATTCAGGCAAATCCCTTTTGATGTAATTAAACTATCCCATTTTTCTAGATGGGACAGTTTACTTTTTGTCCTGAATTTGTTATTTATGATTTATTAAAACATAGCTCTTAACCTGCTTTTAAAAAGTCTTTTGTAATTCAAATGGAACTACCTGATGCACCTTTAAACCCAAATCATTCTGGTTCTCAATGAACTGCCAATAATACCCCTCTTCCCCCATAACCTATTGTTCATGGTTTAGGTTTTAGAATAAGTATTAATAAATAAACAAAATTAGCATTTTTTCCTGTCCTGCTAGAAACTTGGGAAATCTTCTATGTCCAGATTGATAATTTTGTGGTCATTGAATGGGAACTGCTTCAGAAAAACTGATATTTGTTGTCAAGAAATTTGATATATCCTTTTTCCCAGAATGAAAGATCAGAAAGCAAATTTTACCCTAAACTGGCATTAAAACAATACTTCGCACTCTGGACGATCTCAGCTCTGATAAAATGCTTTGATCAGCACTAGGAATTATGATTTTCATATTAATCAATAACAGTTTAGATTTTTTTTTTGAGTTCCCACTATTTCACAGGATCCTGAGAGTTAAGGTGTTGCAGTTATTCATCACACTTGATATCTGAGTCTATGTAATTGCCAAGTGAACCAAATCAAGTACTACACTCCTGTTCCCACTTACTATTACTTACAGACTGTTCTCACAGGACCCAAAAACACCTGTATTGTACCAAGATATATCAACCATAGGAACTGCTTTTCAACACCTAAGAATGATTTTAGCTGTTTCCAGCCCATCTTCTCAGGAGCTGTGTTAGAGAATAGTTCCAGTCCTGATGACAATGGGAAAGACTTAAATTTAGAAAAGCCAAAGTCATCCTCCACTGCATCTTGAGCATTTACCAGTTGTCTTAAATTTGGTCTTGCCAATGGATTCCACAGATTCTGGAGAAGAGAGTGAAACTGATGACTTTATGCAGCTCTAACTTACTTAAATTCAATCCGTATGTAATTTAACACATCAACCTCATGATGTCATTGGTCCTTTTTGAGAATGAAGAACAAATTATGAAAGAACAACAATCATTATTAAGTCTCTATCCTGAAATTTAAAAGAAAAAGAGGAAAAAGGGCCAATTTGAACATATATACAAATAAACAAATAGCAGTTATTTTTATGGTGACAAAAGATTGGAAATTGAGGGGATGGCCATCAATTTTGGTATAGATGAAAAAGTTGTGATATATGATTATAATGGAATACTATTGTGCTATGAGAAATAATGAGCAAAATGGTTTCAGAAAAATCTAGAAAGACTTAAACAAAATGATGAAAAGTGAAAGGAGCAGAACTTTGCAGATAATAGAGCAATATTGTATGATGATGAATTATTACTTAGCTTTATTCAGAAATGAAGTAGTGAGAAAGAACTAATCGATTGATAATGTAGATTGAAGAATACTAATTTTCAATTATTTTATTGTCATAACATGACTTATATAGAGATATGTTTTGCATCACCATATACATATCACCTATATCAAATTGGTTACTGTCCACGGGCAAGAGGATTAAAGGGGAAGACTAAATTTGGAATTCAATTTTTTTTGTTTTTTAAATGAATTTATTTTTAATACACATTGCTTTATGCATCATGTTGAGAGAGTGAAATTGGAGCACAAAGGAGAAAATATGGGAGAGGAAAAAAAAAAACAGAATAAAGAAATGAAGATAGCATGCTTGATTTAATTCAATCTCCATAGTTCTTTTTATAGATGCAGATGGCATTTTCTGTTCAAAGTCTATCAGGATTGCTTTGGATCACTGAAACACTAAGAAGAACCAAATCTTTCATAGTTGATCATGACACATTATTGTTATTATTGAGTACAATGTATTCCTGGTTCTGCTTATTTCTCTCAGCATCGGTTCTTGTAAATCTTTCCAGGCTTTTCTAAAATTAGATTGTTCATCATTTTTTAGAGAAAATAATATTCCATTATCTTTATATTATTCAGCCATTCCCCAATTTATGGGAATCTACTTATTTTCCAATTCTACGCTACCACAATAAGAGCTGCTACAAACATTTTTGCACATGTGCATCATTTTCCTTCCTTCATGATTTCCTTGGGATACAGACTCAGTAATGGCACTGCTTGGTCAAAGAGTATGCACACTATCATAGTTTTTTGGGCACATGGAAATTAAAATTAAAAAAAACATGAATGTTAATTTTTTACATGTAATTGTGGAATTTTAAAAAATTAACCATTAGAAACTACAGAAATAAATTTTGATTGATGAATGATGAGTTTGGAAGTTAAATGTTAAGAAAAGAGTTGAGAGAGAAAAGAGTGAAGACAACTATTATCAAGAACCTTCTCAAAAAGTTTAGCTATAAAAGAGGGAAGATATGAAAGAGCTAATGGTAGATTGGCTAGATAAAGTAAAGATTTTTTAAAGAGGAAAAATACAGGAGTCTATTAGGTTCTAGGGACCCTAGAACATAAGAAGAAATAGAAGATGAGAGAGAGGATGGGAATGATAGATGGGGAAATCTGCTAAAGATAAGATGAAAGGAAATCACTTATGAATAGAGAGGATTTAGTGGCCAACTTGTTCATGAGTCAGTTTCACTTGTGATATAATTAAACTATCATACTCATCTCAATGCTAGAATGTTAGAATTGGAAATGTAGAGTTTCTCATTGTTTGTGAAGATAAATTTGCTTAAATCCACAACTTGGAATGCAGGGTTCCAAGAATATAATTATTTTTACCTATGCCCTAAAACTGCAATCCTGCTCTCTCTTACATACCTCCAATAAGAGTTAATAATGATAAGAAATATTCTTTCCACAATCCCCACAATTTAAAGAAGAGAGCCATTTTCTTTCTTCCTCCCCTTTGTTGTATAACAATAGAAAAAGAGTAGTAATCTGTGAAGTTGATAGTGGCAAAGGACATTAAAGATTTATTATAGAAGAAAAATAATATAACCTAAAACATCAAAGTTGAAATGCAATGTATTATATTCATTAAATCATTGGATATTGAGTCCAGAAAAGCTGAGTTCAAATCTTGCCTGGATCACTTACTAGTTTTATGGTTTTGGGCAACTTATTAAATCTCTTTGAGCAGCATTTTTTTTTTTTTATAAGTGAAGTAGAGGGGTTAAACTTGCTGACCTCTAAAAGTTCCTCCAAACTTTGAATTTATAAGCCTTTTTGTAGGAAGTTTGTAAGTTCATTGTTCATATTAATGGCACCTTCTTGATGACTTAAAAGTCTTTATTTTCAATATGCTTAACTGAGAAATCAATCTTTTGTGAGGGGAATTATTTTGGTGTTTGCTTCTGTCATAGGTGAAAATAATGAGTCCAAGAAAGTGGATTAATGAAAATGTACAAAAGTTGCATCATTAGTACTTTTAGAATCATTATGATGTTTCAATTATTTAGTCACTTTCAAGACATACAATAAAAATTGTTCATCTTTCATTGTTTCATCAAGCATTTTAATGGGGTAATTTACAAATATAAATGCTGTATACAAAAAACATCCCTGAAAATGATTACTGACAAAAGAAACATGGCTTTAATTCTTAAAAATCTGAGCAATTGTATTCAGTTGTTATACTTGTCTATTTAAAAAAAAATGTCTTAGCTGTCATAATAAAAGTTAATACTGTGGATCAATCATTGTGAACATTGTCAATGCAGTTTAAACTCAAGCATGTGGAGTTTGCTTATAACTTGTATTTCCATTGGCATCTTTTGTACCATCAGTAATGCACCATTGTGGACATGGATTTTCTACATTGTTCAACTTTGAACTACCTAGACAAGGCCAATCTCTTGAACTAATTTGATGCAATTAATCTGCCATAAAAAAAAGTAAGTAACTCATAAATTGTTAGGTTAGGTAGCATTTTCTTACATTTTCTTACATATTCATGTTAAATATTAACTTAATTAGTGGATAAACAATTACTACTTTGCACTACTTTTCTAATCATAATCTTCCTGGTGTCACTTATTCTCCAAGATAATGCAGATATTTCACTGGCTCGTAGCTCAGGGACAACCCATTAAGTGGCTAAGAAGACAATTTATTAACTTTGGGCAAGGCATACCACCTTTCCAATCCTACTTTTCTCACTCTCACTAATTGCTAGGTTTTTTGGCTTTTCTTTTTGCAAAAGATGCAAAGCGATTTGTATACATTGTCTCATATGAACCTCAAAACCTTCCGTATTTAGTAAATACTGAAGTCATTTTTATTCCTACTTTTAGGATTATGATACTGAGGTTCAAAGGAATTAAATGAGTTTCTCCCAGCCATGCTACTAATAAATGTTAGAAAAAAATTGAAGTTGAATTCTTGACTCCAAGGCAGAAAGTCTATTTGATATTGCTATCTGTGCTATTATCTGCTTCAGTAAATTTGTAATTTATATGCTAGTAGAGTTTTTTGGTTTATTTGTCTTTTGTTTTTGTTTCTGTTTTTCAGGAAATAAAGCTACAAATATACAAGGTATAATTTCACAAACAAGATGTTTTTAATGAAAGAGAAATAAAACTAAGCTTTCTTCTACTGATTAGCAAAAAGAAAGTCTTAATTTGCAGTATTAGGAAAATACAAACATGTGGCCTTGACAAATTTAAGGATAAAGTTTAAAAAAACTGAAGAAAAGTTAAAAATGTTCAGAGATTAATGAAGTGGACAAAACACACATCTGTCATATTAAAAAAGAACAAGGACAGTAAAATATCTAAATTTCATTATTTTTGTTGCAATTCAATGAATTACAAGATTAAGTGTATTTTTAAAATAATTCTGAATTATCTACTGTCCTCAATTGTTTCTGTCATTATGGCATGCTTACAGTTCAATCCAACCAGACCCACCAAAACATAAAATACTCACTTTGTGTTAGGCACTGAGCTAGAATAAAATATTACAGGGATCAAAGACAAAATTCAAAATAATACTTACTCTATTATTACTGGGCATAATCAAGATTTTACTCTGTGCATAAAATATAAAAATTCCTTGAAGTCTCAAGTTTCCTAAATATTTTAATTCAATCCATATAAAAATAAGCAGCATAGAATTACATAAACATTGATCAAGAGATTCACTGCAGGTGTACTTATAGAAACCTGCTTTAAGGCATTTTCTTTTCCATGATCATCATAAACTTAAAGAAAAAAATTTAGAAACAGTGCTTGTTGTACAGAATGTTAAGCATCAGTTATTTTTAAAAGCTATACTTTGATAAAAATAAATAGGCAGGATTCATAACTACTCAATAGAGGTGGGGGAAAGCCTCCCATTATAACTCACTAGTCATAAGCCAGGGATTAAAGGTAAGGTTTACGATGAAGAATGAGATTGGAATCAAGCTACTAAGCAAATAGAAAGAAAATTTAAAGTATTGGAAATGTGGGATCCAAAAGAACTATTGGAATTATAAATATTCAGAATGGGATCTCTCAACATAATGTTTTTATTTTTTTTTGCAGTGAAGCTTAAATTTAAACTATCCTAGAGAAAACTGAAAAAGGTATGAAGAAAATCTGAATTACCGAACTCTTCTATTTTAGCTAAGTCAAAAAAAGTGAGCTGTCCTTATATCAAAGATTATATATAATCGTCAGGTGATGATTTGATCTCTGAAGATTTCAGGTTTTTGATCCCATTAATTTCAAGAATAGTTGGAGGGACTTTTAGGAGCGAAAACTATTAACTTAATTATTAAAACTAAGAGCTTTTTTTTGGGGGGGGGGACACAACAACAAAATAGATAAACCTTTGGTTAATTTGATTAGAAAAAGGAAAAGGAAAAAAAAAAACAAATTACCAGCATCAAAAATAAAAAAGGTGAACATACCACCAATTAAAAAAGAAATTAAATAACAATAAGGAGCTATTTTATCCAACTCTATGCCAAAAAATCTGAAAATCTAATTTAAATGGATGAATATTTATGAAAATATAAATTTGACCACATTAACAGAAGAGAAAATGAATTCTTTGAATAGTCCCATTTTAGAAAAAAGAAATTAAACAAGCCATCAATGAACTCCCTAAGAAAAAAAAAAATTTCCAGGGTCAGATGAATTCACATGTGAATTCTACCAAACATTTAAAGAATAATTGATGTAAATCATTTGGAAAAAGAGGTAAAGAAGGCCTGCTGAATTCCTTCTATGACACAAATATGGTATCATACCTAAGCCAGGAAAAGCCAAAACATAGAAGGAAAATTACAAACCAACCTCTTCTAATGAATATGTTTTTGCACAAACAAAACCAACACAAACAAGAATAAAAGAGAAATACAAAGCTGGGGGAAAATCTTTATAGCCAGTTTTTCTGATAAAGGTCTCATTTCTAAAATATGTAAAGAACTGTGTCAAATTTATACGAACACAATTCATTTCCCAATTGATAAATGGTCAAAGGATATGAATAATTTTCAGATGATGAAAAATTAAAGCCATCTATAGTCATATGAAAAAATGCTCTAAATTACTATTATTGTCACACAGTGACAATTTATTTTATTAATGTCCATGTATGTCTGCATAATATTTTGTCTTAAAAATATGATCTTTTAGCTTTCTGAGGACTGTTTTTAAAAGTGAAATCCTTTGTTTCAAAGCTGATCTATATGACATTCATCTAAGATGAATGATTGATTTCTATATTTTAAAAGTTAAGTGTATATGAACTATCTTGAAACTGGCCATATATTATATGTTGGGGCTTTTGTAGTATAAGATTGAATTTATTTTTGCCTTTTCTCTTGCTAGTGAGACATAATATCTTAGAGGCCAAGTTTAGTTTCATACAAGCTTTGTTATAGTCTACAATACAGATATTAGTGTTGTCAATTCCTCTGATAAAAGCAATTTAGGATTGAGTACATACACCAAAACTTCAGGAAGTGGTGAAATAATGAACTGTATATTACAGTGGAAAAAAGTGATGGATTGGGAGGGACCAATGATGGTTAACTTTGATGATTAAAATTTGATGATTTTAACTTTTATGATTAAAAGTTCTGCAACTATGGAAAGTTATTAAACTTTTCTGGGTCCCATAGTTCAAAGATATATAATTCCTAAGGTCCATTCTAGTTCTGCAAACTGTGATTATTAAATTATTTAACTATAGAAGTAGGAAAATATTTAATATGTGGAAATAATTTTAGATATTCAAGATAAATTGTGAAATTTTCAAAGGAAAAGACAATCTTTGCTTTTTGCCTGGGATATTTAAATTTAACCTATTAGATCATAAGATACTTTACTAAACTTTTAAAAAATGAGAAAAGGTGTCATTTGTCTTACTGAAATTTTGTATCTATCCAGTGACTACTTTTACTTGTATTTACCATATTTATTTCTTTGGCTTTTATCTATGAACCCTTTGTTATTAAAGTTGGAGAAGTAAACATAATGATTTTGCATAGTTATCACAATTCACTAAATGACATAGATGTCATTACTGAAGAGGAATAGAAAATATGACCTTTTTATTCATTTTATTAATCAAACCATCTGTAATAAAAATATTCTTCTTTCCAAAATGATTATAGTTAAGTAGAATATATTAGGATGAAAACAAAACTGTTGAGGTTTTGAATTATATTGAATGGCAATTTGCAATGACCTCTTCAAATTCACTACTTATTTCACCTGTATTATATTTTACTTTGTTTTGGGAAGCACAGTCTTTCTAATTTGATGTAATCGAAATTTTCTATTCTGTGATCAGTAATGGTCTCTAGTTCATCTTTGGTCACAAATTTCTTTCTCCTCCACAAGTCTGAGAGATAAACTATTCTATGTTCCTCTAATTTATTTATAGTCTCGTTCTTTATGCCTAGGTCATAGACCCATTTTGATCTTATCTTGGTATATGGTGTTAAGTGTGGGTCCATGCCTAATTATCCCATTAATTTCAAGAATAGTTGGAGGGACTTTCAGGAGCGAAAACTATTAATTTAATTATTAAAACTAAGAGCTTTTTTTTTGGGGGGGGGGAAACACAACAACAAAATAGATAAACCTTTGGTTAATTTGATTAGAAAAAGGAAAAGGAAAAAAAAAACAACAAATTACCAGCATCAAAAATAAAAAAGGTGAACATACCACCAATTAAAAAAGAAATTAAATAACAATAAGGAGCTATTTTATCCAACTCTATGCCAAAAAATCTGAAAATCTAATTTAAATGGATGAATATTTATGAAAATATAAATTTGACCATATAAACAGAAGAGAAAATGAATTCTTTGAATAGTCCCATTTTAGAAAAAAGAAATTAAACAAGCTATCAATGAACTCCCTAAGAAAAAAAAAAATTTCCAGGGTCAGATAAATTCACATGTGAATTCTACCAAACATTTAAAGAATAATTGATGTAAATCATTTGGAAAAAGAGGTAAAGAAGGCCTGCTGAATTCCTTCTATGACACAAATATGGTATCATACCTAAGCCAGGAAAAGCCAAAACATAGAAGGAAAATTACAAACCAACCTCTTCTAATGAATATGTTTTTGCACAAACAAAACCAACACAAACAAGAATAAAAGAGAAATACAAAGCTGGGGGAAAAATCTTTATAGCCAGTTTTTCTGATAAAGGTCTCATTTCTAAAATATGTAAAGAACTGTGTCAAATTTATACGAACACAATTCATTTCCCAATTGATAAATGGTCAAAGGATATGAATAATTTTCAGATGATGAAAAATTAAAGCCATCCATAGTCATATGAAAAAATGCTCTAAATTACTATTATTGTCACACAGTGACAATTTATTTTATTAATGTCCATGTATGTCTGCATAATATTTTGTCTTAAAAATATGATCTTTTAGCTTTCTGAGGACTGTTTTTAAAAGTGAAATCCTTTGTTTCAAAGCTGATCTATATGACATTCATCTAAGATGAATGATTGATTTCTATATTTTAAAAGTTAAGTGTATATGAACTATCTTGAAACTGGCCAGATATATATTATATGTTGGGGCTTTTGTAGTATAAGATTGAATTTCTTTTTGCCTTTTCTCTTGCTAGTGAGACATAATATCTTAGAGGCCAAGTTTGGTTTCATACAAGCTTTGTTATAGTCTACAATGCAGATATTAGTGTTGTCAATTCCTCTGATAAAAGCAATTTAGGATTGAGTACATACACCAAAACTTCAGGAAGTGATGAAATAATGAACTGTATATTACAGTGGAAAAAAGTGATGGATTGGGAGGGACCAATGATGGTTAACTTTGATGATTAAAATTTGATGATTTTAACTTTTATGATTAAAAGTTCTGCAACTATGGAAAGTTATTAAACTTTTCTGGGTCCCATAGTTCAAAGATATATAATTCCTAAGGTCCATTCTAGTTCTGCAAACTGTGATTATTAAATTATTTAACTATAGAAGTAGGAAAATATTTAATATGTGGAAATAATTTTAGATATTCAAGATAAATTGTGAAATTTTACCCATTTACTTTACTGGAAAAGAAACTTTATTACAGATCAAAATCTTGCTAACAATTTCCTAGAAATAATGTTAGTCTGCAAAACATTAGAAAAATATCATTAATAATAAAAGTATCATTAATTACAAACTACTATTGTAGAATATATATCATATATATATATATATACGTATATATGTATATAGCTAAGGTAGGTTATGCATATGCCAACCATTTTGTGTAAATGTGGCTTTTGAGAAGTTTACAATGAAAATCTTATCTATTCTTCTCCAAGAGAGATTTTGATTCTTGGCTAAAGAAGAAAAAGAAAAAAAGACAGGCTACAAAATACTGGCCACTCTGCTCTCCTTCAAGAAAGGTACCAGAGTAGAAGTATATCTCTCTTCTTGCTCTAAATATCACTCACCTGAGGAAATGATTTTTTTTCTCTTGGTTTAACCTGCTAACCATACCTGAAAGAGGAAGGGCTGCCCCAATTTTTAATTTGAGTTTGATTTTTATTACTATAGAGACATAAAATCCATTACAGGTAGTGGATAGTAAGTAAATCCATTTATTTAAGAAAAAAAGCTATACAGATTTTCCTAGGGAGATAATAGAATTATCTGTCTACAAGAGGGAAAATTATTACATCTCAAAAAAAAATGGAGTCTCTAATATTTCTCAAGGAAACATTTCCTGACTTTCTAGGGAGGTGAGCTAAAAATCAGGACCATGTTGAGCTTCTAGCTTTACTATTTATGTCAGCTTTCCAAGGTCTTTTCTTTCTGTCCTAGTGTCTAGAATTACGTATGTCCCTTCAAAGAAGAAATGAAGAATGACTTTCCTTCCTCAAGCATTTTGCCAATTATGCCTCGTATGTAGTCATACATGGTTAAGACATTCTTCACCAAGAAGAGAGTTTTATGCAAATTCACTAAGTTAAAACATAATTTCAGAAAAGCAAAGATCATTATTTGAACTTTCTGCATTTATATAAGATTTTATATATTCAACCCAATTAATCTTTATTTCACTCAGTCTACAAGAAAAAGACCCCTTAGAATTCTTCAACCTATTAATAATCAATAAAGCTAACTTTTGATTTAACTTTATACTTCTATGTTTCCTTTTTCACAATATTTAATAAAAGCTCTTACAAATCTCAGAGGAAGAATAGATCCCTCAGTTTTATCTTCCCTATAATAGACTAACTAGATAAAGTGATTCTGAGAACTAGCAAAATATATTATAAATACATGGTATAAAACTGACTGAAATGTAATTCAGTGTATAAAAATATTTGTGCCCATGAAAACTAGGCTAGTAAAGATGTATTTGATTACAATGGAATATTTTTCCCTTGATTATATAAAATGTTACTTTTTTCTAAATATTACTCTGTTATTCTGATCAAAAAAGATTTAAGATCTTTTCTTACAGACATTGTGGTGGGATTCAAGAAGTAAAGTAGCAATCTACACAGATACTACACTCTTGTTCTATTGGGTTTGAAAATAATTAATCATGTGCTCTACTATAGTATTTAGAAGCATACAACTATTACACATCTGTTTTATTGTCAAGAACAACATCAACAACAAACAATGTAGATAAAGAGAGTTGTGGTAAGGTGATAAATTATGTTGTATAGACTCAACTTTTGAAAAAAAAGAATTATACTTGGTTCGGTAGAACAACTGGAAGCATTTCATAAAGCAGCTGGTTCTTGAATGAGAGTTATGATTTAAATAGGAAAAAAAAAAAGAAAAGCCTTCAATGGGTATTCAATAATTGAGTGATAAGCATTATTTCCGCAGTTCATTGAATACTTTGGACTGGTATATTTTTCATCTTTGATTCTTTATTGGATATCTCTAGCAATTTTTGACTGTGAAAATGAAAGAAAATAATTCACTATCCAGATGCCAAAATCCCAAGATTCTTTTCAGCACAAGCATACTCCCTATATTTTGAAAAGTATTCAAATTTTCTATGAGGAGTTTTAGAGATAGTGATTAAGGATATGTCATGAAGAAATAAATTCATCATAAACTGAAAGCAAACTCAGTTTTGTAATACTTGTTTGGATTGATAATAAGGAAAACCCAAAAGATTATATAAGGGCTAACTAGATGGGATACAAGCCAATAAATAACCCATAATTTCTTGACAAACATGAAATAAATTATTAAAATAATAGTTTGTGAGAATTTGGAAGGGAATGAAAATAATTATTTTTAAATAGCAAAAAAGTCATAAAAATTATTGTCAAACTACTTCATACATGCATGTATTTGGATATCTGCATATATGAAATAGTATATTCTGTCAAATACTAATGAAGATATTCAAAGATAAAGGTAATATAATATGATAGTCATTGTAAATGAATTTCAGTGAGGCATTTGACAAAATATTTCAGGATACCTTGGAAATAATAGGAATGTACATGGAAGGATGCAACTAAATTTAGCAGTTTACTAAATTGTTAAATTAATATGTTAGCAGAGAGATGAAAAAAAGTCAACACTTTTTTTGTCTTAGCCTTAGCCCCTAGAAATATGGTGGATGGAGTGAAAAGATAGTTTTCCTATAATCATCTGGTAAAGGCATATAGTACACAGACATATATCCATATGTATACAGTTGTATGCATACACATACACATATACATAAACACACACAAATGTTTACATATATATGATATATACATGTGCACACATATTCATGTATATATGTGTATCTATATGTGCATGCATATATAAATATCTTTCTATCTATACATATGAATCTAAAAATAAATAAATATACTTTACTCAAAATAAATAAACATGTATATCTTTCCCCTTGTTCAGAACTCCATATTTGAAAAATAACATTGATGAATTGGGACATTTTTTTTAATTTTGTGAATAATTTGTATAATGATAAAAATAGTATTTGTTTCTATTATATTTTTAAATACCCTTAAATATCAAAGTCTGCACCAGATTGTCAAAAGTATCTCTAATACAAAAATGGTTCAAGAACCCATCTTAAAGGGATATAATAATTCTATCTGAAATATTATTAAATGGAATAAGGATTAATCTTTTTTTTTCTTTCTTCTGTTTTGTCTCAGAAGGCAGAATAAGGAACAATGGATGAAAAATATGTGAAAGCAGAATTAAATCAAAGTGAGGAATAAGAAAAAAAACTTCTTAATAATTAATGCTCCTCAAGAAAAGAATTAATAGTGCTCGAGTGTATCACTGGAGTTCTCATGCAAACTAAATACATATTATACCTACATACTTGTTGAGTAAATTATAAGGATTCATATTTTGGGAAAGGTTAGAAAGATGATATGCACTTCCTAACTCTATGGTTCTGTTATTTTATCAAGTAAACCCTCAGCAAGAAGGAGATAGGGAAGGTTTTCAAATAGGATTTATCCTAGATCTGATCATTTAAAGGGTAAATTTGAGACGACAGGAGCTTCTATCACTTCAACCAATGATGTCTGCCCTTTCTTTGTGTTATGTCTGACTTTTTTAAAGGTGGTAGTAGTGAGGGAACATAGCTTTTTCATGGCTTACTTTGCTAGCTGATGGGGATAATAAATAGAATAGCAGATTTCAATAGGTTGTCTAGGCCTGTCTGAACCTAAAAGAAGTGATAATATAGTTAAATCTTATTTGCAGATATTCTTGTGTGTCTGTGAATTTCATATTACTCTTGAGAAATTTGTATTCAATTTATCTTTGGTGAGTTATCATTATTTACCAGAAGTTATCCAAAATGGTCATGTACTTGCATATTCTAATTAAATATGCATTTACATGTTTTGAGGGAAAATATCTATTTATCCACTAAGATCAGCCAGCCAAGAAGCCTGTCTATAATATCTTGAAAGATTTTGGGGAGGAGGGGAGAAAAGTCGATGACTAGTCTTACTTGCTCCTAGTCACTTAAATAATAAGATATTAAATGCTTCTCATCTTTTCCATCTAATGAGTTTATAGGCAATTATCGTCTTTCTTTTTAGCAGGGTTTCTTAAAGGTTGGCGTCAACATCATATTTTATGCATTTCAAGTTTGATGTTAGATATGAGGCTCAATGGGTATGCCATCTCTTTTCAAGAAACAATTTTAAAGCACAGAAATCTGACTTTAATAACAACAGAGAGCTACCATTTCAAACTTGTTACATAACTGATTGCTGTTTATTTTTCTAAAATATATTCTTAAATGATAAAATTAGTTGTATCTTTTTCTACTTCAAAATTTTGGAAGATAATGATGGGTGCATTAATAATTATAATATTGACAATAAGGACAGGAACCATATTTTATCTTAATTTCTTAAAGCTTTCTAAATGTTTTTCACACTAATTGGTACAGAGACTTAAATTTTTAAAATTGAATTGTATTAAAATTGCTATTGATTGCTTTGTTTCATGTAGATTAAATCATATAGCTGAGTTTTAAACTTTTCAACAAGATCTAGCATTGCATAAACAGAAATCTGGCTTTTATAAGGTTCATTATTTGAATATATTTCAATATATTTAATACATTTATTAATTATATACATTAATACATTTAATAGTAAAAAATAATGTAATATTTAAAATAATGAAAATAATAACTTCTCTCTCCTCCTGTTTTCTTTGTCTTCCCTCCACTTTCCTTCCTTCCCCATAATATAAGTACTTGAAGTTTTCCTTTTTTATGTTTCTGTTTATTATTTTGTTGATATGACAGAAATTGAAAAGCTGTGGTTTTATTTAGTCCTTGATCTTGGATTGTCTATAATTAAGCCAGGTATCTACTTGCATAAATAATGATGCTAGCTAATAGTTTTATGACAATTAAAGATCAGGAAGTTGGTTTTCACATAAGATGATGTTTTATACTCATAATAATCTAAAAACATAGATGTTATCTCCGTTTCATCGAAATGATAAATAAATTTGGATGATTCACATAGTCACATATGAAGGAAGCTCTCAAATGTTAGAAAGACCTTGATTCAAATCCAGTTTCAAAATCTGACATTATCTTCTCTGTCAAAACTGCCCAATCTGAAATCTAATCAACATCACACATAAAATGTATGTTTCTCAAGAGAAGTACAGATGTTTGACCTTAATTTGGCACAGGATAGTGATGTGTTTGAAAATGATGGGAATTCACTGAATTGACTGAAAATCCAATACAAAGTAGCATTTACTAAGTAGCATTTAACTGAACTGGCCAATTTGAGAGTTGATCCAAAAGAAATGATTTCACTCAAACTGTTCAGGATTGTGTGTTCAGTAGTAAGATGATATTGGGGAGATGTGAAAGAGAAGTTTTTTATATATTTTGATATTAGTGAAAGAACTCTAACATTTGGAATATTTTTCATTGTTTAAGTCATTTTCATGAGAGTAAATATTTAAAATTCCAAGATTGTTATGTCATTTTTGTCATTTACTATTATTTTGATGGTCTAGGATAGGATGCCTGAGTTTGTGATTTCCTCAATCTAAGAGATGTATAATATGAAAATTTTTACCAATGACTAAGACCAAACAATTGTGGTAACAAAATTGAGCTATCTAAAACTAAGGATGTCAGATTAAGACAAGTAAAGGTACATATTAATAAAATGCAATGCTTTTTGGATCAGATGATAGGAAAAGTTGTTGATGAATGTTGGGAGGGATGTAGGAACACTGACACACTCATGCATTATTGGTGGAGTTGTGAACTGCTTTGGCTATTCTGGAAGAAATCAATTTGAAATTATGTCCAAAGGGCTATAAAACTATGCATGCCATTTGGTCCAAAAATGTCCCTATTGGGTATGTATCCCAAAAAACTCATAAATGAGGAGAAAGGACCCACATATGCAAAAATGTTTGTAGCAGCTCTTTTTGTAATGGCAAGGAATCTGAAATTGAGTGTATGCTTATTAATTGAGGATTAGTTAAATAAGTTATAGTGTATGATTGTAATGGAATATCATTGTTCTATGAGAAATGTTGAACAGACTGCAGAAAACTCTGGGAAAGATTTACATGAAGTGATCCTGAGTGAAGTGAACAGAACCAGGAGAAAATTGTACACATTATCAAGATTATGGGATCATTAAGTATAATAGTTTTAGTTTTTCTTTGTAATGTGGTGATATAAGACAGTCCCAATAGACTTGGGATTAAAAAAATTATCATCTACATCTAGAGGGACAGTTATGAAGACTGAATATAGATCAAAGCATATTTCTTTCTCATGATGTTTTCTCTTTTTTCTGATTCGAACTCAAAATCTTATAAAAATGAATGTTTAAAATTATCTTCATATGTAATTGGAAAAATAAAATGCTGTTGAGTAAAAAAAAGACTTGAAAAAATACTCCTTAGATCAAGAAATACACACACACACACACACACACACACAGCACACAAAGCAAAATACAACTTCTCTTAGAATCTAGATGTGAAAGAGAGCTCTTAGAGCTCTTAGAGCGCAACTGTGCAATGTAAGAATACCATAAAAATGGTCTGTTGACTCCCCTTATAATTTTTATAATTCATCTTCCTATTCTAAGATCCTTCTGGAGTAGAGAAAATTCTCTATTATTTTCCTCAATTTTCTACTTCTAAACTCATCTACAATGTTGCTTTCATTAATATAATATTAAATTTCAGTCAAAGTTATCTACATGTCACTGGAATAATGTGCTCTATAAATTCATTTTGGCAGTCAGGAATAGAATGAAGGGACTGAATGGAAAGCTATCTTGATAGAAACCAACAAAGTGCTTGCACTACCTTTACAGGGACTTGAGTCAGATATAGTTGATTGGAGAATTGGACTAAATTAACACATTTCTTTCTTCTGTTCTATTAACTGTTTTGTTTTTGGGGAAAAAGGAGACAGAAGATCTTCTCTATGTCATCACCTTTGGCATTCTTTCCATTTAACTGAGTACATAGAAAAATGGAAAATGTGTTGGAACTGACAATATTTAGGATGGAGAAAAGTAGACAACGTTAACATCATATTTTCATCATGTTTGAAAAGTTGTTATTTGTAGGAAGAATTCATATGTTCCATTAGGCCTATACAAACAGGAAGAAAAAGGGTGAAAATTTCAGAGGCAAATTTCATCTTTATTATTAGGAAAATCTTTTTTAGTTACATTATTTTACAATTAGAGCTGTCTAAAATGAAATGAGCTTTCTTGGGGAAAGGATTAATTTAGTTTTCTCTATATAGTCCTTATTGCTTAGAACCATGTACATAGCAAAGAACTCATAAATGTTTGTTCATTAATAGGCTAATTTATGTGTTTATGTTCTTTTTTATATACCTTCCTTGATTTTTCCAAACATTCCTCTTAGTTTCTTGTCAGCATCTTTCATCACAACATATATATTTCAGATATCTTTCATAGTACAGAAACTTTGTAAATAGGGAGGGTATTCAGGGAATAATTTAAATGGAATATTAATTTACTTTCTGATTAATGGGCTAAATTAGAAGATATGTAGTTGTTTATTGATCCAGCACTTTTACATAAGAGTTAGAAGAAAGGGCACAACTCCAGAGAGCCTCTTAAAATCTTTTATTGCAATTCAACAGATGTCCAAACTCTTGACCTAGAAATGGGTGTAATTTGAACTATCCAGATGTTAAGATAATAGAGCAACTAACTCATGGGCATTGTAGGGACATCCATTGCATTTGTTTTGTGGACATTTCCTACATGTTCTATAATTCTCTGGTTACCTAAAAAAATACTTGACTACCAAAGTATTTAAAGAAAATTTTCCTTTAGAAAGATACCTTAGTAGTGCAATTCTAAGAAAGCTGACTTGTTCCTTTAGGGAATAATGGAATTAAAAACACAAGGTGGCCTAGACAGGCTTGCAAGCATACACGCATTCCAGTGAAACTATTTCATTGAACTCAATGCACCTTTTTGATAATTGTTGCCTTTTTGTAGTTGGCAAACATTTTTTTTAAATAAAAAGAAATTTCATCTCGATCACACCATAAAAAAAAAGGAAAAGAAAATATTTAAGTTTTCTTTCACAGTTGTTAAAATAGTATTTGTCCTTTTCCCAAGATTCATTTGAAGCAAAGTTTTTTTAAAGGGTACAACTTAATTGCTTTGAATTGACATGGTAATAAAAATATGAAATGTTTGGACTCGGATGTTAGTCAGAAAATAAAAGCAATTTCCACAGCAATTGTCTCAGTGTTTTATAGATAATTACTTATTTTTTTTCCTTCATCAAAACTAAGCAAAGATGATATATAACAATGGAGAAAGTATCAATGGGTAGTGTTTTGAGTACCTTATATGTATCCAAAACTCTATTTTTATGGGGATAAAAGAGATGAAATGAATTAATAATCCCTGCCTTCAAGAAGCAACTAATCTTTCCTCTTAAACTCTCCTCCACTTCCTACCTCCCTTATTACTGTACAGTAATTCTCTCAGTCCCTCATGTTCAACACCTTATAGTTGTCATGGATTCCTCACTATTTCTCACCCCCAACTGTAACGACCGTGCTAGCACCCGGAACACCCCAGAATCAACTGGAGTCAGGATAAGCAAAAGTCCTTTATTCTTGGTCTTAGACTCAGGATTGAATAGGATGGAAGCAGAATCTCCAGAACCGCCTTTCCTCTCCTCTACTGCCCAGCATGTCCCTGGCTAGTCTTATTCCACCCCCTAGTCCCTCCTACAATCTTCTATACACCAATCATTGAGCCAGTACGGATAGTGGAAAGGACCATTTTCCAAGCATATGTCCATAGAGTATCGTCCAATCAGAAGTTAGCCTCAAGTGCTCAGTAGTCCCAACCTCAGTGAATCAACTCTATACTTTCAGTCCTCTACAACCAACCTTCACTATTATGAATATTATAATCATCACAATATATAATTACCTATTATTATGTTACTATATTGTCATTAATAATTATTATTCTCTTAGTATTATCAGCATCAAATGCTTAATGCCACACTGAGTCACATAGAATTAAAAAATTGGCAACACCAGAAAAATACTGTTTAAGCAAAATATAGATTCTTTTGAATCTAGCTAAGCAACAGCAACAACAACAAAAATATACCCACACATATGTACAAATATACAATATACATATAAACATATGTTTGTATATGTATATTTGTATGTGTACATATAGGTTTGTGTGTATGTGTGTGATTGTTTACTTCTTCAAGTAGTCTGAATCATTTCGGTAGATTTTAAGATAGAGAATAACAAATATTCCATGCCTGAAGTATTGAGAGTAGCAAAGAATTATCTATCTATCTATCTATATAGATATATAGATATATATAAATATGCTTATAAGAATTTCACATTCTAGGAAAAAAGAGTTGAAGACAAATTTAGTAAAAGCCAATTATTTATAAATATTTTCTTTATAGCAAAGGTGTTCTTTTCTAGATTCAGGACCTGTATTCTAAATGTTCACTCTATTTTCTACACTGGGAGGTACTAAAGCTATCAAAAATTCTTGTAAGCATGGTCAGGGGAAGCACATTCTATTACACTACTGATAATCTTATCCTTAATTTGTATTTAAAATATGGCTAAGATAAAAACTACTGTGAAAGCTAGAAAATAATATGGCATAAATTAGGCACTTGGCATTGCCTCATACTATATACATATATATATATATACCAAACTAAGGTCAAAATGGTATATGATTTAGGGATAAAGAGGTGATACAAAAAAAGAGCAAGGGATGGTTTACCTGTCAGATATATGAAGAAGAAATGAATTTATGACAAAATAGGAAAAAGAGAACATTATGAAATGCAAAGTAAATAATTTTGATCACATTAAATTAAAAAAAAAAGGTTTTATTCAAACAAAGCTAATGCAACCAAAATTAGAAGGGAATCAGAAAGATGGGCAATAATCTTCATAGTCAATATTTCAGATAAAAATTTAATTTGTAAAATTGGAGTTAAATTTATAAGTATGCAATACATTAACTAATGGATAAATGGTCAAATTATATGAACAGCAGTTTTCAGATGAAGAAATTAAAGCAATCTATAGTTATATGAAGTAAGTGCAGTAAATCATTATTAATTAGAGAAATGCAAATTTAAACAACTCTGAAGTACCATTTCATACCTATCAGATTGGCTAACATGATAGAAAATGAAATAGATAAATATTGGAGAAGATGTGCGAAAATTGGAACACTAATGGAGTTATGAACTAAATCAAACATTCCAGAGAAAAGTTTGGAACAATGCCCAAAGGGCTATAAGACTGGGCATATACTTATCCACGTTTACCACTATCAGGTTTGTATCCCAAAGAGATCCCAAAAGATCCCAAAAAGTATCATAAAAAACTGAAAAGGATCCATATATTTATGGTAGATCTCTTGCGATGGCAAAGAATCAAAAGTTATGGGGATGCCCTTTAATTGAGGGATATAATCATACCATTATTCTATAATAAATGATGAGCAGATGGGTTTCAGGAAAACTTAGAAGACCTACATGAATTGATATTGAATGAAGTGAGCAGAATAAAAATAACATTGTATAGTTACGAGCAACATCATGCAAAGTCAATTTGGATAGACTTAGTTCTTTTCAGCAGGACAATGATCTAAGAAAATTTCAAGAATGTTATGATGGAAAATACTATCCATATCCACAGAGAGTCCTCTGAAGTTTGAAGGCAGATCGAATCATGTTCCCTTTTTTTTGTTGATTTTCTCTTGTTGTTGTTTTCTTTCTCATGTTTTTTCCATTTTGTTCTGATTCTTCATTCACAATATGATTAATATAATAATATGTTTAATGTGATGGTACATGTGTAATTTATATCAGTTCATTTCTTGTCAGGAAGGTGCAGGAAGCAAGCAGGGAGAAAGAACAGAAATCAAAATCTTATAAAAGTAAACATTGAAGGCTATCTTTACATGTAATTGGAAAATGTAAAATAATATTAAGTGGTGGAAATGTAGCTAAGATTTAAAGCTTTCTAATACTATAAAAAATGTATTATGAAACCTCTATATATACCTTCTAACACAAAGAAGAAAGAACCCAACCACAGAAACTTAACCATGAAAATAGTGAATATAGGGGTTCAATTTCAGAAAAGACAATGAAATAAAAAAGCCTTATCTACCCCAAAGAGTAATGTTAAATTGTTACCTCTCAGAAGCATGTATAGAAGAACTAAACAAACAAACAAACAAACAAACTTCAAAAATCAAATGAGAGAGATTAGGGAAAAACTAAAAACCTAAAGAAGAACTATCCAAGCAAAACAACAAAATCCAAGTAAAAAAAGGGTGGGAGTGAGGGAAGTCAACCAACTAGAAAAAAAGATACAGTCCTAAAGAAGAAAATAATTCTTTGAAAATTAGAATTGGGCAAGAGGAAGAAACTGTAAGAGACCAATCAATAATAAAGTAAAACATAAAGTTCAGAATGTGAAACATCTTATGAGAAAAACGACAACTCTGTAGAACAGATCAAGAAGAGAAAGCAAAAGGATAACTGGATTACTTGAAAGCTGTGATCAAAAAAAAAAAAGAAAAGAAAAAAAGGATCTTGATATAATTATGCAAAAATTAATCAAAGAAAATTGTCCAGCATGTTAGAACATAATG
This sequence comes from Antechinus flavipes, assembly GCF_016432865.1. Taxonomy (NCBI): domain Eukaryota; kingdom Metazoa; phylum Chordata; class Mammalia; order Dasyuromorphia; family Dasyuridae; genus Antechinus; species Antechinus flavipes. The sequence continues at coordinate 94,857,051 of NC_067400.1, forward strand.
GCAAAGTAGAAATAGGAAAAAAAATCCACCAATCCCCAGCTAAAAGAGATCCTTTGTAGAAAAAGAATCAGGAATATTATTGAGAAATTTTGAACTCCCCCTATCAGAGAGAAACATTTTCAAGAAACAAAGCAAAGCAAACAAAGAAATAAACATAACCACAACCACAACCACAACCACAACCACAACCAAACCAATTCAAATATTCTGAAGCTATAGTTAAAATTATAGAGGATTTATCAGTAACTTCAAAAGACTGTATGTCATGGAATAATATATATATATAGATAATTAAAAAAATACTGGAGCTGCAACCAAAATATATATCCAGCAAAACAAACAATAATATTGAATGGGGGAAAAATGGACAGTCAATGAAATTGCAGATATTGAGGAATTTGTTTCAATCAAATACAAACTTAATAGAAAATTTAACAAATGGGGCAAACATCAAAGATTAATTTGGAGGTATTTAATACAGACAAATAATTTCTTCCTAGTAAACTTACTTATTTTTAATAGACAATGTTTTATGAGTCATGTTGGGAGAAAATAATCCAAAGCAAAAGGGAAAAACAATGGGAGAGATAAAAGAAAAACAAAAAAATAAGTGAACATAGCATGTGTTGATTTACATTCAGCCTCTTTGGGTGTTTCTCTAGATGCAAATGGCATTTTCTGTCCAAAGTCAATTGAGATTACTTTGGATCACTGAATCACTGAGAAGAACCAAACCTTTCATAGCTAATCATTGCACATTCTTGCTGTTATTTTGTACAATGTATTCTTGGTTCTGCTTGTTTCACTCAGATTCAATTCATGTAAATCTTTCTAGGCCTTTCTGTAATCAGCTTGTTCTTCATTTTTATACAACAATAATATTTTATTACCTTTGATGGGCATCTAGTCATTTTTCAATTCTTTACTACCACAAAAGAGCTGTTATAAACACTTTTATTTGGTTTGATTGTTTTTTTTGTTTTGTTTTGTTTTGTTTTTTTTGGGGGGGAAGGGTTTCACATAGAAATGTGTACCATAAGTTTAAGATTGACATGAGTAATGTAGATCAAAAGAAAGATTGGGGCAGAGCTGAGCATGATCTGATTCTGCAAAACAAGGGAAAAGTAAAAACAGTAAATATATCATACCAATGAACTACAGAGGAAAAATAGTCACAGCAGCATTAAATGGGAGAGGGGGGTGTAGTAGCTCTGAAAACCTATCCACATCAGGAATGGATTAAGTTAGGCAACACTATATATAATATATATACCATGAAGGTATAACACTCTTCAAAATCTGTAAAAAAAAAAATAATAAGTGGGTAGGGAATAGGATAAGAAGAGAGTTTGGAAGGTTCTGTAGATTTATGTCAGTGGAACAAATTACATAAATTAATAGACAAGGGATAAAACATAATGTGGGGTACAAAAGGTGTGTAGAGTTGTACTAATGGGATGAGATGTGAAGATTAATAAGAAAAGCATAAAAGGGAAAGGAAAGAGTGGCAAAAGAAGACAAGGGCGGGCTCCATGGATGGGAGAGGTTAAGTACTAATAAAACAAATTAAGGAATAGAATTAAAGTAGAGGGTTTAACTAGGATAAAAAATAAGAGCAAGAAAAGTTAATGAGTAGAATTAAAGTAGACAAATTAGAAGTGATTGGAAATAAGGGATATACAAAAATGCTATAACAAAGATCAGGAGTAGAATTTATTAGAAATAAAAAACATAGGATTAGTAACCATTGGCCTCAGACAAAGTCAAACTTAAAAATTAAATCAAGAGAGAAATATACATTATATGACAGCTTTATTAATATTGTTTTAGATGCATGTTTATATACTAATGTTAAGGTGTCTGTAAATATATGTATGCAGGTATATGTATCTATGTGTGCATGTAGATGTATGTACATATACATATATGCATATAAATATCCATCCATATATACATACACAGTGTACGTGTATATGGGTATAATTATATGTGTGTTTGCATGTACATATGTAGATTATATATACATTTACCTATCTCTTTATCTATCTATATGTGTGCTTATTGTAGCCTGTCTAGTGAAGGTTCCTAGGATGAAGGGGAAAAAAAGAATAAAATACACAGTAAAGAACAAAACAATAACACACAAGTAAGAGAGAAAAGATGTACATAAAAGATGAATATGATCTCTTCTATTATTATATATGTTTTTTTAAAAAGAAATTTATTTTGATTATATTTTGAATCCTCCCTGAATATTCCATGGGTACAAGACATTTTTTGTTTTGTTTTGTTTTTCCTCTTCTGTCTTACTTTAAATTTGTTTTTTATTTTGGATTTAGTTTAAATAAATATTTTAAAAGACAGATTGTGTCACATACAAAAAATAAAAAATTAGCACCACTTTCCTTTAGTTCAAATAGCTTAGCAATTGCTTTTGAGCCAACATTCACTGCTTCTTATATAGTGAATTGAAACCATTGCAGAGAACCAAGAGAATAGCCACAAAGGGAGAACATTGATATATTAAAATCCAAATCCCTGAGTCACTAACTAATGGCTTACTATAGTCTGAATCATAAGGATCTTTTTATTCATACTCCAGAAAAATTTACTAGCAGTGCACAAAAAGTTTTATTACAAATGAAAATTTTAGATCATGTGGTTAGAGCTTTTTGCAAATGCCAATGATATGCAAAGTGTGATGATAAATAATTTCTTTCTCCTAAAAAAGAGTCATTGTCAAAAGTGTGAAATAATGACATCTAAGAAAATTATCTGATCTCAGTGTTGCCCTGAGTAATTATTTTTAATGGGTGAAATTTAGAGCAGTGGAAAAGGAAGGACATATTGGAAAAGAAAATGTGACAACCAAAAATGTGAAAAATAACAAGGCTAGAATAATAGTATAATAGCACATTCAAAATATAAATCTTCTTATCAAATAGCTAGTTATTTTTTTATTGAACTTGAAGTAAGAAGACTTGGGTTTAATAGTTTTGTGAAAATAATTTTCCTCATGCATTTTTGTAATATATTTTGATTCCATGATTACTAATAGTCAAATTTAGTACCTTACAGTACCAGAATTAAAAGAGTGTGTGTGTGTGTGTGTGTGTGTGTGTGTGTGTGTGTGTGTGCATGTGTTATAGTGAAAATTATTCTATGGCATCTATACTGGTATAACCAAATTACATGAATGTATATTGGCTGGGTGGATGAATTTCACCAGACATATAAAATTACATTAAATGAATGTGTTTTTTCTATATGTTTAAAATTAATTTACACAGTTATTTAGTTGTTAGATGTTGAACACTATGTCAAACTTATTTTAAATTGCTTTGATTAAACTGCATTTAAAAAAAAACTTCTGAAAAAGGAATGTTTGGGAAATAGAAATTTGATTCTCAATATTAAAATCAGAAGAAAGTTTTTGGATTATCATCAATGCAAATAAATTAAACAAGTAAAACATTTTCAACTTAACAGCTTTCATCATTTTTTCTCCCTCTTCCTCTGTATTTTTTTATAAGCAAATTTTTTTTCTACTCATAGTTTAAGCTATATTTTCGATGGTAGGCATTAGGTAGTGCTCTGTAAGTCATTTTTAAGGAACACTACTAATAGTTAGCATAAGATTTAAAGATAACCAATTTGTATATATAATAGCTAATTTGCTGTTCTATAGACAGAATGCTTCCTCTGGACAAGAAGTTATTGTGATTGTTCAGAAGTATCCAGAGACAGATTATAGCTGTAGAACTCCCAATGTTTCCATAAATGGAGATGACTGCTACATTTCAATGTTTCCACTTTTAAGAAATTCAATGGTGAATTTAGATCTTGCACAGCTGTATTTTCCTTCAAGCAATGCCATACACTATACAACACTGACTACTGTCATTCAAAACCTTAGAGATCCAGAACTTGGCTTTCTTGGTTCACTCAGAAATAGGCCTAAAGCAATGAGAACTTCTATTCTCATTGTTTTCTTGTTTATTATACCAGAATCTCACAGAATCCAGAAATATAACTATCATTTACAGGGGTTGATGCAAAGCTATGGGGTCGATATTTTTGCCTTAGCTAGACTTTTTTTCATTACAATTTTCCTAACACTTAATCCATTTCTTAGTTACCCAGCTAGATTAAGGATCACTAGTAGATGCCTTGGTGATTCCAGTACATACACAGGCTCTTCAGAAACCTGAGAACAGTACGTAGAAAGAATATTTTGATTGTTAATGTGAATGGTAGGAAGGAGATTATATGAATTTAAGCCTATCAATTATGCTATATATATGTGTGAATTTAGATGGCATAGGCAGGGGCAGATTTATAGAGGAAATTTAACCTCAGGAGTTGGCATCTGATTGGATACTGTATGAGGGCATTAGAAGACCTCCAGAAAGGTGGGCCTATAAGGTTGAACTTATCCCCATCAGTTCTCTTTCCTGCTTGCCTTAAGGAATAATCTTATCATTTCTTCAGGCTTTCTCTGCCAATCCCATCTAGTCATTCAGGAAGCTTGGATGTAGACAAATAGTAAGAACTAACTAATAATTGTACAAATTATTGTAGATGTAAAAAAGGAAAACTTGGAAATTTTTTTTAAAAAAGTAAAATGTAAGGATACATAAGAAAAATATCCTACAAAATTTAGCATAAAGAGAAAATATAGACTTTTAGAATTAAAGGCCTTCATGAATTCCTCTTGAGAAACTGAAAGCTAGGTCAATTTTTTGAAATACAGATTATATAAGAGAAACTTTAAATAGTCTTAAATAATTTAACTGACATCTAAAAAGCAAAAAGATAATATTTTCTTATTTATACATAGATAGTAGATAATGAAAATGATAAATTTGTTATACTTGGATTAATTAAAAACACCAAGAACATATGCTAAAGAATATGAATAAGAAAATGATACAGCATTCAGTCAAGATGGTTTAAAACTAAATTATTTAAACCAATCATTGAAAATTTCTGAAATATGAGAAATGACAATAGAAGTGACATTGATATGGATTAAACTGATTTCTTCCAGAAAGTAAAACAATATAAATTAATTACTAAAGAATGAAAAACAAAGAAATTCAGAAAATAACATAATGAGCACACATTTAACTTTTTTTTTTTTTTTTTTTTAGTATTTATTATATGGGTTTTCTTTATTTTTTTTTAAATAACTTTTTATTGATAGAACTCATTCCAGGGTAATTTTTTACAACATTATTCCTTGCATTCACTTCTGTTCTGATTTTTCCCCTCCCTCCCTCCGCCCCCTCCCCTAGATGGCAAGCAGTCCTTTACATGTTGAATAGGTTACAGTATATCCTAGATACAATATATGTGTGCAGAACCAAACAGTTTTCTTGTCGCACAGGGAGAATTGAATTCAGAAGGTATAAATAATCCGGGAGGAAAAACAAAAATGCAAGCAGTTTATATTCATCTCCCAGTGTTCTTTCTTTGGGTATAGCTGCTTCTGCCCATCTTTGATCAATTGAAACTGAATTAGCTCTCTTTATCAAAGAGATCCACTTCCATCAGAGTACATCCTCAAACAGTATCATTGTTGAAGTATATAATGATCTCCTGGTTCTGCTCATTTCACTTAGCATCAGTTCATGTAAATCTCGCCAGTCCTCTCTGTATTCATCCTGCTGGTCATTTCTTACAGAACAATAATATTCCATAACGTTCATATAGCACAATTTACTCAACCATTCTCCAATTGATGGACATCCATTCATTTTCCAGCTTCTAGCCATTACAAACAGGGCTGCCACAAGCATTTTGGCACATACAGGTCCCTTTCCCTTCTTTAGTATCTCTTTGGGGTAGAAGCCCAGTAGAGACATTGCTGGATCAAAGGGTATGCACAGTTTGCTAACTTTTTGAGCATAGTTCCAAATTGCTCTCCAGAATGGCTGGATGTATTCACAATTCCACCAACAATGTATCAGTGTCCCTGTTTTCCCACATCACCTCCAACATTCCACATTATCTTTCCCTGTCACTCTAGCCAATCTGACAGGTGTGTAACACATTGAACTTATTGTCAAAGAAATTGTTGTCAGACAATGATGAAAAATTGTTCCTTTATACATTTAGATTTGCAACTTTTTTTAAAAAAAGTACATTTTCTTGTGGTATTGAAAGTATACATTTATATGTCCAAAGAGCTATAAAACTCTCCATATCCTTTGATTCAGGAGTATCACTGCTAAAAAAGGAATTTTTAAATTACTAACTACTCATAAAATAGGAGAAAAAGCCCACAGGTGCAAAAATGTTTGAATCAGCTCTTTTTGTAGAAGCAACGGATTGGAAATTGAGTGGATGCCACATCAGTGGCTGAATAAGTTATGCTATATGAATGTAATAAAATGTTATTATTCTATAAGAAATGATAAACAGAGTGATTTCATAAAATCCTGGAAAGACTTACATGAACTGATACTGGGAGGAGTTAGCAGAACCAGGAGAACATTATACACAGTAACAACAAAATAATGATCAAGTATGATGGACTTAGATTTTCTCAGCAATGAGGTGATCCAAGACAATTCTAATAGAAGGGATGAAATGTGCCATCAGCAAACAAAGAGAGAATTATGGAGGCAATATCTATTGGAGCATATTATTTTCACCTTTATTTTGCTTTTTCTTTCTCAGGTTTATTTCCCTCTTTTGACTTGATTTTTCTTATGCAACTAAACAAATATGGAAATATTTTTAAAGGTATTGTGCAAGTTTTACCCTATATCTATTTTCTTGTTATCTTCAGAAGGAGGGAGGTAAGACAAGAAGGGAGAAAAATTTAGAGCATGAAGTCTTACAAAAATGAATGTTGAAAACTATCTTTACATACATTTGGGGAAATCAAATACTATTGAGAAGGAAAGAAAGTATATATTTATTTTTATGAAATTTTGTATTTGATTTTGTCCTTTGGTGATAAAGCAAATGGACAAGTTATCTAATTATAAGAAATATTGAGAAATATCTATTCTTTAATATATCCATTTGGAAATTTATAATGTTCTCTGTTTCAGTTTCCTTCGGGGTCTCTGGAGGCAATCTTTGTTTTAGTTCAGTAATCACCTCAAGAGTAGCCAGGGGTTAAAGTCCAAATCCTTTATTATCTCTTTCAAAGTCTTGTCTCCTTTCCTGGGGCCCAGTTCCTTTTCTTAGACACCTAGCTCTCTCCTTGGTTCCGAGAACTTGAGCTCCCACCTATCTTCTCTGTCTTCTGAATCTCTCCAAATGAATCCTGGCTGAGGCTCCTAGCTTATATGCTTTACACTAAGTATAAACCAATCATTATATCACTAGGAAACCATTATTTGTTGTAAGATTAAATCAATCATGCTGAACTTAGATCATCATGCTAAACTAGATAACCATTGTCTCATCAATTCACTTAATACCTTGTTTCAGTTTCAGAATTCTGGCCCATAACAGAAATTATCGTGTTAATAATACACACATACATACACATACAAAGACACATCATTTTTAAGATTTATAAAACACAACATATTAGCTAACTTGTGTGAGTTTGACAACAAATACATGAAATAATAGCTAGTATTATCCCCTTCTTGATGAAGGTGAAGCAATTGAGACTAGGACAGGAAAATGCAGGGCAAAAAGTCTAAAATAAACAAAATATCTTGAAGCAAGATTTGAACTAATGTCTACCTGACTATACCTCTCTAATTGTTTATACTGTCACGAAGTTGCTATGTAGTAACCTACATAGAAATCTACTCTTTCCACCAATAGAATAAATCTATAATTTCCTTAATTTGTTTAGCTTATTGTTTTATTTAAATATCCCTGACAGATATTCATATGTTGTACTAACAATGTCACTATCAATGTCTTTTTTAAAAAAATACAATTCATTGACTTTTTCTTATTAAAATGTGCTTACTCCATATTTATTGTTTTTCATTACCTATGGTGATTTTTAGAACAATGTATTTTGTCCCTTGATATTAATGTTATTATATGACATCTGTAATATTGTAACTGAAACATTATTTTTGTTTCCTGATTAAAATATATTTTGTACCATTCCTTCATTTTTAGTCATATGGATTGATATATGTACATATGAAACAATTTATTTTATTTTTCTATCCCTCAATGCTTTATTTTTATTACATATGAGTACATTTGGTTTATTAGATAATTTTTCATTTGGATATATGATTATTTCACGTTGATGATAGAATTGAAATGTTTGGGCACCTTGAAAAATATGAAAACTTTATATTATTTTAATTCACTAAAACTTTCATTTGAAATTAATTTTGAAAATGGATAGTGAGAATTAGTAAAAAAAAAAAGATTGTAGAATATTTATAGATACTGTCTTATGATTTTCAAAAGGATATAGTAACTCACTTTTCACTAATGTCCTACAGTGATGACTAATTTGAAATATAGAAAATCTTGAGCTATGCCAATAGATAGTGAGATTTGGCTGGCTCATAATATCTAGCTGGAATGGTGTCAATTTTGTACATGATATATAATGTTGTCCTTCATGTATCTGACCTAATTCAGACTCATCACCAGAATATTGGCTACTAGCAGATATTTATGTTGTTATTACTTTTACAATAACAACAAAAACAACAACAATTCCAAGTACCTAAGTGAAAAAAAGAATTTGTGATCTTTACCTGACAGAGTTATACATACTTGTGAAATGAGAGGTACATGAAATGATATTTTGTTTTGTTTTTCATTTCTTATTATATTTATTTTAACCTTTTTTTTTCTTTTAAAATGTTGGATTCCAAATTCTCTCCCCTCCTTCCCTCTTTCTCTTACCTAATGATAAGGCAAACAACATCAATCATATAATGAAATCATATACACACATATAAATACTTCATTTAGTTAGACTCATCAGTTTTTTTTTTATCTGAAGGTAGATAACTTTTTCACTTGTTTCTGTTTTCTTTGTTTTTATCATCAGTCTTTTAGAATTGTGTCAGATCATTTCATTAATGAGAATAGCCAAGTCTTGCATATTTAATCATCATTACTATGTCACTGTTAATGTGCAATGAACTCTTCGTTCTTGATTCAATTTGTATTAATTCATATATCTTGCCTTGTTGTCTGAAACTACCTCCATCACCATTTTTATAAGGAATACTTTATCACAATCAAATATCACAATTTGCTCAGCTATTTCCCAATTGATAAGCATCCCTAAATTACCAATCATTCGATGCCACAAAAAATGAATCATTATAAATATTTTTGTACATTTTAGATATAATATTAGATATAATATTTAGATATAATATTCTTGTTTCTGAACCAGACAGCATATACAATTTTATAGTCCTTTGGTTATAGTTCCAAATCGTTTTTCAGAATGGTGAGACCATTTCATAACTCAACTCTTAATTTATTTGCATATATTTTTCCCTTTATTCCCGCCAAAATGTCATTTCTCATAGTTATAACCTGATAACTCAGAAATGTTTTAATTTATATTTCTCTAATTAATAATAATATAAAATATTTTCATATGAATAGTGATGGCTTTGTTTTCTCCTTCTGAAAGCTGCCTTTTTGTATCCTTTGGCCACATATTCTTTGCCCCAGAGACAATACTTCAATATGGATGTTATTGACTTTGAGATCCTTTCTCTATTTTGAAATGTCAGACAATAAGCAAACTTTCAACATGCCAGATGAGCTTGGTAAGATCAGTTCTGATTTCCAGGCTTTGATGCTACTTAGAAGTCATTCTGCTTAGTCTTTCTTGGATCAAGACTTTATATAATTATAACAAAGAGAAGTAATTAACTAGTAATGGTCTCATTATGTTAACAACCATATTTTGGGCTTTTACAAGGTATGAAAGTATTTTAGCAATATGAGTTAAGTCAAGTAATGGATGAAGGAAAAATGCCTAGGATTACTCTTCCCTTCAATTCTTGAAATGAAAAACACACTAAAAGCCAGCATTGATGGGGGGTGGGGGAGGATGGTAGCCTTATGATAATTCTCCATTGGAACATTTGGGCTTTTTAGGCTTAGAGGCTTTGCTAATAGTTTTAAGATGTGACTTTAAGACATGAAATTAAGTTTCTTAATACAATTAATTTCTTAATTTTATTTCTTAATAAAATTAATTTCTTAATTTTAAGCTGATTTATAAATTTTCATATAGTTCCATCTCTGAATATCACAACTCTTTGGTACAAGTATTATGGAACCTTATACTATATCAACAATAAAGCTGATAAAAATTTACAACCTTGCCAAGATAGTACTAAGTAATATAGAATCTAACCCATATATGCAAACATGTTTGTAGCAGCTGTTTTTTAATTGAAAATTGAGTCTAGGCCCATCATTTAAGAAATGGTTAAATAAATTATAGTATCTGAATGTAATGGAATAGCACTGTTCTGTAAGAAATGATGATTTCTGGAAAGCCTGGATATACTTACACAAATTAATGGTGAATGAAGTGACCAGAACCAGAAGAACATTGTACAAAGAGCAAGATTATGTGAGAATCAACTATGATGACTCTTCTCAGCAAAGACATAATAAAATACAATTCTAATAGTTTTGGGATAGCAAATGTCATCAGCATACAGAGAGAGAACTATGGAGATGGAATGTGGATTGAAGCCTAATATTTTCATCTTCTTTTTGCTTGTTTGCTTGCTTTTTCTTCAGGTTTTTCCCATTTAGTTTGATTTTTCAAGTTGATTTTTAATATGACAAATACGGAAATATGATTAACAAGGATTACACATGGTTAACTTATTTCAGACTGCTTTCTGTCTGTAGTTTGTAAACCATTCCAACTATTCTGCAGAGCTATTTGGAACTATGCAAAAAGGCTATAAAATTGTGTATACTCCTTTTGATTTAGCAGTGTCTCTACTGGTTTTATATCCCAAAGAGATATAAACGGGAAAGGACCCACATCTGCAAAAATATTTGTAGCAGCTCTTTTTTGTAGTGGAAAAAATTGAAAAGTAATTGGATGTCCATCTGTTGGGGAGTGGCTGAATAAGTTACGGTATATGAATGTTATGAAATATTATTTTTCTATAAGAAATGATCTGGAGGATGATTTCAGAAAGACCTGGAGTGACTTACATGAACTGGTGCTATGTGAAGTCAATAGAAAGGAGATTACTTTACATGGCAAATCCAAGATTATACAACGATCAAATCTTTCATATGCCTATCTTTTCAAAAATGATGTGATTTACATTTATACCAATAGATTTGGGATGAAGAGAGCCTTCTACATCTAGAAAGAGAATTGTAAGGACTGAATGCAAATCACAACATGGTATTTTCACTTTTCTTGTTGTTTGCTTATTATTTATTTTCTTTCTCATCTTTTCTTTTTCTTTGTGATCTGATTTTTCTTGGGTAGTGCTATAAATTAAATGTGAAAATATGCATAGAAGATTTGCATATGTTTAATATATATTGGATTGCTAAATGTCTACATGAGGGTTTGGGGGGGGAAGGAAGGAAGAAAAATTTGAAATACAAGGTTTTGCAAGGATGATTGTTAAAAACTGTCTTTGAATATATTTTGGTAATAAAATGCTATTTTTAAAGTAAAAATGAGAAATAATTAAAATTTATAGATTTTTATCAAAATTCATTTGATAAATCAATATTTCTATTATTCTGTGCTACAAAATATTAACATATTTATCATAGAAATAATAAGAAAGAAGACCTTTAAGTTCAAGGAAGCTTTGAGGGAGAGGTATGAAGATTCATATCTTCAATTGTCTATGCAGCTTAATTCAGATTATGAATATTTAAAAATAAACTAGACACATTAATATCAGGTATAAGTTAAGAGTATGTAGTTATAACCCAAGGAAGAAAGTATTAAGGAAAGTATTTTGATAAAACAGAAAGAACAAATAAAAACAACATTCTAATTAAAATATATTAATTACAGTGTGCTCAGGCAGTAGATGATGATCTGCTAAAGATTACCAAATCATTTTAGAGTAAAAAATAGTGGCTAAAGTTTGCTTCAACTATCTTTTTCCAAAAAGCCACTAACACATATATTACACATATAGGTATATGCATTTTTTTACATGTGCCTTAAAAAAGGAGGAAATTATTAAGAAAATTACTGTTTTGAACCTTATTCTAACCAAAATGAACAAATTAGTAAAATTTAAAGAAAAGAAGCCTTAAAAAAGATGATGTTTGCTATTTCAGATTTATTATTATGTATGCATGCATGTATATATGTGTATGTACAGATCTATACTATAGGTATATAAAGAATGCACACATTCCCCCATTATATTCATATATTCACATGGATACACACATGTGTGGACATATGTCATATTATCTGTCTACCATACACTTAGGAAATTGAAATCTCTCTGGAATTTCTATTTATCCTATCTTTTGATTTTAAAACAGATACCAGATCAAAAGAGATGGAAGGGTCTCAGAAATAAAATTCTCATAGTCTAGCAAAATTAGTTGTGGATTTTCCTCTGCAGAAAGAAAAATTGTGGGTGTCAATGGATTAAAATGTGTCCATTGTGTTTCTCTGCTAAGTCTCATTCCAATCCCCATAATTTAGCTATTTTAATATTAACTATATCCCAGAACAAAAGCAGTTTTCCCTCATGAAAAACATTGTAGAAAAGAAAATAATAAATTTGTCATTAAATATATATTAGATAAGATAAAATTCAATTGAAATATGAAGTGATATTCAAATCAATGGAGGAAATATAAAAAATAGCATATCAAGTTTACATTTTCAAACCAAGTGAGATGAAACATATCTTTAGGGTACACAAGTGGTATGTTTCCTTTCATGGTTTTAAGTTATTAATACATTGCATTGTCATTTGTGAGGGAACTGTGTATAGTGTTATTCTCTGTCCACAAGACATTCTCTTCAGAAAGCATCAGGCATCTGTTATGTAATTAGGTACTTTTTTTTCTTTTTCCCAAGTGAGTATGAGAATCTATATACAAATATCTTGAAATAGAAAGGATATCAAATTCCCTGAATCAGATATCGAAGCAACCCAAAGCTTTATTCTCAAAAACACTATTCCTAATGTAAACACAAAATACAAATAAATTAGAAGTCCATAAACAATTATATATGTATATTTATTTTTATTTATTTCTATATCAGTTTATAATTTTTTGGGGGGAAATAGAGTCAGTTGATGTAACAATTTTGATATTTAGGGGAATCAAATTATATGCACTCTTTTTTCCATGAATTAAATGTCAAAGTCATGTTCTTTAAAGGTAAAATTGGTATTTATGTATGGTTGATTTGCCATATGGAAATCATATATTTTTCTTTACTTATGAATTGTTTATTTTTATATTTACTATATCCCAGAACAAAAGCAGTTTTCCCTCATGAAAAACATTGTAGAAAAGAAAATAATAAATTTGTCATTAATATATATTAGATAAGATAAAATTCAATTGAAATATGAAGTGATATTCAAATCAATGGAGGAAATATAAAAAATAGCATATCAAGTTTACATTTTCAAACCAAGTGAGATGAAACATATCTTTAGGGTACACAAGTGGTATGTTTCCTTTCATGGTTTTAAGTTATTAATACATTGCATTGTCATTTGTGAGGGAACTGTGTATAGTGTTATTCTCTGTCCACAAGACATTCTCTTCAGAAAGCATCAGGCATCTGTTATGTAATTAGGTACTTTTTTTTCTTTTTCCCAAGTGAGTATGAGAATCTATATACAAATATCTTGAAATAGAAAGGATATCAAATTCCCTGAATCAGATATCGAAGCAACCCAAAGCTTTATTCTCAAAAACACTATTCCTAATGTAAACACAAAATACAAATAAATTAGAAGTCCATAAACAATTATATATGTATATTTATTTTTATTTATTTCTATATCAGTTTATAATTTTTTGGGGGGAAATAGAGTCAGTTGATGTAACAATTTTGATATTTAGGGGAATCAAATTATATGCACTCTTTTTTCCATGAATTAAATGTCAAAGTCATGTTCTTTAAAGGTAAAATTGGTATTTATGTATGGTTGATTTGCCATATGGAAATCATATATTTTTCTTTACTTATGAATTGTTTATTTTTATATTTACTATAAGGTGTATTAAATATATAGCATATGCAAAAAGCAAAGTGAGCTAGTCACAGTATTTCTGGCAACAGCATACTCCTTCCAAATATAAACATATTTAGAATCTAAAACCTAGCAACTTCCTTATTAATGTAACATAGGATAATAAAGAAACAGGAAAAAGTAAGCATTAGGAATACTAAGTTTAATTTTCATCTTCAGGGGAAAATAGGTGGTACAGTGGATAGAATACTAATTCTGGAGTCAAGAGGATCTGAGTTCAAATTTGAACTCAAATATTTACCAGCTATGCAACCTGGGCAAATCACTTAATCCTGATTGCCTCAAAAATAATCTTACCTTGCTTGTAATGAGGTATCAATGTGAAATTCTAAAGCAAAAATGATTTAAAATAAAACTATGTATAATCTTAAAGTGAAAGCCTGCTAATATTTCAGGTTGTTAAATCATAATCCAACTTTCATTGACTATGGAATTAGAGATTATGAAATATTATCAAGGATGATAAAATTAATATATATATATATAAATTCATTAATATATAAATATATAAATTTGTTATAAATAGACAAAAATGACTTTACTAAAATTACTTATATTGGAAAATATAACCTTTCTTTTCTCCTATCAGAATATTTATTAATAAGAATATTATGGGATGGTGAACGATTCAGTATGATGTTATATATAGAGAAATCATGTTTTTCTTGCCAATAAACAACTATATGTCATTTATACTTCTGACCTTGGGGTTCTAAACCCTATTTCTTCTTAAGAAGCCGGAAAGGCTAAGGTTAAAGAGAGACTTGCTATTTAAAGAGAGTCAAAGCAGATAGTCTGTTCTTTTAAAGAAAATTAGGGAGGATTTTGGGAAGATGACTGATAAATTTCAAGTTCTCCAGATTTCCCTCACAAATTTGCCCTCCTTGGGGCAAACATAGACTAGTGAAACATGAAAAAGACTTAGAGCAGAACAGGGGTCTTTCAGGTACAGTCCAAGAAGATTTGAAGAAAGTCCTAGGGCCTGAAATGAACTCCTATGAAATGCAAACACATCTGGGATAGCTTTTCAGAAGTACCCAGTGGGAACTCCTGGAGTGAGCTGATTCTGGCTGGAACCTCAGTAGGATTCTTTCATCTCCCCAACTGTTTGAGGAGTCTGGGGTTTGAGTCCAAGGATACTGAGGGAATCTCAGTTGAGTAAGAATGCTAGACCAACCTGTGTTGCAGAGAAGGGGCCATGGCTGAAAAGGAGCCAGCACACCTGGTGAGTGCAGAGTGGGGCAGATTCACTGCGGCCATTTGAAGAGCATCTGTTCATGTAGGTATCTCCAGGCCTTTCTGAAATCATCCTGCTGATAATTTCTCATAGAACAATATTCCATAACATTCACATACCATAACTTATTCAGCTATTCTACAACCGATGGGCATCCACTCAGTTTCCAATTCCTAATCACTATCAAAAGGGCTGCTACAAACATTTTTTTTTACATGTAGGTTGTTTTCCCTTTTGTAGGATCTCTGGGATAAAGGCCCTGTAGAGACACTGCTGGATGTAAACATGTGGAATCTGATATATGAACATTCAGTGATAAAATACATACAAATAAATGAAAAATTATAAATTTGAATAGAAATATTGATAAAGCCACAGACAGATATAACTAATTATAAGGGTAAAGTGTATGAACAACTTGATAACCATTTGGGCATAGCTTCAAATTGCTCTGTGGAATTGTTGGATCAATTCACAATTCCACCAACAATGAGTTAGTGTCCAAGTTTTCCCACATGTCCTATAAGATTTATCGTTATCTTTTCTTGTCATTTTAGCCAGTTTGGTAGGACTTGTTCTTTCCCTATTTTTCCAAGTAGTTTTCATAGTTTTAGAATGAATTGCTCATGAAAAATAAATGAAAACCCCATATTTAATTGAATGTCCATCTTTTCCCCTGAAGCATGATACTTAATTTTGCTGAATAGTTAATTTTTGCCTGCACTCCAAGTTCCTTTGCCCTCCAGAATATCATCTTCCAGGCCATTTTGATACTTTAATGTGGAAGCTGCAAGGTAATCCTGTTTATGATACCTCTATATTTGAATTGTTTCTTTCTGGTGGTTTGCAGGATTTTCCTTTTTGCTTTGATTTAATTTAGTAATAATATTCCTTGGAGTTTTCATTTTCTGGTACTTTTCAGGAGATGATCAGTGAATTCTTTCAATGGCTATTTTACCTTCTGGTTCTAGGACATCTGCGCAGTTTTCCTTGATGATTTATTGAAAGATGTTGTCTAGACTTTTTTAATTGTAATTTTCAGTTAATCTAATAATTCTTAGATAGGCTCTCCTGAGTGAATTATCCAGATAAGGTGTTTATCTGATGAGTTATTTTACATTTTGTTCTATTTTGTTCTTTTTTTCTTTCCCCCCCCCCTTTTTTTTTTTTGATGTGGCTTGACTGATTCTTGATGTTTCATTGAGTCATTCACTTCCTTTTGTTTAATTCTAATTTTTAATGAATTTTTTTTTCATCTCACAAGTTCTGATTTTCAAGGACTTGTTTTCTTTTTCCATTTAGCCAAAATTATTTTTTTAAGGAGTGTTTTTCTTCAAACAATTTCTGGTTTCCTTTTTCATAGCTTTCATTTCCTTTCCCTAGTTTCTTCTCACTTTCTTTTAAGATCCTTTTTTAATTGTTCCAAGAGCCTTTTGAGATAGAGGCCCACTTATATCACCTTTTGAGGCTTCATCTGGAGACATTTGCCTTTCTTTAGAGTTTGAGGTCTGTTATTCCTTATTTTCATAATAGCTATCTATGGTCAGAGTTCTTTTTGCTATTTTGCTCAACTTTAAAGATTTGGAAGTCTGCTCTTAGAGCAACAGTGAAATTGTCGCAAGCATCTTGTAGAGGCAACAGTATCTTCATGCTACTCTGGAACTGGTGCTGCTGGCTTCTTTCTAATGTTGAATGAATGTGGCCAAGTCTCATTATGCTGGAGTTTGAGGGCTCACTATGTATTTTCTGTAGTTGTGTTAGTGGCCTCATAGCCAATCTGCTGATCCACTGGCTTCTGCACAAAGACAAAGGAGCAAAAGCTTCTGTATTTTCCACAGAAGAATCTCCTGGTGGGGTTTTTCTTCTCTGGTCTCCCTGTGCTATGCCTATACTGAACTGCCTTCCCCCTTGCCTCTTTGAGATAGACCTTTCCTGAAGTTCTTCCAAAATAGCTTCTGCTACAAATGTGTTACACTTCAAAAGTTATCAGTTCTGTCATTCCAAATCCCATTCAGAGTCTTTTTCTGCTGTTGATCTGAGGGAAGCCAGGAATAGTTCTGACAAATACTTGTCTACTCTGTGCAATCTTGTCTCCATCTGCAATTTTAAAATTTTCAATCTTTATTTCATTTTAAATATATTAAATAAATAAATATTGCACATACTTTAAACTAGGTATCCTCTTTGATTCCTCCCAATTTCAAAATTTTGTGATCCTTGGATCACATAATTTCTTATTGATCATTTCACAAAAATATATGTAGGAGCAGCTAGGTGGCCCAGTTGATAGAACACTAGCCCTGAAGTCAGGAGGACCTGAGTTCAAATCTGGTCTAAGACACTTAACATTGCCAAGCTGTGTGACCCTGGGCAAGTCACATACTCCCAATTGCCTGAGCAAAAAAAAAAAGTTTGTTGATTCTTCCCTAAAACATGATCCTATTTTGATACTTCCTTGCCAAAGGAAGTTCTAGCCTTAGGAATAAACATTGAGTGTCTTTTCCTCCAAGACTTACTCTTTTATGAAGGCAAACCAGGTTATCTTTTGCCTCAGCTCTTACCTATCTTTTAATTACTGATAGGTAATTAAACTGAGACCTGGGAAATAGCTTAAAATTTCAAGGTCTCTTACTGCATCTTGGGCTATGTCTTATGATTACTCCAGTGACACTGAAGGAGAGAGTCAGACACTGGTGACTTTGCACAGTTCAGCCTCTCTGAAACACAATTCAACTGCAAGTTAAAACATCACCTCCTGACTTCATTGAGATGTCTCTTTGAGAATGAAAGACAAACAGCTTCTCACATTAGCATTCTTGAAGTCTTTACAGAAAATTACAAGCTCTAACAGAATCTGCCAAGATGGAAAAGATTTTATATTTGTTAAAATGGTGATAGATAATATGTATGGATTGTACAAAGTCCATCCTGTCCAAAATCAGAGAGTTTTATTACTATTTTTGCTTCAAGGTGATTTATTTTAGAATCATAATGACTCATGAAGAATGTTGACTAGGTTTTTAAGAGATTGTGATCAATTTTGCTTATTAGTAGGCAAAGTATGTTATACTCACAGCATTACTGTTACTCAAAGATTGAATTACTTAATATTCAGTTCTTATTGTAACATACAAACATGGAAGTACTCGGTGCCTACTAAAGTAGAAATTATATGAGCCATAGAGACAGGATTAACCTCTATTACTGACCTGATGATGGAACAGATGAAAATATCTTCCATCTTAGAGATATCATGGATAGTGGAAAAGCAGATATAAAAGAACAAAGCATGTCCTGAACTTTGGTCTTTGAGTTCCTCTTTTATAACTACCATTATTTACCTCTGTTGATTATCTTCAATTTATCCTGTTTAATATCTTATTTATGCATATATGTGTGTATACTTTTTAAAATTTTTTGGTGGGAGGAAGAGTGACTTAAATTGTATCCTCAGCTCTTAGCGTAGTGCCTGAATGATAATAAGCCTCTAATAAATGTTTTTTCACTTGGCTTGATTTATTCATAAAATCATTTGTCTCCAGTTCTGAATTATTCAGTAATTTTAGAAAGAAATTCTGTTTAGAGATGAATTATATTAGATGGCCTCTGAGGTCTATTCCATCTCTGAGACTCAGTAGTTTGATGCTTGATGTCCAACCTGCTAATGAACTAAAATATTTTGATTGTAACTGCCAAGAAGGTACTTTATCTCCAAGGGAAAAATTGACATTAAGTAATGATGGCATTTCATTAGAACATTTAAATAACACTTTCCATCTACCTTATGCTCAAATTATCTGTAGGTATATGGATGTGGTCTTTTATATTTTGTGGCCAATAACTTCCTTAATGTAGAAATCTTAATAAAGAAACAGGTAGCCAAGTACATTTTTTCTGACTTTTAAAGTAATTTCTATTTTATAATATTCTTGGATCAATTAATTATTCTGCAAGCAATAAATTAGTGAACCTATTTTCTTGACTTCCCACCAACACTGAGCTTTTACATTTTTGACCATCATTATCAATTTGAATGTTGCAAGATTTGGACGCAATTTTTGTTGCTTATTTGCTTGTTTTTAATTTATATTTCTCTAATTAGAAATCTTGAATAATTATTCCATATTTGTTAATAATTTTCATTTGTTTCTCTGAGAAATAATTTCTTCATATATTTTGATCATATTTTTACTAGAGAATGGTTCTTTATCTGACTTTTATTTTGTTTTGTTTTTCTCATTTCTTTGATCTTATAATTAGAGATTAGCTGCTCAAAGATATTTTTATAAGAATTTCTTTCACCATATTTTGAATATGACACATTTGGTTTTCTTTTGAGGTATTGCAATGTAATATGGGCTTAATCACAATTACTCATTTTGCCATATTGTTTAATATCTTTTTTATTTAATAACTTTAACACTTTAAAACCTTAGACATTTCTAAATAGCAATTTAGCATAAAAACACAAAATATACAGACAAATTCATCCAGGCAAATAAACAAATACATAAATTAACATGCATGGCTAAATGAAAAAAATGCTATATTGATTTCCAATCAGAATCCTATAATTCTACGGCATGTTTTTCAGTCTTGACTTAGTCACTATTTATAGGATTTTGGGCAAATAACTGAACCTCACTTCTCTTACTTTCAAAATGTGGGCTTTGGATTAGCTGACTTTTAAGGTTTTGTTGTTCTAAATCAATTATTCTATGACCTATAGAACACTTGTATTATGAATTAGGCAAGAGAAAACTGAAATCCCATCTTATCATTTATAGGAAATAACCTTTTGCCAATAGGAGGTATTGTGGGTTAAGATTTCTGTAGTCTTTGAAATAAAGAATCATTAATAAAAATAATAATGTATTTTGATAGAACACTGTCCCCAAAATTAGAAGTACAAGAAGGGACCTTTTCTTCATTTTATTGATGAGAAAATTATGAAGCCGAAAAGTAAACTGATTTTCCCTCCATAGTCATGTCAGTAGATGACATAGGACTGAAATTTTAATTTTGTGATTCTATTCCCAATTGTGTGTTGCTTTAACTATACACAAATAGATTTCTCCCTGAAAATAAGACTTTTTCATTAAACAAACTCTACTAAAATGCACATGAGCTATTTGGTAAAATTGTAGCCTTGCACATAGTAGATGGTTAAAATGTTAGTTGAACTTAGAATTAGCTCAAATAAAAATGTTTCAACATATCAATATAATTTATCCAAATGATAAATTGAATTCTCCCACATAATCTTAAAACTCACTTATATAAAATTATATAAGTAGACATATCCTATATTCTTTCAAATTCTTATGCACAAATGTTAGAAGATGTATTAACACAATTTCAAAGTCATAAGGTGGAAGTGTAAATGTTGACAAGAACAGATACCTAAGCAGAACCATGTAAATATAAGAATAGTTATTTTATTCACATAGGAGAACCATAATATGCCTTTAAAACTTTGAGATGCATTTCAGAGATTTTTTAACAACTTTTTTAATGAAGTAAGTATAAAAACAACATATAACTTTTTTAATGTATTGACATTCAGTTCCTGATGAGACACAGTAGATATAAAACAGGCTTCAAAGCCTGAAAGATTTAGTGTTAAGCCCTTTCTCTGATTTATGCTATCTTCAACATTTAGACTTTCATTTAACGTTTCAGTGTCCAATGACATAAAATTCAAATAGAGACTGGTGCCACTGAACCATATATGAAGAATGTTAAATATCTCAAGGCTACCTATTGATTTAGAAAATCATATATTAATATTGAGTGTATTATTTTTCATTTATTTTACTTAAAATTTATTTTAAATATTTCTGTTAGATTTGAATCTGGTTCAGAAAACATGTTTGTCTTATCTGCTCTAGACAACTCTTTTATATTAAAAGTTTTAACAAACAAGCTAACTTTCATTGGTTGAGGAAAATTTTTACTCAGTGTTTCCTATCAATAAAATTACAGGTCTTAGTCACACTATCCTTATCCATTCTCTATGCTTTCCTCACAACATTTATGAGTGTGTTCTTTTTAGTTTGTTTGTCTGGCTCTCTGTGTTTTTTTCCTTTGGAATATGAACCACAGGCAATTCTTTCTATGTTTTTTTTGAGAAACTGAAGATCTTTTGGAAAACTCTACTAGTCTTGTCTTTCAGAAAGTTACAGGAGGAATATTAGAATATAACCTGACTCAGATAAAATCAATACCTATAACCCACCATGTTACTTTGCCTAAAGCTTTTTACCTAGCACATACATAAGAGTATTTTTAAAAGAGATTTTCTTTCCCCTTATCTCAAGCAGATTGTTGGTGAGAAGAAACAGTAACTTATAGTAACTTATAGTTATATACAGAGAAATGAAATTGGATTGCATTTCCTTTTCCAGCTAATTTTGCACATGAGGAAATTGAGGTAAACAAGGTTAAATAAGTGTCTTAGGCTGGATTTAAACTCACAAAGACAAATCTTTTTTTTTTTTTTTGTTTTTTTTGTTTTTAGACCCTATATATTATCTAGCAGTTCCTAAATCAGGAAGACCTGGCTTCAAATATGGCCTCAAATGTGTACTAACATTGTCACTTGAACAAACTAATTTCTGTTTCAGTTTCTTCATTTGCAAAATTGAGACGATACATTCTATTATTGTAATAATAATAATTATAATAATTGTAATAATAAATAATAGAATGTATCTTTCATGTTTGTAATAAGGATTAGATAAGATAATATTTGTAAAGTGCTTACCATAATACCTAGCACATAATAGAAGCTTTATAAATGTGGTTATTACTATTATTATATTTTAAGGTAATATTTTTGTTTGTTAAATTCCAAGCTCCCAACTGTTGGTAATGATTGAGAAATTATGTTTTTATTCATTTAATACAGACCCATGGTTTTACTGTGCTCTGAGATTATACTTCATTAAGAAGCTGAGATATTCAGAATCAAATTGCATAGGATGCTTTTTTCATTGAAGATGGGCACCTCATTCATATTTATACTAAATGACACATTGTCTTAATGATTCTTGCATTCCATTCTCAGGCTCTTCCATATACTGAAGTTTCATTGAATAATTGGAAGAAATAAGGGTCACTAGCTCAATAGATAGCACACTAAATAAAATGCAATCCAGTAACTGACAAGAGGTCTCACAAAGAAGCAGGTTATAAGTCTAGGGATGTGCTGATGAAATATAGTAGACCTGAGGTATAGTTTTTTTTATCAATAAGACTGAGGTACTTATGTGAAAGATGCTTTAGAGTGGTTCTACATGACTCTGAAATAAGGTAAGACCAATGGATGGAAATTGTGAGGTTTTTGCTTTCATTGCAACATAAGGAATATGATTATATTAGATATGTGATAAGGTTGTCTTAAAGAATCACAATATCTAAAATATAGAAATATATTTCAACACATATAAATATATACACATAAATGTAGTGATCTGGTTAGTTTTCTGGAGGTCTCTGGACCAGCCTTAGTTTCAGCAGAGTAATCACCACGAGAATAGCCAGAGATAAAGTCCAAAAATCTTTATTGTCTCCTTCACAGTCTTGTCTCCTTGCCTGGGGTCTGGGCTAGCTTTCTGGAAGTCCTTCAGAATGTATCTTGGTTTCTGTGGGAAAGGCAGGGGGACCACTGTGATAGTCTCTATGCATGTCATATGAGATAGTGTATGTAAAGTGACGTACAAATCTAGGTTATAGATTTGTACGTCACTTTACATACACTATCTCATATGATGCTTCCAAGAACACTATAAAGTAGATATTCTACAGATAGGATCGTATTGTACTAGTTGTATTAATAAGGAAACTGAGAAATCAGTCAATTGTCACAGAGTTGCAAATAATCAAAGGCAGTATTCAAACTTATCTCATTCATATTAACACCAATTAGTGATTCCTCAATATAATAACCCAGAACTATAGGAGGAAGTAATATAATTTACAAAACTTGTGGACTTTTATTTTCAATTTTCTTTTCATCATATCATAGAAGTATTAAAGTTGATGCTCGAGAGTCACTTTTCAAGTACATTGGAAAGGAGATTCCTTTATTGTTTAAAGTGTTAAACTAAGTTACTTAAAGGGCTTTTTAATTCTAGAAATGTACAGTTTTGCTTATCAGTTCATCTAGATAGATTTACTTTTTATTTGAAGTTCTTCCTAATTGAGGCAATCAATGAATCAATCAATCCACAATACTGGAAACAAAAGTAAAAGTTAAAGTTATCTTCAAGTACTTAAAGAGGTATCACATCCATAAATTGGGAAGGGAGGAATTGATTGTCAGAGCATCAGAAAAAAAGCTTCATGTTATAGATGTCACTTGAGAATTATGTAGAAGAAAAAAAAAGATTCTTAGAGGTGTGGATGAAGCAGAAATACATTATAGGCAAGGATAACAACTAGTATAGGAGCATAAGGGAATGTGGAGTGTCCTTGGTAAAGAATAACAAGCAGGTCAGCTCAGCCGGATTGTGGAGTGATAGAATGGGTATCTTAGGTAGTAAGTTGAAAAGGGAAGTTGGAGCCAGCTTATAAAGGACATTCAAATCTAAACAGAACTGTTTATGGTATATTTGATCATATAGACAATATAGAGCTCCTAGAGTTTATTGAGTACTAGAAAGAAATGGTCAGTGCTGCACTTCAGGGAAATAACTTTGGTAGCTGTGTAGAGAATAAATTGGGGAGTCAAGAGATTTGATGTAAAATGGACGAGAAGGTAATTCAAAAGTAGAACCCTAAATCAGCAACCTTCTTCATGTTTACTGATGCAAACAAAAAGCTTTTGTTAAAGTCATTACTTCTATCTATTTGCTTTAAAATTGTTACACATCTTTTTTAAACCAGGATGCCTATGTTCTTTCATGTCTAATTTGAATATTGCCCTGCTGTGCAGATTGACACATAATAAAATATACATAAATGTGTATATACACATGGATATCAATGGATGTATTATCTATCTATTCTCAATATACATTTGTAATAAGAAAATTTGCTTAGTTTGATTATACACATATGTAACAAGCTTTTTTTTAAATTTCTTTTTCAATGTGGAGATGAGGCAAATTAGGAAGATTTTATATAAAACATGGGGGAAAAGTCACTCTGCATTTAAAGGTCTGTGCCAGATATTTTTAATCAATAGTACCACCTTCACAATTTTACTCTCATACTCTATCTTCTTGCTAATTAAGCCAGATTCATTCCCTATAGTTTTGTTCTCTGCCCTCACTGACATCTTCACATGATTTTCTATTCCTTCCATTATAACTGGAACATTACAGTTCATAGACACCAAGGCATTTCATACTTATATTATTCTACTAAGATAAAACATTATCTACTAAGTTATAGTTAAGCTTTTCATCTATAAAATGAGTTAATTGAACCAAACTATCTATATGCATCCTTTCAACTCTTAAATTCTATTACTCTTTTATAAGTAATTTATAAAATTTTCCTTAGACAGATCATTGTGTTACATTAATGATCCCTTAAATATGACATGCAAGAAATGGTACTAACATGAATGGTAAAAGGAAAATAGCAACATTTATAATTTTTACAGGAATTTGTTCTATGTTCCCCCTTACACTCTTACATCTGAATTTTACTTTATTGGATGCTGTAGATGGACATAAGACAAATAATTTCACTGGTAGAAGAAACTCTTGGTGAGGAAATGTCCTCTACAGCACCTGTAATTCAATGTATTATTTTGGAGAATTAACTAGGAAATATAAAATTTAGATGTAAAATTATTTTCACTGGTTCACTCAAACAACATGTATCAGACACCTTTTTTCTTTCTGGCTCTTAAGTTACTTCTTTATTCACTCTTCCATATTATATCTATGAATATAACCTTACTTAAGACAAATGTTTGCAGAAATGTCTAATAGAAAGATAGTAGTATGATAATCTGAATATAGTTCTAATACAACCGACATTAGTAATTACATAATATTATATTATATGCTTGTCCTGGAGAAGTTTTGTAAGCATTAAAAGTAGGATAGGATAAATGATAGAGCTTTTTTTTAGTTGTGTTGCTGTTACAATCTTGACAGGAGTATGAGATTTTATTATTATTATTATATTTTATAACAGATAAATCTAGCATTAGTTCATTATAACAGTGCTAGTATATTAACAAAATAAATTTTTGTAATCTGGTACTGTAATATTAATATTACTGTTATTATTCTATGAGGTCTATCACAAGACAGCTGTAGTATCTTTCTATACTTAATATATCAGAGTAAAAATGTTGTTGCTATTCAGGCCCCAAATCATCATTCTTTAGAATAAATCTTTAAAGATCATTTAATATAATTCTCTCTTTTTACAAGTGATAAAATAAGTCTCACCAAGATTGAAAGGACTCTACAGTTTCATATGCCTAATTTGTATTGGAATTAGTACTCAAATACAGGTAACAAATCTCTAGAGTCAAAGCTAACATGCTACCATTTAATAATAGATTCAGCCTAGAATTCCCTTATTTTCTCTCCCATGCTCTTGTTAGTATGAAGCATTTTTCTTTCTTCTGTGCTCATTACTATTCAATTCAGAAACTAAACTATGTTTAAATCTATATTGGTGCAAGAATCTTTGATTTGCATACCATGTTTAATTAACAAGTATAATGGGAATATACTTGTAGTGTTAAACCTTGTTTTGTTGTGGTTGTTGTTTGCTATTTATTGATGCATATTAACACTATCAAATAGTTCAGTTAAATTTTTATGAGATGACCATTGTTTTCATAAGTATTCATCTTTTCATAGATTAGTTATCTGAACTTTGCTAGTGCTTAGATTTCTATAGTTCCTAGCCTACCTGAATAAGATGGTATTTTGTAGAACCCTTTACTTCAAAGGTCACCTGCGGCCAATATTCACTTTTTTTTCATATTATCAATTAATATCTTCTTGCCACTCTAATGTAATCTTTCTTTGTCTATATAGGCCTTTTAAACACAAACTGAAGGCTCACTCCAATGACTCATTTTGATGTCTTGATGACTCTGGATTCTCAAAATCAGCATCAACATAGTTCATGATCTGACAGCCTTCTCAAGATAAAAAGAGTTCAGTTACTGACTACATAATGGACTCCTTGCCAAACTGAGTGTCTGCAAAGCTGTTTTGCTTACCTCATTGTTTATGTAATATCAGGACAGTTTACTAGCAACAGGAAACAGAATTGCTTCTATTTGAATTATCTTAGGAAAAATCTAAAGATCACTTCACAAGATAAGGTATGGGACCAGTGTTCCTCTCTGGAGCTGAACTACACATTCAAACTCTATTGCAGAGAGTACAACTCCAATAAGTGTTACTCTTTAATCTTTGCTCTCTCTTGTCATCTCTTTCCAACATGTCTGTGAAGCTTTCTTACTCAATTATATAAAAATTCTCTTTTTCTTTCTCTTCTCTTTTCTTCTCTTCTCTTCTCTTCTCTTCTCTTCTCTTCTCTTCTCTTCTCTTCTCTTCTCTTCTCTCTGTCTCTCTCTGTGTATCTGTCTCTTTCTATCTGTCTGTTTCTCTCTCTCTCTCTCTCTCTCTCTCTCTTTTTCACACACACACACACTCATACACACACACACACACACACACACACACACAAATAAGTTAAAATAAAATAGCTGTATAAGAATACAAGTCATTCCCCAATTGTTAATTGGTCAAATAATATGAACGGACAATTTTCAGATGATGAAATTAAAGCTCACTCCAATGACTATGGAGTCACATGAAAAATGGTCACATGAAAAATGTTCTAAATTACTATTGATTGGAGAAATACAAATTAGAACAACACTGAGATACCACCTCACACCTCTCAGTTTGACTAAGATGACAGGAAAAAATAATGATAAATGTTGGAGAGAGGGAATGTGGGAAATCTGGGACACTAATGCATTGTAGAATTGTGAAATGATCCAACTATTCTGGATAACATTCTGCATATATGAGCAAAGGGCTATCAAACTGTGTATACTTTTTGACCCAGCAAGGCCATAATTAGGTCTCTATTCCAGGGAAATCATAAAGGAAGGAAAAAGGACCCACATGGGCAAAAATGTCTGTAGCAGCTCTTTTTGTGGTAGCAACGAATTGGGAAATGAATAGATGCTCATTAATTGGAGAATGGATGAATAAATTGTGGTATATGAACGTAATGGAATATCACTATTTTTTGAAAAGTGATGAACACACTGACTTTAAAAAGGCCTGGAAAGATTTACATGAACTAATGTTGAGCAAAACAGGCAGAAGCAGGGATATATTGCACACAATAACAGCTGTGCAATGATCAGCAACCAAAGATGTGGTTCTTCTCAGTGGTTCGGTGATTCAAAGCAATCACAATAGACTTTGCACAGAAAATGGAATCTGAATCCAGAAAAAGAACTAAGGAAATTCAATGTAAACAAACACATACTATGTTCACTTTTCATGTTTTTTTTTAATCTCTTCCATGATTTTTCCCTTTTGCTCTGATTTTTCTCTCCCAATGTGATTCATAAAGCAATGTGTATTAAGATAAACAAATAAACAATCAAATTAAAGAAAGAATAACAATAAAATAAAATACCTGGGCTTTTCCTGAAGATTCTGCACTTCTGGCCACCATCTCTAGTGCCCATGGATCTTCCTTTCATATACCCTGAGATGCTGACAGAAAAAGAGAAACTGACATACTCATCACTCCATACTATCACATTTAGATATTCTCTTTACAACCATCATTCAACAAACTCTCCTTTTTTAAGGTTTGTCTCTCTATATCACTTAAATCAAATACTTAGTGCTATGACACATCAAACTCCAAGTTACTCATCTTTTTTTTTTACTCAAAGATATCAATATCTGAGTCTATCTATTTCTCTAAACTCACCCTAAAAATGGAACATATGTGCCATTAGCCTATGGAATTCCTTGGTATTTATGGTTATCAGTTTTGGAATTTACATGACAGAAATCACACTCTACCTTATCCATGTATTCTCATATAACAGATATGACTGTGTAACCTCACTACCTCTGAGATTTATAACTTTGAAATACTCCTCTCTAAAAACATTACCCACATTCTCATTCTGCTTAGATTTTTAGACTTATTCTCTATGCTTCCTGTAGTCTCCAGTGGCTCTGGCCATTTCTTTTTTCTTTTTGCCTTTTTCTTTTTAACTTAATAGTACTGTTTTCCAATTATACATAAAGATAATTTTCAAGATTTATTTTGTAAGATTTTTAATTCCATTTTTTTCTTTCTTTTTTCCCTCCTCCCTCCCCAAGACAATAATCAATCCGTTATAGACTAAACTTATACAATTACATTAATTGTATTTTCATATTAGTCATGTTGTGAAAAAAGAATCAGAATAAAAGGGGGAAAATCACACTAAAGAAAAAAACAAAAAATAAATAAGAGTAAATAGTATTCTTCGATCTGCATTCAGAGTACATATGTTCTTTATCTGGATGTGGATGGCATTTTCATCTTGAGTCTCTTGGAATTGTCTTGGATTACTGTATTGTTGATAAGAGCCAAGTTTACCATAGTTTATTAATTAGACCATATTTTATTTCTATTTGCAATGTTCTTCTGATTCAACTCACTTCACTCAATATCAGTTCATGAAAGTTTTCCAGGGGCTCCATCCATCTCTATTTTTAGTCCACTTAATATGTCCTAATTTTTTTTTTCCTTGACAGGTTTGACCATAAAATTGAACTTTCTTTTGTTTTGTTTTGTTTTTGCTATCTTCTACACTTCATTCTATTGCCATTTATACACTCCTTTGCTTGTTTTCTTAGTCCTCAGTCCTGAATAAGCCCCAGACTCATCTAGAGAAAGACATATCATCATATTGCCAAAATTTAGACTATCAAATTTCACTAAGGCTTTCACTGATACAACTAAAATTTGTATTCTTCCTTGATTAATAATTTACCTCACTCTTTTCAGTAGCTTTTTCTTTTCTGTTCTTAAACCCCAATGGCTATTGCTACTCCCCAAGGAACTGTTCTGATTTTTCTACTTTTCTGAAAAAAAAATAAGTGCAATCCATCATAAATTCATTCTTTTTTTTCCCAACTCAATATCTCATAAATCCTCTGAAACTTTACCTGTTTACTTCATCTTTATTTTTGTTTCTGAGGGAGAAGTGACCCTTTTTGCCAAATGTATGCATGTATCTATCTATCTATCTATGTGAGTTTGGACTTATAGTCCTTGAGGAGATATGAGAAGACAGTATGGTTGATTACATACAAAATATACATACAAAAATATACATAGACACATATATCTCTATACATAGTTAAACACATATATGTATATAATTTTTATCTATCTATCTATCTGATCAACAACTTTGTGGTCTCATTTCTCCCCAATGACCTAATTCCAATAATAATTCTCTACCTCATCTTAAACACTCTTTAACTGCCAATTAATTATCTATTGCTTATAAACATGCCTAGTTTCTTGGGGAAGAAAAAATCACTCACCTTACTTCACAATTCTTTCCAACTATCATCTGATGTCTCTCATCTCAGCAAAATTTCTAGTTATACATCCAGTAACTTGCAATGTTTTTAGGCTCATCCTTAATCTAAAATGTATCCCTCTGAAGTTACTAATGAATATTCGATTCTTAAATGGTCTTATTTTCAGTTTTTTATACTCCTTGATCTCTGCTCCCAGAAGCTTTTGATAATGATACCAGTTATTTTTAATAGTCACCCCTTCATTCATTTTATTACACTGATTTCTCTGACTTCTCCTTCCTAGGTTTTTCCTGGATGATCATCCACTTCTTAGACTTTTAGAATAATTATTACCCAGGATATGTCCTGCCTTTGCTTTTCTTTCTCTATTTCTTTCTTTATGTTTCTGTGTCTCTGTTTGTACATAAACATCTGTGTATATACATGCATATATATATGTTTGTGTGTGTATTATATATATGTACCCAAATTCTTTATATTTATATTATTTATATTCTCTCTCTCTCTTTCTATATATATATATATATACACATGTGTGTATGTATATCAAGTTACTACTAAATCTGTTTCCATTTCTAGGGGACATATCAAATCTAACGTCCAAAATTGAAGTTATTATCTGCTCAGTTAAACCTCTGCCCATCCTCCTAACTTCCTTATTTCTGTTGAAGGAAAGACAACCCATTTGATTATACAGATTTTGAGACTTCTGCTCATCCATGAATCTTCTCTTGACTTTAACCTCTCTTTATTCAATCACTTTTAAAGTATTGTCAATGCTATTAACACATTTCACCTCAATTACCTTCATTTCTTTTACATGACCTCTACCACTTTTTAGACCTGGAACAACTTTTTCTCTTTAGTACCACAGGGATAAGAAAAGGCAATGGATTTAGGATTTCATTACTATAAGCAACATTCTCTATTAGTACAAATCAGTTTTGCCTACACTTTCTAGTCTTAAGAGATGTTCCTTGAAAGCTGAGAGTTTAAATGTCTTACTTTCTAGAATTACACAGCCATTAGGACAGAGCTGTGTTTTAAAAGCAGTTCTTTCTTGTTTAAAGGCCAAGTATGTTTACTTTACTATGCTATGTCAGACTATATTCCTTTGATTTACAAAGCAAAACAAACAAACAAACAAAAAAAATCTTTCAGTGTTTCTCATGGCCTATATGTGAATATAAAAACATTTTATTCTGTCATGTATTACCTACCTCAATATGGCATCTAACTATCTTTGCAAGAGTATTTTTACTCTATCCAATAACAATGCTTATATATTTCAGTCTAAATGAACCGCTAATTGATGCTCAATCTTGTGATTCCATCTTTTGCATTCACACAAGCTATTTCTCTTGCCAGAAATGGGCTTCCTTCCTTTCTTCAGCACTGAGAAATATCTCTCTGCCTATGGGTCTATATTTTTCCTTGTGCCTTATCATCTGACTGAACCTGTTTCCTCATATATACATTGAGGAGGTTAATATGGAATGTGGTGATTCCTAGCCAACTGAAAGCCTGCTATCTATTTTTTCATAAGTCATTGACATATTGAAACATAAATTATAAATTTATTAAACACTATACCTTAAGAATTGATCTTTACTTAATACTCAACTTTAAATTTCCTATTTTACCTAAACACACAGTATTATGGGGATCACTGATCTTTTATCTAAAGAGATCCAACAAATAGTAAGAAGATAGGGGTTCTTTTGTATGGTCAATGAATCATATGCTTACTCTTAACCTACATATGCTATCATATCATTACTCAAGAGTTAAACTGTGAAAAGTCATTATTACGATTTACCTTTCTATAACATTTCACAGTATTTTACAAATCTATTTTGTCTTATGATCTTCAGAATGTTTGTCCTTCCTTTGGGAAGAAGACCAATGACGTCACAGCATCATGGCCACTGAAATAAATTGTTCTCATCTGCCAATTTCACTAGGAGATTTCTTCATATATTTAGGATAGATACCACTTAAGTTATGAACAGATTTGAAGTTTTTTTACCTTTACACTAACTTCTTAAAGTCACAGGTGGATGAGCAGCCCTGACAAAGGTATGGCAAATCCTCATGCCACAGGTAATAGCCCTTCTTAAACGCATAACACACCCCAATACTCATAATAAAGAAAAAGACAGGGTTAGTATTATTATCTTTACATTGTAAATGAGGTAACAGAAGGACAGAATAATAAAGATATTTGACCAAGGTTATACAACTATTAAATGTTAAAGCTAAGAATAGAAACTATGATTTGACTTTGATTAATATTTTATATTACCATATTACATTGCCACTCACAAGATTAATTTGTGAGTTTAGTTTCACTGTTTTAACCTCATATAGCATGTGTTCCATTAAAAGCAATTGTGATTTTCATTTACTTAAAAAGGAAAACACTACTAACCTACTTATGCCAGTATAATCCTCCCACATTGACTTCCTGTTTCCCAGATCTGACCATGCACCATGACTTTGGAAATATTAGTTATACCTCTAGTTCTTAATTAGTTTATCTGTAAAAAAGAGAAAGTTAGATTAGATCATCTCCATAGTGTCCCCTACTGCTACAAATCCTATGATAATATTTCTTTTTTTGCTATCAAATAGATTATAATCCCTTTTTTAAAAAAAAATGAGTTTTCCTTTGAAATTATATAAGAGCAATTAATATTTTGTTTTAGTTATATGATGCTCATATTGTTACAGACGATTATTACATATTAAAGCTCAAGGAAACAATATTGATATCTATTTTAAAATATGTTTGGAAACCTATTATTAGAAAAAAAATTTGATTAGATAAAATTTATTTCTGGTGATGCCTTACTTCTCACTCTGTGATTCTTTCTCACCTCCCAATATACCTATTTCTTTAACACCTTTTTTTCCTTCATGTTTCCTGATGGTTGCACAATGGCTTCTTCTTTTAGTGGTGTATGTCTTGCTTGATTTCCTTCCAAGAGATCTCTTCAGTCTGAAATTACCTTTTCCTCTCTTTCCCATTCATTAAAATTCTAATTCTCTCACTATGATCATTACATGAACACATTAATTCATACTATGGAGTGGATGTTCAAGAATCTAGCTTAAGTTTCTTACAAGTATTTGTTCTTTAAATATTGTTTTTTTTTTCTGATGAAAACTAATAATTAATTCATAGAATTTCAAAAAAGGAGTTAAAGATTTTTTTAAGGAAGAGATAATTAAACCAGCATTTTTTCAATCTTTTCAACCGCCCAAATAATTTGAGGTTAATCCTAACCCTAAATGTGCATAGTTACCATATAAACAAGGACTTTGCATAAAAATAATCAATACTTGGTTTATGAGAATATAGAAGCAATGCAAGTCATTTCCCCTCCTAGGCAAGGTATTATAGGAACGATCAACCCTCTTTCTGATGAAATAATTGGCTTAAGGGTATATTGGAAGGGACATTATAAAATTCCATAAAGAAATGAAACATTATTTCAGCAATTCTGGAATGCTGATGAGAATGAGATAATTGTGCCCATCTTTTTTTATAATTAAATAATATTTTCATTAGCCTTTCTATCCTTAGACATCAAAGTCATCATCAGTGCTATTATCTGTGTGACTCCAACTTAACTTATAAAAGGTAAAAAATGGGGCTTCTCTGAAACTTAAGGAAATAAGATTCAGCTGGGCATGAATATTTCTTTGATATATATAGATCATGTCACCCCTTTCTGATTCTTCCCTGTCTCCAGATTTCTGTGAAAAGTGTCATCACATCTGATTATTACTCTCAATCTGTCAGTATGGTATATACAGCAGCCACACAGGTGAGTCTTCTTTATTATCTTAACTGACAGTAAAATCTTCTTTTGACTTTTAAAAACAAAATGGAAATGTCCCCATTTTTTCCCCATTAGTCTGTAAGAGCTAGCTTATTAATAGTCAGTGTGGTTCTCTTATTCAAGCTCCAGAGACACAAACATGTAGTGCTCTCTTCTTTAAATATAAAGTTCTCTGGGAGCAGGTTTCTTGGGGGGGGGGCTTCTGAAGGCAGCTTTAGTTTCCATTCCATGTAATAATCACCTCAAATGCAGCCAGCTGTTAAAGTCCAGATCCCTTATTTTCTTTTTCCTTCACTTGGAGCTCGGCTAGCTTTCTGGAGGTCTTCCGGATCTTGGATTCAGTGTTCTCCACAAGACAGCCTGCCACCTCTTCTGTGTCTTCCTTCATTCTGCCCAACTGAATCCTGGCTTCTCAGTCTCCCAGAGTGCTCCCAGTGGGCTTGTCCTTTTATATGCTCTTTTAGAGGTGTGAACTGAAAAGTTGACTTCTCCTCTGAGAGTGGGATTGTGGGCTTCTGACTTGTGAATCTTCTCCATTCCTCTCTGACTTGTGAATCTCCTAGACTCCTCTCTGACTCGTGAATCTTGTAGAACTCCAATGAGTACTAAATCCATTAGTGAGCTTGAGAACTGTTATGTACCATGCTCAATTAGATAACTGACTTAGCACCTTGTAAATGTGGAATGAATGAGATAATTCCATATTGATTGCCATGTTCAGGAGTTAGAAGGATTTCTTAAACTTCAAGGTGTTGGGCTGTAGATGTCTAATCTAAGTGAGTAAATGCTTACTCAGGTGACCTTCTAAAGAAAAATATAGGCATATGATATGTTTGAATGAATAATACAGAAAGAGCAGTTAGTTCCTTGTTAGTATAAACTGTGTGAACTTTGGGAAATTTATGGACAATTTACTCTGAAGAAATGAAGGAATGAATGAATGAAGGTCATGATAATGGAAATGGCAAAGGGGATGATGATATAATGCCTTTAATATTAAAGCTTATGTTTATTTTCTGTTTTTAATAGTGTCCATTTAATAGAAAATATTATGACAAATTAGAGCAATTGGTAGTTCAGTGAATAGAGTGCTAGTCCTGGAGTCAGTAAAAACTCAACTTCTGAGTTCTAATTTAGTATCAGACATTAGATAGCTTTGTGACCCTGGGCAAGTCACCTAGTTGCATTTTCATCAGTTTCCTTATTTGTAAAATGAGCTGTAGAAAGAATTGGGGAATCACTCCAGTATCTTTAAAAGAAAACCCTAAATGGCACAACTAAGAGTCAGACACAAATGAAAAATGACTGAACATGCCATTGATACTACTATTATTTTTATTGCTACCACTATTTGGAAATATCAAATGTTTTTAAGTTTTACATAGTACGTAAACTTTCTTACATCTTTTAAGCCTTCAGTCATAGATGAGAGATAGGTTCTATGCTATTTCCTCTCATTAGTCAGCTAAAAAGCAAATAAATGTTAATTTACCAGAATATTATCTACTTTCATGTTAAATTTTCCTATGTGAAATCAGTCAAGGTGAACAGAGTTCTGAAATCTGAACTGAAATTACACATGCAAATTTATTCAGCCACATTTCAATCAACAAGAAGTTAAATTTCTTTGAGTTCTTTTCTTCTATAAAGTAAGATATTAGTTTAATAAATTTATGTGCACTTACATATATATTCACATATGTACTATATACACATTTTAAACATAATCCATTCATGATCATGTATATATGCGTGTATGTGTGTTTATGTATATATATATTTTACATTATCATGTTTTTCTACTAATTGAATACATTGGTACTATTGTTGGAATAAAGGTTATGCATAGGTAATTGACTTTAATATATTCCAAAATATTTTCACATGTTGTTGGACATATTCACATACATTACTACACATATACTCAAATAGTCACTCCCTTAACTTTTATTTATTTATTTACTTTTTGCCATTATGATGACACAAATCGAAGACTCTGAGTTTATTGTTAGAAGACCATATATTTGGAGTTGAAGGCATCTTAGAGCAAAAGTAATCTAATAGCTATTTTTTATATATAAGGGACTGAGTCTCATAAAACTAAATTGACTTCCTCAAGGACACATAGAAAGCACTAGCCAGGCCAGAATCAAAATAGAGATTGTTAGATTTAGCATTCTTTCCATTACTACTATACTACCTCTAATTTGAAAACTAAATGATCTTTTTACCTGTATTTTCCTATTGAAAAATGCATATAGCCATTGATTATTTATTTATTGGATAATAAGCTTAACCTTAGATGTTTATGGTAATTGTTTATATAAGTTTCAATATCAGGTGTTTATCAAAGCTCTTTTTTGTTAAGTTTTAACAAATTCACAGCTTTTCTAACTGTATATGTCTTGCTTTTGTTCATGAAAGTGTTTTCCAAATTTTGTGGAATCAAAACTGCATATTTTATCTTTTATGACTACTTCTACCCTTTACCTAATTATGTATTGTTTCCCTTTAAAAATTGTTTGACTTTTTAAAGTTGTGATTTTTCATATTTAGTCTAAGAATATGTCCATCTGGAGATAGAGCTCCCTCTCCTTACTCCTAATCTGAAATTTTGGGGATTACAGTTATAAATTGTTTAATTTCTAGTTCTGAGATTATGCTTACTAAATTATTTCTTTCTTACTATTTTTATCCATTTAGAGATAGTCAAGGGGGTGTGGATCAGGGAGGATTTTGGGCAAATGAAGGTATAGGTCAGAAAATTCCAGGCACTCCAGATTTTCCCCACAAATTAAATAAAATTGTGCTTCAGGGTGAACATAGAGAATTGAAAAACAAATGAGACTTAGACCAGTATTAAAGTCTTCTAGGGATAATGCAAGAAGATCTTGAAGAAAGACCCTAAGATTTCGGGACAGAAGAGTAACTGCTGTGAAGTTTAAATAGTTTCAGGCTATCTCCACTGAAACAAGGAGAAGAAAGTAATGGAGCGAGCTGGGTTTAGCCACAGTCTCTTCAGGAACTTCATGAACTTTTAACTTATGGTCAGAGTGGGAATTTAGGAATTTGATCCTGGAAAGATTAAAAGAACTACTGCTTATAAGGAAGGCCAGGCTCAGATGTGCTACTGAGGTTTGTCCTGGGAGAAGAAATAACCAGCACACCTAGTGAGTGCAAAAGCAGAGGGGCAGGCAAGCTGCAAGTTGTAAGAATTTAGAGGGTGGTCTTGTAAATTTGGGGTTTTTGATCAAAGGGGAGAACTAAATTGAAGCCAGAGTCACCATCCTTTCATTCTAGGACTAGAAGTGATTACTCTTTTAATTTTTTATTTAAAAAAATAGCTAGCAAATGTACCTCAACCCAAAAAGGTGTTATGGAAATAGGGGTTCATCTTCAGGGGAGAATGCTGAAGTTAAAAATATCCTTTCCTACCCCAAAAAATAATATAGTTACTTTCCCAAAAAAGAATTTATAGGAAAACTCAACAAAATACTTTAAAAATGAAATAAAAGATATTGAGGCATAGTTAAAACAAATAAAAAACAAAAAGAAAAACAAGAACCATTCAAGCAAAGTGATTATGAAAAGAAAGTTAAGCAAGTAGAAAAGAAGATCCAGATTCTTAAAGGAGAAAATAACTCTTTGAAAGTTAGAATGGAGTAAGGAGAAGCCAGTGAAGTTATAAAATATCAAGAAATAATAAAACAAAGTTTAAAGAATGAAAAAAAAGAGAATGTGAAATATTATTTAAAAAAAACAGATCTGGAGAACAGTCCAGAGAAAACATAATAAGAATAGGACTACCAGAAAGCTGATCAAAAAAAAAAAAAAAAAACAACAACAAAAACCTTTACACAATACAAGAAATAATTAAAGAAAATTGCCCTCAATTGACACAATAAGAGGGGAAAGTAGAAATAGTAAAAGAAAAATCCACTGATCACCACCTTAATGAGATTTTATAAGGAAAACAGAGAAATATCATTGTTAAATTTCAAAACCCTCAGATTAAAGAGAAAATATTATAAGCAACAATGAAAAATCAAATATGCTGGAACTACAATAAAAAATGCACAGGATTTATCAGGCTACAATAAAAGACTTTAGAAATACTACATACAGACAATCAAAAGAATTAGGGTTGTGGCCAAAATATTATATACAGGAAAATTAAGCAGAATATTAAAATGGACATTTAATGAACTAGCAGATTTTCTAAACTTTGTTGCAAACTTGAGGTCAATAGAAAGTTTAAGATATAAGAAACAATATCAAATACTATTTTCATTTACTCAATAAGGAAATATTGCTTATATTTTACATATAGAAAGGTAAACTATATAACTATATAGTTTGTAGTAATGAGATAGTCCAAAAGAAAAAAAAAATGTTGTAGAGCTGAATATGATCTGATTCTAAAAAAAATCTAGAAAAAGGTAAAAATAATAATTATGCTTATATAAATGAAGTACATCCACCCCCATGTTCTACTGTGAACACAACAATGTTTTGTTTTGTTTTTGTCTTTTTGTCTTTTTCTATTTTTTCTTATTTAGCATATAAGTTTCTAATAAAGAAATTAAAAAGAAAAAATAAACAAGTATATCCATATTAAGAGAAACCCAGACAGAAACAGAGAAAGACAGAGAGGGAGAGATAAAGAGATAGTAAATAATGGAAGGATCTACTGTTATCATCCATGGAATTATAAAGAGTCAGACATGCCTGAATGACTGAAATACAAAAAACTTTGGAAATTAGCATAAAATTGAGTGTATCATATTTGGATACTATTTTTCATTTCCTCTTTACAATTTTATATTTCATCTTTTTATTTTGGTAATTTGATTTTCCAGTTTATCTTCTGGAAAATCAAATTAGCTAATGGTTCTTCTATTTTTAGTTTTCATCATACCCCCAACAAAACAGGCAAACTCTTAATTTTATGAAGTGATTTTTAAAAATAGTTTTCAATCTTATCTTTTCTTTGATTTTGGGATTTATATTTTGTTGATTTGTGAAATGCTTACTATATTGATTTTCGATGCTCAACTCAAAGCTTTTTTTTTCTTTCCAAGTTATTAATAAAATTATTTGTCTAAATACTTAGACTTCAAAAATGAATTATTCCTAAAAAAGTTGGTATGCTGTTTCATTGTCATAGGTGTCTTTGATATTTCTTTTTTTCTATAATTTTTCTTCAAATCAATCATATTTTAGGATGGTCTTATTTTACCTTTTCACTAAATATTTTTTTTAATGTTCCAAGTAATTGTATTTAATTTTCTTGTGAACTCTAAAGTGATGTTTAATATTCTGCCTTTCTATATTTGTACATCATTTTAAAAGACTCTATAAAGTAAAGAAATATGTTAATTCTTTAAAAATGTAATTCAGTGATGGCTATCTATCTATAACATCTATTTTAACCTTTGGTATATCATTTCATCAAATTCATAGATCTAAAATTTAAGTCTCAAAAACTGTTGTTTTATTGAGAATTTTCTTTTCATTTTATTACTTTTTCATTTAATTTCATTCACTAAATCATATTGTTTAGGTAAATTTAGTATGTATTTTGATGTTTATCTAGATAGAGATAGATGGATATTGACATAGATGTCTATCAACATCTATTTCTATATCTATGCATCTACATATCTCTATGCTTATCTCTATATTCATAAATATAGATATTATCTTTATTGTTTTTCACCATACTGTTATTTTCCAACATATAGCTTATAAACATGTATATGTTTATATATGTGGAAGATAATGTGGAAGATTATGCTCACTACACTTGAGTTTTTAAATTAAGCTGAAAAATAATTGATTCTATTTCAGTATATTATATTGACACTTTGTAAATCTTTGAGTATATATTTTGTAAATAAATTATATTTAAGTCTTAAATTATGATGCCTTAACATTACCCTACATTATTTAAGTTTGTTCAATTAATATTCATATTTAGAATTATTTTCCCCTTTGAACATATATTAATATGATGTTTCTCCTCATATTCTCAGCATAAAGAAAAAGGAAGTGAGGAAGAAAAAACTTATGAAATCAATACTCATTTATTTTGGCAATCTTTGAGATTTATACTCTATGTTTGATTCTTCCACTAGGATATACCAAGATTATTTATTTTTCTCTTTTCAATCAACCTTTTTTATTTGAAGTCTGTATTCCCCCTTTAGATGATTTCCCTTAAAATATGTCTTCTCTCTTCTACCTTCCCCTAGTTTGCTAGTTCTCCTGTTACTACATTAAACCTCCTTTACCTAAGAATTCACTTGGTAATTTCAAATAGAGTAATGTTTATGAGCTGTCTATTCCTCTAAACTTTCCTTAACCTCAAAGTAGTATATTCTTTCTCTTTATTGACCTAATTATAAAAAAGTAAGTTCTTTTCCATTCTTCTTATAAGAATACTCTTTCCCACTTTTCATTTTCTTTTCTTTTCTGAAAACATATAGAGACATAGCATTCTCTTTTTTAACCTCTGAAACTGATAAAATTCTTTTTTGCCCCACCACTCCCAAGCAAGCTATATTTAAGAAAAGATATATTTATGTATACATATATACATATATAGATATATATACTCACATCTTTCTTATTCTTGCTTACTCTTTAAATTCTGCTCCATAACTTGCCTTACTATTATTTAATGTCTCCCTCCCTCCCTTGTTTTCTTCCCTTGCCCTTTGCTTCATGATCCACCCATCCATTCCCTTTTGTTCTATATTTATATAATATAATATGATATTATATTATATATATGTGTGTGTATATATATGTGTGTGTGTGTGTGTGTGTGTGTGTGTGTGTGTATAATTTATTTATTTTAGTGTTACCTATTGAATTCATTCTCAATGTAAGTAGGGTTTTCAGAACTGAGTCTTTCTTTCCCTTTTAAGAACTCTGTGTCTATTCTTCCTGTGTACCTCATTTATATAATGTGATTGCTATTTTTATCTTAACTTTGCTGAACTTTCTTTTGAGCTACCCTATTGTTGATGTGAAACTTATATAAATATGTGTTAAATTCTGGTTTTCTTGATAGAAAAGTCCTGAAAAATCTGCAAGTTCATCAAATATCCATTTTTTTCTCATTCAGGATTATAAATAATTTTACTGGGCATGATACTTTTTGGCTGTAGGCTTAGTTCTTTTGACTGTCAGTAGATGTGATTTCAGGACCTGTTGTCTTTCATTGTACCTGCTGATAAGTCTCATGCAGTTTTAATTGTAGCCCCAACATATTTAAAATTGATTTTTTTCTTGTTTATTGCAAAAAAATTCTTTTGATCTAGAGGTTTCAAAATTTGGCAATACTATTCCTGTGTGTTTTCCACACAGGATCCATTTCTACTTTCCCCTCATGTTCTGTCATTCCAGGATAATTTTCTTGGATTATTTCCTGCATTATTATATCAAGATTCTCTTTTTGATCACAACTTTCTGGCATCTCAATAATCCTTATATTTTCTCTATCTGTTCTCCAGATCTGTCATTTTTCTTATAAGATGTTTCATATTCTGTTCTATTTTCTCATTCTTTATAATTTATTTTGTAATGTCTTGGTCTCTCATAGCTTCAGTGGCTTCCTCTTGGCCAATGCTAATTTTCACAGCATTATTTTCATTTTTGAAACTGTATCTTTTTCTAGTTAGTGATTTTTTTCATAAACTTCTTGTTTTACTTGGATGGTTTTAATTTTTTCTTTCATTTTTCATCAATTTCTCTCATTTGATTTTTGAATTCATTTTTGAGTTCTTCTATAAATTCTCTTGCAGCTGGGAGCAATTTCAAGTCATTCTTTGGGGTACAAGATTTTTTTTTCTTTTTTTTAAATGAAAGTGTTCTTCAATCCCTGTCTTCCCTGTTCCCATAATATGTTTTAATGATGGGCTTCTTTCTTTTTTACTGATTCATATCTTTAAAAATATTTTTAATAATTTCCATTCAACTTTCCACTCTTACCAGGAACTCCAGATGGAGAGCTCCACCCTCCTGCAAGTGCCCACAGCTATTTGTATTCCAGCCCCACAACTTCTGAGATTTCTGATTGATGGTTCCTTCTTGCCTAGGACTGCATCTCAGCAGCACAAGAGCCTGGTATTACTGATCAATCAAGGTTCCCTCAATCTTCCTGAATTTGGGAATTTACTCCACAAACAGTCTGGGAGATAAAAGAGTCTGTTTTCTACTGAGACTTCACCCACACCTAACTAGATGGAAGGCTCCTGGCTTGATGTTTCTAAGGAGCTATCCCAGAGGTGCTTGCACTTTTAGATTAATCCCCAGCTCATGGCCTTTCTTCAGATCTTCTCCTATTGTATCTGAAGGACTTCATTTCTGCCCCAATTCTTCTTGATTTTTCACAAGTCTATGTTCACCCTGAGGTGCAAATTTGTTCTATTTATGAGGGAAATCAGGAGAGCTTGAAATTTATCAAACTACTCCTCCATCGTCCCAAAATCCTTCCTCCCAACTGGTAAAATTTAAGAAGAGAATTGTTAAGAAATGAGCATCTGAATATGATGA
Source organism: Antechinus flavipes (assembly GCF_016432865.1). Lineage (NCBI taxonomy): Eukaryota > Metazoa > Chordata > Mammalia > Dasyuromorphia > Dasyuridae > Antechinus > Antechinus flavipes. Next base: position 94,899,490 of record NC_067400.1, read on the forward strand.
ACAACTGAGGCTGTTCACTTGGCCTTTATTTTTGTTGGTTTTCTGTTTCTTTTACATTTCATTTTGTTATTAATATAAATTTCTGAAAGCAATAAATTATATTTAAGGTGCTTTTCTCCTTAAAGTAATATCATTTTGCACATTATTTTACTTAAAAAGCAACTTCTATTTATTTCATTCTAAATTTATGGAATACGAAATATTTCAAAAATAAAGTCTAATTATAAAAGATGCTTGCATATGAAATTGCAAACCTGTTTTGTTCACCTTGCTATTTATTTAAATAATGTTACATTAATCTGAATTTCTTATTCCCTCATTTTTCTTCCTCCTCCACTCATGAGACTGATACCATTAGACACAAATATATATATGTATATGTTTATATACATGTATTACATACACATATGTATACACATATATATGTATGTGTGTGAATAAAATCCTACCATACATACTCTATTTATCAATTGTGTAAAAGTATAAATAAAATCCTTCCACCCATACCTTACTTATCAATTATTTTCCACTTTTGATTGTACATTATCTTACTTGGTCTTTTGGTAACCATATTACATTATAAATCTCATATGATTTCATGTATCCTTTTATGTTATCTCTACAGTAGTTTCTGAGCATTTGTTTACTTTTATTTTCTTTTTGCTTCTACTATTTACTTGTTCAATCTAAATGCTCAAGAATTTAGCTATCATGTTTCTGTTTAACACAATTCTAGAGATTCTTTTCCATAATGATCAATGGATTCTACTTTCACATTGTAGTCTAGTGTCAATAGTTCTGGTTAATTTTATTTTTAGAGTTCTTAAAATATAATAGTCAGAGCTGTTGTTTCTTTTGTTGTTAATGATGAAAGTTGTAGTAGATATGGTGAGTGTCATGGGTTTTCAGGGAACCTGATAATTTTATTGGAATTAGTTCCTGTCTTGTTTTCCAGATAATGTTTCCTTTCCTCTAGTGAAGTCTTTGTGGCCATTATCACAAGAGATAACTATTATAGAAATGGGACCAGCCATATACATACGTCCTCATAAACTGATGAACATCTCTTAATTACATGAGAGGTAAGTCAATAGAAAAAAAAATCGAGGGTCTTTAATGGAAACAAGATGCAGTGTGTATCAGTCAAGTCATTTTTTTTTTTTTTACAACCATTTCAAGCACTACTTCGTTGATGGTGATAAGCCAGGTACTGGAAAATAATCCCACATATTGAAGGATTACTAATGTTCCCCAGAACAAAAAACTTCCTCTTCTCTCATATTTCATACTGATCATCCTGATAATCATTTCTTGTGTAGATTAGAACTAGCAAATGTTTCTATAGGATTTGCAGCCTTTACTTTCTAAGCAACAAAAACTACTAAAAACCTGGGGATAAAATAATCTTTTCCATCGAAGACCTTGACCCAGTCAAATGTCAGGGTCATTTTAGATAAAGTTTTATCATTAGAAATGATATTAAACAATATACATTATAATTTACTTTGCAATTACCCCCCAGGGAATATGAAACCTTTTCTTCCAACTTTTAGCCTAAGCATTTTATTGTTCTTTCAATCATTCACTCATTCACTGATGGCTACTGATTTTGTTGTTCTTCCTATCTTTTAATGTTTCTTATTGTATCATTGCACTTCTTGGTTCAATTGGTTGCGTTCTAATTTCAGAGATATCCTCTACTTGAATATTTTTTTCTGTTTTGTTCTGTTTATTTGTTCTCCCTCCAAAGCTAATGTTATTTGATTATTCTTTCAATACTTCTTTTATTTTTCCCATATCATTGTTTTATTCTATAATTTTGTTATATGTAGTGTGGAATTTTATTCCATATTTTTAGTTTTAAGATTCTCTTGATTTCTAGTATTTCTTTAATGAATTAGGAATTTTCTGCTTGTTCATTTTTTGTAGATCCTTATATGTTAACAATTTGTCCCTATTTTCTTTTGCATTCCTTTATTTTTCAGTTAGCAAAAAAATAAACTCCCCTCTTTCCTCTTTTCTATTGAAGAGAAATATATCAAATATGCATAGTAAAGCAAAGCAAATACAAAGCTAGAACCAGATCAGTCCTGCTCCATCAATATATACTTATAGAGATTGTACTTTTGTTTTGTTTCATATGGGTTTTGAATTACAAGAGAAAACAGGTGCAATATTTTTATGAAATTTCTGAAAGAAAAATTCTTGTCATGACATGTGGAAATTTTAGCCTGGAAATGGAAGTATTAAAAATACTTCAATACTCAAAAAAGGATGATACTTTTGGAATAAACCATGCTTCCTTGGTACATAGATAACTCATATTGCAAAAGCATCTAATCTCCTAGAGATCAGTCTATTTCATGTTTATGTCTTGAATCACCACTACCTGGCACTAATGAAATGCTTAATAAATGTTTGTTGATTAAATTAATCTTGATATTGCTTTTTTAAAGATGACCTCAGAACTTCTTATAACTGGAATACAGCTTACCCTTAAAAAGTGGTTAAGATCATTTAGAGAACTGTACAACTAGCAGTATGGAGCTTTTAAAATATTAATATTAATATAGAGAAGCATCATTTTACATCTTGATAGCCTATATTCTTGAAGCAAAATTTAGAATGTTTTTAATTTTTCTTCACAAGTTAATGCTGTGCTCAAAGAGGAGTATTCAATTTTTCATTCCACTTATTATGTGCATAACTTTGGACAATTAAGTTACTTGGGATTTTTAGGCCTCAGTTTCTTCATCTTTCAAATAAGGATATTTAATTAAGTGGCTTTTGAAGTCGTTTTGAGTTCTCAATAAGCTATGGGGTATTGCAAGCTGGTAATTTCTAATGTCATTTATTTATCAAATGTTTCACCAAAGACTGAAAGAGTTAGAAAAATTTCTGACTGTGTCATTTTTAATTTCTGATTGTGTCACAAGATCATAAAACTTGCCTCATAATTTTCAAGATAATAAAAGAATAGGATACTTTGACACATCAAAAAACACATGAAGATTGAACTTGTTGTCTTTACACTGATAAGATGGATCTCAAAAAAAAAAGAAGAGTGTGGATTAATTTGAACCATTATGATTTACTCAGACAAATAGTGGCCTATATCTGGGCTGCCCACATGTCTATGCTGAGTAATTTGTTTTTAACTTTTTATTACATATCAAACAAAGGTAGCATTTTCACTCTTGAAGCTCTGAAGTCTAGCCAAATTCATTTCTACAAAATGTTAAGTTGAAAGACCCTATAAATATTTTATAATATCCTAATATTTTCTAGAAGAGATGAGAAGCATTTCTTTAATTCAGTTCTACTTATTTAATAGGATTTTGAGTTATAAAAACTCTCTTTTCCATCCTAAAGAACATGGAAATGAAAAACTGGCAAGTTCATATATAGATAAAATCAAAAAATCTATTTGAATCCAGTCCCCTAGTTTTGTCACATTGTCATGTGATTTTCTATTTGATAATTACTGAGCTTTCTGATCCTTCATGAGTTAATTTTTCTAAGTAGACAGAAAGTTGATCTCAAAATCAAGAAGATTTGGGTTGAAATGCCATCTCTAATATATATTTATTATATGACTCCAGACAATTTGCCTAACTTCTCAGTGTCCCAGTTAGCTACTAATATTAAAAAATAGCAGAGCATATATTAAAAACTTCATTGTTTGAGGGAATTTCCTCACTAATAGCTGCCTTTATTATTGAATTCACAAGTGAGATATGAAAACAAAACAAAAAAGTAAAAATTTTCTGAAGCATTGAATTTAGAATTTCCTAGGTTGGTGAATCTTAATTAGCTTAGGTTCTTTTACTTGCCAATTTGACAAGCATCCTCCTGTTCCCTGCTTTTCTAACTAAGTTCTCACTACTTTTCAAACAAAATTGAAAAAAATTAGTTTCTAAGTTTCACCCTGTTTAGTTATTTAGGATTTGGTCAGTATGCCCTTATCAGTCTGCTTCATTTCTTCCTTTATTAAGTAAGAAATCTACATGAGATCTTTAGTCTTTTTTATGACAGAATGAGGGAGAAAATACATATTCTACCATCCTTAAAGAATTTGTCAGTCTGAAGATGTCTTCAAGAACAGCTTAGGGACAACTTTTTTTCCTTAGAGACAGATGGATGGACAAGATGATTTGAGGGGACTTGAGAATTCTCTGAATCATTTCATTTCATCTCCTAATTTGCTCCTCTGTTCTTCCAAAACATTCAAGCTGTTCATGGAATTCCATTACCTGTCCCCAATCTTCCCCTGCAGATGGTTTTCTCACTATGCTTTCACAGCTATTTTAAATTACCATCAAACTGGGCTACTAGATGTATCCATTTCTGTTTTCCTGTATGTGGTGTTCCCTTTGCCAAGAAGCAACCCCTATTTTTCCCTTTAAAAACTATTTATCCTTTAACTTCACTATCTGCACGACTTCTTTTTAAATCATTTCCATGGTAGTGATCTTTTCCTCCTTTCCTCTGAATTAATGTAATATTCTTGTCTCTATCTCTTATGGTACTTATTACATTATTGAAGTTTGTGTCTTTATTTCCCCTACTCAGTTGCAACATAAGGAATTGGATAAGTACTGATTAGCATTGTAAGGAATAGAGTAGTCTCCTTGACCAACTAAATGAGAAGCCCCATTAAGCTTAAAACCCCTAACAGGGAATGGATTAGCATTGAGCATGTCAATTTATATTTCTCACAGAAGCTTCCACTGTGATTTGCATATAGTAGGTATCTACTTCATTTGTTTGTTGAAGTCATAAAATTTCATTTGCTTCATTGTTTAATGTTGTACTTATCATTGTTTTGGCATTTTTTTCCCATGTCCTAAAAGCTTGCTTTTAATAATTCCCTTGAAAAAAAATCAATGTTTTATAATATCTAATATTTTAAAATGCATTAAATGATTTCATAAACCATATAATTTTCATGGCCACTTGTTGAAGGAGTAATGATGCAATGTGTAAATTCATGGCTTTGTTTTATTTGTGTCGTTCTTGATTCTGTTTAGTCACTACACTCTTGTCCAACATTTTATGACTGTTTTTGGATTTTCTTGGCAAAGATTTTGAAGTAGTTTTCCATTTCCTTTTTCAGAACATTTTACAGATGAGGAAATTGAAGCAAATGATGTTAAATGACTTTTCCAGTGTTACACAGCTAGTAAGTGTCTGAGGTCAGATTTGAACTCAGGAAGATGAGTCTTCCTAACTCATGTCTGGTGCTCTATTTTCTGTGTCTCTTAGCATTTTCTTATACAGATGATGCCAAGTGATTTTTGTGGACACAAAAATTTCTATAGAACCAAATCAAGGAATATATTCTATATGCAACAGGTTTTTATTTGGCATTGTAAGGAATAGGATAGCCTTCCTGATCTATGAACCAGAGAATCACAATAAACTCAAAACTCCTGAGAGGAAAGCTGAATTACCTTATCAAAGAAAAAACTTTAATATAGTAGGTTCTCCTTCACACCATGAACATGAATCATTGTCAGACCCCTGGTCCAGCCTCCTTACTACTTTCCTCCATGACCTAATCATAATAAACTGAGGTAAATACCATATTAAAATCCAATGGTGTATCCCAAAGAAATAATAAAAGAGTTGAAAGGACCCACAAATGCAAAAATGTTTGTAGCATCTCTTTTTGTGATGGAAAATAATTGGAAAATTAGTTCATGCCTTATAATTAAGAAATGACTAAATAAGCTATGAGATGTGAAATCAAAGGAAATTATTGTTCCATAAAAGTGATAACTCCCCAATTGATAAATGGTCACAGGATATGAACACACAATTTCCAGATAACAACATAAATATAGTCATATGTAAAAAATGCTCTAGAAGTGATTGGGGGTGGAGCCAAGATGGCTTTCTGGGACCTCCCCTGATCTTGGCTCAGACTAATAGCAGATTGAGCCTCTAACCTTGTTTTGGAGTGACAGAACCCGCACATATTTGGAGTACAGCACATTTCCAGAAGAACATACTTTTGAAGAACTTCAGGATAGTTCTGGTCAAATAGGCAAGGGAACAGTCTGCTAAGCCTGGACCCACAGCACAGGCAGTCCAAGGCAAAGAGCTGGGGGTGGGGAGTCAGAGCACTGCAGCATCCCAGCTCCAACAAATCAGAACCACCAGTAACAAAGCGCTGTCACTCCTTTGCCATCTTAAGAGCAGATGTCAACCCTTAAAATGAGCAAAAAAGCAAAAAACAAAAAACAAAAAACAAAAAAACAAAAACATGACTTAGGAAACTTTTATGAAGAGAAAGAACAGACCACAAGCCCTGAGGTTCCTAAAGGCCAATCACATCCAGATGACGTCCCAAAAGGAGATATGAACTGGTCCCCGTTTCACAAGGCTCTCTTGGAAAAGTTCAAAAAGGATTTTAAAAGAGAAAAGAAAAATTGGGAATCGAAATGAGATCTTTGCAAGAGGGAATGGAAAAATAAAAACAGAAATTATCTGAAGAAAACTCTTTAAAATATATATGATGAGGAGCAGCTAGGTGGCTCAGTGGATAGAACACCAGCTCTGAAGTCAGGAGGACCTGAGTTCAAACCTGGTCTCAAAAACTTAACACTTCCTAGCTGTGTGATCCTGGACAAGTCACTAAACTCCAATTGCCTCAACAACAAAAATTACAACAACTCTCTCTCTCTCTCTCTCTCTCTCTCTCTCTCTCTCTATATATATATATATATATATATATATATATATATATATATATTCACTGAAAAACAGACAGAATTTGTGAAATGGAAAAAAAATGCAATGAACAAAATAATTCAATTTGCCAAATACAAAAGGGGCTAAAAATGTTAACTAGAAAAAATAATACACTAAACATTAGAATTGAACAAATGGAAGTGAATGACTCAATAAGACTTCAAGAATCAGTTAAACAAAACCCAAAAATAAGGAAAAATAGAAGAAAATATGAAATAGCTTCTAAGAAAAACAACCAGGCTGAAAAATATATCTAGGAGAAACAATCTAAGGATTATTACACTTCCTGAAAGCCATGATGAAAAAAAAAAAAGAACTTAGATATTATCTTACAGGACATCATAAAGGAAAACTTCCCTGATGTCCTACAATCAGAAGGTAAAATAGCCATTGAAAGAATTCAGTGATCACCTCCTAAAAGGGAACCAAAATGAAAATGCCAGGGAATATTGACTTTACATTTCAAAACTATCAAACAAAGGATAAAATATTGCAAACAGCCAGAAAGAAACAATTTGAATTCTAGGGAGCCTCAATCAGGATTACCAAAAATCTAGCAACTTCCACCTTAAAAGATAGAAGGTCCTGGAATCTGATATTCCAAAAGACAAAGGAACTTGAATTATAGCAAATAATAAACTAGCTAGCTAAAATGAGCCTTATCTTTCAGGGAAAAAGATGGGCATCCAATGATACAGGTGAATTTCATCTATTTCTGATAAAAACACCAGAACTGAAAGAAAAAAAATTGATCTTCAAACACTGAACTCAAGAGAAGCATAAAAAGGTAAAAAGGAAAGAATTCTTGAGAACTATAACTAGCCAGCTAAAATGAGCATTATCTTTCAGGAAAGAAGATGGGCATTCAATAACACAGGTGAATTTCTTCTATTTCTGCTGAAAAGATCAAAACTGAACAAAAAAAAATGATCTCCAAACACTGAATTCAAGAGAAGCATAAAAAGGTAAAAAGGAAAGAATTCTTGAGAACTATAACTAGCCAGCTAAAATGAGCATTATCTTTCAGGAAAGAAGATGGGCATTCAATAATACAGGTGAATTTCTTCTATTTCTGCTGAAAAGATCAAAACTGAACAAAAAAAAATGATCTCCAAACACTGAACTCAAGAGAAGCATAAAATGGTAAAAAGGAAAGAACTCTTGATAACTATATTTCTGTTATGGGTACACATAGAGAGAGCAGATATAAGTTGATTTTAATATGATAATGTGAAAAAGAAACTAGAGGTAGAAAGGGGATTGTATTGCAAAAAGAGGTAAAATGAGGTAACTTACATCTTATGAAGAGGCAAAGAAAGGAAACAAATTGGGAAGACTTTTTTTCCATTTAAGGGTTCTGATAAAGGTCTTGTTTCTAAAATATACAATTGACTCAAATTTATAAGAATTCAAGCCATTCTCCAGTTGATAAATGGTCAAAGGATATGAACAATTTTCAGATGAAGAAATTAAAACTACTTTAGTTATATGAAAAGGTGCTCTAAGTTATTATTGATTAGAAAAATATAAATTAACACATCTCTGAGATACCTCTCAGATTGGCTAAATCATCTCATTGTTGGAGAGAGTTACATCCATCAGAATTGATCATTGTATAATATTGCTGTTGCCATGTACAATAATCCCCTGATTCTGCTCATTTTACATAGCATCAGTTTATGTAAGTCTCTCCAGGCTTTTCAAAATAATCCTGCTGATTGTTTCTTACAGAACAATAATATTCCATAACATTCATATACCATAACATTCATATACCAAAACTTATTCAGCCATTCTTCAACTGATGGGCATCCACTAAGTTTCCAGTTTCTACAAAAAGAGTTGCTGCAAACATTTTTGGACGTGGGGTCCCTTTCCATCATTTAAGTTCTCTTTGGGATATAGGCCCAGTAGAAACACAGCTGGATCAAAGGGAATTAACAATTTGATCACTTTTTGAGCATAGTTCCAAATTGCTCCCAGTTTTCCCATGCACGCTGCAGGAATCCATGCATATGTTTTGAAAATAAAAGGCTTTAATAAAAATAAAATTATTTGAAAAAAGAAACAAAATACTCTAAATCACAATTGATTAGAGAAATCTGAATTAAAATCTCTTTGAGGTACCATCACATACCTGTCAGATGTGATTAAGATTGGTTAAGATGACAGGAAAAGATAGTGATAAATGTTGAAGGGAATTTGGGAAATCTGGGCCTCTAATTTATTGTTGATGATGTTGTGAATTGATTCAACCATTTTGGAGAGCAATATGTCCTACAAGAAATGATAAACAAGCTGATTTTATAAAGGCCTGAAAATATTTATGTGAATTGATGCTGAGTGAAACAAGTAGAACCTGGAATACTTTATACGCAATAACAGCAAGAGTACACAGTGATCAACTATGAAACACTTCAATCTTCTCAGTGGTTCAGTAATCCAAAGCAATTCCAATAAAGTTTGGATAGAAAATGTTGTATGCATTCAGAAAAAAAGAACTGGAAATTGAATGTAAATCAACATGTGGTATGGTCACTTTTTTTCCCTGCTGTTTTTACTCTTCCAAAATTTTTCCCTAGTTTTCTGATTTATGTGTCCCAATAGAATTCATATATTAATAATTAATTAGTTAATTTTTTAAAATGTTGGCTAAATTCTTTTGGAATGAAGCCCATTTCAATTGGCATTATGCTTATACTAAATGTTGTCTCTTGTCTTGTAGATGAGTCCCAGTTTGTAAATGCTTTTTAGATACCTCACAGCATCAGTCTAAAACCCCAACTTTTTGGGGATCTCCTTTGAACTCCCAATAGAGCCTAGTCTCCCCTCCTCTCCTTGATCTTCTCCTTGTCAAGATAAGCCCTTCATTCTTTTCCCCCTCTATATACAGTGGGACACTCCAAGCACTTGGGAAGGTTTGTCTGAGTCTTCAGGAACTCCATGCTCAGCAAATTTTGCTTGACTAAGGATGCCTGGTCTTGGGAATTATTGATATAGTTCTCTCTTAACTGGGAAAACTTTGCACATTTTCATCTTCCTTGGACAGCTAAAGGAAGCAATATCCTACAGAAATAGAAATCTTAGGGTTTTTGGCAAAGATGGGACAAAAATGATGAACCAGCTGATCTTAGAAAGACCTGGAAATATTTACATGAACTGATGCTGAGTAAAGCAAACAAAACCAGGGAAATATTGTACATAGTAACAGCGAATTTGTATAATGATCAATCTGTGACAGACTTAGTTCTTTCCAGCAATTCAGTGATCCAAAGCAATCTCAATAAACTTTGGATGGAAAATACTATCCACATCAGAGAGAGAACTGTGAGGCTTAATGTAAGTTCATTTTTTCTTTTTATTCTTACTTGTGGTTTTTCCCTTTTGCTCTGATTTTTCTATTCCAACGTGATTCATAAGGAAAATGTAAAAAATGGATGTACATATATATCCAAAAAAGTATGTTGTAACTGGGGAAAATAAAAATTTTTTAAAAAATTGGATTTTACTGGTTTGGGATCAAGTACCTTCTTCCTTTTATATACCCAGAAGGCTATCCAGTTTTGCCTGGGTCCTCAAAATAGTGCCCTGTTCCAAATTGAGGCCCCAGAATGTTGTTCAATGTCATGCTGGGGCCAAGAAAATGTTTCCATCATTCTCCTTGCCTGTTCTTCTTTTTATAATCTCTCTCTTCACTCTCAAAGTTCTCCTCATTTACTTTTTTTTTGAAATCTCCATTTTGCCTTGTACTTAACCTTAGGCATTTTGAACCTCCTTGAGTATGTATTTTCAAAAAGCGTGAGTTTAACTAATACAAGGGGAAATTTGTTCCCTAATGGGACTTAAAACAGGTACAGAGTTGGATCCTAATCACCAGAAAGATCAAGATACAATTGTATAACCAAAGGGATGCATTTATTCCTTGAATGAGATGATTTCTAGGCTGAGGTTAGTGAAATAAGAGGTTCAAAGACACATTAACATGTGAACCTCTTAACCTGGCCACCAGATTGTTCAAGGTTTTCATCATCCATGAAAACGAAATACATATTTTATAATGTACAGCTCAACAAAGCTGCAAAAGAATGAAGATGAAGGCTAGTGGTTAAAAAGGAAGAAACTATATCTCTATTATGTGTGTTTTACTTGTTTCTTACTCTTGTGTCACTAATAGGAAACTGCCTAGATCTGGGCAAAACAATCAATCAATAAAACAAACCATAAATGTTTAGTAAGTACTTATTATGTGCCAGGTACTATGGTAAGGGCTGAAGATATAAAACAATAGACAATGTTTGCCCTTGGGAAGTTTACATTGTCACAGTGGAAATAATATGCAAACAAATATATACCAAGCAAGCTACGTGCAGGATAAATGACTTTTGCCCTTCTTTCTCCCAGAGGATCAAAAATGGTATCACAATGTTAGAATCAAGTCCCAATGTCTTACTGTGACTGACCAGATCTATATGAGCTTGGGATGCTCTGCCACAGGCCTGGCACAAATAGTACCTGTGAATATTTGGGATTGATTCTCTTACTTTGTGCATCTCTCATTTCTTCTGAGCTTCTTCAATTCTGTTTTGCTCATAGAGCACACACCTCCTCTGATGAAGAGAGCACTCCATTTTGTACAGGCCTTTGTCAGTGTCCCCCATGTTGTGCAATCAATTCTAAAGTTCTTAAGAGACTGTGAGAGTGTCCTTTTCTGACTACCAAGTAAGCGTTTTCCTTGTGTATGTTCTCCATAAAACCACATCTTTTGGCAAGCATACATTTGGCATTCAAACCACTGTGGCCAGTCCAATGCAGTTGCACTCTTTGCAGTAGAGTTGGAATGGTTGCCAGTTTTGTTCAAGAAAGGACCTCATTGTCTCGTAACTTACCCTTTCAGGTAATCTGAGTCTTTCTGAGAACTCAAATGGATATACTGCTGTCCATATTTTACAGGGATACAACAAGTCAGCAGAATGGTTCCATAGGCCTTCAGTTTGGTAATCAGTATAATACCTCTCCCTCCCGTGCTTTCCTTACAGAACTTCCCTACCACTAAGCTAGCTCTAGAAATGAGTCTTAATCTCATTATTAATGTGGACATCCCTGGAAAGTATATTGCCAAAGTAAGCAAACTTATCCACAGCATTCAAATGTTTTCTATTTCATTTCCTATAACAAATAGCTTCATATATGGCTGATATGAAACCTGTGTTTTCTTAATATTAATTCATAAGACAAAATTAGCATAAGCAGCAGAGAATCAAGTCGCACTTTGCTGCCTCTCAGCTTTGGAACTTGCATGGAGTGCACAATCATCTGCAAACAAAAACTCATGCACCAACATTCCTTTCACTTTAGTTTTAGCTTGTAGCCTTTTCAAGTTGAAGAATTTACCATCTGTGCAGTAGCTGACCTTGACGCTATGTTCATCTTCATTGAAGTCATTTGACAACATGCTTGAAAACATCATGCTAAAAACAGGGTAAATGGGAAATAATTAACATAGGAAAAATATAAGCACTCAGAGGGTTGGGGAAAGGCTTCCTATAAAAGATGAGGTTTTAGTTGAGACTGAAATAAACCTAAGGATGTCAGTAGGTAAAGCTGAGAAGAAAGAACAATCTAGACATAGGGGACTGCCAAAAAAGATATAAGGAGATGTGTTAAGATATCAGTGATTAAAATTTAAGAAGATTGGGAAGATAGGAGGAGGAAGCTAGGTTATGAAGGATTTTGAATGCCAAACAGAACATGTTGTATTTATTTCTGGATGGGATAGGAAGGTGCTGGAGTTAATTGAATAAGGCAATGACATGGTCAGACGTGCGTCAGGAAATTCATTTTGGTTGCTGGCTGGGAGTAAAGAGACACTGATGCTGGTGCTATCCAAAGTAATAGGGAAGTTAAGAATGGTAGTTCTTAAGGAGAAAGATAATAAGTTCTGTTTTGGACATATTTCGTTTACCATATCTACTGAGAATCAATAAGCATCTGTTTCAGAAAAGTACAGATATGAGAGATTTTAGACAATAAACAAGGAAGGAGTGCCACTATGGAACAGGCAGTAATGTCAAGAGAAAAAAAAAGTCATTTACAAAATTACTATGCACAGAAAATGAAAAAAAAAATCAGAACTTAAATCATAATGCAAATGTTATCTACCATCTAGTTTTAAAGGAACAAAGAACAAATTTCCTAAAGTCTAGGAACCTTTCCTTTTTTTTTTTTCTTCTTTAGTTCCTTATCATACTCACTACCAAGCAGAGCCTATGGTCTTACACATAATAAGCATTTAATGTTTGTTGACTTGAAAGCATAAATACTAGTTATTTCTGGTGTGGATCCACAACCTCCTTTAGCCTAAAGATTCAATTTTTTTTTTTACTTACTGTATGTCTTTTCTGAGACAATGTATTCTTTTACAGTTTAAAGCTATGGACATACTCCTCCTTTCACAATGAGAAGATTTAGGATTCCTAATGGAAGAATGTAAATGCGGGCATTTTTTACATGTCAGGTTATATGACAAAGTTGAATGATGACTGGACATGGTTGAAGGCTTGGGTTAAGTTCTTCTACTAAATAATTTGAAGAATTGTGTCATAAATCATAATAGCATAATCTCCACTCCCATACTTCATGTCTCCTTATATCTTTGAATATTTAATGATAGATTATAGATAGACCTAGAAAAGGCCTATTAGATCATTAAATCCATCCCTTGCTTAGACAGAAAAGATATGTGGCTTCAAATTACAGACTAAAGAAGAGAAGAGCCCTTATTGTCCTTTAGAAACTACAAGTTCTACATTTCCAGATTTTTCATAGAACATCCATGGTATATGTGAAATATAGAAACAGTGTGATCTCTCTCTCCTGGAAGAAGCTATAAGTTTATCCATTTCTCAGGGGGTGACCTTCCATGTAAAAACAAAATGTTCACCTGGTGCTGTGACATTCTGAATGGCATTGTAAGAGATCTTTTACTTAAAAGGTTCATTTAGATTTCTCTCTGCCTCAAGGTTTTTTGGGAAGATATTAGTAGTTTCTTTCCAAATACTTTGAAGTTGTTACCAAATACCAGATTTTTAAAAATGAAAGATGTTAGGTATCTATGCCTTATTCATATGTACTCATGCTTACAAAGTTGAAATTCTAATTGATCCTAATTGTCTAATCACAATGAAAAGTCATTGGACACAAGCCACTGACATTTTAAAAAAAAGTTATCTAAAACTAAAGATTTTTACAAATTTATATCTGTTAATATCTTTAAGCTATGTCTAAGAAAAAAAACAAAATAGCATAATATACTTAATAATAGAATGGAGGTAGGAATCAAATTTCTCATATCACTGGCATGGGGAATTTGCAGGTGAGAAAAATAACTTTTTAAAATTTAGAGCATCATCTTCTCTACAACTTATACTATTGGTTTCCTAGAGATAAGGGGTTCCTTACATTCCTTGTTTGCTCCTATAACTAATATCTCCTATGGTAATATGAATAACACTGATACAATCTCTTATAATCTTATGTCTGAATTATTGCAATAACTTACTGCTTGAGATTTCTTCCTGCCTTTATTCTTTCCAATGATGTCCATCCTCCACTTAGCTTTTAGATTGGTGTTGCTAAAGCTCTAGTCTGACAATATTATCCCCTTTCACAATAAATTCCAGTGGGTCCCTAAAATTTTGGGGATTAAATATAAAATCTTCTCCTTGGTATTCCACTGCTTCATAATCTATCTTCAGTCCTTACCCCTGAACACAGAAACACACACACACACACACACACACACACACACACACACACACACATCTTTATAGTGATACTTGTCTTGCTGTAACTCCAAAAAGACTCTCCATCAACTATCTTCTGGCATTTTCACTGACTCCCCCACGACTGGAATATCCTTCCTCTTATCTCTCCAAAATGACTTCCCTGCCTTGTGTCTAGTACCAATTAAAATTCTATCTTCCACAAAAAAAGTTTTCTCAGTCCCCCTTAATAGTAATGCTTTCCCTCTTTGAATTATATTCATTTTTTTCTTGTATATTATTTCTTTGTTCAGAGTTATATATTTGTTCTCTTTCTCATTAGCCTGTGAGATCATTGAGAGCAGAGACTTTTTGTTTTTCTGTGTCTATCCATTATGCTTAGCACAGTGCTATCATATGGTAGGTGTTTAATAAATGTTTAATGATTAACTGACCAAGCAGTTACATGTCCAGGATCATACAGATAGTATATCATTGCTTTTCCCTTGAATAATAGATTAATGAACTCAAATATGTGCAAATAATTTTGCTATGTTCTAGGAATTTAAAGAAAATCAGAAACATATTTTTTGTATTTAAGGAGTTAACATTCAATTACAGAAAACATCATCAAATAACTATGTACATACAGTCACTAAATATATACATATATTGCATGTATATAGTATAAACATCATTTTATATGTATATTTATGTATGTATTTATGTATATATTTTTGTATATTTATGTATGTATTTATGTATCTTTTTAAAAGTGGGACTTGGACCAGGTTTTTTTTTTTTTTAAACTTACTAAAAATGTAACTTTCTATAATGTCCAGCTACCACTCATGATAATGATCTCAATCATAATAATGATAACATATATATGTATATATATGTATATATATATATATATATAAAACAATTATATACCTACATACATGTACACACATATGATTTCCTTAGAATAGGGATTTAAGAATGAAGACACTCCTCTTTCACTACAGAAAAGCAGATAATGTAGAACATTTTTTTTCCTGGCTCTGTTTCTGCCCTCAGATCAAATATGCCTTGTCTACTATTCCACCTTGAATCTTTCAACATTATCTCAAACCTTCTTAGACTTAAGTGTTACTCTAACTCTATCTCCTGCTTCTCTCACTGGTGAATTTTTCCTAGGACCTCCTTTTTGGAGAGAAGTCCAGGACAGTCGTCCTTTATTCCCTTCCTTGAACTAGTACTGAGCATTCATTCAAGCTTCCTTCATTCTTTTTAACTCCCTTCTATTTGTCCCTAATTAAATATGTTCATTATCTTTATTAAGTGTTTATTATTAACTTTTTATCATTATTATCTTTATTATTTATTTATCATTATCTTTTTATTTATATTTGTATCTTCAAAGCCACCATGCCTAGCATTTACTAAACTCTTAAAAAAAACATGTTTCCTACTGGCTTATATAGTTTCTGGAAGTTCATTGATAGATCTTTGATTACAAGCGGGGGGGAATATATTTTCAAATATATGGAGCAAAAAATAATAATTTAAATGTTCATAAATAACCAAAAGTATGGGAAAAGGGTTATAAATGCAAATACTCTTGGAATCGAAAGGGTACTTAGAAGGTAGTTAATTGAGTTTCTCACCTGAACAAATCTCCCCTGTCATGATGGGAAAGTAAAAGCATAGTTCCTACAAGCTAACCCACTTTTGCTTTGAAATAAACAGGAAGTGGAATGACATGTAGCAACTATATAAAGAGCTACATCTGACTGCCTTTACTTTGCCTCATAATTATAACTCTTTTTGGCTCTATTCAAATTAAGTTTGAAAGGCAATTTTTTATAAGTACTTCAAAAATGCCTAAAATGTTTTTTTCCTTTTTTTTATTATAGCTTTTTATTTACAAGATATATGCATGGGTAATTTTTCAGCATTGACAATTGCAAAACCTTTTGTTCCAATTTTTCCATCCTTTCCCCCACCTCCTCCCCCAGATGGCAGGTAGACCAATACATATTAAATATGTTAAAGTATAAGTTAAATACAATATATGTATACATATCCATACTAAACTGGTTTTTCATTCAAGAAATTGTGCCAAACTTTGTATTTGGTGCCATGAATAAAACACCAGCTATTTGTTTAAATGACTATTTTAACTCATTGTGTTTGTGTTGTAAGTTCACAATAATAGTGCTGAAGGCTACATATAAATTGCTTGTTGGAAAGTAAGTCTATAATTTTCACCAAAACAGTCATAGGAAAGAATTACTCAAAATGTATGTGTATATTATTACAAACATAAACATAAAGCAGGCCAGTCCAAAGAGTGAGTTTCAGAAGTTATGAAGCTTGGATGGAATTAGAATATTTCTAGAAAAAATAAAGAATTCTCTTAAGTTTTCAAGAGATTACTTAAGAAGGATCAAGATATGTAGAACAATCAGGAAAAGACTACAGAAGTCATATATTCTCTCCTCCTCTATAAACAATGAAGAAGAAAAGATCCAGTGAGGAATAGGTTACTTGCTCAAGACATCAAAGGTATTAAATATCTAAAGTGATATTGGAATTCAAATCTCTGAATCCCGAGCCAGTGGTTTTCTTTTTCCTTTTTTTATGCCCACAATTGTCATAAAGCAAAACCTTAACAAACACTTTTTTATGCTTACTTATGGCAAATTCATTTTTGGGGGGATAAAATAATCATGCTGACCAGAAAAGGACTGTGTAATTATACCTATAATGGCAGTTGCTACTTGGAGGAAGCATGTCCTTTCTCACATGTTGGGGCTCTGTGGTAAAATACTACTTGCCTATGAGAGTTTTTATTGCTTAATCATTTCACTAATGTCCAACTTTTCATGACCCTATTTGAGGTTTTATTGGCAATGATCCAAAGGTAGTTTGCCATTTCCTTCTTCAGATCATTGTATGGATGAGGAAAAAAATGAGATCAATAGTGTTTAGTGAATCAGGGTCAGGCAGTTTGAAAGTGTTTGAGGTCAGATTTGAACTCAGGAAGATGAATCTTCCTCACTCTAGGCCCAGCAATCTATTTGCCTTATATTCCTTATATAATGAGTATTTAATACACTGTAAACGTTTTTTTTTTTTTTTTTGCTTGTTTTATTTTTTTTTATTTTTAAAAAAGTGTAAAAAACAGAAAAACAGAAAAGTAAAATAAAATAAAACAAACTGAATTTGTTATGTACCCAGCAGAACATCAGGGATGATTCAAAATATGTAATAATAAATTACCAGTTCAAGAAAGGATATAAAATAGAAGAATTTATATTCGTGAATGTCCATCTTTACTTTGCTTTCTTGCAGGTTATTCTTTTGTTCTCTGCTGTACCTTTTTTTACTTCATTCTTGTTTCCCCTTTCATCCTCTCATGTCTCCAAAGCAGGCTATAATTAAACACAGATATATTTATATATACATATATATGCACACACACTCACACACATACATGCACAGAGATAAATATGCATATATACTTGCACCCACCTGTAATGGCCGCGTATTTAAAGTCAGCCGGAGTCAGGAATTCAGGTTAAGGGGAAAATCTTCAATATTTATTGAAGCGAAGAGGTGAATAAAGATTGCTATAGCAAATATAGGCAAGAAAGATTGCGATAGCAAATATAGGCAGTTGCGACAGGAAGCCAGCTAAGAGAGAGCGACGGGAGCCGAGGCAACCATGGAGGCAACTGTGTCGGCAACTGTGGCAATGGCCGTCCCAAAGGTCTCTCCTCCCCTTCCTTCTCCACTCCCCTGCCTCCACCCACCAAAATCGTCATTTCCTATACAACACATCAGGACTTGCACAAAGAGTGGGTGGGGGCCATTCTCTCTCCAAGCTTATCTATTAATAGAGTATGGTCCAATTACTATTTAGCCTCATGTGCTTGGGACCTCAGTGCATCAACTCAAGCCTCAGCCCATTACATCTCCCGCTTTCTTTTGTTTTAGAACACAGGTGATCATGCCATCCCTGACTCTTCAGGGAGGTCAGAGCCCCCAAGGGGAGGTGATCACACCCTCCCTGATTTCTCAGGAAAGGAGGTGAAAGCACCGAAAAGGAAGTGATCACGACCCCCCTGACTTCTCAGGAAGGGAGGTGAAAGCACTAAAAAGGAGATAATCACGCCCTCCCTGACATCTCAGGAAGGGAGATGAAAAGCACCAAAGGGAAGTGGGGGTTGCTAGCAGGTTTCTGGGCTCAAGGGTCTTATTATGCACAAACCCATCAGCATGGGAACACATAGCACATAGCAACAACGCAGAGACTATTAGTGATGACTCTCCCCACAGTCAGTGCAGGCTTGATGTGGTGTAACAAACATGAATTATGCACCCAAGTAACGGTATAACAAACAATATAAATCAACAGTATGATGTAAAAGATTGCCAGAAGTCCTAGAAGGAGAGTATGTAAACAGCAGTCACACATACACCTCTTCAGCAGCCAAGAGATAGTCCAAAACCAGTCTATTGTCCATTGCTTCACATATCAGGGAATCCAATGATCCCCCCAAGTTTTTGAAGTCCAGCAAAAGTCTTTTTATTTCTTAGGGAATCCAATGATTCCAGCAGATTTTGAAGTCCTGTAACAGTCTTATCATTTCTCAGAAAATCCAATGATTCCTGAGGGCTTTAAAGTCCTACAACAATCTTATGTCTCAGAGAATCCAATGATTTCTGAGGGTTTTGAAGTCCAATGATTTTCTATGTCCATGAGTCAAACGCCATAACTGCCACACTCTTTCAATGGTGAGCACAATCAGCAACAGAACCACCCGATGTTTCTTGGGTCTTCTCCTTCGTTTCAAGGGTCTGCTCCGTCTCTCTGCGATGGACAAGGCGAATACGGCTCGTTGGCACCCATCTGATTCCTTCTCCACCTGTAGAGATACAAGCAAACCCTCTCCCCCAAGCAGTTAGCCTATCTGGTCCCTTCCATTCACCACTTTCTGGGTCTCTCCACATCACCTGGCGATTATCTAAAGATAGTGGAGCTGCTCGCACTGGACATTGCCCTTCCGGTGGGTTATAAAACCTGTCTGCCGGAGCCAGTGCATCTTCGTCAAAAATCAAGAAGTTAATAGTATAAAGAGCTAGATTTAGTAGTTCTCTAGGGTTACCTGTGGCTCCCCCTTTCTTTTGTTTTTGGAGGAGCGTCTTAATGTCTCTGTTTCTCCTCTCTACTATTGCCTGTCCTTGAGGATTAAAAGGTATGCCAGTGGTGTGTAAAATCTTATACTGTGCACAAAAGTGTGCAAAATGTTTGGAGGTGTATGCAGGACCATTGTCTGTTTTTATTGCTTGTGGCACACCCATAATGGCAAATGCTTGCATGAGAAATTCAGTGACCACTCGGGCTGTCTCTTTTGCTGCTGGTATGGCAAAAGTGAATCCTGAAAAGGTGTCTACCACAACATGGATAAAAGACAGACGACCAAAAGATTTATAATGGGTCACATCCATTTGCCAGATTTCATTGGGTCTCAAACCACGAGGGTTCTTCCCTGGAGGCAGTGTAGGAGCATGGAAAGGAAGGCAAGCTGTACAGCTTTTTACTATGCTCCTAGCTTCCTCTTTTGTAATCCCAAATTGTAAACGCAAAGCTCGAGCAGCCTGATGGTACTTAGAATGGGATTCCTGGGCCTCCTGAAATAAAGGTGTACTGGCCAACATAGTTAAAAGGCTATCTGCCTTTGAGTTCCCATCAAAAATAGGGCCTGGGAGTCCACTATGTGAGTGGACATGCAAGATATAAATCTTACCTGGATGTTTTCTCACTTGCTCCTGAAGTTCCTTAAAGAGCTGATATATATTAGAAGCTGCAAATTTTATTTGGGCTGTGGCAATTCTTTGTACCACACCTACTAAATAAGCTGAATCAGATATTATATTTATGTCTCCTGGGTAATAAGTGAGAGCTAACATGATTGCATACAATTCGTTCTGCTGAGTGGACTGAAAAGGAGTTCTGACTACTCTCTTTATGGTTAAATCATGAGAGTATACAGCACAAATATTGTGTTTGGATGCATCTGTAAAGATAGTTGGTCCTTTAAGAGGAACTTTAGAAACTTTTTCTTCAAGAATCCATCGCCAATTATGTAAAAGTCTGGTTATCTTTAATGGAGACCCATGTATAAAATTAGGAGCCATGGCTAATAAAATTTGCCACTCTGGGATGGTCTCACAACACACATTAATTTGTGTATTGGTGTAAAAGGTGTATATCTTATCAGGTCTTGCCCCAGATAATTGTACTGCTCGCTTAATGGCCTTTAACAAAATTCTAGCCACAAGCACTGGGTAAGGAGTAAGGCTTTGTTCTGGTTGTGCCGGGAGGTTCACCCACTCTATCACACTGTCTCCTTGATGAAGGACTGCTGTGGGTGCCTCTTGTGTGGCAAAAACTGTTATTTCCAAGGGTTTTTGAGTGACTCTCTCAACCACATTGGATAAAGCCAGTTCAACTTCTCTCAAAGCCTCTTGAGCTTCTTTTGTAAGCTGGCGTGGTGAATTTAAAGCACTGTCTCCCCTTAAAATATCATATAATGGTTGTAACTGATAGGTAGTCAAGCCTAACACTGGTCGCATCCATTGGATATCTCCTATCAATTTCTGAAAATCATTTAAGGTGTTTAGCTTCTCTGTTCTTAAGGACAGTTTTTGTACTGTAAGCACCTTAGGGTATACTTCATATCCTAAATATTGAAAAGGAGCATGTCTTTGAATTTTCTCTTCAGCTATGTATAATTTGTAGTATCTTAGTGTTTCTATGGTCTTTTGCAGACATGCTTCTAGCATTTGTTCCTCAGGTGCACATCCCAATATATCATCCATATAATGTAATAGTATTACTTTTGGAAATGCTTTTCTTATTGGAGCAAGAGCAGCAGCAACATACATTTGACACATAGTGGGGCTGTTTTTCATTCCCTGTGGCAAAACTGTCCATTCATATCTTTTATAAGGCTCAGCTAAGTTAACGCTGGGCACTGAAAAGGCAAATCTTTTCATATCCTCCTTATCCAGAGGGATAGAATAGAAACAATCCTTAATATCGATGACCCAAAGAGGCCACTCTCTAGGCAATTGAGTAGGAGATGGAAGTCCAGGCTGAAGAGTTCCCATAGTTTCCATCTGTTCATTTACTTTTCTTAAATCAGTGAGCATCCTCCATTTTCCTGATTTCTTTTTTACAACGAACACTGGGGAATTCCAAGGACTTAGAGAAGGTTGTAAATGTCCTTGTTCAAGCTGTTCCTGTACTATATCTAATAAGGCCTGAATTTTATCGCTACCCAAGGGCCACTGTTCTATCCACACTGGTGTATCAGTTTTCCATTGGATAGGAACAGGTGAAAGTGTTGGCAGGCCTTCAACAGCAGCCCTGCTTAAAAAACCGAAGTACTCATTTTTAACCCTAATTGTTGTAAAACATCTCTTCCCCACAGATTGATGGGGAGTTTTTCAACTATAAAAGGAGTAAAAACTCCTGTTTTGCCTTCAAAAGTCCATCTCATAGGGGCAGCACTAACTTCAGCTGCTATTGATCCTCCTACTCCAGACATATAGGTGTCTGCTTTAATCTTTGGCCAGTGACTGGGCCAATTGGCACCTCTAATAACTGTACGATCTGCACCTGTGTCTACCAATCCTTCCAATGGTAGGCCATTTATATAGATCGTGAGCATAGGTCGGTCAGCCGTTACAGCTGCTGTCCAGTAAATTCCTGGATTTTGTGGTCTGGAGTCAGAACCTGGGTGACTATCACCAGGTTGCTTATTAGGATTCTGTATGAGTAAACCTGATGCTACTACGTCTCCTGGGTGATAAGTCACACATTGTCTACCTGTATTAGTGACTGGGATATTATCTACACATTCCCCAGTTTCCCACATCAGTGTGTGGATGGACACTGTTTTGTACGTACAAAAAGGAGGTGAAATGGTCAAGCCTACTGTGCCTGGAGGTAGGGGATCCATAGGCTGGAGAGGAACAGATTTCACCTCTCCAGGGGGTATCTCAGTTGTCCCAGCTGCATACAGCTCTATTCTCCCCAATTGTAATTCCCTTCTGCCATCAGGTTGCTTCCTGGCTGGTTGACTGTGTAATCCCCTTCTCCCATCATATGGCTTTCTGGCTGATTGGTCATGTCTGGATACTGGACTTCTAGGCACTCTCTGGGTGCACCATTGGCTGCCATCATGCCCCAAGTGTTTTTTGCCTTGGGCCCTGGGGCTGGGCCCCTCATCCCGTTTCCCTGAATCTGTCTGCATTCTGAGGCCCAATGGAAGCCTCTGTTGCATTTTGGACATGGGGTTTGGGGTCTTGTTCTCCCACCTTGTTTTCCCATTCTATCTCTATACCAACATTGAGCTTTCAGATGCCCTACTTTTCCACACTGAAAGCATCTACGAGTCTCTCTGGAAGTCCCTTGCCAAGAGGGATTCTGTCTTCCCATGTTTGAATTTTGGGAAGTCTGCACCATAGCCTGGGTATAAAAGGCACCTGTGTCCACTGTGGCACAGCGTCTTATGATCTCCTCTAAAGGAGCATCCCTGCGCAGTCCTAGTATAATTCTTCTGCAAACCTCATTAGCATTTTCCTTAGCAAGTTGCCTTATCAAAACGTCTGTTATTGGATTTTCTCCATTTGTTCTTGTGATAGCTGTCTGCAAACGTCCCACAAAGTCAGGAAAGGGTTCATTTGGCCCTTGTGTTATTTTTGTGAAGGCCCCCCTCTTGTCGTCTTTATTGTGGAGGGAAGCCCACGCTTTGATAGCATTAACAGCAATTTGCTCATATGCTGCTACAGAATAATTAATTTGTGCTGCGACATTTGCATAAGGACCTGTACCTGTAAGTAGGTCATAGGTGATTGCAGCATGAACTCCACTTTGACTATTTTGTTGGGCTTGTATCCTACAGAGCTCACTATATTCAGAAAGCCACAAGTAGTTTTGTCCAGGTTCTAGGCATATCTTTGCTATAGATTTCCAGTCATTAGGGGTCAAGATTTCAAAAGACAAATTTTGTAATAGCATCTTAACATAAGCTGATGTAGCCCCATAAAGAGTGCAAGCTTTTTTCAGGTCTTTGAGGATATCTATATCAAAAGGAGAGTATCTTCTACTTTCTTGACCTGAAGAATCAAACTGTTGAATAACTGGAAAAATGTGGTGTTGGATTTCCAATACATTTCTCCCTTCTTCTTTGGCCTTAATTAGTCCCTTTTGCAATCTACTCATAGGAGCAGCTGGACGCTGTGGGGGAGGGACTGGATGCTGGGGGGGAGGTGCTGGATGCTGGGGGGGAGGTGCTGGTGCTGTCACTGCCCCCCCCACTACCCCTCCTCCCTCCATCCCAGAGGGTGGAGTTGATGGAGGAGAGTCAATTACCTGCTCCTCAGGTGGGGCTAAAGCTGCCTCAGATTCACCCCGCCCTTGAGCCTCACTTAAGTCTTCATGCCCTGTGGGGATATGGCCATTAATCTGTTCTTTGTCTTCCTCCTTTACCTCAGGCTTCCGCATTTGGCCATTCTTAGAGTTTTTTCCTTTTCTCCTAAAACAAGTACGGTATTTTAAGGCCGTCTGTATCGTATTGTATAAATAGAATGCCTCAAAGGGAACTGACTGAGGGTTGTCAATGTTATAATCAGAGATCTGTTGACCAACCAATGCCCAGTTACCCAGAGAGATTTGCTCTTCCTCTAAGAACCCAGGGGAGGTAAGTTTTAATGTACTCAAAAGTTTAGCTGCGTGTTCCCAAGATACAACTAGCCCTTCCTCTTCTATCAGGTCACGCAGGCTTTTTATAACACCACTCCTGGGTGGGGCAGGGGTTGGGGGGTTTGGGGTGGGGGATGGAGAATCTTTACCTAGGATCTGTCCCATTTCAGCCAAAAAGTTACTGCTTTAGTCTTTAAGAAAATAAGTTCCCTGTTTGTCTTATACTCACCTAAGTTCCTGGTCCCTGGAGACTTCTTCAGTGAAAGTAGGGTCCTTGGTTCCCACGCTTGGGCGCCAAATGTAATGGCCGCGTATTTAAAGTCAGCCGGAGTCAGGAATTCAGGTTAAGGGGAAAATCTTCAATATTTATTGAAGCGAAGAGGTGAATAAAGATTGCTATAGCAAATATAGGCAAGAAAGATTGCGATAGCAAATATAGGCAGTTGCGACAGGAAGCCAGCTAAGAGAGAGCGACGGGAGCCGAGGCAACCATGGAGGCAACTGTGTCGGCAACTGTGGCAATGGCCGTCCCAAAGGTCTCTCCTCCCCTTCCTTCTCCACTCCCCTGCCTCCACCCACCAAAATCGTCATTTCCTATACAACACATCAGGACTTGCACAAAGAGTGGGTGGGGGCCATTCTCTCTCCAAGCTTATCTATTAATAGAGTATGGTCCAATTACTATTTAGCCTCATGTGCTTGGGACCTCAGTGCATCAACTCAAGCCTCAGCCCATTACACCCACCCTCAAATCCCCTCATACATACATATATCTAAATATACACATACAGAGAGCAACATGAATATATATCTACATATATTCACACATATAAACACACATTTGCCCATATGTAAGCATGCATATAAAACAATATTTGTATGACTGACATATAATATATATTTTTCTCCCTTGACTGAATCTTTTAAGTTTGACTTTGTCTAAGATCAATGATTACTAGTCACATTGTTTCTCTGATAAATTCTATTCCTGATCCTTGTTGTAATATTTGTGCACATCTTTTTTTCTTTTCTATCCCTGCTAACTCTTTTGCTTTAATTCTGCTCCTTAAGATGTCTTGCTATTATTTAATCTCCCCTCCCATGGATCCCCCCCCCCTTGTTTTATTTCTGCTCCCTTTGCTTCTCTCTGAATATCCCTTCCACTCTTATTTCTTTACAGATTTTGGAGGGTGCTGTACCCTTCATTACATATATATTATGTTATCTATTTGACCCATTCCCCATGTGAGTAAGTTTTCAGAAGTACCAGCCCTTCTCTATCCTCTAAAGCCTTTGTGTCTATTCTTTCTCTGCTAGTCATTTCTATTACATAATTACTATTTTTATGTTTTTCTAGACAGCTTTGCTTTTTAGAGTTGGTTTATACTCAACTTTGACTGTATTTTTCTTTTGAGCTACAAAATTGCTCATGTCAATTTTAAACATATGGTATATATTTCTATGTTAACAAATAAATAATTTATCCACATTAAATTTCTTGAAAATGATTTTTGATATTGATACATGTTAAATTTTCTATTAAGTCTGGTTTTGGTTGAAAGAAAATATTGATAATCCATTTTTTCCATCTAATATTATTGATAAATTTACTAGGTATGATTTTTTGACTTCAGGGCTAGTTCTTTTGTTTGTTGGTATATATAATTCCAGCATGTGTGGTCTTTTATTGTGGCTGCTCATAAGTCCAATACAATTCTAATTGTACACAGTGTATTATAATTTGTTTTTTTCTTTCTTGCAAACATTTTTTTTTCATATGGGGTTTTTGAAATTTAACAATAATACCCCATGTGTTTTCTACAAGCGATCTCTTTGAGGCAGTGATTGGTGGATAATTTTTAAATTTCTATTTTTCTCTCATGTTCACTTTAGGACAATTTTATTGGATTATTTCTAGCATTATTGTGTCAAAGTTATTATTTTGGTCACAGCTTTTAGGTAGTCCAATTATTTTTATATTTTTTTCTTTTTGAACTGTTCTTCAAATCTGTCAGTTTTTTTATGTCTCACATTCTGTTCTATTTTTTAATTCTTTGTATTCTGTTTTCTTATTTCTTGGGCTCTTATAGCTTCACTGGCTTTCCCTTGCACAATTTTTAAACTTTCAAAGAATTATTTTAATCTTTAAGACTCTGTATTGACAATTACTGCTTTTAAAAATACCTCTAGGAGTTCCTGGAGTCGAGCAAAGATGATTTACTTAATCCAGCAACCAGCTTGAGCTCTCCCAATTTCCCTCAAAAACCATGTGAAACCAAGCCTCTGAATAAAGTCTGATGGAATGAAACCACTCTCCCGTTCAAGCTAGATCGGAAAAACTTCAAGAAAAGCCAATCTCACTGGGGTAAAAAGGATGCTCAGCCTAGCTCACATAGGCTCTGGGAAAGCCAGTGAGAGGCTCATAATCACAATAAATAAGCAACTGGGACCATCAGTCCTGGTTCAGTTGAGGAGCAGATCAGTGGGGCAGTCTCCAGTTCCAGCTCAGGAAGCAAACTCTGGGAAACGAGAAAAGAACAGGCAAAGTTACCCATGCAAACACAAGGGGCCACTGTTGTCTGGGGACAGTGCCACCTTTATCACAAGAGCAGAGTTTGACTATGAATGTAGAAAAAAAGAGAAATAATCAAAAAAAGAGAAAGAAAGGGAGCAAAAAACAGAAAAGAAGCTTGACCATAAGGTAACACCAACTCAGACAAGCACAAACTGTCCATAGAAGAAATCTGATAGAGTAATATGAATTGGTCTCAAGCCCAAAGAGGCCTTTTGGAAATGCACATAAAAGACATTAAAAAGATAAAACAGATAGAAGAAAAAAAATGAGAAAAGAAACAAGTGGTATGTAAAAGAGGGTCAACAGCTTGGTAAAGGAAGGCAATTTCACAAAATTTGCTCATTTCATTGAATGCCCATCTTCTTCTCTGGAAAAAGATGCTCATTTTGTCTGGGTAAGTAATTTTTTGGCTGCAGAACTTGGTAAAGATTTGATTGCTTTATCCACTCTATCTTTAAATGAGTGGGATGACTTATCCAGACTTTCTTGCCAAGCTTCCCTTTCCTTTTCCCATTTTTCTTCTAACTCTCTTGTGAGAGCCTTTTTAATTTCTTCTATGAGAATCTTGTGTGTTGAGAGTCAGATCATATCCCACTTTGGGGATTCATCTGGAGACAGTCTCTTTTTAGTCTCCTTAGGGTTTAGAGTTTGTTCTCTATCCATATAGAAGCTATCAATAGTTAGAGTGTGCTTTAATTTTTTGCTAACTTTGTCAAAGCACAGTCAAAGAAGACAAACTAGCCAAAAAAAAAAAAAAAAAAAGGTCTGCTTTTTTTTGGGGGAGGGTGGGGGGGTGGATGGTATTATTGAACTTCCTCTACAGATAGCAGGGGGCAGCCATAAGGCACTAGCAGGACAGCAATAGTTGTGCTGCATCTGCACTCTGAGACTCTGAGAACATGCTGAGTCACTCCGGTGATGGGCGGGTGTGGCCAGGTCCCAAGAGAACCTAGCTTTTGGGGGTTATAGTCTTCACCCCCTGTGTTTTTAGCTTCTCTGCTTGTCTGCTGTCTTGCTGCCAGGGCAAAGTAGCCAACACTGTAGTAAAGCTCTCCCCGAGAGAAACGGCTGAGATCATACCCCACCCCCCTCCAATCTGCTCAGCTGTGAGCTACCTGCCTTACTCTGTCTGCTGTGCTGCCACTGTCTGCCTTCAGTTTGTGCCCTATCTAACCTTTCCTACCCACCAGCAAAAACAGACCTTCTCTGGCGAATTTTGAGGATATCTTTTTTGGTAATTATTTGTGGGTTTTTTTCAGTCAAGCACTAATTCCGACCAGCAGGATGAATACAGAGAGGACTGGCGAGACTTACATGAACTGATGCTAAATGAAATGAGCAGAACCAGGAGATCATTATATACCTCAACAACAATACTGTTTGAGGATGTATTCTGATGGAAGTGGATGTCTTCAATAAAGAAAGCTAATTCAGTTTCAGTTGATCAAGGATGGACAAAAGCAGCTACACCCAAAGAAAGAACACTGGGAAACGAATGTGAACTATTTGCATTTTTGTTTTTCTTCCTGGGTTATTTATACCTTCTGAATCCAATTCTCCCTGTGCAACAAGAAAACTGTTCGGTTCTGCATACACATATTGTATCTAGGATATACTGTAACCTATTCAACATGTAAAGGACTGCTTGCCATCTGGGGTAGGGGCTGGAGGGAAGGAGGGGAAAAATCAGAACAGAAGTGAGTACAAGGGATAATGCTGTAAAAAATTACCCTGGCATGGGTTCTGTCAATAAAAAGTTATTTAAAAAAAAGCACTAATTCCAAGGCTTGTCATGAAATAAATTATCTTGAGAGAAAACGCGAAGCTTAAGTAGATGTATGTGTCCTCTCTGCCATCTTGGCCAGAAGTCCATAAGAAGCTTTGTTTTTAAATTTAGTGTCCTCCTCTGAAGATGAACTCCAGTTTTCCTTGTTCCCATAGTAAGTTTTTATGATGGGGTTCTTTTTTTTTTTTGACAATTCTTTTTTTCTTAAATAAGAAGTATCAAGTGTAAACTCCTCTAATTATGGTGTGGAGAGATGGTGTTTCTTGCTTCTCTTAACTTCTCCCTCTGAGACGGTACCCCAAATCAAAAGCACCGCTATAGCACAAGTGCCCACAACCAGTGTCCCTGCCCCACTGCCTCTGTACTTCCCATGAGCTAATTCCTTCTGGCCCAGAACCAGTTTTCTTCAGCACAGCTAGTCTTGGTGTTCCTATTCTATAGTGGTTCCTCTCTCTTTCCAGACTTGGATCCTTACTTCATAAGCAATTTAGGAAGTGAAAGTTTGTGGTTCCTGATGAGGCTCTAGGCAAATGCAGGTCACTCCAGGGGTCCCCACTTTGTGTTCTATGGAGCCAGCCCAGAGGGATTTGCACATCACAAAGATTAATCCCAGGCCTGGGATCTTTCTATGAATCTTCTCAGTTGTACTAGGAAGACTCCTGCTCTGCCCCAAATTTCCTTTATTTTTCACCAGGTTATGTTCACTCTGAGACACAAATGTGTTCCACTTGTGAGGGAAATTTGGAGAGCTTGAAAATCCCTGACCTATTCTGCCATCTTCCTATATTCCTTATCCAAGATTAATAATTATAAAAGATTTCTGAATGGAAAAAAAAATTTTTTACCCATTACCAGCAAAAAAGATTCAACATGTTGTATAATATATGTACTACATTCCCTCCCCGCCAAAAAAAAAAAAAAAAAAAAGGTCTGCTTTTTTTTGGGGGAGGGTGGGGGGGTGGATGGTATTATTGAACTTCCTCTACAGATAGCAGGGGGCAGCCATAAGGCACTAGCAGGACAGCAATAGTTGTGCTGCATCTGCACTCTGAGACTCTGAGAGCATGCTGAGTCACTCCAGTGATGGGTGGGTGTGGCCAGGTCCCAAGAGAACCTAGCTTTTGGGGGTTATAGTCTTCACCCCCTGTGTTTTTAGCTTCTCTGCTTGTCTGCTGTCTTGCTGCCAGGGCAAAGTAGCCAACACTGTAGTAAAGCTCTCCCCGAGAGAAACAGCTGAGATCATACCCCACCCCCCTCCAATCTGCTCAGCTGTGAGCTACCTGACTTACTCTGTCTGCTGTGCTGCCACTGTCTGCCTTCAGTTTGTGCCCTAACCTTTCCTACCCACAAGCAAAAACAGACCTTCTCTGGCGAATTTTGAGGATATCTTTTTTGGTAATTATTTGTGGTTTTTTTTCAGTCAAGCACTAATTCCGACCAGCAGGATGAATACAGAGAGGACTGGCGAGACTTACATGAACTGATGCTAAATGAAATGAGCAGAACCAGGAGATCATTATATACCTCAACAACAATACTGTTTGAGGATGTATTCTGATGGAAGTGGATGTCTTCAATAAAGAAAGCTAATTCAGTTTCAGTTGATCAAGGATGGACAAAAGCAGCTACACCCAAAGAAAGAACACTGGGAAACGAATGTGAACTATTTGCATTTTTGTTTTTCTTCCTGGGTTATTTATACCTTCTGAATCCAATTCTCCCTGTGCAACAAGAAAACTGTTCGGTTCTGCATACACATATTGTATCTAGGATATACTGTAACCTATTCAACATGTAAAGGACTGCTTGCCATCTGGGGTAGGGGCTGGAGGGAAGGAGGGGAAAAATCAGAACAGAAGTGAGTACAAGGGATAATGCTGTAAAAAATTACCCTGGCATGGGTTCTGTCAATAAAAAGTTATTTAAAAAAAAGCACTAATTCCAAGGCTTGTCATGAAATAAATTATCTTGAGAGAAAACGCGAAGCTTAAGTAGATGTATGTGTCCTCTCTGCCATCTTGGCCAGAAGTCCATAAGAAGCTTTGTTTTTAAATTTAGTGTCCTCCTCTGAAGATGAACTCCAGTTTTCCTTGTTCCCATAGTAAGTTTTTATGATGGGGTTCTTTTTTTTTTTTGACAATTCTTTTTTTCTTAAATAAGAAGTATCAAGTGTAAACTCCTCTAATTATGGTGTGGAGAGATGGTGTTTCTTGCTTCTCTTAACTTCTCCCTCTGAGACGGTACCCCAAATCAAAAGCACCGCTATAGCACAAGTGCTCACAACCAGTGTCCCTGCCCCACTGCCTCTGCACTTCCCATGAGCTAATTCCTTCTGGCCCAGAACCAGTTTTCTTCAGCACAGCTAGTCTTGGTGTTCCTATTCTATAGTGGTTCCTCTCTCTTTCCAGACTTGGATCCTTACTTCATAAGCAATTTAGGAAGTGAAAGTTTGTGGTTCCTGATGAGGCTCTAGGCAAATGCAGGTCACTCCAGGGGTCCCCACTTTGTGTTCTATGGAGCCAACCCAGAGGGATTTGCACATCACAAAGATTAATCCCAGGCCTGGGATCTTTCTATGAATCTTCTCAGTTGTACTAGGAAGACTCCTGCTCTGCCCCAAATTTCCTTTATTTTTCACCAGGTTATGTTCACTCTGAGACACAAATGTGTTCCACTTGTGAGGGAAATTTGGAGAGCTTGAAAATCCCTGACCTATTCTGCCATCTTCCTATATTCCTTATCCAAGATTAATAATTATAAAAGATTTCTGAATGGAAAAAAAAATTTTTTACCCATTACCAGCAAAAAAGATTCAACATGTTGTATAATATATGTACTACATTCCCTCCCCGCCAAAAAAAAAAAATAAAAACTGTGTGTACTTTGTATTTTTGTAGTTAAAATTATAATACAGTATATGAAGTTTGCTATTTAAATGAGAATTATGGTAAATCCTTTTGTAAAGTCAAGAACCATATTCTAGATGGAATAATTGAACTACTTTGAAAGTCCACATTTATATAAGGTTTTCACAAAATGAGGTAATCCTATGATCAAGTAGGACAGCCTATATAATATGTCATTTGTTTATTGTTCATCCAGTGTCCTTGGAGCTTAGTTTGCCTTCTGTAAGTACAAAAAAATTAAAAGAATTTTTCAGGGACAGATAGGTCACACACTCTGTTTACTTAGGACTTGTAGTGAGTTGGCAGCTTTGACATATATTTTAAAGCTCTTGTCACAAGGCAGCTTCATGAACAATTAGTTTCAGTATAAACAAATCAGTGGATAAGAGTTGTAAAAAAAAATGACTTCTCATGACATATATGTTTATAACAAAGCACCTCACTTGACTGCATGTCAAACAGGCTTCTTTGCAAGTTGATGACTTCTAAATTGTACCTGTTGATTGGAAGATATAAAATGTTTTCTGCTAATTTGATTCAAGTGGAAGATGACATTTTATTAAATTGGAACTAATTGCTCACTTTCTCCCTTTAAAAACTTTCATCTAGTATACTTCACACTCTCCTTCAATGCTTTAAACTTTTTAAGAAAAAAGAAATGTAGAAAATAACCCCCCCAATTATATTTTCATGACAATCCTTTCGATTAAGGTGAATCACATTAACAGCAATATTTCTCCATGAGATAGCAGAGACACTATATTTTCTTTATCTCAAATAATATTTGTCTTCAAATATATCTCTAAGTTAATGATAGAGCTAGTGCTTTAAAGCAAAATAGTTCTAGAATGCAGCACTATGCAATTTGTTGACTTGGAGATATGACCATTACTATGAAGAAAGGTTTTTCAAACCCTAGTGCAAATTATAGGCCTAATTATATCCATTCATAAAAGGCAGTTTTGGAGAATGTAAAGCTAAGCAGAGATAAAGTTTAGAATCCTAAGAATAAAAAAATGAAACAAAATAAACAAAACAAAAAAATCCAGTTGGAAAGAAAAATTTTTTAAAAATTAAAAAATAACTTTTAAAGGAAAAAAAGAAGAAAGAGCTAAAACTTTCCAAGAAACAAATTAAAAAAGTTCAGAAGGAAATTAATGTATGGAATAAGAGTAAGCAGAAGAGTGGACAAAATTTTAACATATCCAAACTATGGGACCTGGAAAATATTAGTTTATGTACAAAATAATCTTCTATCATTTTTTATTAATGTGAAGAAAATCAGTTTATTTTGTAACCAAGAGAAAAGAAAATGTGTAAAATATCAACTTACATTAGTCACTACTATTTTTAAATGCCAACAACATTTTTTGAATTGTATTAGTGAGTTCATTAGCACATGGTCAATTCTCAATAAATATTTGTCCATCATTATTTCTACTTTGTAAAAACACAAATGAGTGGTATTGCAGAACTCCTTAGGATAGAATATAGCCATCATTTTTTGGAAAGAATGAAGTCTAGAAAAGGCACCTGAGGGGAAAAACAAACAAAAAAAAAAAAGAAAAAAGGAAAACAGACAAAATAATTTCGGAGATCTTTAAAGAATTAGGCATGCTCAATTTTATTGTGCCATGATTACTCAAGAATCAGAAAAGAAAAAAAAATATTGCTAGGAGGAAATTCTAGGAATTGCTTTTTACATAGTTTCAAACACATTTTATCCTTCACTGGCTATATGAAGGCATGAATAGAAAACAGATTTTGTTTTCTTCTTTTCATTTTCTGGGAAGATGAAAAGATGTATCTTGGAAATGTTAAATGATTATCAAATTAAATCTTCAACCAGTAAAAAAAAAAAAAAGTTACTGCATTCTGGCTAACATGCAAAGTATTATGTTCTATTTGTGTCTTTTCTATGAAGGAATATAAAGATCATATAGTCATTGATCTCAATATATTTATAATCTAGTTCAAGTTCAGGATTATCAACTTTAATATATGAAAGATTAAATAAGAAAATAAATTAGATAAAAACATAAAACATGATAACAGGCAATGACATTTTAAAATTCTAAACTTCAGCACAAAAATGCATTTCTATATTCATAGCAGAACAGAAAAAGAGAATTATAAGAAATAGTAAATCTTAAATTAATAATGCATTGTTAAATTACATAATGAATTTCACTTGGTATTTCCTGCTTGATTGTGTTTCCTATTGAATTTTTTTTCTATTATTTTCCTTCTCTAGGCATTTAATTTTTCCTTTGTACCTCCCCCACTCTTTTTACACAATTGATAATTTATATTTATTATTTTGTTTCCCTGAATCTTATATTTGAATTTTAAAGTTCTATTCAGCTCTATTTTTTCATCAGAAATTCTTGGAAGTCCTTTCTTCCTATAAAAGTCTATTTTTGTTTGTTTGTTTCTTATAAGACTATAGTCATCTTTACTCCTCAACATTTATTAAGTGACTTATATTTACTGCTGGGAACAAAAGGAAAGACAAAAGACAAATTCTGCTCTCAAAGAACTCTGGGAAAGAGAAAATATACAAAAATGAATACAAGTTACACAGGAAATTATGTATGTATACTTTTATTTTCCTTTTTCTAATGTGTTCTGAATTTTGCTATTTTTTAGAATTTTTCTAGATATTTTTAGAATTTTCTTTTTGGAGTTTTAATTCAAGATGCCATTGATAGATCTACTGTAACTTCACTTCCTTGTATAGTTCCAATCAATTCTCTCACTGTGATTTCTTAATATATCAAAGACTTTTTAAAGTTATAATTTCAATGAATCTGGTCATTTTTGAATTATGTCTCCTTAATATGATTTCTAGGTTGATTGTTTTTGATACCAGATGTGTTACATTTGCTTGAAGTTTTTTCCATTCTTGCTGACTCAGACAAAGCCTGAAAGACACACACACACACACACACACACACACACATTGAATTATTTGTTCATTCATTCATTTATTTGTTATTGGTTTGTTTAGTTAGTTATTTATATATCTGGCTGTGGTTAAGGGCTTGTTAATCTACTTTGGCCCTGGCTTTGTTGATCTCTCTCTTAACTACTTGTACAGATACTTGATGATTTATATCCATTCTTGATATGGAAGAAGTCATTTAATAAAATTTCTCATTGTATAGCTTGAACAGTAAATAGTTTGTGTAAATTATATATTTTTCTTGGAATAAGTGTGGAGAAGTTGGATAATCTGCCTCTGTTCAGGAAGGTACCATGCTTGGAAGTGCTAATACATAATTAATTAGTTAATTTCCAGATGATTGTTATGGGCCATAACTAGGGCTAGAAATAGAAAATGAAGAATATTAATTCCATGTTTCCTACCATTCCTTTATTTAAAAAAAAAAAGATAAGGCAGAATTGTGCAATTGCAATTGACATTTATCCTCAGTTCTCAATGATCACATTTCCATTCTTATTATCACTTTTACTTTATTTTTACCCAGCTTGTGATTTAGTAGATAAAATAAACAAAGACCAATGGAACAAGGAAAGGGAGTAGTATTTTTTAATGTCAATGTCTGTCTTAGACTTAGAGATTATATATTATCTAAGCATTGAAGGAATATTTTCTCTGGTTATAAAACCTATACAAAATCATTATTATATACCAGAGATAACATAATTTCAATTGCCTCCATAGTCTAATATTCTAGGAAATGCTAATGAGTTAACAATCTGATGAACTAAAAATAAAGAAGGTTGATCCCCAATTTGTAGTGCACTTACTCAGCAGCTCTTCCCCACTGCTTTTTTCTTGGCTGCACTAATGCACCTAACTGCTTACAATAGAACTCAACATCGCTCCCCCCTTCTCCAATCTCTGCTTCACAGAAAGCAAAACAACTAAAGATTGCTCTCCTTTGGAGAGAGATATGGAATCACAGTAGGCAATCATGCTCAGGCAGAAAACTGAAGAATAGAGAGAATATCAACATTGGTGGGTCTCTTTCCTTTGTTTTTATTCAGTTATTAGTTGTGCCCAACTTTTTCTCATTCCATTTGGAGTTTCCTTGGCAAAGATATGGAGTGTTTTGTCATTTCCTGCTCCAGTTCATTTTATAGGTGAAGAAACTGAGGCAAACGGGTGAGATGATATCCTTAGGATCACTCAGCCAATGTCTAGACCATATTTGTAGTCACAAAGATAAGTCTTCATGACTCTCGGGCCAGCGTTTTATCCCACAACTCCACCCAGAGATGTGAAAAAGAACATTGGATCAGGCTGGGACCCAGCTATGGAGCCCAACCTGTTCTTGAAAAAGTCACTTGGTACTATAGAATAGTAAAGCATAAAAGGAAAGAGGACTTGAAAGAAGGAAGGGTATAAAAAGAAAAAGATTATTAAGTGATTACTAATCAGATACTATGCTAAGCATTTCACAAATATTATCCCTTTTAACAGAAGATAGAAAAGAATGTGGCTTATAACATAATTTAATCAAATATTAACAATAAAAGGAAAATAAATTTGAAGCTTAGCTGATCAACTGAGAAATAATATAAAAAATTTAGAATTTTTTTAAATGATCTATATCTCTATAATATATTTGAGCACTTCATGATGTGCTCAAAAGTATATGAGGTATATGAGCACAAAACAAGGGAGAGGATATGGGATAATCAACAACTCAAGTTGGTGACCTGTATAATCTTATTAAAATATATGATGGCCATCTTCTAGCTAGATTACAATACAAAACTAAATACTACAACACTGGAAAAATCTAAAAGAAATTATCCATATTTAATATGCCAACTTCTTATGTTAGCAATAGTGTCAGATGGATATATAGAGAAAGTGAATTTTATAGCAGTTTCTTAACTGGATGTCAGATGGTATTACTTAGGATAATCTAATATGATTTTCAATTCATATCCACCCACTGTTTTATCCATCTGTTTCCATATTACTTGCCATACACTTAAATTCTGAAAATGACTTTTTGCATTTCAAAAAAAGAAATGTTTTGGACAGTTTTCAACTGTCAGGCCAGAAGAAGGTCACTGAAAATATATTAAAACATAATAATATGGTTGAAATCCATTTTAATTTCTTTGATATTTATTCAAGAAATAATATTAAAATTTATGTATCAGAACATGAAACTTACTTGGTTTAGTAATTTATATCCCAAAAGTCATTAATAATCTTCTTCAACAAGAAGGAAAGAAAAATATTTTTTCTCTCTTCTCCATACCCCGGTATCAGCCATTGCCTTCTCCAATACTTATATTATTACCAGAAAGAAATAATTCCTTAGTTTCTTTCAAAATTGATGGGAAGAAACTAAACTAGGAGATATAAAGTGTTAGCTAAAGCTATTAGGGAAATCTGAAGTAGGTTATTATTGTTCTTTCTTTTAACATGACAAAAACCAGTCCACTAATTTGGAGTATTTGTTGAAGTCCCAATCAAAAGTATATTGTCTATATGTGGGATTGGATGCAATTTTGATTACTATGAATACAATTTAAAATTCTGTTTTCCATTTTGAAGCAAAAGTTATAGGGGAGTGGTAATTAGCAACATTGTACAAAGATTATATTTATTTATTTGATAACCTACAGATATCACAGTGAAGGACAGGTTAAATGAAAACTTTTTTTTTGTTGTTTTGTTTTGTTTTGTTTTTCATTATGAGAAATATGTGGAAATGATTATCTTCCTCCCACTTTTTGTTCACTCACTTAGACTGGATCGTTTTGTGACCTTTTTTGAGGTGATTCTGTTCACTTCCCCAACCTTATTCTACTTCAGGAGGGGTAGACCAACCTTATTCTACTTCAGGAGGGGGAGAAAGTCTAAATATTGAAAGATATCTCTACTGTAAGATAGTAAGATTAACTTATGAGAGTTTTAATCTTCTCTGGAAAGTTGAAAAAGCTTATTAAAGATTAGAAATAAAATTTATAAAATATTCTCTGAGTTCCAAGTTAATCTGTTAATTTCCATTGTGGGAGAATATTTTCCTAGTCAATTGAATTACTAGAAATAAGTTATCACTGTTTACCTCCCCCACCTCCCTCCTCCTTCTATGAAACCTTCTTAATAACAATACCAGGACAAACATGATAGCTATAGTTGATTTATCTTTATCTGGAAAATATTATTTAAAACTAAAAAAAATAAAAAAATAAAAATATAAAAAATAAACTAAAATACTTAATAATAAATCATAACATGTTGCATCTGGCAATAATAATAATAATAAAGAGTAGTGTAAATTAACCATTATTCCAAAAGGCTTTCTTGAAATCAAAACCCAATCTCTCCTTTCTGGATTTCTTAGGAGAACTGTTGTCAGAGAAAAAGTTGTAGCCCCTACAAAGGTTTGAGGAAATCTCTTAGAAACCATATTCTTTCTGATTCTTTTATTTCTGACATTAGTCACTCTTTGTAGGTATCTTCCTGTGCATCACTCCCTCTTTTTCAGGAGAGACTTTTGAAAATGTTGCTTAACAGAAAATTCTACCTTGCAATCCCATTTCTATAGGGTCTCCTTTTCCCCCCTAAGAGGAAATATTCCAGCAGTCTTTTGGCAATTATACACTTATGCCATATTCTAAATACTAAAAATCAACCTACATTTTCATTGTATGACATATCACCAATGATGACTGTGTCCAGAAGTCATCTTAAAGACACTTTGAAGTGAGGATGGGAGGTGAATTGGACTACTTGGGTAAGTATGAAAAAAAGACATTAAAATATTTGTTATTTTCAATTTAGTTTAAAAAATTAAAAGAACTGAATGGATTCCTTGAGTATTTATGGAGAGAAAGGAATGAAAATCATAGAAAATCAGATGATATTACATGACTGTAAATAGTATGATAAAAGCATGTGTTCATATGCATGAAACTAGAGTCATCTCCATATTTCCCTTCTTAAATTAGTAATGAGGTTGTTGCTGATACTTGCCTGTCCTGTAGATCCACAAGCTTTGCCTTTTAAAGACAAAGTTATTTATTTGATAGTAAAGACAACAGTTTCAATCAACAAATATGGATTAAACACTTAGAAGTATAGGTGCATATAGAGGGAGGAACCACATATCTGGTTCATTTCCACATTCTCTTTCATTTGTACAAGACTACAGATTTGACGTAAATGAAAGTTGAATTCATCAATATCAAGATACCAGATTATTATTCTTGTTTCTGTTACCATTTGGTACATTATAATTTGAGACCAAATAATTTACATAGCAATTTATCCTTTAAACAAATATATTAGAAATTAAAATAATGAAATAATTAGAAATTAAAAATAATCAACCTTTGTTATTTGTTTTTGATTTGTTTAAATCAATGTGTCTTTTAAGAAAAAGTGTGTGGCCAGATGGTGGAAGACAAAATAACACATACTATTTTGGTTAGCATATTGAAACATAATTAAAAGTTCTGGGTTTTGATTTGGATGACCTGTCTTGAAATACACACAATTGATAGCTTTGTGAATTTTGCAAATAACTTATGTTTTCTCCTAATCAGTGTTCTTATCTGTAAAATGAGGATAGTAATAGAAACTGTATCATATAAGATAATTATGTAAAGTGTTTTGCAAACATTAAGCCACTTATTATTTTTTTTATTTTATCTTCTCTTTTTTATTTTTGAAATAAATTTTTCTTCATAGTGAAACTCAGAAAATGTAAAACTAGCATTCTTCTTGTGAACTAGAAGAGAACAAAAACAAAAGTTAAAAGAAAATTATGATTGTTGATTATTTCATTGAACTACTTTCTGCTATGTAAAGAAAAAGCAACTGAGGTCATAATATCATTGAACTAAATAGATCTTTTTATTCCCTTTTCATGAGCTTATGAGTCTAGTCATGGTTTCACTGCACAGTTGTTTAGTTATTTTATGGAAGTTCCAAAGATTTCTGTTGGACCAGGGAAAAATAGTTTCCCTATAAAATCAGAGAATTAGAAAAATCACAGAATTTCAAGATTAAAAATAGACATGGGGTTTACCTAAGAAGTTCTTCTAAAATACTTCATGAAATACATGAAACTTCATGATCTCATTTGTGGCTTTCTTTGCAAAGATGCTGGAGTGGTTTGCCATTTCCTTCTCCAGCTAATTTTACAGCGGAGTAAACTGAAGCCAAAAGAGTTTAGTGGGATCATACAGCTGATGTTCCATATTTGAACTAAGGAGGATGAATCTTCCTGAGTTCATATCTGGAACTCTATCCATTGCATTATGTAACTGCCAAAAATGATAGCATTATCCCCATTTTTTGGATGAAAGTAAATTGCCCAGTTTCACAACTCTACTAAGTATTGAATATAGGATTCAAATTCAGGTCTTTATGACTCTTAAAGTCTGACTCTTATCTACTATACCACCAAGTTGTCCTTAAAATATACTTTTTAATTATTCATCTCCACTTACACTTTCTACCTCTTGCTTTGGGAACTATGAAAAATTAATGCAACTATTGCTTCTGGATGTAGCATATTATACTCTTCTTTCTCCAACTCATCAACCTTAAGTTTGCTAGAATTTAGAATGTAATCTCCCTGAGAGTTATCTTCCAGATGACAATAAACACTTCTCATTGCCCATATCTGCAAGGCCTGTGTTAGTGTACCTCCTATAATAACAGCTTAATAGATACTTGTGATTCAATCTGTCTGGAGATGTCAATTTGTCTGGAGGTATCTAATGAAAGAAAAACCTACATCTTGAGGCAGCCAAGTTCAATTGTTAGGGAGATTTTGAATGCATAACAGCAAGCATTTTCAAAATCCCAGATGGGAAATTTTTTTTCTTTGTTGTGATTGGTTTTGTTTTGTTTTTTTAGCCGAGTCAACCAGCATGTATTTAATGTTTATTGTGCTGAGCAATGAAGGTAGTTTTTGCCTTCAATTAACTTACAGTCAAATTGTGGAGACAACATATAAATCATGTATGTAAGAACTATATACAAAGTATATGTTGAGTTATTTCAGAGAAAAGGAGCTAGCATTGAAAAGTTAAGAAAGTCTTATAGAAGACAAAAAGTGACCTGACTTGAAGGATATTACCAAAAAGTAGAAACAAAGATGGAGATTATTCAAGGAAAATATAGCAAAGTTATTGAAAAGACATGATTGAAAGATGAAGTGAAAAGTAATTTGGTGCAAATTACAGTTAAGAAAAGATGTAGAAGAATACAGAAAATTAGAAAGATTTTTCAAAAAGGCTTTACCATTCAAACAAAAGATTTTATACTTGACACCGGAGGAAAGAGTCAGTATATTTCATTGATTAAATGCATAACATGATCAAATCTATGCTTAAGGAAAATAATTGGCAGCTAAGTGAAGTTTAGACTAATGTAGAGAAAAATTTGACTCAGAGAAAACAATTACGAAGTTATTGAAATAGTATAGCTATCTCTAAATGAGTGTCAGTAAATACAGAAAAAAGTGTGTATGTATGTATATATATACACAAAAATGAGAGATGTTATAAAGGTTGAAGTGAAAGGATTTAGCAATAGAATGAATGTGTGAGTATGAGGGTAAAAGAAAAATAGAGGAAGGGCAAATGGAAGGATAATGGTGCTTTCAAAACTAATTAGGGAGTTCAAAAGAAAGGAAATTTTGGGTCAAGAAAATAATTTCTTGTTGAATTTGAAAGGTCCATGAGACATCCAGTAGGAAATGCCCACTAGATGGTTGAGGAGAGAGATCAGAGATAAGAAAAGAAGTTAGGAATAGATAAATACATCTCAAAAACATCTGCAAAGAGATGCCATTATGTTGTATTCAGACTAGTTGTCTGGAGGATCTCTATACAAGCAGAGTCCTTGGTCTTAAAAGAGGAATGATGAAGCAGGGACTCCCATGTATGGTCAAACATGGAGTCCCTTTATTCCAAATTCTCTCAGCCTTAATATACCCTAATATCCTTATGTAACCATAGCACACTGTGTGAATTTACTTACTATATATTGCACACAGGGACTACATAAACAACTTGCTATTTTATGTAGATAACTCTTTGCCACTTGGTATCATTTTGCTTCAAATACAACACAGGTTGTTATTGTCCCCGACTTCTCAGGAAGATTGAGAGCCCTTAGGGGATCTGGGGAGCAGAACCAGACATTGTTAGCAGGATCCCTCTGGGCTGAAAGGTCTTATACCTCACCCAGAGTTCCTCCACTATCTGTGACTCTTTACATCAATTTAATTCAGTTAAGCTGATGTGATGAACAAGCAAAATAGTATTGGAAGAAGAGAGAAAGTCTCAAGATAGAGCTTTGAGATTACATGGAGAGCTATCAAATGAGACTAAGAATTTAAAATATTTACATAGCAATATTTCAATATAATTGGGCTCCTTTCCAACTATATGCTTTTTGGTTTTTGCATTTAAAAAGTCATTTTGGGAAGAGAGCCCATGGGCTTGGCAAACTGCAAAGGAGTCTATGACTATCAAAAAAGAATCAAAAGTCTTGACATAAATCATCTTTCCATCTTCTACCTCTTGTTCCTTGTTTTTTATGGTAAAAAAGACTATACTTAATGACAGACAATTGTACTCTACACTCTGTCTTAATTCTCGAAGATATACATCATCAATTTCCCCAACTGATGTCCTCATATAGAATGAACATGATGAAGTCATCTAACAATCTACTTGGTTTCTTCTGGATATTCTATAGATCATCAAAGATTTTCTTCAAATATAGTGGCAAAAACTAAAAGGCAAGTTAAAAAGGGTTTCAACTTCATTACCACTTCCCCTTAGCAAGGCAGATTCTAACAACCAGTTGGGCACAAAGGAAAAAATTGACAACTCTCAATGATGAAACCTATAGAGAGTTATAAATAATTAAATACTACCCATAATCTTAGCATTAATATATTTGATTATTTAAATTATTTTCTCTGAACTACCCCAGGAAAAAAGCACAAAATTAAATATAATATTCTAATAAAATATTCATGCTTAAAGATTAACATTTATTGTATATAGATGATATATAAGAATCAGAATATCGTAGAATTCATATATGTGGTAAGGATTGACTGATTCTAAAGAGGTTTTCTGAAGTGTATAAGGAGACACAGTTTGAAGAGAATCACCCTGGTAACCCATTGAAAGCAGCAATTTTATATCACATTCATTTTGTATCTCCCTTAGCACCTAGCATGGTGCTTCCCACATAACAGGTGCTGTCATGTACAGGTTGCCATTATTGGACAAAATTCTTCATATATTTTTAGAATGAGACAATTCTGACAGTTGGTTGAGCTGCTTTGTCTTCATTAACTAGAAATTAATTAGTTGATCAAAAATTCAACAAATTCAAATAAGCAAGCATATATTATATGCCTACTATATTCAAGATACTGTACCTGGTATTGGAATAATAAAATTAAAAGAAAATGACATAGTTCTTTTTTAAAATGTCTTAGTGTACTTAATATTTTATCATTCCCAGTTACAAGTAAAACAATTTTCACATTTGTTTTTTTAAAACTTTGAGACCAGATTCTTTTCCTTCCTCCCCATTAAGAAGACATATGTGAAGTTATGCAAAACATTTCCATAAAAATCATGTTGTGAAAGAAAACATATATCTCTCCCCACCAAAAAAACCCTCAAGAAAAAAAAAATTAAAAAGAAGTATGCTTCACTTCCAATTAGTTCTTTCTCTGTGTATGGATAGCACTTTTTAAAAAAAAAATCATAAGTCCTTTAGAGTAGTTGTGGATCATTGTATTGCTGAAAATAGCAGTTATTCACAGGTGATCATCCCATAACATTGCTATTACCTTGTACACAGTATACTTCATTTTGCTTGAGTTCATAAAGGACTTTCTGGGTTTTTCAAAGAGAATTCTGCTCATAATTTCTCATAAAACAACAGTATTTCATCATAATAACATGCTAATTTAGTTAGCCTTTCCCCAATTGATGGGCATCCCCTCAATTTCAAATAAATATAGATGTATATATATACATATATTCATAATTTTATTACCCCTTGATTATAGATCATATATTTTGATAATTTATCATTGGAAAATGGCTCTCTCTTTTGTTAATAAATTTGACTCAGTTCCCTATATATTTGAGAAATGAAGCCTCCATCAGAGAAACTTTCTTCAAAATTATTTTTCCAATTACTATTGCTAACCATATTTCCCCTGTTTATTCTATTCTCTCTTTCCTTTCACTCTGCCTCTCCTCAAAAATGTTTTGTTACTGATCATTACCCTCCTCTCTTCCTGAACCCACTTTCCCTCCTACTTTCCTGCAGTGTAAGATAGATTTATATACCCATATTGAATTTGTATGCTATTTCCTATTTGAACCAATTATGATGAGAATAATTCACTCACTTTTCCTCCCCTCCCTCTTTCCCCTTCATTGTAAAAGCTTTTTCTTGACTCTTTTATGATAGATAATTTATGCCATTCCACCTTTCCCATTCCCACTTTCCCAGTATATTCTTATCTTACCCCTTAATTTTATAGTTTTTTTTTAAAAGATATTATCCCTTCTTATCAACAATTGGTACTTCCTGTCTAGATATACTCCTTGTAAATGCCATAATAATGGGAAAGCTCTAATGAGTTACAGGGTTTCATTCTTCCATGTGGGAATGTAAAT
This sequence comes from Antechinus flavipes, assembly GCF_016432865.1. Classification (NCBI taxonomy): domain Eukaryota; kingdom Metazoa; phylum Chordata; class Mammalia; order Dasyuromorphia; family Dasyuridae; genus Antechinus; species Antechinus flavipes. The sequence goes on from NC_067400.1 coordinate 94,943,711, forward strand.
AAACCTTAATAAATTCCTAATGATCTCTTTCCTGATTATCTTCTTATACTTATTCTGAGTCCTGTTTTGAAAAGCAAATTTTGTCTTCAGTACTGGTCTTTTCATCATGAATTCTTAAAAGTCCTCTATTTCATTGAATTTTGTCATTTTCCCCTGAAGGAATAAATTCAGTTTTTCTGAATGAGTGATTTAAATTATAATCCTAGCTCCATTGTTTTCCAGAATATCATATTCTAAGCCCTCCAGTCCTTTAATGTAAAAGCTTCTAAATCATGTGTTATCCTATATCCACTATGCATGAATTATTTCTTTCTGCTTGCTTACAATATATTGTCCTTGACCTGAGAATGTTGGAAGTTGGCTATAATATTTCTGGGGATTTTCATTTTGCGATCTCTTTCAAGAGGTAATCAGGGATTCTTTCAATTTTTATATTAACCTCTGGTTCTGGAATATCAGGACAGTTTTGCTTGATAATTTCTTGAAAGACGATGTCTTCTTTTTTAAGCCTCTTTTTTTTTTTCTTTCATGATTTTCAGGTTTCTCTACTGGATCTGTTTTCCAGATCATTTATTTTCCAGTAAGACATTTCATATTGTTTTCTTTCTTTCTTTTTTTTTTTTATTCTTATTATTTCTTGATTTCTTGTAAAGTTATTGGTTTCCATTTGCTCAATTTCAACTTTCAAGGAATTATTTTCCTCAGTGAGATTTTGTACCTCCTTTTCCATTTGGCCAATTTTGCTTTTTTTTTTTTTTTTTTTTTTTTTTCTTTAAGGCAATTGGGGTTAAGTGATTTGCCCAGGGTCATACAGCTAGGAAGTGTTAAATTGTCTGAGACCAAATTTGAACTCAGATTCTCCTGACTTCAGGGCTGGTGCTCTATTCATTCTTTGCTATGCTCTAGGTATTCTTTTCCTTGTTAGCTTTACGCATTTCCTTTTGAACCACTGTCAATTCTCTTCTCAATTTTCTCCCTATTTCTCTTGTTTGATTTTCAAAATTTCTTTTGAGTTCTTCCATGGGCTGAGCCCAATTCTTATTTTTCTTGGAGGATTTGAATGTAGGAGATTTGATTTTGTTATTTTCTTTTGAATGTGTGTTTTGATCTCGCTTGTCATCATAACTTTCTAAAGTCAGAATCTTGTACTGTTGTCTACTCATTTTCCCAGCTTAATATTTTGCTGTTAGCTTTTTAATAAAGTAGGGCTCCATTTTGAGATTAGGGGCTCCACTATTCCAAGCTGCTTTCAGACATCCTTCCAGAGATCTGACCAAATACACTCTGTCCTGAAACTTTTAGGAGTGCCCCTGCCTCGTAGTGTTATTAAACAAACTTTCTATGCCGCCACTGCCACATCTGCCCATACCAATTCCTAGTTTGCTGGTTTTTCAAGGTCTTCGCATCCTATTGACAAACCTTTCCTTCTGACCTTCCAAGATGTTCTTGGTGTCTCTGGGCTGAGAGGTCTAGAAACTACCAGTATTGGTGATTCAGAGACCAGAGACTCAAGGACTGTTCCTGCTCTGCTGCCTGTTGGAACTGGAACCGAGATCCAGTTTTGGGCTGCACTGGTATGGCTTACAAATGGCATAGTTTTTGATAAAATTTGTAGTTCTAATTAGCAGCAAAAATATTAGCATATAAAATTCTAGAATTCCAAAGGTTCTTAGAAGTCTTGCACATAAAGTATAACAAATTATGATCCAGTGTCTATTCACTGTCGTGATATGTAATTTCATTACACTAAAGGTCATTTTAAATAAATTGGCCAGAAACCTTAGTTTAGAACTCATTTGATCATCTAGGAATTTTTATTGAATAAACTTGGTTATTACAGGAATTGACTTATATATAACAGTCTACTATATTCTTTTAATTATTTTGCAGCTATATCTCTAGGGATGAGCTAACTATTTTTGATAGAGTAGGCAAACTCAATAAAGGTTAATTCATAGATTCAAATCTACATTTATATGCAGTGGGAAACCTTGGCAGCAGAGAATATAATTATTTTCAACAGCTTCAAAAATCAACACCAATTGCTGTAGCTGAATAAACCCTGTGTATTAATCTTGTAGATCACTGAAAATAGCAGATGGACTACACATTTCACCCATGGATGCACAGAGAAACATCTGGATGAAAAGTGGAAAAATATAGTCAATAATTTAGATTCTTGGAAGCACAACCTAATTCTGGATTACCTGGAGACAGTTTATGATCTATCTAAAGACACATGGACATTATTCAGTCATTCACTTGACAACTCTTAAGTGATTTTCTGTGGAATGCATAGGGCTATGAAATGCTAAGACGAATAGAAATAATTAGCATAGCAAATCCTTGTCCACAGAGAAATTGCTTTCTCTTTGGTAAGACAAAACTTTACTTAATAAACAAATTTGGTTAAATAATAGTATGCTAAAATAAGAGATGTCATGAGTATATTACAAAATACTGTGATTTCAGAGAGAGAAAGAGGAAAAAAGAAAGAGAGAAGGGACGGGGAGGGGGGCAGAGAGAGAGAAGGAGAGAGAGTTATGGTGGTGAATTTATTCAAATAAGTTTTCTTGGAAAACAAAAGGCTGGTGTGCTTAAAGTGGGTAGGAGTTGAGTGAGAGGTAAATAAGCAAATGGAATTCTAGGAAGGAAGAATGATATCCACAAAGACATAAGATGCATAGAAACCTACTTAATGGATTTGAAGACCTTTGGTAACACTATGTTAGTTATGTTGAATTTCATGGAATAAAGTAATAGAGAATGTTGAAGAGGTAAGTCAGGACTAGTTTATGAAAATGCCTTAAATGCAAATTAGGTATCTTGACTAGATTCTCTAAGAATAAGAAACTATGGAAAGACTTTAAATTGAGAGAGTTGGTGATTTTGTTTTTTAAGAAAGATCAACATGACAAAGATAGATTATGTGGAGAAGATTAATATCCAACTATTTAAATAATGAAGATAGGTGATAACAAAAGCCTAGTAACAGAAAGAATGGAAAAAAGGGCAAATGTGATTAATGTAGTGAATAAATAAATTTAGCAAGTGATTAGATATTAATGCCAAGTATATAATCTTCCTAAACTATATTTCTTATCATGTTAGTCTCTTAATCTTGTCTCTAAAATAAAACATAAATTCATATTTTTGATATTTAAATCCATTCACAATCTTGCTTCAGCTTATGTTCCCAGACTTCTCTCTTCCTTCTCTGGATATTCTAGTCAAATGGACTGGAGGAAGCAAGATGACTTACTCTTTTTTATTTTTGAATAATATTTTATTTTTCCAAATGAAATACATGTAAAGATAGTTTTCAACCTTCATTTTTGTAAGACTAAATGTTCCAAATTTTTCTCCTTTTCTTTTTTTATACCCTCCCTTCCCAAAACAGCAAATAATGTGATATAGCTTAAATTTGTGCAATTTAAAACACATTTTCACATTTGCTATGTTGTACAAGAAAAATCAGACCAAAGGAGAAAAAAAAAAAAAAACAGACAAAAAAGGTGAGAATACTACACTTTGATCCATATTCAGTCTTCATAGTTCTCCATTTAGATGAGGACAGCATTTTCCATACCAAATCTAATGGAATTGCCTTGAATCACCACATTGTTGAGAAGAGCAACCAAGTGCATCACTTCCATCCATCCAACCAAGTCCATCCATATCTGGTAATCTTGTTATAACTGTATGCAATGGTCTCATTCTTCTTCTCACTTCACTCAGCATAACTTTATGTAACTCTTTCTGGATGGTACAGTCATCCTGCTCTTCATTTCTGATACAATGATAATATTTCATTATGTGGGGAATAGAGATAAGGTGAAGAACTTACAGGAATGTATGAATTCTTTTTCTGTATTTTATTATTTCTGTGTTTCCCCTATGACCTGTGTATTATGTGCAGGCTCATATTTATTTGAGCCTTGGCCAGCTAGAAACATATTTACTTAACCTGAACTGATGACATTTGTTGGTATTTGACATTTATCAATATTTAGTCTACTAGAAGGACCACTATCTGCTTGATTAAGCCTGAGGGCCTTTCTGTTTCCTAGAAATCAGGAGATCTCAGGGAAACAGACACCTTCCATTCCAATCTCCCCAAATAGCAACAACCAATTAGATGCCCCCCCCACCTTCTCAATGCTCTCTTACTTGTGATGTAATTTCTTGTATAAAAGCTATGTATCTTTACTACTTCTTTAGCCCTCCTATCACAAGCTTTCTCTTTCTTGTCTCGCCATGGGGCAGCTCCTACGGAGGTTTTCAATAAACAACTTTTCTGCCTTCTACTGAGAGATCTCTGAGTAGTCATTTTGGATAAGGGTCTTCTACATCCCTCACAATTAGATTCATATACCATAGCTTGTTAACCACTCTCCAATTGATGAGTATACATTCATTTTTTTTTAGTTTCTTGACATGACAATAAAAAGGTTGTGACAAAGATTTTTGTACATGTAGGCCCTTTACTTTCTTTTATGAAATCTTTGGGATATAGAACTAGTAGTGAGACTGATGGATCAAAGGTTATGCACAGTTTGATAGCCTTTTGGGCACAGTTCCAAATTGTTCTCAAGAATGGTTGGATCATTGTAGAACTCCACCAATATGCATTAATATCTCAGCTTTCACACATATCCTACAGCATTGATCATTATTTTTCCTGTCATCTGAGCTAATTGTAGAGGCACCTCAAGAGTTGTCTTGATTTATATTTCTCTAATCAATTGGAATTTAGAGCATTTTTCATTTGAGAAGAAATGACTTTAATTTCTTCATCTGGAAATTGTCTGTTCATATACTCTGGCTATTTATCAATTGGAAAATAGCTTGTATTCTTTTAAATTTCAGTCAGTCTTTATATATTTTGGAAATTATAATTCTATTAGAAACACTGGCTCTAAAAATTTCCCCCCAGCTTTCTGCTTCATTTCTAATCTTGGCTGAACTGATTCTGCTTACTTTTTCTTAAATATATCACTTTTGTATAATTTGTCTATCTATCCTGCTTGGAGTATGCTTCCTTAAAACATCCAATGATTATGAAGTCTTCCCTAAAACCCCTCAAAGGTAATGATGCCAGCCTTCCCCTCACATGAGTCATATGTGCTTTACATACACATTTTAACTTGTGTGTTTTTATTTACCTGATTATATGTATATACATATATGCATATGTGTCTGTGTTTTGTTTTTCCTAAGACTATGTAGGCTACCTGATGTTCTGTTACTTTACTTTCTATGTATTATAGATATCTGGATGTTTGTAGAAAGAAAAGAAGAAACAAAGAAAGAAAAAAAGAAAGAAAACATAAATAAAAAGCTAAAGAGAGAGAGAGAGATACACAGAGATAGAGATAGATACAGAGAGACAAAGCAAATTGATAGATAAAACTAAATTATTGACTCTAGGATACTTGGGGAAATCTTATGCCATTCACAGGAGGAGATATCATCTAGGGAGAAATAATACAGTTTATCAAAAAATGAATTTAAGTTGAACATATGGGAGCTAACCAGACAGAAGCACACAGCAAAATCAAACCAAGTATTTTTCTTTACTCTAGGTAAAATATTGTCAGGAAAAAAAATTCAAAATAAGATCATGGAAGTAATGAATGAAGCTGTTCTATGGTATTTTGTTATATTTTGTTCCTTTTTTTAGATATATTTCAGTTTTATGAAGCTCTCGATTTCATGGTGGAATACAGGGTGCATACTATATTAAATTTTATTATACTATTAGTGACTTTATGTGTAGCTCCTAGTAAAATATATTATTAAACTTCATTGTTATTTTGCAAGTCTATATTGATAGGACATAAAGGTAAGTATGGAATTAACAGGGTTAATGAATAGAGAAAGTTGATGTCCTATCCAATGGTGGTAGTTTAAAAAAATGAGCTCTTTTGAAGATTTCAGTTATCTTATGCTGGCTGACCTTAATGGTCTCACTGATTGCATGAATTTTTAAATGCTTCAGGCTAACATACATCTACAAAATATAGAGGATCCAGTGGCAGAATGTGTCTAAGACAATGATACAATGCATTGAGATACTACTTTTCTTTTTTTAGTTGCCAAGCATAAAATATTTTAATCACTTTTTGGAGTTTAAAGGTCCTTTTGTCATATATCTTCTGCCCTCCATCCCCATGCTCTTGATTGTTATTTGATCCTCCTTCTAAGTCAATAGGAAAGGGATTCATAAATGATCACAAATCATAAAATTATTAAAAAGATTTTTGTTCCAACTGTTCTTCAAAGATCATAAAATGAATATTTGTTGAATTTGATTTTCATTGTTAACTTGTGATAAAACCTGGTACCTATGTGTCATTGAACCTCATTTGGCAAATCTGAGATCCCAAAATAGTTGTGGAACTAGAGATTTTTGAATTTAACCTGAGGCAAAAACAGGTGAGATAATATCATGTGACATCTATTTTGGGAGGATATTCAGATCCCATGCTCTCTTTAAACAAAAGATGGCTGCCTTAGGGACATTGATGTGCTTTCAGCAACCAGCATTTGCTGAGAAAGCCACTTCAAGGTTCAAACCTTCAAGGAATAGTAACTAGATTGCAGACCAAAATTGGGTATGCTTCTGGGGTCCTTGCTTCTACTGGAAAAAAGTCCCTAAAGGACCACTAGTTTATTTATTTATTTATTTATTTATTTTTATATTTGAAACCATATATTTCTGGGAATGGGGAATGCTTTTATTAACAGAAAATGTTGCAGAGAATTCCATGCATGGCAATTCATCATGAGCTAATAAATATCCCTCAATTCCAAAGATGATGAATTTTATGGTCTGGGGAGAAAAAAACAGCTTAAAATAGTCAGAAGCTGCCTGAAAGAGATCCCAGGAGCAGATTTTTTTCCCATGACTCTTTTTCTTGCTAATCATATGCACTTGTTCTTCCCCCTTTTACAAGTCTTTTCCCTTAATCTTCTAATATGGCATACTTTCTTTAGAATTTATTCAAATTTATGACGTCTACCATGCCCTTTTATTGGTGTCCAAAATGCTGAGTTTTGTTTCGGTTTTTTTAGATTATTTTTCCTGATCTTTTTAGTAAGTTGACTATTTTGATATGAAGTGCCTTAGTTTTTCTTTTCCTTCTATTTATGTTAATTTAATATTTGTTGTTGACTTCTCTTTAGCTCATTCTAATTTTCAAAAGGTTTGCAACTTGAATAAGGTTTTACATATATTTGTATTGAGATGTTAATTCTCCTTCCATGTCTTTCCCCTATATTTCTCATATTTTTTCCATTTCTCACTCTAGAACTCTCATTTAATTTATAATATAATTTTAAATTTTTTTCCCCACAAACATTCTAATTTACTTTGTCAAATACTAGAGAATTGCTAAAGTTACTAAATATAAAGTTACATTTCTCTTTTTATTTTTCAATGTTTTTAGATGAAATCACTTAGTCAAAAAGCATTCATTGAAGGCCTCCTACATCTAAGGGTATAAAATGAAAAGCAAATAGCTTAAATTATAATATTAATTGTTTTATACATTTTTTATTAAAACTCTCCTGTGTTGATAAATGAAAAACAGGATTCCAAACAAATAAAGAAGCCATAACAAGGAAATAAAGATACCTTACTTTACTTCTTCACATCTTTACTTTTATTTATTTATTTTTGTGAGATATTTGCCTAGGCTCACACAGGTAGGAAATGTTAAGTCTCTGAGGCCAGATTTGAACTTAAATCCTCTTGATTTCAGGGTGCTCTTCCTACTGTGCCATCTAGCTGCCCCCACAATCTTATTTTTAAAGCCTCTGGTGCTTATGCTTCATAAATTTATTCTTAATGGTATTTGAAGGGACTCGATCTGGATACCCCAACCTCATCAATTCATATTTCTCATCTGTTGTTATTTTTCAATCTTGTCCAGTACTTCATGATCACTTAAGGTTTTGTTAGCAATGATATCAGTTCTCCAGCTCATCTTACAGATGGGAAAATGGAGGCAAAAAGAATTAAGGATTGTGCATAGTGTCACAAAGCTACGAAATGTTCAAACTTTGGATTGAACTCTTTTACCAGAGCTACTTACTAGACTCCAGGCTGGTACTGTGCAATTACCCCTCATCTAATTGATGAAGTAACATAAAAGTGATATAAAAGAGGCAAAAAGTTATTGAAGTTTTTAAACTGAGTGAAAAAGAAGGATTTTCTTTGTTATTTTTTCATGTGGTAAGGAGAAATTCTGCTTGATGAAAGTAAAGAGAAGCTAGCCATCGATTAGCCAAAGATCAACATTTTTTTTTGTGTCTTTTTCAGAAACCAGTCAGATGTTAAGGATTGTAACAGCATTGAAGTCTGTTAACGCTATGGTTCTTAGAAAGAATAGCTGTTACTGATTCTCTGAAGAGGACTTGCAGAAAAGGCAGCCCAAGAGGCCTAATTTAGCCACCTGAGCAGTAATATTAGGATACATGGGGTGGACAACATGAAGACATTAAAAAAAGGAAAGGAGACTGTGGCTCTTCTTTATCAGTCATGAGAAACTTTGTTCTCACATTTTCTAAGTCCCTCTCTCTACTGATCTGCTCTAAGTGTGCACTACTCTTCTTATTGATGCTGTGTATTTCATTGAGCATTGCCTAGGTTTATGAAAGGAAAGACAAAGAACTGTAATCATTATAACTTCAGTCAGTAAATGACTTTAATTTGAGCAAATTATATCTTCTGGATATCTATTAAAGTTAAATGTATGATGAGGAACTGTAAGCTATAGAATAAGGAGATTAGATACAGAAGATTTAGAACCTATAAATAGTTATCTGCCTGGGAACCCAACCAATCTTAGAATCAGAATGAGAAGTTAGAACAGAGGGGGAACCATACAATGAACTAATGTATCTCTTATGAATTATTCCCCCCAAAAAGAAAAAAAAAAACAACTAGAGAACAACTAGAGCAAAATGAAAACATTTAATCTTCAGTACTATACAGCGAATGCACACCTTCAACTATAATCAATTCATAGTTGCTGGAGCATATCATCCACATTCCTACTATTCATTATCTCTTCCATTTATCCCTGGACTATAGAGTCAAATTTACTCATTAGAGCTTGTCATATTCAACAGTTCTTTTCAGAATGAGTCATGTTAGATGAACGTACAACACATTGTCATATATGCCCTAGATATTTTGTTCCAGGGACCTATTATTAAATGAACTGCAAATTATTCCTCAGTTTCATATGCCTCCAATGAATGCCATGAAAAGATTTGTCTTCATGGCTGGGCATTTCCAGGGAAATGTGTGACATTTATTAAAATGGTTTGTATGCATGTGCATTTATCTTAATAAGATTATCACGATGGCATTGTTGAACCTGTTCTAGAACAGGCAACAGCTGGAAATTTCAGTAATGAGAGCAGGTAGCAAAGAAGAAATATCACATTGCTTTACTTTATCTTGAAACATTTTTTTTTTCTGAGAGCAATGTGCAAGCATTTTTTTTTCTGAAATAACAGAATCATTTGCTTTTCATAATTTCTAAACATTCCATGGTGGTGGTAGATTCATCTGATTTTATTTCTTTTAGTTCTCAGTTCCATAAATATTATGATTATACACTTAGAACAAATAGTTAAATTTTATTAAATTTTATTTCTTCACTGTCTTTCTTACAAGCATGTTGAAACAATTAGTGATATTAAGATAATAGTTTTTACTTGAAATAAAATGAATATGTTAATTTTGGTCATAGTTCTCACAAAAATATTCATCTTTGAACTTTGAAGAGAAAATTAATATTCTATTGCTTTTAGAATAAAAAATCAGTTACAAAGCCCTCTTATAAATTGAGATGTAGGAGGCAGTTTGCATTAGTAATCCAAATGGAATGAAGTGGCGGTTTAGTTTGTATACCATGTTTATCTTATTTTTTTCTTGTTGTTCACTATATGTAGAGGACAACATAGTTCTCTTAGTCTGCAGAAAACTTATAGCCTTGATATCATCTTCAACTTCTCACTCCTACTCACATTTCATCAAGAGGTTTTTGCCAAATATTATCATTTTTAATTTCATATCATCTCTTTTTTATATTCTATCTTCTTCACTCATATAGTTCCTAGACCCTTTCATCAGGAGGAATGAGAAGCTATTTCAATAATTTTCTAACTGGTTTATCTGTCTCCTCTCTAATTCATCATCTATGTATTCATCAAGTTGATTTTCTAAGTTATAGGTGTGATTATGTCACTCCATTGTTCATAGAGTCCAGTAATAATTAAAGCAACGACCATCAATTTGGGAATGGCTAACCAAACTGTTATATATGATTGTAATGTAATATTATTGTGCTGCAAGAAATGACAAGCTGGATGATTTAAAAAAAAAAACCTGGAACTTATGTGAACTGATGCATAGTAAAGTAAACAACATGGAGAATGCTATACACAATAACCACAATATTGTTCCTTGATGAACTGGGAATGACTTGACTGTTCTCAGCAATACAATGATATAAGACAATCTTAAAGAACTAATGATAAAGCATACTATCTCCCTCCAGAGAAAGCACAATATTGTTTGAATTCAGGCTGCTATTTGCTATTTTCCACTTTTTTTCATTTCTTTACATGTATTTAAGCTTTATTGTATTAAATGACTAATATGGAAATGCTTTATGTAATATTACATGTATTACATAGAAGTGATTGATTACCAACTCATGGAGGGAAAAGTTTAGGGAGGTAGCCAGGTACAAACTTTGTGACTCAAAATTTAAAAAAGAATTTAAAAAAACCTTGAAAATAGAGATTATATTACCTAATATAAGTCCCAAATTTACAACTTAACAGCCCAATACTTCTTGTTGAACAATATACATCTCAATACCGTCATATCCTATGACATAAAAGCTTAATAAGCTTTTATGAGGAAACTAATATTTGAAAAGTGGAGAAGATATGTTACTAAGTGGATAGAATTTCAGGCCTAAAGTTAAGATCCTGAGTTCAAATCCAGCTTCAGATACTGCTTAATTATGTAACCATTGGCAAGTCAATTAAGCTTGTTTGCCTCATTTTTCTTATGGCAAACCACTTTATTGTCTTTGCCAAGATATCTACATATAAATGTTTCTGAATAATTGAACATATATGAACAATTCAAAAACACCATCACTAACAACAATTATAATAACAACCAGCCCAACATTCCTGATATAAAGGCCACTTGGTCATAGTGTATTATCTTAAAGATAAATTGCTGTAATCTCTTTACTAATATTTTCTTCAAAATGTTTGCAGAAATATTCATTAGGAAAATTGATCTAAATTTTTTTTCCTCTTTTTTGGCTCTTTGTAGTTTAGGCATCAGGACCATATTTGTGTCATAAAAGGAACTGTATAGAACTACTTCTTCACCTATTTTCCCAAATATGTTATATACAATTGGAATCAATTGTTCTTTAAAGGACTGATAAAATTCACCTGTAAATCCATCTGTTTCTGGAAACTGTTTCTTGGGAAATTCACTCATGGATTAGTCAATTTTTTTTTTTTCCTGAAATGTGATTATTTAAGTATTTTGTTTCCTCTTGTGTTAATTTGGAAAATTTACATTTTTAAACATTTATTAATCTTACTTAGATTATAAGGTTTATTGGCATATAGTTAGACTGAATAGCTTCTAATTATTGGGTTAATTTATTCTTCATTGGTAATGAATTCACCCTTTTCATTTTTGATGCTGGTAAAATGTTTTCTTTATTTTAATCAAATTAACCAAAGATGCATCTATTTTAATTCTTTTTCAAAAACTAGCTCTTTGTTTTATTTATTAATTCTATAGTTTTCTCATTTTCAATTTTATTACTCTTTCTGGTTTTCAGAATTTCTAACTATTAAATTGAGGAATTTTTCAAGCTTTTTAAAATTTGTGTGCCCAACTTATTGATCTCTTCTTTTTCTATTTTATTCATGCAATGATTTAATTATCTACAATTTTTCCTCAGGAATGTTTTGGCTCCCATCCCATAAGCCTCATATGCTATCTCTTAATGTCATTATTTTTGATGAAAATATTGATTATTTCTATGATTTATTGTCGGACCCATTCATTGTTTAGGATTCGGTTATTTAGTTTCTAATTAGCTTTTAGTTTATCTTTCCATGACCTTTTAATTACATGCAATCTTTATTGAATCATGACCTGAAAAGGATTCATGTACTATTTCTGGCTTTCTTCATTTCACTGTGAAGTTTTTATAGCCTAATACATGGCATGTTTGTGTGTGTGTTTGTGGAGGAAGGGGGATGTAGGTGACATGTACTAGCAAGAAAACAAGTTATATTCCTTTCAATCCCTATTTAATTTTCTCCAAAGGTTTTCATGTCTAACTTTTAAAATTCTATTCTCTTCTTTCTTCTTATTTTGTGGTTAGGTTTATCTACTTCTGAAAGTGGAGGTTGAGATCTGCCTCACTAATATAGTTTTGTGGTTTAGTTCTTCATGCAACTCACAAATTCTTTCCCAACAACTTGGATGCTTTACTCCTTGGTTTGTATATGTTTAGTATTGCTATTGCTTGTAAAATGAAGTTTCCTTTCTTATCCATTTTAATTAGATCTATTTTTGCTTTTTCTTTGTGTGAATTCAGGATTGCTACTTCTTTTTTTTTTCTTTAGTGAAAGTATAATAAATTATTATTCAGTCTTTTATCTTCACACATACCATGTACACCTCTGCTTCAAATGTTTCTTATACACAACATATTGTAGGATTCTGGATTTTAATTCATCTATTATTTAATTTCACTTTATGGGAGATTTCATAACATTTAAATTTAAATTTATGATTTTTAACTGTGTATTTCTCTCTATCCTATTCCTTCCTAACCTATTTTTACTTTTCTCTCTCCTTTCATCTTGTTCCTCCTCATTATCTGTTCTTTCTTCTATTACTCTATTACTATCATTTTCTTTCCCCTTTTACATCATACTTTTGCCCTCTCTTCTATCAGCTTCAACTTTCTCTTTTCTTTTAACTTTTCCTTTCTACGATTCTATATTTTCAGATATATTGCTATACCTGAGTGCATCATGTTTTCCCTCTTTGGACCAAATCTAAGGAGAGTATGATTTAAACAAGTCTCACCCTGCCCCCCTTTTTTTCTCTCCAACAATAAGTCTTTAGCACTTCTGCATATAATGTTATTTATCATTTTCTGCCTCCCTCTTTTTTGTTCTCTGAAAACAATCTTTTTTTCACCTTTTTTTAATATTGTCACATTAAAGTCATTTTATACGCATATCTTCTATATGTGTGTACTCTTATACCCTAATAGAGATAAAGTTTTCAAGAGTTACAATATTACCTTCCCCTGTAGAGATGTAAACAGTTCAATTTTATTGAATAAGATTATTTTTCTGTCCTATTTATCTTTCCATGCTTCTTTGAAGTTTAAATTTTCCTTTTTCACTCTAAATTTTCACAAGAAAAGTTAGAAAGTCACTTATTATTAATATCCATATTTCCCCTGGAAAATTAAGCTTAAGTTTTCTGGATAGTTGATTCTTGATTGTTGTCTAAATTCCTTTGCCTTCCAGAATATCATATCCAAAGTCCTTTAAGATAGAAGCTGCTAAATTTTGTGTAATCTTTACTGGCTCCTTCATATTTGAATCATTTCATGTTGGTTGCTACACTATTTTCTCTTTGTCCTGATAATTTGGGAATTTTTATACATTATTCCTTAGAGTTTTCAATTTGGTATTTATTTCATGAGCTGAATTCTTTTGACGACTATTTCACCTTCTGATTCTTGAATATCAGGGAAGTTTTCCCTAATAATTTCTCGAAAGAGATTTCTTTGAAATAAAGATACTATGTAGGTTCTTTTCTTTTCCCTTGGTCTTTAGATAGTAGAATAATTTTAAAATTATCTCTCCTGTATTTATTTTGCTGATGAATTATTTTTGCAATGAGGTATTTTACATTTTTTCTTTTTTTATTCCTTTGATTTTGTTAGACTGATCCTTGATGTCTCATAGAATTATAATATTCCAGTTACCCAATATTAATTTTTAAGGAAATATTTTCTTCTGTTACCTTTTGTACCTCCTTTTCTGCAAGTACTAACTAATGAGCCTCCTCTCAAGAGAAATATGAAGAATGCTTAATTAGGTTGATAAAGGAACAAGTTTATAGTGACTTAGAAGCAGATCACTGAGTTTTTGGATGTTGTGGAGTGCATGTCTCTGTGGTTCTCTGAGGAGAAGAGGTTGGAGCCAGAGATGTGAAAGGTAGTGGGAGAACAATTAAAATTGACTTTAAGAAATCCAAAATACAAGAAAAAGAAAGCTTTTAGCATGGGGTGTCAAACAAGGAGGGATGAGGAGAACAAATCAGGGGATGGTGCCCACAGCTCTGTAAGGTAGAGCACATGTGGCAGGACTGAGCTAAGCCCTGCACTGGGAAATTTGAGGAGTATGGTGCTTCTCCTTTTCTCAGTCTGCCTTCACTTCTGCCTAAGCCCCCTCTCCCCCTTCCTCCCTGCATGCACCCTTGGAGTATCCTCTGTTTCCCAATCCTCTTGCCTCAACTCCATCTTTGTGGGCAGAAGAAGGAGGAGTGGGTTTAGGCAGTGGCACCATCAACATTGCTAGCACAGTTTTGCTCTCCTGTGTTCTGATTACAAAAAGCATTAGTTAAATAAAGAAAGGGAGAAGGGATGGGATACATTTGGATTGAGATGGAAATTTGAAGATAAAATAAAAGTGTTTACTCCTTTTCTGTAAAACAAAAAAATCCCATCAATCTGTGGGGAAGAGACATTTTACAGTGGTTGGGATTACAATTGAGCACTTCTTTGGCAGGGCTGCTGTTGAAGGACTGCCAGTCCTTATAGCTATCCCCATGTAATGGAAAGTTAACACAGCAATGTGGGTAGAACAGTGGCCCTTAACCAGTGAAAAAATTCAGACCTTATTAGATATACTTCAGGAGCAACTTGACCAATTACACTTACAACTTTCTTGAAGTACTTGGAATTCTTCTGTATTTGCTTTTAAAAAGAAATCTGAAAAATGGAGAATACTGACTGATTTGAGGAAAGTGAATGAATAAATAGAAATAATGGGAACTCTTCAACATCTTAGGGGGAAATACTGCTTTAGACTCACCCTGCCAGCTTATAAAAGAAGTCCAAGAGGCTCTGAGAGGTTGAACAGGCTTTATATAATGTAGTTGAAAAAGTCACTCAAAAACTCTTGGAAATACCAGGTTTTTGCTACAAAAGAGACACCTACAGCAGTCCTTCATTGAGGGGACAGTGTGATCAAGTGGTTGATCCTCCCAGCACAACTAGAACAAAGTCTTTTTCCTTACCCAGTGCTTGTGGCTAGAATCTTGTTGATAGTCATTAAGCAGGCAATACAATTATTGGGAATAGGACCTAAAAAGATAGACACATTTTATTTTAATGTACAAATTAATGTACATTGTGAAAGCATACCAGAGTGGCAAATTTTATTGGCCACAGCTCCAAATTTTACACACAGGTCCCCCTTAAGGATAGCTCGACTATTCCAGAATTGGTCATAGGTTTTTGAAGAAAAGGTTTCTAAGATCCCTCTTAATTTACTGACCATCTTTACAGATGCATCCAAAAGTAATATTTGTGTTATATATTCTCCTAACTTAGCTATAAAAAGAGTAGTCAGAACTTTTTTTCAGGTCTCTCAGCAGAATGTGTTGTATGCAATTATTCTAGTTCTTACTTATTATTCAGGAGATGTGAATATAATATCTTATTCACCTTATTTAGCAGGTGTGGTACTAAGAATTGCCACAGCCCAAATAAAATTTGTAGCCTCTAACATATATCAGCTTTTTAAGAAATTTCAGGACCAAGTGAGAAAACGCCCAAATATTATCTCCTCCATGTCCACTCTCATACTGGTCTTCCAGGAGCTATTTTTGACAGCAATTCAAAGGCAGATAGTTTTCTCATCATATTAACCAACACTCCTCTATTTCAGGCCACCCAAGAATTTCATTCTAAATATCAAAAAGCTGCTTGACTTTTTGCTTGACAATTTGGAATAACAAGACAGGAATTTAGGAGCATAGTAAAAGCCTGTGTAGCTTGTTCTTTTCCTTCCTTTCCATGCTCCTACACTCCCTCCAGGAAAGAACCCTTGTGGTTTGAGAGGTAATGAAATTTGGCAGATGAATGTAACCCATTATAAATCTTTTGTCCATCTGTCTTTTATCCAAGGAAACATCTTGCCATGAACACTTTCTCAGGATTTACTTTTGCATAACAGCAGCAAAAGAGATGGCCCAGGTTGTCACCGAATTCCATACACAGGGCTTTATAGTTATGGGCATGTCATAAGCAATAAAAAACAGATAATGGACTTGCATATACTTTTTAACATTTTGCACACTTTTGTGCACAGTATCAGATTTTACACACCACTGGCATACCCTTTAATCCTCATGGATAGGCAATAGTAGAGAGGAGAAATAGAGACACTCGTCTGTAATGGGCTGAGACTTGAGTTGATGCACTAAGGTCCCAAGCACATGAGGCTAAATAGTAATTGGACCATACTCTATTAATATATAAGCTTGGAGAAAGAATGGCCCCCACCCACTCTTTGTGCAAGTCCTGATGTGTTGTATAGGAAATGACTATTTTGGTGGGTGGAGGCAGGGGAGTGGAAAAGGAAGGGGAAGGAGAGATTTTTGGGATTGCCATTGCCACGGTTGGCTTAGCTCGCATCTCTCTCTGTTAGCTGGCTTCCTGTCGCAACTGCCTATATTTGCTATCGCAATCTTTCTTGCCTATATTTGCTATCACAATCTTTCTTGCCTATATTTGCTATCGCAATCTTTCTTGCCTATATTTGCTATCGCAATCTTTATTCACCTCTTCACTTCAATAAATATTGAAGATTTTTCCCTTAACCTGAATTCCTGACTCCGGCTGATTTTAAATCCGCGGTCACTACACTCGTCCAAAAACAAAAGAAAGGGGGGAGCCATAGGTAACCCTCGAGAACTTCTAAATCTAGCTCTTTATGCAATTAACTTCTTGATTTTTGGCAAAGATGCACTGGCTCCAGTAGACAGATTTTATAATCCACCGGAAGGGCTGTGTCCAGTGTGAGCAGCTCTAGTATCTTTAGATAATCACCAGGTGATGTGGAAAGATCTGGATAGGAGTGAATGGAAGGGACCAGACAGATTAACTGCTTGAGGCAAAGGGTGTGCTTGTGTCTCTACAGATGGAGAAGGAACCCCATGGGTTCTAACTTCCTTCATATGTACCTGTCATTAATGTGGTATATCTAATATTATCTTACCTTTTTGATCTTTCATATATCACTATTTTCTCATCTTTTTTTTTTCCAATAAATCCTGATATCACTGTCATACATACACTTTTCTGATCATGTCTTCCACATGATGTACTAAGCAGTGAATATTTTCAATTAAAGTACAAGATTTTATATTTATCACAAATAAATATAACTTCAGATTATTCTATTTTATTAAAGAACTTTTAGGACCCTTGAATATCCTATAATACCAGTGATGTCACACTTCAAGAAAAACAGATTCCCTAGGCAAACACACTGAGTTAGAAAACAATAATAAGTAGTATTATATATGTTGTATAATTTTTTTTATATTTAACACTGACATTTTAATCTGGTTCCTTTCAAACTCCAGAGTTCTTGATTCTTGCTGCCCATTAGCAGAGCAAGTTTGCCATTTTTTAAACAAACTGTTTTCCCAGATTCATTGGATGGTTTTATTAATTATATTTTAAACCAAGTGATTGATAGAACGTTTGAAAAGCATTGATCAATCAATGATTTAATTTTAGCCTGGTCATTAAGCAAGAATTGTCATCTGGATTTGTCCACAGAAATACCAAGAGACTTTTGCCAAATACCTTGCTTGAACTCAAAATATACTTTATCCCCTTTATTGGCCTACTGTACCAAAGTATATTGTTTTTATTAATGTGGAAATTAAAGGTGGATAGAACAGGCATATATCAAGCACCTAGTATAAGCCATTCAATTTGTTAATTGTTTTATAAATATTTTTTTTTTGGTCTTTACAACAACCTTGGGAGGTCCATACTTCATTATTGACATTTTATGATGGACAGGAATCAAGTGATTTGCTCAGGGACAAAAAATCGAACTCAGATCCTTCTTCTAGGAGAAAGAGAAAGAAAGAAAGAAAGAAAGAAAGAAAGAAAGAAAGAAAGAAAGAAAGAAAGAAAGAAAGAAAGAAGGAAGGAAGGAAGGAAGAAGGAAGGAAGGAAGGAAGGAAGAAGGAAGGAAGGAAGAAGGAAGGAAGAAGGAAGGAGGAAGGAAGGAAAGAAGAAAAAGAAAGGGAGAAAGAAAGAAAGGGAGAAAGGGAGGGAGGGAAGGAGGAAGGAAGGAAAAGGAAAAGAAAAACACCAGCAAAATAAAAACAAAAACAAAAACAAAAACTGTTAATGGTTCTTACTGAAGACATTTTCCTGGCATTGACATCAGTTCATTAATTTAATCATCAATATTAGTCAAACCAGCTAATGTAAGGAAGCTGTGGCTAAATAAAGAAATATTCCCCTAAATTTTCTTCAAAGCAATAAATGAAGGCATCTATAGATTGAGATTCATTATGTTTTGAAGGATAGAAAGAAGTATATTTCATAGAAACATCATTGGTTTATTACTCATTATGAGCATAAACCTGAAGATTATCATGAATATGATGGCAGTTTATGTACTAATAATATATCTGCGGAAAAAAAGAAGAGACAATTCATCTCCTAAAGGACCTCAGTAAGAATTTCCAAATTATTTTAATTTATGCTTAAATAGTGACTTCACTGTTTATGTCGATGTAGAGCCATTTCAGCTGTTTCATAAAACTTAGAAGTGCATTAATGATATTAAGTCACTTTAAAATAATTGGTTCTCATCAAGGTGTTCAAAGAGCCACAAAATTGATAGGCTTCAAAATACTAATAAGTATTTTTACTATAGTAGGAGCTTGATATATAGTGACTTGGCTGTAAAATATACTTTTACCTATAGTTTAATTTACTTTGTTAAATATTACATTTTAATCTATTACTGACCACATTTGTGTTTGATCTTACAAATCTTGTTAAGTACAAAAAGCACACATATAGGTGTGCTTGCATATATGCAGACCCACATGTCTATTCATTCACCTGCATTTATATATACATGTGCATACTTACACAAATACACATATTGTGTATATACACAAGTGTACATATAAACATAGTTGTTTAATAACCACAAATCTGTACACACATATGTCTGTGTAATACATAAGTGTGTGTGTGTGTGTTATTCATCCCATTAGACTTCGAATAAACCACCTAGTTCCTGAAGGACATAATTTTTTTTGGTAATTTCTAGTCTCACAGTCCAGGCTATGATCTTCCCAAACTGTGAAATTAACCTTAAATTTCTCATTAGTTCTGACTCAGTTGTGATGTAACACAAATTATCTTTCTTCTGTTTTCAGATTAACTAGTACCTTGAAGCTTACCGATTTTGCAGCTCTTTGAACACCTTGATGAGAACCAATTATTTTAAAGTGACTTAGTATCATTAGTCCACTTCTAAGTTTTATGAAACCGCTGAAATTGCTGGTTTTTAAGTGAGCAGGAAATCGGTTTAGTGTCCTCGTCAACTTAAATTATTTTTCTTTAAAATGCTCAGCATATGAAAAATAGCTCTCAAAAAAATGCCAGCATTATCGATCATGTCTGCACGGTTGGTTACAGACATATTCTAAGATTATGTCATAATAACATGCACTTCTGTGGCAGGGAGAGAAGTTAATGTTCTAGAATCATGTAGGAGGATGAACACTTGTGACAAGTGATTTTTTTTTTTTCCTTCAGACATTCCATTGCGTTCAAGCAAAAAGCCTTGTATTACACAAGTTTTCATTTGTTACAAGAGAGTTTGTTTTTCCCCTGGAGCCAGGAAACTTGCTTTCAATGAGTCCTAAAGGATAAATGTGGACACAGAAATAACTTCCCTAAATCATCTTCTTTCCCACAGATTCTGTGAATTATATGTATGTTTATGTGAAGAGAGGTGATTGAAAATCAGATTATTAGCTATATTAATGGCTAGATCAGGGTCTTTATTTGCCATATTTCACCTTTCCATAAATATATACCTTTTCAGAATTTAATTCAATTCTATTTGAATTTTTTTTTAAATAACTTATACTATGGCAGAGACATCTGGGTGATACAATGGATAGAGTCCTGGGCCTTGATTCAGAAAGACCTCAGACAATTATTAGCTTTTGACCCTTGGCAGGTCCCTTCACCCTATTTGCTTCAATAAAATGAGCTAGAGAAGGAAATGGCAAAGGAAATAGCAAACCACTTTAATATCTTTGCCAACAAAACTCTATATAGCGTTAAAAATAAGTCAGATATAACTGAAAATGACTCAAAAACAATATTGTGACAAGAAATTTGGTAAACAATAGAGATGGGAATAGATATAGTTCAGGATTGAATTCAAGAATGCTTGGGCAAAAATTTCACTATGAAATTTCCTGTGATGATGGACAAGTAACTTAAACTGTGAATTTTGGTTTCTACATCTATAAAATGGGGACAATAATAATAGTGTCTGTTCATGGAGTTGACATGAGAAGTAAAATATGCAATCTATAAAAACAGGTTTGTATAACTAAAAACTTTATGCATGAATTGAAATATATTATGCAAATATATACACATTTATTTCACATATATGAAACACTTTTTTCATTAAGCTCTGTGATAAAATATGGAGACATAAAAACAACATTAAAGAGTTTGCATTTTAATAGAAAGATAATACACATAGAGAGATGTTTTGATTTAGAAAGTTCAGACATAATGAGAGGAGCCATAAGGGAATTGATAGGCATGTTCTTGTCCATAGTTGTTGATTTATTATTATTATTATTATTAACAATAATTTTACTATGCCTTCTATTGAGGACAACAAAATAGTATTGAAAATTTACATGGAATCAATGATCCCTAATAGCTTCATACAAATAGAGTTAACTATAAAAGAAAATGCTAGAAATGAGAAGTAATGATTATCTTTTGAGAATTTACCCTGAGTAACTATAAGTTAAAATGGGAAAAATGCACTTAAATGCTACAACAGCTAATTAACAAATCATGCTGTAACCTGTCTTTTATAGCTCTAATTAATTTCTAAAGCCACAAAAAACATAGGAGAAAAAGCATCATCTTGCTCATGAAGGAAAAAGCAGCAAGGTAGCACATTGGATATAGTGCCAGACCTAAAGTCAGGAGGACTCCTTTTTCTTGAATTCAAATGTGATCTTAGACACTTACTAGCTATGAGACCATACAAAAGGCACTTTTTGTTTATTTCAGTTTCCTCAATATGTAAAATAATTACAAAAAGAAAATGGCAAATTAACATCTTTGCCAAGAAAATCCCAAATCGGGTCATAAAGAGTTGCACATGAATGAACAACCTGCCTGAACACTGAAGTTATTCATAAAGTAAGTTTTAAGTTTGTGATTTTAAAAATTTTCCTATTAAGTAACAATTGAGTTTTTTAATTGAAAAAAATTCATTGGAATATAAACAGAGGAATTTTTAAGCATAGTTCTTATTTATAATATGATGATTATGTTAAATAATTTTACTAGTTGCAAACCTTTTTAAAAATTGTTCTAGAACATAAATGCAAATTATGATGTAGAAAATTGCAATTAGTGTTTATGGAGCTTTAATTAAAAGAAAGAAAACACATTAATTAGAGGTTGTTTTTAAATTAACAAAACATTTTCACTAATTAATTTTGAATATTACACGACTATTAATGATATCATTACTTAAAATTCTTAATATGTTTTCCTCATGGGATACAGAAAAATCTATTTGTTTTCCATATGATTATAAACATTTCTACTCTCAAAATTTATTATGAATACAAAAAAGTTTTCCAAGCCAAATTATTTTATCAGGAGAAAATTGGGCTTCAATTAAATGTAAACATTTTCATGATTTATTCTTTATTTTATTAAATTACTTTATTATTCAGAAGGCAATGTGATGTAATTGATCTTTTGGGAACAAAATAACAAATAACATTGTCTTTGCTTAGGCATTTGCTCAGCAACTAGCCCACGTTGTCCATTATATAAACAATATTTCTGGAAGAAAGTGAGGATCTTCCCCCCCCTCCTGGAATAACATTTTTTTTTTTAATGAATGAAGAATATCAAAATTGAAATCAAAACCAGATAAAAAACTTTAAGAAGATTTTAACAATATTAGCAATCGATGTGTATGCATGTGTAAACAGTTTAGCTTAATTTATTCGATTTTTGTGATATTTGTTAAGTACCTATTCTGTGTTAATCATTGTATTAAGCAGTGAGAATAGAAATGGGGAAAATGAACACTTTTAAGGAGGTTATAGTGTAATGAGGAAGACAAAAGTCAAAGGGATATATATATATATATATATATATATATATATATATATATAGTACACATTGAAGACAATGTGGATAAAACTATAGGTACTACTACAAAACAGAATCAATACCAGAACCTATGTTCCCAAACCTAATATAAATTTAGGATCTAAAAAAATGTTTTCTTGAGTTTGCCTCTCATAAAGCCTCACTTACAATGGGGGAGAGGGGACAAGATTCTTGAAAAAATCAAATAACAATGACTACATATTTTTCAATTTAGGCAGAAGGTAAATATGGCATGGGGTATCCCAATATTAGACAAGTTACGTTGCTCAGTATTAGTAGGGTAAGAATAGACGATTTGGTATCATATGACTGGAGTGGACCTGTTGCTGGAAGACTAACAACAAAGGCTATCTCTTGTAACTCTGCCCAATCTAATTGATAGGATTGTTCTTGCTCTTTCAGCAACAAGAAAGATTGTAGAAAGGGTTGGGATTGAAATACAAACAAGATTGGGGCAAGTTCGACAATTGTACACAATAAAGTTGCTTTAACTTTCTTTGATATCCTCAATAGTATCAGAAAAAAGGCACTAGGATTAAGGAGGATCAGGATTGGATCCTGGCAGAATGCAGTACTTCAACTGAAATTTAAAAGGAAACTTGAAGGATGTGAAGGTGAGAAAGGAGAGAATTCTGCACATGGAGGACAGCAAGTGAAATAATTGGAGTCTGGAGATGGAGTGCTATTTCCCTGCATCTGAGAGTATAGAAACAAGACTGAAAAGTAGAAAGAAGCCTGACATGAAAGGCTTGAGAAGTTAACCAGGATTTTATATTTTATCTTAGGTGTGAAACTACTAGATTGATATGGTCAGACCTGTGTTTTAAAAAAAGATAAATTTGACATCTAAGTTGAAGATGGATTGGAAAAAAGGACAATTGAGGCAGGGAAATAAATTAATAGATTGTTCCCATATTTGGCATTAAATTCATGTAAATGAATTTGAAATAATACAGTACAGGAACATCATACTGATGTGAAAACTTTCTTTTTGCTATTCTTTTTATTATTACTGAAATAATTTCACACTTTTCTTTTTCACACACATCAGTTAGCACATACATTTAAAGTTATGTCTGCAGAGAAACATTGGTTTGTTTTTTAAAGAAAAGGATGAAGCAAATATCTACTTGTTCTTAAACTCCTTTGCTGTCTCACCATGAATTTCCAGCTCTTTATGCAAGTGAATAAGTTAAATACATCATTTTAGGTCCTCTTCTCTTTGTCTATTTATGCTTTTGGAAAAATATTTCATCATTTGTTTTAGGTTTCTCTATGAATACAACCAAATTTCTAGTTACTCAGATTTTTATTCAAAAGTTTACAAATGGTCTACTTAAGCCACAGCAGGAAAAAAAAAAGTATTCAACCAGGTTAGTCATTAAGGACAACATAAATTGTTCACACTGAGCAAAGTCCCTTTCCCTTTATTATCTGGTTCTAGAGAGAAGAAAAGGAAATAGATTTCTCTCTTCCCTAAATAAGGGAAGTACATGATGCAACAAACTGATCTGTATTAAAGTCTCCAGGCAAAAAGTGTGAGAGAAATAAGTTGAATTGGTCTTACAGTTCACTTGAAACTCTTGAAGATAAAATGAAATATTATTTGCAAAATGCTTTTCAAACATTTTTGGACACTATTAAATGTTGGATATAGACACATGTATGGATGTGTGCATATACATATATGTGTGTATCTACTTATGTAATTCTATGTACATATATATATATACACATATATATATATACACACATATACATTTGTGCGTGTATGTGTAACCATAAAGTATCACCGCTTGAAAAGTTTTAGAGGACTATGGCAGATAGAAAAACTAAAAAGTAAAAGGTAATAATTATTGCTTTACCATTTTATAATGGATAAATGAAATGGATAGACTTATTCTAGACACATTTTTCTTCCATTTAGCTGGTTCCAGAAGGTGTCACCTTCACTTAGTCCATGTATCTATCCATTCACTAGTCAAAAGCTGGAGTTTCTTTCATGTACCAGCACTGTAGTATCACTGGAACTCAGTTTCAACAAAAACTCAATAGATGAATTAATACTCAGTTTTCATATTAATACTGTTGTTCAGTTGTTTTCAATCATGTCCAACTCTTCATAATCCAATTTTTGGTTTACTTGAGGGGTTTGCTATTTCCTTCTCTAGTTTATTTTATAGGTGAAGAACTAAGATAAACAGGCGAAAGTGATTTTCTCAGGATCACATAGCTAAGAATTGTCTGAGATGAGATCTGAAATCCTGACATTAACCTTGGCAAACTATCCACTGACCCACCTAAATTTTATATGGGTTATAGCAATTATTTATATTTTGTTAAAGTTATTACCTCAAAACTCAAAAATAATAAATATATCTAAAAATTCTATCATTCTGGATAGAAGTATAATTCTCTGATTCAATTGTATTTATATATACATCAAGGTTGTAACTAAAGTCCTCTATCATCCTTCCCAGGGCATAAAAATAATTTACAAAAATTCATCAAAAAGAGGTTGTAATGTCAAGCTACTATTTGTAGTGCAAACTAAAAAAGTCCAACACATAGACTTTCTCTTCATTGTTGATAAATTCAAAAGTGTGTGTGTGTGTGTGTGTGTGTGTGTGTGTGTGTGTGTGTGTGTGTGTGTTGGCAATATTAAATAGAGAATAAGGGATATTTCATTTTCCTGAGGCAGGAGCAGCAATTCATTGGAAATTGTCTTCCATTCCTTCCATGAAAGACCATTAACAGGGAGTAAACAAATCCAAGATATTTAGGTCTTTTTGTGCCCTATTCAACTCTTTTTTGCATAACTCGGAACACCATTCCTTGGAATCAAGAAAACAACATAATGTCTACCACAAAAGAAAAGAACATTTCTATAGTGACCAAGTAAAGCATATTTTGAGTAATGTCAGCATTCAAGTTACATCGTAATTTATCATATTAATAACATCAGGAGTAGTTAAAAGATATCTTTTTTTTTTACATTGGAGAAGCAAATCATCTATTATAATGCAAATGCAAATAAGAAGATGTCCAAGTTCTAAATAATTGCCATTTTTTTTTTTTTTTGCTGAGACAATTGGGATTAAGTGATTTGTCCAGGGTCATACAGCTAAGAAGCACAGTGTCTGAGGCCAGATTTGAATTTAGGTCCTCCTGACTTCAGGATTGGTGCTCTAGCCACTGTACCACCTAACTGCCCTATGGTGGCTTTTTTGAGCTTTACCAAAGATAGAAAAGGCAACATTTAGCTGTTGACTGGTCAATTGACTGGATAAGAGAACTTAAGGGAAAAGTTTGGATAACATTGAAATTGTAGGAATGAGTGATTGGAAAGATGGTTATATATTAGATAGGAATGTGGAAATTCAAAAAAAAAAAAGGTATATTTGGAGAGAAATAATGAGTTCTTCTGCCTTTCAATTTCTAAGGTTAAAGTATCTATATTATATAGACATATATATCAAAATTTTTAATAAATCAGTTGAAGATGTGTGCTTCAAGCTCAAGAGAATTTGAAGATGGAAATGCAGATCAGAGTTGAAAAGCTTGTGAATTTGGGTCTTGTCACAGACCAGATTATCTGTCTGCTCTTCAATCTCCAGTTTATCCAATTACTCAAGAGACTCATCATAGTAATATTTGAAGACTATTCAATAATTTATTGAGATATTTGAATTTAAATTTCTGGATGAAAGACCCACACCAAAAAAATTACAGATCCACAAAGTACTGAATAACATTTATGATGGATGCTAAAACTAGCTGGTCCTCTTTCTAAGAACAAAATCCCTTAATCCATTCTGAGCCTATATTTCTAAGTCTGCCCTGTTTTCTTCTCTACAGATCCTTTTGACTTTGTCCTTTTGTGTTTTCTCCAGCTCCCTTGACTTTGTTATTATGCTTTAAGCATTTACCTACTCTTCCCTGATTTTATCCTTCAACCCCCCCCAAAATTTTATCCTTCAAGTATCTTCCTAACAACTTTTGGATTTCTTCAAAACATCACTTATTTCCCCAACTCTCTTGCTTTCTTCCCCTTCCTCCTGTCTATAAAAATTGCTCCTTCCCAAAGTATAACACAAAATAATATTTGTATCTTGTTTGAGATCTTTCCTCATTAATAAAAGTACTTTTTGTAGGGAGAATGCCTTGTGATTTTTCACACTCTGCACCTTTTTGCTATCCCAAAGTTTTTCATATGACCTCATCAATTTATATAACATTATTTTTTAAATTGAGTTATATCTTTGAGTTTTGTCTCACTTAATGCACTTTAATCACTCATAAATAAAGACTGGGAAATGAGATAGGAAGTAATATAAACACAACAGTAAAATTGTTTAACTATCCTAATGTACTATTTCCATTTCAGTCTCTAGAGCCAACATTCAGGAAATCAACTTTCGAGAGACATGACTTTTAACTACTTCTGCAGGCATTATGACTCCACAAAAACCTCAGTCAATGAAGACTCAAAAAAGGAAATTATTAGCACCAAATCTGTAGTATTGTTGAGCAGTTCAACATCAAAAATAGTTTCATTCATGAAGATTATATTTAAAAGATGCATCATTATTTGCTTTTACACAGTTCCTTATTGGGACTTTCCATCTGATTTGAGTCTAATACTTCATAAAAAGCTGTTTTTGCCTGATATCCTTGAGTATCATTCATTCATTCATGCATTCATTCATTCATAAAAACTTTCTGTTTTTGGAGACAGATTTGAAAGAGTAAAGGGAAAAGAAACAATCAAAAATAGAACACTTTGATTTGGTCAGGTCTCATTCTTACAACGAGCCTTTCCTGATCGCCTTTAACATACTGACCTCCATCTGATGATAATCAACAATTTATCATATATGTATATACATATAATTTGTGCATAGTTGTTTGCATGCTTTCTTTCAAATTAGGCTACAAGTACCTTGAAAGCAAGAACTGGCTAGTGTCTTCCTTACAGCCCGAGTACTTAGCACTATGCATAGCACATAATAGACACAATATATATTTATTGACTGATAGTCTAATTGAAATCACATCGAGATCATAAATTTAGATTTGGAAGAGAATTCAGTGGTTCCATAGCTCAGTTCCTTCTGAATGATCACCATATCATTTTTGATTTTATACTCCTCTCATTTTAAATCATACTCAGAATATCAAATAGAGCCTTAAACAAAGACGTTTACATTTTAAACATTATGATTTTATCCATATGTCAGTACTGATATAGGATCTCCCTTAAGGACACATAAACTGCTTTTTCTATCAGGCATTCTGGTCAGTTCTATTCATCACTGAAAACTTAGATTCTCTAAACTTGATTTTTATGGCTCCTATTCTGTTTTCTATTACAAATGCAAATGAACATATAAAAGACTGGTTCTCCAAGTGAAGAAATTATATTTTCCTTTTAAATAAACAAAAACCTTGCCACTGTCCTTTACATTCATGGATAAAGCCAGGTGTAACTGGTTTTGTCCATGGCATTATTTGTCTCTATCATTTATTCTGTTGCAAAGGTTATTATCTAGTCATTTCCCCAGTCAACCAAAGAATAATTGGAATATAATCTATTTAATTATTTTTTCTCTCTTCTGTGACCTCCTCATTAAGAATCAAAGACATATGAAAATGTAAGAAAATGCATCTCTTTATGCAATCAGTATAAAACAAAGGAGGAATCTTGACTCTCCATCTTCCCTATTCTCTCTACATATTAATTTGTGTTACACTTGTAGAAAGAGGCTGGGGGCATTATCATGCTTTTGTCACTTTAAAACAAAGGAATATTGGTGTCACTAATGTGATATTTATTTCTGTACTAGGTATTTTATAATTAGAATTTTCATAAAAGAAAAAAAATCTCAGAAGTTATGTGAATAGTCCCAGTTAAAGTGTATGTAAGCATAATGTAGACATTCCTTTCCATTTCAAAGCAATATTACACCCAATGTTTTTTGTTGTTGTTGTTGTTGTTGTTGTTGTTGTTGTTTTTGCAAGAAATGATTATATTTTGTCTAGTGGATCGAGACATAGTTAATCAGAATCATGAGTGTCACATGTCTACTTCAATAAGTATCAACCACAGCACCACCTGGTTTTAGGCCAGGCCCTCATTACCACTTGCCTGGACTTTTGGATTAGGATCTCACTATTCTCTCCTCCAGTCTTTTCAATCTCTAGTCTGTCTTCTACTTAGCTGACAATTTCATATTTCTAAAATATGGGTTTGCTCATGTCAGACCTCTGCTTGAGAAGCAACAGTGATTCCTTCTTAACTTTGTGTTAAAGTACAAATTCTTCTTTAGATTGGTAAAACAACAATCTAACTTTTTCCCCCTTAGGCTTATTATACAGGTCTCTCCTTCACACCCTCTGTTTTCAATCCATATTGTTGTCTAGCAGGTCATCATATATGACATCATATTCCAAGTCTATGTCTTTCCCTCAAATGTAATCTCTATTTCTGCCTCTTAGAATCCCTAACAACTTTAAGGCTTAGATCATGGATCATCTCCTACTCCACTTATCTTAATGTCCCAAGTTTCTAGTGTCCTCACCCTCAGAACAGAATATTTATATAATATGATATATGATGTACCATAGCATAATAAATTTAATATAGAATATATTATATAATATAACATAATATTATATATATACATACATATGCCATATATTATATTTGTATATATGTATATACACATATGTAGGTTTATACACATAGTATAAAGTATACACACACAAATATTTTGTGTGTTATTTCTGGTATATTTTATATTACACTCCCCCAACTCCATAGACTGTAACCTTCTGAAGGTAGAAACTGTTTTATTTTTCTTATTATTTCCAGTGCCTCATGTATTACATGCCACAGTGTCTGCCATATAGTAAATATTTTTAAAATGCTTGCTGATAATATTTAATGAAATAACTTATGTTGAAATATTTCTTTTTAAATGATTATGATTTGTCACATATGGTTGCTACCTTTGTTTAGATTCATTGAAAAATTAAAGCACACTGAATTTACTGAATCCTTAATATATTTGTGTAGTAGAGACAATTCCAATCCAATACAACAGACTTGTTAAGTGCCTATTCTGTGAAGAACACCTACTTAAATCCTACAGATATTCAAAGGCAAATTGATCTTTAGTGAATTTTTATTACCTCAGAGAACAAAGATATGCAACTTATTTGCTCACTTGTGAAAAATATATTATGTACAGATGTTTGCATATGCAATCAGGACATCATGGTATAGTGAAATGAGTGCCAAGTAAAAAAGGACCAAATGCTATATTTATTATTTATTACCTGTGTGATCTTGGGTAAATCATCTAATTTTTTGTGGCATCACTGTAATCATTTCTAAAATGAATGTGTTGGAATGTCAGTGTGCCTTCTAAGTCTATGAAATTACTCAGTTATTTTGATAGAATCATTGTTGATTATGTAAAATCTTTGCTCCTTTTCCTTCCTTCATATTTGAATTCTTAGACTAACTCTTAGAAAGTAACTTAAATAAAATGGGAAGATTATTTAAACCTGACACCACAAACCTAAGCAGAAATCAAATTGCTTCATTAATGAAATCTGTTGAGTTTGGTGGGCAAAGAGACTTAAAATTTTGGCTGATAATACTTGTAAATTATTATTTATCCACGTTATCTCTTTTCTCCATTAGCAGTGATAATTGGGAGTTGGTGAGGTAGCAGAAAGAGTTTTTCTCAAAGAGAATTAATGTGTTTTCTAAATACAGAGTTATTGAGGCAGATGTGAATTTTAGGATAAGAAAAACTCCTGAAGCACACAGCTTTTGCCAGCTTCAGTGTTTTGGTAAAACATAGGCTTCTGATTCTAGAGAATAAACACTAGGACTTATTAACGTCATATTTGCATATTATTTTTCTCAAAAATTAAATTCCAAGGGAATCAAAGGAAAATAACCTCATTCCCCCAAGTACAGGTTGACTTTTTAAAACTCAGGTCAGGCAAAGAAACTATAACCTATAGATTCTCTCTCAGTTTTTATTCTGTTGCCACACTTTTAGTACCTAGTCACTAAAATTTCTTTAAAATAAATAGAAATTCAGACTATAGCAAAAGGATACATTTTTGGAATTTAACTTGACTGAAAAGTGTTATGTTTTTTTGTCCTCCTACACCATTTTGCAATGTATTCTTTTATGTTCCATTTACAATTCAAATTAGTTTTGTGTGGTTAGAACTTGCAACTTCTTAATATTTCTAAAAACCTAAAAATATGCATTCTTGTATAACAGGCAAATATACAAATTATAAGAGAAAAATTAATTGGATTCTAGAAGATGAAGAAATGATTATCTGACTACCATTAGTGTAATAAAATTTCAAAAGTTTCCCAATAGTAAAATGCAATAAAATTCTATAATAAAATAAACATTAAAAACTTTACAATGTTGAATGCATTTTATTATGATAAGAAATATGCTATGTAGTAAAATATTAATAAGAATTCACATTTCATTACCATACATCTGGAAATTATAGGTTTGGAGTTGTCCAGGATTATATAGGTTACACAACCTTTCAGTTTATTATCTTAAGTAGTTAAAGTAACAGATACAGAGTTCCAGTTTTTATAAATCTTCTCTGAGGACAAAAAGAAAGCTCATTTTTATGATATTGTACTTGAACATACATCTCTTTGAAGATCTCATGCTGTTTTTGCCACCATAAATATTTGAATACTGGATTTTGTGATAATTAGGTGGTTCCCAAGTCATCAACTAACTTAAGGATATTGATATAGACTAAAAAGAGAAGGGTCTAGGAAAGTAGGGAAGAATACTCATTATGAGTTTATTAAGTGTCAGGAATAGTATTGTTAGAAATACAAATAGAAGCATATCAGATAGTGCCTGTCCTCAATCATTCTGTATTCTAATAGAGGTAGATTATATATAAAAGTAAAATTTATATAAAAAAGTAAAAAGCAAAAAAAAAAAAAAAAGTAAAGTTTCATTATCTGTAAAATGACAGAACCAGAACAAGTTCTTTCTGAATTCCCTCTCCTTCCTAAGGCTAGTGATGTGACATGAGTCATCAGTGCACAATTCGTGGATCATGGAATGTTAGATCAAAGTTTTGATCTTTGCCCTGTGATTTGCTAAGTATGATATGGGGCATTGTCCCATCTAATTCACTATTTTCCAAAAGAAAGTGTGGGAAAGGAGAGGTATGAGGATGACTACCATACTAAAGGTCTACAGAGCCATTGTGTTAGCCAGCCCCATTGTGAAACCTGGACAGTATACCAGCACCATTCCAGGAAACTGAATCACTTCAATTTAAATTGTCTTGGGAAGATTCTGAATATCATCTGGCAGGAAAAGATACCAGACACTGAGGTCCTTTTTTGAACTTAAGCATTACAACTCTACTGTTGAAAGCACAACTCTGTTGTGCTAATCACATTGTTTGAATATCAAATGTATGTATGCTAAACACACACACACACACACACACACACACACACACACATATTTGATGTTTTTTATTTTTAAAATTTAAAGTATATTTTTAAAGTTTAATTTAAATCATAAATTATAAATTTATAAATTATGAATTTAATTTAAAGTTTTTTTTTAATTCAAAGCATATATTATGACATTTTCTTCTCCTAGCCCAGGACTCTTTCTTTGAATATACATTTGAATATATGTATATAAATTCTCTCTGTATATATATGTATATTTTATGCAGAAATTTAACATGCACAAAATTAGGGATGCTACCCCAAAAGTTCATATGAACTATTAATATGCAACCTGTGGCAGAGCATTCTGAACTCATATTGGTCTGACCAGCCACTCTACTGTAACGTGACTCTAACATAGTGATGTCATTTTCATGTTCTTCAAAAAGGAAGAACAGCAACAAACACTGTTGGGGCAAGTCACTGTACTTTCCTGCAAGAAACCTCATTTTCTTCATCATAAGGCCATTGACTAGATTGTCTGATATGTTTCAGAAAAACAAATCTATTTTGTTATTATCATTTAGGAAGTTTTAGGAATTCATTTTTCCTCTCCTAATGGAAGTCTGTCAGAATATTTATGATAATTCTATACTTCATAGTTTAGAATTTTTTTCATTGTCCTATAGAACAGTTAATATTTATCTTTTCAAATCATAATAAAGAAAAAATGTTGTAGGTTTTTTTTTTTTTCAGGAATGAACTATGCAGAAATAATCTTGAATTAAGTTGACTATTCCAGTGCTTTTTCAATCAGTTTTCAATTCTATCCAACTCTTTATGAAGCCATTTGGGGGGTTTACTTGGAAAAGATCCTGGTGTTGTATTTTCTTCTCCAAGGCTAGAACTATGTACTATTTAAAATGCCATGCTCAATCCCCTCTCCTTCTGACAACTGTGAAGTGTAACTATCAATTGCAATCTATTCTATTCAGTGCTTCATTGTAGGAGTAAAAGGGTGTGAGTCTGTTCATTCAGTTGGGAAATCAAATTGGCTTTATAATACCATAGCTGAAAGAGCGGATGAAATAGATATCTGCTACTTTGAAAATGTATTTAAATTTATGTATATTGTTTAAAATATTCATCACTTTTTGTTACACATTTAATAAAAGCAATTTTTCAATATAAATTGCATTATTGTGCATCAGGTCATTTTTTTTTTTTTAATCGACATGTCACCAATGGGAAACCAAGCAACAATGGCATTATAATAAAATCACAGTTTTACCCTACTTTCCTATATAGAGGGTAAAATTTATCTCTCTTCCCCACCTTTCAGCTTTCCCCACTATAAATCATGTATAGATACACAAGAGAAGGGCCTACTTGATATTAGGATTTAACTTCTTGAAGATAGAATGTGCTAGAAATCATTTAATATTTTACCATAAACACACACACACACACACACACACACACACAGAATTAGATATTGTTTAGTCTTGTTTTCAATCATGCTCAATTATTCATGACCCCATTTGAGGTTTTCTTATAAAAAATATTGGAGTGGTTTGCCATTTCCTTTTCTACCTCATTTTTCAAATGAGGATACTGAGGCAGCACACACATTTAAGTAACTTTCTCAGCTAGAAAATAAATAAAACCACAAATATAAACATTATCTTCATATCACAATAACTTACTACATTATTCAAAACTGAAAGAGAAATTTCCTTTCAAATAAAGAGTGACTTAAACACCTGAGGGTTAATAAGATAAACTATACTAAATACTTGTGTAGATAATATTTAAAAACATTTTTAAAATATAAAGTACTTAAATGACCAGAGGAATATGATCCATACCAATTTAACATAATGATTTTTACTGAAATTAATTTACATTGCTAGTACTATATCATGTAAGTCTTAGTCTCAAGTGGACACATTACTAATCAGGAGATGGGAGTGGGGAGCAATTATTCAAAATATCAAAAGATCTAGAATTGCAAGGAAAATTTTAAAAATTAAGAATGAAAGTAGAACAACTTTCAGACTTCAAAATATAGTATAAAATCATTATCAGTTATTCATTCAACTAATGTTTATTAATTGTCCATTATGGTCAATTATTATGTTTCTTCTCTCTTTTCTCAATGCATTTCATTTTGGAGTATCTCCACTTTTAAGGCACAAGTTTTCTCTGTATGAGTTAAACATAAGCCTCTCCTAATATAGACACAGGCATGGGTGAAGGAAATAAGTATTTTTAAAATGTATTTTATTTTTAATTTTTAGTATAAAGCCAGCATCTCCATATCTCCACAACACTATGGTAATAATAATGATAATAAACAATTGCACATGAAACTGCACATTTACCATGCATAACTTGCTATTCCTTTTAAATATACAACAGTTATCACGAGCATTTGTTTTTTCTCCCCTTTTTCTCCCTTTTTTTTCCTTCCCTTTCCTGTCTACCAGAGAGATGACTACCCTTAGACACAATTAGGAGTGTTTGTGTGTACGTCTCTGTGTGTGCAGATGGGTATGTATATATGTAAAATTCTAAATATACATACTGTATACATACTCCTATTTATCATTCTTTTTTTTCTATGTGTTAGATATATGGTTCAATATATTGGGAATGAACATTTATAGCACTAACTTCATGCTAGTCACTGTGCTAAGAAATTTACATATGTTATCTCATTTGATTCAACAGACTTATGAGGGAAGTGCTTTTATTACCTTCTTTTGCAGTTGAAAAAACTTAGACAAACTGGTTAAATTAATTGTTCAGGGTCACATATCTAGTAAGCATCTAAGACCAAATTTGAATTTTGGTCTTGCTTAGTTAGGCCTAGAAGTCTAACTATTTCATAACCTACCTGATTCAAAATGAGAAGTCAGGAATAGTGAAAATTCCTGAATTCTGGAGATAAAATTTTCACTACAAAGAATAGTAAAGAGATGAGTGTCCTAACCAGAAACATCTGGTGGTATAGTGAACAGAGCCCCAGGTTTGGAGTGAAGACAAATTGAGTTAAAATTCGATCTAAAAGGCTTAACATAGTGCAGCTTTGATCAAGCTACTTAATTTCTGATCACCTCAGTTTCCTCAATTAAATAATATCGATGTTAATAACAATACTTACTTCACAGGGTTGTTATGAGAAACAAATGGGATATAATTTGGGGAAAGTGTTTAGCCAGGGTATGGCATATAGTAGGTGTTATATACATGTTTATTCCTTTCTTTTTCATTCCTTTGGGATCATTCACTTGAAAAATATAAGGCATGGAGTAATATGAAAGGAGCCTGTGGATGGGAGAAATGGTTGGTTTATGAGGGGATTTAAAAGCCAAAGGGAAGCTAATACAGTTGATCCTGGAGGCTCTAGGGAATCTGTTGAATTCACTGAAAAGGGTATTGATAGGATCAGACTTTTGCTTCAGGAAAATGAGTTTAAGAACAGGGTAAAAAAAACAAAGTATTAATGTGAAGACAATTGGGACAGAGAAACTAATGTCTCAGGAAGAATAAGGCTATTATAATAGTTATGTTCTGAGGAACTTTGTCAGAGGAATGAGATGCCAAAGTGAGACTATGAAAGTAGAAATGATAAGTCTTGACAACTAATTGGGTATTGGAAATGAGAGAGAATGGGAATTCTAGGAGAACATCTACATTTGGAGTATGTTCAAGTAGAGGATAGACCCTTAACATTAATAAGGTAATAATAATAATAATAATAATAATAATAATAATACCCTAATAATAAAAGTTAGATCACATTAGGTGAAAAGGAGAAAACATAATGGATTCAGTTTCAAACATACTGAGTTTAAGATGTTTTTGAGGCTTCATGTTTGAGATGTCTAATAGGTTGCTGGCAATGGAAGACTACACATAAGGTGAGCTGAGAATCATCAGTTGGAATAATATAGAACAAAAGAGGAAAGAGACACAGAATGGAATCTTCAGGATTTCCAAGGTTAATAGATGTGACCTACATGAAAAAGATCCAGGAAATGGACAAAGAAGGATTTAGACAGAGAGGAGGTGAAGCAGAAGAATGTAAAGTCATAAAAAGCAATGGAGAAAAGAATATCAAGAGAAGAGGGTGACTAAGATTGGGAAAGGATTCATAGAAGTAAAGATGATGATTGAGGAAAGGTCATTAAATTTGACAATTACAAGATCATAATTAATCATAATTTAATCCCTTCAGAGAGAATAGTTTTAGTTCAATGTTATAATCAGAGGGCAGATTGCAAAATTAAGAAGAAAGTGAAAGGAAACGGAGCACAGACATCTATTATAGCTGGTTTTCTCAAGGAGTTTAACCACAAAATGAAAGAGATAGAATGCTAACTAGTGGGAATAATTAGATCAAGTGAAGATTATTTAAAGATGAGAGACTGGGAGAATATTATATAGGTATTAGAGTAACAGCTAGTAAACAGTAGGCAATGATTGAAGATTAAGAGAGAATAGGAATGAAAGAAGGGGCAATCTTCAGGAAAAGCTAGCCCGATGTTAGAACACAAGCATTTATAGTAGTTTACATTGATGAAGAGAATTACTTCTTTATGGAGAAGGAGAAGAGTTAGTGGTATGAAATGAGGAATTAGAGAGAAGATTTCTATAAATGACCTTTTTTTGCCTTGTTTTGTTTTTCCAATGAAATAAGTTAGTATATTTAAATAAGAAGGTAGAGAAAGGAAAGTTGAAGGAGGTTTGAAGAAGAATTAAAAGAATTAGAAAAGTTGATATGAATAGTTGGATAATAAGTCAATTAGGACAATATAAAAGAATTATCTTTAAACCATTTCCCACTGATTACAGAATTTCTTTAAAAGTAGATCAATGGAGCACATTAGTTAAAGCAGATTCAGAAATAAACCAACCAACTAAAAATATAAATTACCCAAGAAAGATTAATTTGACAAAATTTTGGAGGAAAATATAAAAAAATAAGTAAGTTTGTTCAGATAAATATTTTATACCACATTGAATAAGAAATTTGAGTGGACAAATATTCAGAATATTAACCATTAGAGCACAAAAGTATAACAGGTACAATTTCTATATCTTTGTTATGGCTAGAAGATAGAGTTTTCAAAATCAAGTCATTGAACCAATTATAGAAGATATAATAACATATTTTGATTAGATGAAATTGAAAAGCTTTTATATGAACAAAATTAAGTAACTTAAGAAAATAAACTAAATAGTCCACTTTGGAAAACAACAGAACTTTCTATATTAATTTTCTTTGAAAAGGGTCTGATATTTAAGATATGTTGACAACTAAAATACATCTGGGTATGCATATATATATGCATGTACATATATGTGTGTATATATACATGTATACATATATATTTAATTTGAGTTTATAGATTTGTATATTTATACAGAGTTTATTTCTACGAAGACACAATTGTATACACATTTATTTGTTAATATAATATATAATTAGAGTTCTTATTATACTATCAAATTTTAGATGCTGACCATAATGAATGATTAAGATACTTATAAAAGAATATGTGGATATCTATGGTAGATCTTAAAGTATGAATTTCAACTAAAACTGAGTCAGTCATTACGTAAGTCAAGGCATACATTTAAATTTTCTATTTTAAAGCAAATAGTTTAATCAAAAGAAACAGCATGGGAATTATGAATCTGTGTTCAAATTCTATCCCTAATTTATACTGTTTATATAGCTTGTTAATCACAATCTTTCAATGCCCATAGAACCCTCTCTCATTATATAATTGCAGAACAGACATCCATCAACATTGTTGGGGGATTTTTTTTTCATACCTCCTTATGTGAATGGCAAAATGAAATCAACACCAATAAAATCAGCAACAGCAAAAATAGCAGAACTAGCAGCAACAATAATAATTCAACAATAGAAGCAAAAAACAAAACAAACATACATGCACATACACTTAAATACCAGTTTGATTATATGAAAAATATGCAATTGCAAATATCCAGAGCAGGGTATGGAGTGTTACTGAGTATTTTCATCTATGTCTGATTTTCATGATGCCAGGGAATTTTCTTTGCAAAGATGATGAAGAGTTTTGTCATTCTTTCTCCAACTATTTTTACAGTTGAGAAAACTGAGGCAAACAAGCTTAAATGACTCTTCTGGCATTGTCATTTTGTAAGTATGTAAGACTGGATTTGAACTGAGGTCTTCCTGACCCCAGACTTTTTGCTGGGTCTTATAATTAAAGAGTCTGTGTTAAGTTTTAAACACAAGTTTCCTATATGACAAGCACAGTACTATTCTACAAACATTTCTTGATGGTATGTTGAAAATACATTTAAGTCTAGCTCATTGCTTTTCCTATCTTCAGACTAACTTCTTATTTTTCACAGAATATGAAAAAGGTTATTCTTTTTCATAGAATAGATAAGTAAATAAAATATCACACCTAGGGAAGTGTTAAGCTGATAGAAAGCACTCAATTAATACTTGTTGATTTTCTCTTAATATCAGTGACCTAGAAGAATTTCGAATAGACCAAAATGAAATCATCCTACAGGCTGCAAGTATCTAAAAAAGTAAAAATTCACAAGTATAGCACATCTCATTAGTACTTCTTTAGGCTACTGATGCTTGCTGTCATCAGATGTTTCATCATACTCACACTCCTAGGCGTGAATAGGAATTGAAAAAATTGTAGAATGTAGCTTCTTAGAGTTACTTTAATGAATGTAAACACATGTTATATATACTTAAGGAAGAATTCATGAGCAGACATTGCCAATTTGGCTCTTATTTCTTAGCTCTTAACTCAAGAAACTGAAACTCTAAATAATTAAATGAGCTGACTCTTATTTTATGGATAATTTTGAGAAGGGAAAAATAAACCATGAATTGGCATTTCAAGTCACATTTTTGACCCCAAACTATATATGAGGATTACAAATTGAAATGAAATAAGTAATCAGTTTTAGGCTGTTGGGAAAATATAAAGCTAAATGCCTTTTCTGAAGATAATATTACTGTTAGTCAAGTATCTATGTGTAGACTCATGTGAAATAAATGTATGGAATACATTTGACACTTAAAGATTATTCAAACTATCAACATATCCAGATAAATTTATGGAAAACACGTATTCAATTTTGATTGTTAAGAGTGAGTTATGAGACTCATGTAATGCCTCTTTAAATGAAAAAGGAATATGCCTTGATTAAAAGGCTTTTGTGTAGTCAAAAGTGAGCCAGGTATGCATATATTCTTGAGACCATGGATTAGATGTGTATTCCACTTTCTGTTTTGTTTTGTTTTGTTCTTCTTTTCATATATTTTGACATTTGTTGCATTTGATGCAACAAACTTGAATCATATTAATTTTATTCAAGGATTATTGTTCATCCAACTTCAAAGTTGTTATCTTGGGTCATTAAAATTTTTAAAATATTTTTGCCAAGTTCTTAAAATAAATATCATAATCCCAGACCAGAGACATCCTACTATAAGTTACTTATAAAATAAAATTGGATACAAGTGGAAAAGATCACCAATTTAAGCAGGTATACTAGTAAACATTTCTGAATATGGTAAAGATTTTAACAAAATAATTCAAGACTACATTTTATTTAGCAAACATACATAATTAGGTACAATAGTAAATAGATTTAGTTATAATTCTGAATACTTGTAAAATGTATTGTACATTTTATTGTACTTATAAAAAATTAATGTTTAAGTCTGTAAAAATGCTTTTTAATATATTACCTGAGGAAATTTCCTCTTAAAAGAAAGATAGAGGAATTTCTTCTCACTTTCTTCTTATAAATGATCTGTAATTACTTTTTAAAAATATATATTTACATGTAGACCAATGAATTATCCCAGTTAGGAAGTTTTGTTCACTATGCAATGCATAGAGATGCCTGAATCACAAATAGTTGAAGTGACTTTCCAGGCTCACACAGTTAATTTAAATAAGAGCCATCGCTTGGGTTTATACTTTGTTTTGTTTTTAATTTAAAGGAATCCTAATTTCTGCCCTCATGGAAAAAGTTGCTTTTTTTTTTAATCTTTCTCTGCATTTCTAAAATCTACCATGTTATCTGTCACATAACAAGCTCTTAATAATTGCTTACTTGTGGACTGGTAGAGGTAGTTGCAATTAATTGAATTACAGGTCCAAATTATGAAAAGTTTTAAACGTCAAATAGAGGTGATAATAATTGTGTAGGATAAATAGGGAGCTACTTGAAATCACTGAGTTGGGGGATGATATACACAGATCATGACTTTAGAAAAATTCCTTTCGCAGCTATGTGGAGGAATGATTGGAGTAAGGAGATATTTAAGTCAGAGAGAGTTGTTACAATGCTCTTGTAGTAGTTGAAGAGAAAAGTAATGAAATGTTAAACTTTTAGGATGTATTCATGTGTATTATTTTTAACCACTGAGAAATGTCAATCCATATGTTTC
The DNA here is from genome assembly GCF_016432865.1 of Antechinus flavipes. NCBI lineage: Eukaryota > Metazoa > Chordata > Mammalia > Dasyuromorphia > Dasyuridae > Antechinus > Antechinus flavipes. Next base: position 94,984,299 of record NC_067400.1, read on the forward strand.
TTGTATTGCACTTTTTGAGACCATATTTAATATTTTAAGTGAGGAGGATTCATTCTACATAGCACAAATTATGAGAACAAAATATAATATGGGGATTATTTTTCCAACCTTCAGGAAAACACAAATGTTGCTATATGTGAGGCTAAAGAAATATGATGCCTCCACCTGCATACAGAGAAAGAATTAAGAAAACAGTATGTAAATTAAGATTTGCTATGTGCACTTCTTTTTTCTGTTTTTTTTTTCTCTCTCTCCCATGGTTTTTCCCATTTGCTCTGATTTTTCTCTCCCAATATGATTCATAAAGCAATGGGTATTAAAATAAATAAACTTACTGCAATTAAAAAAAATCTGATTTCTGATTCTGGGTTGCAGAGTTATTTTTGTCTAACATTTAAAAAATTGGTGGTAACTAATCAAAATGTGATGAGAAGGTAAATTTTAAGAGAGCACCATTTTCATTTATTATCTATTAGTAGTTGTAGCAGTTATAAAATATTATTTTTACTAAAGTTTTTTTATTTACAAAGCATATACATGGGTAATTTTTCCAACATTGACCCTTGTAAAACCTTTTATTCCAAATTCTGCCCCCCTTCCACCCATCTCCTTCCCTTAACTGGCAGGTAGTACAATACATGTTAAATATGTTTAAATACATGTTAGATCCAATATATGGATAGATATTTGTACAGTTATCTTGTTACACAAGAAAAATGAGATCAAGAAGGAAGAAAAAGAAAAACTGAGAAAGAAAACATAATGCAAGCAAATAACAACACAGAGAGTAAGAATGCTATGTTGTGTTCCACACTCAGTTCCTACAGTCCTCTCTCTGGACAAGAGGAACTGGTTTGAATCATCTCAATGTTGAAGAAAGCAACATCTGTCAGAATTAACCATCATATAGTCTTCTTGTCGTGTACAATAATCTCCTGGTTCTGCTCATTTCACTCAGCATCAGTTCATGTAAGTCTCTCCAGGACTCTCTTAAATTGTCCTACTGGTTGTTTCTTACAGAACATTATTATTCTATAACATTCATATACCATAACTTATTAAGCCATTCTCCAACCGATGGGCATCTACTCAGTTTCCAGTTTCTTACCACTAAAAAGAGGGCTGCCACAAACATTTTTGCATATGTGGGCCCCTTTTCCTCCTTTAAGATCTCTTTGGGATATAAGCTCAGTAGAAACACTGCTGGATCAAAGGGTATGCAGTTTTCGAACATAGTTTCAAATTGCTCCCCAAAATGTTTGGATTCATTCACAGTTCCACTAGTAATGTATCAGTGTCCCAGTTTTCCCACATCCTCTCCAACATTCATCATTATCTTTTCCTGTCATTTTAGCCATCCTGAGAAGTGTGTAGTGGAATCACATAGTTGTCTTAATTTGCATTTTTCTGATCAATAGTGACTCGGAACATTCTTTCATATGAGTAGAAATAGTTTCAATTTCATCATCTGAAAATTGTCTGTTCATTTCTTTGACCATTTACCAATTGGAGAATGGCTTGAAGTATTATAAATTTGAATCAATTCTCTATAGAGGGCTGAAACTCTGAAAAAGGTGTGCTTGAATCAGACAAGAGAGCACTTAAGGCTAATTACCTATTGAATGTGAGATAATAGCTCTATATACATATTTAGATGAGATGGTGATGTGATGTCTCTCCTCACCACTGGAGTTTGCTGAATGTTTTGGTAGTGAGATAATTGTAGGCAAGAATTGGAGAGCTGGGGGAGAGAAATCAGAATCATTTGGCAGCAGGATGAGGAGGACAGAGGCTGGAAACTCCCGACTCCAGAATTCAGGACACGTTTTTGGCAAGCCACGTGGCAGCTTGCCTGCCTCCTTCACTTCTCCCCCTAAAGACCAAGCATTTTGATTTATCCTGACCCTGACTGATCCTGAGACCCTCCAGGGAACTAGTCCAGATATTATAAGTTCTCAATATATTTTAGAAATGAGGCCTTTATCAGATTCTTTGGATGTAAAAATGTTTTCCCAGTTTATTGCTCCCCTTCTATCTTTTCTACATTCGTTTTGTTTGTACAAAATTTTTTAACTTAATATAATCAAAATTATCTATTTTATGATCAATAATAATCTCCAGTTCTTCTTTGGTCACAAATTCCTTCCTTCTCTACAAATCTGAGAAGTAAACTATCATTATGTTCTTCTAATTTGTTTATAATATCATTCTTAATATCTAGATCATGATTCCATTTTAACCTTATCTTGGTATACAGTGTTAGAAGTTGGTCCATGTCTATTTTCTACCATACTAGTTTCCAATTTTCACAGCAGTGTTTGTCAAATAGTGAATTCCTATCCCAAAGTTGGGGCCTTTAGCTTTGTCAAATACTAGATTGTTATAGTCAATGGCTATTTTGTTCTGGGAAACTATTCCATTGATCAAGTTCTCTATTTCTTTTTTTTATTTTTTGGCGGGGTTTACATCAATTAATATGAACTTTATTGTCTGTTTAAAATGGGAGTCAATCACAAGTAGTAGCTTTTTTATTTCTAAAAATTTTATGCAAAGAATTTAAATAATTTAATTTGACAAAGAAATACTGCTGTTACATTGTTCTTTGACATGTTCTACCATTTTACTTAGAGGAAATGAAAAAGTTAATTGAAATTGAATGAAGCACAGAAAATTGATTGACCTGTCTCCTTTTGTGAACTACTGGATAATGGAGTCACTATAGGAAACAAGAAGCAGTATGGTGAAAGAAAAAAGTATTCAATTCTAAATATAAGACCTTGAATTCAAATTCTAGCTTAGCCAGTTACTCCCCTTGTAATCTTGGGAAACTTTGAGTATCAGTTTCTTCATGTATGAATTGTATGTATCCCTTTGGTTCTATTGCCATATTATAAGTGAGAAAAAATGAAGGTCTAACCTTTATCAGAAAGACTGACTGTAAAATTTTCCCTAGCTCTCTACTTTATCAAGTTCTCTGTTTCTTAACCAGTACAAAATGGTTCTAATGACCACTGCTTTATAATATAGTTTTAGATCTGGTACTGCTAGATCACCTTCATTTGCTTTGCTTTTTATTAATTCCTTTAATATTATTAACCTTTTGTTCTTCCAGGTGAATTTTGTTGTTGTTTTTTTCTAGGTAAATAAAATACTTTCTTAGGAGTTTGACTGGTAAAGCACTAAATAAATAGATTAGTTTAGGGCGTATTGTCATCTTTATTGTATTTGCTCGACCTATCCATGAGAACTTGATATTTTTCCAATTGCTTAAATCTAACTTTATTTGTGTGGAAAGTATTCTGTACTTTTACTTATATAGTTACTGACTTTACCTTGGCAGATAAATTCCCAAATATTCTATACTATCAACAGTTATATTAAATGAAATTTCTCTTTGCATTTCTTGCTGTTGGATTTTGTTATATATAAAAATGCTGATGATTTATGTAGACTTATTTTGTATCCTGCAATTTTGCTAAAGTTGTGGATTATTTCTAATAGTTTTTTAGTTGATTCTATGGGGTTCTCTTAAGTATACCATCATATCATTGGCAAAGAGTGATAATTTGGTTTCCTCATTACCTACTCCTCTCTTTTCCTTTTCTTACTGCCAAAGCTAGCATTTCTAATACAATATTGAATAGTAATGGTGATAATGGGCAACTTTGTTTCACCTCTGATATTACTGGATATGGTTCTAGTTTATCGCCATTACATATAATACTTTCTGATGGTTTTTAATAGATGCTATTGACTATTTTAAGGAAAAGTCCATTTATTACTATACTCTCAAGTGTTTTTATTAGGAATGGGTGTTGGAAAGCAATACTATATGAGGATCATTTCTGATGAAAATAGCTATCTTCAACAAGGAGAAGATCCAAATAAGTTTCAATTGATCAGTAATAAACATGGCCAGCTACACCCAGCAAAAGAACACTGAGAAATGATTGCAGACCACAACATGTATATATGTCTCTCTCTCTCTCTCTCTCTCTCTCTATATATATATATATATATATATATATATATATATATATATATATATATAGACACACATACACACACATATATTGGAGTTAACATATACTTTAACATGTATGGAACTACCTGCCATCTAGGGGAGAGGCTGGAGGGAAAGAGGGGAAAAGTTGGAACAGAAGTTTTTGCAACAGTCAGTGTTGAAAAATTATCCATGCATATGTTTTGGTCAATAAAAAGGTATAATCAAAAAATAAATAAGTAAACAAACAAACAAGCAAATAAATAAATGAGTGAATAAATAAACAAATAAAGGAATAAATAAAAGCATAGGTATTGGACTTTATCAAATGCTTTTTCTGCTTCTGTTGAGATAATCATATTTTTTTGTCAATATGGTTATTGATAGAGTCAATTATGCTAATAGTTTTCATAATATTGAACTAGCCTTGCATTCCTAGTATAAAAACCTACTCAGACATGGTGTATTATTCTTAAAATGATTTTCTGTAATCTCTTTGCTAATACTTTGTTTTAAGATTTTTGCATCAATGTTCATTAGGGAGAATGGTGTATAATTTTCTTTTTCTGTTTTCATCTTACCTGGTCAGGGTATCAGTACCATGTCTTTGTCATAAAAGGAATTTGATAGGAGTCTTTTATTCCCTATTTTTTCAAATAATTTATATCATATTGGAGTTAATTGTTCTTTAAATGTTTGCTAGAATTCACATGTAAATTCATCTGGTCTTAGGGATTTTTTCTTAGGCAATTGATTAATAGTTTGTTCTATTTCTTTTTTTAAAATGGGAGTATTTAAATAATTTATTTCCTCTTCTCTTAATCTGGGAAATCTATATTTTTGTATGTATTGTTCTATTTCACTTAGATTGTCAAATTTATTGGCATAAAGTTGGGCAAATTAACTCCTAATCTTCTGAGCTAGTTTACTCTTCATTGGTGTATAGTCTCCCTTTTCATTTTTGAGACTAACAATTTGATATTCCTTTTTCTAATTAAATGAAGTAAAGCTTTATCTATTTTGTTGATTTTTCTCATAAATCCAACTCTTAGTTTTATAATTCAATAGTTTTTTTTTGTGTGTGTTTGTTTTGTTTGTTTTGTTTCAATTTTATTGATCTCTCCTTTTATTTTTAGAATTTCATGTTTGGTGTTTAATTGGGTTTTTTAATTTGTTTTTTTTTTCTAGCTTTTTTAGTTGCAGCCCAATTTATTGATCTTCTCTTTATTTATTTTATGCAAATAAGCATCTAGAAAGATAAAATTTTCCCTTATTACCCCTTTCGCTGCATCCCACAAATTTTGGTATGTTGTCTCATTATTGTCTGTTAAGGACCATGTCTAAATGAAGAGACAAGTCACTAACATATATTTCAACATATTTAACATATATTGGGCTACCTGGAAAATAGGGGTGGGGGTGGGAAAAAGAAGAGGAAAATTTGCAACAAAAAGTTATGCAAGGGTCAATGTTGGATAAATTATCTTTGCATATGCTTTGTAAATTAAAAGCTTTAATAAAAAAAAAGAAAGACATGATGAAGTGATAGTCAAAGAGAAATTTGGGAAGACACATCTGAACTAATGCAGAGTAAAGTAAACATAACTAGAAAAATAATTTATAAAATGATATGAATATTTAAACATGTCACCTTATAAGACTTGTAAGTTAATCTACTCAGCATAACAACCAATCAGTATCCCAGAGGACTCACAGCAAAACATGCTACTCACCTCTTTAGAGAGGTGAATGACTCAAAAAACAGAATGAAAATCTGTTTGTTATTCCATTCGTTGTTGTTCTGTCATGACCAATGTAGAAATTAATTTTGTTAGGATTAATTTTTTTGATCTTTTGTTTTAAAACATAGGGGGTTTCTGAAGGGGTACACATAAATCCATCAATATGGACCAGAACTTTGTAACAGATATACATGGTATACATAAATCCATCAATATGGGAGGCATTATACATAATTTACAAAAGCATACAGCAATATAACACAGGCTAGTGGTAATGTAACAAATAACATGAATCAACACGAAAATTTAACTACTGCAAAAGTCTCATCAACAATCTTTCATCTCAAGAAATCCAATGATTCTTGCAATTGCTTAAAATACATAAGCACATAGTAATATAACACAGGCTAGTAGTAATGTAACAACATAAATCGACCTGAAAATTTACAAATGTCCATAAGTCCTAGAAATAGTCCATAAGGAATCCTGTAAGCTCTGAAGTACTGCAAAAAGTCTCATCAACAATTTTTCATCTCAGGGAACCCAATGATTTCTGAAGATTTTAAGAATCCTTTTGACAGTCTCATTGTCAGCCATCTGATTCTTTCTTCATCTGTGGAAATATAAGCAGATCCTCTTCCCCAAGCAATTAACCTATTTAATTCTCTTCTATTTACCAAGTTTGGGATTTCTCCTCATCATCTGGTAATTACATTGGAGTTGTTTGCATTGGATATTGTCTTGTTGTCTTAAAAAGCCTGTATTCTTCCCAACTGTAATCCTGATTGCTTATCTGTTGGTTGATGACATCAGAGTCCTGAATTTCTAAAGTCTCTCTGGGTGTAACCTCAGCTGCTATCATGCCCCACCTGTCCTTTGATTGATACTTTGGAGCTGGGCCTTGCCTCTCATTCCTCTGGGTCAATATACATTTAGAGGCCCAATGAAAGCCTCGGTTACATTTTGGACATGGGGTTTTGGGTTTTCTCTCACCCTGTCTTCTCACTCTATCTCCATATCTACAATGAGCTCTCAAATGTCCAATTTTTCCGCAGTGAAAACATCGACGAGTTTCTCTAGAATTCCTCTGCCAAGAAGGACCTTGTCTTTCCATGTTCATCATAGTCTGGGCATAATAAGCATTTGTGCCCACTGTGGCACAGCATCTAATGATTTCCTCTAAAGGAGCATCTTTGTCTAGCCCCCATATAATTCTTTTGCAAACCTCATTGGCATTTTCCTTAGCCAAATGTTTAGTCATTATTTCTGTTGCTGCATTGTCTCCAATGGTTCTTATTACAGCTGTTTGTAAACGTCCCACAAAATCTGCAAAAGGTTCATTGGGACCTTGCTCTATTTTTGTGAAAGCATTATTTCCATCTTTCTGTCCAGGGAGAGAATTCCAAGCTTTTATGGCAGCCTTAGAAATTTGCTCATAGACTGTCAAATCTTTAATTTTTCCCAAATTAAAAGGAGTGTATTTTCTCTCTTTTTGACCTGAGGAGTTGAGCTCTTCAATCACAGGATATGCATTTATAAAATCAGATATATCTTCTCCTTCATTTTTTGCTTTAATTAATGCTTTTTCTAATCTTGTCAAATTCTGCTTTACAGGAGAAGCTGACTGTGTTTCTGTCTCTCTCCCTCCCCCTTGTTCCACCCATGAAGGGTTAATTGCGGGGGGAGGGTCATGAGATGTGGAATCACCTAATTCCTCCTGCTGTGAAGTATCACACTCAGAATTGTAATTAACTCCATTCTCATCTGATTTGTCCTCCTCTTCACCTAGTAAAGTTGGCACTTCCTCCTGTACTTTCCTTTTCATCATTCTATCACTTAAATAACTTCTTATAGCCAATTGTATTACATTATATGTATTAATTATTGAGTTAGGCCCATTTTTATCATAGAATTGACAAAGATCCTCTCCAACCAATTTCCATTCATTTAGATCTAATTCCTTATCAAGAGAGAAACAAGGACATATGTCCTTTACAGTTTGTAAAAGTTCAGTGATTTGCTGTAAACTTATAATTAAACCTTGGCTTTCCATAACTTTGACAATGCTCTCTAAACATTTTCCTTGAACAGAAACAGGCTGTTTTCTAAATATCTGTCCCATCTTAGCTGAAATTCTACTTTAACTCTTCTAACAAAATTTCTTTGTTGCACTCACCCTAATTTCTGGGTTGATGAGTCTTTTCCACTGGATCAGGATCAGAGGCTTTTCCACTGGAATCCACTGAGGGGTCTGTTTGTCCCACGTTCAGGGCGCCAAAATGTGGTGATCTTTTTCTTCTCAAATCACAGCCAGGTGATAAAAGTTCAGATCTTTTATTATCCCAATATAGCCCGGTTAGCTTAGAGGCCTATCTCTCTGCTTGGTTCCAAGAGCTCTCTCCGAATGTCACCAAATCCAAGGTCTGGTCCTTCAGCCTCTGCCTCTGCTTTCTTCAGCCTCCAGCCAGCTCCAACTCTTCATGTCATTCCGCTGAAATCTCGACTTGTAGCGTCTTCACTCTCTGAAGAACACTTCTGCCACCAGCCAGCCAAGTGGAAAATATTCTGCCTTGCCTCGGAGAGAGGGCTTCTGGCGTAACTCTACTGAAATCTGACCGAGAGCTTCTGTCTGTTTCTTTTATCCAAGAGGGAGGAATTGTGGGATACGACAGAGAGGGATTATGGGTTTTCTCCCATAGTGCTCTCTGGCCCAACGAGCTTCAAGGGAGGTGTGAACTCATTGAACTCCAATGAGTAAAGGTGTGAACACAAGCCTTGTATTAATTAGTTCTACTTAGTACCTTGTTTCAGGTTCTGCCCAAAACATCTTCTTGTAAGATTAGATCAACTCTAATTACTTAGCAGTTAGTAAGGATTCCAACACTTTCTGATGGTTTTTAATAGATGCTATTGACTATTTTAAGGAAAAGTCCATTTATTACTATACTCTCAAGTGTTTTTATTAGGAATGGGTGTTGGAAAGCAATACTATATGAGGATCATTTCTGATGAAAATAGCTATCTTCAACAAGGAGAAGATCCAAATAAGTTTCAATTGATCAGTAATAAACATGGCCAGCTACACCCAGCAAAAGAACACTGAGAAATGATTGCAGACCACAACATGTATATATGTCTCTCTCTCTCTCTCTCTCTCTCTCTCTCTCTCTATATATATATATATATATATATATATATATATATATATAGACACACATACACACATATATATTGGAGTTAACATATACTTTAACATGTATGGAACTACCTGCCATCTAGGGGAGAGGCTGGAGGGAAAGAGGGGAAAAGTTGGAACAGAAGTTTTTGCAACAGTCAGTGTTGAAAAATTATCCATGCATATGTTTTGGTCAATAAAAAGGTATAATCAAAAAATAAATAAGTAAACAAACAAACAAGCAAATAAATAAATGAGTGAATAAATAAACAAATAAAGGAATAAATAAAAGCATAGGTATTGGACTTTATCAAATGCTTTTTCTGCTTCTGTTGAGATAATCATATTTTTTTGTCAATATGGTTATTGATAGAGTCAATTATGCTAATAGTTTTCATAATATTGAACTAGCCTTGCATTCCTAGTATAAAAACCTACTCAGACATGGTGTATTATTCTTAAAATGATTTTCTGTAATCTCTTTGCTAATACTTTGTTTTAAGATTTTTGCATCAATGTTCATTAGGGAGAATGGTGTATAATTTTCTTTTTCTGTTTTCATCTTACCTGGTCAGGGTATCAGTACCATGTCTTTGTCATAAAAGGAATTTGATAGGAGTCTTTTATTCCCTATTTTTTCAAATAATTTATATCATATTGGAGTTAATTGTTCTTTAAATGTTTGCTAGAATTCACATGTAAATTCATCTGGTCTTAGGGATTTTTTCTTAGGCAATTGATTAATAGTTTGTTCTATTTCTTTTTTTAAAATGGGAGTATTTAAATAATTTATTTCCTCTTCTCTTAATCTGGGAAATCTATATTTTTGTATGTATTGTTCTATTTCACTTAGATTGTCAAATTTATTGGCATAAAGTTGGGCAAATTAACTCCTAATCTTCTGAGCTAGTTTACTCTTCATTGGTGTATAGTCTCCCTTTTCATTTTTGAGACTAACAATTTGATATTCCTTTTTCTAATTAAATGAAGTAAAGCTTTATCTATTTTGTTGATTTTTCTCATAAATCCAACTCTTAGTTTTATAATTCAATAGTTTTTTTTTGTGTGTGTTTGTTTGTTTGTTTTGTTTCAATTTTATTGATCTCTCCTTTTATTTTTAGAATTTCATGTTTGGTGTTTAATTGGGTTTTTTAATTTGTTTTTTTTTCTAGCTTTTTTAGTTGCAGCCCAATTTATTGATCTTCTCTTTATTTATTTTATGCAAATAAGCATCTAGAAAGATAAAATTTTCCCTTATTACCCCTTTCGCTGCATCCCACAAATTTTGGTATGTTGTCTCATTATTGTCTGTTAAGGACCATGTCTAAATGAAGAGACAAGTCACTAACATATATTTCAACATATTTAACATATATTGGGCTACCTGGAAAATAGGGGTGGGGGTGGGAAAAAGAAGAGGAAAATTTGCAACAAAAAGTTATGCAAGGGTCAATGTTGGATAAATTATCTTTGCATATGCTTTGTAAATTAAAAGCTTTAATAAAAAAAAAGAAAGACATGATGAAGTGATAGTCAAAGAGAAATTTGGGAAGACACATCTGAACTAATGCAGAGTAAAGTAAACATAACTAGAAAAATAATTTATAAAATGATATGAATATTTAAACATGTCACCTTATAAGACTTGTAAGTTAATCTACTCAGCATAACAACCAATCAGTATCCCAGAGGACTCACAGCAAAACATGCTACTCACCTCTTTAGAGAGGTGAATGACTCAAAAAACAGAATGAAAATCTGTTTGTTATTCCATTCGTTGTTGTTCTGTCATGACCAATGTAGAAATTAATTTTGTTAGGATTAATTTTTTTGATCTTTTGTTTTAAGAAGGATTTTTTCCCTTTCTTTCTGAGGTAGATTTTTGCCAGTAAAGACAACAAATTAAACAAGTAATGAGGACATGAAAAAAAAAAAGGAACAAAGAAAAATTTCCAGAACCAGATGGATGTACAAGTGAATTCTGCCTAACATTTAAAGAACAATAAATTCCAATGCCATATAAATCATCTGGAAAAAAAACAGGAGAAGAAAGAGTGTTACCAAACCTTTTATGACACAGATGTCATGCTGATACCTAAACAAGATAGGATCACAGCAGAGAAAGACAATTACAGTCCATTTTCTCCAATAAATATTGATGCAAAAATCTTAAATAAAATATTAGCAAAGACAATACAGCAACTTCCTACCAGGATAATACACTATGATCATGTAGGATTTATATCAAGAATGTAGCGCTGGTACAATATTAAAAAAAAAAAAACCTTTTAGCATATTTGCCTATCAATAACTAAACTAACAAATTATATAATTATATTATTAGATGCAGGAAAAGCATTTGATAAAATTCAACATCCATTCTTGTTAAAAATACTAGAGAGCACAAGAATATATGGAGTTTTCCTTAAAATGATAAGTAGAATCTATCTTAAACCATCTTCAGTCATTATATGTAATGGAGATAAACTAGAACCATAACCAATAATACTATGAGTCAGGCAAGGTTGCCCATTATTGCCATTACTATTCAATATTGTAATAAAATGTTAGCTTTATCAACAAGAAAAGGAAAAGAAATTGAAGAAATTAGAGTGAGTGATGAGGAAACAAAATAATCATTCTTTACAGATATGACAGTATTCTTAGAGAGTCCTAGAGAATCAACTAAAAAACTACTAGAAACAACAACTTTACCAACAAAGTCCAGCAGTAAGAGATAAAAAGAAAAATTCCATTTAAAATAAGTGTAGATAATATAAAATATTTTAATATTTACATGTCAAGATAAAACTAGGAATTATATGAACACTATTACAAAACACTTTCCATATAAATAAAGGTATATCTAAACAATTTGAAGAATACCAAAGACTAATAGATAGGCTGAGCTAATATAATAAAAATGACAGTACTACCTAAATTGATCTACTTATTCAGTGTCACACCAATCAAACTGCCATGAAGTTACTTTATAGAGCTAGAAAAATAATAACAAAATTCATCTGAAGAACAAAAAATCAAGGATTTGAAGAATATTGATGAAAAATACAAATGAAGATGGCCTACCTATAGACCTATATTATAAAGCACCAGTCATTAAAACCACTTGATACTGGCTAAGAAATAGATCTGTGGAACAGATTAGGTTCACAGGACACAATAGCCTATGATTGCAGTAAAGACTCTAACTTCTGGGATAGAAACTCATTATTTGACACAAATTGCTGGGAAAATTGGAAAATGGTAATGCAGAAATTAGGCACTGACCAACACTGAACATTCTGTAAAAAGATAGTTAAAATGGGTTCATGAGTTAGCTATAAAGGGCAATACTGTAAGCAAATTAGGAGAATGAGGCATATTCTGCAGTTCAGATCTGTGAAGGTATTTATAACCAAAGAAGAACTAGATAAAATTATGAAATGGAAAATGGACAATTTTGATTATATTAAATTAAAACCTTTTTGTATCAAAAAAAAAAAAAACGATGCAACTGAGATTAGAAAGGAAGCAGAAAACTGGGGTGGGGAAACTTTTTTTAAAATCTTTTTTTTTAAATTTTCAAAACATATGTATGAATAATTTTTCAACAGAGACACTTGCTTAGCCTTGTGTTTTACGTTTTCCCCTCTTTCCCCCCCACCTCCTCCCAAACTGGCAAACAAAACAAAATGCAAGTGAAGAACATCAAACAGAGTGAGAATGTTATGTTTTGATCCACATTCAGGTCCCACAGTCCTCTCTTTGGATGTAGATGGCTCTCTTCATTACAAGAACATTGGAACTGGCATCAGTCCTCTCATTGTTAGAAAGAGTGATGTCCATCAGAATTAGTCGTCGTGTAGTATTGATGTGAGTCCCTTTCTAGGGGAATCTTTACATCTAAGGGCTTTGGTAAAAGTCTCTTTTCTAAAAAACATAGAGAATTGATATAAATATATAAAAATATAAGTATTTAATTGATAGATAGTCAAAGGCTATGAACAGACAATTTTCAGGTGAAGAAATTAAAGCCATGTCCAGTGAAATGAAAAAAAAAAAAAAGCTCTAAATCACTATTGACTAGAGAAATGCAAATTAAGCTAACTCAGAGGTACCATTATACACCTCTCAGATTGGCTAAGAGACAAGAAAAGATAAATATTGTAGGGGATATGACAAAACTGGAAGCCAATACATTTTTGGTGGAATTGTGAGCTGATCCAACCATTCTGGAAAGCAAAATGAAACAATGCCCAAAGGGTTATCAAACAGTGCACACCATCTGATCCAGAAGTCTCTGTACTGATTTTATATCTCAGAGACCATAAAAGGGGAAAAAAGATCCACATGTACAAAAAATGTTTGTTGCAGCCCTTTGTTAGTGGCAAGGAACTGGAAAATGAGTAAATGTCCATCAGTTTGGGAATGATTGAATAAGCTATGGTATATATGGTATACCATATGGTATGGAAGATAATAGTTCTATAAAAAACAATCAGCAAAATTATTTCAGAAAGACCTGAAGTGATTTGCATGAACTGATGCTAAGTGAAGTGAATATAACCAAAAGAACATTGTACAAAGTAACAAAAAGATTATGCACTGATCAACTGGGATGGACTTTGTTCTTTTCCACAATGAGTTGATTCAGGCCAGTTCCAATGGTGATGGAGATAGCCATCTGTATGCAAGAGAGGAATGAATGTGGAATACAACACTATTTTCAATTTCATTTTTTGTTTGTTTGCTTTTTGTTTTCTTTCTCATTTTTTTTCTTTTTGATTTGATTTTTCTTGTTCCATATGATAAATTTGGATATATGTTTAGAAGAAGTGGGTATGTTCAACATTTATTGTATTATTTGCTGTCTTGAGGATGGGGATGGGGATAAGAGAGGGAGAAACATTTGGACCATAAAGTTTTGTAAGAGTCAATGTTGAAAACTATCTTTGTGTATATTTTCAAAATAAAAAATCTATTTGTAATAATAATAATAAAAGAAAAATAACCTTGAAAAATAAGAGCTCTGATTAATGAAACGATCAGTGGAACAATTTTCTTTCTTTTTTTTTTTTTGAAAGCTTTTTATTTACAAAACATATGCATGGGTAATTTTTCCAACATTGACCCTTGCAAAACCTTTTGTTCCAAATTTTCCCTTCCTTGCTCCCATCTCCCCCCCCAGTTGGCAAGTAGTCCAATACATGTTAAATATGTTAAAATACTTGAATCCAATATATGTATAAATATTTATATAGTTATCTTGCTGCCCAAGAAAACTCAGATCAAGAAGTCAGAAAAAGAAAAACTGAGAAAGAAAACAAAATGCAAGCAAATAACAACAGAGAGAGTGAGCATGCTATGTTGTGATCCACACTCTGTTGCAATGTTCTCTCTCTGGGTATAGATGACTCTCTTCATCACTGAACGAGTGTAACTGGTTTGAGTCATCTCGTCATTGAAGAGAGCGATGTCCATCAGAAATGATAATCGTATAGTCTTGTTGCTGCTGTGTATAATGATCTCCTTTTTCTGCTCATTTCACACATTAATGTACCATAATTTATTCAGCCATTCTCCAATTGATGGGCATCCACTCAATTTCCAATTTCTTACCACTACAAATAGGACTGCCACAAACATTTTTGCACATGTGGGTCCCTTTCCCTCCTTTAAGAGCTCTATGGGATATAATGCCAGTAGAAACACTGCTGGATCAAAGGATAAGCACAGTTTCTTAACTTTTTGAGCATAGTTCCAAATTACTCTCCAGAATGGTTGGATTCATTCATAATTTCACCAACAATGTATCAGTATTCCAGTTTTCCCACATTCCCTCCAACATTGGTCATTATCATTTCCTATCATCTTAGCCAATTTGAAAGGTGTGTAGTAGTATCTCAGAGTTGTCTCTGATCAATAGTGATTTGGAGCACCTTTTCATGTGACTACAAATAGTTTCAATTTCTTTATCTGAAAATTGAATGACACAATTTCCAAGGAACAAAGAAAAATATACTATCCATTTTCTGACAGAGATGATGAATAAATAATACAGAATGAGGCAAACATTTTTAGACATACTTGATTTGTTTTTTTTCCTTGAAGCTGCATATGTATATGTATGTATTTCAAATGTGTGTATGTATATAAGTATATGTATTTTGATATATTGTATATACATAATATATAGAGAGTAATGTGTAGTGTATCTCCGTATTTATATTATGTATGTAGTATCATATAGTGTTGGAATCCTTACTAACTGCTAAGTAATTAGAGTTGATCTAATCTTACAAGAAGTTGTTTTGGCCAGAACCTGAAACAAGGTACTAAGTAGAACTAATCAAGACAAGGCTTGTGTTCCCACCTTTACTCATTGGACTCCACAAGTATGCTAGCTTCACAAAGTACACTTTCTAACTTCAAGAGAGTTCACACCTCCCTTAAAGTCATTGGGCCAGAGAGCACTATGAGAGAAAACCCATAATCCCATTCTCTCAGAAGAGGCAGATAAAAAGCCAGCGATGAAGGATCTATGGCAGAATACATTTTTTCCTCTTGGCTGGCTGATCGCGCTAGACTCGAGAGAAACGACTCTGCTGCAGAGAACACTTTTGGATTTCAGTGGAGCTACGCCAGAAGCCCTCTCTCCGCGGCAAGTTGGTGCTGGGCTCCCCAGAAGGAGATAAGAGAGATCTTCCATCTCTGTTGGAGGCAGAAGAAAGCAGAGGCAGAGGCTGAAGGACAGAACCTTTGGATTTGGAGACATCCGAAGGGCTCTAAGCCTCTAAACCGGCTGTGCCCTGAGAAGAACAAACTCCAACATTTGAACTCTAACAATATAGCTTTTTTCTACACACATATATGTATGTTTGTATGTATGTATTTATGCATGTATACACACATATATCCACAAGATGTTGCAGACAATTAGGACATCACTGAAAGTTAACTGTTAAATTTATTTTGTCATTCAAGAGAAAAGGAAACTTTTTGTAATATAAATACCTTTCTTATCCTCTTATGCACTATGGCATATATGAAATGCTAATTTTATTTGGTGTTTATTTTCAGAATAAAATTAAAACAAACAAACAAAAACTTTGCAGGAGATGTGAAAGTCTAAAATGTTTTTCTTCATATACATATGAAGAAGATTATCCTAAAAACATTCTATCAGTACTCATTGGTCAGTATGAAGCAACAAGCAGAAAGTAAAATATACAAATTCCTAGAAGTCAGCTATAGGGCTGAATTTCTAGAAGTACAATATCACTTTGTATCCTTACCCAATGCAGAGCACAAAAAATGGCACAAAACAACTGCATTAAAGTCCAATGGGCAAATTGAAAATGTATGGTTTTTACTTCCCTTAGGTTCTGTGAAATTTATTACTTAGAAAAAATACAAGGACTCAGGGCTTCGTTGTTGCCTGTGTTATAGACTGAGGATATAACATATCTTACATTCACGATGGGGATGTGACAATAAGAAGTACAGTATGTCTCTCATTATGAGGTATCCCAAGGGCATTATGGTTGTGATACATTTCTGTCTACCCAGTTCAAGATTTATGCTCTCTACTTTTTCTTTAATTTGAACTGATTTATATCCTACAGCCTTCAAATTTAAATGCACTGCATTTGTAAAATTGTCGTGTTATGACAAACTATCAAAGATGGGTAAATTATTTTTTTTCTAAAAAAATTCTACTTGTGTAACTTAGCTGTGACATTTGTGATTGCCTGTCTGAAACCTTTTTATGTTTAGATAGTATTATAAGTATTGTTCCAAGTTAAAAAGAAGCTTAAATCAAGGAGAATATAATACAAGTAAATTTCACTCTTCATCCTATTTGTTCCATTGCTTTTGAAAAGGATATTTCAAGTCAATAAGTAAACAGCCTGAGTGGGAAAAAATTCCATGAATTTGCTGCACTGATTATTTTTGGCTTAATTATTCAGGTCTTTCACATACTCATCCCCTTGTTTGTAATCTTTTAAGATATCTGGGGACCTGAACTAGCATTTCTTGAAGCAAGATGGATGTCTATCATAGCTGGAAACTACAAAAGCATTTAACAAAGCAACTAGTGTGCAGGGAAGGATAAGTGGGTTCTCTCCATGTGTAAGGCTAAAGTGTAAACATGAATTAATGTACATCTCTAGGGGGTTATCATTGAGCATATTTTATTAGTCATCACATTCACTTGATTAAAGAAGACTAATCATATTGTATATTGTATGCCAGGAACAAGATAGCTGATTCACTTCAGCAAGTCAAATTGTTTAAAGGGATTGAGTGTCCAAAATTTAAAAGCAAAAACATTCATTTACACACACATACAGACACACACAAATACACAGACATATGTAGAGACAGAGACATGGAGAGAGAGAGAGAGAGAGAGAGAGAGAGAGAGAGAGGAGTTATGCTACCAGGTTGCAAATATTTTTATAATAAAATAATTTTGTTGTATTCCATGTTCAATACCCACCTTTTCCCCCTAAAACCATACTTTTCAAGATTATTTTATTATGAGATGCCAAATCCAAGTGTCCTTTATCAGATTATCACAATTTCTTATCAGAATTTCAACAAGGGGAAAAAATGGTATTGTAAACACAAACTGTTTAGTAACACCATGATAGTTATCAGTCTATGGTGCAGTGAGTTAATAGATCATGATAAGGATTTTTTTGAATAGTATTTAAGTAGACTTTCTAACTCCTGGTCCCTATATGAAATGTGAAATAGACCTTCATTCTTCTAAGATATATTTTTCATTAAGAACTTTAATCTGAATGAGATTTTATGAAATAATTATGGACTATTTTATTTCAAGTCTTGAAAAAATGGTTGTTGTTATGCTATTTAAAGTTGAATGAAAATTAAGAAATAAATCAATTTTATAATCAGACTTTTAGAGCAGAGATGAGTCTCACTTGTCATGTAATTCAAACCATATCTGAAACAAACATTTTCTATAACATATCTCTGTACTATAGCTAGCTGAAAAAGTTCTAAATTGGGAATCAGGAAGAATTGAGTTTAAATTTTGCCTCAGAAACTTACTAGCAATGTGACTGGGCAGATCATTTAAAGAGTCTCCCCCTTCTCTTCATTTGTAAAATCAGTATAGTCATAATACTTATATAATAGAATTTATGTCAAAAATCAAATCATACAATACAAGTGAAAGGCTTAAAAACTACATAATTATTACCAGTTATTATTATAACAAAGATTCCTTATGAAAGTATTTACTTAAAGACCTTAGTTTACTGTGGGTTCACACAGTGCTGAATTATGTTCATGGATTAAATAACAAGGCAGAGATTATGTGAATAAACTGCATTTTAAGAAGATTAATGAAACTATTGTTTGTAGAATAAACTAAACTGGACTCAGTCAGTTAATAAATATTTATTAATAAACATTTATTAAATGCCTACTATGTGCCAGCGACTATGATAAATATTAGGAATAGAAAGTGAGGCAAAAGACAGTTGCTGCTCTCAAGGAATTTACAAATTAATGTAGGAGACAACAGGCAAGTAGCTTTGTAAAAACATACAAAAATCTGTAAAAATATTAGAATAATCAATAGAGAAAAGAATAGAATTAGAGAGATTAAGAAATGATTCTTGTAGAAGGTAAATTTCTAGCTGACACTTGAACAAAATCAAGGAGTATAATGGGGAGAGATGAGGCAAGAAGATCATCTAACAGGCAATTAATTGCAATAGTCCAGGCATGAAGTTGTACTTTGGTAATGGCAATGCCAGAGAAGAAAAAATATATAAGAGATTATGAAAAGGTAAAAGATGACATGGGGATAATGGTGAGTTAAAACAAGAGATTGAGAATGACAGTTAACGAGCAAAATAAAGAGAATATCATAAACAGAAAAAAAAGTTTACATGATGATCAACTTGGTGGACTTGGCTTTTTTCAACAGTAATTTGATTCAAGGCAGTTACAATAGACGTGACAGAAAGACTCATGTACATGTAGAAAGAGAACAATGGAGACTGAATGTATCAGAGCATAGTAATTTCGTCTTTTTTTTTTCTTTCTTTTTTTTGGTTATGATGGTGTTTTTTTTTTTTTCCTTTTCATGATTTTTTTCACTTTTAACCTGACCTTGTGCACCTCCAGAAATATGGAATTATGTTTCGAAACTGTATATGTTTAACCAACAGTGCATTGTTTGCTGTCTGGGGGGAAGGATGGGAGAAAATTTGGAACAGAAGGTTTTGCAAAGATGAATGTTGAAAACTATCTTTACATCTATTTGGGAAAATAAAAAGCTATGATAAAAAAAGAAAAGAAAAGTAAACATAGAATGACAAGTTTTGGGCATGGGTGATTAATAAAATTGAAATGCTTTAGACAATAACAAAAAAGTTTGAAAGAGGAGAGGATTTGGGAATAAATGATAAGTATAGTCTTCATTATATGTGCATTTAGTATATAGCTATACAACATCTGGGTTAACATGTTTCTTGAATCAAAATGTTAAGTAGATCTGAGAACCTTTTCTCAAAATTGTTCCTTATATCTAAGTTAAATGTTTCATTCAATGGCTTGAAAGAATATACCACTATCATTACTTGATTCTGTAGTACAAGAGAACTACACTTAAAGTCAGAACTTTGAGTTTTAATCCAATTTGCTGCACTTACCAGTCTGTGACTAGGGATACATCATTTAACCTCTTTGAACCCCAATTTTCACCATTGTTATCCAATAGTTGCAATAACAATTATTTCATGAAGTTATTGTGTGTATAAAATTAAGATGCTTTAAAAAGTTTGCAGTATTTTGGAAATGACTTAGCTATAACATTTCAATTTTTAACATCCCATAATCCCCACATATAAATAAACACAGGCATGTATGCATATGATAAGTTTCCTTTGCCTCATCGTGGGATGTAGTTTCCCTCTTTTTATCTCCTCTTTTCCCTTTTTCTGACACTATCCCCTTTCCATTTCTACTTCCCTTTTTTATGTTATATCAGTAAAATCAAATTATACATGTGGTTTTTATGTATATTCACAACAGAAATACAATTCTCAAGAGTTCCTTTTACCTTTTTCTATACTTCTCTTGAGTCCTATGGTTGGAGATCAATTTTTTTTGTTTAAAATCTGATTTTTTCCTTAGAAACAAATGGAATTCCTCTGTTTCATTAAATGTCCATCTTCTTCCATGGAAAAAAATGCCCAGCTTAGCTGGGTATTTTATTCTTGGCTGTATTCCAAGTTCTTTTGCCTTTCGGAATATCAGATTCCAGGCCCTTCGATCCTTTAATGTCGAGGAGGCCAGATCTTTAGTGACCCTTATTGTGGCAACTCGGTATTTGAATTTTTTTTTTCCCCTGGCTGCTTGTAATATTTTTTCTTTAGTCTGAAAATTCTGAAATTTGGACACAATATTCCTTGGAGTTTTTATTTTAGGGTCTTTTCCAGAAGGTATTCAATGAATTCTTTCAACACCTATTTTGCCTTCCGGTTCTATTACTTCTGAGCAGTTCTCTTTATGATTTCCTAAAAAATAGTATCTAAGCTCTTTTTTTTCATCAACATTTTCGGGAAGTCCAATGATCCTCAGGTTATCTCTCCTAGATCTATTTTCCAGATCTGTTGTTTTTCCAAGTATATATTTGAAGTTTTGTCTAATTTTTCATTTTTTTGGTTTTGGTTGACTGATTCTTGATGTCTCAATGAATTAGTCATTTCTGTTTGTTCAGTTCTGATTTTAGTGAGTTATTTTCTTCATTACCTTTTTTTTACTTCTCTTTGTATATGTCCAATTGAGTTTTTAAAGAATTGTTTTGCTCTATGGAATTTTTTTTTCATTTCACTAATTTTTTTTTTTTTTTTTTTGTGATTTATTTTCTTTTTCCAATTCACACATTCTGTTTCCTTGCACTTCTTGGGAGTTTTTTTACCTCTTCCAATTCACATGTCAGGAAGTTGTTGCTCTCTTGTATAGCTTATCTTTTCTTTTCCCATTTTTCTTCTAGTTCTCTTTTAAGGTTTTTAATAGCCTCTTCTAGGAGAGCCTTTTGTGTTGGGGATTAACAATTGTCTGGAGAATCTCTGCTATTAGTCTTCTTGGGGTTGAAAAGCTGCTCCTTTCTGTATAGAAGCTATTGATCATCTTTTTGATTTTTTTACTCATTTTTTTAAAGCCTGTAAGGTCTGCCTTTAGGGCCAGGAGGTTACCAGCTTCCTCTGCAGAGCAAGGATAGCTGTCCTGCCAACTGGCTACAAAGAGCAGCAAGATACAGGAGTGCTCTGGGAAAGAGTTCCCCATCTGGAAGTAACTAAGGCCTGCAGGGCTGAGCTAGGAAAGTGCCCTGCAAAGAACTCTGCTTTGCGAGTTAATGACTGCCTTGGGGCTAGATGCTGAGCAGTGAAAGCTTCACTATCCCAAGCCAAATCCTGCCCTGGGGCTGTGGGTATTAATGGCTGAGCAATTAATAGCCCTGCAGGGACTAGAAGTGTCTCTGCCCTGGGAAGCACAGTCGTGCTGGGAAAGTTCTATACAGTATACAGAGAAAGGAGAAGAGGGCCTAAGACAGAGCTTTAGAGATTACTGGATTATGATAGATGAAAATCCAGCAAAGAAAATTAATAAAGAAATTTTATTGCTTTGATGAGGCAAGAGAGAGGAGAGTCACAAAAACTCAGAGACAGGAGAGATTTTAAGAAGAGAAGGTAGTGTCATCTCTTGTGGAGAAATCCCCAAGGATATGGTTTGACAAAGCATGACAAACATGCTTAATATTTGTCAGTTAAGATTCCATTGGGCAGTTCACTTTTAGCTTGATGATGATGTAAAAAGACAAACTCAGGAGGAATTAGAAAAAAAGTGAGAGAAAAAGAAAATTGATATTAAAAGGAATTTCATTTTTTCAGGTATGGTAATATAAATTGAAGGTTTTTAAATATAGAGTAGAAGGTATATTTGTAGTCAAAAGGAATGGAATGAGTATATAGGGAGAGACAATATAAAATAATATTGGATAAGATAGTAAGAGAATGTTTTCTTGAAGCTGGGTGGAAATGAGACCAAGGGCATATAAAAGGAACATACCCTAACAAACAGAATGGTCAATTCATCACCAAAAACTAAAATGAAGGAGATAGTTGAGAATGATGTCAGATGCATCTAAGATGAGAAAAGTGGGCAAGAGTAAGATCTAGGCAAATGTTTTCAGTGAAATTGAAGATGAGGTCTTCGCAAGAGAGAATGAGTAGATGGAATATTATGAAATATTGTCAGAGAGAAGAAAAGGTTGGAAACAGATGAATGGCATATGATATTACCTAAGGAGAAATAGCAATGAAGGCTCAGTGAACACGAGATAGCATAAATTACAGTGGGCCTGGTTAGAACAATTTTGGGTTATGGGGTTCTGTTCAGCAGCACCTTAAAAGAAAAGACTGTATTTCATATTGAAGACTTAAGTCATAAACTTTAATAAGTCAAAAGAATAAAGGAACAAAGATATGTAGTTGAACTGTTTTGCCAAGGGGTAGATTGTAAAAATAAAATACTATAACTAGGGCAGAGGAAATGGCTATAGTGGAGTACAAGGATTGGAATAGTGTAAAAATGTATTTATGAGGTGTAAGGCATGGGAAAGGTGGAAAAATGAAAGATTCTTATCAGAAAAGAAAGATAAGTGCTTTTGAATATGCAAGTTGAATAGCTGTAGGTGTTGGCAAGATTGAAAGCATGACTACTCCAATATATATTTGAGCTGAAATAGTGGAATAAGTCCCAGAAGAGGAATATTCTGAAGATTTAGGAAAGGAAGATATTTAAGGTAAATATTTATGTACAAAATGATAGTTAAGATTAATATGATGAAGCTTAAGGGTGAGGGAAAGGAAGTTAACTAGATATTAGCTACCAGAATGTGGTTTGTGTGATATATTTGTATTGTAAGAATCTCTAAAATAATGGAATAATGGTGATAGGAGAGTGTGAAAGCAGTAGAGAGAGGAACAAAAATGTTCCAGATCCCATACCATGATGAGGGATTTATGAGAAAAAGGGCAAGCAGAAATGGGAAAAAGTAGACAGAGATACATTATTTTCAGAAAAGAATCAGATATCAGAAACTGTCAGAAGATGGGAAAAACAAAGAAATAGTATAATATGAAATGAAGTCTAATAATATGGAATAGGTAATCCAAAGAACACAGTAGAAGACACAGGGAGGAGGGGGTCTAGTGGATATTGGTAGGGTAGAGTTGAAAGGAATGGGACATAGATAGGCAGGGTTGGGGATGTGAATTTTTATTTCAGCAGGTAAGGCTTAGTATTATAAGGACTGGAGAATAGAAAGGTATGCAGAGTTCAGAGTAATCCTGAGGCACAATAAGAAAAGTGGTCAGAAAGTTCAAGTTCACACTCAAGTCATTGATAGTCAAATTTGCCCTTTTTGGTTGCTGCAAAATAAAAGGGGTATAAAAACATACAATGTAGGCAGCATGAGCAGAAGCCTATGTTTCCAGCTGATATGATCTTGTTATGATTTGCTGCAACTTTCTTGGAATTGTAGTCCTTAGAGGAATTAAAAACTAGAGAGGAGGCAGGAATCATGCTAGGTGACTTGTCCATCCAGCCACCCAGCAGCCAATGCTAGCTAATCCAGTGGACTAAAAGACTAGAGAGAAACTCAAGAGTAGTTTATTCTTGTTCCCAGAGACAGATCCAAGACTGAGTTCTGTAGTTTTAATCCAGGCCAGAATTTTATGCATGAGTTGTTAATTGGTATAATCCTGTGACCAGAAGTACAATGAAGTGGTAACAAAATCTCAATGATCAGAAGACTGGAAGTAGCATGTTCCCAGTCTGAAAGCCAGAAAACAGAGGCAAGCCTACTCACAAAGAAGAAATTGAAAACAGGCTCAGTATTAACTGAAATATTTCTTTGGAAGACTTCTAATTACAAGAAATAGCTACAGTCATTTTTAGGAACAGTATGTTATTTTACTTGGCTTTGATCATATAAGAGAAAGAAAGAGGAAAACTTCTTGCCAAACTCCAGAAATATGTGTAGGGAAGTTGATGGTTTCTTTTCTGTGTCTGGGTCCTTTGTCTCTCTAAGGAGATTAGACGACTCTTTCAGTCTCCTAATGGCTAATTCATACGAGTTTTGCCTGTAGACAATGGCAACTGGAGGATTTAACTGCTCTGGGGCTGTTTTCACATTCTCAACTTTTGATGAGCTATTTCAGTAGTTGTGTAGCTGCAGTAATGATGCATAGCCATGGTGTGATATTGGACTAAGTAATTTCATGTCTCTAGGGCTTATTTCCCCCAAGTGTAAATATGAGTTAAATATAAATATAGATATGAGGGAAAGGAAGAAATAATGTATGTGAAAGAGAGTGAGGAAAAGAGTGAGAGACAAGAGACAGAGAGACAAAGAATGAGAGAGACAGAGTCAGACAAAGAGACAGAAAGAAAGAGATTGAGATTTCTTAAGACAAGACAGAGATGTTCAGATTTATCCTATCTGTAACATGGAAGAAAATGCTTAATATATATGAAGAGCTTAGTGTATATTTATATATTCTCCTCTTAAAGGGTTTTCCAGTTCAGTTATACTATTTTAATTTCCATTTAGTGGGCATATTTTTCTCTAACTTTTGGTGGGGAAAGTGTCAATATCCTAAAAGTTTCCTTTCTAGTTTATTTTACATGTGAAAAATATTTGTTTAAACTTTAGAAGGAAGGGATTTCTTGTTGAAGTGAATTTAATATATGAATGAAGAGACTAAACCAGGGACAATACCATGGAAGTTAATTCTGGGGAATGGGATATATTTGCTTTAGGACTTATAATCATATAGTTATAAAGATAGAAAGAAAAGGCAAAATATTTTTAAATGACTTCACAGAAGTTCGTATGTCACAGCAATTTTGAACATGAACATTTTCAAGGCTGCTCCAAAGCTTTAACCTGAAAAGTTTGAAGTGCATGTGGGGCAGCTGATGGCAAAACACATTGAGCCTGAGGCAATCAGCAGTGCTTCTGAAACCTTTTGAACATCCCTGAAAGTGCAGTAATTCAAAAGTGTGTTATAGAAACTTACATTATCTTTATCCAACTTTAGATGGATAAAATAAATTGCTTGAAAGTTCCATGAAATTGTGTCATGGGGTACTCTTATAATGCTCCTAACCCATTGGTTTTAAGAGGAATGCTCAAAATATGACCTGCAGCTTCATTTTTGATCATGGCATTATGGTACAGTTTAGCTGAGTAAGTATTTTGATCCTACCTTCTAAAAAAAGATACTTCTTAGAATGACATTGAAACTAGCAGGTTTCTATTTGGAAAGTTAAAGCAAATATAGTATTAGAAAAAATTTATTATATTAACTATTGAATTCTTCTGGAGATAACAATTCTATTTTCCCTTATCACTCATGTATTAATTCCAGTTCTATTTCATAGTTAAAAAGGAAAAAAAATTAGAAAACTAGACTGGGTACTTAAGGAAATTTCTTTTCTATTATTTGGCATTGAGATTGAGTTAAGTTTTCTAGGTTACACAGCTATTAAAAACACATTTTTTTTTGGTAAAGAATATACTCAAATATAGAAAAATAATTTTGATATTTGGTGACTTGCAATTTCTTATCTTATATCATGAATATATTCTCTTATATTTCTAAGTTACTGACCTATTGTTAACACCACATGTTGGAGGTATTTTTATGGACAATATGATGGACTGCACTGAATTATTCATACTTTCATTAGGAGATGGCACTTAGGAACCATTTATTGTTTGAATTAAATTTAAATGGAAAATGTATTTTGCATATCTGTAAGTCTGTGGAAAGTGTAGATCCAAGCTCTTGAAAAATGATTGTTGGAGAGTGAACCAAAGTAGAGAACTCAGTTGAGTTCTTTCAAATTCCCCTTTAAACAACTCTAAAATAATACCTCAAATTGAATTCTCTAGCAAGAGAACAAAGACAAATTTAGTTAAAATAATTCTCTAGGCCAAGACATCATGGGAAGCTGGCTGACAATAACTAAAATAATCTATCTTACTAGGGTCATAGCTGGGAATGGAACCACCATAGACTGTGCAGCACTAACAGCTAGTTTCAGCAATGACTACATTAGCAGCAGCAGTAATATATGAAACACTCAGACCCCAAACTTCCTAAATAATGGATGTCTGATAACTAGTCATAAGGGGATTGTATGGATGCTGTGATTCTGCTGAGTTCAGCGTATGGTTGTATTGACCCTATAAAGTTCTGGGTCAAAAGGAGAAGTAGCATTATTAGCCACAGAGGAGCAGAAGCCCTAATCACAGTTCCTGGGTAGAGATATGTTTGTGGTTGCTCACGAGGAGTTAAAAACCATGATCTTAATTCCTAAAAAAAGGGGAGCCCTAGCCATTTTGATAACAGCAGAACAGGTAATAGGTCACAGTCCTAGAACCAGGAGGAATGCTAGTTACAATGGCTCCATTGGAAGAATATCCCGATATAGAAAAAGACTAACTGGCCAGACAAACAGTGATCACATGTCTTTTTAGATCATAGTACTTTGGAAGCACCAAAAACCTACAGACACCAACTGCTTACTCTTAAAACAATAGTTAAAAAAGGGCCTGAAATTTGTGACAATATCCATTCCACCACACAAGTAGAGTCCTATTTTAGCATAAAGTTCAAATTAAGAAATATGCTAGAAAAATAAGCAAATAACAACAACAACAACAAATAACCTTGCATAACAGGTTAATAGGGGGACAGAGAAGATACAGACCAAACTCAGAAGATAAGAATGTCAAAGCAGTTACAAGCAAAATCTCAAAAAATAATGTATACTGGATACAAGCCCAATGAGAATTATAACAAAATGAAGCCATTCAGGAACACAAACATATTTAGGTTTTTTTTTTTTTTAAATTGTGAAACATTGGTAATATTGGATGACCAAACACATAAAATCTATATCAAGTCATTTGCTTTCTCAAGGAGGATGGACATAAAGAAAGGAGAAATTTTGAATGTTAAAATTTGTGTTTTCTCAATGTAATTGAGAAAAAAATGTTTAATATTAAAAACTCATTACCATTATTACAAGAACTGAGGTATAAACTGAAAATAGACATTAGAAGATTCTAATAAGAAGAAACTAGTTCTAATTTTTAATAAAGTTCTTTCTCCATTTCATTTAACCTAAATTACTTATTTATAATTTCACATCACTACTCAGGTTTATTTTGCTGAAAAAAACAGAACAAATTACATACTACATCCACACCATAGTACTATACATTCATGAACTACTATGTTCCACTAAGTTTTCTTAGCTCCTCATTTTAGTTATTTGTGATTTTTTAAAAATTCTGATTCTGTCATTTAGCATACTAATTTTTATTTCCAGGTTCATATCATTTGAAAATCTGAAAAATATACCATCTAGGGTTTCATTAAAGTTTTTGATTGTAATATGAAATGGCCCAGAAATAAGGAAATATTTATCAGATAAACTCATAATAGATGTCTGTTGAGAACTTTTTATAAATTGACTTAATTTGTTGTCATTCAATTATTTTTCATTTATGTTGTTATTGACGGCATTTGAGGTTTTCTTGGCAAAGATATTGGAAAGGTTTGCAATTTCTTCAGCTCATTTAACAGATAAAGAAACTGAGGTAAACAGTGTTAAATTACTTCAGTCTACATAGTCTATAGTTAACAGGTATCTGAGGTCAGAACTGAGCACTAGTAGTTGAATCTTCCTGACTTCAGAATGAATATTCCAACTATCCAACCATATAATTGCCCTCTAAATTGATATAGTAGTGATTAGTGGCTATTCTTCTATCCATTCATCTAAATATACTTGATCATGTTGTCTAACTCACTCATCTCTTTTTCATCCACAAGTACAGCATAATAAACTTTTAGACTTTGAAAAATGCAAAAAAAAATTAAATCTAGGTAAAATAATTAAAATTTCTCTCATCTGAATATATAAGATTTTTAAAAGTCTTAAATCTTAAAACTGTACAAATTTTAGGGAAATCTTGTGTGTTACATTTACTTCACTATAATGAAAGATTTTTGAGACCATAGATTCCATCATATTTGTATTCATAGTCCCAAGATCAACCATAGTTCATTTTACATTAAAGATGTCTAATAACTATTTTTTGATTAATTATAGCAAATATTTTGTAGCATTTCCTGGCATATTGACCTTGCTATTTCAGAGGAAACAAATTAAATATGAAATTACTTATTTTAGAAAAACAAAATAAAGAAATAACAAGTAAAATAAGCTTTTTTACTAATGTAGTTCTGCCACAAAGGAGGTACATTTATTTTATTATCTGTCATCAGAATGCCTTCATCATCTTTGTCATTTGTCTTCTTCTTCATCTTCTTTTCCTCTTTTTTCTTTCTTCCTCTTTCACCTGCTTCCCTCCTTCTCCCCCTTGACTTCTTCCTCCTCCTTCTCCTTCAAATGATTTAAAAATCCTACCTTTTAGTGATTTTTCATTTGATATATATCATGCTATATAAGTGTAGTGTTATCTTTTCTATTTAATTTTGCTTAAAGTCAAACAAGGTTTATCCTATTTTCTGAAAAGCCCCCACACAAATGTTTTGATATTTTTTTGACTTCTCTATGTTCATTTTTTTTTACTAAATTATATTATTCCATATCATTCATATTGCATGAATTACTACTTGTGTCATTCCTCAAATTATTGACATTATACTTTTATAATTTTACCACAAGAAAGAGTGTTATTATGAATAGATTGACACATATATATTTCTTCCTGTTTTTGTCTTCTTTTTGGTATAAATACAATGAGATGACTAGGTCAAATGGAATAGTTACTTTAGTTACTTCCCTTGCATAATTATTAATTGACTTCAAAAATTATTGGAGCAGTTTGTCATTTCATCAATATATTTCATTAATTGTAGGTCCTTTTTAAAAATAATCCTACTAAAATTGAGTATACCAATTATTGTCCTTGTTTTCCAATTTGCACACCAAAACATTAAACTTCAAAGTTATCTTTTCCAATCTTTTTGACTATTGAAAAATTGGAACATTTTAAAATGTGTGCAGAATTCTTGTTATATTTTGTATCAGTCATATGAAATTTTAATTGTGTTGTTAATTGAATATCTAAAAAAATTATATTCCCACTTTAAAGTTTCTTTTTGTCTTCATTTTAATTATGCAAAAAGTGTTACATGATTTTCTCTATTCTTTATTTAAAAAGGAATTTTCTTTAAAACAATAGTTCCAAAATACTTTCAGGCATTATTTAATTTTATAACAGTTACTATTAATATTAGGCTACATTTAGACTTTTTATTAGTAGATATTGCAAATATTTGCTTAAAGCTATTATCTGCTAAGCTGCTTTCCACTTTGATCTGTGTTGAAGTTTTACAACATTCCATGAACTTTCATCTATTTACCTTCTAATTGGCAAAGCAGCAAATGAGACTGAATGGGTATAATCAGTATGATAAAAAAGTGCTTATAACAATATTAAATGCTTTACAGAGGTAAAAAATAATCAGTACAAGTCAATAAAAATGTATTAAGTGCCTACTATGAGCTGGACCTTATGCTTCACTCTATAGCCTTCTAATCAGAGCAGGAAAAGAATGACAACTAAGAAAGAACTGAATATCAAAAACTTAGTCAATTGACATAGTGATGGGAGATCAGATAATCAGACTAGCTCAGTGATTTACAAATAATATTTTCTTAAGTTGACTCTAATCTTTCCATGGTTCTCCAATTATAGTTCAATTTTAAAGCTATTATTCTCATACAATAGTGTTCTTTTATTACTTTATGCAAAACAAAAATGATCCTGTCCCAAAACTATATTATTCTTTTTAGATATGATGTCATAAGGTATATATGATAATTATTGGGGAAGAAGTTTTAGGAGAGAAAAGAAGAATAACAGAAGGTAATAATAACAAATTACACAGATGTCTCATAGCAGTGTTATTTTTTTCATATTCCTCCATCTTGTTGCACCCCAAAACTGGTCTAACTCAATGACTGCCAACCAAAAAAACCACTGAAGATAGATAAATATCTATTCATCAATTCACTATTTGAAATAATTAAGGATTTAAATTCCAAGGCCCTTGGGGCAATAAAAATTTTATAGACTGATTACAAAAATAGTTGTTACTGGCCAATTTCCAACAATTACTGGACAAAATGTTGCAATTCATTTGTATCTCTTTAAACACTAGATTCTCCAACTGTGGTTTGCAACTCAATATGGGTCCTCGTAACTGACTGTGGGGGTCACAAAATTATGATTTATTATCAGTAAATGTTTGATTTCTATACTTATTTTGCACACCTATATACTTGGTATCATGTAAAGATTTCACAGGAGAAAAAGGATTGCAAGTGAAAAAAAAAATTAAGAAGCCCTGGTTTAGACCATAAGCTATTAAACACTATTAACAAAAATTTTTCACTGACAACTGAATTACTTTGATTGACCATCTAATTAATATAATTTGTAAAGGGAACGAAGCAATTTCTTACTGGCTAATTACTAATGCTTTGGCTAGTCGATTTACCTGCTCTGTGGTTCTCAAGGTGGGATTTGACAGGGAAGATACTTCTGAACTTTCATAGTTCTTTATCACAATACTTCAGAACATTGCAAAAAATGTGAGTTATCTAGGTTTGAGTAGACTTAAAACTTATTTTATTATGTTCCCTTTTATCTCACTTGTATTATCATGAAACAATAGCTGTACTTTTTATATCCTTCTTTCCTACTTCTTATTGATAGAATATATTCTTTCTTTGATTTTATGCCAAGCTTTAGTAGAAATGTACACCAACACTCTACCAATGAATTGCTAGTGATTATAAAGGTGTGTGTATGTGCATGATTTTTTTTAGGAAAACATTTTAGAATAACTTGGCAGTTCCAATAAGCAACTGGTAGATAAATCTAATCAGAGTGTATACTTAATACATGTTTTTAATTTACTTGAAGAAACTAGTAGGGAGGGAAAAAAAAGATTAGTACTTAATTTATTTTAAAATTACATTATTTTAACATTCTTTACTTTTCTTTTTTATTATTATTATTCTGTATAACTTACCTTGAATCATGGAATGCCAAAGTCCTTTCAGGTTTAAACTTTTCTTTTATATGCAATTGAATGGCAATATGAATGGTAAAATGATAAAATTCAGTTCTTTTAAAAAATGAATACACAGCAAGAGAAAGTAAACACATTGTCACTTCATAAAGGTGCTCTCTGAAATAAAATGAAGATGAAACACTGTTTCCAAATGAAATGAAGATATCAAGTGCATTAAATTAGATTTCTTTGGTACTTAAGTGCAGGACAGTTTTTCCAGTGTCTGAATTACCTGCCTCAAATAACCTTCTAAATTGAACTAAACAGTATTGAGTTTTGATCTGGGTTTCTATTCCCTTATTTTGGCACACAGTCCAGTATTTCATTTCTGTCTTAACTAACAGAAAAGTTTTAATAATAGAAAATAGATGTCAGTTTGAAATCAGGTATTTAAAATTGTTGTATGTGCCTTGAATGTCCACTTCAAAGTTGTGCCGAGAAGTACATAAGCTTTTAAGTAAATTTTAGTGCTCTTCTTTTGATTGAAGAGTAATACTTTGAAAGACTATATATTTTCTCTTTGGGGGAATTAAAACAATAACAACAGCAGCAATAACACCTTCCTGTTCATTCTCAGAATTTGTACTTTTCAATTTATATGGTGGCTAATACATATCCAGGGGCAGGAATATAGCACAGTGTTTAGCATGCAAGGACAAATCATTTTCCTGAATGAATTCAAATCTGTCCTCAAATACTATCTGGTATTGTGAACCTGAACAAGTCATTTAACCTTGTTTTTCTCAGTACTTCATCTATAAAATAATTTGCAAAGGAAATTGCAAACTTTGCCAGTATCATTGCCAAGAAAACACTAACATGGAGTTACTAATATTCACACATGGCTGACAAAGTTGAAAAATAACAACATAACAATATATATACAATTAAATAACATCAATAAATATTGCTTACCTATATTCTTTTCATTCTAATACCATCCCCCCCTTTTTTTTTTGATTCATAACTAGTCTCATACACTGACCTGTACTTTTGGTATTCATCTTAGTGAGATATACCTTGTGCTCTGATAGAGTAGTAAGAGATATGAGCTAGATTGGACACTGATATCATACAAGGTGCTATATGTCAGCTTAAATCTATCACTATAAAATACTGAGACCTGAGAATCATGCAACAATGCTGAGAAGAGTGTACAGAAGAATTTTGCGAAGACAATGTTCAGATATATTTTTAAAAATTACATTAAACCAGACTTCCGGCCAAGATGGCAGAGAGGAGGCACACAGCTGTGTAAACTCCGCATTTTCTCTCACTATCCATTTCATTACAAGCCTCTGCATTAATGCTCGACTGAGAAAAAAAAAAAAAAAACCCAAATAGTTACCAAGAGAAGCCATCCTTGAGATTTGCCAAGAAAGGTCTGTTTTTGCTTGAGGGTGGGGATGGTTTTAGATCGGGCACAGGCTGAGGGCAGCAGCAGTGAGAGCACGGGAGCAGACTGGAGAGGGGGTGGGGAGTGATCGCAGCCATCTCTGCGGGGAGAGCTTTGCTACAGACTTGGATACTTTGCCTTGGCAGCAAGTCAGCAGCCCAGCAGAGAAGCTAAAAACACCGGGGGTGAAGATACAACCCCAAACAGCTGGAGTCTCTCGGGACCTGGCCGCCCCCCTCACAGTGACTCAGCACGCTCTGGGATCTCAGAGTGCAGGCGCAGCACAGTCCTGCTAGTGCCTCACTGCTGCCATCCTCAGTCTGTAGAGGAAGCTCGGTAACACCATCCAACCCCTCCCCCCCAAAAAAGGAGACTCCATTTAGGGTTTTTTTCTTTTTTTTCTTTTTGCTAGTTTGTCTTTGATTCTTCTCTGACAAAATGAGCAAAAAATTGAAAAGGACGTTTGTTGGAATCCTTACTAACTGCTAACTAATTAGAGTTGATCTAATCTTACAAGAAGATGTTTTGGCCAGAACCTGAAACAAGGTACTAAGTAGAACTAATCAAGACAAGGCTTGTGTTCCCACCTTTACTCATTGGAGTCCACAAGTATGCTAGCTTCACAAAGTATACTTTCTAACTTCAAGGGAGTCCACACCTCCTTTAAAGCTCATTGGGCCAGAGAGCACTATGGGAGAAAACCCATAATCCCATTCTCTCAGAAGAGGCAGATAAAAGGCCAGTGATGAGGGATCTATGGCAGAATACATTTTTTCCTCTTGGCTGGCTGATCGCACTGGACTCGAGAGGAAAGACTCTGGTGCAGAGAACACTTTGACGAATTTCAGTGGAGCTACGCCAGAAGCCCTCTCTCCACGGCAAGTTGGTGGCTGGGCTCCCCAGAAGGAGATAAGAGAGACCTTCCATCTCTGTCTTGGTTGGAAGCAGAAGAAAGCAGAGGCAGAGGCTGAAGGACAGAACCTTTGGATTTGGAGACATCCGAAGGGCTCCACGCCTCTAAACCGGCTTTGCCTTGAGAAGAACAGGAACTCCAACATTTGAACTCTAACAGACGTTAACCCTTGATAGCTTCTATACAGATAGAGAGCAGACTCTAAATCCTGAAGAGACTAAAAACAGACTGTCTCTAGGTGAATCCCCAAAGGAGGAGATCATCTATTCCTCAGCACAGATGAACCTCATAGAAGAAATTAAAAAGGCTCTCATAAGAGAGCTAGAAGAAAAATGGGAAAAGGAGAGGGAGGCTTGGCAAGAGAGTCTGGAGAAGTCATCCCACTCATTTAAAAAGAGACTGGATAAAGAAATCAAATCCATAAAAAATAGGATTAGTGAACTGGAAACAGAAAATAGCTCTCCAAAAAACAAAATTGCCAAAATGGAAAAAAATTCCATAGAACAAAAGAACTCAATTGGACAACTAGAAAAAGATTTTAAAAAGTGAGTGAAGAAAATAGTTCATTGAAAATCATGTTCGAACAAATGGAATTGAATGACTGTAGGAAACAAGAAGAATCAGTCAAGCAAATCCAAAAAAAATCAAACAATGGGAAAGAATGTGAAATACCTTCTGGGGAAGACAACAGACTTGGAAAACATATCCAGGAGAGACAATCTGAGAATCATTGGACTCCCAGAAAAGCATGATGAAAAAAAGAGCCTGGACACTATTTCCCAGGAAATTATCAAAGAGACCATCCCAGAAGTCATAGAAACAGAGGGTAAAATAGACATGGAAAGAATTCATCGATCACCTACTGAAAGAGATCCTAAAATCAAAACACCAAGAAGTATAGTGGCCAAATGCCAGAATCCTCAGACAAAGGAAAAAAATACTGCAAGCGGCTAGAAAAACCCAATTCAAGTATCCAGGAGCCACAATAAGGATCACCCAGGATCTAGCAGCATCCACATTAAAGGATCGAAGGGCCTGGAATATGATATTCTGAAAGGCTAAGGAATGTGATATGCAACCAAAAATAACTTACCCAGCCAGAATGAGCATCTTTTTCCAGGGAATAAGATAAACATTCAACGAAGTAAGCGAATTTCACCTATTTTTGATGAAAAAGCCAGAACTTAGCAAAAAGTTTGATCTACAAATATAGAATTCAAGAGAAATCTAAAAAAGTAAAGATTAATCTTGGGAACTATATTTTGGCTATAAAGATGTATAAAGAATACATGTATACCTTGTTCTAGAAACTAGATATGGAAAGGACATTGTACCAGAAAAAGGGAAAAGTGGGAGTACTACATCTCATAAAGAGGCAAAGGAAACCTATTATATCTGAGAGAAAAAAATGGAGGAGGATGAATATAGTGGGTATCTTACTGCCTTCAGAATTGGCTTTAAGAGAAAAAGTTTAGAAATATTCAATTTATGATGAATCTTCTCCCACCTCATTGAGAAGTGAGAAGGGAAAAGTGAAAAGGGAAGGAATAAGCTAAGCGGAAGAGAATACGGAAACTGGGAAGGAAAGGGGTAAGATGGGGGGAGGAACTCTAAGGCGGGGGGAGGGATACTAAAAAGGGAGGGCTGTGAAAAGCAAGTGGTGCTCACAAGCTTAATACTGGGAAGGGGGGGAAAGGGGAAAAAATGGAGAAAAGCATAAACAGGGGTTAAAAAGGTGGCAAGTAATACAGAATTGGTCATTTTAACCATAAATGTGAACGGGGTAAACTCCCCCATAAAGAGGAAGCGGTTAGCAGAATGGATTAAAAGCCAGAATCCTACAATATGTTGTATACAGGAAACACACCTGAAGCAGGGAGATACATGCAGGTTAAAGATAAAAGGTTGGAGCAAAATCTACTATGCTTCAGTTGAAGTCAAAAAAGCAGGGGTAGCCATCCTGATCTCGGATCAAGCTAAAGCAAAAATTGATTTAATTAAAAGAGATAAGGAAGGGCACTATATCTTCCTAAAGGGTAACATAGATAATGAAGCAATATATATATTAAACATATATGCACCAAGTGGTGTAGCATCTAAATTCGTAAAAGATAAATTAAGAGAGTTGCAAGAAGAAACAGACAGCAAAAACTGTAATAGTTTGAGAGGTCAAACTTGCACTCTCAGAATTAGATAAATTAAACCACAAAATAAATAAGAAAGAAATCAAAGAGGTAAATAAAATACTAGAAAAAATAGATATGATAGATCTCTGGAGAAAATGTAATGGAGACAGAAAGGACTACACTTTCTTTTCAGCAGTTCATGGAACCTATACAATAATTGACCATATATTAGGACATAAAACCTCCAACTCAAATGCAGTAAGGCAGAAATAGTAAATGCATCCTTTTCAGACCACAATGGAATGAAAATTACATTCAATAAAAAGCCAGGGGAAAGTAGACCAAAAAATAATTGGAAACTAAATAATCTCATACTAAAGAATGATTGGGTGAAACAGCAAATCATAGACATAATTAATAGCTTCACCCAAGAAAACGACAATAATGAGACATCATGCCAAAATGTATGGGATGCAGCCAAAGCGGTAATAAGGGGAAATTTCATATCTCTAGAGGCCTATTTGTATAAAATAGAAAAAGAGAAGGTCAATGAATTGGGCTTGCAACTAAAAATGCTAGAAAAGGAACAAATTAAAAACCCCCAGTCAAACACTAAACTTGAAATTCTAAAAATAAAAGGAGAGACCAATAAAATTGAAAGCAAAAAAAACTATTGAATTAATTAATAAAACTAAGAGTTGGTTCTATGAAAAAACCAACAAAATAGACAAACTCTCAGTAAATCTGATTAGAAAAAGGAAAGAGGAAAATCAAATTGTTAGTCTTTTTTTTTTATTTTTTTTATTTATTTTATTTTTTTTTTGAAAATTTAATTTTATTTAATAATAACTTTGTATTGACAGAATCCATGCCAGGATAATTTTTACACAGCATTATCCCTTGCAATCACTTATGTTTTGTTTTTTCCCCTCGCTCCGTCCCCCCCCCAAGATGGCAAGCAGTCCTATATATGTTAAATATGTTGCAGTATATCCTAGATACAATACATATTTGCAGAACTGAACAGTTCTCCCGCTGCACAGGGAGAATTGGATTCAGAAGGTAAAAATAACTCAGGAAGAAAATCAAAAATCAAATAGTTCACATTCATTTCCCAGTATTCCTTCTTTGGGTGTAGCTGTTTCTGTCCATCATTTATCCAATGAAACTCAGTTAAGTCTCTTTGTCAGAGAAATCCACCTCCATCAGAATACATCCTCATACAATATCGTTGTCGAAGTGTATAATGATCTCCTGGTTCTGCTCATCTCACTTAGCATCAGTCCGTGTAGGTCTCTCCAAGCCTCTCTGTATTCATCCTGCTGGTCATTCCTTACAGAGCAATAATATTCCATAACATTCATATACCACAATTTACCCAGCCATTCTCCAATTCATGGGCATCCATTCATTTTCCAGTTTGTAGCCACTACAAACAGGGCTGCTACAAACATTTTGGCACATACAGGTCCCTTTCCCTTTTTTAGTATCTCTTTGGGGTATAAGCCCAATAGAAACACTGCTAGATCAAAGGGTATGCACAGTTTGATAATTTTTTGGGCATAATTCCAGATTGCTCTCCAGAATGGCTGGATTCGTTCACAACTCCACCAACAATGCATCAGTGTCCCCGTTTTCCCGCATCCCCTCCAACATTCATCATTATTTTTTCCTGTCATCTTAGCCAATCTGACAGGTGTGTAGTGATATCTCAGAGTTGTCTTAATTTGCATTTCTCTGATCAATAGTGATTTGGAACACTCCTTCATGTGAGTGGTAATAGTTTCAATTTCTTCATCTGAAAATTGTCTGTTCATATCCTTTGATCATTTATCAATTGGAGAATGGCTTGATTTTTTATAAATTTGAGTCAGTTCTCTATATATTTTGGAAATGAGGCCTTTATCAGAACCTTTAATTGTAAAGATGTTTTCCCAGTTTGTTGCTTCCCTACTAATCTTGTTTGCATTCGTTCTGTTTGTACAAAGGCTTTTTAATTTGATATAATCAAAATTTTCTATTTTGTGATCGGTAATGGTCTCTAGTTCATCTTTGGTCACAAATTTCTTTCTCCTCCACAAGTCTGAGAGATAAATTATCCTATGTTCCTCTAATTTATTTATAATCTCGTTCTTTATGCCTAGGTCATGGACCCATTTTGATCTTATCTTGGTATGTGGTATTAAGTGTGGGTCCTTGCCTAATTTCTGCCATACTAATTTCCAGTTATCCCAGCAGTTTTTATCAAATAATGAAATCTTATCCCAAAATTTAGAATCTTTGGGTTTGTCAAACACTAGATTGCTATAGTTGACTATTCTGTCTTGTGAACCTAACCTTTTCCACTGATCAACTAATCTATTTCTAAGCTAATACCAAATGGTTTTGGTGACTGCTGCTTTATAATATAATTTTAGATCAGGTACAGCTAGGCCACCTTCATTTGATTTTTTTTTTCATTAATTCCCTTGAGATTCTCGACTTTTTATTGTTCCATATGAATTTTGTTGTTATTTTTTCTAAATCATTAAAATATTTTCTTGGAAGTCTGATTGGTATAGCATTAAATAAATAGATTAGTTTAGGGAGTATTGTCATCTTTATTATATTCGCTCGGCCTATCCAAGAGCACTTAATATTTTTCCAATTATTTAAGTCTGACTTTATTTGTGTGAAAACTTTTTTGTAATTTTGCTCATATAATTCCTGACTTTCCTTTGGTAGGTAGATTCCCAAATATTTTATGCTATCAACAGTTATTTTGAATGGAATTTCTCTTTGTATCTCTTGCTCTTGGATTTTGTTGGTGGTGTATAAGAATGCTTAGGATTTATAGGGATTTATTTTGTATCCTGCTACTTTGCTAAAATTATGAATTATTTCTAATAGCTTTTTAGTAAAATCTCTGGGGTTTTCTAGGTATACCATCATATCATCTGCAAAGAGTGATAGTTTGGTTTCCTCATTGCCTACTCTAATTCCTTTAATCTCTTTCTCGAATCTTATTGCAGAGGCTAGTGTTTCTAATACAATATTGAATAATAATGGTGATAGTGGGCAGCCTTGTTTCACTCCAGATCTTACTGGGAAAGGTTCTAGTTTTTCCCCATTGCATATGATGCTTACTGAAGGTTTAAAATATATGCCCCTAACTATTTTAAGGAAAAGTCCTTTTATTCCTATGCTCTCAAGTGTTTTTATTAGGAATGGCTGTTGGATTTTATCAAATGCTTTTTTTGCATCTATTGAGATGATCATATGGTTTTTGTTTGGTTGGTTATTGATATAGTCAATTATGTTAATAGTTTTCCTAATATTGAACCAGCCGTGCATTCCTGGTATAAATCCTACTTGGTCATAGTGTATTATCCTGGGGATGATTTTCTGTAATCTTTTAGCTAATATTTTATTTAAGATTTTAGCATCAATATTCATTAGGGAGATTGGTCTATAATTTTCTTTCTCTGTTTTCAGCCTACCTGGTTTAGGTATCAGTACCATATCTGTGTCATAAAAGGAGTTTGGTAGGACTCCTTCAATCCCTACTTCTTCAAATAGTTTATTTAGCATTGGAGTTAATTGATCTTTAAATGTTTGATAGAATTCAGATGTAAATCCATCTTGTCCTGGGGTTTTTTTCTTACGGAGTTGATTAATAGTTTCTTCTATTTCTTTTTCTGAGATAGGAGTGTTTAGGATATTTACTTCTTCCTCTGTTAGTTTAAGCAAGTTATATTTTTGGAGGTATTCTTCTATTTCATTTAAGTTGTCGAATTTATTGGCGTAAAGTTGGGCAAAGTAACTCCTAATTATTGCTCTAATCTCCTCTTCGTTAGTGGTGAGTTCTCCCTTTTCATTTTTAAGACTAACAATTTGATTTTCCTCTTTCCTTTTTTTAATCAGATTTACTAAGGGTTTGTCTATTTTGTTGGTTTTTTCATAGAACCAACTCTTAGTTTTATTAATTAATTCAATAGTTTTTTTACTTTCAATTTTATTGATCTCTCCTTTTATTTTTTAAATTTCAAGTTTAGTGTTTGATTGGGGGTTTTTAATTTGTTCCTTTTCTAGCATTTTTAGTTGCAAGCCCAATTCATTGACCATCTCTTTCTCTATTTTATACAAATAGGCCTCTAGAGATATGAGATTTCCCCTTATTACCGCTTTGGCTGCATCCCATACATTTTGGTATGATGTCTCATTATTATCGTTTTCTTGGATGAAGTTATTAATTATGTCTATAATTTGCTGTTTCACCCAATCATTCTTTAGTATGAGATTATTTAGTTTCCAATTATTTTTTGGTCTACTTTCCTGTGGCTTTTTATTGAATGTAATTTTCAATGCATCATGGTCTGAAAAGGATGCATTCACTATTTCTGCCTTACTGCATTTGAGTTTGAGGTTTTTATATCCTAATATATGGTCAATTTTTGTATAAGTTCCATGAACTGCTGAAAAGAAGGTGTACTCCTTTCTGTCCCCATTACATTTTCTCCAGAGATCTATCATATCTAATTTTTCTAGTATTCTATTTATCTCTTTGACTTCTTTCTTATTTATTTTGTGGTTTGATTTATCTAATTCTGAGAGTGCAAGGTTGAGATCTCCCACTATTATAGTTTTACTGTCTATTTCTTCTTGCAGCTCTCTTAATTTCTCTTTTAAGAATTTAGATGCTACACTACTTGGTGCATATATGTTTAATATAGATACTTCTTCATTATTCATTCTACCCTTTAGCAAGATATAGTGCCCTTCCTTATCTCTTTTGATTAGATCAATTTTTGCTTTAGCTTGATCTGAGATCAGGATGGCTACCCCTGCTTTTTTGGCTTCACCTGAAGCATAGTAGCTTTTGCTCCAACCTTTTACCTTTAACCTGCATGTATCACCCCGCTTCAGGTGTGTTTCCTGTATACAACATATTGTAGGATTCTGGCTTTTAATCCATTCTGCTAACCGCTTCCTCTTTATAGAGGAGTTTACCCCGTTCACATTTATGGTTAAAATGACCAATTCTGTATTACTTGCCATCTTGTTAACCCCGGTTTATGCTTTTCTCCCTTCTTACTCCCTTACCCCCCTTCCCAGTATTAAGCTTGTGAGCACCCCTTGCTTCTCACAGCCCTCTCTTTTTTAGTATTCCTTCCCTCCCTTAGAGTTCCCCCCCCCCAACTTGCCCCTTTCCCTCCCAGTTACCGTATTCCCTTCCACTTAGCTTATTCCTTCCTTTTTCACTTTTCCCTTCTCACTTTTCAATGAGGTGGGAGAAGTTTCACCATAGATTGAATATGTCTAAAATTCTTCTCTTAATGCCAATTCTGAAAGCAGTAAAATACTCACTATATTCATCCCTCTCCATTCTTTCTCTCAGATATACTAGGTTTTCTTTGCCTCTTCATGAAATGTAGTACCCCCACTTTCCCTTTTTTCTGGTACAATGTCCTTTCCACATCTAGTTTCTAGAACAAGGTATACATGTATTCTTTATACATCTTTATAGCCGAAATATAGTTCCCAAGATTAATCTTTACCTTTTTAGATTTCTCTTGAGTTCTGTGCTTATAGATCAAATTTTTTGTTAAGTTCTGGCTTTTTCATCAGAAATAGATGAAATTCGCTTATTTCGTTGAATGTCCATCTTCTTCCCTGGAAAAAGATGCTCAATCTCGCTGGGTAAGTTATTTTTGGTTGCATACCAAGTTCCTTAGCCTTTCAGAATATCATATTCCAGGCCCTTCGATCCTTTAATGTGGATGCTGCCAGATCCTGGGTGATCCTTATTGTGGCTCCTTGATACTTGAATTGGGTTTTTCTAGCCGCTTACAGTATTTTTTCCTTTGCCTGAGGGTTCTGGCATTTGGCCACTATATTCCTTGGTGTTTTGAGTTTAGGATCCCTTTCAGTAGGGGATCGATGAATTCTTTCAATGTCTATTTTACCTTTTGTTTCTATGACTTCTAGGCAGTTCTCTTTGATAATTTCCTGGAAAATAGTGTCCAAGCTCTTTTTTTCATCATACTTTTCTGGAAGTCCGATGATTCTCAGGTTGTCTCTCCTGGATCTGTTTTCCAGGTCTGTTGTCTTCCCCAGAAGGTATTTCACATTCTTTTCCATTGTTTGATTTTTTTGGATTTGCTTGACTGATTCTTCTTGTCTCCTCGAGTCATTCAATTCCAATTGTTCGACCCTGATTTTCAGTGAGGTATTTTCTTCACTCACTTTTTTAAGATCTTTTTCTAATTGTCCAATTGAGTTCTTTTGTTCTGTGGAATTTTTTTTCCATTTCGCCAATTTTGTTTTCCAGTTCACCAATCCTATTTTTCAAGGATTTGGTTTCTTTATCCACTCTCTCTTTAACTGACTTCTCCAGGCTCGTTTGCCAAACCTCCCTCTCCTTTTGCAGAGCCTCCCTCTCCTTTTGCCAAGCTTCCCTCTCCTTTTCCCATTTTTCTTCTAGCTCCCTTGTGAGAGCCTTTTTAATTTCCTCCATGAGATTCATCTGTGCTGAGGAACATATGATCTCCTCCTTTGGGGATTCACCTGGGGACTGTTTGTTTTTAGTCTCCTCAGGATTTGGAGTCTGCTCTTTATCTGTATAAAAGCTGTCCAGGGTTAAATCTTTTTCAGTTTCTTGCTCATTCTGTCTAATTATCAAAGACAAACTATCAAAGAAACAGAAGGAAAAAAACCCCTTGAATGGAGGGTGCTTTCTTTGGGGGAGGGGCAGGGTATTCGTGAGGCATGGGTCCTACTGTGCTATGGCGCCTGCGCGCTGAGATCCGAGGGCTCTGAGATCCGAGCGGGCTGAGACACTGTGGGGGAGGGGTGGCCAGGTCCCAAGAGACTCCAGCTGTTTGGGGCTGTATTCTTCACCCCCGGTGTTTTTAGCTTCTCTGCTGGGCTGCTGACTCGCTGCCGGAGCAAAATATCTAATCCTGTAGCAAAGCTCTCCCCGCAGAGACGGCTGCGATCACGCCCCACCCCCTCTCCACTCTACTCGGTTCTGAGCTGCTATCTGTGCTCTCCCTGCAGCTGCTGCCTGCAGACTGCTTCCAATTTAAATACCATCCCTGCCCTCGCGCAAAAACAGACCTTTCTTGACGAGTCTCAGGGATGGTTTCTCTTGGTAAGTAATTGTATGTCTTTTTTCAGTCGAGCATTAATTCAGAGGCATGAAATGAAATGAATAGTGAGAGAAAAACATGGAGGTTACACAGCAGTGTATTTCCTCTCCGCCATCTTGGCCGGAAGTCCAAATTGTTAGACTTAAAAATGAAAAGGAGAACTCGCCATTAACGAAGAGGCAATTAGAGCAATAATTAGGAGTTATCTTGCCCAGCTTTATGCCAATAAATTCGACAATTTAAATGAATTGGAAGAATACCTCCAAAAATATAGCTTGCCCAAACTAACAGAGGAAGAAGTAAATATCCTAAACAGTCCCATCTCAGAAAAAGAAATACAACAAACTATCAACCAATTCCCTAAGAAAAAATCCCCAGGACCAGATGGATTTACATGTGAATTCTACCAAACATTTAAAGAACAATTAACTCCAATGCTAAATAAAGTATTTGAAAAAATAGGGATTGAAGGAACCCTACCAAACTCCTTTTATGACACAGACATGATACTGATACCTAAACCAAGTAGGTTGAAACAGAGAAAGAAAATTATAGACCAATCTCCTTAATGAATATTGATGCTAAAATCTTAAATAAAATATTAGCAAAAAGATTACAGAAAATTATCCCAAGGTAATACACTATGACCAAGTAGGGTTTATACCAGTAATGCAGGACTGGTTCAATATTAGGAAAACTATTAGCATAATTGACTATATCAATAACCAAACAAATAAAAACCATATGATCATCTCAATAGATGCAGAAAAAGCACTTGATAAAATCCAACATCCATTCCTAATAAAAACACTTGAGAGCATAGGAATAAATGGACTTTTCCTTAAAATAGTCAGGAGCCTATATTTAAAACCATTAGTAAGCATCATATGCAATGGGGAAAAACTGGAACCTTGCCCCGTAAGATCTGGAGTGAAGCAAGGTTGCCCACTATCACCATTATTATTCAATATTGTATTAAAAACACTAGCCTCGGCAAGAACAGTCGAGAAAGATATTAAAGGAATTAGAGTAGGCAATGAGGTAACCAAACTATCACTCTTCGCAGATGATATGATGGTATACCTAGAGAACCCCAGAGATTCTACTATAAAGCTATTAGAAATAATTCATAATTTTAGCAAAGTAGCAGGATACAAAATAAATCCCTATAAATCCTCAGCATTTTTATACATCACCAACAAAATTCAACAGCAAGAGATACAAAGAGAAATTCCATTCAAAATAACTGTTGATACCATAAAATATTTGAGAATCTATCTACCAAAGGAAAGTCAGGAATTATATGAGTAAAATTACAAAATTTTCCACACAAATAAAGTCAGACTTAAATAATTGGAAAACATATTAAGTGCTCTTGGATAGGCCGAGCGAATATAATAAAGATGACAATACTCCCTAAACTAATCTATTTATTTAGTGCTATACCAATCAGACTTCCAAGAAAATATTTTAATGATCTAGAAAAAATAACAACAAAATTCATATGGAACAATAAAAAGTCGAGAATCTCAAGGGAATTAATCAAAAAAAAAAATCAAATGGGGGTGGCTTAGTTGTACCTGAACTAAAATTATATTATAAAGCAGCAGTCACCAAAACCATTTGGTATTGGCTAAGAAAAAATTAGTTGATCAGTGGAAAAGGTTAGGTTCACAAGACAGAACATTCAACTATAGCAATCTAGTGTTTGACAAACCCAAAGATCCTAACTTTTGGGATAAGAATTCATTATTTGATAAAAACTGCTGGGATAACTGGAAATTAGTATGGCAGAAATTAGGCAATGACCCACACTTAACACCATATACCAAGATAAGATCAAAATGGGTCCATGACCTAGGCATAAAGAATGAGATTATAAATAAATTAGAGGA
The DNA here is from genome assembly GCF_016432865.1 of Antechinus flavipes. Lineage (NCBI taxonomy): Eukaryota > Metazoa > Chordata > Mammalia > Dasyuromorphia > Dasyuridae > Antechinus > Antechinus flavipes. The sequence goes on from NC_067400.1 coordinate 95,028,920, forward strand.
ACATAGGATAGTTTATTTCTCAGACTTGTGGAGGAGAAAGAAATTTGTGACCAAAGATGAACTAGAGACCATTACTGATCACAAAGTAGAAAATTTTCATTATATCAAATTAAAAAGCCTTTGTACAAACAAAACGAATGCAAACAAGATTAGAAGGGAAGCAACAAACTGGGAAAACATCTTCACAGTTAAAGGTTCTGATAAAGGCCTCATTTCCAAAATATATAGAGAACTGACTCAAATTTATAAGAAATCAATCCATTCTCCAATTGATAAATGGTCAAAGGATATGAACAGACAATTTTCAGATGATGAAATTGAAACTATTACTACTCATATGAAAGAGTGTTCCAAATCACTATTGATCAGAGAAATGCAAATTAAGACAACTCTGAGATACTACTACATACCTGTCAGATTGGCTAAGATGACAGGAAAAAATAATGATGAATGTTGGAGGGGATGCTGGAAAACTGCGATGCTGATGCATTGTTGGTGGCGTTGTGAATGAATCCAATCATTCTGGAGAGCAATCTGGAAATATTTCCAAAAAGTTATCAAACTGTGCATAACCTTTGATCTAGCAGTGCTACTACTGTGCTTATATCCCAAAGAGATACTAAAGAAGGGAAAGGGACCTGTATGTGCCAAAATGTTTGTGGCAGCCCTGTTTGTAGTGGCTAGAAACTGGAAAATGAATGGATGCCCATCAACTGGAGAATGATTGAGTAAATTGTGATATATGAATGTTGTGGAATATTTTTGTTCTGTAAGAAACGACCAGCAGGATGAATACAGAGAGGCTTGGAGAGACTTACATGAACTGATGCTAAGTGAAATGAACAGAACCAGGAGATCATTATATACCTCAGCAACAATACTGTATGAAGTTGTATTCTGATGGAAGTGGATTTCTTCGACAAAGAGAAGATCTAATTCAGTTTCAATTGATCAATGATGGACAGAAGCAGCTATACCCAAAGAAAGAACACTGGGAAATGAATGTAAACTGTTTGCATTTTTGTTTTTCTTCCCAGGTTATTTTTACCTTCTGAATCCAATTCTTTCTGTGCAACAAGAGAACTGTTCGGTTCTGTACACATATATTCTATCTAGGATATACTGTGACATATTTAGCATGTATAGGACTGCTTGCCATCTAGGGGAGGGGGTGGAGGGAGGAAGGGAAAAAATCGGAACAGAAGTGAGTGCAAGGGATAATGTTGTAAAAAATTACCCTGGCATGGGTTCTGTCAATAAAAAAAATTATAATTATTTTTTAAAAATTAAAAAAAAGAAACAGACCTTTTCTGAAGTTCTTACAAAGTACCTTCCACTATAAAATTGTTACATTCTAAATATTTGTGTGCTCTATCAGTCCAAAACCAATTAAGATTCTTGAATTGTTGATCTGAGGGATGCCAGGAGGAGCCCAGGTAAAAATGTGTCTCCTCTCCACCATCTTGGCTCCACCCAAGTTTTATCTTCCTAAGTTCAAATTTGACCTCAAACTTTGTAATCTGTGTGTCCCCAAGCAAATCACTTAATTCCATTTGTCTCAGTTTAATCATCTTTAAAATGATCTGGGGAAGAAAATGACAAACCACTCCAGTACTGTTGCTAAGAAAAGCCCAATAAGGTTATGAAGGGGTGGACATGACTTAAAAAATAATTGAAAAACAACAATGTGACTGTCTTGGCCACTAAATGTAAACTGCGCCCATCTCTCAAATTATTGAGAAGCATCATAAGCCAATTAGACAAAAATGAAAATGTATTTCTAACCCTCTCACAAAAGATTTTTCTGGTCTCAGATATGGACTAGTAGTTTGATCCTGATAAGTGACTTTACTTGAACCCTGCTTGATATAGTTTTCTTAATTGTATAATACAGATAACTGCAGCAGCATAACAGGGTTGTAAAAACCTTGGGAGAAAGATTGATATGAAATATTAATGCTTAGCAATTTCCCACTTACTTTTAAACAAGAACAGTGTAGGATAATTGAAATAATGGAGATGATGATTTTGAAGACAGAGGACATAATATCAAACTTTGGCTAAGTTACTTCTGCTTTTAGAGCATTGGACAGGACAATTAACTTTTTCTTTTAATTATAGCTTTTTATTTACAAGTTATATGCATGGGTAATTTTACAGCATTCACAATTGCCAAATTTTTTGTTCCAATTTTTCCCCTCCTTCCCCCCATCCCCTCCCCCCGATGACAAGTTGACCAAAACATGTTGAGTATATTAAAGCATATATGAGCTAATAGTTATTTTGCTGTACAAAAAGAATCAGAGTTTGAAATAGTGTACTATTAGCTTGTGAAGACAATAAAAAATGTAGGCGGACAAAAATAGAGGGATTGGGAATTCTATGTAATGGTTCATAGTCATCTCCCAGAGTTCTTTCACTGGGTGTAGCTGGTTCAGTTTACCACTGCTCTATTGGAATTGATTTGGTTCATCTCATTACTGAAGAGACCACATCCATCAGAATTGATCATCATACAGTAGACAATTAACTTTTTTAAGCTGGGGGGAGGGGGAGGGGAAGTTGGGGAGCAGAAAGGAGAAGACAGGGAAGAAAGAAAAGGCAGGAATGAGATGATCTCTGGTCTCAAAGATCATTTTCCAATTTTAGTATATGGACTATAAGCTATATTGGAATATGTTTCAAAACCTACAAGTAGATTAGCTTTCTGAAATTTTAGAAAAATCTTGAGAAACTCATCCTCCACTATTAAGATAACACTGGAATAAAACAATTATTGCGCCCCACAGCATAGCACACTACTCTTTTGGAGTGATGAATACCTGCTAACAAACTGATGAAAGTTACCATTGTTCATAATGTTGATGAACAACAAAAGAAAAGTTTTATTGGAGATGATTTCTGGACCATGTACAATGAGTTATTGTGAATATATTGTGAATATATCAAAGGCAAGGATCATGCTCAAGGTATTATTTAAAATATCTGAAGCCATAAATCATGGTGCAGTTTTTTGAAGTGCACGCTATAGGATACATGATTTCTAAAAATATTTATTTTAAGATAACTTCTTTGGCTTAATTTTTTTTCTGACTTAGGATTTTAGCTATTCCCCCTCCTCTAGAAGAACATATTATACACACTATTTCCTAAGAACCCCAAGTAACTAGGGATTATGAAAGAGTAGCAAATCATACACACACACACACACACACACACACACACACACACAACAATACAAAAGAAAGTATATATTTAAAAATAGATGCAATAAATTATTTTTGGTATGGATCCAATTCCATATAGTTCCAATTGACTATG